>NC_133158.1:103892500-105142500 GCF_040802235.1 Manis javanica
AAACACCAAGAAGAATGTTACTTAATGGTCATTATATGAAATACAGAAATGAAGGATTCATCTTTCTGTTTAGAATATTCATAGTCACTTTAAGATTCTGTTAACATAATCTTAGACAACAGACAGCAATGAGGTTTAATTCAGTTTTATGGTGGCACAGAGCTTTGTTGATACTTGGTTTGGACTTCACAGTAATGACAAGGAACAAGGTGTAATTATTCATTTAGAGAAATTTGCTATAACAGAGTTCTCTGTTTTGATAGTATTTTCCTGATTCTCAGGAAATGCCCTAGAATTGTATTGGTGTACTAAAAAAATACAAAAACTTGTTTCCTGTAGTATCTCAAATGTTATTTGTCTTTCAGTAAATTTGTATGCATTTATTCCTTCAGAATATTATATTGGCATTTATAAATACTAAACATATTCAGACACACTTCAATCAAAATTGAGATCCTAGTGGTAGAGAGATTAGGAAAAGAGCACATGGGAATTGATGATCATTTCTTCTTCACCACCAGCTCAGGAATACAGCTCAAACCCTGCTTAAAGGGCAAGTGCTCCACCTGCCTCGCCTGAAATTAGCTGATTGCCTACCTGTCAATTCATCCTTCTGTTTCCCTTCCCTCACAGAATACAAATAATGTGAAATTCTTCTTATCTCTGAATGCAAAGAAGAGGGCTTTAGAGTGTTCTTTACAGTTTAATATTTTAAAATACAGAATCCCGCCAAAGCGGGGATCAACTCTTTCTGCATGTTGTTTAAAGAATGCTTTCTCTGGGATCTTAGATACTGATGTTACATTTGAAATTCATAAACAGGATTAACTTGACTGAGAACTCTCATTTAAACTCAGATAATTTTCTTTCAGTAGATAGAATCTCTGAGGTACAGGCCCGACACCTTGAGCTCTTCTGGGATACTTAAAAGTTCAGGCAAGTTTTTTCTCTTGAAGAAGCAAGGGAAACCCTATTTCTTATTAAACTGTAACTCATAAAATTTACAGTCTGAAGTGGGATATACCTGGTAAAGGCAGACCTGTATTTGAAAAGCAGACATCTGTATCCTTCACACTAGTTGTTTGGAAAACTGTTTGAAGAGAAACATGTATAAATGAATGTAAGAGGGAAAGTAATATAATTCTATATAAATATAAGTACTCAAAAATACTGTGGTAATCTGTTAGTACTGATTGTTGGGAGAGGTTCTGGGCAGAAATAACCCCAGGGCTGCCAATTATCCAGAGATGATAAACTCTCCAAATGGCAGGTGTGACAGAAATGGTGCTTTCTGGATAGTGTGGGTATTGAGCAAAAAAGGTGGATTTTGTTTCCTACCTAAGAAATGTTAAAAATATGTATCAACAGTACAGTATATATTTGTAGCAAACAATGTAATAAGATTATGGGTTCAGGTAAAGGCATAGGTAGAAAAGCTTTTAAAAACAGACAGTAACAGCTCAGGATAAGAATGAGGGCAGAGATTGGAGGTTGGAAAGTCTTCTTGGAGAGTTAGTATTTTAGGCATACCTTCAAGAGTATGTTCTAGTCAGTTAGGACTGCTATAACAAAGCACCATAGATTGGGATGCTAATAAACAACAGAAATGTATGTGTTCTTCTACTACCATCACATTTGGGGTTAAAATATCAACATATGAATTTTGTAGGAACAAAAACATTTAGTCAGTGATAAAATACATATGTACAAAGTCAGGAAACTTTTGAGAAGAGTTTTCTATAAGGAAGTTTCTAGTCTTATGTTCAGGAAAGTGGGCGTAATTTGATACAAATAAAACATGGGCACAGGAAGAAAGTAATTTCCTTAAAAATATTTTAGCTTGTTTTGCATGTAAAGAAAGTAACACAACTCATCAAAACAGTTAAAAATATATGAAATATTTTGAAGAGCAGTTTCTTCACATATGTTTTGGGAAGGCAAGATTTTTCCCTTTGTCACTAACTTTCATGTAGCAGGAAATTAATCTGGGTCCATTTTGTAGCCCTGTTTTTTCTCTTTAGCAATTATGAAGTTACCCTAAAAGAGGTCTGAATGTAATGAATAAGTAAATTGTGAGAAAGGATTTGAAGCAGAAAAGAGTAGCCCAGTAGGGAAAAAAAATTAAAAGAAAATTATTATTACATGGCACAGATAAAATGAAGACTATGTATACAGGTATATTGTAGAATGCAACATGTTTATGGCAAGGCAACAGAGGGGATATAAAAATTTTTATAAAGAACATAAAGGAAGATTTTTTCCATTTAAATTAATAAAGTGATTTCCTGGTGAAAATTATATGTTAAGTGAAGAGGTGACTTTTTCAAGTAAGTCAAAAGCTCTGGAAAAATTAGTAAACTGAGTCTTATTTAAGAATTCTTGTCAGTGAATCTTTGAACAAGAGGTTGAAAATCAAGAAACTGTTCAGACATAAACTTAAATGGCAAATGTCTGGGAGAGAAAAAGGCAGGAAGTGATCACAGTGATTGGCCTAGCATTGTCCTTAAAGGTGCTCTTGGAGTTCCTGGAATCTCTAAACACATAAAAGGTCCATTACAAAATGTCACAAAGTACTTGTGTTGAGAGTGGTATTCCTGTATTAGGGAAAAGAGAGACTGGCAAAAATGCTAAGTGAGAAAATGCTTACATTCATGGGAAAATTAACCTGTTTGGCATTTTGCTTATATAGTGAGTTAGCAGAGTGAAGCTACAATAAATCAGGTATGTGTGTCAAGGAGCGATTATAAATGAAACATTCACTGAAGTTACACATGGTGTTCATATCTGTGATATATACTTGTAAGGTTAAGTGATCTTGAAAGTTTATACTTAAATAGAAAATCAATTGTTATTAAGTAACGGATTCACAGAACAGTGGGGATAGCACAGTGCTTTGAATGCAAGCCGTTTCTTCAGATGATCTTGTCAATCACTATTGCTCTTTACTTCCTGGCAAAGGTCTATGTTCATTCAGCACTGGATTACCACATTCTACCAGGACCATCATTCATAGGAACTTCTAATTTTAAAGAAATACAGGGCTTTACAAATCATAAAGTCAGTGAGAAATTTGGAAGGGCTATAGATTTAAGGAAAATTCTGAAAATTTAATATGGCAATACCTTAATTAACATCCACTCCTCAAAAGAAAAGAGGGCTTTGGAAAAGTATTTAGAATGCCTTATACTTTCTAAATGGCAATCAGTGATTTCATAATAACCCAATCTTATTTTATTTTCTTCCTCTTCATACTCAGTGCACTATATAGTATTATTTTCAATTTCTTTATTGTTGAAAGTCTTAATTTTTATAGACAATACTTATTTTTTTGTTCTCCATTTATCTGTCATCATGTTTATTCTATTATTCACCAGTTCTTTGCTCCTGAAATATGGTTCCTAAATGGATTTATTCCTTTCATTCCACATTACTTCTTTTGTTAACGTTCTCTACCGAAGTACTTTGAAAATTCTCTTCTACACTGACAACCCTCAAATAGTCCTTCCCAGGGCAGACACTCTCCTCTTACTCTACATACTTATTTTCAGATGTTATTTTGTAGCTCCACCTTAGTACAGTGCCTGCTCTTATCAGCTTACCAAACAAAAAATTATTCATCTTCCCTTCTTTGATAATATTACCAAATCAAGTCTGATACCATCTTCTACTAAAATCTTGGCACATTTTTTTTAAATTTGGTTGCCTTAATCTTTTATCTCCAGTCAAATACTGTCACACACATACATCTATACACCCTGATGTGGCTCTAGCCTGTTCACGCAGATTTTGTGCAGCAGCTTCCTAAATATTCTTTCTTTCTCAAAATTCACATATCCCATTCATTCTTTAATCAATACTAGATATTTTTTTGCTTAATTCAAACATCTGGCCATCATACACCATTCAAATATTTGTGTCCAACCTTACAGCGTACAGAAGACATGTCTAACTTTTATTTTGTAGTATTTGAGACATTCCACAGCATATATCCACTTTCCTTTCTGGATTCAGTATCCTTAAACCTAATTCAAACCAAGCAGAATGGTTTAATGTTTCCTGAAAATATCCTCCTATGTTCACACTGTTTCTTGATCCTGAAATATACTTGACAACTAAATTGGTTTCCAGCTTAAAGACTACCTCAAAAAGTACTCTCTGTATGTCACCAAGGCTGAGGGTGTTCTCCTCGGTCCTTGTCCCGCTGCAGTAAGGAACTGAAAGGCAGAGACACAGTAGCAAAGCAGAGTGAACGTTTCCTTTGAATACACTTCAAGGAGAGGGCCAGAGCCAAGGCAGACAAATGTCCCGATCCATTAGGCGGCAGGCTTTTCTATTACATTCTCGCTAGGAGGTTCCTCTTTGACAGATGTGGTGAGGTTATTTGATTTCAGGTCTACCTATAGCTCTGTCTCACTCAGTGAGCATGTCCATTTCCATGATGTGGTGTGGTTTGGGGGTTCTTAGTTCTGTTCATTTGTGCCCACTTTGGGACCCGGTTGGGACCGGTTTGGCCTGGTCCTGATAGGAAGTTATCTCCCTGCAAAGCCTTTGTTGTCTCCGCATGGAACCGCCTACTTGGGCAGCGTTTGGGAGTTCTTTTCTTTGTACCTTATCTTCCTCTTCCCCAGCTGCTCATACCTGTCTTTCTACCTAACATTCCTAACATATATAAACTTTCATACATGATTTAACCCAGATATAAATCACTTCCTCTTCAGTGTAGCAATCAGAGAATATTCAAAAAATTTTAAGAGCATTTATCACATTCCGCCTTGTATTAAGGCAATCCATGTGGTAAAGCCTAAATCCATGCAGTTAGAAACCACAGGGACAAATCTGTAACCTGACAAATAAGATCTATTGACTTGAGGCAGCAACGAGGACACTCCAAAGGAGTATCTTTGTAAGGTGTGGCTTCCCATGGAATGATTTTGATAAATGTCTAAGGAAAGTAAGGATTAATTTTGGATCAGTCATTCTTTCTGGGGAAAGATTAGAAGTGAGGATTAATTAGGCATTAGGTGCTCTCATAAAGTAAAGATGGCTTAAATGGGTATCTCTACTTATAAAGGCAAATAGCAAAGAGGGTCTGGGATTATGATTGGTAAGAAAGCAGAATTCACTCACAAATGAGATCATTATGGCATTTACATCTTCTCTATGACCTTGGGAAACAGAACATTTCCTATTAACTAAGTAGCTGTCATTCTCTGTGTCTGCTCACCCCTTTGGCCACAGCCTGATTAATGAGAGGGATTTTTTTGTCTTTTTCAGCCCAAGCTGATTTTTTTTTCTTTCATTTACAGACAGTATTTAACATCATCCCATGTGTACATACAATTTTCTTTATGACTTGAGACATTACTTGTTCATTTTCTCAAGGGAAATTATACAAACTATTAGTCCAAATGCAGTCTGGAATTACATGGTTTCCAGTTGTGGTTCCTCTATTCTGTAGCTCTTTTTTGTTTTTGTATATACATGATTTCATCTGCTTTAGCTGTTTCCTGAGGATTAAAATAGGAATAATAGTATATCTCATAGGCTTATAATGAATAATGAAGTAATAAATCTTATATTGCATAGTGATTGGTCTTTTGTAGGTCCTCAAAAAAGCATTGCATTGTATTCATTATATCCATTCAGTTCCTAGCTAGTACCAATATCTATATCTAACACACTTTTATAATCACAGAAAAATAAAATTAAAAGAAAATTACAAAAAGCCCCTCAAAAGATAACTACTCTTTACTGTAATATAGTTATTTACCTATATATATATTACTTATGTATATTATATATATATATATATAATAATCAGAAATTGTTTCCATTTTTTAAATAAAATCCAGTTATAAGCATTTATATTTAAAATATGTTTTTGTTTATTTTCTACTTAGGATAAATTTTTTAGGAGAGATTTCCAAAAGTAAAATGGTTATTTTGAAATCATTTGTCTGTATGTTTAAATCACATGAAATGTATTAGTGGGGATTATATTCTTGTGTGAGCAAAGTGCAAATGTATGATGGAAATTAACAATACCAAGGGAAATATGCAATATGGAATATTCCAAATATGGAATATTTTAGTGTTTACTTTAATGTGATCAGATAAATAATCTACCTTTAGGATAACCCCTAGTATATATATATAAATGTGTTTCTTGTCCTTGAACTCTACGTGAAATACTGGTTGGTACATAGTTAGGTGATCAACATTATTGAATTAAACGATTGAAAATGTCTACTACTCTATTCTTTCAAAATGCTATGAAATTTAACAGACTCTTAAGAGCTAGTAGGTAGAAGCAGCAGGCTCTGCGCCAAGGCCTGGAGTACATGTAAAAACCATACACTGTTTCTTCAAGGGCTTCAGAATTTAGTCAGTAAACCAAAGTATATAAAATAATTTTATCAGCTCTGATTGTTTTAAAACCTTCAGATGACTAAAATTGAATCTTCAGCCTCCTACCCCACCCTCCCACCCCACTCCGAGGGAAAAAGAAAAAAAAAAAAGCTGGAGAGAGAGATGTTGGAGGGAGAGGCAAAGGAAGGAAAAAGGAGAAATGCATGATCATCCTGGCAGGAATTCGGTGAGGGCTTATGTAGACTGGACTGAGAATAGTTTTCAAGGGCATCTTACTTGTGAGCTATACATTTTGTCTGATGTATCAATTCCATTATACAGAAATGTCCCAGGAGATGAGATTTAGTCCTCTCTCGTATTCTTGCATCACAAGGGAATATTTTAAAAAATTACAATGACTTTCCCAAACTATTTATTGTAAGGATATTTCAGAAGAGCAGTTTATTTATGCTGGAAGATTATAAATAATTTATTTATTAATATCAAAACTGGAAGAGATATGAGAAACTGAAAATAACCAGAACCAAATCAATTTGGAAAACATGCACAATTCCCTAGGAGACACTGTTCTGGTGTTTTGTTGAAATTGTTTTGTTTTTTAAGTGAAATAATGTTTCAGATCAAGAGTTCTGAAGTGGTGCCCATAGATTTGAATCCCTACAACCATGTTTACTTATTTTTTCAAATCTGAGACTTTTCAATCTTTTTTTAACATATATTGTTATTTTATGCATCATCCCCTAGACACATATAGGTAAATTACTTGTAGAATACCAATTATTTCAAAACCTGTCTTAATTTCATAGATGTTATGATATGGGAAAAAATAGGCCATTTAGAATTGATGAGAGATGGTAGTGACAGACTGAACATGGGGAAATTCATCTAGCTAAAACTAAGCTGCTTTTTATTTTAAAAAGGATGACAATAAAAGTATCCTCGTATTTAAACTGTTTTCATATCTAAATTATAGTTCATGTAAAGCTCTTAGATTACATGATACATGTTAAATTTATTAGGTAAAATAAAAGGCTGACTTACTATACTTTTTTCTAGAGCAATATTATAACCTAAAAAAAGTAACAAAGAAACATATTTCTTCCACATGACAATTTTCCTGGAAGACTGTAGCAAACAGCCTGTTAAAATCTGCGTGTTTCACAGTGATTCTATGAGTTTGATGCCATCAAGCAGAGAAAGGGAAAGAGAATATACAGGAGAGGCCACAGTCTAGCAGACTCAGGCCGCAGAGTGGCACACCACCGTTCACTAGCTTGGAAAAATTGAATCACATATACAATGTCTACCTGTAAGGTGTGCTGAGAATGAATTCTCTGACTAGAAAACCTCATGCCTAGGAACAAGCCCTATTCATAGGAGAATGGATTTAGCAGAGAACTAAAAAAACAAAAACAAAAACACCTGTCATAGTACAAGTGCATATTCAATAAATATCAGTTATTATTATTACTTTTAGCCAAAACAGAAAAGGTTCATGAAAAAGGAAAATGCTGCATTAGCAAAATACAATTGTCACAAGGAAGAATTGTTTCTTCCTAAAACATAGAAAAATCACAGAATTATTTAATTGTGACATTTTAAACATGTGTTCTCAATATTTCCCCCCACTTCTGCAATTAATACAACTATAAATGAATCTTCATGGATCTTCTTTTTCACTACTTAGTGAATAAGAGTAAGGCATCTTTCTCTTGCATTCATTGGACATTTTCATAGTCATCTAGAAAGGGGAAGTTTAAATTATTTGGATGTAAACTAGAAAAATTTTAATGATATTTGGCTGTGGTTAACATCTTACCTATATATTTTATACAAATGGTTTAGTATAGTATTTCAATAATAATGGTATCATCTCGTGCTATTTTAAGTCAAATAATTTTATTTTAGTGAGAAACCTCCCCACGCAGATAGAGATGGTAGCTGTCTTTCACGCTTCACAGAAAACATGGAGCAGCTATTTCACCATGTTTCTGTAAAATAATCTTTAAAATATTAACAAACTCCTCCTTGGAATGCATGAGAATATCAGGAAAGAATTATTAGTTCCTTTTGTAATCCTCTTTGATTCCTGAATTTGGTTTATATTTTTATTAATCGTGGTACCAAAACTTAATTGGACCTGCCCTTTACCATTGTGGTAAGCTTTGGTGTCACCATCAAGCTCAAGTAATTATTTTTCTTTACATCATCACTTAAAATTCCTAAGCAGGCTCTTCTATAAAGTCTATCAGCCACCATAAATTGTTCTAAATAAAGCAAGTTGTGCAAAAACAGATACACAGAAAATAAAATGCTATTGGACATAAAAAGACATGTTAAATACACACAGTTCTCAAAAAAGGGGGAGAAACAGCCCTAATTTCTTGGTAATTCCTACTCTCTTTATTATTCTTTCAAAAATACAAGACTTGTTAAACATATTCTGAATTCCCTAACACAGTATATGAGACCATAACTGTCTAATGATAGAACTAAACCTAGTAAAACATTCCCTACACTAAGCAATGTGTTTAAAATGTAGCTCATTTCTCATAGCTCATTAGCTCACTGAATGAATTTTTCCAAATCATGAAGGCAAAAATAGGTTTAAATTTCTAGGGCACATCTTTCCATCATGTAATTTACACCTTCATCACTTGCTCTCAGAGCAAAGAGCCTTTTCACTAATGGCAGTATTTTGAAGCATTGCTAAAGTAAGATATAATGAAGACATACTGAGAAAGTCAGTTAAAGAAATACAGAGAGAGCATAAGAAATTACATACTGAGAAAAAGAGTTACACCAACACTTAACCCAGGCACTCTCTCTGGGCTCTGTGGTTTTGCTATTTTATCCTTGAAAAATAATGTGAATAGGATAAAGAATCACACCAGGGTTTAAGTTTATCTTTTAGTGAAGGAACATCCTCATGTTGCTATGGCTTAGAATCTCAAAACTATTTTTATATGGTTTCATTAGACTACTGTGTGTAGAATCATTTTACAGCAGGAACCAAAGATCAGGAAGTTTAAATGATTCTTTAAGGATGATTCCTATAACATATAGTTTGGGGAGGTGGCTATTAATGATTAAAAAATGGAGAACAATAACAAAACAAATATACAAAAATGTAGCTTTTCTAAATAGACATCTTAACACTAAAAGTTATATGAACCTGGCTATTTCCCTTTCTTGAAATTCATATGTATGTGTGAAAGTATGATTATATAGTAAATTATTCCAATTTGTGTACATACATAAAATGAATTCTGTATAATTTCGTATGTACATGCTTATGTGTGTTTATAGGAGAAAGTGTGTTATAAATAAAAGTCTAAAAAATGATGTCAAATCAAAATCAAATCAAATATTGGCCAAGTGGGAATGTGAATAATAGAAATGGAAGGATTATTTTAAATAAAACTTTAGTAGACAAAAAAAAAAAACTAAAGCAATTCACTGAGACCTCCAAAATATATCGAAATAGTAAAAACTTGTATTCTAAATAAAGGAAAACCTATTGACTATGGGTATTTTAAAAGTAGATTCTTAATTCTTAAGGGATATGACAAACCTAGTTTGGAATATCAATATGTTAGGGTGATTGTAATGCAATAAGCTACAGCTAAAGAATGAACAAATAATAATTGTTCTGAATAAAACCAGAAAACTGCTCTGAAGAATAGGTCAGATAAGTTATTTAATTTCTATTGTACAAAATGGTACTTTTCATATAATAAATCTGAAGCAAATGAGACATATATGTCTATATGTATATACTACATATTTTTCTAATGGATTTAAAATGGCATTGGTAAAAAGATTCCACATTCAAATATTTATCACAGTATTATGTAAATCTGTGGAAAAATGTGTACTCAATTTATACTTCGTGCTGTAAATCAGTTCAAAACAATTGGCTTGCTAAACAAGGTTTTCTCATAAAGATTTGTTTCATGAGAACTTCCATAATCAACCCATCATTAAATATTATTTTTGCTTAGTGAATTAATTACTGGATTAAAATCATCCACCTAAATTCAAATACTATATTTTAAAGGGAACAAAAATACATATTAAATATCAATACTTTTTGGTTTTTTTATTAGAATCTATTTGACTTTATAATTGCTGTAACACTGTGCCTATTGTGGGAACACTGCTTTTCATAATCTTTGATTAAGGAATGTTTATTTGTTCAGATTTGTCAACCAAAGCTCCATCCATACCCATGAAATTAACCTAAAATTAAAAAGTCACTTTTCCGAATAAAGAAGAATGATTTTATAACTGAGCTAACAACTGTAGTTAAATTCTGAATCTGAGAAGGAATTAAGGTCAGTATAAATCTTTCAGTTTCCGTGCTACTTAATTTCTTGTTTGTCTTTGTTTTTACATTTTCATTTCCTTTGATAAAATTAATATTTGTATAGTTGAACATTAGTACTCTGTTGAACTATTAATTTTGAGCTTTAAAGTATGGGAGTAAATGAGTGGCTTTTATTATACTGTAATTATATTTTCATTAAAAAATGAACTTGATCTTTAATAGTAAAATTTTAGACCATTGTGTGTTTAATCAAAGCAGGAGAATTAAATTGCCAGTGAATCTAGAAGTCCGCTGTTTTAAAGTAATCTCAAATATTTGAAAGAAATTTTGAAAAGCTTTAAGTATTTTGCAATTTCATACTTATCTAAATCTTATGATGTACTGAGCAAGGTTTATTGGCTTACAAGTACAAAAATTTTTCTGTTGCCAAGAGTAAATGAGTCAATTAATTACATCTAAAATGGACATGATCTGGTCTTGAGTACATGATAACTTTTGAAATAGTAGATAGACTATTTAGTTCCAAGGAAACTATAGTCATTGATCATGCACTCTTCTTACAGGGTTTACTTATAAAAATTTTGTTAATTCCAGTAAAATAAATAGCATCTATGGCCTTTTAATGGTGATTATTTGGTGTATTTTACTTTATCAAACAAGCACTGTTTTGATGTAAATCCTTTTAAATTGCTCATCAGTGTCTCAGTCATTGTCTCAGTTATTAGGCAATATCCATTACAATTTATAAAATCTTCTCAACTAAGGGATCATAATTATGATAAGCAATATATGTACAGGGCATAGATCTAAAATTTTTTGAACTTTTGTTGAAAATATTTTGGTGAAAATAGATAATACAAGTTAGTGAAGTACAAGAGACTAGCTTTTCAAACATATTAACATTTATAAACTTTAGTATAAAATTTACTTATTTTATCATGGGTTACTTTAAATCTTACAATTTTCAAAAAACTCAAACCATTTCCAAAATTATTTTATATGATATGCTTTTCAAAAAATTTTTAAACATATTTAGAAGAGTTTCTCCCATTAAAACAGATTAATCTATTCAGTTTTATCTTGGCATTCCAAAGGTTACATATATGAAATCCAGGGAAGGGGGTGGAGAATCTAACTTGATTTAAATATTCTAATTTTTATTTAGTTCCTCTCTTTTTGACCAAGGAGATGTACTTTCCTTTTGACCAAGGAGAGGTATGCAACACAAAGTGAGTAAAAGTAAAGGGCAAGTAACTGGATCATTTTACTAAAAGGATACAAATATATTACATCTCATTATTGGGAAAAAGGAAGTTTTCATCCCACAGGACATCCTGCAAAGCAGTCATGTATTAGGTTGTATTGTATTAGGTTGATTTAAAATGATGATAGAATTAACATTCTTTTAATGCTCTCTTTCAGTAAAACAAACAAAATGTATTCAACTAAGATCACTTCTTGCTATCCTTTGTTTTCATATTGTTTTGTTTTCTTGTTTCTGTTTTTAGTTTTGCTTTTGTTTCTTACACACCACCAAGGTTGCAGGGAGTCTGAAACTAATGGTGATGCTGCAAATTTGTGGGCACTAACATGATAGTAGAATATACTTCTAGTTGTTTCTGAAAAGTTAATTTTCCAGGTTGATGGAAATATATTTTTTAAGAGAACCAAAATACAAGGACTACTGTCTTGTACTCCAGAATCCATGTAATATATTCTATATATGCTCATTTTCACTCTCATTTTTGGCAGGTACTTTCCATCTATCCCATCCCCAGGATCTGGATATCACATTATGAAGATGCAGGAATGTATATTATGTGTATGGGTGTTAGTGGCAGAGGCAAGGGGGACCTCACTGTAACTGAAGTTGGCTGAAATGTGATCCTTCGTACATCTCTTTGCCATACTAATATAATAGTACCAGAGATGATGAACATACTAAAATACTCATATTTGGTCTGTAATATTATTAATTGGTTACACAAAAATTGTGATCATTTCCCATTCATGTATATATTTATTCATTCATTCATTCATTGAACAAAAAATTAAGCACTTTCTCTTTGTCTGCTATTGTACCTGAGGGGAAAGGTTGAACAACAACAGCAAAAAAATGAATACCAGCCTTTATAGAGCTTACAACTGAGGGAAGAGACAAAAATAAGTTCAAAAATGGCAAATATAAATATGTAGCTGAAAACTAGAAAGGAAAAACATGCAATGCTAAGAAATGATGGGGGAGGTGCTTCACTTAGTATGAGGAAGAAAGGAAAAGTTCTCTCCAGTGAATAGATTGAACAGAGTGAATAGATTAATGAGAGATGAAGTGGAAGAACATTTATGTAAAGGGACCTCATATGCTAGAGAGATGGAGGAACATAGTGTGTTCGTGAAAATGAAAGCAGGCCAGTATGGAAGAAGCACAGAAAAAGAGGAGAGGGTCAAAGGATGGAGAAGGTTCATTCTGGGCAACTTGAACAGCATGGGGTTTAGTTCCAAAAAATCATTTGCAGTTTCCATGGAAGGAATTATATTAAGCTTTCTTAATGACATTATGATTCCTTGTCCAGATATGTTGCCTAGTTTTACTTCATTCACTCAGCAACTACCATATTGAGTGATGACTGGCAATCAGTACTTCATCAATAAACCTGAATTTTGTCACCTCTGGGAAGCAAATGATTTAGACTAGAGGATCTAGGGTTGTTTTTCTCCAGGATATTGAGTGCCTCATTGTGAAATAAATCCAAAAGGTAATGATTCATAAAACTTCAATACT
Organism: Manis javanica; assembly: GCF_040802235.1. Lineage (NCBI taxonomy): Eukaryota > Metazoa > Chordata > Mammalia > Pholidota > Manidae > Manis > Manis javanica. The sequence goes on from NC_133158.1 coordinate 103,905,982, forward strand.
AATTGAGGAATATACAAAGTAAAGATTTATTCCATCTTAATTTCAAGTATTTGAAGGAACTGAGAGTCAGATCCTTTGACCTGCCTCTCTGTGGTGACGTTATTTTAATGGTGTCATTTAAATCCATTTTCAGTGCAATATAATTTTTCCTAAGTGATAAATTATATTATTTAATATTTCAATTGAGACATTGGTTAGCTATAGGGGTCCAATTGTTTTAATGAAGAGTTTAAAGATTTGCTTGCATCTTGAATTAGAATCCAGCATTAATAATTTTTAAACTGATGACTTCTTTAGACTTGTCAGAAATATCATATATTGACTTCAAAGCAAATGTTATATGTTGTTCTTTAGATCCACTTAACTTTCTATTTTGAACATCTCTACAAAGAATGCACTTCATGAAAAGAAAAGATGAAAAGTGATGAGTTCGCTTATATAGCTGTACTCTCAGTCCCAAAGCAATAATGCTTTTCCCCTTTTTCTCACTTATCATATATTTGTAAGGGGCCTGCCTTAGGAGGGAAAATAATAGAGAAGTTAATATTTGAAACACCTCATCTTTTCTTGCCGTTTTTCTGTTTACAAATAAAATGGTAGCTGGAATCATGTTGAATAAATAGAACATGAGTATACACTAAATGGTTTGACTTTTGCTTATATGTACTTATATTATTGTACAAGTGAGTACACTGTGATCCAAGTCAAAGATGGACAAAGAACATTCTTGTCAACTAGAATCTGTTAAAAGACTCCAGATTGTCATTAGATGAAATTCTGTGGAAGGAATCAGATTTGGGGAACACAATGATTTCTCTGTATCTAAATTAATGTGTTCTACTCTCTTGTGCAAAGAAGGGCAAATAGTCTTGCAGAAATACCCGGTTTGCTGAAGCAGAGTTTATTGATAAAACTTGCAGAGACAAAAATTAGTGACAGGCATGCAGTACCTATTGCCCCATCATATTCTGGAACTGCTGATAGAAATCTAAAGTGAACTCACAGGACCTGAAGTGAGACTTAGGGAAACAGCAGCCCTTGGGTGGTGGAGCTTCCAGAAAGAACCAGAGCTTCTGCCCTAGTGGTGACAAGGGTCAACAGACAAAAGTTACGTGATATTCAGAACCTTGAATCCAGGCAGCCCTAGCCAGCTTAGTGTAGGTAGAGGCTGAGATTAAGGGAAAAACTCCCTTTCTTGGGAGGAGATGTGTTGGGGCTCCGGCACAAGACACACAATTGCAGTTGTCTTATGTGGCAAACTCCTTGTAATACCTTTGCTCATGATTGAGCTGGGGTAGAAGGCCAAGCTTTGAGTTGACCTTACTTCTTTCTATTAAGCAATGCATTTGGGGGTGATCAGCAACCTCTTTAGGAGTCTATCCTGCAGGGGTCTAGCTTTGGATAAATTAACCCTTACTTCCATACATCAGGGGTAATTTACCACAGTTTGAATACTCAAAAGGGCAGGTCTTAAAGACTTATAATTATCACTATAGTCCATTACCCCCTTTAGATTCTATTTGTGTGTCTCTGTGGCAACTCACATTCCCCAGAAAGATGCTCACTTCTCTTTCCTCAGAATCATTTACATTTTGGAACATTGCCATATAGGTGTAGTGGAAGTTATGAGCTGGGTTAAAATGGAATGGTTCTTAAATAATGGCATTAACAGGTATCTCCTGATCTTGTAAAGGAATAATGCAACTAATTTTTATTCTTTTTCATAGATTTTTCCTTCAAAACCATGTTAATATTGTTTGGCCTGTATATTTTTTCTATTTTACATAAGGAAAAATAATTGTGTGTTATATATGCACACATATATACATATAGAATTATATGAATTTGTATGTACACATAAATATCTTATAGGCAACATTACACCACACTATATGGCTTTAGTTGTAGGTGCAAATTTTTGTAATGCTTTCTGGCATACAGAATCTATTTTCCCTTGTATTCGACTGTCATGTGCACATTTTACAACAGCAAAAATATAAAAGCTGCTCTTTTTGACCCACTTTTTTCACCTCAAGATATTTTTGTCATGTTTATAAATTGGTTTACTATATTTGCATTGTCAATGAAACTCTGTGCTGTTCAACATTTAACACCTGTGAAGAACTGTGACTACAGTAAGCAGTTGACATAAATTGGTTACAGAAGAACTTTAGCTCACTAATAGCTATGTCAGACTTACAACAAATGTTTTTCAGTTAAAGAAATCTGAATCTCTAATTAACAGTTTTATTTCTTTGCCAATTTCTAGCTTAGTATGTTCCTTTTCAAATTCCTGCTAGGCTCTGGTGATCTCTAGACATATGTCTTTAGCTGTCCCCAATGTCCTCTATGATATTATTAACATGTCTATTAGTGATTTTGATGTTTTTTTATTTTCAGTCAGTAAAGACAGTTTATTTAGTTTTCAGTCTTTCTCTCACAACAGTGTCTTTCACATTTCTTGAGTAGGTGTGCATATCTATATTGTATAAGAAAACAAAACAAAAACAGCAATAACAAATGTTCATGAGTTTTAGATGCAGTGCCCAAATATAATGATCTCAACATAAAAATGACCCAGGATCATGAAAACCTCTGCGTGAGAGGGTAGGTCAAGCTCAGGCTGGGGAGTGGGGTGAGGCTTCCTGGCAGAGCAGCAGGCAGGCACTTTCTCCTCCAGAGCAGTGGGAGGTGAAAGCTCGCACAAAAGTAAATGAAATTTGTTTAGCCTAGAAAAGAGGCTGGGTTCTATTTTCCTTCCCTTTTGTCTTTTTTTCTCTTGAACACTATGACTGTTTTCTGCAGACCTTCAGAGTAACTGGGAAATGACCAGTAGTGGTGTAACATCATATACAGGCATGCTGCATATTACAGGAGCAGCTATAGGTTGTCAGGTGACCAGATTATGTTACAGAAGTCTCCATCCAAATTAAAAAAATTTCCTGTGCAAAACATTTTCTATTAAAATTATTTCTACTGCCAAATTAATCTGAAAATAATTAATGTTTTATTTTGTGTTCATAAATCACCCGTTGCCCGGGTGACTGTGTACAAGTTAAGGTAGCTGAGGCCACTCATATCCCGCACAGTCCCCATCACCGCTGTCCTCTTTCACCACATCTCCTTTTTTTATTTCTCTCCTATCAACACATATGTTTACTTACTAGCTCTTTCTTTTCCCTTGAAGTGGCAAGCCTGAAGACTGAGCTACCAAAGAATATTCCTTGAAGAATTAAGATTTGTTCCACCCATATAAGAGTAGACAATTAGGAAGGTTTGGGACTTGTTTTGTTTTGTTTTTTGTTTTGCCACTTAACGGCCACCAAGGACCCAGACATAGTTGCTGTGTCCAAGTTGTGTGTGTGTGTCCTTGCATGTTTGTAGTAAGGGCTGGGCAGCAGAGTATGAAAACACCTGTGAAGATGGCAATAAAGATTTTCATGACAGGTAATATCTTTATTTCTTGGGGTGATAGGGCTCAATTTTTTAGAAAGTCATGGGAGACGTCGGGAATCCAAAAAGTCACATCACCATCTAGAAACAGTGTTATCTCCTAATGTATATAAACATCTCTCAAAATGTTCATATATTATGCTTTTAATGAAAATATTCTGTGTGGCTGTTGGTATTCTTTCATCAGTCATATCATTGTCTTTTGGGAAACCACATATTTCTAGTCTCCAAATATTCACTCACCTTCCAGTATTTTATATTGTAATTTTTTTGGAAATTATTTAATTTTTAATGTACTCTCCAACATTAATTTTTCACAAAATTTCTTCCCACTTATTCCTTTCTCTAAGTGTAATCTAGTCCTGCCTGCATTAGTTATCTATTGTCAAATAACAAATGACACTAGATGAAGTGGTTTAAAAGAACAAACATTTATTCATCCAATTTCTGTGGCCCAGGAATTTGGGACTGGCTTAGCTGGTTGACTCAGGATCTTCCATGTGATTGCAATCAGTATGTCTGATGGGGCTGCAGTCATCAGAAGGTGGCCAGAGGATCTGTCTCACTCACATGGCTATTGCCAATAAACCTCAGGTTCTTGCAGTACAGGTGTATCTACAGGGTCCTAGAGTGGCCACTCAGCATGGCACTACAGTGGATCATGGAAGAAGTTGCAGTGCCTTTAAAAAAGATCTGGGCCCTAAAGTCACACACAACATCATTTCTGCATTATCCCGTTCATTACTAATGAATTATTAAATTCAGCCAACTCTCGAGAGAAGGGATTTAGAGTCCACCTATGGAAAGGAGCGTACCAAATAATTTGTGGACATATTTTAAAACCATCACACTGCCTACAGCCCTCACCAGTGGAGGATACTCATGCTTATATACCTAAGCCATCACAAGCCCTGTGACAGAAAATGAGGGGAGTAGTACAGATCCTCCTATTACAGATTCATTTCAACTTCCGCTGTAATCCCAGGAGACTTTAATATCCCTGAAGGCAGCTTAAAAGGAATAGATCTTGATTTAAGTGGTTAATATCTGTTCCATTTTGACTGACACAGTGGATGTCCTCATATGAATTTTTCTGACTCATAAATGATAAACTGTGGCATTCTGCTCTCAGCACACAACCTCTCCCCTTCAGGTCTCTCCTTTCCTCCTTCCTCTGCATCTTATCTTTAGCCACCCTGTTGTATCTCCAAGATGCTGCCAAAGGAAGATGTAGAGCAGAGGCATTTAGAAAAGAAATAAAAGTTATTTTAAAGAATATAAGGAAACCAAATTTAAGATGACCTGGCTCAACAAATAGAACAATAAAACAATGTTTAAAGGAAACACATCGAGCAGAATATTGCTAATATTACCAATTGACATCAATATATTCATGGTAGAAAAAAGTGACGTATTATTCACAAAGATCATACCATATTTTCAGACATCAACACAGTGAAAAGAGAAATCAGGGAAAAATTATTCTTAGGAAGTCAGGTTTATTGTTTTGGGTGTGAATCTCTCGCATCCCTCCACCATCTGACTATGTCACAGTTGTGTTTAATGATGTCAGAAGTAGCAAAAGCTGTCAGGTTTTGCTTCTACAATGCTAAAACTACTTTATTTCTGGTACTCTTGACTTAGCCGAGGCCACACTGTCCCTGGGCAACCTTGTTTCAGTGACTGAGCTTGGTGGGTGTACCGCCGCCTGCTCATTTTTGCCCAAATATGAATGACTCGGACTTGACTCTGGAGTTCCCTTTTACATTGTCTGAGACACTGAAAGGTGTGTGATATGTTCTGAGACTCTGACCAGTCCTGCTTCCTATTCAATTTATCTTTTAGAGGTGTTATTCCTCAATAAATCACATCCATTCCTTATTATTTCTACTTGCTGAAGGATCCAATGACATGTTAACATCAATGAGAAAAGTAAGGCCATGTGACATGTTTTCTCACTCCTTGTTCATAGGCCATCATTCATTTCCATCAGTTTTCACCTCCATTTCTCCAACATCTGATGATGATCTGGTTCTTTCTCTAGAACAATAACAAATCCCCTGCATGGACCGTCACCTCACTCACCTTCTCTCTTCATTATCTCCTCCTTGTCTCACTTCCACGTCAATCTCTCCTTCTTGACTTGCTTCAAAGCATTCCTTGGCTGCCAGTTCTTATGTAAGGATGACAGCAACATGTTCTGCTCTGGGAATACGGGGTGTGTAGCGGGTTGAAGTTGTGGCTCCCAAAAAACAGATGCTCACATCCTAACCCCTGCAACCTGTGAATGAGAACTTATTTGGAAAAAGGCTCTTTGCAGATGTATGTAATTAAGTTAAGAGTCTCAAAGAGATCATCCTGGTTAGAGTAGGACCTAAATGCAAAATGGTAAGTGTCTTTGTAAGAGCAAAGAAGGAAAGAAGGAAAGAAGACATATGCATCAGGAAGAAAATCATGTGAAGATGGGGTCAGAAATTAAAGCTGTGCTACTGCAAGCCAAGGAACACCTAGACACATAAGGAGCTGGAAGAGACAAGGAAGGGTCCTCTCCCAAAGCCTTGGGGGAGTGTATCCCCGTCAATGTCTTGATTACAGACTTCTGGCCTCTAGAATTTTGAAATAATAAATTTCTGTTGTTTTAACCCACTAAGTTTGTAGTTATTTGTTACACAGTCTTAGGAAACTAATACAGGGTAGGAAGGGCAATGGGCAGGGAGGATTCCAACTGATAGAATTAATCTAAACTTGTTTAAAAATGAATAGATTTTTCAGATGGGTAGATTATTTCCTTTGTTGATGAATAGTTTTTTCCAGAAAAGAATTCCCAACCCCAGTAGTAGGACAGGATTTGTATACATGTTGGAAAACATTCTGGAAGCAGAACCAGAATGTTCTGGAAGGGTATAGGAGGTCACAGGACACAGAGTGGATATTTTTACTTATATCCTTCTTTTCTATCCATTGCTTTATCTTTATTTGCCCTTGTGTGAGATATCCTGGAGTCTGGAGGATTCTAATTCAGTATTTTCAGAGAATAAACTTCCTCTGGACCTTGTGGTAAGGAAAGATGTAACTGTTCATTCAATCTTTCCAATTTTAGTCCCCAGCCTCCCCTGCTATAGTTCCTCCAACCCTGAACACAAAGGATTCAGGAGACTTAGGCTAAGTTTATTTCTATCACCATTCCTCTTTTCCCTGAGGCTTCATCATCCTCTGCTCTGCTAAAATACCCTTCCCTTGCCCTTCTAGCAGTGAGAGTTTCTTCAATGTGTTTCTTTCCTCTGTCCATGGTTTGGTTCTTCTGAATCTATATGCCTCATGCCATTTCAATGGTGTTGTGAAATGCAACAAAGATCAACTTGTTCAGTTTAAAAATTATATAGTAATTTTTCTCTTCCTTTTTATTTTATGTGCTGACAACACTGTCCTAAACATACTAGAGCTACAAAGCTGAAAGTAAATTCAAATCTGTTTCCACTCCCTCATTTCCCATACATTTCACAAAGGCAGGCATATTTGCCTCATAATTTTTTTATGATCAGCACACTTAACTAATCTCTGTTCCTAATACTGTCTTAATTAGACTTCTCATTTCTCAAAACTGTGACCTGGTCTCCCTCCCTTTAATAATGCATCCAAAAATCTGTCATCCACTTACCTTTGGAGCTATCTCATATGTAAAGCTGTTTGTATCTTTCTCTTTTTAAACCCTTCAATGACTGCCCTCAGGGCTTTGAATCAAAGTGCAGCTCCTTAACATTGAATTCAGGTCCCCCAATGGGTATGTGGTCTGAGGTGGCTTGCCTCCTAGAGGACTGGGCCCCACCCCAGGACTGGAGGCAAGTGGAGGTGACACCTGAGGCAGTAGGGGTGGCTCTTGGTATAGTAAGTAGATCCTTTGAGAAGCTGCCTCTGGAGGCAGTGGGGACTCTGGGTTGGCTGCTTCTAACAGTCTTAAAAAGGTCTACAGAGGAGACCCAAGAAATGGCGGTGTGAGAATGTGAGCTGAAAACTTCAGTAGATTCCCTGAAGAGGGAAGTGACATTGTTGCAAGAGGCGGCATGAGAATGCAAGCTGCACAGTTCTGTGGAAGCTCTGAGGACGGAAATGGTATTGATGCGGGAGGAGGCAGCACGAGAGCGCCGGCAGCAAGTTGCCATTAGAGATGAGATGGCAGCGCTGCCAGGTGTTCTGAAGGAGGAAGAGGCCATCAAGGAAAAAGACAAGCTCCTGAGGGAAGCACAGGTGGAGGTGGCACTAGAACATCAGCTGCGAAGCATTGAGCTGAAGGTAAGAGAGCTTCTGAAGACAGAGGTAGCATTGCTGTGAGGCACAGTAGAAAAGGCAAAGGTTGTAGCAGAGGGGGCACTCGGGAGAGGGGAGAGAAAGTTGCCATCAGCCCCAGAAATGGATGAGCTGAGGAAGGATGAAGGGGTGGTGCCAGTGGCACTGGCGCCTCCTGTATTGAAAGCACACCCAGTGGTTGTAATGAAAATAAAGACCCAGCAGCTGAAAGTTCCCCAAGGAGAGGAGCAGGCGCCCCCCAGTCATGGAGCCCTCTATGGTCTGCCCCTATACTCAGGCTGAGCTGGTGAACTTGGGCTCCCAGTTTAGGCAGAAGCCCTCCGAGTCAATATCAGCTTAGTTCCTGTGTCTGTGGGACTGAAGGGTGGATGGAATTGTTCTGTCAGGATCAGAGATGGGAAAGCTGGCTTCCCTGACAGTGCAGCCTGGCTTGAGGCAGTGATTACAAAATGCACATCAGACCCCAGGGAGTCACTCTCTCCTCAATTGGTTTATGGCTACACTTTGTGCCATGTGGCCCAATCCAGGTTATCTGCCATCCTCTCCTGTTAGATGGTAGACATATGCTGAACTCCAACAGGTGCTATGAGAGCTAGGCATAAGAAATGCCATCTATAGTCCAGACAATTATGGCCCAGATGAAGAGATTTTCACTACCGGGATGAGAAACATTGTACTTCAAATGGCTCCTACATCCCTCCTTGGGTCTCCAGTGGCCATTCTTTCCCCTCACTTAGGGCAGCCCATAAGTGAGGTGACACATAAAGTAGCAGACTTAGGAAAGGCAGAAACAATGAGAATCCAGAAAGAAATAAGACCTGTTACTCACAAGAAGAATTTACAGGGCCCTATGAAGGTTACGAGGACCCAGATGTGGGTTGATTTAATATGGGCAGGAGCAGATGGAAGGAAATTAGATGGAAAACCCAATAGGATCTTACTGGAGCTATGGCAACAGCTGAAACCGGAGCAGCAGTTCCAGCCATTAAGACCAAAGAGGCCTGGAGCATCTCTTTGCTGCCTATGGCTGACCACAGGTGATTGAGAGTGATCAGAGCACCCATTTTACTGGACATAGACTGCAAGAATGGGTGTGACAGCTGGGAATTAAGTGAAAGTTTCATGTGTCATACAATCCTACAGCAGCAGGCATGATAGAGAGGCACAATGGCTTCTTAAAATCTGGACTAAAGTCAGATACCAATAGTCTGCAGGAATGGTCAGTCCGCTTATGGACTGTGCTACGGCGTTTGAATGAGAGATCCCGAAAGGGAGCTCTGAGCCCCATAGACATGTTAACACATATGGCTGCCTCCCCTATACAACTGCAAGTACAAACCAAGGAACAATCATTGAAGCCGAGGTTTGGCTACCAGAATAATCTCTTGCTGCCAGCATCAACTGCATTGTACCCTGGAGACTCCATTGAGTGGACGTAGCCTTGGACCTTTTGACACATGGACCAACGATGGTTGGATCTCTTGGCACCTTGGGGACAAGGCCTGGAAGCTGGCCTCCTGTGTATTCCTGGAATAACAGCAGAGTGGCTGCTAAAGGTCACAGTATCCTGAATAGCCAAAAGGTAGGAGCATCTTACTGGGGAGTTTTGTTTTATCATTGTGGCCAATGCATGCACCTCCAGTAGCACTACATATAGACCCTTCTGTAACCCTCATGGGGAAAGGAGTAAAAATATTGTATACTAGACCTGGAAGGGACCCCCTTCCTGCTACAGTCCTATCGTAGGTCCACTCTCTTGCATGCATCCTACCTGATGGACAAGATTTATCTATGTTGGTGACATTAAAACATGTGTCTTAACGCCCCTAAAGTCTTTGTGGATTGGAACCTCCTCTGGCTTGAGAATTATTATAATTTTTGTATCAAAATCTTGCTGTGTCTTAATTTTTATTATCTCTAAGTTGTTGTTATCCTCTATTGCTATTGTGGAATCTGGTTACAGTGCTCCAGCTTTCTCGCACAGGGACCATTGCCGAAGATTGGAAGCATGTAGATTGTAAGGCGAGAATCCTGGAGGGGTGGAGTGTGGGGAAGTTGGGGTTCCAATGGTCAGGATCCTCACTGAACTTACATCACCTGATGATGTAACTGGCCTGTTGCTGGGCTACTGCTTCCACACCGTTAGGCAATGAGCTATTACTGTGCTATATAAAGGGCTTGACCCATTGCTCTGGGCGGAGGCTAGTGCTCGACCTACCGCCGGAGAAAAGCCGGATAATAAACCCTTTCACCCCAAAGAGCGTTTTGCGGTCAATTTCTTTTGTCACACTGAATCCATAGCAAACTTGCCCGGGCTGAAACCCATTGGCAAGACGATACACAATGCTTTCCCCAATATTTCTAGTCAGAAAAAACTTCCATGGCTCAATGCTTTTACTTACATTTGTCTTTCTACACAAAGTACCCTTTCCTACCTTCTCCTTACTAAATACCTCAGTCCAGGCCAGAAATAATGATTTTTTAACTTCCCCATATGAGAAAGTGGTACTTTAGTATGATCCATCAGAAATTATGGCATTCAGTATCCCTCTTCTGTGCTACACAGGTCAGTTTCCTTTTCACTATTACTGTGTTTCTCCCTGTAAGCAGTAAAACAAGATACTTCCCAGAATTTAAGAATGCAATTATGGAAAATCAACTCATAGCAGTTGACCTAGCCTTGGGCAAAGTATAATACTACAAGCAATAATGCACAAATGGGTGACTGAGCAGTTTTTTGCAATAAAGAGGTCAGAATCTTGCCTCAGATAGAGAATGCCTATATTGGCAGGTTTGAGTATATGGCAGAATCAATGCCCCAGATAAAGAGTGTTTCAGTCAGGGACAAATGAATGTTTAGTTGAGAAAAGAAAAAGTGAATTTAGACTAGGGTGGATCCGTAAGCATTCAGCAGCGATTGTCTGGAAAATAAATGAACTGACGGTTATGTCTTCCAATCAAATATTGGGGAAACAGTCATATACACACCCACCTTCTCTCTCCTCTCTCTCAGGTATGTTGAGGTCATTGATGAATTGAGTTCTTTTGCATAACTCTTTCCCTCACTAGCCAGAGAAGATAGACTTGATCTTTCCTTCTAGATATTCAAATACACATTAAGTGCTTATTAAATGAATTAGTGTATGTACAATATTTTAAACAAAAGTGGATGTTGGTAGATTGATTATAAATCTCAGTTACACAGCTTTATGCAGTAGAATATTAGATGTATTCTCAGGTTGTGATTTTATAAGACTTATGAGAAAATTTGCTGATAGTGAGATTGACATTTTCTTTCACATTTTTCTCCTTTCTCACTTTGTTATTGTGCAGCCCAAGGTAACCCTTAAAAAGAAGTGAAACCTGGAGTAACGATATTATTAGTCTTCTCTATTTTCAAGTTGAAGTGCACTGAACCAGTCACTAATATTTCAAACACCAAGAAGAAAGTCCTGTGGAGCTTTGGGGGCACCTTGTTATTCCTCCTTCTTTAGTTCTGTTTGCTTTTTGGTGTGTAATAACCCTGACATGTTATATTTCATTATTTTAAAACATGATACATCAAACATGTCATGTCTCAGGAGGTCTTGATTTAACATAGAGCAGAGGAATATTCTCAGAAAATGAAATGAAAATCAGATCTAGCAGTTGCTAGGAAATGGAAAATGTCCACACAATTACCTAGTGTGACAGAAATAAACTGTGCATGTATCTTTTCTGTTTTTTTTCCCTCCTCATTTTGTGGAAGAGAGTTTCACATTTCCTTTCCTTTTGCTGGGGTTGCTGGGGGTCACCATTTCATAGCCAACTGTGTGCCAGTGTGAATACATGCAGGAAGAGATGCGTGAGTAAGAGATGGCAGCATTTTGAATCTATTCCCTGCACAGCCTACAAATTCAATCCTGTAGTACTGTATCTCCTTATATTTGCACTTTTGTAAATAGAGAAGAAATAAAATGGCATAGCTCTTTTGCATGGCCAGGATCAAAAATATAAATTGTTGAAATTAACCCCCAAAATATAAGTGCTCAAAGATGATAAGAATATTTCCTTTGGGCTTCAGTGATAAATGTTGGCCTGTATTCCTTATAGTCCATTCTAGTACAAGAATAAAAGAGAAACAGAACCATAACTTATTTAAAATTGGAATCTTAAAGACCCACATCATCATAGAAAGAATTAAACAATAGCATTTGTAAATTCTGAATCAGCACTGGAAAACAACAGTTTGCATCATGGGACAAGTGTAATTATTAACAGAGATTATAATTCAAATCAAAATAAATAAAACGAAATCTTGCACTGCCTTTTAAGTTTGTATTTACAAAAATTTCATCCTCGCTTGTACCTTCAGTTTGCTCTGGATTCCACTTTTCCCATCTTGTTTATCTTTATTCTTTTTGTATATCCTTCAAACTCATATTTCTCTTTTTCTAAGCAATTACTTTTTCTTTTTTTTTTATTTAGGGCACTTTGAATTTGTAGGGATAAGTTTACTCAAGCTGTCTTTTAAAAAAAACTTATAGGAAGTGGTAGAGATGCCTGGTGACCAGGAAGAGGGAACAGGCAGATCTCAGTATTGGAAGAGGACATGGACCATCTGGAGATGCTTTTCTGTCTGTTTCTCTTTCTTCTCTTTCTTGGTCTCAGAGTCTCCCTGCATGTGTGTCCATTGTGAGCATCTGTCTTTGATTTCTCCACGTTGCATGTGGTCCAGTGTGTACTCCCCCAACAGAGTACATCCAGCTTCAGCACCTATCACTAGATGTATTAATTTCTTAGATTCTCAAGTCCATTAAGTACCATATGATCTGTCCAGTTTATCTATTCAACAAAAGCCACAAATCAAAGACAGCTGACTAAACTATAGAATGGCTGTTATTGAGTAGAATTTATACCTGTTTATTAATTATTTACAGCTGGGAGGAACAAGGGCACAAAGAAGAACAATGTGCTTTCTTTTGAAGTGACGATAAGAAGATCTAGTATACACAGAAACCTATCATTGCTTTATTTTTTCTATACATTAGATTCCCAGCCACAACTCATCTTTTCATCTGTTCAATTAACCAGATGTGAGTTTATCCATCCTTACATTTAACCTAGATATCTAATCTTCAAGTTTAGCATATTCTTAACAGTATTTTCAAAACAAGTTCAAACACTTAGAATGTGGTTGCTCAAAAAGTGACTTTCAAAACGAGTTGACATCTTTTCATTTTAATTCGCCAATAATCTTCATCTTCATGTCAGCCACTGATTTCCGTACTGCAGTCAGTGATTTATTGTCAATCAAATACTTGCCTTATGCTCTATAAAATGCATCCCATAAGATAAGACTCCATTAGGCTTTTTTCCTCTCTTCCTCACCCTCACACTGGGGAGGTATTTTTGACTAATTACCTGGGTGTTAAGCACCTGGAGCCAATCTAAATTCAGCTGTTAAAATGCTATGGAGAGAAAATGCTATGGAGAGATCATGGACAGCTATTTAAGTACTGACACTTCGGGAAGTTGAACCGAATTCATCCCAGGAATGTATAGCTTAATACAGCCCAATGTAACCAGACATTTAATGAAATTGGCTCTTTAACATAGCTGCACTTTTTTTCCTTGGGCATATGTGAACATCACAAATTTTTAATACAATACATGATTCCTTGTTCTTTATGGGCAAACTGAAAGGCATGTTTTTGTTATTAAACAGACTAGGTAGTAAACATCTCCTATCCATTTTAAATGAAAATTATATTATAATCAATACCTTAAAAAACACAAAATGTTGAAATTTATACATTAAATATTAGTTAATAAAATAATAAAATTTTAGTTTCTATATTCACCTTAATATATTCCCCTAATAATTATTTTCATGTTTTTTAACAATCAGAAACATGCTAGTGTCACTTCTCCTCATGAATTATTATCAAACAGTTACCAGGATGTTAAGCAAATAGAAAAAGAAATTGTGAAAGAACTGGAGATTCTTCAAACTGCCCACACATATTTTGTCATTTTAGAACTTTACTTTCAAAGCTATTAGGACTTCTTAGTGGGGACGATATATCCAAACTGCCATCACACTTTATGTCTTTCTTTGGAATATTTTAGAATTACTTATACTTAAGAATTTGTAGTTTATGCTTAAGAATTTTTGGTTTATGCACTCTCAAAAATTTCCCATTGCAAAAAATAAAATACATTTTAAAAAACTTCATTCAATCCTAGATCTTGCTCCAGCCATATTTCTCTTCTCTTTTTCGATTAAACTTCTTGGGAGCTTTGTCTGAAGGCAGTGACTCCGTATCTTTACTCCAACTGTGTTTTAAGCTATTGCAATCTGGCTTTCTCCTTCAACACTGTATTTCGTTCTTGCCCAGAATACCCGGACTACCTTTTTCTCAAAGGTGTTTTCACATCTTAGCTGTCTTCATGTATCAGTATTTGTATTTGTTGAGGATCCTTCTTTTTAAATGCCTTTCTTCCTTCCTCAGTGTCCACTTTTGCTTTTGCTGAAATCTAACCATATGTCCACCCATGGAATTTGTTGCTTTTTTCAGAATTCTATCCTAGGCTTTATTTTCTTCCCACTTGAACACTTTTACATGGTTATCTCCTTTTTCTTCAATAACTTCAGTTACTCTCTCTGTGTCCGTATCTCCCAAACACAGAGATAGTCCAGTCACCTCAATTATGTCCAAGTCCAAATATCCACCAGGTCACTAAAGATTCCAATCACCACACAAATCAATTAAGTTCTTCACATATTTCTTCTAATTTGTTTTTATTCATAATTCCTGTCTTAGTTAAGGTTCCCTGGAAACAGGCTCTGGCATGAAAATTTGCCTTCAGGGAATTTAAGGGGCAGTATCTGAGGAACACCTTCTGTAGGAGACTAAGAATAGCAGGGTGGCAGAGAAAGCAGTTGAACTGCAACACTGTAGCTATACAGGATTTAACCAGTATACAGTGTGTTCCTGAGCTAGAATGGCCCTTCAGGGTTGTCCCAGATTGAGACAAGGGAGTTGAAACTTTGTATGATGGCATTCACCAATCACTGGATGTGGACTGATCCTTCAGAGAAAATTAGTAACCTCAAGAGATGCATCTCTTTTGGTCAATAGGAAAGCCTCAGTTATGAGCCAGCACCTGACACCATTCTTTATAGCTGTATGTATGAGTGTCTAATCTCTAATGGGTGAGCTGGGTGGCCCATCAAAGAAACCATTACAGGCTTTGACATATTGCACATGGATCTACCCCAGTTAGGTGTAGGTTATCTAAGATACTTATTGGCCTCTTTCTAGAGTAACTCCTAAAAGAAGAATACAAGTGGAACAATGTCATGCTTTCACTAGTGCTGTAATTCTCCAGATGACACTTAACATTTCTCTCCTATTACTCAGACTAGATTCCCCATGCTCTCTTGTAGAATTTCAGTTAGCCTGAACAGATTATGGAATGGAATGATTCAGATACTCATCCAAGAGGTGTCTGGACTTGTCCATTTTCAATAAGTCCTTCTCAGGCTGTAGCTGCTGTATTTGTTCATTTGCAAACAAAGCTGGACAGGGAAGTAGCAAAATATACTCCAAATGACTGTCAAATGAGTTTTTCCCTGCCCCCACTGTATAACATCCTCTTCACCTTTTCCTTTGCACACACCATGATGTTATTTTTTGACATGAAGAAATGTAATCACCAGGTAGGTGGCAGCCATAAATTAAAGTTCACTGGTACTCTTGCTCTGATTTCTGGAGTATGGAAATATGGAACCCCATCACATCAGGGTATCATTTGCAAAATGTCATATCAATGAAGCTTCAAACCTGTTTCTTCAGTCTGTCAGGATGACAAGTTCAGGTGGTACGATTTGCAGTACAACACATGGCCAGGGTCATGAGTTTCTAGCGCATGTCTTTGCTATAAAGTGGGCTCCCTGGTCTGAAAATATCTAATGTGGGATTACATATCTGCAAGACTCTAAATTTTATGTGGCAAAGCCCTATTGATAGGAAAGACAAACCCTGAGCTGGAATGTATATTGATCCCAATCACGAAGCATCATCATCCTTTCAGGTTGGAAGTGCTGCTACATTACGTTTTGGCTAGTCATGCAGGTTTAGAGGAGTCCATCTGGGTTTCCCAGTGAGATTATCTCTCACCCATATGCCACGGAACTACTGTGGTGGTTCTGCTAATGATCAAGTATGCTTATTCCAGCTGTGCATATGCTAAAATGACCACCAGGTAGTTTTACGGGCCCAATGGACTCATGAAGAGTCAGATTTGGAAACAGGGTTCTACTTTCATTATTCAAACAATGATAACGTTTTGTGGCCCATGTATCAGTGCCAGCTTCAATAGTTTTTTTAAATGTCTCAGTATTCCAGTTCCCTCTGTGTATGACTACTTCTAATTGGTGTTAATTGTATTTAGGGAAGAATTACTCAGTATACTTGCCAAGATGTTACAGCATCTTTCTTCAAGGGGACCTGGCCTCTACTTCAAGCAATGAGTCCAAGTCTGGGTGCTGGTTCAGGTCCACTAACTGAGCAAGTGATCATGAATTTTATTAGATCCTCTGCCCTCACTCACTAAGCATCCATTCTTGATATATATATTTTTTTCAGTTCTCTACATTGGGCAATACTCTGATTGTCTGTATCTCTTCCCTTAGGAACTCTGTGTACTATTCATTATTTCCATAATCCTTGCAGTTCAGGGAATCTGGTGGTCAGTCTGACATTGTTGCTTATTCCTTAATTGTACTCCTGCTTTCTACTTGTATTTAACGTAATCATCTGACTTTTACTATTTTTGAGAGTCTGTTACCCCTGGTGCTTCCCATGATTATTAAGGAGATCAATTTGGTAATAGCATCCCATATCGTTACTCATGTCCTAGAGAAGATAGCCACCATTGTGCCTCTCAGCAAGGCTGTTGTACACTTAACTAATAATAGAGTGTCTTCCAGGTTCTCCTGTAAAACATAGTTAGCTGGTGAGTTTTCTGGCCTTATGACAAATATTTTCTCTACAATGAACATTTTCTAACATCCATCATTCCCTTTGACATACCACCCCCCTCCCCAGAATCCAGTACTAAGAAACTCAGTGGGCTTCTCCCAGTGTATGTTAACTAGGTCTCTTTATACAACTAGATGGATCAGCACTTGTTTTATTTGGCCCTCATTAGTCTGTTGGTCAGGATGAGAATATTGGAAGTGGTAGGTTGTGTTATCAAAGAGGAGGTTGCTACATCATTCCATAAAGCAAGGCTAAGCATCAGGCTTGTATTAGAGGAGTGGAACACTCCTGCAGGCCTGGGAAATTCTTAGGCATCATGGCTCTTAAGCACATTGGCTCGGAGGTCCCCACTCCAACTACAGCTGAGCCCCTTGCCTTTCCAATCAGTGCTCTGACCTCAGGAGAACAGAATTTGGGTGTTGAAAATCTAACCTCTGCTAAGATTACTCTATACTTACAATTAAGTCCTGGGCTTGATTTTTAGAATTCTGTGTACTGAGTACAGAAAATAAATGTCTTTTTCAAAGTGGTCTTCTGACTTTCATAGCCACTAAAATATGTGATTAAAAATCTTAGCCTTTCTGTGTCTTTCTTTGACATATTGGTAACACCTAGTTATAGCCAAAGGATCCCACAGTCCTTATGATCATCATTTTTCCCCACATTTTGCAAATGTCTGAGCTATTGTACCTTTCAATGTATTCCCTTCCATTAATATTCCATCTGAATTCCTCAGTAGTCAAATTGTATCACTACTGTATCCCAGGGCTATTATTATTCCAGGTATACCATGGTCTTTATTGCCAATTAGCCAGCAAGTAAATGATCCTGGTCCAAAATCCTATTTTAAATCCTGCTTCCTGGGCAATTCCTGGTCCAATTATATTAAGTCAATTGGAAATAGAATCTGAGAGAAAAATGTATAGACACGGTTTACTGACTAGTGTCTAAGAAACAACACCCATGAAAGAGTGAGGGAAGCAGATGTGGGCAATGGAAGAAGTTGAACTTCAAGATCAATGCAGTTGGAATATAGGCCATAACATGCCCAGAGGTCTTTGGAACTTCCCTAGCCTCTCAGGGTTACCCTTCTTTAGGGAGAGGGGCCTAGCATTGATACCACTGCATTAACAACAGATGTGGGCTGCTCCCTGGGATAAAGTATATTCTTGAGAAAAGATGCCCCTTCAGCTGACTGCAGCTGCTAGAGGTAATTCAGATGAGAGCCATCAGCTACCAATACTTCCAGAATCTAAGGAAATAAATGCCTCCATCCAGAAAGGGAGGTTATTAATTGCAATTCCCAGAGTTTTATCGTCATCCACTTAGTGAATGGCACCTCCATCCAATCAGTGTTCCACCCCCTAATATTGAGAGCAATGCTTATTTCGATATACTTACATGAAGTCAACCAGATCCTAGCCATTCTACCTTTCAAACTTCTTTTGAGACATTTCATTTCTTTTCTATCTATTCTAGTTCAGACTACCATCATCTCTTAACAGGAAACTTGCACCATCCCCCTATCATCCCACCTTCAGAAATGTCTCCTGTCAATTCATTAAAGATTGCAGTTAGTTTGACATTTTAAAACTATCATTTCATGATTAAAGCATTGCAGAAACTTTTATAAAACTTTACAGTGAATTACAAATTTTGTAAAAAAGCTTCTTATGTTTTGCCTGATTTATATTTT
Source organism: Manis javanica (assembly GCF_040802235.1). Taxonomy (NCBI): domain Eukaryota; kingdom Metazoa; phylum Chordata; class Mammalia; order Pholidota; family Manidae; genus Manis; species Manis javanica. The sequence goes on from NC_133158.1 coordinate 103,924,465, forward strand.
TAACCTCACTGCATGTTGTATTAATATGCTAGGGCTGCAGTGACAAAGGACCATGGACTGGGTGACTTGAACAACAGAAACTTATTTTCTAACAGTTCTGGAGGCTGGAAGTCCAAGATCAAGGTGTTGGCAGAGCTGATGTTTTCTGGGGCCCATCAGATTGCAGACTCTTCTAGGCCTGTAGGTGGCCACCTCCTCGCTCTGTTTCACATGCTCTTTCCTCTGCGTCTCTGCCCTGATCTCCTCTTCTTATAAGGACTTTGGCTACATTGCATTAAGGCCCCCCCACAAGGAGCTAATTTAATTACCTTTGTGAAGAACCGATCTTCAAATCCAATCACATTCTGAGGTACTGTGGGTTAGGACTTCAATGTATGAATTTTGGGAGGACACATTTCAGTCCATAACACACCACCTTTAAAATTTGGTGAACTATATTAATTTAAGCTTGTCTATATTATTTCCTGGCTTTAAGTCTTTTTCATCCCTCTTCTCCATTCCTTTGGGTTGGAATTGAATGCAATTCCCACTACAACACTTCTGTGTATCTGTAAAATTGAATTAAGTGGCTTTTCCCTGAATTCCCATTGCATTCTTTTCATTGACATCTTGCACTTATCAGATGTTATTTTAATTATGTACTTGCTGATTTATTTCCCCCATTAAACTTCAAACTCCAAAAGAAAATAGATATTATCTTATTCACTATTATGTCCCGAGGATTTAGCACAGTATCTAGTATGCATTAAAACCACTATAAATAATTTTGATCATATTTTTTTTCTTGTATCACTAAAGGCCTGAAGGCAGAACATATGCTTTATTCACCATTGTTTCTAAGATAGCATCCTGAAAATATCTGTCTACCTAATAATGTATATAATAATCACTGATTCAAATTTATTTAAATAATTTCTTAAAATACATTAACAATTTTTGAATCACCAATAAGAATTTGTTGCTTCAGGAATTACATAAACTGTAATCATCAACTCATCTTCCTATATACTTTTTATAGGTTCTGATTATGCCTAAAATATCAGTAATATTGTTTTCAGAAGTAGATCTTAAATGGCAAGTCAGTGAAATACTTGAATTTCATAAAAATATTCTTAGTGTCAAATCTTTCATTCTTTAATATTAACTAATGTCAACCAGTGCAATGAATATCTTAATAAAATGTTTTAGTCTGGGCTGTTTTCTTTTTTTCATTAAATTTCAATGAGATTAAAAGACACCTTTAAGGATTTTGTTGAAAAAGAGTCGCATAATGCACCTGAAAAGTTACTTATACTGAGATATGCAAAAGAGCTGAAAGAAAGAAAGTAACTAGAAAATAGGAGCAAATATCTTTGGGCATCATTCTGAGAAGTGAATCATGGAAATTAAGAGGTAGAAAGGAAATTAGAGAAATACTTAAATTATGCATTCTTTTCAGAGATGAATTCTGACATAGAAAAATTTAAATGTCATCCTCAAGTTTAGTTAACAGCAGCAAAATCAGATTCTTATGCACTTTATATAATATTATGTTCTCAAATGAAATACATCTTACACTAAATATGTGCACTCACCTCTGTATTTCTGAAATAATACATATCCATATCACTATTTAAAAAAATAATTTGTCCACTGCCTTGTATCAGGCACTTCTTTCTGAAGCATATGAATTCTATAAAAATGAGATTTAAACCTAAGTGCAATAGTGTTTTTAGCAGAAACACATAAATGGCATGGTTCAGGGAGAAAGGGTTAGAAAAGTTTCCAGTATCTATTACTGTACATAAATTACATCTATATCTTTTATACATAGAATCAAAGCATATTGACAGAAAGAAGTTAAAAAACAAGAACAAAAGCATAGAGTATGATTATTTATAATAGAGTTAACTGGCAAAGAGAAGAGAGGCATGGAATGTCAATTGTTAATTATAGTAAAAAGCATACTATCCTTTATTTGTACAACCTTTTACCAAATTTAAGGCACTTCTGATATGAATTATTTACTATTTGTGCCATAGTCTAATGAGGTACACAGGTCACTTAATTTTACCATTTATACATCCAGACATAGAAGCTCAGAACTTTTGTGATTTATCCAAATTTACCTAAGTAAACTGTCTCCAATCTAAATCACCAATGACTTCTACAGTGACAAAGCCATTGGTTAATTCTCTGTCTTCACCTCACCTTACCTGGCAGCAGGATTTACTGTAGCTCATGATTTTCTCCCATATCTTTGAAACACTGCCTTCATTTGGCTTCCAGGAAGTCACTTGCTTTAGGTGTTATTCTTTCCCCACTAGCTTCAGCCACTTGCCAGTCACTTTGCTGCTTCTTCCTCTTCTTTCTGACTTCTTAATGCTGAATGCCCTCTTTGTTTCTCCAGATGGACTCTTGCTTTATTGATCTCACTTTGCCTCACTGCTTAAAGTATCCACAATAGCTCTCCAAAATTTATTTCTCTACCTTGAACCTTCCTACTCTACGCTGAATTTATGGGTTTGACTATCTACACGATATATACATCATGTGGCATATGAACATCTCAGGTTAGACGTGGCTGAAACTATTCCTCATTGCTTTCTCCTAATTTTCTGTATCCATGGCTTCCCCAACACTGGGCATGGATGACTGGCCTTTTCATCACGGAGCAGATCCTGTGAGATGGGGACTGAGATTTCATCATTGGCTTTAGTAAAGAGAGGTCCTCACTGAATTTGGCAAGAGGCAGTTTACTTTTGTAAATATGTATGAGTTGCAAACTCAGTGAGTTCCTGTAAGTGGTTATATAAAGATATTTTAAAGTGCTGTGAAATCTCACTGCTTCACTTCTTACATACTGGTCAAAGCCAAGGTCATCTTTCACTTGGATCATTGCAATGAATTCTCTCATTTATTTAATATGACGTTGTCTCTCCCTCACCCAGACTACTTGCAACAACACAGCAACTCTTGTACTTCTTAAAAATGTGAGCCAGATAGTCTCACTATTCTTAGCAAAACCCTTTAGTAGCCAGGTGTTCCTCACAATGAAGAACTAAGTCCTTACTGTGGTCTAGAAGATGCCGTGACCCCACTCCGTCTCACACCTGTGATTCCATCTCTTACAGCTCCTCCCTTCTCACTCTGCTGCAGTCACACTATCTCTTTGCTATCCTATACACATATTAGGCAACAATTAGCTCTGGACATTTGCATTGGTTATTTCTCTAGAGAGCTTATCTTTGGCTATCACTTTTTGATATCTCTCTCTCCTTCATTCAATATTGCCATTCATCACCATTCCCTTTCTTATTTTTATCCATATGCCTATTATGTGGATCATTTTTTAATTTATTCATCAAAATAATATATCCTGATAATCTGAAAGCAATAATTAGAATGAGCATATAATGTCCTTCCTTCCATGGGCATTCTTTAAAGCCCATTTAATGATTACTTCCCTTTAGAGGATAGAAAAGGTTAAACAAATGTATGAGCTCATGAATGGGAATTGAAATACCAGAATTTGTACATTATTAGATATTAAAATGCCTTCACTTAAATTTGCTATAAATTAATTATTGAGCATATTATTGAAACCTATCTAGAATAATGTTCTCAAACTTACAAACTAAGTGTCAACAAATACTCATCTATCCGGGTCTTAGAAAGGCATAAACTAATCAGGGATAACTTCCAGTTTGTGCTGGAAAGAGAAGGAAACATCTTAATATTGTAGAGAGGAAATTAAGAGAATTCTACTATGAAATATCTGGGCAGTGTTCTCACATGGCAATTCTGTCAACTGACCTTGTTGCTCTTTTATTTGCCTAACATCTAGAGATTGAATAGCAGCACTCGGGTTCTAAGGGAGCCTTTGCTGGAATTTAGCCCAACTATATTAAGGCCCATAAATGGCTAAAACAAAGCAAAATCTCTACTGAAAGAATGTGAAGCAGAAGAGAGTACTTGTGCTTGGGCCAGTAGTGTTCACCATATCCAGAAATACTCACTTTTCTCTCAAGGTTGAGTGTTTGGTATAAAAATTATGTAATATATACCAAATAGAAAAGTAGACTAAGAAAAACTGAAATTGATTATCTCTAGTTTATTTCTATTTCTTAGAAACCATCCTAGAAAATCTCCCCAAAATTGAAATAAAATATCCCTAGAGTAGTGGGTTGAATAGTGCCTCAGAAATTCATGTCCTCCAGGAATCTCAGAATGTGACCTTATTTGGAAATGGGGTTTTTGCAAATGTGAATTGTTAGGATAAGATCACACTGAATTTTAGATAAGCTGTAAGTCTGATGACCAGTGTCCTGTGAGAAGAGAAGAGAACATATGTATGCACAGGGAGGAAGGCAATGTGGAGAGAAGCAGAGATGGAATCATGCTGCTGCAAACCAAAGCACACCAAGGAAGAGCGGAATCCATCAGAAGCTGGAAGAGACATGGAAGGATTCTCCCCAGAGCCTTCTGAGGAGGCATAGTCCTGCCAAAACCTTGATTTTGGATATCTGGCCTCCACAACTGTGAAAAAAGGCATTTCTGTTGTTTTAAGCTACCCTGTTTATGATGATTTGTTGGAGGTGTCCTAGGAAACTGATATACACACTAAAAATAAAATGAGAATCTGTAATGAGTAAACTCAACCATCTGTAATGATCTTCCCACTGAAGGAATAATTTGTAAATAGATAGTTGAAGACATTGAGAAACACCCAACTTCTAATCAATGTGATCTAGAAACAGAACATAATAGATGAGCTTATAAGTTCATGCTTAAATAATTACATTGTTCTCTGTCCAAAGAAAGAATAACATGAAAAATGGGGATATTCAAAAAAGCTTAAAAGGCAGAGACCAAACAGGAAATTTTTATCAGGAAATTCTCTGTAGCACCAAAGATGAAAGAGATACTGACTAGTTAATTTAAACATATTTGATTCACTGCCAAAAACATTATGCCATACTAGAGAGCTGTATTTTCATTAAAAATAAATTAAGCCTATTTAGACACAAATGTATTGTGAATGTGATTAACATAAGATATAATCATTTCTGCATACATTAACAGCTTAAAACTGAATTTTCCAATTGATGACTGGAAGAAGGAAGGCAAGTGACTGCATCCATGGTACAACTCATTCACCTGTTCGTTACTCAGTTACTTGGCCAGGCAGTCAGGTGTTTATTAAGCAGCTTCTTATTAGGCAGTGAAACAAGAATTCTAACAATATTCCTCTGGTTTCCCTAATCACTTCCCCAGAATTATTTCTATTATTATTCTGTCAAATCACAATAAACACAAACTCATTATAACCAAATCCAATTCTGCCTTTCCCCCATTTTTATTTGATCCTCCTTGTGTCCATCAGTGTCTAATCAAGAGACAGATACCACAATTTAATTTAAACAGAAGTTTAATATAATAAGTATATACAAATATTCCTGTTATATTAAATGATTTAAGTAATATAATACAAATATTTATTAATATAATATTAATAATTGGTCACAATAGGAGCAAAGAAAAGATGAAGATAGAGAATTTTAAAGTATACAAGGAAGGAAAGACAAAGGTGGGACAGTGTGTCCCCTCCCCAAGGCTGGGACACAGATCTCCTTTGAAGAAATTGTATCATTAGATGACAGAAAAGTTTTCTGGGCTCCTCTAGCTAGAGGTGCAGCACACACTCCATCCAGTGTTTAGGTGGGTTGAGAGAAAGTGCATAGAGTCTGTGGGGTGTCAGGACCTTGGTTCCATGGTGTGCTATTGGTGAAGTTGCATAAGCTACCTTCTTACCCTCAAGGGTTCTGGGTGAGCAAGGCTGGTAAACAAACCTGAGAGGGAGTTGGGGTTTTAGGACCTGCTGGCTGCCAGGGAAGCACAAGGTCTCTGGTGTGCAGTGTCTATTTCAGGAGGGCAGTGGAAAGGTGGTCACCAGACCAGGGCAGGGGCTGCAGACTTGCTGGTAACTACATACTCCGGGCTTAAGCTGAATTCTTTGTACAGCTGCACAGTGGTAGCATGAAGAAACAAAGATGGCAATCAAACAGACCCAGGGAGAGAAACACCTTACTACAGCAACGCCTGTCTAGCACCTTCTATTGACAAAACTTCTTTATTGTGCTTGCATCAAAGCTCCTTTATTGTGGAACAGGTAAAGAAAAGTGCATTTGGAGCCAAGAACAATTCATTGATACTAAAACATTCTTCTTCGGTTCAAATATTTCTAAAACCACTATATCAAATTCCTACAGGACTGTTAGGTATCACTTTCCATTTTCAGGTCTCATTTTTCATTGCCATTGCTATCTTGATGTATTCCTGTGCTGCAAAGAGTTATCTTCAGAGCCATTGTTTTGCACAACTGTAGGAGGTGTCAATTTGTAGTAGAGTTTATGTGAATGACACATACCACTTTGGATGGTGTAGTGAACAGGCACGGAGATCTTAAATACCATTTTGTATTTTAGGTCACATAATTTAATTTCTTAAAAATAAAGTTCAATCTTCTTAACATTTTATGCAATGCCATCTCTGATCAATTTTCTAGTGATGTTTCAAGACTCTACTTTCACCAACTACTTTATTTTTCAGATACTTTTAATGCCACTTGTACCATTTGGCCTTTGGGCTTTGATACAGTCTTCCCAAACTAGATTGTTTTTATTATTTTGGGTTTCTGTCTATGTATATTTTACTATATAACCTTATGATTAGCTCAAATGGCATCTTACTCATTGATCTGAAATGGAAACATTTACTCCTAATGAGAATCACAACAAACACACTAACTGTACTTTCCTTTTACATGCTTGACTTACTGTATGATATTAAGATTAAATCATCTGTCCCCACATTTATTCTTCAAGGAGTGTATGCCTCAGTTACAGAGTGTTTTGGATAAAGAAGTTGTCACTATTTATTTTATATAATATTGAATTACTTTCTAATAAACCTGAAATGTAAGCTTTAGAAATATCACTCTATTTTTCATTTATCTTTAGTTAAAGTGAGAACAGTAAGCATTTAAGCAAAGTTCCTATAGATCTTTCCAGCTATGTGGCCTTGGGAAGTTAGTAAGTCATACTGGGTCTTTTTCATCCATCAGACATGGGTGGCCAGATATAACAGTCTGAAGATGTGTGTGGAAATACCAAGTTATAAATGCACATATGTAAAAAAGTTTCTTTATCTGTAATTTGCTTTAATTAAAGTCCTCATTCTACTTGTAGACAAATAAAATCTCACTTTAGTCATATTTCTTTCATCATTTTCCTAAGCCAGCACTTAAATTCTAGATAAGAGAATGATTAGAAAAATGAGACACTCATAGGCAACTCTCTGTGTTTCTGTGCCAGGAAATGCAGAAATAGTACATCGGGCCAAAATCATCAAACCGTCTGCTTAGTGAGCCTTTCACATTTCCGGCGAGGGTAGCACTTTGGGCCAACTGGTTTTCTGCCATGCCATTTTAAGGTCTACTCTATCTCCGTGCTAGCTCTCATGTGGCCCTTGGTACAAGAGAATGGCTGCTGTATACCCTGGAGCTCTCTGTGGCCTGTGGATTTAGACACCTTAGTTGAGTCTGAGACTCTTGGGCTGTGGTAGCCTGAGGAGAACTCTGGGATCCTAACACTTTCTTCGATGACTAGGAGAGCGATTTCCTCAGCTCTTGGGACCCAGTTGGTATGAGGGTTCTCTCCCATTGGATGCCTGTCAGTAGGACAGTGGGTGCCAAAGCATTCAGTTATCTTCTCAGGGATCCTTGGGGTCTAAGTTCTTTTTTGTTTTCCCCTTCAGCTTCCTCCTATTCCTAAAACCAGTGAATCAAGTGCATGTGTGAGGGGCAAGGGGAGGTGTGAGGAAAATGAGTGTGTGATAGTAAAACCTTTCTTTGATAAACAGCATCTTCCAAATTAAGTGATTACATACTATGTCTTAAACTTTTAACACAAGAACTGAAACTGATTCTTTTTCGTTAGCCCTTTGCTGAGTCACTGAATGAAGAAAGCTATCTCCTCAAACTGAGGGAAAAAGGAAGCATGAGAAATGTTAGAGGAGATACAAGTAGGGACCGGTGAATGGCTGATGTAGGAAAATGTTTCCAACTCAATAAAAAATTTAAACTAGAAATGTATATAAGCAATAAAACAGTGCCTAAAACATTAAAATTGCTTAATACATTTTTTTTTAAATTAGAAATCTGCAGTGTTAGTCTCAGAGAGCAAAGAATGAGCTCTAAAATGTAACTTAAAAGAATAGAAAAATAGAGCTTTCTTCACACTATTGGATCTTTATTTCTTGGAATCAAATTTTAAAATGTCAGAAATACCTCTATTCCCCAATTTGAATAAATTTATACTTTATATAATTAAAATTAACTGTAGTAGAAATGAAACATCAAATGAACTACTATGAACCAATAAAATAAAATAGAAAAAGTAGGTATAGTTTCAAAAGTTTTAAAAGTGATGGAAAAGAAATGTATATACTAAAAAATTTCAAAAAATAAAAATTTAATAGATTTATTGGATGAGATGTAAGGAGCTAAACCATAAGCTGAAAAAAGAATAAAATAAAGCTGAAGTTATAAAACACAAAAGTAAAGCCCATAGTAGGAATTGGGAATTTTAGTTTTCTTATTAAAGGGCTTCCCTATTTATGAAATTAGAATAAAGTAGAAAAAATATCTAATTTACCAGACATTATTAATTGCACAAAATTCATAGTATACAATTTCAATATTGTAGTTAGATGAAGTAACCCTCTTTTTACTTTGCTAATATTAGATTTTACACATTATCTAACTTAATTTATTAAAACTAGTGCAGATGGAAGTACTTTTGTTCATCATCAGTAAAATAGGAGATGAAATTAGAATAAAGTAGAAAAAATTTTCTAACTTAAGTTAGTTAACTTTAGTGTTTTCTATCAAATTAAGAATTTTTTTATCTTCTTTTACTTTCTAATGTTGTTCATGAAATATTTCCCAAATATACTGCAACAAGAAAAATGAAAAAAAACTTTTTGTGTGTGCTGTGTGTGTGAATTTGAACATTAGGAATTAAGACACCCAGGGAAAGCATTAATGCTGTCAAAGTAATTTAATGATATGATTTAGCCTGCATTCTTCTTGATAGGACTACGTTTAATCAGATTGGAAGAGTTCAGAAATGTATCTTATAGCTAAACATGTAAAATGTTTAGGTGCTAGTTAAATGGATCAGTTTTTTAAAAATTGAAAGATAATAAATGATTTTAGCAAATAATTTTCAAGTTCTACCAATGGAAAATGATAGACAATCAAAATATGCAAATATTCCTGGAAAAATTCTAAAGATATTTATGAGCTGGCTTATGTTCTAGTTATCACAGCAGTGTCTCTTTCTTGGCAATATGGGCAAGAAATTCATTGCTCTTTTTTACAGCCCTAAGATGATGTTAACTGGCATTAAGCAGTGAAAGGAATGCTAGAGGTGGGGGAATATATTCCTTCCCATCTCTTACAAAGACAATGGATACAGGGTGGATCATTGCCCCCACCCTTTTTTTTTTTTTCTGATTTCCTTTCCCCTCCTTTTTTTAAAATAGATTTTATTTTTTGGAAAAATTTTAGGTTCACAACAAAATTGAATGAAAGGTACAGAGATTTCCCATATACCCCCTGCCTCCACACATGCATAGTTTTCCCCATTATCAGCATCTCCACCAGTGGCCCCTTTGAATGTTCTTTAGATTTATTCCAAGATACATTATATTTTCTTGCTATTTCAAATTGCATCTGTGAACTATGATATCTTAATATTTGTAACTGAGAAAAAGGAATTCAGTTGATATTTTTTAATATTACATATAGCAACATGGTTGCACACATTATTTCTAAATTTTTTCTGTAGATATCATCTGTGTGTAATAATTCCTGCTTAAGCTTTTCTATTCCTTTAATGTTTTCTTTCCTTCCTTTAATTTATTTCTCTGGCTTTTTACCTTTATTTTGGGTATTTAAATCATTATTTAACAGAGTCTTTATCCCTAATAATTTTTTTACATAAAGTCAGTTTTGCCTGATGCATTATACTTTGTCCCCTTTTATGTCTGTCCTTTGTAAATAGTATTAGATAATTTATTTAGTCCACGCTTTAGTTAATTAGATCATTTATTTCTGTATAAAGTTTAATCCATTTATATTTATTATGATTACATATATATGTATATAGAAAAATGTATGTTATATAAATTTATAGATTATATATATATATATATTTAATCAATTTTTTGGTGTATATATATATATATATACACACACACACCAAATTCTAATATTGAAACTTTTAACATCTATACTTAAATTAGCAAACTATTTTTAGTTTATATGTCTTTATTTCCCAGTTTAAATCTGCTTCTCATATTTTTTAATACAATTGTCTTCCTCTCATGACTTGTATTATATGTATTATTTTTCTTTTCAAATATCTTATTTTCTCTGAGGTTTTTTATATCTTTATGATTTGTTTCAAAAATCTCATATGTGTCTAGTATTATTACTCCCAATTATATTATTTCATTCCACATATTCTGCAATTAATGGCTTCCATTGCAACGCTTCCTTCGCCAATGTCAGTGTATTTTTAGCCCCTTAGGAAATGCTTAATATTTGCGATCAAAATACCATTTCTATTTTCTGATTCTAGCCTTCTAGTCCCTCAGTGTGTCATATAGTTTCTTGCATTTCTTTCCTGGCATTGAATATTGGATAGACAGACAGACACCATTTGTGTTTCTTTTTCACTTTAATCTGTCCTTTGGGTCCCTCCAAAGGATAGGCTTTTTCAAGTATTAACTGGGTCGTCCATGTTATTAAGTGCAATGAAAGTTTTTATGGCTATAACTTTCTTAGCAGAAATGTGACATTTTACTATTTTCTCTTTTCCTAAGAATCTTTCTCCCTTGCTGTCCATGATATAACAGTTTACTTTCACCTCATGCAAGACACTCCGATTTCAAGGGCCAAAAATTCACTTGTCCTGGGAGTCCTTACCCTCTCTCTCTGGCATGTCTGCAAGCTGGCCAACCAGTGAAAACATGGAATTTCTGATTTCCCACTCACTTGATATATTTGGATGAAACATCATGCAGCAGGCATAGGGATCTGGGATCCTTGAAGAGATGCCCAAGTTACTAAGTATTGCATTCCAGAAATGGGTATGAGGTATTTCCTTGTGGGATATATTTTGACCAATAAGAAACCAATTGATAGGAAGGACACTGGCGCATAACTCTTCTCCTACTTTTCTCTGATAGACGCTTCTGGGTCACGAGTTCACCTTAGAGCCTGTCCAGAGATATTCTTCCCAAGGGCCAAGCAGCACAGTAGTAGTGCTATATACAATCTATCTGGCACTATACTTACTGAGCCACATGCAGAAATGAGTCAGTTTAGGGCTCTTTGTTAAGTACTAGCCAGCAAAGGAAAGCATCAGCACACATTTCTCTGCATCTTTGTTTGACTCAGTTCTCATTCTTCCTCACCCTGATGTCCTAGATTCTCACCCCCTAATAAATCATCAGCATTTTTATTAGCTCTATTTTCTGTTTTCTAAAGGATCAGGGCTAAGATCCTGTCTTTTTGTAAGTCATGAGTATATCATATATTCAGATGTGGTGTATGGTACATAACAAATACTGTATTAACTTTCTTTCAATGACTGAATATGTGTTCAGGAGTTAGAGGAATAGTTAAAAAGTAAAAAAGAGCAACTGTCATACCCAGGGAATGTTCTATGTGCTGGATGCTATCAGGAATGTTAACATACTGTTTTAGTTAATCTTCATAACAATGCTATGAATGTGATTTTTTAACCTCAATTTTTCACAGATGAGAGTTGGTGGCTTAGAGAGGTTAACATGACCTATATGTTTCATAACTCATGATTGATAGAGTTGGGAATTGTGCACAAGAAATTTCATGTTCTTCTGCTATTTGGTGCTATTTTAGAGGCTTATCTTTATTCCTTGTGACTCGGGGTCAGCAATACATGGCTGAAAATTTTTCAAACAGAGTGTAACAAAATACTCCCATGGCTTAGAAAAAGTAATTTCTGCCCCTCTGCTGTTCTGTACTACTTAATGTGACATATGAAAAGAAGAATCTTTGGAGAAATGGAGATGCTGTTTGTATTCACTTACTGTGTGACCTTGGGCAAGTAACCAAGACATCATGGGCTACCGTTTTCTTAAATTTGAGAAGAGAATAAAAACCACCTCAGTAATTTGTTGTCAAAATTTTAATACATATTTAATACATATTTAATAAATCTTTAATAAGTGTTTTTACCCTGCTCCTATAAAATGCATTTCTTGGCTTTTCTGAATTAAAGTGAAATATAATTTTACTCAATGTAAAATAGTGTTAGAGCAAGTTGGAGTGTAACTGAAAATAGTGACTATTTCAAAAGCCATCTATAAATATCTTTGGAATTCACTGGATGATATTTTAACCCCAAAATGTACTTTGCTCATTACGTTTTAGTTGTTTAAAATGTCTTTGAATCCTCTAAATACATGCATTCATTAAACTCAAATTAGGAAATTTAAAACTACAGTGCAAAGAACTGATGGTTTTTAGGTGAATAAGGCAATCCTTACTTATCATGAAAACTGAAAATGACCCCTACAACTGATAGGAATGGCTTTTGTGATTATACATATATATTTACTCCCATTCTCTGATCCATCTAATCCAAATTTCTTTCACTCTCATATGGTCCATTATTTATCACTGTAGCTTTAATCATAGTTTAACACCAAGTGTGGTCTCTCCTTTCTTTCTCTTCTGCTTCTCCCCAAGTCTTACAATTGTTTTAAGACAACCCTAATCCAACATCCTCTATGGTCAGTTTTAAATTCAAAACAATTATCTTGTCTCAAAAACACTCCCTGTTAGTTCTTCCTGTACTCATACTCTACTACCACATTCACACTTCTGACACCAGATGTATGGGAGTTTTCCCAAGCAATTCTGTGCTACATCAGTTGGGTGGCCTGCAATTCAATTCAATTCAATTCTGACAATAACAAGAGTTAGCACAGACTCCCTTCCCTGCACCCCCACCTCCAGGTTCATCAAGACTGACTCCTTCACATCAGAAGCCAGTCATAGGTCTGGGTTGTTGCCTATACTTCTGACCAACCAGTTCTAAATTAGAAGTTCTCATGAGCCCCTGCTTGCATTGCATCTTTTGCTAGAATAGCTCACAGAACTCAGGGCAACACTTACATATGTTTACCACTTTATTATATAATAAAAGATATGATAAAACATGTAAGTGTTTTACTAAGTGAAATATAATTTTACTCAATGTAAAATAATGTTAGAGCAAGTTAGAGTGTAACTGAAAACAGTGACTATTTCAAAAGCCATCTATAAATATCTTTGGAATTCATTGGATGGTATTTTAACCCCAAAATGTACCTTGCTCATTAGGTTTTAGTTGTTTAAAATGTCTTTGAATCCTCTAAATACATGCATTCATTAAACTCAAATTAGGAAATTTTAAAACTACAGTGCAAAGAACTGATGGTTCTTAGGTGAATAAGGCAATCCTTACTTTACGAAATGCTCAGAGACATGTGCCATGTAAATTTATATTTCATTACTAAGATCTTAAAGGGTCCCAAGCATAGGAACTTCTGACACTATGGAGTTAGGGTGTGCCACCCTCCTGGAATGCGGCTGTGTTCACCAATACAGAAGCCCTCTGAACCCTGTACTTTTGGAATTTTTATCTAAGCTTCACCATGTAAGCATGTTTGACTATTAACTCCATTTCCAGCCCCTCTCCTTTTCTGTGTGATGGGAGTGGGGATTAAAGTTCCAAGTTTCTAATCATGGCTTGGTCTTTCTACTGACCAGCCCCTACCTAAAAGCCCACCAAAAGTTGCTTCATTAAAAGACATTGTTATCACCTAAGAAATTCCATGAGATTTAGGAGCTCTCTGTAAGGAACCAGGATCAAAGTCCAAATTTTAGAAAAGTGAGAGACTAGAGCTCTTATAATTTAGAAAATTTCAAAGGTTTTTGAGCTCTATGCTCGGAGCCAGAGTCAGAGACCAATGTATGTATTATATCACATACCCGCTTTCATCTTTTCCCATCAATTCATGTATCAAATAACATACAATGCACTGACCATATTACAGGTATTGCACATGAACTTGGAGATACAGAAGTTAACAAACCAGTCAAAAATAATTGCACTGAAGGAAATTACATTCTAGTGAGGGAAGATATGTGGTAAAATAAAGTGTAACTAAAATGACACATTCTGCTATGGACAAAAATACTGTCAGGAAGGGTTGATAGGAAGTCCAGATTTGTGGCGATGTAATTTTAAGTAGAGTGATCAGGGAAGGCTTTATAAAATCCATATTGTTTACTCTTTGTACAATTAGCTGTAGCCCTTAATTTTTAAAGTATAATATATATTTCTGTAGCTATTGTAGTTACCTTTAAACATGGTTCATTGATCCAGCAGACATATATTCTAAAAGTTAATCATAAACAGATGCCTTGGAAATGTAATCTTTTTGGGGAGGGGGTAAGAAAGTCGGTGATTCTTATTTTTAAATAATAGGCTTCATTTCTTAGAGTACACTTGGGTGTATAGAAAAATTAAACAGAGTACAGAGAGTTCCCAAGTACTCTCTCTTTCTCTGTCTTCAGGTTTCCCTGTTATTAGTATCTTACATTGGTGTGATACATTTGTTACCATCAGTGAACCCATACTGATACATCATAATTAACTAAATTCCATGCTTTGCATTAGGACTCACTCCTTCTGTGGTACAGTTTTTTTGTATCATGTATGTATTCACTATTAATAGTGTCATAAAGAAGTTTCACTGCCCCCAAAATAATCTGTGCTTCACTAATTTATCACTTCTCCTTTATCTCTAACCCCTGGCAATCACTGACCTCGTTAATTTCTCTATAGCTAGGACTTTTCCAGAATGTCATACAGGTAGGATCAAACAGATTTTCAGACTGGCTTGTTTCACTTAGTGGTAGACATTTAAGAATCCCCCATGTTTTGTGTCTGAATAGCCTCTTTTTATCACTGAAAAATATTCCATTGTATGGATGTACCTAGTCTATTTATCCATTCACCTATGAAAGAATATCTTAGTTCCCAAACTTGGCTATTATGATAAAAACTGCTTATTATCATGTGTGTGAATATTTTTATGTGGACTCAAGTTTTCAACTCTTTTGGTCAAATAAGTAGGAGTGCGGATCATGTGCTAAAACTATGTCTCATTTTGTAAGAAACTGTGTCTTCAAAGTTGTTGTACCGTCTTTAATTCCGCCCAGCAATGAATGGGATTTCCTGTTGGCACACATCCTCACCAGAATTCAGGATTATTACTGTGTTTGATTTTAGACATATGAGACCATCCATTCTAATAGGCATGTAGCGGTATTTCATTATTGTTTTAATTTTAGTTCCCCAATGGCATATAATGTTGAACATCTTTTCTATGGTTATTTGTCATTGATGTATCTTCTTTGTTTAGATGTTTGATAAGATTGTTGCCTACTTTTTGATTGCCTACTTTTTCAGTTGGGTTGTTTTCTTACTGTTGACTTTTAAGAGATTTTTAAATAAATATTTTGAATACAAGACCTTTATCATACATGTGCTTTTCAGTTATATTCTCCAAGTCTATGGCCTCTCTTTTTATTCTCTTAAATTGTTTTTTTACAGAGTAGTGTTTTTCTAAATAGAGTCTAACTTATCAATTTGTTCTTTTATGGGTTACGCTTCTGGCATTGTATCTAAAAACTCACTGCTAAGCCCAATGTCACTGAGATTTTCTCCTGTTATCTTTTAGAAGTTTCATAGTTATGATTTACATATAGGTCTGTGAGTTATTTTTTGTGATAAATGTAAGGCCTATCTCTACATTTTTTCTTTTTTTCATTTTGTGAATGTCAATATTCAGTTTTTCTAGTGTCATTTGTTAAGATTTCTGTAATCAATGGCCTTTGCCCCTTTGTCAAAGATCACTTGACTATATATTGTGGGTCTATTTCTGGGCTATCTAATCTGTTCCATTGATCTTTTATACTACTCTTTCACCACCATTCACACTGTCTCGACTACTGTTGCTTTCTATTACCACATGAAGTTGAGTCATGTCACTCTTCCAACTCTGTTTTCTTCAGTGTTGTGTTGGATATTCTGTCTCTTTCTCCTTTCCATAGAAACTTTATAATCAAATTGCTTATATCACAAAGTAACTTTTAGGGGGCTTTGGAAGATTGAATGAATTGATAGATAAAACTGGGAAGAACTGATATCTTTAATCAAGTCTTCCCATCTATGAATATGGAATATGTTTCCATTTATTTAGATATTATTAAATTTCTTTCACAGAGTTTTATAAGTTTTCCTCATATATATCTTGTATATATTTTGTTAGAGTTGTATCTACATATTTCAGAAAGGGTTTTCTTTTGGTGCTAATGTAAAGGGCATTGTGTTTTAAATTTCAAATTCTAATTGTTAATTGCTTGTGTATAGGAAAGCAATTGAATTTTGTATATTAAGCCCATATTCTGCAGCCTTGCTATAATCATTAAATAGCATACAGAGTTTTTGGTTAATTCATTGTGATTTTCTACATTTATAATCATGTCATCCATAAACAAAGAGTTTTAATTCTTCTTTTCAATCTATACTTTTATTTCCTTTTCTGTTTTTTAATTTTTTAATTTTTTTTATTTTTGCATTAGCTAGGACTTTCCTTATTATGCTGAATAGGATATTGACAAGAGAAGACATCTTTTTCTTGTTCCTGATCTTAGTAGGAAGCTTCTAGTTTCTCATCACTAAATACAATGTTAGCTGTAGGTATTTTGTAGATGTTCTTTAGCATTTTGAGGAATTTTCCCTCTATCCTAGTTTTCTGACATTTTTTTTATTATGTGTGAGTGTTGTATTTTATAAATGCTATTTCTGCATCTATCTATATGATCATGTAATTTCTAGTCTTTAGCATGTTGATATTATGGATTGCATTAATTAATGTTTGAATGTAGAGCCAATCCTGCATTCTTGGAATAAATCCAAGTTGGTCATGGTGTATAATTATTTTCATATACATTTTTATTCCATTTGTCAAAGAATTGCATTAAGAATGTTGCTTCCATGACCATGAGAGATATTGGGCTGTAGTTTCCCTTTTTTATAATATCTTTATCTGGTTTTAGTAGTAGGGTAATGCTGGCCTCATAGAATGAGTTTAGGATGTGTTCTCTCTGCTTCTATTTCCTCAAAGAAATTGCAGAAAATTGGAATAATTTGTTCCTCAGATGCTTTACAGAATTCACCAGTGAAATAATCTGTGCCTGGTACTTTCTATTTTAGAAGGCTATTGACTACTAATTTTAGAGTAATTCCTTATTTCTCCTTATTTAATTAGTTTTGGTAGTTCTGGCTATCCAGCAATTGGTCCATTTCATCTAGTTATCAAATTTGTGGGCATAAAGTTTTTCATAATATTCTTTTATTTAAGTTTTAATATCCATGGGACTGGTAGTGATGGCACTATTTTATTTGTTAAACTAGTAATTTTTGTCTTCTGTCTTTTATTCTTAGTTATCCAGGTTAGGAGTTGATCAATTTTATTGATCTTTTTAAAGAACCAACTTTTGGTTCTTTGATTTTCTCTGTTATTTTCCTGTTATCAATTGGATATCTGCTCTGATTTTTATTACTTCTGTTCTCTTGCCTACTTTGGATTTAATATGCTCTTATTTTCTAATTTCTTAAGGAGGTTGCTGAAATTATGAACTTTAGATCTTTCTTCTTTACTAATATATGCATTCAGAGCTATAATTTTCTTCTAAACACTGCTTTTGCTGCATGCCAAAATGTTGGTAGGTTATATTTTCATTTCTATTTAGTTCAAAATATTTAAAAATTTTCCCTTGAGATTCCTTCTTTGACACAAGCATTATTTATGAGTATATTGTTTAATCTCCCAATGTTTAGGCATTTTCCAGCTATCTTTTTGTTATTGATTTCTAGTTCAATTCCATAGTGGTCTGAGAGCATACTTTGCATAATGTCCATTCATTTAAAATTGTTAACATGAGTTTTATGGCTCAGAATGTGGTCTGTCTTCATGAATGTTTGAGTAGAAAAGGAATGATTTTTGAGCACTGTGAAGCATGAAGAATGTCTAAGAAGGTCTTGAATTGCATCATTGTAACTGGCACAACACTGAGTTCTTATTAGTACTAATTAAACTGTTGAGTAAAAATGAGTAAACTTAAAGCTAATAGGTTTGTGAACCTGGTAAATAATTTTAAATTAAATAATCTGTGTAGTCTATAGAAAAATAAATTATTGTATTCATGCATTTCTGTGGTTACCAGTCATAGTCAGTTTAGGCTTATGTATTATTATAGAGAACAAGGACCTTAAACCCACAGAAAAATTGTAGAAACAATGCAAAAGAACATGCCTCCAAGTTATTCTACCTGATGGTAAAGATAGCTATAGCATGTTTCATGGGATATGGAAAGTCAGTGTTTCAGGGCTGCTGACAGTGTCCACTCCTTGCACTTCAGGCTGGCAGTTCAATTTGCACCAGTTCCAGGAACAAAAGCCTTCAAGCATTTGGAAATTGCACATGGAAAGATGTGTGAGTTATACATGAGGCAAGGATAATATCCACCATCTGCCACAGGAAAGAATCATCCACGTAGTTTTTTGTGCTAAGTAAGAAGCTACACAAACTCTAGTTAACTGACATCAAATGGAGATTGAAATGATAAGACAGTTACAAGGTGGATGAGACCATGAATATGATTTTTTTTAGCTAAAATTCTGTAGGCCCCACTTGACCTAATATCTAAGCACTTTCTTTTATAATATTCATTTTTATTTCCAGTTATATGATTTTACATTTTCTACTGTATTTCCCTTCAGCATTTCAATTCTTGTTTAACAATGTTGATTTAATACTAAATAATTAAAACAAGAATTACTGAGCTCTTTCAATGAGATAAATGCAATTTCCTTGTAACATTTTGTTTCTATTAAGTTCACTGTATCCCATTTTTGAGAATATAAAGTTGTATTTCCCAGTGTGACAAAGGAAAAAAATAACTTAAAAATTTTTATTTTATAATTTTAATATAAAAGACCTTGCAACAAAATGATGTATTTAAAATAAAATTTGGGAAATTTTTCTTAAATTTTAATTGAAGCAACTTTAATTGTTTAAATTTTTTGAAATAAATATTGTATATATTGTTTAAACAGAAATACAAATGGTATAATTATTCTCTCCTTATTTTCACCATGTAGATTTTTTCATTATTCTATAATGAATTCTACTATAAAACTTTAAATACAACTGTTTTCATTTTGGGATTTATATTTGGTACTTTTATACAGTCATTTTGTAATTTTTAATGAATACTTAATATTTTATGTTTCAGATTAGACGATGTAAGAATTGATTTAGCAAATATGTTGTCAAGCAGTTCACTGAAGAATCTTAAGAATGCATTGTATATTTTTATAATATATAGTTTAAGCTTTCATAAAATTCTCACAATAAAATATATGAATCTTTACCTTTTCATTTATCAATTAAAATTTCAACATTTGATATAAGAGTTCCTTTTGATTGTAAATTCTTGGTGAATATATGTTGAGACACTGCATTAAGATGAAAAACTTTATGTATGCATCTATGTATGTATGTATTCATTTTTTCTACTCTTTTAAAAGGAAACCTGGCCAATTAGATTGTTTTCCACATGAAAAAATAATAAAATATTCTTAGCAGAGTTATTATTACAATATCCTTTGCAAAAGCTCTTCAAAATCTTAGGCAAAGCAGATTTATGAGTATTTTTTCATTTAACTAAAATTTTTCAACTTAACTTGTTGATAAAACTTACCAACACAGTTCTGGGCACAGTTTTACTAATAGGCATTTATTTTTGTCTTTCAAATAGTTTATAGAGCTTTATGTAATCCATATATACAGACAGCTAGAGGATTCACAAAGAAGTTCTGTGGAAAATAGAAAACCAGTTCTTAGATAAGAAGGGTTCCTCAATTTAAATATGCTATACACTTGTAATAAAAACTCTGTCTTTGTGAGTTGCTGTGAAAACTCAACCATAAAAAGTGAATTTTCCTTTTTACTTGAGATATGTTTATATATTCTTTCAGGGTGGAAAAAAGAATATCTTTGTAGCTTATCCCAAAACATCACAAAAATGCAAAAGAAAAAGCTAAGACATTTCAATCAAAACTGTAAAATGAAAATGCTTTCATAATGCAAAGTCAATTATTATTTACCAATGAATTTTTGTCAGGTAATTTCATCAACCACTCCACCCACATTTGACAGAAAGACTGCCTTTTAAAACTGACAAAACTATTTTGAATAATCTGACAGCATTTGGGTTATTTCAACAAGGAAAGATTAAATAATACATTACTAGTGCTGCTATTGAGGATAATTAGTATTTTCATAAAAAAAAAAAGTAACAGTGAAATTCCACGTTATTTTCTGTCATGTCCCCACAGGAAATAAAAGTTAATTTCAGCTGGTGATTTTCTCATACACATATGTATGTCATTGCTTTGTGTCCATCAACTGTGAAAAAAAAAGCAATAAAGGATTATCTAGTGATATTTTAAAACAAATATTTGAAAGAGTACTTCTTTAAATTGGGAATAATTTCACCAACAATCTATAATTGGAAAGAATAAGAAATGAAAGGTTATTTTTCTCACCAATTCTTTTCCTAGTGGCTAGTGAATATTTTTGTTTTTCCCTTAATAAGAGATTTTGCAGATCTGAATGTTAAAAATCTGAAATATTCAAAATATTTTCCTTAGAAATGCTTTAAAGTTATAATAAATATATATGTATATATATATATATGTATGTGTGTATACACATATATATGTCATTAACTCATATAATAATAGCAACAACTCAGTGCTGTTACTTGCAAGACAACTAAAATACAAGTGATCGGCATATGTGAGTTTTGCTGTTCATACTACCTTGTATGTTTGACAATCCCCTTTTTCATCTTAGTGAACAGAAAAGTTACCTCACAGAGGCCTGAAATCTTGCATTATTTCCACTTAAACATTAAAATGTTTTTTTTAATTCAATACCAGTGAAATTCTGAAATCTAACAATTTCCTCTCAGCAACAACATCATAGAGTGTGGTTCCAAAAGATCCTGAACACCATCATTGAGCTCTTTCTCTTTAATAACCTGTTGATATATGTTGGGTGTGTATTTAATTCACATAATATGTATTTAAAAAATCCTCTAGTAGTTATTTTCTAGAATGAGAAACTCACAGAAATTATGTGATCATATGTTTTTAAATGAATGAAACTGCACGTAATTCAGATATTACAATGTCCCTTTTAAAGCCACTATGTTAGGTCACAGAGAAAAACAGTGAGATGTTTTCCTTTCATCCTCTACCTCATAATAGCTCAGTGATGCAGGCCAAATTGCTGCACTTCCGTGATCCTCTATATTTCCTTTGTAAATACAAAACATTAACTAAACCATAGTATTGTAAGGATTCAAAGAAACACTGTTTGTAAACGTGGTTTATGAATCGAAAAGAGCTATAAACATGTAAATTGTATACACACATAAACTCACACATATACATCGTTTATATGTATTCCTGAATGTGTGGTTGATTCTAAAAACTTGTGTGAAAAATTTAATGAAATGGCAGACTATTATTGCTTTTTTCAAATTTGTTTGAAAACTTTCAAAACAAAGAGCTCTACAAATTATCCTCTACGTATTATTTTCAAATTTTGACATATGAAGAATATGATTTAGTTCTCCCAAGCAGATGCTGCAAACATTGAAAACAAAATGATATTCTTCCCAACTATGTAATCAGAGGCTGAGAATAAATTAATAGAATTGTGGTTTTGTTTCCATCATGACATTGCAAATGTTAAACATTTATGGAAAATATAAATAATATGTATTTTTAAAAATACTTTTTTCAGTAAGAAATATGCTTTTCCTCTGAGATTATGAGATGTGGATGCCAATTCTTAGGCAGGTCAAGGCCAATAAGCCATCATCCTATCCATAATGTAGGAAACCCAATGATTAGGTAACAGCATTTCCCTAAGGGATACATGTCAATGAATTTCCATTTTAGAAAGAAAGCATTAAGATAAGCTTGTTAATAATGAATTTTACCTTTAACTTATTCTGTTATCCTCTTCATCATATCTCATATACTCAAGAGAAGTGAAATGGAATGAAAAAGTTCCTTTGCTTTCTTGACGCTAGCTAAAAAGTCATAAAACAGTTTTCTAAAAACTTTACAAATGTGCACAAAAAACTTTATCCAGATCTTTTAATGTATTATACGTAACCATCAATTTATTGATGTAAGAATGTCCATTGACGTATTTGGGATAACATCTTGGCTGCTGTGAAAAACATCTGACTAAAAAATAGTAATAAATCTCATGGGAGTTTATTTCTCTATCAGAGAACATTTCAAGCACTAGTAGCTAAGAATCTGTAGAATCCTGCCCTATGGTTTACAGATCTAGGATCCTTCTTTTGCTTGTCTTATTATCCATCCATATGTTTTGCATTTTTCTTTTTTTTTTTTGGTCCGGAAAGTCTCATCAGAATATGTGTATTTCTGCCAGTAGAAATGGGCTAAGTAGAAAAATAAGGCAATGCTTTTTTTTCCTTTCTTAAGAGTCAGATAACATTGTAGCCTACACCATCTTTACTTCACCATGCAAGCCAGATTCTAGCTACATAACCTAATTGCTAGATAATTTTTACTTGCATATTCATGTGCCCAGTCCTAGCTAATATTTCCATTGCCATACAGAATGGGCAAAGAGTGTCACAAAATAACTCACCATTTCTGCCAAAGTGATAATCACAATCCAAAATGTAGGGCTGCTCTGAGTCTATTACTGTCTGTAAGTGTTGACAGTTCTACTACAATCACAACAAAAAAGGAATCTGTGTGTGTGTTTCCGAATTCAGAACTGTTTCATGCTTATAAATTGAAGCAAAGATGAATTTTACAAGTAAATTTCCTTTACCTTAGATGTTTTAACCCAAACAAATATATATCTGTGTATGTGTACATGCATGGCATGCAATATATATTACATAAGCAGACCTATATGGAAAGTGCATCTATGGGATGCATAATTAAAGGACCAAATTGAAATAGAAATTGCATGTGGGATACCTGGTATCATAAAAAGTAATACAAAATAAGCAGAACTCTCAGAAAAATAAAATTGCTGTTTCAATATTATCTATTCAATATTGTCAAATGCTTAATAATGCTGTCTTAAAAAAAGGTTCTTCTTATATCCATTTTAGCCATTCCACAATTCAAATCAATTATATATATTTTTTAATTTACCTTTTTACTTCATTACTGCAATCAAATGCCTTTTTTCAAAAAGACGTATTGATCCCCTAAACAAATGCATCGCATTAGGAAGGATGCTTGGAAAAGCCTAAGGCAGAAAAAGAAATTCCACAGGAGATGGCTGAATTTGTCAGGTAATGTTTGGGTTAATGCATCCTCTATAATATTCTCTAATATCCATAGATGTGGGTCAATATCAAACATAAGTAAAGCATATCAAACAAAAGGAGAAAGAAGTCATGCTAGTAGAATGATAAGTGATAATCTCTAGTTTCATTTTCACAGACCCTCATATTACAAATGAAACTGTATGAGTACACATTACTAAGAATTAATGTATCATGAGGTAACAAGTACAGATGTTTCTTGCATTTCATTCTTCTTAATTTTGCTTCTGACTGATTCCCATTGAATGCCGAATGATTAGCTAAATGTTTCGATAAAGAAGGTATCCTTTAAAAGTTTTCTTCACGAGACTGATGATAATTTCATATGGAGAAAATAGTAGTACTGTAAAAAAAATACTCATTGAATGGGTTTACTCATATGTTCAGAAAATTTATGGCAGGAGCTTACAGGAGAGAAACAGCACACATCGTCAGACTTCACTGATACTATTTTCCATACCAACTCTTAAATAAATCAGGAAACTTGGTTGCAAAGAAACAAAAAGGCAGTATTTTTCTGAGGGTACTAATGAATCTTGGGAATCTTCTTACTCGAATGAGGGCTGGGCTACTTAGCAAATGAAACAACATCAGGCAGCTGTTCTCTTCAACTCTTTATTGTGGAGCCACATGGTCTACTTCTTTTCTGCTCTCTTTTCATTCTCATGTCTATATTACCACTTTCCTCTGAGAAATTCTTACTTTATGCCCTGGATAATGTGGCTTGCATGTGCCTTGGGCAAGAGATTTTGTCTTAGCAGTGCTCTATCTCACTATGTTTCTTAACTCCAGATCCTGATCCTTGTGTTGTTTGGTTAGATACTGTGAGTTGCTCATTCGGAATACTTCTCAATTCTTTTCTCAATTTCCTTCCTCTACTATAGAGATGGAAAAATCAAGAACATAATTTTTCACTTCCTTCTAAGCTCTGGGAAGAAAGGAAATGGATATGAGCGGAAGAGAAATCATGGTTATCCCTAATGAAGCTCAAAGTCCACATCACTTTCATTTGAACCCTGCAGGCATCATTGATTAGTTACCAGTTTGCAAATGACAGTAATAATACTCTGCCAACCATGTGAGATTGCAAATATTGCATTATTTGAAAAAAAGAATTCTTTTTAAAGAAAGTTTTACAAAACACTAATAAGAAAGAGATTGCCATTGTGGAAATTTTTATTCTTTTATATTCTAATTTTAAATATTTTTATACTTCTTATTTTTTATATTTGATATTTTAGTATAAACCTTGAGCACAAACCATTAATCCTGTACATGCAAAAAGAAAGTCACCACAATGATTAATACTTTGGAAATTTTTCCTGACAAATATAATTAATTAGATTCTAGGAAAACATAGTCTATTCGTTTAACATTTACTGAGAATTGATAATAACTCATTTACTATGCTTGTTGACTTGGTCTCTGCCCTGAAGGAGTTCAATGAAAACAAAAGTATATCAGTGATAATATGTTTAATATGTTATAAATTACTGATAATATGGTTAATCACTATAAAGTAATTCATTCTGCTTATCAAAAAACTGTCCACAGAAATGACACTTTTAAATTGACTTCCTAATGCATTCATTAAAAATCACTGGATGGAGACGTGTTGGGGTTAGAGGGGAGGGCCAGCAGAGGCATTCCAGGCAAAAGTAGTAAAATGATAAAGAACTGGAAGTTTGTCCATTTATCTTTATGTCACGATGAAAGTTAGGGAGTGGCAGAAGACCAACCCAGAAAATTAGGTTGGTGTTAGACTGTAAAAGAACTTGAAGGTCTTGCTGAGGAGGGTTAATTATCTCCTTTCCTGTTGATAGTGAGGAGTATTAGAGACAAAATTCCAAGAGACATAAATAGATCATGGCTTTCAGAAGAGGACTGTGTTAGTCATTTGTTCTGTTTTACATGCTTTCTCACCCCTGCTCTCTTGGCATAACAGAGGGGGCTACACGCTTTTCCCAGGCCCCATTGCCTAATGACTTCTGTCTAGGTTCAGTGCATAGAGACACCTGGAGGAGATTTGTATATGGAAGGAAATTTGAACAGTAGGTGTTTCTTACACGTTTCCTCCTTGAGCAGCATCTCCAGCAGAAGCTGCAACTCTTCTACATTCCCAAGTCCCCCACAAACATTATGCTCAGGATGGGCACATCTGCTAGGACCCCACCAATCACCAGGAGCTCTAAGTCCTTGAAGCTGGTATCACCACCTCCTCCCTAGGCTTCTTCAGTTCCAAGAGTGGTAGGGGCCTCCTGTAGTTGGTAAAATGGAGAAGTCTTTATTCGCCCCAAATTGTCCTTTTCCTCATATAAAATTCTGGAATTAAAAAAATTTTCTCTTATTAAATTCCCTCTTTTGAATTACCTAGCATGCATTTGTTTACCTGACTATACCCTGATACATAAAAAAAAGTCAGATAGCTGTAAAGGGATATAAATTTAAAACTTTTTCCATCATTTTTAAATGCTTTGAATGAATCATGTAATAAGCAACCTCTTACCTGAAACTGTCATGGGAATGATCCTAAAGTCAAATTCGGGCATGAATCATTAGAAGTTAAAAAAAAGATTTCTTCTTTCTCTTTTGCCAGTCTCTCCATTAAAGACCCTGCAGAGCGTAACTTATATTTTAATGTCTTTGGATGCTACTTGGGAAATATCAATACAAACAACAAAAATAAGACTCTTATTTTCCTGTTTTCTTCTTTGTATATATTTCTTTTTCACAGTAATCCACTTTTTCATAGAGATCTCAAAAAAATGAGGAAGTTGTTTATAATTTAAAATCTGAAGTCATTAAAAATTTAATGGCTCAATGGTTAAAACAGACAAGTACTTCAATCTCTCCTGGCTTTGTTTTCAAGATAAAACTGTTTATCCCAGTTGTGGTACAGGTGTAATATAAACACATCAGTAGTGACAACATATTTTATGCTTATCTTTTAAGTTATTGTTGTCACCACTACTATATCTATAAAGTGAATTTAGGAACTTTCCCACAGAGAAAGCAGGTGAGTTGACAAACAACAGGAAGAAAGTTATTTGTATCAAGTTAGATATTAGGATCTATTTAAAAATAGAATTTGTATGAATCATTTTATTTCTATTAATTTTTATCACATTGATTAAGTACAAACTCATTCATAAACATTTTAGGTTTATAGAAGTACTTAAATTAATCTTTGCCTTT
Source organism: Manis javanica (assembly GCF_040802235.1). Classification (NCBI taxonomy): domain Eukaryota; kingdom Metazoa; phylum Chordata; class Mammalia; order Pholidota; family Manidae; genus Manis; species Manis javanica. The sequence continues at coordinate 103,951,334 of NC_133158.1, forward strand.
GAAAAAACATATTTGACTTTCTGAGACTTAGTATTTTTTACTTAATACCTGTATGTTTTAATAAAATTACATGGCTCCCCTCTCAAATAATAACTTATCTTCTTTCATATTGTATAAGTAAAAATGTTTAAAAGTGAAATTAACATAGTTTGGATAGACAGATGTAGGAGTAGTTTGATAAATTTATCTTCATTAAGTTTTATGTAATTGTTTAATGGGAAATATAATTTTAAAAGCATTCTAGTAATTCATTTCACTTCCTAAAACATTAATCTCAGAATATGCAATAGAATCTTATAAATTTTAATCACTGGTCCTTTAGATTTCTCAGTTTTTTAGTTAAACTTAGAGTTCTCCTCTTAAAAAGATGCTTAAACGTTCCAAATATTTCCATGATGAACTATCAGCCAAAAATGACTGATGCTTTGTTGGTAAGTGTCTCAAGCAGAGGACTTCCCGTCTGCACGTGGACATTTGTATGTGGTGGTGATAGTATTGACTTACCGCATAACATTTTCATTTTTCACTTAAATTTTCCAATTCCAATAATGGAATAATGGTGCTTTTTTATACATAATCATATTCCAAGTTCCATGTCTTAGCAAAATAGATGTACAGAGAAAGAGGTAAATTTTTGGTCATAAAACTTGGCTGTAAAAATCAGACAAATGTTCCTTCCTTCCTACCAGGTTTAAGTAATCCTGGGAAATTGTATACCAATAAAAGGAGAAAAACTTAAGTGGCATATTATAAATACCCAAAATGTGCTCTATAAACAAAAAAATGTATTTTAAATTATATATACACACACACATGTATATCTGTACCTGTATCTATTGTGTGTGTGTGTGTGTGTGTGTGTATTGGGGGGTTGTTTGTACAGTTTAGAGGCTGCTCGATTTTCCTTTGTAGATCAGTTTACTGTCTTTAAATTTTAAATTCAAAATATAGACTATAAGTCCATTTACCTTCCACGTAGATTATAAAGACATGGTGCCATCTATAACAGTTCATTCTATTTAGAACATCTGTAGAAATAAGAAATATCAGTACTAATCCAGTGACTAATATTTCAAAATCAATTATGTTAATATACTATTTCAATGATGGAACAGAGGTACTTTGGAAACTCTTTTTTTCAGCTGTTGAAAACATGACAGCCATGTTTTTAATCACAAAATATTTCAAGCCATGTTTTTGTTTAAATATAGGAATTTTTCTAATTCTTATTAAAGGAAGCATATAAAAAGCTCTAGAGACCAAGAGATCTCTGAAATAAAAGGGTTTATTATAAAGCTTTCACTGAGACCTGGGACAGGAAATTTCTGCTTCTTCAGCAGCAAAGCCAGTTAATAGAAACAACTAGTCCATCAGACTGAAGAAACAGGACACATTTATGAGTAATCTCAAAAAAAGAAAGTTCGTTAAATTCATGTTGGCTACAAATAATGAAGACAGGCTAATGCAAAACAGGGCAAGTCTGAGGAGGTGGTTAGTCCATATAGAAGGCTCATGGATTGGTTGTGGATGATGGTCAGACACTCATCATGCGCAAGAGGGATGCAGTGGTTCTGGGGAACTTCTAGACGCTTGTTGAAATGACTTGATCCAGGAATGTGGAGTTTCTGTTTAGCTGCAGCCTGTAGCTGCTGACCAATGACCTTCCCTTGTCTCTTTTTCTCATTCTCTGGCCCTAATATCACTTAATTTAGAACATTTCAAAATTTTGCCTTGTCAACCTATACAGGTGTGTACAAAAACCAGCATCTGTTGCATATTGTTATTGATGAAGTACCATAAATTATTATTCCCCCAAAAGAGCAGACAATGGTTGCTTTTTTCACTCCTACATGCCTGCAATTAACATAGTACCTAATATAACAGGTGCTTTAAACAATATTTTTTAAATTGGAATATAATATTCCTTCTCCAATTTCTATCTCAGTAGAATTTATGACTGATATGAGTCAACATAGATAGAATCACAATCTATAACTTCACTATATTTATGCTCTTATAAAAGGCCTTCAGTGATTTTGTCTTGAATAATTAGGAGATGGACATATAAATGTGGCAAGTATTATCACAACTAAGCTAAGGAGAAAAAAACTTCAAAGTCACTTTGTGATTTATTTGAGGACAAATAGTGCTAAGAATATTTTTTGAGAATTCTTAAAATTCAGTGTTCTTTACATAACAGAAAAACAATGTTCTTAAACAATATCAAATTGTAACACTAGAAAATCAAGCCCTATATAGTTGCAATTTTATGAAAGCTTAAGAATCACAATGAAAATTTAAACTTCAAAAATATCAATTTCCTGTATAAAAGCAGGAGTTTCTTATGTTATAACACTTTCCTCACACAAATACAACTGCTTTCCAGTAGGAATGGTCAATTCCATTATTAGCAATTTGGAATTTTGAATTGCTTACTTACTAAAATTTATTGTAATCCTAACTGAATACTTGCAGCATTTTGCAGTCTTTTGTGGACATGAACAGAATGATGAAAAATTTGAGTGGTCTAACTAAAGGAAGGATTAAAAACCATATGACCATCCCAATAGATGCTGAAAATGTATTTGACAAAGTTCAACATCTCTTCGTGTCAAAAACTCTCAACAAAATAGATATAGAGAGAACACACATTAACATAATAAAAGCCATTTATAACAAACCCACAGCTAACATTATACTCAGTGGCAAAAAACTGAAGCTTTTCTATAAGATCAGGAATAAGACAAGGATGTCCACTTTTCCCACTGTTATCCAACATAGAACTGGAGATTCTAGCCATGGCAATCGACAAGATAAAGAAATAAAAAGGCATCCAAACTGATAAGGAAGAAATAAAACTGTCAGTATTTGCAGAAGACATGATACCATATATAGAAAACCCTAAAGAATCTGCCAAAAAGCTATTAGCACTAATAACTATATTCAGCAAAGTTGCAGGATACAAAATCAATATACAGAAATTGATTGCATTCCTATATACTAATAACAAGCTAGCAGAATCAGAAATGAGGAAAACAATTCCATTTACAATCACATCAAAAAGAATAAAATACCTAGGAATAAACCTAAACAAGGAAGTGAAAGGCCTATACTCTGAAAACTATAAGACACTGATGAGAAGAATTAAAGAGATACAAATAAATGGAATCTATCACATACTCATGGATAGGAAGAATTAATATTGTCAAAATGTCCATCCTGCCCAAGACAGTTTACAGATTCAATGCAATCCCTACCAAAATGCCAATAACATTTTTCAATGAACTAGAGCAAATAATCCTAAAATTCATATGGAACCACAAAAGAGCCCAAATAGCAATCTTGATAAAGAACAAAGCTTGGGGGTATTACACTCCCTGACTTTGACCTATGCTACAAAGCTACAGTAATCAAAACAGTATGGTACTGGCACAGTATCAGTCCCATAGATCAGTGGAACAGAATAGAGGGGCCAAGAAATAAACCCATGCATATATGATCAATTACTATATGATAAAGGAGCCATAAATACACAATGGGGAAAATGTAGTCTCTTCAATAACTGGTTTTGGAAAATTGGCCAGATACATGCAAAAGAATGAAACTGGATTACTCCCTAACCCCATACACAAAAATAAACTAAAAACAGATTAAAGACCTAAACATAAGACATGAAACCATAAAACTCTTTGAAGAAAAACTCATAGGCAAAATCTCTTAAACATAAATGTGAATAATTTTTTTCAAAACACATTTCCCTGAACCAAGGAAGCTAAATAAAAAATGAACAAATGGGATTAAATCAAACTAAAAAGCTTCTGCTCAGCAAAGGACACCATCATCTGAACAAAAAGAAAAGCTGTAGTGTGTGAGAATATATTCATAAATTATTTATCCCATAAGGGGTTAATATCCAAAATAGATAAAGAACTCATATACCTCAACAACAAAAAAAACAAATAACTTGATTAAAAAAATTGGGAGAGGACCTGAAAAGACATACTTCTGAAGAAGAAATATAGATTTTCAACAGGCACATGAAAAGATGCTCCGCATCACTAATCATCAGGGAAATGCATATCAAAAACACAATGAGATATCACCTCACACCAGTCACAATGGTCACTATCCAAAAGACAAGAAATAACAAATGTTGGTGAGGATGTGGAGAAAAGGGAACCCTTCTATGCTGTTTGTGGGAATGTAAATTAGCACAGCCACTGTGGAAAGCAGTATGGAGGTTCTCCAAAAGAACTAAAAATAGAAGTACCATATAACCCAGTAACTCCATTTCTAGGAATTTATTCAAAGAAATCAAAATCAGTGATTCAAAATGATATATGTACTCCTATGTTTATTGCTTCATTATTTACAACAGCCAAGCTATGGAAGCAATCAAAAGGTCCCTCAATAGATGAGTGGATAAAGAAGAGGTGGTATTATACACAATGGAAAGAAATCCTGCCATTTGGAACAACATGAATAGACCTAGAGGGTATTATGCTAAGTGAAATAAGCCAGGTGGAGAAATTCAAACACCATGTGATTTCACTTACAAGTAGAATCTAAAAACAAAACAAAACAAAAAGTACAAAACAGCATAGATTCAGAGACTCCAAGAAGTGACTGGTGGTTACCATGAGGGGAAGGCATGGAGTGGATAGGAGGGTAGTGTGAGGGGAATAAAGAGGCACAAAAATCTCAATCATAATGTAATTTTGTCAAGGGCATGGAAGTGCAGCATGGAGAATATAGCCAATCATTCTATAACATCTTTCTATGTTGACAGATAGTAACTGCACTAGTTGGAGTGAGGATTTAATAATGTGGGTGCCTGTTGAGCCACTGTGTTGTGTTATTGAAACCAATATAATATAGTGTATCAAATACACCACATAAAAAAATTGACTAACCTGATGCTCATAATCCCAGCTGAGGTCTAACAAGGTGATTCTCTGCCTTGTATTAGCTCTCATATGGTAAAAATGCTCTTTGTATTATAATTAGTACTGCATTTTTCACATTTTCTGTTTTTGGTGGTAGTGATTCCAGCTGTTTGAGAAGGTTCTTGGGCATAGAGCTAAAGAATTGTATAATTTTTTTAAGTGCAAGAAGAGAAAATGAGAATGTTTAGGTAAGCTTCATTAAGGCATGAGTTAACATATTAGCTGTGAGTTTAATGTTAATGAATCAACAATGTATATTGAATAAGATATCTTTAAAAAGAAACACACATAAAACAAGATTATGTATTGATGGGTTGATAAGATGTTTTGACCACAGGTTTCCAGGAACCCAACCCTGAATTTCCCTTAGGAAAAGGATTCAGTATTCACTAATTCAGTGTTCATGATGACTTTAGAGAACATAAACTAGTAGAAGTAATGAGAATCAATTATACATCTCTGCTTTATCTTGTGACTCAAATAACTTTGAGCTTTTGTCTCACCTGCACATGCTTACTCAAAAATATAAATGCATACACTTACTCTTAACAGTAATAACACAAATTTGTTTTTTGCTTTTATCATAGCTGTAAGAAGTTTAAAGCTACATCTGGGTTATCATAACTTAATGCCTCAGTTAAGGTTTTTACCTAGGTCATAGTTATACTACAGAAATTTATGAACAACACCTTGTCAATTTGAGATGATTAAACTTAACAGAAAGGTGAAGTATAGTGAATTACTTTATTCTTACTTATTGAAGATGTGGATAAAATTGCAATATTTCCAGAATCTCTTGCCTGGCCTTAGCTCATCTCTATATCAATAGGTGTTTCCAAGGAATGGAGAGAAGTAGTCCATCTCCATATCGGTAGGTAATTACACAGGGGAGCAAGGGCATATCTGGACCAGAGAGGTTGGGTGGGGCCCCTTTTTTGCAGCCAGGTTGTGAAAGACATGGGTGAGCAGAAGTGGACGACTGTTGTGAGCAATAAAAAAGTTTCTCCCACTTTATTTCTCCTTGACTGATTTCAGCTTCAAAGGTAATTTGCCCCAGGCTGGGAACATATTCCCCCAGCCCCCAGAGTTACAGAAGATAACTACTGAAGCTTCTATTGGGGATGGAGGCATTTTCTTGAGGTTCTTCTGGTTAGTCTAGGAATCAAATTGCCATGAGACAGATTACCAGGAGAAAAAAAGAAAGTTTAATTATGTAATAACAAGGAATACATAAACAAAATTCAAAGCCAGTCAGGGAGAAAGAGGTATATATGTCATCCTGAGCCAAGGATAAGGGCATGGGGGTGTGAGATTTGAAGGAAAAGGCTTGTAATTCACAGGAATTTGAAAAGAGTAAATGATAGTAAAGAAAATACTTAATAAACCACACAGAAACAATGGGGTGCAAAGAGACATTTGAACAAGCAGGCTTTGTCACACCCCTGCCTGTTTACCACCCTCAGTGTAACGTACATTGTAAGCACATTGTAATAGATTGTCTGTGTGATAGCTCTCCTCCGGGAGCAGCTCTCTATCTAAATTCTTCCCATGCAGTTGTGAGTGTGCATGTGAGTGTGTGTGTGAGTGCATGTGAGCGTGTGTGTGTTGGGGACAGGGTGGAAAGGGGAAGGGGTTAAGTTGCAAAGTTTTTCTGAGACCTTTTGGGCCTTAATGGTTTTCATCTCAAATTAATCTACATGCCAAAGGGGCATAACTTGGGGATGTCTGCCCTTGGTCCCTACACTTTCAGTAAGCTAAACCTCAAGAGATTTTAGAGTAAGCCATTAACAACAAAAAAATAAAAAGGAAAATTTCCAACCATGAAAGCAATCATAAAGGTATGTTTTCTCGAGGTTCTTCTGGTTAGTCTAGGAATCAAATTGCCATGAGACATATTACCAGGAGAAAAAAAGAAAGTTTAATTATGTAATAACAAGGAATACATAAACAAAATGCAAAGCCAGTCAGGGAGAAAGAGGTATATATGTCATCCTGAGCCAAGGATAAGGGCATGGGGGTGTGAGATTTGAAGGAAAAGGCTTGTAATTCACAGGAATTTGAAAAGAGTAAATGATAGTAAAGAAAATACTTAATAAACCACACAGAAACAAGGACTATGTTTTCAATCACTGTAGTTCACCAAACAAAATAACCCCCAAATTCAGATTCTATATTATCCAAGTGAACTATTTTATAGATCTGCTTTATGTTACTATGCAATTAATTAGTCAACTCCATGATTTCATATTCACACAACCATGTTTTTTAAACCAAACTGATTAATAAAATACATTAAGTAATATGTATTTTTAAAATTTCATTATTCATAAGCATGTAATTATTTTGAATTTTTTACTTGATATTAATATATAGAATAGTGTTCTGTAAACATAGCCTTCAAAAGAGTTTTAATGCCACGTTAGATTTAATTCATGTGAACACATTAACGTTTTCAAATTCCATATTCTGTTGCTAATAACTACTTAGCATTCAACGTTCAGTGTCTTTGGATTTAAGCTCATAAGGCCTTTTGTATCTCTCCTGAAACTCATTGTTTTGATGTAGCGATGTCAGCTCATTACCTAATTCATCAAAGTGACACTACATTTTAATAGAGTACCAAAGTATTAGTTCTTTATTTTATGTAGAGATAAAAATCTAGGTAACATTCTAGTCAGGAAAAAAAAAATTACAGCTTGAAGCTTCCTGTGTGAAGTTTCTATGTCTGTCAATCTGTCATTTTCTAAAAGCACTTCATAGTAAATGAAATTCAATAAGGGCAGACAAAAATATTTTCAAAGCTGTGTGACTCCATTGTACTAAATTAAATATAGCCAACAAAGGTATACAAATATTTAATGAGCCATTTACCCATTGTACTTGCCTTTTGTTTGAGAGTTTTTAATCATATGTAAAACAACCTGCTCACTTATGAAATTTATTATTTAATTTTTAATATATCTAACTCATATCTTTACCAAAACACATCTGAAAAGCAGCAGTAGTTGGTAAATATTTCCTTCCATATCCTAATAATAGAACTTCTGTCTCTGTGATATTTGAGGAAATGAAATTGCAAATTCCACTGTGAACATGCTTTCCATATAAATTATTGTGAAGAATCCAACAACTGCTCTCTATCTGCACCATGATCATCCTGGCCAGAACCACATTCATCTCCTGCCTGGAAGATTGCAGAATTATTTTCCAAGGTTCTACTGTAGGTCATCATCAACCAGATGACAGAGATAAGAATGATCCATGTAATGTAAATCAAAGCCACTAATATGCCTTCTTAACATCTAATGGGTTCTCATTATCTTTAGATGGAAATCTGACCCACTTTACTAGAAGGTACTGTTGTCCCTTGGTAGAGCTCAAACCTCAGGATGCAGAACCTCCTCTTTCATTCTTACTTTTATTAGATTACAAACACTGATTTTTATGTTAATGTAACACTCAGGCACATTCAAGCCCTAGGTATTCATTTTTTTGCATTCCTCTCTCCACACTATTCATATATGAATTGTTGCAGCATCCTCTCTGAAGTGCACAACCTGCCTGCTAAGTCACTCTCAGTTCACTGTTTATTGGTGTTTAGCTTCCTAAGATATAAGCATGCTCATTTACTTGCTTAACTCATTTTGCCTCTCCTATTAAAATGTAGGCTTCATGAAGTCAGGGGTCCTGCATTTTTGAAATATCGCAAGACTTCTTGTAAGAAATTTGCATTTTAAGTGAATGTACATACTCACTGTACTGGAGAAGACAAAACTAGGTATTCTAAAAAATAATAGCTTTAAAATGTATTCCTTCTGTGATGGTTTATTTCATTTCATTTAGCATAGATGTCCTCAGTGTTCTTGCATGTTGTGCATATGGCAGGATATCTTTTATAAGGTTGAATAATATTCTATTATATTTACATACCGCATTTTCTTTATTCATACTCTATTACATATTTAAAAAATTGTTGAAGGTAAATCTCATGTTAAGTGTTCGTCCTACCTAAAAAAATAGTTCATTCTTCATTTACCAGATTATCCAGTGTTTGGATTAATAAGCAGATTTCTTTCTACTATTCCTTGTAGTGACAGGACCCACTGCCCTTTCACCCTGTAGCTTTCTCAGTAAGTGACTGTTGCCCAGTGGAAGCAAGATTTTTGGTAGTTAACATACAATTCCTAACATAGACTCTCAGATGTTATATAGTTTTTTTGTTAAACTTATAAAGGACTTTATTTTTAAAGCAATAATATTTTATAAATCATTGTCTAGCAAAAGCCTTCAGCTTTTGACTCTTTGACCCTGCTGCAACAACACAATAAGATTTAATATTTATATGATCTCACAGAGATTAAAGGTAATTTAATTCATGTAATGAGTTGCCATGTGTTCAGTCTCTTCTTCAGTGCTTTCGTCCAAGAAATGAAACAATATTTTAGAGATTCAGTATGTTCTAAGACCAACCACATCATTAAACAGAGGAAAATAAATAAATACAATTTCATAAAACAAAGGCAAATATGTGCTGTTTTTTCAGGTTCTGTTTATCAGAGAGCCCTCATAATCTCAGCATGTGTGTGTGTGATATGAGGCCAAGGATTTTTCTAAGACCAGAAGAACGTCCAATACGTCCTATGCAAATAGAATGAGGTGTTCTTAAATAACCAGTCCTAACTGTACATTAGACAAGGCATGTAAAACACACAGTAGTACTTTTCACTGGAAATTCTTCAATATCCAGAGTGAAAACTGAAATTAAAAGAAAAATTAATAATTATAGAGGAAGGTATCCTTCTATGTATTCTTACTGTAAAGGCAGATATAGCTGACACTTAAGGCATGCAATTAACTCCATTTATTGTTTCTGTGCTAACTGAACTTCTAATTTTAGCTCAGTTTTCCATATATCTCATGGTGAGAACAGTCACTGATTAGTGACCCTGAATAAACTCTAGTCCTGATAGCTGCCTAAGTTCTGATTATAGAAATATATATTTCTGATTTATTAAATATGCATTGTTTTATGTTTACTTTGTATAATTTTTTTTTTTTTTTTTTTTGCTGTATGTATGTGGAGGGTGAAGGGGGGTGGGACAGTATTCCAGAGATAATGCTCATCTCAAGAATAGTTAAAAGAATGAAGTTCTGAATCTCCAAAAGAGAAGGTTCGATCATATTGATTTCCTCTCTTTTTTTCCATTACCAGATTGCAAATGTCTTTTTTAGGACACAGAAAGACCTTGCTCTTTGCTATTCTATAAAACTTTAGATTGAGGAAAATGATAACACTCTTGTTTTTACAAGAAGGAAAAATGACAGTAGTTTAATATCAAGATTTTAAGAGAGGTCTGACCCCATGGCTGCTTTAATATAATGGGTAAAGCAAGATGATCTGCTAACAGAGGGTTGGAATTTAAAGATTTATGAAAACTAGGGTCTCCATAAATTATTTTTGAATAATTCCAATGAAGAATGTGAATAATGGGCAGGAAGTAGAACAAAACAAGGGGAAACTAGAGAGGATGGGACATCAATTTTTAGGAACTACTGAATTTGGTAACCATGGGAGCACAGTAACACATTCATTCATTTGTTCTTTCTTTAATTTTTTTCTGTAACACACTTCTGTCTTGAGAAAATATATAAAAACTCTTGGATCCAATGTTTTCATGTTTAGAATGTTACACTACAGAAATCCTTACACAAATGTACAAATGTACAATTACAAATATATATAAAAGTAATATTTGTAAGCGTAAAATGTCAAAAATAATCAAATATGCATTATGTAGAATATTATGCTGCCATAAGAATTAATGTAAACCTATAATTTATAGAAAATTATTGTTTTATGATCACATTTTAAAAATACTTTTATGAAATACATAGAAACATAGAAAAAAGATGCAACCAATTGTTAAGAGTAATTTTCTCAGAATATACTTCAAAGAATTTTGTACATATTTCTCCATTGTTGAATATGTTTACTAAAATATGTGTATTGTTTTCTATTAAGAAATAAGGCTCTAGATATTTGGTCCAACTAATGAACTCCTTTTAGACATCTGGTGTGTATAGACAGAAGTACCTAAAGGTGGCCAGAGGAAAAGCCATATATTTCTCAGCGTCCATTACCATTTTAGACTTTTTTTTTCAGAGATAATTTTATATCAGTCTATGCTTTGTACCATATGGACATAAATGTTTGAACAATAATTGGTACCTGAGCCTCACCCTAATGCTTAAAGAGCAGACTTTGAAACAAAAAGATCATTAGCCCATCAGAAATACTTTAAATTGGATGCTGACTGATGAGTTCAACCAGATCTCTCTTTCTGACTCTCCAAACATGGAACACATGGAAGTTAGTAGAAAATAGTGTCATCAAAATTGAAAAGGCATAGAAAACTGTGAGAATAAGCTGAAGCCAAATTATTAGTCATAAGCAGAAAGGTGTTAGGAAGTAGAGAGAAAACTCTTGGTATCACAGTAAGGTTGTAAGGAGAAAGAAAGAACAGGAAATGTGGAGAGGCAATGTGGCCACAAATATGAATCCTGAAATAATTGTTAAGAAGCATATTTCTTCAGAAAGGTAGAACTGCATCACATCCTATTGGTGATTGTCCTGTTGTGATATTCTGTGAGCTCTGTGCTTTGCCACAACTGATACTATTTCCTGTCTTTTTTGCTTCAATATATACCTATGATGAATCTTCAGTAAAAAAATTAATGCAAACAGGTACATGTACATGAACACTGTAAAAGCAATGCCTGACATAGTGGCAAACTTGACTGCTTAAGAGATTAACTCCTTAAAAAAATCTATTCTCTTTGCTTCCTTTTCAGTTGTACCATTTTATCCTTCTCCTCCTATTACCTATTTAAAAATTCTTTAATCTGGTGGGCGGAGCCAAGATATCGGCATGAGTAGAGCAGCAGAAAACTCCTCCCAAAACCACATATATCTATTAAAATATAACAAAGATAACTCTTCCTAGAATAAAGACCAGAGGACACAGGACAACATCCAGACCACATTCACACCTGTGAGAACCCAGGCTTCACAAAGGGGTAGCCTGAGCCAGGTCACCCTCCCATCAAAAGCAGAGATAAACTCCATAGCAGCTGGGCAGGAAGCAGAAGCCCGGTCTGCACGCAGCTAACCAGCACAAATGACTAGAGGTTGCTGTTCTCCAGGAGAGGAAGGCCACAAACCAACAAGAAGGGAATTTCTTCCAGCCATAACTCGTCCCAGGTCTGCAAACTATTCCTATCACCATGAAAAGGCAAAATTACAGGCAAACCTAGATCACAGAGGCAACACCAGAGAAGGAGACAGACTTGACCAGTCTTCCTGAAAAAGAATTCAAATTAAAATTATAAACATGCTGATGGAAATGGAGAGAAAAATGCAAGAGCAATGGGATGAAGTCTGGAGGGAGATCACAGATGCCAGGAAGGAGATTAAGGAAGTAAAACAAACTCTGGAAGGATTTATAAGCAGAATAGATAAGATGCAAGAGGCCATTGATGGAATAGAAACCAGAGAACAGGAACGCATAGAAGCTGACATAGAGAGAGATAAAAGGATCTCCAGGAATGAAACAACGCTAAGAGAACTATGTGACCAATCTAAAAGGAATAATATTCGTATTATAGGGATACCAGAAGAAGAAGAAAGAGGAAAAGGGATACAAAGTCTCTTTGAAGAAATAATTGCTGAAAACTTCCCCAAACTGGGGGAGGAAATAATCAAACAGACCACAGAAATACACAGAACCCCCAACAGAAAGGATCCAAGGAGGACAACACCAAGACACATAGTAATTAAAATGGCAAGGATCAAGGACAAGGAAAGAGATTTAAAGGCAGCTAGAGAGAAAAAGGTCACCTATAAAGGAAAACCCATCAGGTTATCATCATACTTCTCGACAGAAACCCTACAGGCCAGAAGAGAATGGCATGATATATTTAAAGCAATGAAACAGAAGGGCCTTGAACCAAGGATACTGTACCCACCAAGACTATCATTTAAATATGATGGCAGGATTAAACAATTCCCACACAAGCAAAAGCTGAGGGAATTTGCTTCCCACAAACCACATCTACAGGGCATTTTACAGGACTGCTCTAGATGGGAGCACTCCTAGAAAGAGCACAGAACAAAACACACAACATATGAAGAATGGAGGAGGAGGAATAAGAAGAGAGAGAAGAAAAGAATCTCCAGACAGTGTATATAACAGCTGAATAAGTTAGGCAGTAAGATACCAAAGAGGCTAACCTTGAACCTTTGGTAACCACGAATTTAAAGCCTGCAATGGCAATAAGTACATATCTTTCAATATTCACCCTAAATGTAAATGTACTGAATGCACTGATCAAAAGACACAGAGTAATAGAATGGATAAAAAAGCAAGACCCATCTATATGCTGCTTATAAGAAACTCATCTCAAACCAAAAGACATGCACAGACTAAAAGTCAAGGGATGGAAAAACATATTTCAGGCAAACAGCAGCGAGAAGAAAACAGGGGTTGCAGTACTAATATCAGACAAAATACACTTCAAAACAAAGAAAGTAACAAGAGATAAAGAAGGACACTACATAAGGATAAAGGGCTCAGTCCAACAAGTGGATATAACCATTCTAACATATATGCACCCAACACAGGAGCACCAGCATACATGAAACAAATACTAAGAGAACTAAAGGGGGAAATAGACTGCTATGCATTCATTTTAGGAGACTTCAACACACCACTCACCCCAAAGGATAGATCCACTGGGCAGAAAATAAGTAAGGACACACAGGCACTGAACAACACACTAGAACAGATGGACCTAATAGACATCTATAGAACTCTACATCCTAAAGCAACAGGATATACATTCTTCTCAAGTGCACATGGAACATTCTCCAGAATAGACCACATACTAGCCCACAAAACGAGCCTCAGCAAAATCCAAAATATTGAAATTCTACCAATCAATTTTTCAGACCACAAAGGTATAAAACTAGAAATAAATTCTACAAAAAAAACAAAAAGGCTCACAAACACATGGAGGCTTAACAACATGCTCCTAAATAATCAATGGATCAATGAACAAATTAAAATAGAGATCAAGGAATATATATAAACAAATGACAACAACAACACAAAACCCCAAATTCTGTGGGATACAGCGAAAGCAGTATTAAGAGGAAAGTATATAGCAATACAGGCACACTTGAAGAAGGAAGAACAATCCCAAATGAATAGTCTAACATCACAATTATCAAAATTGGAAAAGAAGAACAAATGAGGCCTAAAGTCAGCAAAAGAAGGGACATAATAAAGATCAGAGAACAAATAAACAAAATTGAGAAAAATAAAACAATAGTAAAAATCAATTAAACCAAGAGCTGGTACTTTGAGAAAATAAACAAAATAGATAAGCCTCTAGCCAGACTTATTAAGAGAAAAAGAGAATCAACACACATCAACAGAATCAGAAACGAGAAAGGAAACATCATGATGGACTCAACAGAAATACAAAGAATTATTAGAGACTACTATGAAAACCTATATTGTAAGAAGCTGGAAAACCTAGAAGAAATGGACAACTTCCCAGAAAAATACAACCTTCCAAGACTGACCAAAGAAGAAACACAAAATCTAAACAAACTAATTACAAGCAAAGAAATTGATGCAATAATCGAAAAACTACCCAAGAAAAAAAAACCCGGTCCAAATGGATTTACCTCACAATTTTATCAGACATACAGAGAAGATATAATGCCCATTCTCCTTAAAGTTTCCAAAAAATAGAAGAGGAGGGAATACTCCCAAACTCATTCTATGAAGCCAACATCACCCTAATACCAAAACCAGGCAAAGACCCCACCAAGAAAGAAAATTACAGACCAATATCTTTGATGAACGTAGATGCAAAAATACTCAACAAAATATTAGCAAACCGAATTAAAAAATACATCAAAAGGATCATACACCATGACCAAGTGGGATTCATCCCACAAGGATGACACAACATTCGAAAATCCATCAACATCATCCACCACATCAACAAAAAGAAAGACAAATCCACATGATCATCTCCATAGATGCTGAAAAAGCATTTGACAAAATTCAACATCCATTCATGATAAAAACTCTCAGCAAAATGAGAATAGAGGGCAAGTACCTCAACATAACAAAGGCCATATATCATAAACCCACAGCCAACATTATACTGAACAGCGAGAAGCTGAAAGCTTTTCCTCTGAGATTGGGAACTAGACAGGGATGCCCACTCTCCCCACTGCTATTTAACATAGTACTGGAGGTCCTAACCACAGCTATCAGACAAAACAAAGAAATACAAGGAGTCCAGATTCTTAAAGAAGAAGTTTAACTGTCACTATTTGCAGATGACATGATATTGTACATAAAAATCCCTAAAGACTGCACTCCAAAACTACTAGAACTGATATCAGAATACAGCAAAGTTGCAGGATACAAAATTAACGCACAGAAATCTGTAGCTTTCCTATACACTAACAATGAACCAATTGAAAGAGAAATCAGGAAAACAATTCCATTCACAATTGCATCAAAAAGAATAAAATACCTAGGAATAAATCTAACCAAAGAAGTGAATGACCTATACCCTGAAAACTACAAGTCACTCTTAAGAGAAATTAAAGGGGACACTAACAAATGGAAACTCATCCCATGCTCGTGGCTTGGAAGAATTAATATCATCCAAATGGCCATCCTGCCAAAGCAATATACAGATTTGATGCAATCCCTATCAAATTACCAGAAACATTCTTCAATGAACTGGAACAAATAATTCAAAAATTCATATGGAAACACCAAAGGCCCCAAATAGCCAAAGCAATCCTGAGAAAGAAGAATAAAGTAGGGGGTATCTCACTCCCCAACCTCAAGCTCTATTACAAAGCCATAGTAATTCAAGACAATTTGGTACTGGCACTAGAACAGAGCCACAGACCAGTGGAACAGACTAGAGACTCCAGACATTAATCCAAACATATATGGTCAAATAATATTCTATAAAGGAGCCATGGACATACAATGGTGAAATGACAATCTCTTCAACAGATGGTGCTGGCAAAACTGGACAGCTACATGTAGGAGAATGAAACTGGACCATTTACTAACCCCATATACAAAAGTAAACTTAAAGTGGATCAAAGACCTGAATGTAAGTTATGAAACCATTAAACTCTTGGAAAAAAACATAGGCAAAAACCTCTTAGACATAAACATGAGTGACCTCTTCTTGAACATATCTCCCCGGGCAAGGAAAACAACAGCAAAAATGAACAACTGGGACTGTATTAAGCTGAAAATCTTCTGTACAGCAAAAGACACCATCAATAGAACAAAAAGGAACCCTATAGTGTGGGAGAATATATTTGAAAATGACAGATCCAAATAAGGCTTGACGTCCAAAATATATAAAGAGCTCACACGCCTCAACAAACAAAAATCAAATAATGCAATTAAAAAATAGGCAGAGGAACTGAACAGACAGTTCTCCAAAAAAGAAATACAGATGGCCAACAGACACATGAAAAGATGCTCCACATCACTAATTATCATAGAAATGCAAATTAAAACTACAATGAGGAATCACCTCACACCAGTAAGAATGGCTGCCATCCAAAAGACAAACAACAACAAATGTTGGCGAGGTTGTGGAGAAAGGGGAACCCTCCTACATTGCTGGTGGGAATGTAAATTAGTTCAACTATTGTGGAAAGTAGTATGGAGGTACATCAAAATGCTCAAAACAGACCTAACATTTGACCCAGGAATTCCACTCCTAGGAATTTACCCTAAGAACGCAGCAATGAAGTTTGAGAAAGACAGATGCACCCCTATATTTATCGCAGCACTATTTACAATAGCCAAGAATTGGAAGCAAACTAAATGTCCATTGATAGATGAATGGATAAAGAAGGTGTGGTACATATACACAATGGAATACTGCTCAGGCCTAAGAAGAGGGCAAATCCTATCATTTGCAGCAATATGGATGGAGCTGGAGGGTATTATGCTCAGTGAAATAAGCTAAGCAGAGAAAGAGAAATACCAAATGATTTCACTCATCTGTGGAGTATAGGAACAAAGGAAAAACTGAAGGAACAAAACAGCAGCGGAATTACAGAACCCAAAAATGGACTAACAGGTACCAAAGGGAAAGGGACTGGGGAGGATGGGTGGGTAGCGAGGGATAAGGGGGGGGAAGAAGAAAGGGGGTATTAAGATCATCATGCATTGGGGGGAGGGAGAAAGGGGGGGGCTGAACAACACAGAGAAGACAAGTAGTGATTCTACAACATTTTGCTATGCTGATGGACAGTGACTGTAAAGCGGTTTATAGGGGGGACCTGGTATAGGGGAGAGCCTAGTAAACATAATATTCTTCATGTAAATGTAGATTAAAGATAACTTAAAAAGAAAGAAAGAAAAGGGGGATTACTCCTTGATAGGATAAAACTAACTGTAAATCAACGATTAATGCATGCTTTAAATATCCTTAATTTTGACCACTTAAAGGGTGTCTGATGATCGGCTATGGAGGTACACTTTTCTGAAAATATTCCTTTCTCTTGAAAAAAAAAAAAAAGCAGTTCCTCTGTGGTGACCTCCAATGAGTTCTACACAATGGTGTAAAGGGCATATCAAAGTGTGGGCAAAGGGTCTGTTTGTGTTTATACAGAGGTTCAAAGCCTAATTTGGCCACCCAGAAAATGAACTAAGATATGATATGAAGAAGAACTTTCAACATCAGCACTCTCTGGAAGGGTCTTACCAGAAGATGATCATCAAAAAACCTCAACAAAGATCTGGGCACTGCTGCAGTTGTAGCTGCATTCATCCCACTGGTTCCTGTACTTGCCATTGGAATGAAGAAGGAGATATCTAAGCTGGCCTGTGCATACAGTAAAACAACAAATTTGACTGGATCTATACTGTTGGAACTTAACCAAGAATTAGGAGAAGTGCAAGTTGTAGCGCTCCAAAATCTTACGACTACAGACTCTCTACTGTTAAAAGAACATATGGGATGTGAACAGTTCCCAGGTATGGGTTGTTTTAATTTGTCTGATTTCTCTCAGACTGTTCATGTACAGTTGGACAATATCCATCATATCATAGACAAATTTTCACAAATGCCTTGGGTGCCTAACTGGTTTTCTTGGCTTCACTGGAGATGGCTGGTAATTATAGATCTGCTTTGGTTATGTAACTGTATTCCTATTATGTTAATGTGTGTGCACAATTTAATTAGTATTTTAAAACCTATACATGCTTAAGTTACTCTACAAGAAGATATATCAAAGAAATAATCAATCTTCCCATGTTTTCTTCTGCCTGCTACCTCTATAGCTTTTCTTCTTCCTTCCTTATTACAACCCTTAAATGGAATTCATGCCTCATATTGAATTTACTGAGTATCATAATTCCTCCAAGTGGTAAAGATACCTCAAGACAAATACTGGGCATAGAAGCCACAGGGCATATATCTGCAAAGAAGTT
Organism: Manis javanica; assembly: GCF_040802235.1. Taxonomy (NCBI): domain Eukaryota; kingdom Metazoa; phylum Chordata; class Mammalia; order Pholidota; family Manidae; genus Manis; species Manis javanica. Next base: position 103,969,842 of record NC_133158.1, read on the forward strand.
AAAAGCTAACCTTTTCAAACAATATGGCTTCTCTCTCACTTACCAACTTTACATTTCCCTGTATGGCCCCAGAATATGACTGGTTAGCCAGAGACGGGTAAGATTCTTCAAGGGAGGAACTACTTAAGGCAGGCACAGTCACAGGGGGGCCATCAGGTGTGAAATTGGGGATCAACAGAGGTGAGGCTTTGAACCTCACCCCCCCTGTTTTGAGAGAAATCTTCTACATCCATGCATGTTTTAGTGCCCTTGTCTAGGTTGGAATAACACATAGTCTACAGGCACACACCTGATCATCTACATTTGCTCTCTTACAACACTAAACTATGTTTTCTACCTTTACCTTGCATCTACCTACCACTTCAGCAGTTTATTAAAAATAATAATAATAATAATAATAATAATAATAAAGGGATAAACGTGGGATCCACATATAAATCAAGTATTAAAAAAAAAGATATCCTATAAGAACCCATTCATTATTCATACATCTGCTGAAGCTCCTGAATTTCTTTAGTACTTTAGGAAACTCAGATTTATATTTAAAAATAAATTATGAAGTCAAGATAATTATAAAACTATACTTTTGAGCAGCATAATACAGAAAAGAAAAATACTGTTTCTATTTGGCAAGAACCAATGAATATTAAATGTAAGGATTTTTTCTGATATTGTAACTTTCATTTCAAAATAGAATAAAGATCATGAAAAATTACATTTTTCTCTTCCCTTCCTTACCTGCCAAAAAGGGAAAATCAATATTTATAAAGAGAGTTTTTATGTAGATACATGTGCACACATATATTTGTATACCTACAAAAACACACAGAAGTTCACATATGCACACACATAAAAACATGTATGTATAAACTCATGTTAAATTGGCCCAAGTCAGCCTTAATATAGAAAAGAATAAGGAAGAAAAATAAAAAAGAACACATAAATTGAAGAGCTATTTAGCCAGAGAGACTCCTGCCATCTCCTCTCCTTTCTCTTCACTCACTGCTGTATACGGGAGGATCATAGAAATAAAAGTACCAGATTTTCTGTTTATAATTTTTGTCACTGCTCTTGTTTTATGGCCTTTTCATTTATTTAAACATTTGTTTATCTTTAATTATCAGCATAGAGTCCATCCTAATTTTTCTTGACTGTTTTACTTCCCTTCTACAATACCCAGGAGGATTCTATCAGTAGCAGCCCTAAGCCATGGATTCAAGTGAAAGTGATGGATTAAGGAAGTGGCTGGAGCAGAAACCAGTGACTGTAGGGAAGCAGATAGTATGCAGGCTGTGGGTGTGTATAAATAAAACTAGCTAATGTATGTGACTCTACACTGAAGTGAGAACAATCCAGTGCCAAGGGCTGCCTCCCTAAAGGTCACAGGTGACAACTCTGAGCAGCAAAATAGAGCACCTAAGAAATGAGTAGAGAGGGTTGGTAAAAAGAGATATAACTGGAAATTTGTAGCTTAATATCCCCTTCATCTACTTCACCTATCTCAGCCACCTCCTCTCTGACAACCACTGGTTTGTTTTCTGTGTTTGTAAGTCTGTTTGTGGGCTTTTGTTTATTTATTTTGTTTTTTAGATTCCACATATAAATGAAATCATACGGTATTTTGTCTTTCTCTGTCTGACTTATTTTACTTAGCCTAATACTTTCTAGGCCCATGCATATAGCACAGATATCAAGATTTCATCTTTTTTGTGGCCAAGTAATATTCCATTGTATGTATGTACCACTCTTCTTTATCCATTCATCTACTGATGGGCACTTAGGTTGCTTGCATATCTTTGATATTGTAATAATACAGCATATAGGGGTGCACATATCCTTTCAACTTAGTGTTTTGTTTTCATTGAGTAATGACCCAGAATGACAAATCACCTCACACCAGTTAACGTGGCTAGTATCAAAAAGATGAGGAAAAACAAGTGTTGGCAAGGATATGGAGAAAAGGGAAACTTTGTAAACTGTTGGTGAGAATGTCAACTGGTACAGCACTAAGAAAGCAGTATGGAGGTTCCTCAAAAAATTAAAATAGAAATACCATTCAACCTAGTAATTCCACTTCTTGGTATTTATCCAAAGAAAAAGTATTTGTCCCATTTTTTATATAAGTGGAGTGCACTTAGTGGAATGGTTGCAAATGAAATATTCTAGACAAGCAAATGTTCTGGTTAGTTATAAAATTTCCAAGGATTTAAAAAGTGCAAGTAATCTGATACTATAAATTATTAGAAAGTGCCATAAATTTATTATACGTGTAATTATTATAATGTTGCTGAAAAAATAGTGCAAGGTAGTAGTTTTCTCATATTTAAAAGAGTGGGAAATCAGATGAAGTTTAAATACATCAGCATTTTTTTTAGTCACTTTAATAGTACATATGATAACATTTTATCAAAAAAATATCACTCCTGACATAATGTGGTTTTCCAAATTAAAAAGTAGGCTGTAGTAACAGGATTTAAACACCAAGATAACAATGAACTCAGGAAAAAACAAAGTACAAGCAGTGATCTCATCAGGCAGTCACTGACATAGCTTGGAGATTAAAATGTGACAGTGGAACTAGGTTATATGGTCTCAAACCTTACGCTTTTCCTTACTAGTTAGTTGTGGGGTCAACCCCACATAAGTTAATTAACTTCTATATACTTCTGTGCTGTCATCCTTAATATTGGGATAAACTATATTTTTAAATATAAGTTATGAATATCAAATAACTTAGTGCAGGTATAGTTGGTACAATAACATCTGCAATGTAGTATAATTTTTAATCATTATCATTTTTGTTATTTTTAATGAGAGTTTCTAGGCCACAAACTAAAATTAAAAATTATTTGTTCCATTACAGAATTCAGAAAACATTTTCTCTAAAAAGCCAAACATTCAGTAAATGGTGTCTTTGTAGGCCATATGGGCTTTGTTACAGCTATTCAGCTTTGACCTTTTAGACCCCAAACAGCCATAAATAATATGCAAATGAACGGGTGTGGCTGTGTTTCAATAAAATTTTATATACAAAAGCCCAAATCTGACAGCAGGCCAGATTTGGCCTATGGGGTGTAGTAGTGTGTTGAACCCTGTCGTAAAGTAACAACTTCAAATTCCCTTTCTAACAGAAACAAAGTCATTCTGTCTTTTTATAAATGTAATAAATATTTTATGAATATGCCTGGAACAATCTACTTGATGAATATCACTTCTATCAATTTACTAATCACAGTCAGGGCTGATCAATTTGAGATTTGACCCAGGGGAGAAAAAGGAATTACGAATCTCAAAGAGAAAATACTGTACCTGGTTCAGGTGCAGCAAAGATATAAAATACCAAGGACACCAAACATTGAATATTATTATTAATCTGGCACAAAGACCATTGGCAGTATGCCAAAAGCCGCCAACAATAAGATAATCTCTTCCCAGTTACAATACTGATTGACATTGTACTACTTTTCTTAATTGAAAGTCCAGTACGATGAGGAATATTACATTCTTGGATGTTCTTATTGCAATAGATAAATGATCCAATCTCCAAGATTTCCAAAATAGTAGAGAAAGAAATTTAACTAGCCTAGAGATGTTAGATAAAAAGTCCAAAATGTCGGACTTCATATGTAATAATTAGCTGCATAGGTATCATGTGAAAAACTAAACAGAAAGAAAGGTATTTAAAGTCATTTTTCTGTAATGATATAAAATCTATCTAATAAAAATGTATAATGACAACTATCAACCTAAATAAGGAAGTAAACAGGTTTAGAAATGACCTGAATAAATTGCATTTATTCAGGAATAGTAAAGGAATTGCAATTCAGGTTAACACATGCTCTGTCAAGCTGTATGCAAGTCCTTGAAGGTTTGGGGTGGGCTGTGTGCAAGCAAGGAGTGCAAAGAATGAGAAATCCATCAGAGTTCAAGCAGTAAGTTTGTTGGCTTGAGGGTGAGGAGAGATCCTTGGTGGATATTCATTGGTCAGGAGATAAGTCTTGGTCTTCTATAATTAGGCATTTAATGGAAATCAGTCTTTCAGTTCTTAAGTTCCATTTTTCTGGGGTACATGAATAAAATTCTTCATTTCATATCCTCCAGTACCATTTTAGATTGAAATATTTTCGCACAACTATACTTGAATAGTTTATTTTTCATGGGACTCTATATTCAACAGATGCAAATACACAGCTATCCCCCCACCCCCACACACAGGGAACACAAAGATTCAAAACTAAATACGTCATATGTTCAGTATATTCTATATTCTCTATCATATATGCAATAACATCCAGATGACATAAAATTGGCACTGACAATGTGATTTTCTACTTACTATGGAATTATTAAATCTTTTATCCAAAAGTGGTAAATCAAAATGCCTTTCTAAATAATATTTTTATTTTTCATTTTCATTCAATATTTTTGTCTTATAAAGATGAGCTTTTAAAAGAATATGGTACCTGACAAATTTTAACAAATTCTTGTCTCTCTCTCTAGAAACTTTTAAAATTCAGTTTTTAAAACATGCACTTTATTAATATAGAAGTCTTAATTTCTATAATTCAATCTACTGATGTTTCAGAAAAAGAAAAAAGAAACAGTTGAAGAGATTTGATCAAAGAGAGTCTTGGGAGATTTATTCTCCAACACACAAAATCGCAGAACAGTTTTGTTCACTGTCTGTTAAAGCAGGAATGGTTCCTCTTTTTCTTCCCAAATTGTGCTGTGTCACATTTCTATGTATCTGCTGTGATTGCTCTTGGTCCTGTTTCTCTGCTCTGTTGAGTTTAGGGAGATCTATCTGTGTATCCCTAGGCCTGAGCATGGTGTCTGTCATTTAACAGGCACTCAGTACATTTTTTCTCAATAAATGAATGCATGGACATTCTCAGTATGTTCACTGTTTTTCAGTCTCTTAAGAAAATTCACAACTAGTTCTGTACAATTTCATATTGATTGGTCATGAAGCAATTTTTTTCTTTTTATTTACCATCCCTCAAGCCCCATCAAAATATCCTATACTCAGCATGAGATCCAAGCTAAACAATATTCAGAACTTGTGCGGACAGAGGTGGAGGGTAGCATGGAGAGATGTCAATATCCCATCCTTGAGGACAGTTTGATGTGAGTACTGTATACAGCCTGTCCAGTTTTAAAGAAAGTGACATTCTATTAAACAAACCCCTCATAACCTCTTCTCCTTACCTCTCTGGTATTGCATTTGAAGACTTAATTGGTTTGGGGGCAAAGAACTTGTTTATTACCAGGCAATTGAACTTTTTCATCTTTTTAGTTTTGATGTTAATTCTTCATTAGATGTCTTGTAGAATCATCCAGTGAAACAATCTATCCCTATATATTTCTTTTTGTGATCTTTTTAAATGCAAATTTAAATTCTTTAATGCTTATAAAACATTCAGATTATCTATTTTATCATGGTAAAGTTTTGTTAGTTCATGACCTTTGAGAAACTGGTCCATTTCTTCTAGTTTGTTGAATTTACGAGCATAAAGTTGTTTGTAGTGTTATTATTCTTTTAGAGGCTTTAGGATCTGTAGTGATATCCCATTTTATTCCTGATATTGGTGATTTGCATCTTCTTTCTATTTTTACCAGTCTCTCTAGTTGTTTACACATTTATTTATCTTGAATACAACAGCTTTTGGTTTATTGAATTTTTTCTATGGCTCCTTATGACATTTTAGCTCCTTTATTAATTTTCTACAGTGACTGAGTCAGATAAAATTATATGTCTATGGACCATTATCATCTGTGTTGATGCCAGTTTTGTACCACTTACAGATATGTAAATCTGCATAGGGAAAATGAAAGACAGAAACACTGATGACTGGGTCCACTTCAAAGTCTTTTGTATGTTTTTCCTGCAGTTTCCTCCAGAAGCTCTATCTTCTGCTTGCTCTTCTTTCCTCTTTTTGCTCAGTACTTGTGCCTGAGAGTTACTCTCCTTTGTCTGCTCTATACTGACCACAACTACATAGTAATATATCTTTAGTATTGCCATTCCTGGAAGAGGTAGCTTAAACTCTGCCTGTGGATCAGTAATCTGGTCTAGGGTCCTGATAATGCAGAAGAAAACTACTTAATAGGACATGATGGTCATCCTTCCCACCATCAAAAGCAGAAGAGATTTGCCTTAATTAGTTAGACCATCTTCAAATCCTTGCTGAAGAAAATAACCAAGCACAATCTTACACAATCTTACTGTGATGGATGAAATCATGTAATTGCTCTGTCAGAATGTTTAGAATTCTAGTAGAATTTGAGATTTTCTTTGAAACCACATGCCTAACTGTTCCAACTTATGCTTAATAGTAGAGAAGCAGGTGTATGTTTTAGAAGTGGGAACAGAGGGAACCCTATCAAGTTAAGATGTTATCGTCCCATGTGTTCTACCAGGTAACAGTGATTGCAACAGAGATGATCCTGGATCCAACAGGCTTTGTGCTTCCTATGAATCTTATTTTTAAATAAGATCTTATTTTGGATACTAGTACAGTTTTCAGAAAGACAGATCTGCTAGAAAAATTTGGTAGCAGAATAATTTAAAAAAGATTCTTAAACAGTTTTAGAATGGAACATCCATAAACAGTATAGCACTTAGTTAACTAGTTCTTGAAACATGCATACAGTTTATAATATGGTAGTTAAAATAATTTGCATAACTTGAATCTTTTCTCTGACTTATGATAAACTCTAATAGATGAAGCAAGATTATTTTTATGACAAGTGGGAAAAGCAGGCATGCTTCATTGACATTTCATTAACATAATGATTGTCCTCACTCTTTCATTACTTTTCAATCCAAAGTATAATAAATAGCAAATACTATGCATGTGTGTAATAATGGTTGTGTCATCAAGCATGTATAAACATACATTTTCACTTTTATTTTGCCCCAGTTACAAAATATAACATTTATGTTTTTAAACATACAGTTCACAATATTTAAGATTCTGTAGGCTTAGAGGGTCTAAGATTCACACAATTTTTTTAAGAAGTGAAATAAAGCCCCAATAAAGGAAAAAATACTTCAATTTTTTGAGGAATGTATTTGAGAAACAGCACTCACAGCCTTCTTTAGTACTCCCATTTTGGAGTTGAACGTTTGACAAATGTATCTGCTGTCCACTGTGTCATTGATTTTCTATGTGATTTCTGACTCAGCAAGGGGTCTTCTTTTGAGTTTGACAGCTTCTGATGAAAATATGAAATTAGGGAAGAATAACCTGAGCTGAGATGGATGATCACCGCCATCTGAGACACAGAAGGTAAGTTCCCCAGTCTTGTCCTCAGTTGATGATTTACTTGTGGAAAGGCACTGGGGACAGTGAAGACTCTCACATGTGATTGAGGAGATGAGCATAAAAGATAAAGGGGTAATAAGTAAATAGTTTAACTTAAACACTGTACTCCCAAAATATCTACTGATACTTAAAAGAGGTGGAGAAGAAGAAAATGTTAAAACATGCATATCCACACACCTGCAGCAATGCAATATGAGACAGGTAATGAGAGGAAAGAGAATTCTTAAATATTTGGTGAAATTTTAAGTTAGATAATAAGCAAAGTGAGTAAAATTTGTTTATAAGAATATAGTTGTATTTGGTTAGCAACAAAATTGTCATATTTCAGTAAGTTTTAACTTTAAGTTATAAAAGTTATAGCTCAAAATCTTTAGGAACTCACTAAGTTGGCATACTGTTATTCTGTCTCCTAAATAAGAAAAAGTGGATTATATTTCACATTTACTTGTGTTTCCTTTTATCTATGGAAAGAGAAAGACATAAGCAACACAGATTTGGAATAGTTGTTGTTTCTTAGGCTTCCTCTTTAAAAGGAATTGGATGGGGAAGCAGTAATTATAAAGGGATTTCAGACAGGATAAGGAAAAGACTAAATTTTCTGTGTTAAACTGCTTTGATTTCTTTAGCTTGTTATTGATTTTGTAAAGAATAATTCCCTTTAATGTACCTTAGAATGGCTGCCATTTTATTGCATAGAGGAGATTAGTATTTTACTTCATAACTTATAGCATTCCCATTGGAAAATTGGGGAAATGAATTAGAGGATAATTCAACAAAGTTTACCATTTCAGATTTTAATTTATGTACATGTTGGACACAATTACAAGTATGCAAAATATTCCTTGAAGACAAAGAGAACAATCATCTCTAAATTAATGAACCTATAAAGGTGATTTGAAATGTTGTTCTTAGATCTTCATGGAACTTTGGATTTCCAGAATCATCTCTTCTAAAATGGAGAAATCCTAAAGCACCTCTCACTCTATTAGACAAAACAATACAGGTCTAAAATGCACAATGATTTGAGAGCTGTACAACTAATAAAAATAAACTACCAAAGTAAAATATTTTAAATAATAAAAAACTCAAAATCACCTTCTGTTTTGAGAGCAATTTTGAAAAAGAATGTGTTGACTTAAGAAAGTTTTGTGGCCATACTCAAAATTTTAGTTTAAGATGTTGAGATTCCAGAAAGTTATTAAGCTAGATGACTTATAACAATAAGTGGGTTCTGCTGAGTTATTTAATGTGTCAAACAAAATGAATACCTTCCAACAATAAACATCTTGCTTATTGTGAAAAACATTAAAATACCTTCCAGGCTAAACAGGAAAAAGAGACAATAGAGGTACAGTTATATGTATAAAGTATTAGTATAGATAGACTTGAGGGGTGAAAGAGAAAGAGAGAGAAATTCAGTGTTTATACCAATGAACAAGGATTATTTAAATTTGTATATTATATGATTTTGAGCCTTATTGTATTTTTGTAACATCCTATAAAGATATACTTGGAAGTCGCATAATGTATTAGTCAAGGTTCTCCAGCAAAATAGACCTATGTGATATGAGAGAGACACAGAGAGAGAGAGAGGTTAATTAACTGACTAATGCAGTTATGGAGGTGAAGAGGCCCCAGGCTGCTGTTCGCAAACTTGCGGTCTTGGAGAACCAAGACTCAGTGTGAGTCTAAAGGCTTGACAGCCAGAAGAGCTGACGCATCTCCCAATTCAAGGCTTAAGACCTGAGAGTGGGGGACTGCTGGGGTGAGCCTTAGAGTCCAAAGGCCCAAGAACCAGGAGCTCTGAAAGGTAAAGAAAAGGTGGACTTCCCGGCTCCAGAAAGACAGAATTTACCCTCCCTTTGCCTTTCTGTTTTCTCGGGCCCACAGTGGTTTGGCTGATGCACATTTACATTCATGAGCGTGGATCTTTACTAGCTCTTCAGGATTGAATGTTAATCTCTGCCAGACACACCTTCACAGACATACCCAGGAACAGTCAAGTTGGCACATGAAGTTAGCCATTACATATAACCAGTTAACAAGTCATTCAGCTGAAATATCAAATAAATGGAGGAATCCCCTCTAATGGTTCATGAACATCATTTAGAATTATTTTCCATCTACAAGAAAAACTCTTCTTTAGGACATGGCTATCTAAAGAGCATTTCAACATTTTTTAATAACTACAAATATGAAAAACCCATCTGGGTAATGTCTTGAACAATGAAATAGACCTGTTATAATCCCAGCACTGCCATTCTACATGCACTACTGACCTTGAAACTACCATTTATTTTTTCTCTTTTCTTTTGCTTAAATCAAAAGCTATTTTGGGGCCTAATTTTCCCATTCCACACTGACTTGATACTTATTTAATTTTTTGTACTAAACATCAATCATAGAATTGCATAAAAACTCTTCTACATGACAGGCCTCCTCATATCTGATGATACTATGTCTAGTCCTATTGTTTTTTTTTCAGCTTTAATTTATAGTTTTCTGTGGGGTTTTTGTGTCTTTTAAACCTTTTTTAAACTGTGGTATATTATATATATATATATATATATATATATATATAAAAGGTGTATACTTACCAAATTATAATAAAATGAAAAAATAAGTAGCTGCTACCTAGATCAAAGAGCTGAAAAGCATCTACACTCACACTACTATCTTGATATTTTAAAACAGTTCCAGGTTTTCCCTATAATGTTACCATCCCTCTACTTGTTTTGACTCTTCATGCATAAATATTATATTTTTTACTTCAAATTTCCCTTCTGTTACCTTCAGTGTTGTACAATATCTCAACATTCAGTGGTAACGTAAGTGGTTGTGACATACATTGTTGAGTATTATAAGGTTCTAATAGTCATTAGTAATTTTATCCTCTTTCTGGATAATGCAAGAAACAAGGAACACATCGATTTGTTTTCTTTACCTGTGCATTACCATATATTTTAACAATTCTATACTCTTAAAATCTTATAAGAAATTCTTATTTTTGTATACAGGTAATATTTAGATTTAACCATTTATATGCCCTTTTTCTTACTCTTCTGTACTTAATGCATCCTCAGACTTCTGTTTAAGATCACTTATAACAGGAAAAAAAAATGAATGTTTCCTTTGGTACAGGTATGTAGATGACTAATCTCTGTCACTATTGTATTTCTGAAAATGTTTTTATTTTTACTTTCAATTATGAAAGATAGTTTTCTGAAATGGTAGCATTTTCTTTTAGCACTTGGAAGTTATCATTGCATAATGGTAATAATATTGTCTGCTTTTAAGATGCTTTTCTTTATATTTGGTTTCCTGAAGTTTTTATCTGATGGGTTTGGCTGATGATTTCTTGTATTGTTCCAACTTAGTGTTTATAATATTTCTTCAATGTCAAGTTAAACTTCTTTCATCAGTTTTGGGAAGTTCTCAGCCATTATGTCTTCTTACACCCTTTCTTTTCTCCTTTGAGAACTTCCTGTGTTAGAAGTTCTCACTGTGGACCCCCATCACTTCCTTTGGCTTTCATATATTTCTTTTATTTTTGTCTATATGCCTCTTTCTGTGTAAGTTCTCCTGATATCACTTCCAGGTCAGATATTTTCTCTCCAGCTTCTAAATCATCCACTGATCTCCTAATTTTAGTTACAATATTTTTAATGTAGTATTTTTCATTTCTTTCCTGAAATTCTCATTTTTATCTTTTTCTCCTTAAACATAATTTATCTTTATTAGCACCCTATTAAAGAAAATGCCTGCTAAATCTTGATATGTTTTTTATTAATCCAAATGAAGTTTACATAATCATTTTGGTAGTCATGTCTCATAATTAGATCTTTATGCTTTTCAGTTTCAGTGAATATGATCTCTTGTTGATAATTCACAGGAAGTTATAAACTACCACATGAATCTTGTAAAGCATATGCATAATTTTATAGTTCCCTATTTAAGTCTGTCTCATTAGTTTTAATTTGTTTTTCTTCCCTACTGAGAACTTTTTAAAACTTTATTTTGTCATTTGAAATGTTTCTCTGTTCCTTTATAAGACTTTTCCTTATCTGACATTATACAGTTGGCTCTCTCGACATTGTCTATCCTTCCCATTCTAAAATGTAAACATTTACTGCTGTGAACTTAGCATCTAGAAAAATACCTTGCAAGTAAGAGATTCAATGATATTTGAAAAAACAATTATTAGGTATCATTCTATATTTTCCAACATGTCATCAATTACAATACTGATTAGATTGTTGGGTGAAGACTTGGGCCTTGTTCTTGGGAACATCCATCTATAAATAAATAACTCACATATTATTGCTCAATAAATTCAGCCACCAGTTTTTTTGTATTGCTTTTTTTTTTCTTATAATCATCTTCAGAAATTGTCTCAACTTCTCTGCTCAAATAAAGAACAATACATTCATTAACCTTATTTAGTAACCAGAATCTTATAGCATCATTTCAAAGGGGTATTCAGGGTGTAAGGTTTCCTCTAAAATTTTTTTTCTATTCGATTTTATTGTATTACTCTTTATGCAATATTGTTGGAAATAATACTGTTAGCTATTTGGTTGTTTCTTTAATATCAGATATTGAACCCCAATTTCGCTTTGAAAAAATCTTGCTCTGCTGACTTACAATAAACAGCGATAAAAGTGCATTTTTTAAAAACAACAAAATAATTCCCCAAATGGAGGGAATGTCCCACTTTAAATACTGGAGTATTTGCCAGTCTCACCTGTCTGTATGCCCCATCACTTCTTCTCCCCTCCATGGAATCAGAGGGATTTATAAAGTGGTTCTATGATTAAATCTGTTATTTGGGCCTTTGTAATTTTTCTGGTTCTGAAGTTTTGAATTCATTCATTTAGAGATACTAATCCTCTTTTACTACTTTGCAGTTAATTTGGTCATACTTTGGTAGTCACACCACATACTTGGTTCCATGTGCTTTTCAGTTGTCAGTGTGGTATGATCCCTTGAGGTTTTGTTATTGTTGTTCATAATTCACATGAACAGTCATAAAACACCATATGAGTCTCTTAAAATTATGCATGGTCTTGTAAGTCCCTATTCAAATCTGTCTCATTAGTTTAATGTATTCTTCTTACCAATCAAACTTTTAAAAATGTATTTCATCATTCAAAATGTTTCTACTTCTATTACATTTCAATTTTTTCCCTTAATTTTCTTTATTCAATCAGTTTTATTTTGAAGATAATTATTTTGGATAGAGAAGATAGGGATAAAATATAATCAAGTAATGCTCTATAACTGCCTTGTATTCAAAATACAACTCACTGAAAAAATACTTCCTTTTTTCATGCTCTGATCTATGCCTAGCTGCTTTGCTTTGACCTTTACTTTTCTCAAAGGTCTCAGTTAATTCTGGGCTTTAACCTTCCTGAAGTCTCTGCTTCTCCTTTGAATCCCTTATATGTTCCTCTTAGTCAATCTTCAATTTATAATGTTGTGTCCTTCATGGTTAGATCAGTTTAAGGATCCAAGTAAAATATGTAAAGTGTAAAATTAGAATACATAAAACAATAGAGCAGCAGTTAAAATTGCATGTACATATAAAAACTATGAACCTTAAAGTATCACCTCATTAGGAAAGACCAATTAAAAAATGTGGCTTGCATTCTTCCCTGACGGTCATTAGACCAAAGTTTTGACAGATTGCAAATTTGATCTGAATTACCTATATTGCATGTTTCTAAATAAACTTGGTTATTTCTGGACAGCAGAGAATTCCAAACTAATTTTTTACATGTCATTTAAATTTTTATATTTATAGAGCCAGATATTAAACAAGAATGAGACAGAGAATGTACTGCTCTATGACTGCATCTTTGGAATTAGCTTTGCAACTGGTTCCCAGGCTGTTTATCCATATCATTGCCACAAAGCCCACCACTAATTTCCCCAAATCTATAGATAACTTCTTCCCAGGCTGGACCCTGTCAGATGGCTATGACTGCTTCCATAAACAAGTCCACTTCCAGTTTTTAAACATATGTCTATGTGTTTATTGGAGGATGTTTGTATTGCTCAGGTTCACTTACAGAAGCTGAGGAATTATCAGACATCATAAGAATGGGAGAAAGAGCAACTGAGGACAGAATTGGAATCTATATAGATAGCTGCTGCTATTTAGAAGACAACAAGAAAAGGCAGAAAAAAAGAAGGGTATAGATAAAGTGGGAGCTAAAAATTTACCTTTTTTCCCCTCTAAATAGAATTTCTAGGGAGAATGAAAGTACAGATGACTGAAACAGCAGTTTTCCCAAGTCTCTCAGCTTTTGCCTAAATCCCATAGCTTATCTAGACTAGATTCTAGAGAATGGTGTTGACTGTCAGCAAATGTTCTGAGAAAATGAATGCTTAAATGAAATCTTTTTAGAAATCCTTTCTAATAAATGGATACAACAGATTTTTAGCACAAACATCACATCACAAACTGCTTCTGTCTTTAGAGGTTGTTTTACCCTAACCACCCAGACCTGAGCTTATAAAGTCTCCCAGTGGTTGTCGTTTTCCTGGGTTTCCAGGAAAACCAAGATTGGTTGATTTTAAGAACCTCAAGAAAACTATTTCACTTAGATATTCTTCCTCAAGTGGTAATCAAAAACTTTTAGCCTACCAAGAATCATGTTGTTTAAACTCTGTTAAGGTTATAATTGTGCTTATAACTATTCTTGATTTAGTCCTATCAATTTATACAGCCCCCATTCTTTGAATAAGCATTTGCTGTATGAGCAGGTATGTCTAAGGTCATGTTTCTCAGAAGTAAAACCTAAAATGGATACTTGTATAAGTGATTTTTGAGGGAGTATTCTCAGGTGAAATCTGTGAAATGAGCGAAAAATAAGTAGGGAAGAGAAAGAGACTAAGCTAAGATGTGGGTTCAGGGGAAATCTATCCTCATCCAATCCCAGAAGTAGCTCTGGAGCAAAACCCCCACCCAAATATAAGGGGCCCGAGCTCAGTCACTGACCAGAAGATGCCTTAGAGTCGGGGGGGGGCAGAGAGAGAGAGAGAGAGAGAGAGAGAGAGAGAGAGAGAGAGAGAGAGAGAGAGAGAGAGAGAGAGAGAGAGGAGAGAGCAGAGAGAGAGAGAGAGAACGGTCTCATGGGCATTTCTTCCTGATGATGCAAGTATGAGCCATTAACTTTCAACCCCTACAGCAACTAGTAGTGGGAATACTAGCCTCATGAAGAAAGTCTGGCTGGGGCATTAACAATATCTACTACAAGGAAGAACTGAAACAGCAGTCAGTAAATGAAGTTGACATAGATTTCAGAGTTATCTTCCTTAAAGGTCATGATTACTCTAGTGAGCAATTTGCATCTTTGAATATAGAGCAGCGATCATTGCCATTACAAAAATCTGCAGGTAGATGGAGCCAGGCAGTCCCGGAGACTTATTTCAAATGTTATTTTCGGTTTGTTTGTGACTCCCCTTAAATCCCACATCACATGGTATCATCTAAATGTCAAACAAACCAATCATGTACTTTCTCCATAAAGTTAGGAGAAAGATAAATAGGCCCAGACTTTCTTATCTAACTATACCTTAATCACAAATCAGTAAAAACCTTGCTAGATATAAGGCAACACCAGTGGTCTGTTGAGCAACAGAAAAAAAATGAGAGAGAAATGTAGTCAAGTTGAGTTTGAAATATCCTCTGATATCAGACATGTGCCCCTTAAGTTGGGAACAAAGTCATGCCAGCATTTTATTAAATATTCTTCCTTAATTTTTACATGGTAATCTGTTTTTTAAGTGTGCATTAACTCAGTCTTTCAAATAAAACGATTATGCAATAATGGCTTATGATCAAACTTTTACTATAACTTGGGAAATAAACCATATCCACTTTACTCAATACAATGAAAAATACCCAAAATTATATCAATACAGGCAGTATATTCATCAATTTAGACAAAATATTCAAAAGAGAGACACTAGTGTATCAGAAGGAACAATTTAATAATAGTTCTTTAATGTCAAATGTAAGTTCTCTGGGGAAAGAGAGAATATTTTGAGCAACACGTATCTACTATGAAGTTCATATTAATATATGTATAAATCTATAGTGTAAGAATACATATACTTTTGAAGTTGAGTTTTGATTATGTCCCTTCCATCAAGGGTGTGGAATAAATGGACAATGTGCAGAACGTGCTCATGGTATACTGTAGCACTTTGAGGCTGGTTTTCCCCGCTATATCACTAGGGCTCATTCTTTATGGGCAATTAATCAGATGTTAAAAAAAAATGAACGTAATGATGGTTCTGCATTTGGACTCTATGTAGTGTCACTACACAGAGCTATTTAGCATAGGTGTTTCTGAAACTGTGGTAACAGTGCCAGGTTTGATTTTGTTTATAGCGCCGAAGGGATTCACTGCAGCTTGTGGCTTCAAAGTGGCATCTGGCATCGTGTAATGGGAGGGAGAAGTTCTTGCAGACTACTAAAACGTCTGCTAGCACAAATTTGCACAGGGTTTCCTTTTCTCCCTCTCCTGTGGTTCTTTTGTCTCTCTCTATTCACACACATTAGAAGTGGGTCAAAAGACCCATTTATTGAAGAAGGACAAATTCAAAATGAGATGCAATTTAGATCACTGAGTGCATTCCTTACCAAAAGATCATTTTCCCTAAAGTACTTTAATTTATTTTTTTTTATTCAACTAGGCATTATTCGGCACTCAGTGATCCCTTTATTATACTGAATATTTTAACAATCATAAATTCCTATGATTTTGTTGCAGAAATCATATTTAGAAGCTATGCCTTTTCACCCTTTTTTAGAAGTGAACGACTCATCCATTGAACACTGTTCTTGCTATATTCTCCTTCAAATATCAACAAAAAAATATAAAAGTAGTAATAAAATACAATAAAACATACTACAAATTAAGTTTCACTGGAGTGAAATAGAAAATATGACACCTTTGAATATAATTCCATTAAACAGTATAATTATTATATTTTTCCTATACCATTTTGCTCTGGTTGTAACTGATTTACTTCTACAATTTCACACACTCAGCCCTTCTATCTTTAAATTACCCACAATGAGTTATATTTATTTTAAATATTTGTAAATAAGCGTAAATCCAGAATACCTTTTGAAACAAATGTTATTTTTCAATCGTATGAATATAAATTGTAGAAAAATAAAGCAGGATCATTGCAGAGCCAGTCCAGTGCCATAGCCTCCTCAGTGGCCTCAAGAGGCATTTTCTTGTTTATTGCTACTTTAAAGTTTTGGGCCTCAATTCTTAATAAAAGAGACACAACCGCCAGTATAAGGATCATATCTATTCTACAGATGCTTGGCTTGATGGTTTATGGTGTTTAAGAGAAATTACAACTAATATTTAGAAATCGGGAGGTTTCACATAAATGTACAGAAAAATGACTTCTCTTGAAAAATTGTGAGTGCTAGTGTTACCAAAAACCGATCCTTTTCACTAAGTCAAATCACAAAACACAGTGACAAGGTTTTGAGGAAAGGAAAGGAACAATTTATTCATTAGCCAGCAAACAAGGGAGTGGCAGGTCAGGACTCAAAGCACCCCTGTCACCGGGAAGCATAAGCATTTGGAGCTTTTAAAGGGGAAATCGTGGGAGCATTCTGTGGTGATCACAGACACAGAAAGTAGCAACATGCAAGGATCTAAGTAGACATTCTTGCACCGATTCAATTGCTTGTTGTGTTTCTCATCAGTTCCTCGTCAGTCGTCTGGGACAGGATGGCTTGTGTTCTGCAAAGTCAGGTTTCTGCCTTATTTCTGAGACTCAGAAAATAGGGAGAACAAAGAGAAACTACTGTCTGTTAGTGGTTACAAAGTTTTTAGGGCTACTTGAGTTTCAGTTAATGTTAGTGTTAAATTTTAAACATAAAATGTAATTCAGTTTTCCTCTGCCCCACTTGTAGCAGTGAGTATGAACTTAAACCTGACATCACCTGGCTGTATTTGAGTAGCAACTGCCTGCCTTGGTTGGCAGGGCCCACCACAGTGTCTAGTCACATTGCAAATGCATAGGAACTTAAACTCAGCTACTTTACCCTTTTAAATGACCAAAAAGACACTTGTGGAGAGTTGAGTTTGGGAATGCTTCCGTTATTATTATTCTTTTTGCTTTTGCTTCTGAATAATATAAAATAATTATTTTAAAATTCACAAAAATCCCAGGGTATATTAGGAGGTATCATAATCATACCTCCAGAAAAGACAGGAGAGTTATCCTATTAAAAAATATAAAAATTAACTTATTTTTCCTTCAATTTTATACAGTTTTTCTTGAACAGTATTTCATTAATAAAAATAAAATAGAAATGAAAATTTTAAAAATGCATTTGTTATCCACAGGAACATTCTGATGTAGTATTTTCCAGAACACTCAAATATGATGAAGAGATTTAAAATGTATTTTAAAAGTTCAGTAATGTAATGTGATAATAACATCTACAGATATACATATTTATATATTTATATATTATGTTTCATATAAGTAGGTAAATATATATAGTTCTTGTTTGCAACATATGTTTCACTGAAAATATAAGCTATATAATATTCTATTTCATGGATATTAAAAAGATGATTACATCAGGTGGTCTTCCATTATTGTGTATTTAGATTCTGTGAAGGTTTTGCTGTTATTAAAAGTGTTTGCTGGACACCATTAAGCATAATTTTTGCATATATGCTTAATTAATACATTAAGATAAATTCTTTAAAGAGGATTAGTTATACAAAAGTGTATTTTTAAGATTTTAATTATTATTATCAAATTATTTTCAGAAATATGAAAAATCATACTTCTAACAACAGTATATAAGAAACCTATTTCCCCTCACTATGTAGTGATACCAACTTTCCACTAAGAGAGATTTACCCATTTGATGGATTTTCTTAAATATGGAAAACTAATGCATAAATAGTAGTCACTGTTTTTTCAGCACAGAGTTGCACCATGAAACGTCAGTGGGCCCAAGCATTCATTTGATAACACTACTACAGCAATGTGATCAGTTCCCAGTGGCTGAGGATGAATTCTGGAGACAGTATGCCTGGGTTTTAAGTCTAGCACTGCTGCCTTCTAGCAATGCTTTTTCAGATTTCTTCTGTTACTCTATGCATCCTTTGGAAAATGAAGAGTATCTTGGAATTAAGAGTAATTAAATGGGGAAGTTTATAATTTGTATTATATATTCACAGTATATATTGTTTAACTTCCTATGAAGTAGGCATATACTAAAACCCATTTGTGTATCTGAAAGAATACAGTACGAAGTTATACTTAGCATAAAACAAAGTTTGATTCGAACCCAAATCTCCATGCTTCTGAAGATAGTTATATTTTCTGCCTCTATGCATTAAAATTTATCCTTGGAATAGTTAGGACTCCACCTTTAATTGCATACAGTTTGAACAAAACCTAAAAAGCATTTCAAGAAGACTCACAGTAGATTTTAATAATTTTAATATAATTATTTTCCTTAGTTGATAAAAAAATGTAAAACATTCTTCAGGCTTTATAAGGCACTTGCTTTAAAAAAAAGAATTCCTACTAGGCTCTTTTTCTTCTGGAAAAAATCATAGAGGATATGTTCCTTAATATTGTTTTTGGCAAAGATTTTCTGAATTTAACACAAAAAGAAAAAATAAACAAATGGGACTATATCAAATTAAAAAACTTTCTGCACAGCATCAAGGACAATATTAATCCTTTAAAATTATCAATGATTTGATATTTTCTAATGAAAATTTGATATTAATCAAATGAAAATGCAACGTTAGGAATAAGAAAAAATTGCAAATCACATATCCAGAAAGAGGTTAATATTCAAAATATACAATAAGAGTTATACTAGAAGGTGTTCAAACCCTAAGCATCAGAGACATGCAAATCCAAACCACAGTGAAATATCCCCTCAGACCTGTTAGGTTGTGTATTATCAAAAAGATGAAAAATAACAAGTGTTGATGAGGATGTAAACTGTTGGTGGGAATGTAAACTTGTATAGCCAGTAAACTATGAGTTTTCCTCAAGAATTTAAAAATTGAACTACCATGTGATACTGCAATCCCGTTTCTGGGTATATATCCAAAGGAAAGAAATCAATATATTGAAGAGGTAATTATGCCCCACGTTTTTAGCAATATTATTCACAATAGTCAATGTATGGAAAGAACTTAAGTATCAGTCAAGAAATGAATGGAAAAAGAAAAATGTAGGGCAATAATATCAGATATGTGTACATACATATTTCAGACTTAAAAAAGAAGGTAATCTTATCATTTGTGACAACGTGGGTGACTCTGGAGGGAATTATGCTAAGTAAAATAAGCCAGACAGAGAAACTACAGTGTATCACTTATCTGTGTAAACTAAAAATAGACAAATTCACACAAACAGAATGGGAAAATGGTCTCCAGAAGCTGGGGGATGTGGAAAATAGGGAGAGGTTGATAAAGCAGCACAAGCTTTCAAATATAAAATGAATAATGGCTAACATAAAATGGTGACTATATTTGATAGCAATCTTATTTTATAACTGAAATTTGCTGAGAGTAGAACTGGAATGTTCTCACCAAAATATTTAAAAAAGGAAGAAATAAAAAGTATAAAACAATCTTTAAGCTTTTTAAATCAATTGCTTTAAAACTATCCTAATAGGTTCCATATTTGCAAATATATACAAAATTTTAGTAAGAATATTAAGAAGTCTTTTTGAAAAAGAGAACACTTCAGGGATTTGTCTAAGAAAAAAATGAAATAGAAGTAAATCAAATACAGGAAGAAGACTCAGTAGGAAAAAAAAGGTGTGGTTGTTTAAATCTGCATCTGTAATTAGTAAAGTTACATTAAACTTTTACTTTTTCAGGTTGACTAGGTGTAGTCCAAGCGCTCAGTAGCCACTTGTGCTATAATGGATAGCACATATATAGAACATTCCCCGTAAGTACAGATAATGCTTCATTAAGACAGAAAACATTTCTGTTTTCCCATTTAATGGTGGGAAAGCATCACATCTGTCATGGTTAAAATGTCATTGCCAAATAACTTTAATATGAGTTTCTCAAGAAAGGCTAATAAAAAAAGACAAATAAAAAAGCTAGGTAAACATTATCACAGGGTACATTAAACAATAGTTCAAGTAAAAGCTTTAGAGGTGGTATAGACAGATAGGAAGACAGATGCTAATAGATAGATGGATAGACAGATAGATAAAAGAGATTTTAACAGAAGGTTGTTTGAAGAATTAAAGAAAATTAATTGTAATAATGAATAAAAAAAGTGCTTGGCACAAAATAAATACTCAAAAATGGGTTTCTTTTTAATATTATTCAATGCAAGTGGACTAAAGTACAGTTCTTTAGTTTCAGGTGATTGGATGAAAGGAGAGTTGGAGGAAATATTCTACACCCAAAGCCCCATTGCCACATGTGATTACTGAGCACTTGGAAAACACTTAGAGAACCTAAGAAAGTAAAAGTTTAATCTTTTTTTGGTATCATTAATCTACAATTAAATGAAGGACATTATGTTTACTAGACTCCCCCCTTCACCAAGTCCCCCCCACATCCCCGTTCACAGTCACTGTCCATCAACGTAGTAAGATGCTGTAAAATCAATACTTGTCACCAAGTTCACAGTCACTGTCCTTCAACATAGTAAGATGCTGTAAAATCACTATTTGTCTTCTCTGTGTTTCACAGCCCTCCCCATTTCCCCCCAACACAATACATGCTAATCGTAATGCCCGCTTTCTTTTCTTCCCGCCCTTATCCCTCCCTTCCCACCTGTCATCCCAGTCCCTTTCCCTTTGGTATCTATTAGACCATTCTTGGGTTCTGTGCTTCTACTGCTGTTTTGTTCCTTCAATTTTCTTTTGTTCTTATACTCCACATATGAGTGAAATCATTTGGTACTTGTCTTGCTCTGCCTGGCTTATTCCACTGAGCATAATACCCTCTAGCTCCATCCATGTTGTTGCGAATGGTAGGATTTGTTTTTTTCTTATAGCTGAGTAATATCCCATTGTGTATATGTACCACATCTTCTTTATCCATTCATCTACTGATGGACATTTAGGTTGCTTCCATATCTTGGCTATTGTAAATAGTGCAGCGATAAACATAGGGGTGCATCGGTCTTTTTCAAACCGGAGTGCTGCATTCTTAGGGTAAATTCCTAGAAGTGGAATTCCTGGATCAAATGGTATTTCTATTTTGAGCATTTTGAGGAACCTCCATACTGCTTTCCACAATGGTTGAACTAATTTACATTCCCACCTGCAGTGTAGGAGGGTTCCCCTTTCTCCACAACCTCGCCAACATTTGTTGTTGTTTATCTTTTGGATGGTAGCCATCCTTACTGGTGTGAGGGGATATCTCATTGTGGTTTTAATTTGCATTTCTCTGATAATTAGCGATGTGGAGCATCTTTTCATGTGTCTGTTGACCATCTGAATTTCTTTTTTGGAGGACTGTCTGTTCAGTTCCTCTGCCCAGTTTTTAATTGGATTATTTGCTTTTTGTTTGTTGAGGCACGTGAGCTCTTTATATATTTTGGATGTCAACCCTTTATGGGATCTGTCATTTATGAATATATTCTCCCATACTGTAGAATGCCTTTTTGTCCTATTGATGGTGTCCTTGCTGTACAGAAGCTTTTCAGCTTGATATAGTCCCATTTGTTCATTTTTGCATTTGTTTCCCTTGCCCAGGGAGATATGTTCAAGAAGAGGTCACTCATGTTTGTGTCTAAGAGATTTTTGCCTATGTTTTTTTCTAAGAGTTTTATGGTTTCATGACTTACATTCAAGTCTTTGATCCATTTTGAATTTACTTTTGTGTATGGGGTTAGACAGTGATCCAGTTTCATTCTCTTACATGTAGCTGTCCAGTTTTGCCAGCACCATCTATTGAAGAGACTGTCATTTCCCCATTGTATGTCCATGGCCCCTTTATCGAATATTAATTGACCATGTATGTTTGGGTTAATGTTTGGCGTCTCTATTCTGTTCCATTGGTCTGTGGCTCTGTTCTTGTGCCAGTACCAAATTGTCTTGATTACTGTGGCTTTGTAGTAGAGCTTGAAGTTGGGGAGTGAGATCCCCAACTTTTTTCTTCCTCCTCAGTATTGCTCTAACTATTCGGGGTCTTTGGTGTTTCCATATGAATTTTTGAACTATTTATTCCAGTTCATTGAATAAAGCTGTTGGTAATTTGATAGGGATTGCATCGAATCTGTATATTGCTTTGGGCAGGATGGCCATTTTGACGATATTACTTCTTCCTAGCCAGGAGCATGGGATGAGTTTCCACTTGTCAGTGACCTCTTTAATTTCTCTTAAGCATGTCTTATAGTTTTCAGGGTATAGATCTATCACTTCCTTGGTTAGGTTTATTCCTAGGTATTTTATTCTTTTTGATGCTATTGTAAATGGAATTGTCTTCCTGATTTCTCTTTCTGTTAGTTTATTGTTAGTGTATAGGAAAGCCAAAGATTTCTGTGTGTTCATTTTGTATCCTGCAACTTTGCTGAATTCTGGTATTAGCCCTAGTAGTTTTGGAGTGGAGTCTTTAGGGTTTTTTTATGTACAATATCATGTCATGTGCAAATAGTGACAGTTTAACTTCTTCTTTACCAATCTGGATTCCTTGTATTTCTTTGTTTTGTCTAATTGCCGTGGCTAGGACCTCCAGTACTATGTTGAATAACAGTGGGGAAAGTGAGTATCCCTGTCTTGTTCACCATCACAGAAGAAAAGCTTTCAGCTTCTCGCTTTTCAGTATGATGATGCCTGTGGGTTTATCATATATGGCCTTTATTATGTTGAGGTACTTGCCCTCTATACCCATTTTATTGAGAGTTTTTATCATGAATGGATGTTGAATTTTATCAAATGCTTTTTCAGCATCTATGGAGATGATCATGTGGTTTTTGTCTTTCTTTTTGTTGATGTGGTGAGTGATGTTGATGGATTTTGGAATGTTGTACCATCCTTGCATCCCTGGGATGAATCCCACTTGGTCATGGTGTATGATCCTTTTGATATATTTTGAATTCGGTTTGCTAATATTTTGTTGAGTATTTTTGCATCTACATTCATCAGGGATATTGGTCTGTAGTTTTCTTTTTTGGTGGGGTCTTTGCCTGGTTTTGGTATTAGGGTGATGTTAGCTTCATAGAATGAGTTTGGGAGTATTCCCTCCTCTTCTATTTTTTGGAAAACTTTAAGGAGAATGGGTATTATGTCTTCCCTGTATGTCTGATAAAATTCCCAGGTAAATCCATCTGGCCTGGGAGTTTTGTTCTTTGGTAGTTTTTTGATTACCGCTTCAATTTCATTGCTGGTAATTGGTCTGTGGATTTTCTGTTCCCTTCTGGGTCACTCTTGGAAGGTTGTATTTTTCTAAGAAGTTGTCCATTTCTCCTAGGTTTCCCAGCTTGTTAGTATATAGGTTTTCATAGTACTCTCTGATAATTCTTTGTATTTCTGTGGGGCCCATCGTGATTTTTCCTTTCTCATTTCTGATTCTGTTGAATTGTCTTGACTCTCTTTGCCTCTTAATAAGTCTGGCTAGAGGCTTATCTATTTTGTTTATTTTCTCGAAGAACCAGCTCTTGGTTTCATTGATTTTTGCTATTCTTTTATTCTTCTCAATTTTATTTATTTCTTCTCTGATCTTTATTATGTCCCTCCTTCTGCTGACCTTAGGCCTCATTTGTGCTTCTTTTTCCAATTCTGATAATTGTGGCATTAGACCATTCATTTGGGATTGTTCTTCCTTCTTTAAATATGCCTGGATTGCTATATACTTTGTTCTTAAGACTGCTTTTGCTGTATCGCACAGTGGTTGGGGCTTTGTGTTGTTGTTGTCGTTTGTTTCCATATATTGCTGGATCTCCATTTTGATTTCGTCATTGATCCATGGATTATTTAGGAGCATGTTGTTAAGCCTCCATGTGTTTGTGAGCCTTTTTGCTTTCTTTGTACAGTTTATTTTTAGTTTTATGCCTTTGTGGTCTGAAAAGTTGGTTGGTAGGATTTCAATCTTTTGGAATTTACTGAGGTTCTTTTTGTGGCCTACTATGTGGTCTATACTGGAGAATGTTCCATGTGCACTTGAGAAGAATGTTTATCCTGTTGTTTTTGGATGTAGAGTTCTGTAGATGTCTATTAGGTCCATCTGTTCTTGTGTGTTGTTCAGTGCCTCTGTGTCCTTACTTATTTTCTGTCTGGAAGATCTGTGCTTTGGAGTGAGTGATGTGTTGAAGTCTCCCAAAATGAATGCATTGCATTCTTTTTCCTCCTTTAGTTCTGTTAGTATTTGTTTCACATATGTTGGGGCTCCTATATTGCATGCATATATATTTATAATGGTCATATCCTCTTGTTGGACTGAGCCCTTTATCATTATGTAATGTCCTTCTTTATCTTTTGTTACTTTCTTTATTTTGACGTCTATTTTGTCTGATACTAGTATTGCAACACCTGCTTTTTTCTCTCTGTTGTTTGCATGAAATATCTTTTTCCATCCATTGACTTTAAGTCTGTGCATGTCTTTGGGTTTGAGGTGAGTCTCTTGTAAGCAGTATATGGATGGGTCTTGCTTTTTTATTCATTCAGTGACTCTATGTCTTTCGATTGGTGCATTCAGTCTATTTACATTTAGGGTGATTATTGAAAAGTATGTACTTATTGCCATTTCAAGCTTTAAGTTTGTGGTTACCAAAGGTTCAAGGTTAGCTTCTTTACTATCTTACTGTCTAACTTAACTCAGTTGTTGAGCTATTACAAACACAGTCTGATGATTCTTTATTTCTCTCCCCTCTTATTCCTCTTCCTCCCTTCTTCATGTGTTGGGTGTTTTGTTCTGTGTTCTTTCTAGGAGTGCTCCCATCTAGAGCAGTCCCTGTAGGATGCCCTGTAGAGATGGTTTGTGGAAGGCAAATTCACTCAACTTTTGCTTGTCTGGGAATTGTTTAATCCCTCCTTCATATTTAAATGATAATCATGCTAGATACAGTAATCTTGGTTCGAGGCCCTTCTGTTTCATTGCATTAAGTATATCATGCCATTCTCTTCTGGCCTGTAGGATTTCTGTTGAGAATTCTGATGATAGCCTGATG
Source organism: Manis javanica (assembly GCF_040802235.1). Classification (NCBI taxonomy): domain Eukaryota; kingdom Metazoa; phylum Chordata; class Mammalia; order Pholidota; family Manidae; genus Manis; species Manis javanica. The sequence continues at coordinate 103,995,341 of NC_133158.1, forward strand.
GGTTTTCCTTTGTATGTGAACTTTTTTTTCTCTCTGGCTGCCTTTAATACTTTGTCCTTGTCTTTGATCTTTGCCATTTTAATTATTATGTGTCTTGGTGTTGCCCTTCTTCAATCCCTTGTCATGGGAGTTCTGTGTACCTCTGTGTTCTGAGAGGCCATTTCCTCCCCTAGTTAGTGGAAGTTTTTCAGTAATTATTTCTTCAAAGACAGTTTCTATCCCTTTTTCTCTCTTCTTCTTCTGGTACCCCTATAATGTGAATATTGTTCCATTTTGATTGGTCACTCAGCTCTCTTAGAATTCTTTCATTCCTGGAGATCCTTTTATCTCTCTCTGCATCAGCTTCTCTGCTTTCCTGTTCTCTGTTTTCTAGTCCATTAATGCTCTATTGCATCTCATCCATTCTATTTTGAAGTCCTTCCAGAGCTTGTTTCATTTCTGTATTCTCCCTCCTTAGTTCTTGCATATTTCTCTGCAAGTCCATCAGCATGTTTATGACTTTTGTTTTGAATTCTTTTTCAGGAAGACTGGTTAAATCTATCTCCCCAGGTTCCTTCTCAGGGGAAGATGTAGCAGATGCTGAAGCTGTCTGGGTTAGTCTTGTCTGGATCAAATTTTTTTGCCTTTTCATGTTGATAGGTACAGTGGTGAGCTATTGACTTTCTGTCAGCTGGGAGAGCCAAGGCTTTTTCCACTTGCTCCTGGCCTTTCTTTATTGGGACAACTGCGACCCCTAGTGGCTTTTGTTGGGCAATTGCATGTAGACTGGGTCTCTATCTTGCCCGACCAGTGTGGAGGAAGCTCTCTTGCTGTGGATGTGGCCAGCCTCAGGCAGCTGCTCTGCTATGGCTGGGCCCCAGAGGGTAATGGACGGGGGGCTGTTTGGCTGTTTACCTGCGTGAGGGGTCTCAGAGCTGTTGCCCAGGGGGTTAGTGCACCTGGAGTTCCCTGGAATTTCCAGCTGCTAGACTGTTACCCAGGATGCTTCCTTCCAGCGGTGGCAGCCCTGTCCCTTTAAGACTTTCAAAAAGCACTCGCTTTTCTTTGTCACAGGGGTGCCGGCTCAAAGGTCTTGCTGTCCTGATTCCCTAGTTTCCAGCACTCCATGCATGCACTGTGTCTGCGCTCTGGTGCGAATGGCTAGGGCTGGGTGTTTAGCAGTCCTGGGCTCACTCTCCCTCCCCGCTCCGACTCCTCTCCTCCCGCTGGGAGCTGGGGTGAGGGGCTTCAGGTCCCACCAGGCTGGGGCTTGTATCGTACCCCTTTCACCAGGCACTGGGTTCTCGCAGGTGTGGATGTAGTCTGGCTGTTGTCCTGTGTCTTCTGGTCTCTCTTTTAGGATTAGTTGTATTTGTTGTATTTTCAAAAATATATATGTTTTTGGGAGGAGATTCCCACTGTCCTACTCATGCCACCATCTTGGCTCCACCCAGTAAAAGTTTAATTTAACTTTACTAATTATAGATGCAGATTGAAACAACCACACCTTTTTTTTTTTCCTACTGAGTAGAAGAAAATATGGTATTTACCTCTATAATACTGTATGGGTGGAAAATCCAGGCCTGGATGCAAATGTCACATGTATGAAATAGTCTACATTTGAAGGCTGAAGAGGGTATCAGAGACTCTGATTCAGTACTGGTTTCAATAGTGATATTAATACTGAGGATGAGGGAATGTACACTGGCTACACTACAGTTGAAGACAGTACTTAAAGAAAGAGTTAAGACTAGATACTAGATTGTCTAACAAATATATACCCAAATTGTATGTTTGGCCTCTGCAATTCTATGGAGTAACTTGCTAATCCAGTATATATTAATCATTTGCCTAATATGTGACATGCACTCTGCATGCATTTTTTAATTGGCATGTAGAATTAGAAATATCTCTCTCCTTATGGGATTTACATTTTTATGGGGATGAAGTCCAATTAGTAAGCAAAATTTGTAAGTAAATGAGATAATTTTAGATTGTGATAACAGTTCATGTCTGTGTTTACACAGAGAGTAGAAGTAGTTTACCTGGAGATGATGTTGAGAGTGGTGGAATAAGGAAATTGCCATATTTACTGCCCATTTATCCTGATAAGAAGTGGCCTAATAGATAATTTGAAGAAGAAACATGCCCCTTAAATTACCATGCCATTAAGTATGAGTATGATGTATGCCCCAGCTCAGCTGGAGATTAATCACCAAATGGAGATGTTAATTAGTTCAAAGCAGAAAGAAAAGAAAAATATAAAGTAACTATTTTCACTTCCAGTAATAGTGCAGTTAGTATATTACCTGATACAAGGAATTACATTTACCAAATGCTCAGGATTTTGTAATCTGTAAAGCACTTTCGTAAACACTATCAGAAGTGACAGATGATACTTAAACTAATGCTAAGAAACCTGCAAAGATTTGGCTAAACTCATGCTTCAGTCAAGCGGCAGATCTGAGTATTCTAATCTGAGAGTTTCAACTACACACACTGTATTGAAGATGATAATACACTTAAACCCAGTATTAGGTACACTGAGAAAACCATTAGAGAGTTAGTTCATATATTAGTTACTTTTCACAGAAGATGAATGTATGTTACCCCAATGGGATATTTCTTTGTCCAATGCCTTAAGATTTCCATAAATGAAGATGCCTATTTAACTTGAAAATACATTTTGTGACTGGGCAACTCCAGCATTCAAGATAGTACTATATCTAAAATCCAACTTTAATGTAATTTCATTTTTATTTTCTTACTTTCCTCTTGAAGTCTTTAGTTACATAGAACTGAGCCAAGCCTCAACCCATACTACAGCTTTATTTTATATTCCTGGGTTTTGAATATGTTTTATATTTCTATGTTTTCCCTTCCATCCTCTATTTCCAATTCATATCTTTCTTCTCTGAGGTGCCCATCATCTACATTAAAGCTTTTTCTTCTAACCTATTTTTCTATACATCTAAATAGATACATCCTTGAAGTAAATGTATCATTTTTATTATAAAATATATTCATGTATTTTAAATTAAGTAAAGGGTGTTAGGATTAAAGAAGCTTGTTTTAAGGCTAAATATACATCACTAAGAAAATATGTAAAACATAAGAAAAATGTGGGCAAGTGTTAAAATACCACACTTCAGTTAGAAACATTGAAATAGATGTCAATTATTCCAGCTGATAGAGTCCATTTTTTGTGTTTTTGAATATCACAGAACAAATTCAATTAGTCCCTGTATTAGTTCTTTAGTGCTGCTGTAACAAAGTACCACATATTTAGCAGCTTAAAACAATGTTTCTATTTCATGTCACAGTTCTATTGCTTGGAATTTTGACACTGGACTCAGTGGGCTAAAATCAAGGGGTCAGTAATGCTGCATTCCTGCTGGACAATCTAGAGAATGTTTTCCTTGTTCAGTCCAGTTATTAGAAGGATTCAGTTTCTTGTGGTTGTCACTGCAGCTCTTCCCAGCTGCCAGAGACTGTCCACATCCCTTGGTTCGGAGCTCCTTTTATCCATGTTACTAAACAAATGAGGTATGGAAGGAATTTATCTCAATATAATAGAGGCCATATCTGAGGAGATTACAAGCTAACACCATTCTAACTTACGGTGAAAAACTGAAAGCTTTTCCTTTAAGATCAGAAACAAAGCAAAAATGCCCAGTCTCATCACTTTTACTCAACATAATACTGTAAGTCTTAATCAGAGAAATTAGGCAAGAAAAAGAAAGAAATGTCACCCCAAGTAAAAACCTCTGTTTTCAGAGGACATGATATTATGTGTAGAAAACCTTAAGTACTCCACACACACACATACAAACCTGTTAGAAACAAACAAAACCAATGCAGTTGCAGAATACAAAAATCAACATATAAAAATCAATTGCATTTTTATACACTAACAATAACTATCCCAAAAGGAAATTGAGGGAACAGTATCATGTATAATAACAAAATATTTAAGAATACATTTAGATTTATTACTAACTAGTTGAAAAGACTTGTACACTGAAAACTACAAAACATGATGAAAGAAATTAAGGCAGACTGAAATAAAGGTAAGATACACAGTGTTAATGGACTAGACATTTATTATTAATAAACCCTTTCTACCCAAAGCAATCTACAAAGTCAATGGAATCTCCATTACTGTAGACTGAATGTTTATGTTCCCCCAAAATTCATATGATAAATCTTAACACCCAATGTGATGATATTTAGAGGTGGTCCTTTGGGAGGTGAATTAGGTCATGAGGGTGGAGCACCGATGAATTGAACTGGTACCCTTATAGAAGAGACCCCAGAGAGCTCCCTCCTCCCTCTGCCATCTGAGGTTACAGTGAGAATACAATTGTATGAACCAAAGGGGGGCTCTTAACAGACACCGAATCTGCCTGCCCCTTGAACTTGATTTTCCCAGCCTCCAGAATGGTGAGGAGTTAGTGTCTGTTGTTCATAAGCTACCCAGTCTGTGGTATTGTTACAGGAGCAAGAACAGATTAAGAAACCCGATATTGAGAAAGGTGTGAATGTACAGTCAGGCAAACTTTCTGGAGGGCCACTGGGTAATATCTATTGAAATTAAACAAGGTACAAATCTCAGTTTCACTGGTGATTTGATCTCCTGTGATATAAATCAAACAATGGTACAGAGATACGTGAACAGCATTGCAAATATATACATATTCATATGAATATACATCAGTGCATATCTTTTCACATGTATGCACCTCTTACCACATTGTACTGATAAAATAAAAAATAAAAGCAGAAAGTATGATAATAGTTTACATTTGTTTAAAAATATATTTCTATTTGTTATTTTAAGTCTCCAGAGTACATATACCAAAATCTTAACAATATTTACTTGTAGGTGGATATTGATATCAGCATAAACCTTGTTTCATTAATATATTTTTTACTGATTTTGAATGTGTATTTATAATCAGAAAAAATATGTATTCAGGATAGAATTACTTTTTAATTTTGTGTTTAGTATCCTTGGCATGATGCTAGAAATAATCTACAAAGGGGATGAAAACATATTCTTCATTAATTTGAAAAATGTTTCAGAATTTTTAATCTTCTCTTTCCTTCCTCGGGTACCCTCATCTTCTGGACCATAGAAACGGATGCTATCAAAATATAGTCAGAGGATACTGAAAATACATTTTGATAAACTGTGCCACCATATGTTTAAAAAAACAAATTTCAATTTACCTTTTCGTTGTTAGGCTCAGAATTTTAAATATTCATGCCATATTAGGTAGGGAAAAGGCAATATTTAAGTAGTCATACAAAGTGAAATTTTACACTATTTTATATGATAGTTGTCTCTTATTTTTTCCTGAACAATCATATAATGAGCATGAGGGTAATCTTCATTCTAAGTTCTATATTTAAAATTTACAATATACAGAAACATAGACTCTACTGCCCAAAAAATTCATTTTACAAATAGAGGAAAAGTGTAGGTCTAGACATCTGCTGTTAAATTTTTTTAAATTTTTTCTATTATGTCTCCTATCCTATAATTAGGGACTTTACTTATCTTTCCAGGCTCACATATGCTACATTTTTTATGTGTGTCTGCATGAAAATTATACTCTAAATTTATTATCACATGGCACTTTCAAAAAGCACTTCTCCACTGAGAAACAGACTAAGCTTAAAAACAAAAAAAAAGGGTAAAATTTTTTGGCAATTATTTTTTGCTTTCCGAGATTGTTTGCTTATTTTAGATAAATGGAGGTATGTGCATATCTCGTGTCCAGTCTCTTAGTTTTCACCCTTGTTTTACCTACTTGCTACTTTAAAAACTGACTCTTAAAATGGATTTTGAGCTTATTTACCCATATACAAATAACAGAATATCTGATAATGGCTTAAATTTTAGGAAGAAGTCAAGAGAGAGGCGTCTTGCTTTAATAAGTCAAAACCTTAAAGAAATAAATAAATTGGGTTTGTAGAATTTATAAGGTAAAACTAAATAATGGGAAATAATTTGTTTTGGAGGGAAAGAAAAAATCAAAGCAGAGTCTTTGTGACCTATCTAAAATCCCAAGGGATGCATTCAGCACTTTTTGCTGTATAAGACCATGAAAACCAACTTTCCTACTGAAAAGACCTTTATAGAGTCTCCTTCAACCTTTATAAAATTTGGCCGGTCCCCATTTCCACTCTTTCAATGATATTTGCTCATTGAAATGTTGTAAGTGAGACTTTTACAATCTTTTTAATCTTAGTTTTCATTTACAAAATTATCTTCTATTTATTCAGAAAAACATTTATAAGATGTTTAATTATTAACACTTGATACCCAGTGTTTTACTGATGAGAATTCCATGTCCTGTTTTCACGAATTTTTTTGTTTGCTTAGCAATTTTATTTCTATGCCAAAGACTGCATGTTATTTAAAACAAGCTATCTAATAATCATTCACCAGATTGAATTATTCAGTTATTTATGTATTAACCAGTGTCAGAGTTTTAATTGCAAAATTATTTTCTCACACAATGCATTGGTAATAAAGTAAAGCTGTGGTTTAAATAGCCTTCCTCACAGAGGTTTATAGAGAACTGAGTTTTTAAAAATTTACTTTGTGTAATGCCTGATATATATGCATTATATATGTTGATCTTTCCATTAAAACTAAAATGCCAATGAACTCCTAAATTGTTCATTAAGTTTTTCTAAGATTTTTCTAAAGCTTTAAAATGCAAAGTCCTGATGGATATCCTTCACTCCAAACTCAGCTTATCTTCCCATCGACAGCGCTGCTGATACACAGCAGCTCCAAGCTCATACCAGACCCTTCCCTGCAGACATATTGAAGCAGTTGATAACAGAGAGAAGAGCTTCCCATAGATATCTCCATGAGCAGTTGCTTCATCCTATCTCAAAGACCAGCATGATTGCCCATGCTTCTGTTTTCCTGAGTGAAGTCTAAAAATACTAAAATTAAGATCCTCAAGTTACTAAGGAGTTTTATGTTTTGTTTAGCATAGTTAAAAATGTATTTGTAATGCCTTAGATTTTTCAATTTGTAGGAATAAATTTCTAGGCCTGAAATTTAGGTAACTTTTCCACTTGACCAGAAACACAGTATATCCAGTTAGCCAACTGCCAAATGTCAAGCCAGCTCTCGGCCTTCTCATCCCAAAGAGAGTTGACTGTGTGGCCCCAGCGAATCAATTCATTTTCTAATTTTCTCTTCCTTGCTCTTAATTCTTTATCCCATAGAAGCTTTCTGCCTTCTGCCCCATTTTGCAGTTCTCTCAAAGGAGACTATCCACTTCATGAAGTATTCAGTAAAGTTTGTTTGTAGCTCTTCAGTTGTCTGTTTTAACCATTTTTGAAACAGTTTTTGGCAATGAGGACTGGGATCCAAAGCTGAGTGCTAATAGCATGAGAACAAGATGCATGGGCAAGGAGCCTGCTGAACCCTTGAGTTCCCTGTTCTTGTTGTCACCGAGGACCTTGCATAAATCACTCTCAGATTTGAGCTCTGCTCCCTTGTGTGCAGCTTTCTAATACAAACAAGCTTTATTTAAAAAATTAAAAAGATAAATAGTTTCCAGAAAGGTTCTGGGCTCCTGGAAATATTTTAATGTTTGTTAAATTTCCCAGAAAATTTTGGGTATACCAGACAGTTTCCATTGCACTTATACTGAGGGTCTGCAATGTATGGTGGCCATTATGAGACTCAAGAAGAAGGAATTCCATTGTCTACAATGGTTTGCAGCCAACAATGTCCTCAGTGATGACTTATCCAAGGTTCTCAGTGATAATTAATGAGCTTTAAGTAATTAACATTGATAGAAAACATAGGATGTTTTTAAAACTGACCTTATACTGCCATGCAGTAAATATCAACAAATGTCACAGAAAATGTCGTATACATTAAGTCTTTGGTTCCAATGAAATTAAATTAAAATACAACAAAGTATTAGTAAATAAAATCTTTACACAAAGGAAATTTGAAAACTTTTTAAAATGTTTTTCTAAATAACTCATGGGACAAATAATGAAATGTTAGGAGGAATTTCAACCTGTAAAATTTGGATAAAAAGAGTTTAGAATATGATGGGGTTGTATGTGGAAAAGAGATAGTAAGAAAACTTTGGTGCCAAGGAACCCAAGCAAGAAAGTGTGACAACAAACATTCAGTCTTAGAAACAGTATTATAGTGTGTTATGTATCATCAACTTTTTTTTGGCTACCTGGAAAATGTATTCATTTATATTGTGATTGCATGAATTAGTTCAAATTTATTCATACTTTCTCTCTCTTTTTTTTCAAAAATAAATGTGTGTTTAAATGGGAAATGTAGAATTCTCAGTTGTAAATTGGTATTTCTGGCTGAAGAGCTGACATTTATATATATATGATATGAAATATGGTATATGATATATTTTCTTCTTTGAAGTATAATTGCTTCTAGGAATCTTTATGATCAATTCAGAAACATTACTTGGACCCAGGAAAATTATACTATGATTCCAAGCATCTCAGGTGTTTACTCAAAGTCCTTTAATATTACATTCCTATTTCTAACTCATTGGATTTCATAGCTTTCTGAGGAATAATTAACCTAATAGTTACCATCAGGAATGCTTACTCAGGTTTGAATTCCATTTGTGCTCAGACATTGTTCAGAGCTTTTATGACTTTTGGGTCAGATGATGGGCTTTGATATTCTGGGATATTTAATCTTCATTAAGTAAGACCGACGTGCAAAAATTTGATTTTTCCATTTTTTTAAATTAATTTTATTATCATTAATCTACAATGACATGAAGAACATTATGGTTACTAGACTCCCCCCTTCACCAAGTCCCATCCCCACTAACCCCATTACAGTTAATGTCCATCAGCATAGTAAGATGCTATAGACTCACTACTTACCTTCTCTGTGTTGCACATCCCTCCCTATGCCCCCCCTACATTATACCTGCTAATTGTGAGGCTCCCTTTCTTTCCCCCCCACCCCTTATCCCTCCCTTCCCAACCATCCTGCCCAGTCCCTTTCCCTTTGGTAAGCATTAGTCCATTCTTGGGTTCTGTGATTCTGTTGCTGTTTTGTTCCTTCAGTTTTTCTTTGTTCTTATACTCCACATATGAGTGAAATCATTTGGTATTTGTTTTTCTCCGCCTGGCTTATTTCACTGAGCATAATACCCTCTAGCTCCATCCTTGTTGTTGCAAATGGTAGGATTTGTTTTGTTCTTATGGCTGAATAATATTCTATTGTGTATATGTACCACATCTTCCTTATCCATTCCTCTATTGATGGACACTGAGGTTGCTTCCATTTCTTGGCTATTGTAAATAATGCCGCGATAAACACAGGGGTGCATCTGTCTTTTGCAAACTGGGCTGCTGCATTCTTAGGCTAAATTCCTAGAAGTGGAATTCCTGGATCAAATGGTACTTCTATTTTGAGCTTTTTGAGGAACCTCCATACTGCTTTCCACAATATTTGAACTAATTTACATTCCTACCAGCAGTGTAGGAGAGTTTCGCTTTTTCCACAACCTCACCAACATTTGTTGTTGTTTGTCTTTTGGATGGTGGCGATCCTTACCGGTATGAGGTGATATCTCATTGTGGTTTTAATTTGCATTTCTCTGATGACAATGTGGAGCATCGTTTCATGTGTTTGTTGGCCATCTGAATTTCTTATTTGGAGAACTCTCTGTTCAGCTCCTCTGCCCATTTTTTAATTGGATTATTTGCTTTTTGTTTTTTGAGGTGCGTGAGCTCTTTATGTATTTTGGATGTCAACCATTTATTGGATCTGTCATTTATGAATATATTCTCCCATACTGTAGAGTACCTTTTTGTTCTATTGATGGTGTCCTTTGCTGTAAAGAAGCTTTTCAGCTTGATATAGTCCCACTTGTTCATTTTTGCGTTTGTTTCCCTTGCCCAGGGAGATATGTTCATGAAGAAGTCGCTCATGTTTATGTCCAAGAGATTTTTGCCTATATCTTTTTCCAAGAGTTCTATGGTTTCATGACTTACATTCAGGTCTTTGATCCATTTTGAATTTACTTTTGTGTATGGGGTTAGACAGTGATCCAGTTTCATTCTCTTACATGTAGCTGTCCAGTTTTGCCAGCACCATCTGTTGAAGAGACTGTCATTTCCCCATTGTATGTCCAAGGCTCCTTTATCATATATTAATTGACCATATACGTTTGGGTTAATATCTGGGGGCTCTATTCTGTTCCACTGGTCTGTGGCTATGTTCTTGTGCCAGTACCAAACTGTCTTGACTACTGTGTCTTTGTAGTAGAGCTTGAAGTTGGGGAGCAAGATCCCCCCAACTTTATTCTTCTTCTCAGAATTGCTTTGGCTATTTGGGGTCTTTGGTGTTTCCATATGAATTTTTGAATTATTTGTTCTAGTTCATTGAAGAATGTTGTTGGTAACTTGATAGGCATTGCATCAAATCTGTATATTGCTTTGGGCAGGATGGCCATTTTGATGATATTAAATCTTCCTAGCCAAGAGCATGGGATGAGTTTCCATTTATTAGTGTCCCCTTTAATTTCTCTTAAGAGTGTCTTGTAGTTTTCAGGGTATAGGTCTTTCACTTCCTTGGCAAGGTTTATTCCTAAGTATTTTATTCTTTTTGTTGCAATTGTGAATGGAGTTGTTTTCCTGATTTCCCTTTCTATTGGTTCATTGTTAGTGTATAGGAAAGCCACAGATTTCTGTGTTAATTTTGTATCCTGCAACTTTGCTGTATTCTGATATCAGTTCTAGTAGTTTTGGAGTGGACTCTTTAGGGTTTTTTATGTACAATATCATGTCATTTGCAAATAATGACAGTTTGACCTCTTCTTTACCAATTTGGATTCCTTGTATTTCTTCATTTTGTCTAATTGCTGTAGCTAGGACCTCCAGTACTATGTTTAATAACAGTGGGGAGAGTGGGCATCCCTGTCTTATTCCCACTCTTAAAGGAAAAGCTTTTAGCTTTTCACTGTTCAGTATGATGTTAGCTGTGGGTTTATCATATATGGCCTTTATTATGTTGAGGTACCTGCCCTCTATACCCATTTTGTTGAGAGTTTTTATCATGAATGCATGTTGAATTTTGTTGAATGCTTTTCAGCGTCTATGGAGATGATCATGTGGTTTTTGTCCTTTTTGTTGATGTGGTGGATGATGTTGATGGATTTTCATATGTTGTACCATCCTTGTATCCCTGTGATGAATCCCACTTGGTCATGGAGTATGATCCTTTTGATTTATTTTTGAATTCAGTTTGCTAATATTTTGTTGAGTATTTTTGCATCTACGTTCATCAAGGATATTGGTCTGTAATTTTCTTTCTTGGTGGGGTCTTTGCCTTGTTTTGGTATTAGGGTGATGTTGGCTTCATAGAATGAGTTTGGGAGTATTCCCTCCTCTTCTATTTTTTGGAAAACTTTAAGGAGAATAGGCATTATATCTTCTCTGTATGTCTGGTAAAATTGTGAGGTAAATCCATTTAGCCCTGGGTTTTTTTCTTGGGTAGTTTTTTGATTACTGCATCAATTTTTTTGCTTGTAATTTGTTTAAATTTTGTGTTTCTTCTTTGGTCAGTGTTGGAAGGTTGTATTTTTCTAGGAAGTTGTCCATTTCTTCTAGGTTTTCCAGCTTCTTACAATATAGGTTTTCATAGTAGTCTCTAATAATTCTTTGTATTTCTGTTGATTCTGTCATGATGTTTCCTTTCTCGTTTCTGATTCTGTTGATGTGTGTTGATTCTCTTTTTCTCTTAATAAGTCTACTAGAGGCTTATCTATTTTGTTTATTTTCTCAAAGTACCAGCTCTTGGTTTCCTTGATTTTTTCTATTGTTTTATTCTTCTCAATTTCATTTATTTCTTCTGTGATCTTTATTATATCCCTCCTTCTGACTTTGGGCCTCATTTGTTCTTCTTTTTCCAATTTTGATAATTGTGATGTTAGACAGTTCATTTGGGTTTGTTCTTCTTTCTTTAAATATGCCTGGATTGCTATATACTTTCCTCTTAAGACTGCTTCCCAACAGAAGTTGGGACTTTGTGTTGTTGTTGTCGTTTGTTTCCATATATTGCTGGATCTCCATTTTAATTTGGTCTTTGATCCATTGACTATTTAGGAGTGTGTTGTCGAGGCTCCATGTGTTTGTAAGCCTTTCTGCTTTCTTTGTACAATTTATTTCTAGTTTTATACCTTTGTGGTCTGAAAATTTTGTTGGTAGAATTTCAATCATTTTGAATTTACTGAGGCTCTTTTTGTGGCCTAGTATGTGGTCTATTCTGGAGAATGTTCCATGTGCACTTGAGAAGAGTTTGTATCTTGTTGCTTTTGGATGTAGAGTTCTATAGATGTCTACTAGGTCCATCTGTTCTAGTGTATTGTTCAGTGCCTCTGTGTCCTTACTTATTTTCTGTTTGGTGGATCTGTCCTTTGGAGTGAATGGTGTGCTGAAGTCTCCTAAAATGAATGTATTGCATTCTATTTCCTCCTTTAGTTCTGTTAGTATTTGTTTCACATATGCTTGTGCTCCTGTGTTGGGTGCATATATATTTATAATGGTTATATCCTCTTGTTGGACTGAGGCGTTTATCATTACATAATGTCCTTCTTTATCTCTTGTTACTTTCTTTTGTTTGAAATCTATTTTGTCTAATACTAGTACTGCAACACCTGCTTTTTTCTCCCTATTGTTTGCATGAAATATCTTTTTCTATCCCTTGACTTTTAGTCTGTGCATGTCTTTGGGTTTGAGGTGAGTCTCTTGTAAGCAGCATGTAGATCGGTCTTGTTTTTTTATCCATTCAGTGACTCTATGTCTTTCGATTGGTGCATTCAGTCCATTTACATTTAGGGTGATTATAGATAGGTATGTACTTATTGCTATTTCAGGCTTTAGATTCATGATTACCAAAGGTTCCAGGTTACTTTCCTTACTATCTAAGAGTCTAACTTAACTCACTTAATATGCTGTTACAAACACAATCTAAAGGTTCTTTTCTATTTCTCCTCCTTTTTCTTCCTCCTTCATTCTTTATATATTAGGTATCAAATTCTGTAATTTTTGTCTATCCCTTGATTGACTTTGGGGATAGTTAATTTAATTTTACATTTACGTCATAGTTAGCTGTTCTACTTTCTTTACTGTGGTTTTATAACCTCTGGTGACAGCTATTCAACCTTAGGAACACTTCCATCTATAGCAGTCCCTCCATAATAGACTGTAGAGATGGTTTGTGAGAGATAAATTCTCTCAGCTTTTACTTATCTAGAAATTGTTTAATCCCTCCTTCAAATTTAAATGATAATCTTGCCGGATAAAGTAATCTTGGTTCCAGGCCATTCTGCTTCATGGCATTAAATACATCATGCCACTCCCTTCTGGCCTGTAAGATTTCTGCTGAGAAGTCTGATGTTAACCTGATGGGCTTTCCTTTGTATGTGATCTTATTTCTGTCTCTGGCTGCTTTTAACAGTCTGTCCTTATCCTTCTTCTTTCCCATTTTAATTACTATGTGTTTTGGTGTTGTCTTCCTTGGGTCCCTTGTGTTGGGAGATCTGTGGATCTCCATGGCCTGAGAGACTATCTTCTTCCCCAGATTGTGGAAGTTTTCAGCAACTCCCTCCTCAAAGACACTTTCTATCCCTTTCTATCACTTTTCTAGAATAAGAAATCCATGGCTTACTCCAACCAAGTGAAGTGCCAGCTGTAGACAAAATAGCTTGGTATACAGAGGCAGTCAATAAGACCACTATAGTATGCCCTCTTAAGAATAAAAAATTTCTGAAACAGATATTTTTGAGCCACTTCTATGTAAACTAAATAAAACAGAATCAGACCATAAACATAGGTCTATTTCTTTTCCAGGTCAAATTTTTGTCACTTAGCAGTTTTTCTTGCACTTATTCATCTAATCAGGAGCAATAACTCATCTATGGATTATGTAACAGATGAAAACACATACAAATATAAATTTCCTGTATTTCTCTATTTGAAGTTCCAAAGTTGATACTCTAAAATTTAGTCAGTGTATTTCATCTTTGAATTTTGGTATTTCTTCATAACAAAGTATTGAGTCCTCATTTCCCATGAATATGACCTAGGCTAGTCGGACATTCACAGTTTTCAGGAGATATGGACTCTCAGTAACGAAAGTTTTCTCTGATTCAGTGATTGTCTTGGAACATTTATCTCAATACTGAGATGTTTTTCCTATACTATTTCAGGATAATGTCATCAAATATCTTCCTCTTTATAGCCCTCTTGTCATTATCTGTTTATAAATAAGCTAAATTTTAGAAACAATATACACTAATAGCCATAGTTTCAGACTTACAGCCAAGAAACTGAATTTCATATATGCTGACCAAACACTACCATTAAGTAAGAACCTTTTTTCTGATACTATTCCTAATTTATCATGAGACCAACATATACATATATATTTACACATGTATGTATGCAGATTTATGTAAGTGTACACATATTACATATACATATAATAGTCATGTGAACAGATTCTTCAAATGCAGTGGAAAGATCTTACCACGAACTATTTTTTTAGTGATCATCAATCAAGTAGGATTTGCATAGCTGAATAAAGAAAATTTAAAATAAATTTAAGGGAATGTTGACAGTAATGAAAGCAACAAGCTCCTGGTTACAAATAATTATCTTCTCTTTTATACTCTTCTCCAAAATTATAGTGAACATTTTGGGCTGAGTAGAAATACTTAGATTCCCCTTAAGCATATTCTGCTGTCAAACACCAATGCATCCTCTTTAATTCATACACACAAAAAAAGGAATATAAATTTATGGGATAATATAAAACAACATTTATTTCCCAAATCGATATTCTGATACCTAAAACTTTAGAGTTGTTTACTAAAACTGTTCTTTCCATTCCTATCCAAAAGAATCTTGACAACCAGAAGCCAACAGTGACAGCCATGTTTATTTTGTAATTATTGATTGAACAATAGTTTCCTTTCTCCTCAAAAAAAGTCTGAAATCAAACAAATGATTGATTCATAAGTAAGACAATAAAACTCATATCTCCAAACCATACATTTTTTACATATTAATTTTTAACCTAGTTTTGAAGTTTAACGTATTTATGAAAAAGTACACAAACCATAAATTTTCTGCTCACTCTTCTTCAATAAGGCAAACCCACCTATCTGACTAGCACCCACATTAAGAAACAATATTATCAGCAACCCAGAAGACCCCTCAAGCTCCTTCTCAATCACTCTAGCCCCTGAGAAGTACCCACTAGTCTCTCTTTCAAAACTATGGAGTTTTGGTTTTGTTTGTTTTAAGGGTATATAAATAGAACTATAGTATAGTTTTTCTTTATTTTTTTATTTCACTGAAGCTTAAGTTTTCAAATGTGTACATTGTTTTATCATGTGCAGTAATTAATTTTCATTAATACATATTTTTATGAACTAATATGAATTTGCCACAATTTACTTAATTAGTCCATTAGTGATGGATATTTTATTTCTTCCAATTTATAGTTTTTGTATGGCTATTGCTGTTGTGAATATTCATCTACATGCATTTTGATAAACATAAGTTACTCATTTCTTTGAGGCATGAACCCACTAGAAGTAGAATTTATGAATCCTAGGGTATGATTTTGAAGGAATTGGCAAACAGTTTTTTACAGTTGTTTTAACAAATATTATTCTCTTATCAGCAGTATTTGAAAGTTCTGGTAGGTCTATATGCTCATTAACTTTTAGTGTTTTTTATCATTTTCATTTTAGTCATTCTGCTGGGTGGTTAATGACTTTGGTTACCTTTTAGTATGTAAATTTGATCACTTTGATATCTTTTAAAAATGGCTAATTAAGTCTTTTCTCTACTTTTCTATTAGCCTGCCTGTATTTCTCTCAATAATTATGGAGGTTCTTTTATAGTTTGGGTATTGGGGCTTTGTAAGTAAACGTATTGTAAGTATCTCTTCCCACTTAATGCCTTGCCTTTCACTTAATGGTATCTTTTAATAATCGTAAGTTCTTAATGAAATCTAATATATCTACTTATACTTTTATAGATAGCAGTTTTGGGTCTAGTTTTAAAATTATTGCCTATTCCAAAGCTAGAAAAATATTCTCTTGTCTTTTTCTCTAAAAATTTGGTTTATTTACCTTTTACCTTTGGACCAATAATCCACTTGGGACTGATGTTTCTTTATGTAAGTTAGAGTACAAGTTTCATTTTTCACATACAGCTATCCAGTCAAACCAGCATTATTTACAATCCTTTTCACACTGCTCTACAGTGTCACCTTTGCCATAAATCAATTTGTAATATACATATGGGTCTCTGTCTGAATCCTATCTTGCTTCATTAGCCTATTGTATATGTCAATACTACATTCTGTTAATGCTTTAGCTTTTTAAGCCTCAATATCTTATAGGTTCTAGCCTTAAGTTTTCCTTCTAAATCTTTCTCTCTCAGTCTTAAATTGATTATTTTTAGTCATTTGTATTTCCATATAAATTTTACAATCACGTTGCCAACTTCCACAAAAACTTGGGGATTTATTTAGTATTTCATTGAAAATATGAATCAGTTTTTAATGAATGGACATCATTACATGTACATGATATAATCTATGTTTACTTAGGCATATGCTGTGATTTCTGTAAATTACTTACTTCATCACATTCTGAAGAGGAAAGTACTCATAAAAGGTTAAATTTCAAGTTATTTTACCCAAATTATAAATCTTTAAAAATAAAGGATTTTCTGGAATGAATGTGCCTAAAATTTTGGGCTTTCAGGTATTAGACCATTATGTAAGTAGAAGCCACTGCATCCCATTTCAGAGTGTGTATGAATAAAAATATTTGGAAGTTCACATAAGCATGTAAAATTCAATCAATTCTTCCAATTCCATTGTTTAGCTTTATTCTTATCTTGGATTTTTAGTCTTATCCAAGTAAGTACATTAAATGTCAATCAAACACCAGCACTCAAAGGAGACTTCTGAAGAAGACAAGAGGAAAAAACTTACAGCTACTTTTCAGTGAAGTGGGCCCTATTTACTATTTAATTGAGCCCTATATAGAGACAATAGCAAAATTAGTTCTATCAGGACACACTGTAATCTACTACATGTTAGAAAAGAAAATAGAAAAATATGTAAGATAAAAAATACACAAAACCTCCTTTATTCAGTCCAAAGCATAGTCCTAAGAATTTAGGTCAATGTTTCATCTCAAAAAATTGTATAACCAATCTCTGATATAATGGACTAAAAGAAGCAGTCAAGTGTTATGAATAATCAGACCATTTCTGACAACTACTCTATTCTCTTTCATTGGTTTGAGAATATATTTAAAATAACATTTTTATCATTTTCACTTATTTCTTGAAAGCTCCTGATAAGTATAAATCATCAGTAATGCAAATTGTGTAATCCAACTCAAGATATTAACCAAAATTGCACCATTTCATTTTGCTAGGACAAAATTGCTAAAAAGAACATTTTTAAATCAAATTTTTACTAAAAAGATAATCAATTTATTTTCCAAGTATCCTGAACATTTTATTACATACTTAACCTAATTCTTTAGATAAATTAAATTTTTTCAAGCCAGCTACCATGAACACGAAGGACATTTTCCTTTTTCCTTATGACGTTGTTGTTTTATCTAGACCTTGAGTGTCTACTGAAAACAATGGAACCTATTATTAACAGAAGAAATATTTTTAAGTTCAAGCACAATAGAATAAGCATTGTTGAATTTTTTCCAACATTCTCAAATAGGTAAATTAATGATACCTAATAGTCTTATTCACTATTACTGAGGTAGTTAAGAGAGTGCTTTATATTTCTATATCTCAACGGGCTTATCAAAAAGGCATATCTACTCCAAACTAATTAGGCCTTAGATTTAGAATATATACAGGGATTTTTTAAATGCATTTTCTTTAGCTAAGGTATGTGTTAAACATTTTCAGTCAAAAAATGTATCTTCACAGCCTTTTAGAGCATAATCTTAGGTCTCAATTATATACTTACCAAAGTACTTACGTTAAAATCTCTTTATTTGAAGGGAAAACAAAATATGTATTCCATACTCATGGGTATCCATGATACTCATATGTCTGAGTGATTGCTGTAGATATGACTAAGAATAAATCTTAGGCTTCTAAATTTTCAAAAGTCAGTCTTCTTCCTTACTTACATCGGAAGTACGTCAGGCACTTTAGGCATTTGTTCTCAGTCATCAAAATATGAACTTACCAGCTATGAAGCAATATGGTATAGGAGACAAAACAAAGAACAGTGAGCCAGGGGACATGCTGTTTGCTCAGGAGTTGTTATTTGCAACAATGGATCCTAGGCAAGAAGCTTAACCCCCTGAAGAAGCCATATTTGAGCAGGATCTTGACTGACAGGGAAGAGACAAACAAGATTTGTGCAGAAAGCTTTTGTACTACACACTGATTTATGTTGCAACATGCATGGAGTTTATAGGATATAACTTTGTATGGAATTATTAATATGCTATTTTTTTTAATGTGTCCCTTCCTTCCTCCTTGATAGTTTCATAGTATAATTTCTTTTAATAACTTTAAATTAATGCCACTAGCCATCTAATGATTAAGAAAATTCCCTGTAACTCAAAAATTCTACAATAAATGTTACCTTGTCCCAGCATCATCAATATTATAATTTGTTTAACCCAAGTGTTGTGTATTTCTGTCCTTTTGTTGATCTTTAATTGTCTGAGTAGCCACCAAAATATAACATTGAAATATATTAGTATTCTCTAAAATTTTCATCACCTATATCAGGACAGAAATTTTTGAGAAATAATAGTTTATATTCTAAAAGGAGAAACTCTTTTTACTCATCTGATGTGTATTAGACAACTACTAGAAAAAGTCAATATCAAAAGAGTAGTAAAGAGGTAATATTTTATGTAATTTATTGCACATTTCATTATTTAATTTTTTTGGTGTACATTTTTAAGCTCTATTAGTTTTTAGAGATGAATCAAAAGATTGAAATAACTTAAATATCTTAAAATGTACATTCCCTTGCACATAGACAGGAAACAATGCTATTCCATGTTTCCAAATTACTGATTAAAATGTGTATTTTTTGCTAGCTTAAGTCCCATTTGAATATGATGACCCAATCTAGTTTTTCTCTGCAGGAAGCTTTTTTTTTCTTTTGTATGGTTAGTAGATCATAGTAGAAAACATTTATATCATTTTGTGGTGGTATATCACAGCTTACAAATACAGTTGATATTATTTTCATTGCATAGGAAAAATTGTTTTCCTATGCTCAACATAGGGGATACATATATTATTCAAATTATAATTTCATCTATACTGTAGGATATAAAATAATCATATTTACTAACGCCAAAAGATACTTCAGTAACACTTGAACAATTTCAAGGTTTCACATTCTATTACCAATATCGAAATTTCTCTTAAATCACAAAGCAGAAATTACATACTTGGCAGATCGGCTTTAATTATACAAGCACATTTCATACTGTGTAAGGTAGAGGTGGAAAGCCTTGACTGAAATGGGATAACTCACTCAGGGCCTCTCTTATGTCTCATATATGTGACAAACAGGAATAAAGAGGTGAATAATGGAGAAGACCTGCTCTCAAAAGTAAACAAAGACAAAAAACCTGGACCTTTCTTTAGGGTTACAATCAGCTGTTCTCAACTTTTTTCTTGGAATTCCATTCTCAATAACTGCAGTGGATTGGCCTTTTGCCAGAAATTCATCATGGCTTTGTAATAAAATACTCTTCGTATAAACCAACTATGCCGGGACCAATTTTAGTAAATCATTCACATGCTTTCATTGTTTATATTTGAACTGAGATATCCCAAAGCTGTTCAGGTTTGCTAAATTAGAAAAAAAGTATGCATGAATACAAAGAATTTGACTACATGTTATCAATTTAGTGCAATTTGATACAAGGCAGATATATCATCTTACTTTTCAAAAAGTGATAAGACTCAGGGAATTTGTTTTCTTCAGGTAAATTCCTAGAAGTGGAATTCTGGGTTGTATGGTATTTTTATTTTTTGTTTATTGAGTAATCTCCATACTGCTTTCCATAGTAGCTATACCAGTTTATAGGGATGATGGTAAAGTATGGAGAATATGTAGGATCTGAAAAATCAAAAGTTAGCATAAGTACAGCCATCTTAAAGGCTTAAATACCACCCCCTCACCTAGAAGGAGGAAAATTATTAGAATCTTGAAAAACAAGTTAGTCAGCCAGTGTTAAATGTAGTGACCTTTAGTTAGCTGACCTCAAATCAGTTAATCATACACACCAAGGTTATCTTGCTAGAACCACCCTAAACATTCCGAAGGTAATCTTATCTAACCAGACCCCAGGATGTGGCCCCAGCCAAAGATTTATGTGTCTATGAAAAAACACTGTATTTTGATTGTGGAAAATGTTGCCCCCTTTGAAAATGCTATAAAACCTTCTGGCTTTGTGTGCTCAGGGTCCTTGTTGAGACCCGCTGTGTTGGGCTGATGCTTGGACCCCAGCTAGCTGGTTCCTGAATAAATTCCTCTTGCTTGTTGCATCAAGAGACGCCTTTCATGAGTGAATTGGGGCGGCGTCCTCCTCAGGAAGAATCCAACAAATATAGTCCAGGATTCTGCATATTATCCTATATTGACAGATAGTAACTGCACTAGACAGGGTGAGGGTTTAATAATATGGAAACTGATTTGTATGGGATATAAAGTTTGTATATCAATGATACTTCAATTAAAAAAAAGCCTGCAAAAATGTTAGTGCATGAGAAAAAAATGATAATACTCAAAAGAGATCTTTGTTATTACGTATTCTATTACCTACAGATATCTTAAAGTATAATGTGAGGTTCCCATGGAAATGCAATTTTGTTTCTCCCTTGTGAATGTGCTTTAAATACATTTTTGGAAAATGATTACACACAGTGATGATATTTCATTTTTAATGAAATTCTATGTATTTTTAAAATCGAGAGTACTACTAGATTTCATACAGTGAGAATACACATTGTATGAAAAAAATTAGAAGTGGCTATATTATGAGCACAAATAAAGAAGCTTAATTTTAAAAAAATGTACCTGCATGTTTATACCAAAAGTACAACACTGTGACATAACCCTGTTTTGTTTCTTTCTCCAGTGTAACAAAAAAAAAAAATGACTGAAGTAACTAGAGCAATATGGAGTCGCATAGGAGAGTCTGTTCCTTCAACCCTCTTCTTCACTTTGCTTTGACGGTACGAGTCTTCTTGCTGTTCTGTGTGCACAACAGACAGGGTCACGACCTAGGAGTCACTGTTTTTGTTTTGATTTTTTTCCTGTTATGCCCTAAACACCTAGGACAATGACTTGTATATTATAGATAATCGATACATTTTGTCAATTGAAAAAAATAACAATAATATAATATGTGACAGTTTCCATTGCTCCACTAAGGGCTGTACTTACCTTGGAAGAGAGATGATTACAGTAAAAATATATGATTAAGAAATAGACATGGTTACATAAAGATGACTTTGAAATTTCATAAAGTTTTTTGACCTTAAAATCAAAGAAAAAACACAATGCAATGTCACAAATCTAGTTTTAAATCACTCTATTTTATATGTAAATAGATGAGCTCTCACTACTTACTTCTTTTGCAATCCCTTTTTAATTCCTCCCTAGTTTATCTCACTGTATCATGTTAATCCCCTATCTGAGTCAATGCTAGAGGCCTTTATGGCAGTGAAAGGAATGCTTTCTTTTGAGATCTAATCTTTGGCCCTTATTCTGAGTCCAGACTCTTCACTTCTGGGAATATAAAACATGTGGCCAAGTGGCATGTGAGATGCATATGCTCCCAACATCTCTGCATCACGGGTATTTCTTACTTTGCTACTGTAATTTTTGAATACTGTCCATGCTAGTTTCAGAACAAAAATAGAATTGCATATGTCCTATGTAGGAATGTAGTATCTTTTAAAGATTCCAAGAATGATCACAAATAGATGGAATTATCTATAGGGAAAAAATACTGAATGGAAAATGAAGTTATAAAGGAAATATCCAGAAGACAAAAAGAAATAAATTGCAAAATAAGGTGATGGGGCAGCTTTGTGATAGCAACCAAAACAAGTACCTGCAGTATACCCCAAATTTCCAAGCAGGAATATAGGACAAGTAATGCTGGAATCTATACCATCTATGCCACGTATCTTCCACTTCACTCCATCTTCTTCAGTGTATCTCTTTGTTTAAGCCTCTATGATAAAACTGTGAATACTCTCATGACATAAAGCAGTCTGTGATTTCCATGAGATAGAGTTGTGTGTGGATGTACCTCCAGGGGAAAAGATGTTCTCAGCTCAGGGCAAATAACCTTAAAGCCGAAATCAGTCAAAGGGAGAAATAAAGTGGGAGAAACCTGTTTATTGCCTACAAGCAGTTGTCCACTTCTGCTCACCCATGCCCCTTGAGACCCAGCTGCAAAAAGGGACCCCACCCAACCTCTCTGGTTCACACATGCTCCCACTCCCCCCACCCTTGTAATCACCTATTGATATGGGGATGGACTAAGGCCAGGGGAGAGATTCTAGAAATATTGCAATTTTATCCACAGTGGACTAGCAATATTTTGGTTACTTGATTATCAAAATAGTAAAATACTGTGTTTCAACAGAATATTTGAAGTTCTAAAAGCTTGCTTAAAATACATAGCTGTGCTTTTATTTATTTATGTTGCTCTTGACTATGTTTTTTTTTCCTATCAGACAAAAGCCACTAATAGGAAAAAAAGTTCCATAGGTCACATCATGTTTTCATGTATAGATAGTAGTCACTAGACTTGCCAAAAAATATGCACATACCTGCATTTTGGTGATTTATAAAAACTTTATGGATCTGTTTGAATAGAGCTATGTCACTGATATTAAAATTGTCAGTCTTCATAGGATTTCTTTTATTTGACAAAACATACTGTGTTTAAGGTTAATAATACATTTCAGCAACATGCATTGTGCACTTGGCAGATGTATGCCCAGTTTCATCATTTTGATAGGCAGAGCCCATTCTTTTCCTCTTCATAAGTAAAATTCTGCCAAAAGGCAATGTACTGAATTGCTTTAAAATTCATTTTAATGTTAATTTGGATAGAACATTTTTCTCTTGCTACAAGGCTAGCCAGTCTCTGCAAGAAAACTGACTGGATAGAAGGAAGTTGGTGATTTTAATAGGAAAGTTATTATAAAACAGTGAATAGAACAAAACTGTACTTCCATGTTTGGTGATAAAATTTTGAAATATTTGTTTTTTAGGGGAGAGATAAGGGCTATTGAGAATGTCATGTCTAAAACAGAATACCAAGCTCTCCTTTATCAGAAAAGGTATGATATTATATTTCAAGATCTTTCAAGAATGATGAATACTGACTCAGTCCTAGGACATTACAAAGAAAAATCACAGCTTTTCCAAACTCAGCTATTTCAAAACAATCATACTGTAATTGTTATTGGAATTGATCATAAATATTCTCTGTAAAATCTTTTACCAATTCACACATGAAACAATGTTCAACTGAACACTTTTCTCTTGATGAAAAAAAACCCCTCAAATTATTCTCCTTCATGAAAATTATAATCAGGAGGATCATTTTGTTTGACAGGATTGAAAAAAAAAAGATCCCCTGCTATAAATTAACAAATATTTGTTAAGCTTTTGCAATATTCCAGCTTCAAAGCTAGTTATCAGAAAAAAGATTCAAATGTTTCCTGCCATTAGGATCTTATAGTCTACCTACAAAGTAAATCAATGAACTAGAATAGTGTAATTGTTTTCAATGATAATTTTGTATAAGCTTGGAGGTATGGGTATAAAGGAAATTATCTACATTTTACAGAATTCTTCAGAATTTTTTTCCAGAAGCAGTGTCTCTAGAAGTGACTTCTAAACAATAAATAGGAATCATACATACCATAGGAAAGAAAGAGAAAGCTTTTGTTCGGAATGGGCAATAGACTTGAGACAGCATGTCCTCTTTGCGTTACTACCATGAGTTTCATAAGCCAGAGCAAATACCATTTATAAGGGAGATAACTAAAATAACACCGGAGAGGTAAGTAATAATTAGATGATGAAATAACTTGTGTGCAAAGATGATAGTGCAAATTATCATAAACATTAGAGAGAATCATTAAAGTATTATAAGTCCAGTAAAGTTTGGTTATTCTTGATGGACTAGTTTCTCCAGCGGTGAATCTGTAAAGTGAATCAATTTAAGCGCTTAGGTGATATAACAGGAAAACACCTGGATAGAGCCACTGAAAATATTTATTGTAACAGTTTTCAGTTTTTCTCTTTCTTTTTCTCACTCTCTCACACACACACACACACACACACACATACCAGTGACAGTTGCCTGAACCCTTTATTTTACAAAGAAATAATGCAAGTATCTTTGTATTTTCCTTTTAGAAATATCAGAGATATGTAGAGCATCAAGGACAAGAAATTGTTTTGTAGTCTTAAAATGGAGAAGTTTTAAGTTTCATAATAACCACAGTTCCTCCTATTAAGTAAAGATTGTTGTAAATAAGTTGATAAAACACTGAATAATTATAAAAATATTTTAAAGGCAAGTAATTATACACTCACAAATATGGAATATTGTGTAAGAACCAAGAGATCATGCAGAAACTGATCTGTTCTGGTCTAATAAGCCCTACATATGTTCTTTTAGAGGGAGTTAAACATTTTTTTGGTAAATCCTGAGAAGATAACTATATTTCACAATGTTTTGTGCAGATTAGAATATGCCATTAGGCCTCAGGCTACTGAGCTGCCATCTCTCAGTGAGTCTGTCACTTCTGGCTTATCCAGATTATCTAGTGATCCCTCTCCAGTGTGAAACCTAAGGACTGGCTAACAAAACTCCTCTGTGGCTGAATGAGTTAATGCAGCTTCATAAAATGCTTATGCTCCATCTCTCACTGGAAAGCCTGGCTCATTGCACAACCAGAATGTTCAAAGCAATTTAGGTCTGCAGCAACAGCCAGATGGACTGCCTTGAAGACAGAAGTCCCTTGTTTATAGACAAAACAAGTACAGAAATGGGGCCTA
Organism: Manis javanica; assembly: GCF_040802235.1. Classification (NCBI taxonomy): domain Eukaryota; kingdom Metazoa; phylum Chordata; class Mammalia; order Pholidota; family Manidae; genus Manis; species Manis javanica. The sequence goes on from NC_133158.1 coordinate 104,020,503, forward strand.
AAGCCAACTGCCTACAAACTGCTTAGGCAAGCTTCAGGTAGTTATATCCCTGAACTAAACCAATGTCCCAAAAGGGTAGATTTTTATGTTAGAATGTTTATTACAATATTCATGATAACTGACTGTTATATTGAAACAACAAATCATTTAGCATAGATTAGGAAGCGCTTTAAAGATATCGGCCATGAGGGGAAGAATTAATTTTGATATACCAGATTAATCTTGATATGAAGATTATAATACATTATAACTGTGTAGAAAATATTGGTGAAGCCTGAAGTAACTGTGTAAAGCATAAAGCTTGACAAGGTAAATTCTCCTCTAATTTTTTCCATTTATTCACCAGTCTTTCCTATATTTCCCTAAAATAGAGTTTGTTTTCTCTTCCTACTTTAAATGATTTGAGGGTGAAAAGAATCCTCATTTGTATGAAGTTAAAATCTTAACCTTATGCCATTGAAATGAGACAAAGTATAGAGCAAGGTATTCTACCCTTGTGTTTTGAAAGAATTGAAAGAAGAATAGTGTCTTAGATGAGCAGGAAATAAAATAAGAACTGTCCTAGATGATGACTTGGATGTGAAAAAAATTCAAATTTTATCTTGTTTCCTATCTCAATTTTTGGGCATATTGCTACATGCTATATTCTACAATGGTTTCTTCTGTTTCCCTTTAATTCATCTTTTCTAGAAAGTCTGAATAACTTGAATTTGGGGAAAAGTAATCAACTCAGAATCATTCAACAGTACAGAACATTGCAGTGTTTATGGAGTGGAAACAGCCAGCTGGGAAGACTCGTATCTCTAAGAAAAAAAGTGATCGAATTAAAAAAAATAAAAAATTCTAGCCTTGGAGATAAAAACTCATATGTAAGTGTGTGCTCACATGTGTACATATATTTACAGATACATAAATATGACTATGAACTAACTTGGCATAAATCCTTGAAGATTTGTTTACTGATGGGTAACAACTGGATAAAGTTTTCTCTTTTGGAGAAGAAAATTTGTATCTGAATTAAGTTGGTTAAAGCAGAGCCATTGTTAAAGTACTAGCTGAAAGTGTTTACCTTCATTTATCTTACTTTAACTTCATTCTACGGCTAGCAAAGCAGGTGGTTGGTAAAGCAGGTAGACCTTGGCTGATAAAGCAGGCAAAAAAGCAGGTGATGCATTTTGAAGATAAGACTAATTCTGACTTTATAAAGAAGTGATAACTATTCCCATTTCATTAGGGAAAATAATCTTTCCCTACCTACACCGGAATTCATTAAAACCTCCCAAGCACAAGTGATTCTGATAGACAACGTAGGAATCAAGGGAGCAATGAAACATCCCCATGTGGAATGACTCTCAACTTTGCCTGCACATTAGAGTCACCTGGAGAGTCTTTCAAAATCCCAAAGTTTAGGTCATAACTAAGTCCAATTAAATCATAATTTCAGGGGTGAAACTCAGAAATCAGTTCCCCCACGTGATTGCAGCTCACCTAGAAAAACACTGTGCTAGAGATTCTCTCAGATTTTAATGTTCCCAAGAACGACCTACAAACTTTGATAAAAACACACACTTTGACCAAGTGGGTCTGAGTCATGCCTGGGAGTTCCTACTTTAACACATTCCCTTTTAAAGCCAAGTGACACCGTTTCTGCTGTTTCTGCTGGCAACTTTTTCTGCGTGTCATTATTTTCCTAATTGTTAAGTCTTCATTTTATTTAGAAGTTTATTTGTGAGAATTATTTGATACAATAATGATGGATTCCTACTGAAAGGGTCTATTTCAACTGTCAGACACCCTAGTGCACTACCTAGCTAGGATCATTTTAAATTAACATAGTTGCTTTCTGGCTTCTTATGTCACCAGACTGAATATCAGCTTCAAATTCATGTGTAGACCTGCTTGAAGATACAGCTTCTCACATATTTTCCTTTCTTTCCTACTTTGTTTTATATATTTTATTTTATCTATTCTCTTTTCAACAGAAGTTTATTGTCATCACTTAAAGTTCAGAGTGTTTGGACAATAGTGCTGTAGCAAAGATGCCAGCGACTCACTAAACACTTAATATTTTTCCTCTGCACATACCGAGGTACATTTTCCTCCTATCTAAAATTTAGTTGTGGTTATGTGATTGAATTTGAGTAAATGCAGTGTTAGTGGAGCAACATAAGACAATGCTCATAACATTTTCACACACAGCCTTCCATGCTTTCCCTCGTTTGCCAACATTTGCAGGATCCATGGGGAACTGTGTGAAGAACATCCACCAACTTCCTTCCCTTCCTCCCCGCACCATCGCTCACCCCTAAGCTGCTCAGCTAAGAGGGGAAATAGTCTTAACGTTGTCGAGTCATTAACATTATTCTGACTAGAACAGCATGCTATTCAGCTCCCAGTCTTGGTTGTCCCTGAGTTTCATTTTTTGTGTTTTAGGTTCCAGAAGTCTCTTCAAACTTGTCATGGGTTGAATTGTACACCTCCAGAAAGGTATATTAAAGCCCTAACTTCTGCGACTGAAGAATGTAAGCTTATTTGGAAACGGGGTCATTGCAGAAGTGATCCAGTTAAGATGAGGTCATTAGGGTAGACTCTAATACAGTAAGACTGGGGTCCTGATAAAAAGAGAAGAGGCAGAGACAGGCACACAAGGAAGATGATATGAACAGAAGCAAAAGGAACACCGTACAACAGAAGTAGGGCTTGGAGTGGTGCGGCTGCAAGCCCAGGACCTCCAAGGATACAGGCACTACCCAGGCAAGGAAGTGGCAGGGAATGAGTCCATCAGGGCCCTGCAGGGAGCACAGGTCCTGCTGACACTCTGTGTTCAGGCTTCTAGACTCCAGAACCGTACGAAAATACATTTCTGTTAAGCTGCCCAGTGTTTGGTACTTTGTCATGGCCGTCCTAGGAAACTAACACATGAAACTGAAACTAAACCAAAACAGTCTTCCCTGTTTGGAAATGCCTTGAGGACCTCAGCAAGTTCAGTGATTAGTTTTCTTCCCAAGGAATCTGGCTTCTTTTATATTTTTGCCAAGTGATTCCTTCTCAGATCTTCAGATTTACATAGTATATATGTAGCCTGCTATCTTCCTTAATGATGAAAACTGAGAAATATAACCATCTCTACCTACTAATTTTGTAGTTTATATTGGCAGGGCTTTACTATTTCCCTGTTTCTATTATCAACATTCACTATTTCAGGTAGCTGCCAATTACTTAATTGTTCATTCCCAGAACTTCCAGAAAACTTTATTTGAGTAAACATAAAACTATTCAGTAATTTGAAAAATTACATGAAATCGCAGTTTTACTTCCCAAGACTTTCAATCCCCTCACTTTAAGATCATTATCTTCTTTGTCCATCAATGTTAAGTTATTATATCATTTAGATACAGTCTTCAAAGAGATTCCTAAACCTCTTAAGGCTCCCAGATTTGCCCTCCTACCTCCTGGCCACCTCTAAGACTCTGTCAGGTAGTGACCCTCTTGGCTGCAGTAAGAGTAAACTGAGCCTTGTATTGGGAACAGATGGCATTTGATGGCACTGTGGCAGCAGTATTTGCAAATCTAGATTGAAATATTTAGAATGAAAGCAGAAAAAGAAGACACTGAATGACTTTAAAGATCCCAAAATGCGTAAGCCATCAGAGTTGTTTGTAAAAGCTGTAGATTTGGGGGAAATGTCTTTTGGAGAATAACCCTAAAACCTTTCCTCTGATTCAGTCCTGTAAGCAGAGAAAGGATGAGTGCTCTGAAGGCCTTATTAATAGAGGTTCGTGTGGAGAGAAAAGTCAGGAGTAGATCCTGAAGTATATGTGGCTCCCTCCACTTCCTGTGAATGCTGTTTAAACCAGAAAAGGGAGGATTTAACCCACAAGCAAAAACTAGAATGAAAAGTAGTCCTGCTGCGAGACCTACACTACTTAAATGAACATTTTGAAAAAGCCTAAGAACAAAATTAGAATAAATCTTAAAATTGTGGGCTATAGAAAACAGAAACTAAATGTCCTCACTCTCAAATACAGCAGGATGGATGATTATTTTGGTAAAGATTCTTACAGATGCTAAACAGAAATTACTTTGGAAAAAAGGATCAACCTACATTAAAAAGAACCTAAAAGAAAAACATAAAATGAGTGACAAACGAAAGTGATCAGAGGTGGAATCAAGATCCCAATTTTCTGTTTTACCCTGAAACTCACAAGGAGACACTTGTTCAAGTACTAAAGGACAACCTTGCAAAATTGTTGTTAATATAGGTGTTATTATATAAAACTGAAGTCAACCATTTACAGCCTTTCATTCTGCATATAAACTATATATGCAGTAATAGTCCTCACACTTAATAATTTCCATGCCCCAGCCCATAAAGGTCACCTTCAGATCTTTAGCTGGGAGTATTCTTCCTTCCTATGTGAAACTACACCTGCTAACTAAATAAGAATGGATCTCTTCCACAAATAAGAATTATCACAGTAGTGTTCTTCTGGAAGTCTTTATTTTGAATTATCTAACCATAATAGGTCAAAGAAATCTTGAAATGAACCTACTAGCTTTCTTGTACCTAAGTCAAGCCCAAAATGAAGATATAAGCTGGCCAGACTTGTGGCAAAAAAAATTCTATTAATACAGGTAGGAGTGTTGGGCCTGAACAGATTTAGTTTCACACTGACCTATCAAAGATTCTACCCAGATTCACAAAATAACCTCAGAAACTGGAAGATAAAGGACAAGAACCAATAGTAGAAAACTTATTAAATAAAAGAGCCATCGTACCTTGTACTAGTCCTTGTAACATTCCTATCCTTTAGTCGAAATACCCCAGAATGCTATTCTCAAGTCCTCAACCAGAACTTATAGAAAAGATTAAAGATTTCCCTCTAATTCTACTTTTATCCAACCTGTGGATTTTGTAGCATTCTAAGAATGAGGTGCGTTCTGAGACTGGTTCTGTATCTACTAACAGTTTCATCTCAGAAAAGGGAAAGTTTTCTAAAATGGAAATCCTGTTTAAAATTCATAACCTAGGACATGATTATAGAGCAGCATACTACAGTCCTGGCACTTCCCACTTCCCTGTAACCACAAGAGAACAGAAGACAGAAGAGGATGAAGGAGGCAGTGACCGAGGCCCATCTGACAGTGTTATGCTCCTTGTTCTAGTAGTGAACAGAGTGAGGTTTTCATTTTCTTTCTTTTAAAGAAAGATAACAGGGAAAATGTATTTGCATATTCAGACCAGTCATGGTTTGTCATTAATTTAGCATAGATCTGCAACCTATCAGAGCAGATGAATATAAAATAGAGTGTATTTGACCACATCATGTTTCAGGATATAGTTTAGTTTTCTAAATCAGAACTTATCTTGCTGTAGCAAAGGTCTTATCATCACGTATGGGCTGCATTGTGTCTCCCACTCCCCCTCTGAGTTCATATGTTGAAGCCCTGATCCTAGTACCTAAGAAAGTGACTATTTGGAGATAAGGCCTTTAAAGAGAATTAAATTAAAGCAAGGTTGTTAGGATGGACCCTAATCCAGTCTGACTAGTGTCCTTATGTAAAAAAGGACCTTTGAACACACAAAGAAACGCTGTGGATGCTCGCACATGGAGTAAAGGAGTGAAGGCCAGGGAGGATATGACGAGAAGGTGACCATCTGAAAGCCAAGAAGGGAGCCTCAAAAGAAGTGAAAACTGCCAACACTGTGACCCTGGACTTCTAGCCTCCAGAGGAGGGAGAAAATAAGTTTTTGTTTAGGGCGTCCCATCTGTGGGATTGTTACAGCAGCCCTAGCAAGCTAATACATGTTTAACAGCTCGTGGACTGTATTTATCAGCAGCATCGCTTAACTTTTATTTTCTCATCTTTAATTATGATGGATCTGGCTTGGTTTGTTGAAATGGGTTTAAATTGGGCTTATCTTTGGTTTAAATAAAAGCAAACAAAATTAAAAACATAAATTTTACATTTCACAAAAAATTAGTTGGTATTATCAATTACATATTAATTTTAAAGGAGAAGAAGATCATTATTATTCAACCACATGGTATTCTGATGGCATTGAAGGGATTTTTCTACCTTTCAAGAATATACATATATATTCATATGAAAAGAAGTCTTCAATAAAGATTTTTAAGAAGTATTATAAAAATATTAGCTCACTGAACAGAACTAAATTTATTTGTTTCCCCATTAACCATCCAGTGGTAGCTTTTGAGGAAATCAATAAAAAGTATTAACAGATTAGAAGTGTTAAATATTTTCTCTGCAAGTCAGAGTTGAGTTGTCAGGTGATGAATTTTGAAATCTCATTCTACATGTTTATTTTTATTGTTGCTTTTCCCATCTCCCACAATGAAAAAAAGTGTCTACTATTTGGGTCTTCATCTAATTTAATGATATGTAGTCAGCACCTAGATAGTATCTAAGATATAATAGGTCCAAAATTATCATTGTTAAATAAGTGAATCGATATTTATTGAACATTTTTTGTTCGGTCTCTTGTAAATAACTTCTTTCAGTTTAATGCAGACTTTTTAAAGTTCATATTTGTACATTAAAATATTTTTCTCTTCACTGGAAAATTACACTTTCTTTAACATATGGACCTTGAAAATCAACCAGAAAAAGAAGACAATATTTCCAGTACACTCTGTATGTGAGACAAATGTATTTACTAAACATGGAACACACTTAAGCACACATATGCTTCAAAATAAGTTTCATTTTGACAAAATAAATACTAATGGAAATAAAAATCCACATAATTTCTACATTCACTTTCTCTAGAAATACTGATAGGATGGGAAAACTTGAAGCACTGCAACAGAAAAATGAATAACACATGGTGTTTTTTGTAATTTTAAATGGCTCACAATCTGCACAGTGAGCAAGATATAAATAAACTGGCAATATAGCAATGATAATTATCATTTGCTGATCATTTGATAAGTGTCATGTACCATTCTAAGTATTCGTATGTATTTATTTAATCATTAATATACTGTAGTTTATTATTACTCCTACTTTATGGAAAAACTCAACAATTGAAGCCAAGTAACTTACTTATGTTGCAGAGTTTTGAAATTTCAAACCTGTTACTCAAATCTAGGCCATCAGTCCTCAGTACACCTTGTTATAAATACTACCCCATACAAGCAAAGAGACACTTAAAATCAGGTAAAGAAGGGAGTATTAGATATGGTGAAACATTGCTATATGACTGACTTCTCCTTAGAATGAATAAAGACTAAAAGATGATGGAACAATACATTTATGGTTTTGAAAGTAAAAAATAAAAACTGTCCAGGATTATCTATCATAAAACAATTCTTTAAAATGAAGCTAAAACAAAATCATATCCAGAGAAAAATACCTTAGAGAAATTTTCTCCAGCAGTAATGAACACCAAGAAATGTGCAATAAAATTCTTCAGAATGAAAGGAAATAATACCAGTTGAAAATTCAGATCTGTAGGAATAAATAAGAGCGGTAGGAAAGTGAACATTAAGGATGACTATAAATTACCTTTTTATTATCTTTTATGAGTGGGTGCATGTGTGTGTATTCACATATAGAAAAATTTCTTTAGAGTACTATTGACTGAAGTAAAAGTATACAAATATATTCTAGGGTTATACCATATGGACAAGTAAAATACATGAATACAAAAGCAGAAAGTGTGGAGAGAGGCATAAATGGAATTATACTACTCTGAAGTTCATACATTGCTGTTGAAATAGTATAATATTATTTGAAGATTCAATGTGACAAGTTTTATTCATACTATAAATGCAAAGATAACACTGACAAATAGAACTTTCAATGATGATGAAATATTCTATTAATCGTTGCTGTCTAATCCTGTATCCACTAGCTACATGCAGTTAGTAAGTTTTTAAAGTGGCTATTGCAGCTGCAGAACTGAATTTTTTATGATACTTAATGTTAATTATTTTAAATTTTTATTTAAATGGCCATATATAGCTAGAGAATACTCTATTGGACAATTCATATCTAGAGCAACCACTAAAATTTAAAAAGAGAAGTAGCTCAAATATCAACAGAGCAGATAAATGGGAATAAAAAAAGATAATTATTCAAAAAGATGGGAGAGAAATCAGGGGGGAAAAGAACAAAGAACTCTATAGCCAAAAAGTAAACAAAGACATTACACTTAAACAAACACATGTCAATAATTTGGGTCATATAAATTAACTAAACATTCCAGTCAAAAAACAGATATTTTCAGACTCAGAAATCAAGATGCAACAGTGAAAAAAGCTAAAAATCCCCCACAAACTTGAAATATAAAGGCACATATAAATTGCAAAATAAGTGTCAGAAGAGTACACATACAATCATAAGAAGCTGGTGTAGTTGTTTACATAAGAAAAAGCGTTCTTTAAAAATGCATCAGGGATCAAGTAAGAGCATTTCCTGATGATAAAAGTGTTGATTCAACAAGAAGACATAAGAAACTATAGTGCTGGCTCCTAATGGCAAGAATTCAAATACAGGAATAAAAAAAACAATCCACAGCCATAATTAGAGATTTCTAACTCCCCACTCTTATTAATTGACAAGCAGACACATAATTAGTAAGAAGGAAGCCCATTGACCTAATTGACATTAATAGAATACTATAACCCAAAGCTGCAGAATCACAATGGAATATTTACCAACACAGATGACATGGTGAACCATGTTTAAGTTGCAATAAATTTCAAAAGATTGACATTATTCAAAATTTGTGTCCTGAGTGCAATAGAATTAAACTGGAAATCAATAAACATAAAATATGAAGAAAATCCTGTAGATCTCAGTTTTCAATTTTCAGCTTTTCTTCACAAAATTTGAAGGCTGTGAATATGATCACTAAAATACTCTCAACTTTCACATGGGCAATTGTTTGGTGATAAGCAGGAGCTATTCCCTTTAGATGGGCTTGTGTTCTACTGTCTACCACGATTCTTACTGCCCTACTACTCAGCTTGAGTGGCAATTATTTCTCACAACTCTTGAACTGTTGTTTATATCATGATAGATTTAAGAAAAAGGAAATTTTGTCTTGATTCTTTGAGTTGTGAAGGATATATGTAAAATTTCATTTTCATTATGCAAAAAAAGTAGGCCTATGTAAGTATTCATATACACACATAAATATATATGCATGCACACACACACACACACACACATATATATATATGCATTCATGCATACATCATACACACACACACACACACACACACACACACCTTTAGAAATTTCATCCCTTCATTCATTCATCTTACTTCTATGGGCCCATTGTTGCAACTTTTCCTTATATCTGTGTTTAACTGGACAAAGCATATGTAAGCATGTGTAGAGACATAAGTCAGTTTGGCAAAGGCAACAGTCAATGAGGTGAGGGCAATCTATCTGTTCTGTTTTCTATAGTGTGGGATAAATGGCAGAATTTCCAGAATCTCCCACCTGGCCTTAGTCTATTTACATATCAATGGGTATTTATCACTGCAGAGCCTCCTGGTAGATCTGGGGCAAAGGGTGGAGAGAAAATGGCCATTCTCTCCTCCCCTCCATTCCTGGTGCATAATTGGTCTAGTGTTTGCCAGTCACCAAGGCCCCATGCATGAAATTCCTCCTGGAAGGGGTGGTAGGGAACAAGTAGGTCAGCTGTGGCTGGAGGAGATGGACATATGGGAACCTGGCTAGCAACTGTAAGAAATAAAATGTCTTTCTCCCAACCTGCCCTTTCCCTTGACTTACTTCTGGTTCACTATATTCATAGGGAACTCGCTCCCAGGCACGGAACACCCTTCCCCCAGAGGTATATATGGACACTGCAGTGTTGCCTACAACAGGCAGGCTAAATTCTTCCCACATATCTGATAAACTCAGATGTCGAAGAACCTGAATTTATAACGTTAAGAGGGCAATAGGTAAATTAACAATGCCTAAATCAAAGATTTTATAGTTCGCATCCAGGTCTTAGTGTTTGTAATTAATGCTGATTTCTCAGATACAATATAATGGTAATTTGTGAGGGGTAAAGCCCTGGGATCCTTACATAGGATCCAAGTGTAAAAAAAACAAAACAAAACAAAAAACAATCTTCAAGCATATAATTTCCCCAGTCCTGCAAAGACATAATATTGATAGTAATAATAATTGTTATTATCTAACATTCAGAAAGTGTTTATGTAACTAGAAGTGTTCTAAAGGCTTTCTATACAGTAAATCTGAATACTCAAAAAATCTTTTGAAATACAATTAATTTCTGTTAAAAATATTAATGGAGAATAAATAAGTTGAGTGGCATATCCAAACCAAACAGAAAATAAGGGGTAAAGGCAGGGTTTTGAATCTGTACACACTGCTGGGTGAGCCAAACACAGGGTGTCTCTTTGAATTGTGACTTTCTATGAAACCTGACTTCTGAGTGGGGAACACCATCTACTGGTATTTGGGCAAATCAGTCTTCCTTGTGCCTTTGCAGAGTATTTAACATCACACTATAATCCAGAATCACCCTCTTACTCACCATGAAAAATTTCCAAGTTCTCCCCTCTTGGTGATACTGCTACAAACAGAAAATCATTCCAGATGTTTCTATAGTCCAGCCCACTCTGCCCCCAAGAATGACCCTAAAATGGAGGAACAAACAAACCACTTTGAGACTGATGTCTTTCATTTGCCCTCCTCTCCTGTCCACATTTCCTTTCCATATTTCCATGCCCCTTATTCATATCCCTTTATTTCTCTTTGTTGAGGTGGCTTTCACACTTCCCCAAGAATGTGATTACAGAGCATGGTAGGGAAAACAATGAACAATAGAGAAATATTCAAAATATTGTATCTATGAACTCAGGATAGTCAAATCATTGGTTATCAAGTTAAAAGATAATCTCTCCCCAGGTTACACAAACATACATACCTCAATTCAATTCCTCATTACTATAGGTCATACCAAGAATAGTTAAAATTACAAATGCTAAATATTATAGGTAAGGCAGGGATGTACTGTGTGCTCTGTGACATGCTGCTTGTGTTTGATGTCATTCTACAAATTAGTCTGTCTTGAACTGATTCTGCTAGTTGCCATTTTAAAATCTGTTCTTCTAGCTCTTGCCATATTACGGTAATGTTGAAGATTTTAAATTAAGGAATTTAACAGAATAATTAGCGACAAAACTATGACACCTCCTACATTGAGCATAAAAATAGAAGACTCAGTTCCCTGTGCAATCCAATTTAACATCCATTCACCCAACGCTCATTTGGACACATTCAGCACCACAAATTGACACAATCCCTCTCTGGCCAAAGATCACTGTTGATGTTACCAATTTCCCCACCATCAAATGTGGACTACAAAAGCACTTTAATGTCTTACAGTTATTCATTATATTGTTTCTATTACTTTTTATTTGAGGTGTTTATGTTGCATGAGAAAACACAAAAATATGTGGTTGTACAAAACAATAGTCGTTTTAATGTGCTCACAGTTTTATGGTTCAGAATTTGGGCAGTTCACAGCAGAGAGGACTCATCTGTGTTCCACAGTGATTGAGTTTAGGTTCAAACAGTTGGAGATGGCTGTGATGGCTTAACTGGGGTCACATGTCTGGCTGTTGGCCAATTCAAAATGTCTTACTCTCATGTCTGACACTTGGGCTGTGGGCCTAACTGGCTGAGGCTACCTGGGAAGAAACTCCCTTCTCCTCAGCCTTCTCTCAGTGTCTCTCCAGTATGACAGACTCAAGGTTGTTGGACTTTTTACATAGTGGCTGGCTTCCCCTAGTGGCAGCTTTCCAGGAAATCTCAGCAGAAGCTTCAAGCCTTCTTGTGAAGTAGCTTTGTAAACCCCAGGGTGTCCCTTTCCACACATTCAGCTGATGAAGTGAAAAATTAAGGCAAGCCCAGATTCATAGGGAGTAGAACTGGATTCCACTTCTTGATAGAATTAACAAGAATTTGTGGCTATCTTTAATATATGACAGACTGATGTGTATGTAGCTCAGAACCCATAGTATATAAATTGTAGTTTAACCCATATAAATTATACTGAAAGACTTCCACATTTTGACTGCTTCACCATTTTCTATTCTTTTCTTTTTCTGTTGGATTTATATTATCAATTTATCTATATGCCCTGACAGTTAAGTATTTCCTACCCTCTTCCCACACTTCACAGTAAAACAGGTTTCAAATCATTTGAAATTATCATTGGAATCTAATCAATTTTTATTGTAACTTTATACCCAGAGTTGTATAGACAATATGTCTTTGGAACTATTAGCAAAAGTAGATAGTTCCACTAAACTTCCAATGTATGTTGTTATTATATCATATCCTTTTTATCTTAATAAGATACCAGTGGTCCAGAATTTCTAGCAAAGATAATAAAATTTAAAAGGCTATAGGAAAATAACAAACAAACAAATATAAGAAAAAAAGATGAAATAATGTAGTGATCTTGGGTGTTTATTTTCTGGAATTACATGTCAACTTAGCTAAAATAATAGTTCAAAAATGATTATTTTAATATCAACTAATTAAATACATTATTTGTACAATAATCAATCATTCTCACTTTAGAAATACGTGGATACAAAATTTCTGTAGGAGCTGGATTTTCACAGATTGCAAAAGATAAGCTTTTTAAAGTATTGCCATGAGATTTCCTGATTTTTTAGAATTATACAATTTCTTAGTTTAAATTCCTCCAAGAGAAGTCTAAAGTAATAAATTAATATCCAGTTGATGAAAGGAGAAAAGAAATGGAGAAAGGCAGTACAATATATTACCATTTCAGCTTAAGAGTATTTTTACTCAGAATTGTTATCAAGATGATACTCCAGAGATTTGTTAAGCTGTTTTGGAAAAACAGTTTGACTAGCACGAGAACTGTACCTATGATACTGAAAAATAAATTGTATGTTTTCCAACTGAGAAAATATTAGTAGAGAATTTATTTTCTAGGCCTACTAGGACAAATATTTATTTATTTATTTATTTATTTATTTATTATATATAACAATAGATATATCATAGTAATATTATTCTGTCTCAAAGTCTTTATTGTCTAATTTTATAGAGTTCAAAATAGGTAAATACAACCTGAAATTTAAATTATGTGTGTTCTTCACTTTGCCAGTTAATAACTGTCAGAATTACAGAATTCAATTTTTAGGTGTTATATAAACTTTTTTCTTAAGCAGTCAATGTTGGTGTGTCCTTTGTGCATTTATTTTACCCCCAATATTAAGTTCACCATATGAGAGTAAAAAATCAAAGAACATATGGAAAATAATAATTTTTTAAATTGTCCTTCTCACTAGTAGAGAAAAATAAATTTGAGTCATAGGCATGGAAAATAATACAGATATAAATATGCATACATACATATATCTATAGTAATATAACTTGATAGAAATAGTTATGTCTCAATTGATAGTCAATTAGAAAAATTTGATAATGATGTATACAATAGTTAAGAGATTTGTTTGTTTTTTCTACTGCAAAGTAAAAGTCAGATATATTTTTCAGCATAATAGAACTCTTCTATTTCCTTAACAATTTTCAGTTATTAGAAGCAGATGGTGTTTTGGTGGTAAACACAATTAATTTCATTTTATAGAATTTACTTAATTAGAATTGGATTCCATGTCTCACATGCATTGGATTTCATCGTTATACATATTGTTTATACTTGTACCAGCTGTCATTAATGCATAGTTATTTTTTAATTCTTAAAAATATCATTCTAAATAGCAGATAACCTATTTTCCTTAACATACTGGAAATGAAACACATTATTTTAAAATTGAACTTTAAAGGATGTTATAAACAAATTATCTTGTTTCTAAATGAGTGGAGAATTCAAAGTATACACAAATTTTACAATATATCACCATTTTACATATCTTCAGTTATTTTAATGTTCTTATTTTTTATTTCTAAAGTATTAACTGAAATATTTCATAATTATGAGCTATAAAACTAGCAATAATGACAAAACAGATACTGACTAAACCATGAAAGCAGTCACAATTTATTCCATTTTATTTTTGCAAAAATGCATCTAATATAGATTGTGTATAAGAACCACATAATCTGCTGAAAAGTGAAAACACTACCCATTTCTAATCTGCTGGGTCTACATAATACTTCTCATTGAAGTAATTGATATTAGAAACTTTGTATGCATATATGTGTATGTGTACTTTGTGTGTGTGTGTGTGCATTTGTGTTTGTATCTCCTATTGATCATGTTTGGTATTCTAGTAACATATAGCTGTATTAAATATAATAACAAAATGTATTAATTCAAATAGTTCATGTTTCAATATTTTTTAATGTATCTTTTCTGATTTGATGTTTTGTTTTTGTTCTAAACAATAACTTTCTCATGGTTATATGGTCTATTTTACTTGTCATGTATTATCAGCAAAAGGTTATTTAAGCACTTTGAACATATCATTCTTCTGCTTCTGAAAAATACAACTAGTAGTTTATCTCTAATAGTTCTATTTAGTAATGGTCTCTAATTAGTATAAAAAGCCATGGTTCAAAGTTATGTATTTTGTAATCTAACTATAATGAAATTCTACAGAATATTTTGAATTTGTTTAAAACAGCTTAAGCTTAATATTTCTTAGAAACAGTTAACAGGTTGTGTGGCTTAGGCTTATGTTACATTTCCACTTTGTTACTTACTATCAAAATAATTAATTCTAAGTCAATATTAAATATAATGGCCAGATATAAATAATAATTTGGATCCCAAAGATAATATTCAACTTGTTCTGACATGGTCCCTTAGTAGTAATACATTATATTCAATAAGCTTTTGCAGATGATTTAATGAAACAACAAGCAAGCATTAGTAAAAACTACATTAGTCTTGTTGGTAATTATTTACTTAACTATGGTATGCCAATAATTTGAACATAAACTCTTAATTTTTTCACCTCTATTTAATGGAAGGTGTTTTTAATTTGAGAAAAAATATAGAATCTCATGTTTCCACTGAATATTAGCAAAGCTATCAAGTAAACATCTTTAAAGTAATAATTAACAGCTTATTTTTTATTACACCATGAAGTATTTATAGACTTAAAGGAAAGAATGTTTAGATGTTTATATCAGTATTCAGCTTTACCTTCCCTCCCCCACTGCCCTTATTATTTAAACAGTTTTTTTTAATCTTCTCAAATCCATCATTTATCTATTCTGAAGTCATTAAAAGGTCGTTACAGGACCATAAGACATTTTGAAAAACTCCATCATTCCCCTGTTGATCTGAAACACTAAAGAAATGTACCAGATGGCACACGTGTACCAGGGAATACCTAAAGAAAGTGAAAGCACCAGTCAGTGACCTCTGGCTGCAAAGATAAGAAGTGAGAACTAAGGCTGTCTTGTAAACTGTCTTCTGTTTGAGGCTGTTCCTTCTCACACAGAACCCGAAAGCACAGATGTATAGTGAAGGCATTTAAAGAAACATGGCTGATCAATGGCTGTTTACTAAATTATACTGGCAGGTTTTAACCCAGGAAGGCAGGCTGAAAATCAAAAACTAAAAACTGAAAGAAAAAAAAAGAGTGGCAGAGAACTCAGTAACCACACATTACAGGGAATACTGAACCTATAAATCATTACAAGCAGATTGCTAATTAGAAGTGAACAGCAAGGGCAAAATATCCTTTAAGGGTAGAAAAATCTGATACCTGGGTTGTTACAATATATTATCTAAAATCTTCAATGTCCATATTTTAACAGCCAATTACATGACATGCAAAGAAATAGGATAAAAAGAACACAATAGAAAATTTCCCTGAGGAGCCCAGATTTTGGACTTACTAGACAAAGAATTTAAGTCAGCATTATAAACATGTTCAAAGAAGAAAGGAAACCATGTCAGAAGAATTAAAGTATGACAGTGATGTCTCACTAAACAAAGTATACCAATAAACAGAAATTATTCAAGAAGATCCTAATCAAAATTTAGGAGCTGAAAGTACAAAAATTGATTATTTAAAAAAAAATCGCTAATTACTAGAAGGGCTCAATACAGTTTGAGCTAGAATAAGAAAGAATTAGCAAACGTTAATATAGGCCCATGGAGATTTTTAAGACTGAGGAGTAGAAAGAATGAAAATAAAGAACAATGAACAGAACCTTAAACAACTGTGGGGCACCATCGATTGTATCAGCATGTGCACAACAGGGGGACAGAAAGAGAAGAGAAAGGGGCATGGAAGATACTTGAAAAATTATGCTGGAAAACTTGCTAAATGTGACAGAAAATATGAAATATACATATTCAAGAAGCTTAATGAGGTACAAGTTGGATAAACACAAAATAGATCTACCCATGTACATTATATTCAGAATATTTGAAGAGCAACAATTTTTGAAAGCAGATGAGAGTAAAAGGATTTCATCATATTTAAAGAAATCTGAATAAGCTGACCTCTCACCAGAAACTGTGGAGGCCAAAAGACAGTGAGATGACATTTTTCAAGTGTTGACATAAAAGGAATGTCATCCCAAATTTCAGTATCCTGATAAATGCTCCTTTGGAGTCCTGGGCAAGATGAAAGGGAACCATTCAATGAAATAAATAACACCCATGAAGTTGAGTACAAAGATATTATAAAGCATAATATAAACATATTTTTGTGTGTAACTCTTTTCTTTTGCAAGTTTAAAGGCAACTGCATAAATATTTAAAAATTCTGTTGATGGACTCAGGATGTTTAAAGATGTACATTGTGTGACAGTAATAATGTGATGGATGGAGGGAAAACACTCCACAAATCCACAGTACAGTACATATTCTCCTCAAGTGCATATGGAACTTTTTGTAGGCTAAACCATAAGTTAAGCTATTATTTTAGAACAATAATCTATTATCACTTGCTAATAGTTTATTCTAAAATAAGCTTGAATAAATATTTAAAGGCTGAAATCATACAGTGTGTTCCGTGATCACAATGGAATTGAATCTGTAAAGAATTTAGAAAATTTACAAATGTATTAAAGTTAAACAGTAAACTCTTAAATGACCAATAAGTCAAAGAAGAAATCACAAGGAATATTAGAAAATACTTTGAGATGAGTGAAAACAAATACTGACATAGAAAAATGAATGGGATTCAATAAAAGCAGGGTGTAGAAGAAAATTTATAGCTATTAAAGTCAAAATTTAAAAGGAAGAAATATCTCAAATCAGTGACCTAAACATCCATGTTAAGAAATTAGGAAAAGATGAACAAACTAAACCCAGTGCAAGTATGCAAGTAGAAAGAAAGAACTAATAAAGATTGGAGTATAAACAAATAGAAATAGAGAAGAGAAAAATGTAGAAAATATCACCAAAATCAAAGCTGGTCTTTTGAAAATATCAACAAAATTGACAAACATCTAGGTAGACTTACCAAGAAAAATAGAGTGAAGATTCAAATCTCCAAAATGAAAATAGGACATTATTACTGGCCTTACAGAAATAAATAGGATTATAATGAAAATCTGTGAACAATTATGTGAGCAAATAATAAGCTATTATATATATGTATATATGTCAACAATTAAATTGAGCAAAGTAGATAACCTAGATCAAACATTCTTAGAAAGAACAAAAGTTAAAATGTGCTCAAAAGGAAATAGAAAATCTGAAAAAAAACTTTAAAAAATAAAGTTATTTAATTAATAATAAAAACTTATCACAAAAAAGCCCAGAAACAGGTGATTCACTAATAATTTCTATCAAACACTTAGAACAACAAACTTTCTTAAACTATTCTAAATAATAAAAAAGGAAGGAAAAATTCCCAGCTGTCAGGCCAGTGTTACTCTGAGACCCCAAACAGACAGATACATCTAAAGAAAACTAGAGATTGGTACTTCTTATTGTTATATAAATAAGCTAAAGATGGTTCCTGTATGTTAGCCCTATGGTGTAACTACTTCACAGCAAGCTAGGACTGTTCACTCAGAAGCCTGCTGACATCACAAAGAAATAAAGGCATCCAGATAGGCAAGGAAGAAGTCAAACTGTCCTGTTTTCAGATGACATGATATTGTACAAAAAAAACCCTAATATCTGAATCTAATACTAGATCTAATATCTGAATTCAACAAAGTTGAGGGATAAAAAATTAATACACAGAAATCTGTGGCATTCCCATACACTAATTATGAACTAGCAGAAAGAGAAATCAGGAAAACAATTCCGTTCACAATTGCATCAAAAAGAATAAAATCCTTAGGAACAAACCTAACCAAGGAAGTGAAAGACCTATACCATGAAAACTATGGGACACTCTTAAGAGAAATTAAAGAGGACAAGGATAAATGGAAATTCATCCCATGCTCTTGGCTAGGAAGATTTAATATCGTCAAAATAGCCATCCTGTCTAAAGCAATCTGAAGATTCAATGCAATCCCTATCAAATACCAACAGCACTCTTCAACAAACTGGAATGAATAGTTCTAAAATTCATATGAAACCATGAAAGACCTCAAATAGCCAAAGCAGTCCTTACAAAGAAGAATAAAGCAGGTGGAATTACACTCCCTGACTTCAAGCTCTACTACAGCCACAGTAATCAAGACAATTTGGTACTGGCACAAGAACAGACCCACAGACCAATGGAACATAATAGAGAGTCCACCTACAAACTCAAGCATATATGGTCAATTAATACATGATAAAGGAGCCATGGATATACAATGGGGACATGACAGCCTCTTCAACAGCTGGTGTTGGCAAAACTGGACAGCGACATGCAAGAGAATGAAACTGGATCACTATCTAGCCCTGTACACAAAAGTAAACTCAAAATGGATTAAAGACCTGAATGTAAGTCATGAAACCATAAAACTCTTAGAAAAAAATATAGGCAAAAATCTCTTGGACATAAACATGAGCAACTTCTTTATCTCCCTGGGCAAGGGAAACAAAAGCAAAAATGAACAAGTGGGACTGTATCAAACTAAAAAGCTTCTGTACAGCAAAAGATACCACCAGTAGAACAAAAAGACATCCTACAGTATGGGAGAATGTATTCATAAATGACATAACTGATAAAGGTTTGATATCCAAATTATATAAAGAGCTCACACACCTCAACAAACCAAAAGCAAATAATCCAATTAAAAAATGGGCAGAGAATATGAACAGACACTTCTCCAAATAAGAAATTCAGATGGCCAACAGGCAAATGAAAAGATGCTCTACATCACTAATCATCAGAGAAATGCAAATTAAAACCAATGAGATATCACCTCACACCAGTAAGGATGGCCACCATCCAAAAGACAAACAACCACAAATGTTGGCAAGGATGTGGAGAAAGGGGAACCCTCCTACACTGCTGGTGGGAATATAAACTAGTTCAACCATTGTGGAAAGCATTATGGAGGTTCCTCAAAAAACTCAAAATACAAATACCATTTGACCCAGGAATTCCACTCCTAGGAATTTACCTGAAGAATGCAGCAGCCCAGTTTGAAAAAGAGTTATGCACTCCTATGTTTATTGCAGCACTATTTATAATAGCCAAGAAATGGAAGCAACTTAAGTGCCCATCAGTAGATGAATGGATAAAGAAGATGTGGTACATATACACAATGGAATATTATTCAGCCATAAGAAGAAAACAAATCCTACCAGTTGCAACAACATGAATGGAGCTAGAGGGAATTATGCTCAGTGAAATAAGTCAGGGGGAAAAAAACAAGTATCAAATGATTTCACTTATTTTTGGAGTGTAAGAACAAAGAAAAAACTGAGGGAACAAAACAGCAGCAGACTCACAGAACCCAAGAATGGACTAATAGTTACCAAGGGGAAAGAGACTAGGGAAGGTGGGTTGGAAGGGAGGGATAAGGGGGAAAATGGGGCATTACGATTAGCACACATAATGTAGGTGGGGGAC
Organism: Manis javanica; assembly: GCF_040802235.1. Classification (NCBI taxonomy): domain Eukaryota; kingdom Metazoa; phylum Chordata; class Mammalia; order Pholidota; family Manidae; genus Manis; species Manis javanica. The sequence goes on from NC_133158.1 coordinate 104,040,455, forward strand.
ACAGGAAAGGCAGTATATACAGAGAAGATAAGTAATGATTCTAAAGCATCTTACCATGCTGATGGACAGTGACTAATGGGGTATCTGGGGTAGACTTGATAATGGGGGGAGTCTAGTAACCATAATGTTGTTCAAATAATTGTACATTAATGATGTCAAAATAAAAAAATAAAAAAATAAGCCTGCTTACGTCAAGTATTTACACATCCAATTGCTTTAAATATAGCCCAAACAGTTTCTAGCTATTAAGAGCCTGCCTACATTATGTGCTCCAAAAAACTGTACCCTAAATCTACCTATAGATAGAAAAATCTCTGGCGCTATAGAAGACCCCTAGTTCTCTGACTCAGAGACTCCATGATTCTGTGCCACACCTGGATACATAGGGTCTCTCCAGATCCTCTGTGTCCTGGCCGTGCCCTTGCCCTCTCCTCCTTCTGTGTGCTGGCCTTGTGTTGTTTTCTCTGGAAGGTTTCATGCTGTGAGTGGCTTATCCTCACATGCAAACCTGTCAAAGTGCCACCCAAGAGTAAAACTCATGTGCTGCTGCAATAAATCACAAAAATATGTCCACACTTAAAAATTTACTTTTTTCCAATTTCCTTGATCATCTTTGGACTCAGATTCCTTGGAATTGAGTCCTAGCTCACTATCTACATGTTGTGTTACTTTGGTCAATTTATTTTACTGTTTTGAGCCTCACTTTCCACCTCTGTAAATTCAGAAAGTTCTTGCAGAGATTAAATAATCCAATATATGCAAAGTGTATATAATAATACATGGCATATAGTAAGGGCTACATGACCAACACTGTTACAATACTATTAACACACACACAGATGTTTGTGATGCTAATCATTAACATGCATATAACTACTATAAGGACTTTATAAGTATGACCTAATTTGGATTTATAAAGTTGATGGCTTTGAACTTTTTTCATATAAATGTCTATTAAACAAACTTATTTCAATTTATATAATAAAGTTATTGCTAGTTATGGTTCTATAAGTAAAATCATATAGAAACAATAGAACATAATGGAAAAGTGTGTGTAAAATTGAAAACCAAAAGGTCAGCTAAATAGATTAATAGAAAAAGATGTATATTAAGTGTTTAATAAAGTTTTGGGGCAACATTTTTTCTAAGAAATAGTTTATTTTAAAAATCTATTTGCATAAATAAATGTTTATGTTTAAATGGATAACCATCTCTAATACTAACCGATCATATTTTTTATAAACCTATGCTTGCAGAAAGAAAGAAAAATTTGAATCTACAGCATTTTATTTAGCAGGGTAGAGTCAGTTACTTTGGGATTGAAAATATCTTTTCAATCTTTAGCAGATTATTAATATGAAAATTATTAGAATGCCAGGTCAGGAAATAATTAACAAGATCTCTATGGCTCTTTATGCATTTTTCTTTTCTTCTTTCCTTCCTTAAAAATATGTCTGGAAAACAAGGAGTAAGAGATGAAAAGGGGAGGAGAAAGATTAAAATAAAGAAAGAGATGAACGATCATTAAAAGTTTCAGTATATATCAGTCAACTAACTGAAATAAAAATTCTTTATGGACTCTCATTGTGTGGTCTTAGTCAAGTTCACTGGTTTTCTGTGTATCAGAGGAAACAGAGAATTCAAGTTTATTTTTCTTGTGTGTGTGTGTGTGTGTGTGTGTGTGTGTGTGTACACAAGAAAAAAAATCGTCTAAATTATAGGCCATTTTAACCAGGTGATTTTGTACTTGTGGTAATATTTTCAAATTCTTATTGATTCTGTCTCTGAAGAGGTTACTGAACCTATCGCAGGTATAGAAATTGCTTCTGAGGGGAACAGATTTATCTGGGCAATTACTGCATTGACTAAGGAACAAGGTGACTGAGCACCCTCTTAACACAGTTGTTATTTCATTGACTAGTGTTAAGTAAGGCTCAGAGCCTAAGGACACAGGAACAGTTATCCTCTCCAGGGAGTGAAGCACGATGCCCTGTAGAGACCTGAATTCTAGAGTGAATCCTTAGAATAGTTTTGCCAGTAGTATGGGTCTCCTGTTTGAACATAAATTTATCCCAGGTGTTTATCTTGCTAACCTAAATAAATGTCCAACAATATATAAAGCTAACTTTATTTATTCAATGGGAGTTATTTTAGTCAGTGTATTTTTGTATAAATTGCATTCAAGAGATTATTAACTGATACCTGGGAATATACTAATGTGATAATACTAATGTCACAAAGAACATTTATAGCATTACCTTATTTTTTTCCTTTCTGGTTATAATTGATTTTAAGTTAAATACCATGACCCAAAAAAAGAAAAAAAATTATTAGGTATGCCTGTATGGTAAGCCAAATTTCTCAGAAAGAAAATAAACATTATTAGAAGTTACATTAGCTTTATTCTTACTACATGATGAATCCTAAGGGGATAATAAACCTGACAGAAGATATCAACGTTTTCTGTGGATTGAAAACTACAGAATTAGCTATTGTTCTCATGTCCTTTTCTCCCGGAGCACTGGATTTGTGACCTATTGTTTCTTTATTCCCACAGCCATGACTTTAATCCTTTGTCCTGAATTTTGAGACGGAACTAATTCCCAGTGTCCTCCACTTTAGAATTGTCCAAAATCTGGTTCCTAAACCCACCACTTTTACACAGAGGATTAATGCTAAAAAACAAAGGAAAGATGAAAGCTTAATTCCTTCTTTCACTTATTTATTATTGTTTTCATCCATGTAATAGGTATTTGTTTATTTATATATATATGCCTGTGCTGAAAGTTGAACATACAATGGTGAATGAATGCATCGTCTCAGAACCTATTTCTTCTCCAAATATCCTCTTTCATTTTAACTATAAAGTAAAGCAAAATGTACACGCACATGCTCTCTCCCTCTCTTTCACTCACATGTATGTACACACACACACACACACACACAATACTTTAAAAAATGGTCCGTGCTTTTACCTGTCAATGTTAAAATACTAACACATACAAATGCACATATATTATATTTGTGCATACAATTATCAACATATGTATAACGTTTACTATGTGCTAGGCATTATTATAAATACTTTAACAATAAACATCTAATTAAAATGTATAAAGTTGGTTTTGAACTTTTTCACTTAAATGTAGCATTTTAATATACATTAATAGTTTTAGTAGCACGAGTGGCTTAAAATGTTGACAGTTTTTCTGACAACGAGTTTACTTGCAATTAGTGTGGAAACCTGACAATGTATTAAAAGTGAAATTACTTTAGCATATGATCCCAAAGAAGCAAATACAATAAACATGTATGTAGAAAGCCAGGGGATATATATATTGACAAATCTCTAATGTTTTTTATATTTTAATTTATGAACTGATTTTGACCTAAAGTGCTAAAAAGTTCAAGTATTAATATATAATATTTATAAAATATAACCAAAAATGTACCTTTAAAAACATTTAAGAAAGTACATCAGATATATCGATACTTCAACCTACTACTCTCTATTTTAATTATAATCTTGACTTTTAAAAATTACTTTGGGGGGCTCTCTTGCCCCCTCCTGGCCTGAGCCAGGAGCTCTGTCCTTTGGCTTTCTCTCTAAATAAAAGCTTCTGCCTTGCTCTCCTAAAAAAAAAAATAAAAATAAATAAAAAAAATAAAAATTACTTTGGGCTTTGGTACAGAATTATGTGTTTTCAATTGTAGCTCTTCCATGGATTTTTCTCATAATCTTGTGCAAATTAGTCATATGTGGAAGCCTCAGTTATGTTGTCTGTAAAATATAGATGATACTATGCAATTGATAGAATTATTATGAATATTGGGATAATTTGGGCAAAGTAATTAGCACAGTGTCTAGCACACAGTAATATTTCAATAAGCTGTCATTGGGAAACATATTAAAAATAGACCAGTATTTCATCCTACCAGAAAAGCAAATTCCAGTAAGAAAATTATGGAGGTATAATTCATAAAACCACATTTCTGAAACAGAACTATAAGCCTGTACTTTTGTAAGGCTAACAGCATACTGGAAAACTCTTAAATACATGTTATATTTGAAAGTGGAGGAATGGAAAATGTTCATAGAATTAGAAAATATTTCCCTGAGTTTCTTTATTCACCAGTTCCCTTTAAAACTTCTCTCAACTATGAGATAGCATTTATCTACCAATTTTCCTGGAGTGTAGAGTCTTGCTGTTAAGTTCTAGACACCAATAAATTTTTTGTTTCTGTAATGAGTTTAAACTATTATATTTAACAGAATTTTTACTACCCAAAATGTATATATTTTAAGTTTATGCATCCTATGGAAAAATTAAACATATCTGAGTAACTATTATCATCTGGGAAAACATTGCTTTATTAATATAGATAGATCTGATTTTCTAATATTATTAACCTATATTTTATTCAAAGCAAGAATCAGACCCACTTTTTGATATCAGTAAGTTTCTGAGTAATTAAAGTGAAATATTTGCTCAAAAATGGAAAAGTCTGGACACTGTTAGTAGATAGAACTTTGAAGATGTAGAGGAGGAAGTTTTCCTAGGCCTGCTTAAGACCCCTAGCTGGTCTCAAATTAAATTGACAAGGAGATTAACAGGAGAAGAATATACATGTGTATTTAAGTGTTTTGTGACACAAAAACCTTCACAAGGAAATGAAGACCTCAATAGTTAAACCTGAGTATTTTTATGCTAGATTTAATGAAGAGTGGACAGTTGTAGAGAAAAATGTGTAGTGTGAAGGAACTGTAGTAAACTAGGGCAATTTAGCAAGGCCTGTGTGTGAGGCTTCTTCCTGGAGTCCCTTTGTCTTCAAAGATAAAGATGCTCCTTTTCTTCAGGTGTGGAGAGACTGCCTCACATCTGAGAGTTTTAGACCTTGTTGCAAGGGAGAAGAAGAGACAGAGGAAGGTCAGAGTAACCTTCCTGCTTTTGCTGCTTTTCCAAACTCCTTCAGCTTAAAATAGTCAATACGTGCCATATTTTGGGGTAGCATGTCCTGAACCACATATGAGGAGTGTGTACCATTAACAGTTCAATAGTACCATTAATTGTTGAAAAAGAAATTTCAGGAAAAGTGACAATGCTAATACTAAGTTTGTCATGGAATATTTTAATTGTGAATAGGGTAAGTGAAGCTAACAATTATGGTCCTGTTAAAACAAGCAATATCAGAATTCAGTGTTAATTGTAAATGAAAATATGAGGCTGTTTTGTAATAGGAATGATAGGCAAACAATAAAGCTTGTCATATGGAATTTACAACTTAATTTACTGTAATCCTGTAAAGAACTCATCAAAGTCACTTAATATATCATGGAAAATGACCACTAAATAAGCCCATTCCTTTGAGAATAAGTATAACCTGAAAGCAGAAGGGCAAATTTGAAGAAAAAGGTATTAGGCAACTAGAGAAATGTATGAAGATAATCTCATTTTCTTAAAAATAAAAAGCTCACCAAAATTAGGACTCCTTCTTGGTATGTGATGAAATTGCAATTGAACTAAATTCAGAGCACATCCAGAATTGACCTCTGTGAATGAATTACAGTTCAGCATGAATGTACTATACCACAGCACTTCTGTGTGCATGGACATCTGTCATATCAGTAAAGGAACCCTATGATAAGTAATCAGGAGTATCTGTTCACTGGCGTTTCTTTCTAAGCCTGCTTATCTATGGATGGATTGGAGAGACTGGTGTGTCAAACAAAATAGTTCATTCTGTGTCACATGGGGTTGGAAATAACTGTGAAATAGCCATTAATTCTTGATATTCTGGTTGATGTTACACAGAGATCATATTGACAATCATAATCACTTTTTAGAAAAAGAAACTTCTGAAAAAATTTTATTGCTCTCTTGCTTTTGATTTTGAAACACTGTTGAGGGAATATTGTGTTATATTTGTCAAGGTGAATTAACACTGGGTTTCCTCTTAGGTAAAGTCATTTTAAGTTATACATTATTAACAAAGTATAATGAGTTACTATGAAAAGGTATAAAACATAGTTGTAACTAAACATTTTTATTTACTAACAAATTTAATTTCAAAGATTTACTTTCAAAAATATGTAAGGAAAAATTACATGTTTCTTTACTTACAGATTATTTATAAGTTAATTTTTCTGTGTAGTAGATAGATTCCATAGAACCTTGGAATTTTTTTATATATCATATTTCTGATAAAAAAAGAGATTTTGATAAAACACACTTTGGTGATAAGCTAAAAAAGAAAGAAATGACATTTGAATAACCTGAATGAGAAATAGCCCAAGTTAGTTCACTTTCCCTTTATAGTCAGAAGATTATCGATATAAAATTGAAGGGTACATATAGAACTAAATTCAGGAAGTTATAAAAAAAAGTATTAGAATTTATAATTCACTGGAATTAAATATTTACTAAAATTTATTTTTCTTGTATTAGCAACATGCAATATGAGAAATAATAATTATATCCCTTAAAGCACATAGTTATTGAAAGGGAAAGCTTCTGGATTCTATTTCAGCCAATCGGGACCCGGATCCTACCTCAGCCAATCGGGACCCATATCCTTTTTCAGCCAATTGGAGCTTGATCTCTCTCTCCTCTCCAGTCAGAGGAGCCTATTCACCACCTTAGACCCTGCCAATTGACCAGAGCCATGACTTATTACCCCACTAACTACCCCTAGACCCAGCCAATCAGCCAGAGCCATGACCATCACCCCACCAATGAGCCTAGAACCCCATAAAACCTTTGTGTTTTTGAAACTCCCTCTCTTTCTCTGGCATCTTGCTGCTGTGTTGGTACAGATGAGAGATTGAGCTCCAGCTAGCTTGAATAAAGGCTCTTTGCTTTTGCATCAGTGTTGGCTCCTTGGTGGTCTTCTGGGATTTGCGACTTTGGGCACAACATTTGGGGGCTCGTCCGGGATCCCAGAGACCCCAAGGACTCCTGACCCGGAGGGCCCAGTGCCGGCTGGTGAGTGCACTCAGTTATCTATCTGTCTTTGTCTAGCTGTGTCTCACTGTTTTTGTTCACGAACAAGCATGTAGAAGCCTGTAAGAGCTCCAATTTGTATCAGGGTCAGCATTGACTTAGGCAGACATGCTGGCGGGTTGTTGACCGGGGGTTTTGGGAAACGTCCCTTGCCCCCATCTGGAGGATGAAGGCCTCATCTGTGAGGCAAGTCAGCTGCTGCTGCAGTCTGACAGGCCCTCAACTTACTTTCAGTTTTGCTTCCGCGGCAGCGGCAGATTCTTCTCTGTAGGTGCCTGTTTGTCATGTTTGTCTTAGTCTTTTTGAAAGAAGAAATGGGACAGATGCAGATGACTCCCTTGTCTCTCATGACAGACCATTTTTCAGGTGTTAGGGAGAGAGCTCACAATTTGAGCATGGACATCAGGAAAATTTTGTTTTCTGCACCTCCGAGTGGCTGTCCTTTAACGTTGGCTGGCCGCTGGAGGGAACATTTAATCTAACCACTCTTTCACAGGTTAAAGACATCAGGGGAAGAGCTAACAACCTCAGTGCGGAAGTCCAGAAGGGTTGGTGGCAGACTTTTTTTTTTTTTTTTATTGAAGGGTAGTTGACACACAGTATTACATTAGGTTCAGGTGTACAACACAGTGATTCAACATTTATATACATGAAAATTCTAGCTACCAGCCATCACCATACAAAGTTGTTACAATATTTTGACTATGTTCCTTATGTTATACATTACATCCTGGTTACTTATTTATTTTACAAATGGAATTCTATACTTTTTTTTTGAGAGAGAGAATCTCTCATATTTATTGATCAAATGGTTGTTAACAACAATAAAATTCTGTATAGGGGAGTCAATGCTCAATGCACAATCATTAATCCACCCCAAGCCTAATTTTTGTCAGTCTCCAATCTTCTGAAGCATAATGAACAAGTTCTTACATGGAGAACAAATTCTTAACATACTGAATAAATTACATGGTGAACAGTACAAGGGCAGTCATCAGAGAAACTTTCGGTTTTGATAATGCATTATGAACTATAAACAATCAGTTCAAATATGAATATTCGTTTGATTTTTATACTTGATTTATATGTGGATACCACATTTCTCTCTTTATTATTATTTTTTTAAATAAAATGCTGAAGTGGTAGGTAGATGCAAGATAAAGGTAGAAATCATACTTTAGTGTTGTAAGAGAGCAAATGTAGATGATCAGGTGTGTGCCTGTAGACTAAGTGTTAATCCAAGCTAGACAAGGGCACTAAAACATCCACGGATGCAGAAGATTTCTCTCAAAACAGGGGTGGTGAGGTTCTAAGCCTCACCTCTGTTGATCCCCAATTTCTCACCTGATGGCCCCCCTGCAACTGTGCCTGTCTTAGGTTGTTCCTCCCTTGAGGAATCTTACCCGTCTCTGGCTAACCAGTCATCCTCCGGGGCCATACAGGGAAATGTAAAATTGGTAAGTGAGAGAGAAGCCTTATTGTTTGAAAAGGTTAGCTTTTTACTTCTTTGCATATTTATGCCCTGTGGCTTCTATGCCCAGCATTTGTCTTGAGGTATCTTTACCACTTGGAAGAATTATGATACTCGGTAAATTCGATATGAGGCACGAATTCTATTTAAGGGTTGTAATTAGGAAGGAAGAAGAAAAGCTATAGAAGTAGCAGGTGGAAGAAAACATGGGAAGATTGATTATTTCTTTGTCATATCTTCTTGTAGAGTAACTTCAGCATGTATAGGTTTTAAACTACTAATTAAATTGCACACACACATTAACATAATAGGAGTGCAGTTACATAACCAAAGCAGACCTATAATTACCAGCCATCTCCAGTGAAACCAAGAAAACCAGTTAGGCACCTTGGGCATTTGTGAAGACTTATCTATGATATGGTGGATATTGTCCAATGGAACTTGAACAGAGAGAAATCAGACAAATTAAAACAACCCATTCCTGGGGACTGTTCACATCCCATATGTTCTTTTAACAGTAGATAGTCTGTAGTTGTAAGATTTTGAAGCACTACAATTTGCACTTCTCCTAATTCTTGGTTGAGTTCCAACAGTATAGAACCAGTCAAATTTGTTGTTTTACTGTATGCACAGGCCAGCTTAGATCTCTCCTTCTTCATTTCCATGGCAAGTCCAGGAACTGGTGGGATGAGTGCATCTACAGCTGTAGCAGCACGTGGATCTTTGTTGGGGTTTTTTGATGATCATCTTCTGGTATGAGTCTTCCAGAGAGTGCTGATGTTGGAAGTTCTTTTTCATATCGTATCTTAGTTTATTTTCTGGGTAGCCAAATTAGGCTTTGATCCTCTCTATAAACACAAACAGACCCTTTGCCTACACTTTTATATGCCCTTTATACCATTGTGTAGAACTCATTGGAGGTCACCACACAAGAACTGCTTTTTCTTTAAGAGAAAGGAATATTATCAGAAAAATGTACCTCCATACCCGATCATCTGATACCATTTAAGTGGTCAAAATTAAGGATATTTAAAGCATGTATTAATCATTGATTTACAGTTAGTTTTATCCTATCAGGGAGAATCCCCCTTTTCTTTCTTTCTTTATTTTTTTTGTTATAGTTAATCTACACTTACATGACAAATATTATGTTTACTAGGCTCTCCCCTATACCAGGTCCCCCCTATAAACTCCTTTACAGTCACTGTCCATCAGCATAGCAAAATGTTGTAGAATCACTACTTGTCTTCTGTGTGTTGTACAGCCCTCCCGTTTCTCCCACCCCGCCATGCATGCTAATCTTAGTACCCCCTTCTTCTTCCCCCACCCTTATCCCTCCCTACCCACCCATCCTCTCCAGTCCCCTTCCCTTTGGTACCTGTTAGTCCATTCTTGGGTTCTGTGATTCTGCTGCTCTATTGTTCCTTCAGTTTTTCCTTTGTTCTTATACTCCACAGATGAGTGAAATCATTTGGTATTTCTCTTTCTCCGCTGGGCTTATTTCACTGAGCATAATACCCTCCGGCTCCATCCATGTTGCTGCAAATGGTAGGATTTGCCCTCTTCTTATGGCTGAGTAGTATTCCATTGTGTATATGTACCACATCTTCTTTATCCATTCATCTATCAATGGACATTTAGGTTGCTTCCAATTCTTGGCTATTGTAAATAGTGCTGCGATAAACATAGGAGTGCATCTGTCTTTCTCAAACTTGATTGCTGCGTTCTTAGGGTAAATTCCTAGGAGTGGAATTCCTGGGTCAAATGGTACGTCTGTTTTGAGAATTTTGATGTACCTCCATACTGCTTTCCACAATGGTTTAACTAATTTGCATTCCCACCAGCAGTGTAGGAGGGTTCCCCTTTCTCCACAGCCTCGCCAACATTTGTTGTTGCTTGTCTTTTGGATGGCAGCCATCCTTACTGGTGTGAGGTGATACCGCCTTGTGGTTTTAATTTGCATTTCTCTGATAATTAGCAATGTGGAGCATCTTTTCATGTGTCTGTTGGCCATCTGTATTTCTTTTTTGGAGAACTGTCTGTTCAGTTCCTCTGCCCATTTTTTAATTGGGTTATTTGTTTTTTGTTTGTTGAGGCATGTGAGCCCTTTATATATTCTGGACGTCAAGCCTTTATCGGATCTGTCATTTTCAAGTATATTCTCCCATGCTGTAGGGTTCCTTTTTGTTCTATTGATGGTGTCTTTTGCTGTCCAGAAGCTTTTCAGCTTAATATAGTCCCACTTGTTCATTTTTGCTGTTGTTTTCCTTGCCCGGGGAGATATGTTCAAGAAGAGTTCACTCATGTTTATGTCTAAGGGGTTTTTGCCTATTTTTTTTTCCAAGAGTTTAATGGTTTCATGACTTACATTCAGGTCCTTGATCCATTTTGAGTTTATTTTGTATATGGGGTTAGACCATGGTCCAGTTTCATTCTCCTACGTATAGCTGTCCAGTTTTGTCAGCACCATCTGTTGAAGAGACTGTCATTTTGCCATTGTATGTCCATGGCTCCTTTATCAAATGTTAATTGACCATATATGTCTGGGTTAATGTCTGGATTCTCTAGTCTGTTCCATTGGTCTGTGGCTCTGTTCTTGTGCCAGTACCAAATTGTCTTGATTACTATGGCTTTATAGTGGAGATTGAAGTTGGGGAGTGAGATCCCCCCTACTTTATTCTTCTTTCTCAGGATTGCTTTGGCTATTTGGGGTCTTTGGTGTTTCCATATGAATTTTTGAATTATTTGTTCCAGTTCATTGAAGAATGTTGCTGGTAGTTTCATAGGGATTGCATCAAATCTGTATATTGCTTTGGGCAGGATGGCCATTTTGACGATATTAATTCTTCCTAGCCATGAGCATGGGATGAGTTTCCATTTGTTTGTGTCCCGTTTAATTTCTCTTGAGAGTGGCTTGTAGTTTTCAGAGTGTAAGTCTTTCACTTTTTTGGTTACGTTTATTCCTAGGTATTTTGTTTTTTTTTGATGCAATTGTGAATAGAGTTGTTTTCCTGATTTCTCTTTCTGTTGATTCATTGTTAATGTATAGGAAAGCCACAGATTTCTGTGTGTTAATTTTGTATCCTGCAACTTTGCTGTATTCTGATATCAGTTCTATTAATTTTGTGCTAGAATCTTTAGGGTTTTTTATGTACAGTATCATGTCATCTACAAATACTGACAGTTTAACTTCTTCTTTACCAATCTGGATTCCTTGTATTTTTTGGTTTTGTCTGATTGCGGTAGCTAGGACCTCCAGTACTATGTTAAATAACAGTGGGGAGAGTGGGCAACCCTGTCTAGTTCCCGATCTCAGAGGAAAAGCTTTCAGCTTCTCGCTGTTCAATATAATGTTGGCTGTGGGTTTATCATAAATGGCCTTTATTATGTTGAGGTACTTGCCCTCTATTCCCATTTTGCTGAGAGTTTTTATCATGAATGGATGCTGAACTTTGTCAAATGCTTTTTCAGCATCTATGGAGATGATCATGTGGTTTTTGTCTTTCTTTTTGTTGATGTGGTGGATGATGTTGATGGACTTTTGAATGTTGTACCATCCTTGCATTCCTGGGATGAATCCCCCTTGGCATGGTGTGTGATCTTTTGATGTATTTTTGAATTTGGTTTGCTAATATTTTGTTGAGTATTTTTGCATTTATGTTGATCAGCGATATTGGTCTGTAGTTTTCTTTTTTGGTGGGGTCTTTGCCTGGTTTTGGTATTAGGGTGATGTTAGCTTCATAGAATGAGTTTGGGAGTATCCCCTCATCTTCTATTTTTTGGAAAACTTTAAGGAGAATGGCTATTATGTCTTCCCTGTATGTCTGATAAAATTCCGAGGTGAATCCATCTGGCCGAGGGGTTTTGTTCTTTGGCACTTTTCGATTACCCCTTCAATTTAGTTGCTGGTAATTGGTCTGTTTAGATTTTCTGTTTCTTTCTGGGTCAGTCTTGGAAGGTTGTATTTTTCTAGGAAGTTGTCCATTTCTCCTAGGTTTCCCAGCTTGTTACAATATAGGTTTTCTTAGTACTCTCTAATAATTCTTTGTATTTCTGTGGGGTCCGTCATGATTTTTCCTTTCTCATTTCTGATACTGTTGATTTGTGTTGACTCTCTTTTCCTCTTAATAAGTCTGGCTAGAGGCTTATCTATTTTGTTTATTTTCTCAATGAACCAGCTCTTGGTTTCATTGATCTTTGCTATTCTTTTATTCTTCTCAATTTTATTCGTTTCTTCTCTGTTCTTTATTATGTCCCTCCTTCTGCTGACCTTAGGCCTCATTTGTTCATCTTTTTCGAATTTCGATAATTGTGACAATAGACCATTCATTTGGGATTGTTCTTCCTTTTTTATATATGCCTGGATTGCTATATACTTTCCTCTTAAGACTGCTTTTGCTGTGTCCCACAGTAGTTTGGGCTTTGTGTCATTGTTGTCATTTGTTTCCATATATTGCTGGATCTCCATTTTGATTTGTTCATTGATCCATTGATTATTTAGGAGTGTATTGTTAAGCCTCCATGTGTTTGTGAGCGTTTTTGCTTTCTTTGTACAGTTTATTTCTAGTTTTATGCCTTTGTGGTCTGAAAAGTTGGTTGGTAGGATTTCAATCTTTTGGAATTTACTCAGGTTCTTTTTATGACCTAGTATGTGGTCTATTCTGGAGAATGTTCCATGTGCACTTGAGAAGAATGTGTATCCTGTTGCTTTTGGATGTAGAGTTCTGTAGATGTCTATTAGGTCCATCTGTTCTAGTGTGTTGTTCAGTGCCTCTGTGTCCTTACTTATTTTCTGTCTGGTGGATCTGTCCTTTGGAGTGAGAGGTGAGTTGAAGTCTCCTAGAATGAATGCATTGCTTTCTAATTCCTCCTTTAGTTCTGTTAGTATTTGTTTCAGGTATGTTGGTGCTCCCCTATTGGGTGCATATGTATTTATAATGGTTATATCCTGTTGTTGGACTGAGCCCTTTATCATTATGTAATTTCCTTCTTTATCTTTTGTTACTTTATTTATTTTGAAGTCTGTTTTGTCTGATACCAGAATTGCAACACCTGCTTTCTTCTCTCTGTTGTTTGCATGAAATATCTTTTTCCATCCCTTGACTTTAAGTCTGTGCATGCAATTGGGTTTGAGGTGAGTCTCTTGTAAGCAGCATATGGATGGATCTTGCTTTTTTACCCATTCTATTACTCTGTGTCTTTTGATTGGTGCATTCAGTCCATTTACATTTAGGGTGATTATTGAAAAGTATGTACTTATTGCCATTTCAGGCTTTAAGTTTGTGGTTACCAAAGGTTCAAGGTTAGCTTCTTTACTATCTTACTGTCTAACTTAACTCGCTTGTTGAGCTATTATAAACACAGTCTGATGATTCTTTATTTCTCTCCCTTCTTATTCCTCCTCCTCCCTTCTTCATATGTTGGGTGTTTTGTTCTGTGCTCTTTTTAGGAGTGCTCCCATCTAGAGCAGTCCCTGTAAGATGCCCTGTAGAGGTGGTTTGTGGGAGGCAAATTCCCTCAACTTTTGCTTGTCTGGGAGTTGCTTAATCCCTCCTTCATATTTAAATGATATTCGTGGTGGATACAGTAGTTTTGGCTCGAGGCCCTTCTGTTTCATTGCATTAAGTATATCATGCCATTCTCTTCTGGCCTGTAGGGTTTCTGTTGAGAAGTCTGATGATAGCCTGATGGGTTTTCCTTTGTAGATTATCTTTTTTTTCTCCCTCGCTGCCTTTAATACTTTGTACTTGTCTTTGATCTTTGCCATTTTAATTATTATGTGTCTTGGTGTTACCCTCCTTGGATCCCTTGTCATGGGAGTTCTGTGTACCTCTGTGGTCTGAGAGGCCATTTGCTACCCTAGTTTGGGGAAGTTTTCAGCAATTATTTCTTCAAAGACACTTTCTATCCCTTTTACTCTCTCTTCTTCTTCTGGTACCCCTATAATGCAGATATTGTTCCATTTTGATTGGTCACTCAGCTCTCTTAGAATTCTTTCGTTCCTGGAGATCCTTTTATGTCTCTCTGCTTCAGCTTCTCTGTGTTCCTATTCTCTGTTTTCTAGTCCATTAATGGTCTCTTGCATCTCGTCCATTCTGTTTTGAAGTCCTTCCAGAGCTTGTTTTCTTTCTGTATTCTCCTTTCTTAGTTCTTGCATATTTCTCTGCAAGTCCATCAGCATGGTTATGAATTTTGTTTTGAATTCTTTTTCAGGAAGACTGGTTAAATCTATCTCCCCTGGTTCCTTCTCAGGGGAAGATGTAGCAGATGCTGAAGCTGTCTGGGTTAGTCTTGTCTGGAGTGGTGGCAGACTTTTTGTTCTAGCGAGTAGCCAGCTTTCAATGTCAGATGGCTGCCAGAGGGAATCTTATTATTATGTCTCAGTCTGTATTTTTGTGTGTCTAAGTGTATAAATGAAAATATCTTTCTACCTCCAGATGATATTAATGAAATTGATTTAAAGATAGGTGCTTGTGAAAATTGGGCATTCTAAAACTTCCAGAAAATCCTAATAGAAAATATCAAGCATTAATTCTAATTTAAATTGAACTGAAACAGACGTCCTTATGGTTATCAGCTGCCTAAGTTTACCTGAAGTCATTTAAGTTGATGTTATCTGCTAAGTCTTTCAAGAATAAAATGCTTAGAGGCTTGACTTTTTCTAATATTCAGTAAAGGTTTTGTAAGTAACCTAGCATAGTTGTTAGGAATGAGTGAACTAAAAAGTGTGACAAGTGAACACCTTAATAATTGTGTTACAGTGTGTATACCTACCTACAGCCTGTGAATTTTTGTGGTAACCTAAAACAAAGTTTTGCTAAGTTGAAGATAAACTTTTGTGCTAAGTGAGATATTGTGCTGTAAAGCTCATGGTTACAAAAATTATAAAATGTGTTCAGAAATTTGTCAAAGCATGCTGGTGTAACAGTTTACAACAGCCTGCTTCTCAGTGTTCACTAAAAATTAAGGTACCTAATGGTTTTCAGTTCTAATTAAAACTACTTAAAGTAATAAGGAAAGCATTTCTGCATGCTAAAGAATGTGTCTTGATAAAAGAAAGTAACTTTGTTCTAAAGTACACCTGTTTATTTAGAGGGAGAACTCTAAGTGTAAGAAGAAGGTTGTAGAAAGTTTGTAGAAGAATTTAATATGGTCATGCTATATAAAATTAAAGCAAATGAGTCTCAGTATCAAGTACACAGCAAAATTAGAATTTTGTTTTCAGTTAAAAAGACAAAGATTTCTTAACCGTTAGTCTGCTCTTAATATTGAAAGATTGCAAAGGCTTCTCTAATTGTTTTATCAAAGCAGTTTCTCATGCTTAACTTCTCAATGAGTTGTCCGAGTATTTAAGAAAATGAGATCTGAATATTAAAAGGATTAAAAACTAAACTATGCTAACAACTGTGTAAACTTCTTTATTTGCCTTTGAGGTATTTTGTCATTCTGGTTAAATAGATAAGTATTGCTTCATAGCAACCTATAATCCTATTGAAGCAAGTTCCAAAGAAACTTTCTTCTGACAATTTCCCAAAATAAAATTCAAAAAGGTACTTTTACCTCTAGTTAACTCTGATATTTTCCCGAGGGCCCCTGGAACATGTCAGAGGAATTTTTTTCTCACTGGGGAAAGTATTGGGCTAATTTGGCTTATTTATCTGATATATATAATTACCTGCTTAATTACCTAGAAAGCAGTCAAAGGGAATGATACTAAACTTTGTTACTGAATGTTTTGTTACAGAAATATCCAAATTTCCTTATGTCAACTGTCTTATAATAAGCTCTCATCAGATCTTTATCCATTGTCATTTGTAAGTCTTTTGTCATTTATAGTCACTGTTTTATTACTCCTAAACTACTAGTAAAGAACTAGATTTCAGCAGAACAGGCATTGGTTACATAAGATTAAGTAGACTAAGGAAGATGATTTTGTGGCTTTTTGTTTCAAATGTTGCTGATAAAGTGCTTTAAGCTTTTTCTCTTAAGCTGACAACAGTTTATTAAATGACTATCTTTATAAGCAGAATTGAAATTTTATATTTCCCTCTGCCTAATACCTCCAGAATTTAAAAACTCTCAGTGACTATTTTTATATTTCATGGCAGTATGTTTATTTGCATAAGTTCAATAAGAACCTGCTTTCCTTGTAAGAGGACCAATTAAAAACACAGGTTATACTATGTAGGCTTTGACTGGAATGTCATACCTGAGAGACACGTGCATAAACTCAGATATGAACAGCTTTAAGGAACTAAGGTTGACTTTATAAATCCAACAAAGCCCCTTGGAAGAACTGGCCTGGTACCTTGCTTACAAGGTTCCCAGCAGCCTTACTAGGTGAGTAAGGAAGGTCACTTCCTGGCAGGTGCAGGAACCTTAGGATGTCTTGGGGACCTCAAGAAGAGAGGAATTCATGCAAATCTACAGGTACTGCAGGCAAAACCTGATGGCAAGTCCGGCTGGGCTTTCTGGCCTCAAGAGGCCTTTAAAAGTTCAATCTGAAATTCCTTACAAAAAGTTCTAGCAAAGCACATTTTAAAAAGCCTGTGTAATCAATTGCTCTTCTTGCTGCACTTATGCAAATAATTTAGCCAAGTGTTAATTATTTTCTTAACCTGGTTACTTCTAATAAAAATGAGGGTGATTTTAGAGAAAAGTGTTGTTTCAATAATGCAGTCTTATCTATACTAAATCCTAATACTAGTCATTGAGATGTAAACTTGATCCAGAATTCTAGTTTCCCCATGATACCTGGCTATGATTCTCAATTAGAATCTTCATATTTCCAGTTCTCATATTCTGCCATGCATTCTTAATCTCGTCAACTTTGTCCCTCCAGAATAGAAAATCCACCTCCGGATGTTGCTACTTAATAACATGATTTGTTCTATCTCACCTAGAAGCCACAAAACTGCAAATAGTAATAGAAATGAAACCCAGAATAGAAGCGCCAACCTTCTGAGGCCCTCTCAACTGACCAGTGATGGAGACCTAACTGCACCCTGTACTGTGCCCCCTCTCAGCATGAAGCAGCCAGAGCGGTCATTGCCCCCTTTCCCTAGCAGCAGCTAAGGTCTCTATCTGTAGAGGGGAGAATGAGACAGGGACCATAGGCTTAGACAGAATAAGGTGAGAGCCTCTGGAAAAAAAAAAAAAAGCAAGGCAGGATATTTGCAGTCAGAGCAATGTAAGTACATGCTAAGAAACCCCCCTACTAAAACTATGTTGAACATTAAGCTCTAGAATCATTCTTCAGTGAGATCAGTTAATGTTCCCCAGATAAAGAAGAGTAGCACATGTTTCTATTATGCTAATCATTTGTAACCATGTGTAAGATTCACTTTAGCGTGCTAAAGGCCCAGGCCTATGTTCTGTCTTTCCTTCAGATCTGACAAAGTAATTTTGCAAATTGAGCAACTAACTCAGTATGCAGACCCAGCTGTAAACGACATGGTAAAACACAGGAAGAATTCCATCTTAAAGATAAGATTGCATTTTAACACCCAGGAAGTTCAAGAGGCAGGATTCTTTAGCAAATAGACAATACCTCAGCCCACCTTGCGGGCTGGGCAGGCAGTCTTTTGATGTGTGCCCGGACGAAGGCACCAGTGTCCCAGAGAGAAATCAAGGCAGGAAATTATCTTTAATATTCAAGGACTCCTTGCCATCCTACTCCTGTTACTAACCCTTAGGCCCTGTAAGATCAACAGGCTGGTCCAGTTTGTCAGAGACCATGTGTGGGCCATCCAACTGATAGTCCTCCATGCTCAATACAAGCCCCTAGTAAACTTCTTACTCCTGCTTACCTTTAGACCATGTATTCTCAATAAACTGATAACTTTTATTAAAGATAAAATTAATACAGTCCAGCTAATGGTCCTAAGACAACAGTAACAGCCTTTATCTCCTTACAACTGCAAAACCTTATTAGACCCATGATTGGGTCCCTTCTTAGGACCCAGAGAAAGTGGGGAATGAAAGGGCAAGCTCCAGGACTCTCTTCCAGCCAATCGGGACACGGATCCTACCTCAGCCAATCGGGACCTGGATCCTATTTCAGCCAATTGGAGCTTGGTCTCTCCCTCCTCTCCAGTCAGCAAGGAGCTCACCCACCACCTTAGACCCTGCCAATTGACCAGAGCCACAACTTATCACCCCACCAACTACCCCTAGACCCAGCCAATCAGCCAGAGCCACAACCATCACCCGCCAACCGCCCTAGAACCCCATAAAACCTCTGTGTTTTTGAAACTCCCTCTCTTTCTCTGGCATCTTGCCACTGCATTGGAGCAGATGAGAGATTGAGCTTGAGCTAGCTTGAATAAAGGCTCTTTGCTTTTACATGGGTGTTGGCTCCTTGGTGGTCTTCTGGGATTTGCTAATTTGGGCACAACAGTTATGTAAGGTAGAGAAGTCATCAGGCAATTACAATGGAAAAGGATAATTCAATGGTTGCAAAATGCTGCAATCTTACAGGAGCTTTAAGAAAATACTAACAATGCAGTCTGAAAAATTGGAAAAAGAAAGTTCTGCCATGAAATTAACACACACACATACACATATTGTCTGATATTATATTTCAGGATAAAGAAAAATAGGAGAACAAGAATCAGGAAATATTTCTACCATCAAGATTCTGCTGTATTTACAATTGACCTTAGGTTTTATAAGATATTAAATTAGGAATTTACCATTTAAAATATAACTTTATGTGGAGTGAATTTTAGCGTTCCTCTTAAAAGAAGCTTCACTGACAATGTGACAGTTGATGTGAAAGATGGTGCTTCCCATGAATATAATATTCATATTTACTGGAGCAAAACAGTTTTGCCATTAATATTGTATTCTGTATTTAGTAGAAGAAAGTAATGTTTTTAATTGTCATACCTAATGGTAAATTTTAAAAGCTTACATTTGTTGAACAATTATTACATGCCAGGCATTTTTCTGAAATCATTACATATTACAACTGACTGAACATTCACAACAATGCTGTGAGGTTGGGGTTGGATCTGCTGCCATTCCCATTTTCCAGATAAGGAAACTGAATACAAAGAGAAAAAGGAAATTCCCAGAGGTTCTGTGCCAGTTTGAGCAAAACCAGGATTCAAGCTAAGTTTAGGAAAAAGTTTCCATTATCTGTATGCTAGGTACATTAAAATATCATATTTTACATTTTTCACTAGGAATTTTAGATCAGACAATACATGTTCACTTCGGCTCCATTAACTAAATATTCCAAGCACAAGACCATACTTACAGGTAGGCAGTATTCTACTGTAAAATGAAATTATGACCAGGCTGTTAACTAAAAGCTATTATGGTTCTGCCAAACAGATATTGTAGGATTTTCAGGCTGTAATAATGTTTGCACAAATAAACAAGTAGAATAAGAAGAAAAGAACTTTCATATAATAATACTAATACAATTATAAAAAGTATGATGAAATATATGCAAAAAAATAAAAGATGTATTTTTACCCTTTAAAAAATAAAGACATTATTTGTATGGAAGAAACAAAGACTGCATTATTATTTCACTACCTCTCTAAAAAAGCCTGAAGAAAACATCTGTGGTTTAACAAAAGATATCTATTTGAGAAAAAAATATAATACCATAACACTTGAACTTAAATACATCCTGGCTTTCAGTAATGGTTCTGTGGCTAAGAATCTGGGAGACCTGGGAAAAAAATCATTTAACTTCTCTGAGCCTTAGTGTGCTGATCTTTAGTGGAGGGGCTAGGAATCACAAATTGATCTCTGAGTCCCCTCAGGCTGTGATAAGCTATGATCATATGAAATTAGGAGAGTTTGAGTAGAATGAAATCAGTAGACATAAACATGCCAATGCCAGTTAGTGCATACTAATTCAGAGTTTTTCTCTCAAAGGCTCATGCTAAAAAAAAAATATGCCCTTGCAAATAGAAAATATTTAAGTAGAGATATTAAAATTATTCACCACTATGTTTTACTTGTAGGAAAATATTTCCCAAACCAAATGTTTCAATACATTGTTACATTGAAATCATGAACTCTAGTAATTTGAGGAGAGATTTGGGATTATGTAAAGTTATATACTACATATTTGTAACAGGAAGAATGTTCTATGGCAAACTTTATGTGCATTTGTAGTCTAACAATCATCAGTTTCACTTTCATGTTCTGTGAAGCTGCTTTTTTTTAATCATCATACTCATTACATTCTGTTCTATATTAAAACAGATATACATGCCATTAAATACTAAAATCACATATTAGAATTTGATATTTTATGTCTGTTACTTTTGTAACTTTTTGAAGTTTCTGGGAAAGTCTAGTGATCATTTTCTTGGGAACAAATAGGAGGTGTTTTTTTTAAAGTAATGTTTTCCTACAGGATTGATAGTTTCTCCTTATACTATTTCCGTCTCAAATTTATGGATAAATTATGATAAATTTGAATAAGAAATATATGTCTATTCAGGAAAAGCTTCTAAAATGTTTAAGGTTGTTTTTCATCCACATAAATACTCTGTATCTTAAAAGATTCTTTTAGATTTCAAATGTAGAAACAATGACAATAAGTGATACCATGAAATAAGAGATGACTACTGGAAACAATTTACATTTTCAAGGCAATGACAAATGACTTGAACCCTCCTTGTGAGATAGGAAGGTGAGTTCTTAGAACTTTCAGCCTTCCCATCTCTTATATCCTTATTTTCCACATAAGGAGAAAGAGAACATGTAAGGGCATAGCTCTGCAAAAAATGGTTTAACTTGGAAATACAAAATATAACTTTTAAAAAAATTCCTTTGACTCAAACACATTGATGTACCCCTATCTAACTACAAGGAAGACTGGAAAAATATCTGTGCTCACAAAAAATGAGCAAAGAAAATTTTGGTTAACAGAGATTCAACCATATCTTTATTTTTGTTTATTTTGGTTTAGAACCACTATTAGTGGATTTTAACTTCTATAAAGCAAAATGAGTAATATCCTTAGATTAACTAATGCTTTGAGGACAAAAGCCCCATCTTTATGCAGTCCCCAAGAAAATGTCAATATTCTAGTTAATGAAACAAATCAAATTACAAATAAGAAATAATAACTAACAGTCTCTAAATACTTAAGAAAATGTGCAAAGGTTATTAAACATTGGAAAATAATTGTTTTAGATCTTAAAAAGTGCTGAATGTAGTATTAATCATGTAAATACCCATAAGCATGTTTGTTGCATTATACAAGCTTTCATCACAATGATTAATTTTTTGTATAATGCCAGAAAGTCAGAAATCTTGTTAGATCACTAAATCAAACATAAAAAACTGAATTGTAAAATAATTGATTTCTCAAAGTACAAGGCAAGGATGTCCCCTCTCACCTCCTTTTCAACATTTTACTAGAAATTCTAATTCAATAAGACAAGATAAGGAAATAAAAGATATACAGATTGGGAAGGAAGACATAAAATGTCATTATTTACACATGACATGGTCATCTATGTAGAAAAAATCTGAAAGAACTGAGAAAAAAAACTTCTGGAATCAGTTAAGTGATTATAGCAAGGTTGCAGGACGCAAAGTCAATATCCAAATTCAATCACTTTACACCAGCAGTGGACAAGAAAAGTTTGAAATTTAAAAACACAATACCATTTACATAAACATCCAAATAAGTGAAATACTGAGGTACAAATCTAACAAAATATGCACAAGTTCTATATGAGGAAAACTATAAAACCATGATTAATGAAATCAAAGATCTAAATAAATGGAATGATATTCCATACTGATGGATAGGAACACTCAATATTTGCAGGATATTAGTTCTTCTCAACTTGACCTAAAGATTCAATGCAATCAAATCAAAATCCTAGTAAGGTTTTTAGTGAATATAGACAAACTAATTATAAAATTTATATGGAGAGGTAAAAGACCAGAATAACCAATACAATATTGACAAAGAACAAAGTTGGAGAGCTGACACTACCTTTTTTGACTTACTATAAAGCTACAGTAATTAAAACGGTGTGTAATCAGTAAAAGAGTGGACAAATGGTCCAGTAACCAGGGTTCATTACTGATTCAAACTGTGCTATCAAGAATGAGAAGAGGAAACCCGTGAAAGCTTGTGAAGGTCATGGAGAAGACAGCATTGAAGAGTAAGATTTAGACAAGTGGTAAGGAAAATGGCAATCTAGGCAGGAGTCTAAGCATGAGAAAGGCTATCATTTTCATTATTTCAGACCCTTCTAGAGTCTTTAAGTAATTTTTTAAAATTCATGATTAATTTGTTGTTTGCTGAGGAGAGTATCTACTTGAGTTCCTTATTCCATCATTCTAGAGACCTCTTGTTCCCCTTAGTTAGTTTGTATCTGTTTTTCTTTTTTGAAAAAAAAAATTCAGTATACATTAAAGTTATTGGAATATTTCCCATTATGTCAATGCAAATGTAACTTAAGTACTAGGCTCAGATGAGTATTAACCATTGTTCATTTTGCTTTGTTTTGTTTTAGCTTGTCTGGATATGTAGTGAGATATTTTAAAATTTGTGCAGGTTCTAGTACATTTTATTTCTGCTTGTGCAATTGCATAGTGCATTGAATAATATTTAGTATCACTTTCTACCATTCCCTAACATCAGTAGAATCATTCCAATCACTGTGACCATTAAAACCCTTAAGAAAATTTCTAAAATTTATACTTTTATAAGAAAGTGGTCATATTAAGGCATATATTCTTTAATTTGTATGTACATAACCATACTATATCTTTGACAGAATTCAATGTCAGTATGTGCTTATTTAACTCATTCTTTTAATCTGCTGTTTACCTACAATATTATGGATGTATTCTATTTTACTATTCCAAAACTACTGTTAGGTTAATCTCTGTTAAAATTTTCCAAGTAGATTTGATTTAGTTGTCTTTTATTTAAAGACTTTAAAATTATTTGCTATTAGATTAATTTCTAATTATCATAGAGCAAATAAAATTTTAAAAGTATATAGTTCTTTTTAGCTTAAATTTCATCTTTCACAAATCTTAATTCTTTTAATTTTCACAATCTGCTAAAATTCTGCTGCTTTATTTTAAGAAGGGAAACTGCAGATTAAAAAGATTTAACAATTTGAAATGATTGGACAAGATTAAGAGTCAGAGACAAATGCAGCATTATTCACAGTAGAAAAGACATGGAAACAGCCTATATGTCCATGGATATAGAAGCTGTAGTATATATAACAGAATATTATGCAGCCATTAGAAAAAAAGGAAATCTTGCCATATGTGACAACATGTTGAAACCTAAGGACATTATACAAAGCGAAATAAGGCAGACAGAGAAGGACAGATTCTTCATGGTATCACATATATATGGAATCTAAAAGAAAAAAAAACTCAAACTCAAAAACTGTATGAAGTAGTAAGTGGTTGCCAGGGGCTTGGAGTGGGTAAATAGGAATAGGGTGGTAAAGGGGCACAAACTTTCAGCTGTAAGATGAATAAGGTCGATAAAACGTGGGGACAATAGTAGATAACCCTGTATTGTATAATTGAAATTTGCTAAGTGTAGAACAACTGTTCTCACCAAAATAAAAAGATACATATGTGAGGCAATGGATAAATTAATTAACTAGATAGAGGGAATTATTTCACAATGAATATGCATATCAAGTAACCATGAAACACTTCAAATATCTTACTGCCTTGTCAATTACACCTCAATGAAACTGAAACTTTTTTTTAAAAAGGAGTCAGAAATAAATTTAAATCCAGTTTTTATGCATTTTTTCTTTGCACTCCACAGCTAAGCCACTCTGCTGTGTTTTCTTCAGAATTATCCACTTCACACCTTTGTCAATAATCTTGAGTTTTAGTTTTTAAAATATTTCTGCCTTCATCCAACTCTTCTGAGTAGGAACCAGTCTGTAAATTAAAATATCTCTTTCAAATAAAGCTTATAAGGGCCTAAATTGTGTAGAAATTGGGGAAATGTCTCTTCCCTCGCCTACACGATCTTACTCCATTTATCAGTTGCAATTGCTTAGATCAAAGTTGAGAGACACATGAAATTCACTGTGAAGTCTGTAAACTACAGAATATGTGGCATTTATTTCTTCAGTTTATTTCAGCACAAAACCTTGAAACTCGTCCTTCTATCCTGAACAGATTTCTAACAAGCATGATTATTTTCAAATGATTATTTAATGTCTAAGAATAAACAAAGACAAATTTCTTGAAGAAATATTCTGATTGTTTGGAAAACATCAGGAACTAATAGTTTTTGCAATGAGTGAAAAATCATTCATTGTTCTTTTAAACACAAGCATTTTCTGACATGGGACTATGCCAGATCTCAGGTATACTGTGCTTATATTTTCTCAAAGTCAGTACTAGGCATCCAAAGTGTTTTTGCACATGAATAATTTTCTATTTGACAGTACATCTACCACAAAAAAAGACTGTCCAATTATATAAAAGAATTAGGAGAAAAAATAGACTTCCATATCCTGGAAGTTTTATTTCTCCCAAATCTGACCTTTGCTGAGCCTACAAATTGCTTTTTCTCAAATCAGACATAAACTCCAAAATTGTATTTGTAGTATTATTGGCCTGACTGGGACTCTGATGTTGATATAATTTTTTTCTGTTTTGGTAATAATAGTCCTCATATAAAATAAAAATCCATCATAGAAAATGAAGGAGAAAGAGGGGCATCATTTGGCTTTATTTATTTTTCTATTTAATGATCAGGAGCTCATTCTGGTTGCATGCTTCATATGGTACTAGAATGAAGCTCATTCAACTCCCTAATCTTTTTGTTTCCAAAGGCCACTTTATCCTAAAATTCCTGACTAAGCCACAAAGTTAACTGTAAATATAATGATATTATTGGAAGTTGAGGGGTCTAAAGAGCATATGAATAGGATGATATTACAGCAGGAAAAAAATACCCTTGTAATTAAAAGGACAATATTTGAGCTCTGTAACCTATGTGCTGACTTAATAAGATATTTTGGGCTTTTTATGTTATTTTATTATAGCAGGATATTAAATTATAGAAACAAAAATGATCAGAAACATGTCATGAAATATTGTTATAAGTGTATTCAGATATTTAGAAAATTATGCCTTCTTTGAAACAGATTTTGGAGAAAATTCCTTAGTGTACATAATTCATGAATCTGTCTCTCACCAGTAATATAAAAAGCCATATCAACAAAAACCAGGAAGTAACTGGATATTGTATATTAATAACACAAGCAAAACTAAGTAATTATAAATTATACTTAGTTTTCTAAAGTTGGAAGCATATTAACCACTGACAGGCCTATTAATACAATTTAAATGGTATAAGTGTGTATGTGTGTGTGTGTGTCTGTGTGCATGAAACTACTGAATACTAAAGTATCTCATAATCATTTATATCATAATATATGTCCTAATTATAACCTCTATAACCTTTTTATAAACTCATTTTCTAAATGAAAACTTCTCAAATCACCAAAATATCATTATATTCCAAAGGGGAAACACCATTAGCCTATACGAATTTACATTTTAAACTAATTTATGATCCATGTTATTCCTTACTCTTTACCAACTTTATAAACTATTATATGGTTAAATGTTGCTCTTTACTTTGCAGATAAAATGCACAGAATTTTATTTTAAGAAGAAGGAATAAAGCAAACTACCTTTCTGTTCAAGCATCAAGTTCTTCAAACATTTTGGAAATTAGAAAAAATATATTTCCCTAAAAGCACAACTTATGTTATATGATACTACTTGTTAAACTGTTAGCATATGGGAGTCATTATTAATATTTTAAATATTTTAAAGTATTATACTTAAACAGAACTTGAATACATTAAATAAGATTACATATTTGGAAATTAAACTGAGTTTTGAAGGAAAACATTTATTTCAAAACACCAACATTGTGTTACTATAAACAAAAAGAGTAATAAATATTCAATTAAAAAAATTAAGTGGGCAGAATAAAGTGTAAATTAAAGATTCTCTAATTTTAAACTTCCATATACTTGTCTTAATTTATAAGGCATGTACTGCCTTAAACATAGATTTTTGTAAGTTGCTGCATACCTAAGCATCTGTGATGAGTATGTATATTTATATATGTGAGTACATGTTCATGCATGTGTATACATGTTGGAGACAGTATGATTATTCCATGTAAGAATATATAGCTCTCTTTTTGTTTCTACTAGCTACATATTTTATTGTTTAAATTCCCATAAAGTAAAATAACTTACTTAATCTTCAAAAACTGTGTAGCATTAATTAAAAATATATGATTTAAGAACAAATGAGAGAAAAGTGTGGCAGGGTCATTATGGCAGAGCAAATATGTTAAAGGGTTTTTACTATATTTACAAATGGCTATTAGATGAACTATAGCAAATAATCTTTTGAATTCACTGTTATGCACAAAATAATTTAAGGACTATCATTCAGGGATTAAAAAACCAATACATACACAGCTGAAACTGTGTATAGTAATTCTCAGAATATATAAACTCATCATTGATGGTTCTATGAAAGCAAATCTAATGTCCTTGCTCAGTGCAGGTCTGAGCCTATGTAAAGTTCCAAAGTGAAGGAGGTAAACCTGAGAGGCCCTCATTAATTCAGATCCAATAAGGAGCAGTACTCAATCACTCAAATGTGGACTTTATTTTTTTCTCACATACGAAAGTCCAGAAGGGAATAGTCCAATGGTGCCAGTTTTTCTGCTCCATAAAATCATTCAGGAACATGAGGTGTCAGATTAGCATTTGCTCCACCATATTGTGTGTAAGTTCCATCACCAGATCTGTGGTCTGACACCATAAGAGCCATTTTTATGTGATTGATAAAGAAATAAATGGATTATGAAGTAAACATGTCACAGGGATGAAAAGTACAACACAGGGAATATAATTGATAATTTGTAAAGTCTTGGTGACAGTTGGTTACTATACTTATGATGAGCACTTCATAATGTATACAACTGTCAAATAACTATGCTGTACACCTGAAACTAATATAATGTCATATACCAATATACTTCAATTAATAAAAGAGAATAAATAGATTATCAGTGGAAGTATACCTTTATACAAATTGAGAGCATTTAAATTGATAATATATATTAGTATTTGACACTAACACAGTGACTTGGACAAGGTGATTCCACTTTAAAATTTATAAAAATTATAAAATTTTCACTTAGAAGAATTTAACCTTGAGGAAAATCATATAGCTGTGTACAGACATGTAAATAGTTACATGGAATAGCATTGGTTATACTAATGAATACACGTTTTAAAAACTTTCAGTTATTGGCAGTGATTTAAAAGAATTTTATTTTTCAGACTATCTTCTATAAACATGTAAGATTGCAGGAGAGATTTCCGAAAAGTAATTTGAAGAAGAAAATAATTTAAATTGTTTAAAAAATGCAAATAGAGTTATTTTGATATCATTTAGAAGTTGAAAAACCACAACACAAAAGGATTTAAATATGCCTGATACTGCATATTATGCCTGTATGCATACTGCATATGTGTAATAATTTTACACAATCATTGCTATAATAAATACACACATAGCCATGTGTTAACAGAACTGGTAACTTAAATCTTTTTAACATTTATTCCAAATTCTCATGAGTTTGCCTAATACTTTATGAGCAAGAAATTCAAACACTTAACTATTTTATTATTTGTGAAAAGTTCAAAGATAATTATGGTGTAATATCAGTTTGATGGGAAAGTGTACAGTTATGGATTTCCCCTTGAAATCATTTAAATAACACATACATAGAAGATGGGAGTCTCATACGTTGTGCCATTCTTAAAAAACAATGTTAAATAGTTGGCAAGATGGCAGAATTGTGCCACACCATATTTCCATTAAATAGTCTATTTTTAAAATGAGATTTTGCTTACTAATGTGTTAAATCTCTTTCTTTTTTGCAGGGAGGAAATTAATGAGCTTATAGAAGCCACCTTTAAGGAAACCATCCATACAGAGGAAGCCTTTGATTTTAGTTTTCTTAAATGCAGATTTGCTAGATTGCTTCCTCTTTGCATATAGCTAGAATATAATTAAAATAGATAATTAGAGAAAGTAATTACTGAGTTCTTTCAGTCCTTGCACATTCATTAAGGATTATATATAAATCTAAATTACCCTAAAAAAGTACAGTAGTTGACAGCTCAAAAGCTATCTTGAGTTATAATATTAAAAATATTTTTTCTCATAAATATCTGTGTTTAATTTGGAACCATGCAAAGTTATAATAATTTGTATAATCAAAGTTTTTAAAAATTCAGAATAACAACTGAACTGGCAGAACAATCTGAATTTATATTTTATACTTATTCTAAGAGGGAAAGCAAAGACAACTTTGTTTCCTTTTTCCATTTTTACTTTCTTATATTTGAAAATCTTGTGTATTTTGTCATTATTATTTTCATACGATAAACTATGTACAAACTGATACATTGGCCTGTTCAAAATATATGTCATGGGCAGTTTCTTTTTAATTGAGACCAAAGGAGAGACAGTGAAACAATGAGAAGTGTTACTGCATTTCAGCCACTGTCTCATGTGAAGAAACTCAAAATAGGTTAATTTCATAAGATTTCCCATAAGTCATGAATCACAAAAGACTCTAGAATTAGTAGATCTTTACAGTTCTGAACTTGATTACAGTGTGAATTGCATGAGTTTATTTTAATGATCATAGTCTCTCTAGTCTTCAGCCTTTACTCTCATCATTGATGCCTGCGTAAGTAACCAATGCTTATCAGTAAATGAATGATTTATTTTTTCAACTGAAAGTTGATTTTTGAAAGAAAAAGTAAAAGGGTATTTAAATTGAACAAGAAGTTAGGTTCAAAGTATTGAAAAACAGGATTTAGTTTTTCAGGCATGATTTATTATATTGGAAAATTAAACTATTGGTAAGCTACTTTAGACAGTTGCATATTGCAAGGGATGCAGATACCTATCAACATCTACAAATTAAGATGTACAGAAATATGTTTCTAAACAGTCCTTTATTACCTTAAATTTCCACTTGTTTTGCCAAATATTAACCCATAGTAATATTTAGGTTAATGCCTCAAGAAGATAAAACATGAGGAAATAAAAGCTTTGAAAGACATTCCTGAAGAGAAGAGGCACATAGGAGACTTGCTACACAAGATATCAGGACATTACATAGCACAAGACACTGTGCACACAGGGATGAATAAGTACACCAAAAAACAGAGTATGGTCAAAGACCCTACCATATATAAATGCCTAATGTATGATGAAGATAACATTTAGTATTGCAGCAGAAACATACACTCTTCACCAATGATACTCAGGAAACTACCAGTTTAGAAAGTTTTACCAGTTTGGAAAAAAATATAGAATCACAATCTCAACCTTGGATAAGATATAAAACAATGGACATATGCACACACTGTTGAGGACAAATTGGTGCTGCCATTTAGAAAATCAGTTTGACATTATATTACCTTACAAAGTTCAACTTTGTACTGTCATTATTTAGCGATCACACTTCTAGGAAGGAAGTCTTGTACATGAGACTATAATGTTCATAATAAATCAACCACAACAAAAAACCTGTGTCTTGCCAATGGGTTTCAGCTCCGGACAAGTTCACTATGCATTCAGTGACACTGGAATAAATGACCCTGGAACGTTCTTGGGGTGAAAGGGTTTATACTCAACTTTATTCCCATGGTGGCAGGTCAGTCACTAGAATCCCATCCACTCAGAGCAAGTCTCGTGCAGCAAGCTGGTCTCTGCCTCTGGGCCTCAGCGCTGCCACCACTCCAGTCTCTGCCCTTCTGCAGCCTTGCAGTCATGCCACCGTGTCACCCAGAGTACTGGGCGGAGCTCTTTATATAGAGTCAATAACAATATATTGCCCACACATGTGTAGTGAATTAGCCGACCGGGGCCAGGTGAGAATCCTGGCCACAGAAACCTTCATTTTATCCACACCTAAAAATAACAAACACAGCTATCATCTGTAAAATAGACATTGACTTAGGCATAGTTATACCTAATGAAAATTAAACAATGTGTTATTTGGGATATTTGCCAGTAAGAGAGAACAATAATATTAAGCAAGGCATTGAATAACACAAAATTCAGAACAGCAGATTCTACTAAAAGGAAAAAAGAGCAAGATGCACTTAATTTTTCATTTCTTAAGAAATTAGGGCAGGAAACATGCATTTATTTCTTCAAATTTTGCATTTACTTATTACATTCAGTATTTGATGTGCACTAAACCAAGTTGAAACTAAAATAGAAATTAAAATGAAGACTGGAGTAGCAACTCCTTTTAAAGCTAAAAAATGAAAAGGTCAAATACAATTTTTAATTTAATGAACAAATTAAAATAATGGCTAAAGAGGAGAAATATCAGTTCTTTTATGTGGAAAATATTATTATGATTTGATTCCCATAAACAAAATGGAGGAATATACAAAAGCTCATTTGTGACAAGACTGTTCTTTCTTAAACTGTAAAAGTTATTGATTAATTTATTTATTTGAAATAATACATGCTTATCTAGAGTTTACTACCACATATCAGATAATACCTGTTAACATATGTTTACTGAATGTGTGATTATGTGCTCTCTACAGAGAGGCAATTTCCCTACTGAAATGGTGTAACTGTACAATAGTAGATTATTGTACAACAGAAAGTTAAAGAAAATTATTTCTGTTGTGGCATGAAGTACTGATGCCTGATCATTATTTCCTAATCATGACACACAGAAATATTTATAAATGTAAAATTGATTGAATTATTATTGTTAATTATATTTCTTTATATTTGTATTTGTTAGCACTGACAAATAGCCTTATTTTCTTCAGGTACTACTATTTAATATTTGTATATGATCACATGGAAATATTGAGCTTAATTACTCATTTTCTACTTCTAAGTCTGCATTATAGGTCAGGAAAAATGTGAAAATGAATAACCTTTCTAAGCTCTAACAAAGATGATATTACTTACATGAAACCCATTTAAAAAATTGATCAAATAAAGGAGATCTAGCAAGCAGCCTATAAATCCAAACAAATTTATAAAGAAACAAAGAAACACATCTTAAAATATTAGTCTGAGAGATACTTTTTTCTTTATTAAAGGGAAATTAGAGCAGGTAAATAATGCCTCTTGAAGATGAGGATTTTTGTTTTTCTTTAAAACTTGATGCATAGATTTCATTTTATTTTTCTTGGAATAGAGGGATAAAGAATGGCATTTTTCCAGAAATCCTCTTATTTATAAATTTCAAAGAGTAATGCATTGCGGTAAGTGTAAGATTCAAATAAGACGAACATCTCCCTTTCTTTTCAATGCAATTATAATAACATCAACTCCCAGTCTGTTCACCCAGCATCGATGCCTCCATTCTCTGAATTCTTTCATGGATAATCTCTGTCTCATTTAGAATTCCAATCCTCTTCATTTTATTGGAGCATATTATTTCACTTTTCTTATATAGCATTCAAAAACTAGATTGTAAGCCTCAGGAAAATCATCCGCTGAGGTAGAAGGATGATCTCTTAGTTCATCCACCCTCATGGTGGGACCAACCCCTGACTTCCTTTCTGGGTTGAGGAAAGTGCAGTGGCTTATTTGGGATGGACTGTCCTATCTTAAACTACAAAGAATACTGGATGATTTATTGATTTGGAATAATACTTGCTTTCTGAAGTTCCCTTTGCACATTAGTTAATGTGTTATAGCAGACATTTACCTATGAATATGATTATAAGCACTTGAATACAGAAGCAATTTTCCTACCGAGGTAAAATTTAAAGAAAAATCTGGTATTAGCAGAACATTGTTCAAGGGAAGTTTAATTTTAAGGAAAGGATTTCTTTTAAGGCACAGTGAGTTGATTCCCTTTCAATTTTCCCAAATCACAAGACATATTTATAGAAGTGAAAGGGTTGAACTGTGTATTAGTCACTGTAAGGTTCACAGAAAGAAAACAATGGGCTATGGCTGGTTGGACTTGAACTTGAACCCAACCTTAAAAATGAAAAGAAGACTCTGTATTAGACAAAAATGGAGAAGAGACTGCTAAAAATAAAATCAAAGACACAGGAAATAGGATTAATTCAAGAGAGGGAAATAAGATAAAAATGGCTACTTCAGTAAAATCAGTTTCTGTTATTCAGTCTAAAAATATTTTTAGAGCACCACCTTTTGGGAGATAATTCTCTATGGGCCCTTTATGTTTCTGAACATCTTACCAGCAAAAGTACTGATAGCTTTTGTTTCAAACTGTATTGTCAAGGCTGTCTGTACGGTGAACTGTTGATCATGAAAGATGTAGATGGGGTCTTTCCCTAGTTTAGAGAGATGAGTTTGCTGGCCATAATAACAAAACGTATGTCTCCCTCTGGGCAAAGTTTGGCAGGTTTGATTGCATCACCTGTTAAAAGACTGGAGTTTTCTGAAACTGGAGTTCTTAGGATGTGAGCAAAA
The DNA here is from genome assembly GCF_040802235.1 of Manis javanica. NCBI lineage: Eukaryota > Metazoa > Chordata > Mammalia > Pholidota > Manidae > Manis > Manis javanica. The sequence goes on from NC_133158.1 coordinate 104,073,467, forward strand.
ACACTGTATGTGTTACAGCCATCTAGGCACATCTGAATCACTGCCGTGAGACTCAAAGGCACCAAAAATCAGAGCAAACATGAGGCTTATGGCACCTGCTTTACTGTGATTGGAAGAACCACCTTGTCTCTGATGCAGGGAACTTCTGTTAGATTGAAAGCAGAATACATCTGAGCCCCTTCACAGTTCTTGACACCTACTATGTGCTAGGTACTTTTTAAGGCATTGGAATATGTAATTGAACAAAACAGACAAAATTTCTGCTATATTCGTGCTTGTATTTTAGACATTCAGAAAGTTTTAAATAATAATTAAAATATAAAATTTGTAAATAGTTTGAGTTTCTATAAACTAAAATTTTACTTAAAATTTTAGAACAGTGAAGGTAAAATTTATATAAGGAAGCACCCTGTGAAATATCACAATGAGTGTATATTTGAAAAATGTTATTTAATTGAGGTCAATGGTAAGTGTTGTAGGACTGAAGCCTAAAATGAATTGATTAGTACATATTTTTGAGCCAACTAATAACTCCTTAATGGCTTATATTTTTAAATTATTAATCACAGAGAGGATTGAGACAGTTATTTAATGACTTTGTTCAAAGAAAGTGGTCTAACTACAATTGGAGCATTTATTATAAAAAGGGATAACATAAAATCTGAAAAATAATTGTTAAGCTGAAGTTGACAGAATCTGGGAAAAAAAGAGTAGCCATGAAGATGAAACTTTGATTTTGAAAATTAATACAGAAATTGATAATATGAATGTGAGGAACAATTTCAAGAAGGGAGTACATTTACGTTTTAGGCACCTGAAGTTCAAGATGATAGTTAAACTTCCAATGAAAGGGTTCATGGAACAGTATAAAATTTGGTCCTAGAATTTAGGAAGAAATTTAAATGTGAGACAAAATTTAGGATCATCCCTAGAGGCTTGATTTCTAAATCTGTAAGAATGGATAAGCTTTCAAGGATAAACTTTCAATAGATAAATGAAAATGAAAGAATGGATCTCCAAAAACCTATTGTTTAATCACCCCAACTTTCAGAAAGTTTTAGAAAATAACCCACTACGAATAAATAGAAGAGGAAAAGAGAAGCAGGGGGAGGATGAGGGGATTCAAGGTAGCACAGGGCCCTGAATACAGAGGAAGAGCGTTGACAAGGGGGAGTGACCAGAGGCGTAGAGTGGCAAAAGAATATTAGCACTAGGGGAGAAATTATAGGTGACCTTCTACTTTGTAAGGGTAGAGGCCATGAATTCATAGAGGTGAACACAAGACAGTTTTAAAATTATTTATTTTAATGTTATGTATAATTATTAAATTAATTTTCAAGCATTATCTCTTATTTTTGGCTAAGATATTTTCATCACATATGAAATGTTTGATATGTAAAATGTCATTTAAGTAAATCTTTCTCTTGCATATATAATGCAATTTTAACATTCAAATTAATAATAATGGTGCCAATTTATAGTATTCCTTATTTTCAGTTAAGTCCTTTCTTTACTAAGTCCAGAGGGATATTCATGAGTTTCTTTCATTCACTCATTTATGTTAACAACTGGTTAAAACTATGAATTGATTCAGTGTGAGTAAAGGAATATAGCACTAGAAAAACAGTACAAATTCTTTAGTATTTTTCCTACATTTTTTATTTCATTAACTTGCCATGTGTCTTGGGAAAGAAAATGTATTTCCCACTCAAGTTTTTAATTTGTGATATAGCAATAATAATGCTACCTGCTTCAAACTTATCTAAAATGGTATAATTGATTTTGACTCAAATGGGAGAAAAAAAGAAAGGGAGAATATAATTTAAAGTTTTGTTCCAGGCGTGTTATACGGTTTGGAGGATTTTTTTATTGTATTACCTGGTTTAGCTACACCATTTCATATATTAAAAAGTAATATGAAAAATATGTATCTCTAAAATATGTGCAAACTCTCTCTGACCTAATTCTAAGTTTATGAGTAACCACTAGTTCATTAGAAACTACTGACATAGGCAAAATAATTTGATAGTTCAGGACTTATATATTTAACTTTGTGAAAAATATTTTAAATGCTAGTATGTTTTATGTTACTTTAGTATCTTTTGATCAGCTCAAAAATTGAAGTACAAAGCTTTGTTAGAATGCTAATTTTTACAGCTTACTGATACAGTTTCAGTAGATTATTATACACTCAAGATTAAAAAGAGGAAAACAAAACATTACAAATTATTTATTGTGATTTATGGTACTACTCTGATATAATATAAACATGGTAAAATCTTAGCCATCATATTTCATTTTTTTTTATTTAGTCTTCAGATTTTGTGAGAAATGGTTGTATGCAGTCAAGAGAACGAGTACTAAGAGAACTTAGTAGAAACATATTCCACAGATATATTAAAGGCAGAGGTGACAAAGATTGGCAACTGAATGGTACCACTTGCAATCTACAAGTTATAATAAAATTTCAGGGACTATCAATTCTTGTGATACAGGATATAAACTCTTGCTGTGTGAAGTCAATAAGACATATCCTACCTGAATTTCATTTCTGTATAAACATCTTTTGTATTTTTATAACTGAAATGACAGATTCAAGCATGTTATACTAATTGTAATAAGCTAGTATTTGTTGTGAGTCAACTGTACTATAAGTACTACATTTGTATACAGTTTCTCATTTGATTCTCAAAATATCTCTATAACCTAGGAATGATTATCCCCATGTTTAAAAGGAAAGGAAGGAGGGAGGGATGGAAGAAAGGAAGGAAAGAACAGGCTTAGCAGCATGCCAAAGAATAATGACGTAGCCATAATATAATCTTTTTTATTATTCAAAATATGATATTAAGTTTCTATAACTTCTAATGTTACAATGTTGTTTAAAATATCACTGTTTATTAAAATACACAATGTAAGCAAACAATCATTTCCAGATTTCTATGGAAAATATTCATCTTATCACCCAGATCCCAATATTAATTGGAAAATCCTGATTTTTTTAATAAAAAGTAGATAGTTGTTGATGTAACTGATAAGTAAATGTTCGCTCTCCAGTCACCCTGCCCTATATTAACCTCAGTTCAATTGACCATGAAATATTTCTCAAAGTTTCTCTTTAATTTCCTTTTCTTTTGCTTTTATTTTTCAAATTTTAAGTCCATTCAGATTTTCTTTGTGATGATATTTGATATTAGGTGACTTATGTTAATGGAATGAATAAAGTTATGTTATCCCTTTTGTATAAAATAAATAACAGCCTTTCAAGTAGGTACTGGAAAGATTTCTGATCAGACCATAACCATATACTTTCTGATACTGACCTTTAATAATTCAATTTTGCAAATATTTAATTTCTAAATCAAAAAGTAATTAAAAGAGATAGTCATAAAGTGAAGACTTTTTGACAATGCATTTAAAGTTGTGATATATTAAATATATAAATTAAAATTTACTGTGATTTTGAATCAAATATAAATGTGGAGAATCACTGTTCGCCATCAAATCTGTAATCAATTGAGAAACAAAAAAGAATTAACAGATGTAAAAAGAACTAACAGATGGTTTAGTTTTGTTTCACTGATAAAGTTCTAGCTTATTTGAGAGAGAAGAAAAGCAGTTTTCATAATTTTTTACTCTTCTTGGAATAGCCCATAGAGGAATGTTTGAAACTGTAAAGAATAGACATTATTTACTCATGTTGTTACCTTCCACTATTTTGGAGCATGTGCTCCAGGGAACAGAAGGATGGGGGAAAAGGGTGGGGCCAGATAGAAAACAAAGTGTCCCTGACAGCTCTGGCTATATAAGAAATTAAGACGAAGACTCTGACCCCTGTGAGGTCACACATCCTACTCCTATAGAACTGTTAAGTAATGCTGGTCAGTGGAAGTAGCCAAGAGAATGTAGAGAAAATTCCTTCCCTTGAGTGAAAATAGAGTACTTAAGAAATAAATCATCCAATCCACTTTTAGGTTTTTATTTTTATTTTCAAAATTCAGTATAAAATACATGTCATGTAAAGTCTAATTTTCTATTTGGAATGCTAAAAAATGACAATTGTAAATCTTCCTGGTTAGCATATTTAGGTTAATGTTAATTTTTTTCCTTTCTTTTTGTCAATAATATACTCCAATTATAGATGGCCAGATTATATAACTGGCAAATATAAATTAGCTTCTGGTTGAACTGAGACACCCCAAAGGACAATAAACAGTCTTTTTCATTTTGTTTCATTAAGATAATATTGATAATAAAGATAAGCTTGATCAGTAACAGAATATCCTTCATGTCACTCATCCATAATGAACCAGTTCAGTGATTTCTCTAGCTTGTAAATCAAACTCCCTTTTTCTGAATTACCACCATCACAAATACTCATGTACAGACTTACAAAATTTCTATACTATTAAATTATTTTATTATCTATTTATGTTTGATATCCCTACCTTAAAAATTTCTTAAAATCTTTGAAAATGACAGATATTCAATACATATTTGGTAATTTGGCTCCCAAATATTTTTGTTTCATAACTAACCAACTAGGGGAATATTTCAGCCTGTGCCAACACCAGAGACATCCCAAAGAATATCAGAAGTAGAATGAAAGGGCATTTGAAATAACTCTAAGTTTCTCATTTTCTATGTATAAATTGCTATTCATTTTAGATTTCAACCTACTATATAATTTATTTATGGCACTACCCCATCACCTCCCAGTTACTGACATAACATCAATATTTATTTGTAAATGATGCCAAAAACAGTGAGGTAAATCTTTTCATTGACATTCTATATGATTTTCAAGGAAATTCCACGTTTAAGCTCTGAGTCATGTTTTTCTCCTATTCTTGGACCTGATCAAACCTCCATTTATAAATATGTCTTAAACACTGTGAATTTAATAGTGAAAAAACTATTAACAGATCTCTTCCTCTTTCTCTCTCATGCTTATTTACAAAATGTTTCAGGACTTCTATTCATAGGATATAGGTGTTAGGTGTATTATTTTAACATCATATAATGAATTGGGTTTTCTACTTGCACATTTCTTAATTGTAATGACAAAATAACTCATTTATATCAGAGGATGGCACATCTTAATTTACTAACATGTATGCTATGGATTCCAGCTGTCTGAGGATGATTCACTGAGCAGCAAGAGGAACCTGCAGAAAGAAAACAAATAATGGGGAGTAGAGCAGATATTAAGTAAAGCATATGAAGCACAAAGCTTGGCAAAGGAATCAAAAGAAAAAAGGAGAGAATAAGAAGATATGTAGGTAAGAGTAAAGGTAGAAAGGAAATCTTAACTAAGGGGAAGGAAGAAAGTTGAATCACAGAAATCACATATTTTTATAAGACCTTCAGGACTTCTGCTCTTGATGCTAATAACTGACCTCTATTATTACAAATTCATCCAAACCCAACTCCAGATTCACATCACCTCAGTTTAAGCAGATCTTTGATAATGAATTAATTAGTTTCAACCATGTTATCTCAGGTTTTAGTCCAGAGGTTGTATGTATCCTCTGCTGATTGACATCATTCATGGATAACAAAGTATCTAAGCCAGGAATGAACATGAGAGTCAGCTGGCAATTTCTTATCACCCAAGGTGTCATCAAAGTAAAGTTTTGTTTGTTTGCCTAAAAAAAGGAGAAGTTGTATAACTCTAGACAATCTTCTCTTTCCTTCTTGGTAACAAGCAGTCTAGTGGCAGGATGGCAGTAAACGTGAACAAACTGTGAGCTCCTGGGAAAGTGTCAGAACCTATCCTTAGCAATCACTATTTCAAACAAAAAAGGGAGTCTGTTTCCCATATTTAGTGCAAGAAATTCACATGTGGAAAGGTGAGTTGAAGGAGGATATTCTTTTTTGCACAATATTAGAGAACAAAAAGGGGCTTACATTAATAGTTTCTATGTAAAATATAAGCTTTTGTCCTTTCAATTCCAAACAAGAACTAAAGTTTGACAGTTTATATTTTTTAGGATGCCACCAAAAATGTAATAAAAATCTGAATTAACAACACACCTAATGCATTTAATTTTAGTCAATCTAATTACAGATGGATCTAGAGATAGGAGGTAAATTTAAGTGTTGATTGAGTTGGCCTTAAAGAAACTAAATGAGAATATACACAGCAAGTATAAACCTCAGCACACAAATGTGCACAAAAATACAATGGCAAATTTCTCCTGAACCAAGTGCTACCATGAGTATCGCCTCTAACCAGTATGTTAATTCAGTGTAAAATAGTCAAATAAAAGTTTCCTCAGTCAACTTAGCCTGCCCTGCTTCCTTTCTTCCCAGGATAGGTAACAATGTTGGAAAGGCAGATGCACAGGCAGGACATTGACAGGAGTGGCTCTGATACATGGTGAACTTATCTCCTTATGTAAATCCAAAAAGATATGTACGGTTGGGTCGCCATGTTACTTCACTGTTACCTCAATCCACTTCATAAGGTGAGATGTCCTTGGTCTGGCTCTTACTTTAAGTCTTACGACCAGTCTTTTTGCTACAGCTGTCCTACCTCAAACTATGAAGACTCTTCAAGTCCCACTCTTCCCCATCTCTCTCCCTAACTTAAAGATATTTTGATGTCAGGTATTGGAAAGTGAGTTAAATAATAGGGATTGATGTTAAAGTGTAATAAGAAGTATAGGAGTAATTTGTCCTATAACTGATTCATTAGAATGGAAGTGTCAACGCTGTGGGTAAATTTAATTTACTGTTCTGGCCCTCCCCTCTTATCAACAGGCTGGGTGTTACAGTTCCAAATATTATCTAATCTTATAATATCAGCAACTAAGGGACATCTACCTTAAGGGCATTGATAAGACACAAAAAGTTGTGCTTAATGACCATCTCTTAGCCTGGCTTCATTGTTATGCATCACTAAACACATCCTTTAATTGCTCTAAAATATTAAATTTGTTGTCATAACAATGCAAATTAAATACATTGAGAGAGCTCTTATCCCTATAAAAATGAGAAGTGAAGATACATATAAAGAAAGTCTTATATAGAAAGATTCATAGAAAAAAATGTTTTTCATAATAACCCAAACTGGACAATCCAAATGTTCAGTAACAGGATAAGGGATAACGGCCAAACTGATCATTATACACCAGTTCCATGGGATACAACTGAATCATCAAAAGGGGAAAAACTATTCTTGCAACAATTTAGGTGATTACCAGCAAGATGCTAAGAGAAACAGACCAGAGAGAAAAGTGGGAATGTTGAATGATTTCCTGTATGTGAATTCAGATAGGATAAAAATCCAAACAGTAGCTGGTTGAGGAACTGAGAAGGTGAGGATTGACTGGGCAAGGACTGGGAATTCTGAGACAAGGTAAATTGTCTGTAGTAACCAGGGTGGGTTACTCAGATGTATGCAAATAAAAAGAACTCATCACACTCTATGTCTTGTGTAAATTTTACCTTGACTACAAAAAAAAATAGGTGACATACTAATACAAAAATCATTTCCCAAAGACAGTCTGTATTTTCTTTACATTAGACAGGATTGGATGAAGTTGGGTTGATAATAGTGCCATGAGCTACATAAAATGAAACAAAGCTGTTATGAGTCCTAGAAGAAAAAGGATAATATAAAACTTCTTCCTCCAAACTAGAGGAAAAATGCCACTTTGATCTGAAGTGATATTCCAGAAACATATCAAGACTCAAGATGGCAACACCATTTCAACTAATACATCATCAGACCTAACAAAAGCTCTCACAGATAAAATTTGTTCATAAATACTTTGATAATTCATTTTATTATTTGGATCTTATTGTCCATAAACAAAATCTGATTCATTGGACATTTCACATTAGTGCACATTACAGGCATAAATATGTAAATAGGATGGGAAAGCAATTGAGAGAGCTCTGTGATTATATCCAAAAAAAGTAGAATGTAACTTAAAAATTAATTTCTTACTTTGATATTTGATTTTTCTACACAGAAAAATTTTTCAAGCAACAAAATTTTTAAAATGAGAATTCAATTCACTCCAAAAACTTAATCAACTACAAGATTACATGAGCAGTATCTATAGAAACATGTGTTTTTATATGTACAATATTCATATATCTGTCTCAGCAGAAAGGTTCACCATGTTTGATTGAGAAATGATATTTTCAGATGACTTTAGAAAATAAGGAAGGAATCCATTTATTATTATTATTACTGAATTGAATGTTTAGATTTTTCCACTTGTAAAATGTGTGTTCTTTCTCATTATGACTACTTGCCTTTTAATTTGCTGAATATGCATACACTTATTAAAAAGTCCACGTTCATTCCACTTAAGTCACACTTTAAGTCTAGATATCATACACTGTCATCAAATGATTTCCCTCCCCTCACCACACATTTCCACATTTGTTTCTATTTCTTTACCAGCTTCAGTCAGCATGAAAACTAAAAGAAATGATAGAGAATTAGAGGGAAAATAACTTTAAAGATGGCAAAATCACATTGTTTAATTAATGGTTTTATTAAATATATGACATTTTAATTTTACCTTCTCATTTCAAGAGAGTAAAAATAAACATGTCCTCAGATTCTTAAGAAGTATTTAATCCAGAAAATTTGTTCTTACATCATTAATCATTTTCCTTTAAAGTAAAATAACATTTATTTTATCCATCTTTGCAAGTAAATTTATCCAGTGCCTAACTGGTGTGATAAAAAAATCATAGCTATTTGAAATTTTTCCACTGAGTGGTGCTCCTACATGACTATAACTCTGCGGGGAAAATATGTGCCCAGCCTGGGGCAAATAACCTTTGAAGCCAAAATCAGTCAAAGGGAGAAATAACATGGGAGAAACCTGTTACTGCTTACAAGCAGTCATCTACTTCTGCTGGCCCGTGTCTCTTACACCCAGGCAGCAGAAGGACCCAAAGAAAAACCTCTCCAGTCCAGGTGAATGCTTACTTACTTACCCACTTTGTAATCATTTATTAATATGAAGATGGACAACTTCTCTCCACCCCTTGGAAACAACTATTGATATGGAGATGCACTAAGGCCAGGCAAGAGATTCAGGAAATATTGTAATTTTATCCACAGCCTACCCCTCCAGAAATCTCACCTCACAATCTATTCAGTTCCCATCTTCTGTAATGGCCCCTGTGTGATAAAGCTGGATCACTATGACTAGACTAAGAACATACAATTAAAACAGAAATAAACTCATGATAATCCTCAAGCTCGAGGATTCAGCTACGTTCAAATTCCTATGCAGATTAAGCCCATAGCTCACCCAGTCCATAGGCAGTTAGTAGCTGAACAGGTAGGGAGTTCAGAGCACTCATCAAGTGGCAGCTGCAGCCAAAGAGGGGGTCCAGACAGCAAGGATTGTAGAAGAAAATAACCTTAAGGGCTATAAAATACATGTTTTAATGATACAAGCATAAGCAAATCTTGTCCAGCTGGTAGGATACATGCAAGAGAGTGTCCTGTGATAGGACAGTGGCAGAAATGGGGTCTCATTCTGGTCTAGTATACCAGACCTTCAGCCTCCTCCCTGTGGGAGTTACAGATGGGTCAATATATAAGGCTATGGTAGGTACATGCACGGGCCAAAAAGATAAAACAAAAGTTCCCTGTAAGATGCCCCGTCTTATTGGACATTTTGGGTACACTACTATGATCTTTGTGGGCCACTCTTCTGTTATTCTAGGAATACACATGGGACCAGCTTCCAGGCCTTTTGCCCAAGGTGCAAGAAGGGCCAGCTTTGCTGGTCCATGTGTCAAAATGTCCGTGGCCCTATCCACTTAACAGAATCTCCAGGGTTTAATGCAGTTGGGGCTGGCAGCAGAATCTTGCTCTGCTGGCCATATCCTGGCTTCAATAACTCCTCTTTGGTTTGCGCATACAGTTGTACAGGAGAGGCAGCAATGTGTGTTAGCATGTCCACAGGGCTCAAGTCTCCTTTTTCAGGGCTTCTCATTCAAATGCCACAGCACTGTCTATAAGTGAACTGACAAGTCCCATAGGTTACTAGTGTCCAACTTCAGGCCAGATTTCAACAAACCATTGTACCTCTTTATCATTCTTTATCATGCCTGCCCAGTAGGGTTATATGGTACATGAAACTTCCATTTTATTCCTAATTGCTTCACCCATCCTTGTAACCCATGTCCAGTAAAGTGGGTACCTTGATTGCACTCAATCACCTTCGACAAGCCATAGGCTGTAAAGATGTGCTCTAAGCCCCTTTTTGTCATCTGCGATCTACACAATGTGCTGGAAAAGAAACCAACAGTCCAGTAGCTGTATCCAACAAGTCACACAGCATACAGATATCCTGATATGGGCAGAGGCCTTATATAGTCTATCTGCCACCTGACAAGGGCTATCAGTCCCTTTGCTATTGTCCCATGTTGCTGTGGGACTCAGTGTTAGGATATCCACCCTGAAAATATATTCAGGGATGGGAGAAATGAACACAGTATACACCTTTGGGGGTGAACACCCTATCCCTAATGGGATTTGGGCTTTATTCACTCTAATTGCCTTACCCCCATAGCCATCTATCACAGCAGGGCTCCCAGGAAAATGCTCAGCATTTCCGTAAATCAGAGAACACTCAGCTCCTGTGTCCACCAATGCCAGGACATGTTTTGCATTCACATGGGACTAATGAATTGCTAATTCTACATGTGGCCTCCTGTCCCCAAAGTGACGGCCTTGATCCCACCCTCAGTCTAACTGCAACACCCAATCATCCTACTGTGGGGTGAGGGCCCAGGACCTCAGGAAGTCTTTCAGGGACACAGGCCAGGCATGGGGCTTTGACTATGGCTCCCATGTCCTGGATCCCAGTGGCTGGAACTACTGCTCTGGCTTTAATTGGTGCCACAAGTCTAACAAGATCCCATTGGGCTGCCCATCAAGTTTTTCTTTCACTATCCCAGCCTTTATCAAATCAATCCACATCTGGATCCTTAAAACATTCATGGGGCTTTTCGCACCTCTCCTTTCAGTTGTCTCCTGTACTTCCTTCTGGGCTCTTATTGTTTCAACCTCTCCAAGATCTTCTAAACTACGGGTAGCCTCACTTATAGGTTGCCTTATGTAAGGGGCAAGAATAGTCACTAGGGACCCAAAGAAAGTTGAGGTATCTGTGTGGAGGACCAGATTTCTCATTCCTATGGTGAACAATTCCTCATCAGGACCCTGGGGTCCATATTATAGGTAATATTTTTGATGCCTAACTCCCATAACACTTGCTGGAGCTCTTCATACATTTTTCAGCTAGCGGGTAAGTATGGCAAATCACCCTGATTAGGCCAAACTGCCCTGATGGCAGCTGTCAGCCAGTCCAGGAGTGCCTGATTCCCTGAAGTGTGACGGGCACTTTGCAACCAATGTCAAAGGAAAGGTGAGTAGTCAGGGAAACCAGTCTACCCATTTCAGAACCCAACATAACAATGTTTTCCACTCTCATATTCCAAAGACACAAAAGCCATGGGCAGATGTTCTGATGGCTTCTGACGAAACTGAACGAACGCTCATGTCCACCAGTTTATCTAGTTATAGAGATGGAAGACAGAGTGCTCCACAACTGGGGAGAGGGCTGTTCCTTCCCCTGAGGAGCCCGCAGTTGTTGCATTTTTATTTTAAAACTGGAAAGGCCTTTTATATGGGAGGAGCTGGTGTCTCTGGCAGTGGCCTCAGCAACAGTTCGGCCCTTGCCTTCATCCCCTCATTCCTCGCCCTGACATCTCATCTACCATCTTCAGGGCTGAAGGCACTGTTCCTTCCCCCCACCCCCACCCCACAGCCTCCTGTAACACAGATTCTCCTGATTCCTCCTCCCTCACTGCTAACATATATTCCAGGAGCATGACCTGTCTTCTCAATAACTGTCTCTCACTCCTGAAGGCATCCCAAAAGTCATCACCCAGCTCCTCCAAGTGACACCGAAGTGTATCTCTCACTTCAATAACCCTTTCCATTATCTCAAGAAACAAATATTCCTCAATCCTGGTTGCCACATGGCCACTCAGGACCTCCAAGCAGTCTTTTATCTCATGGAGGGCTAATTCCACAGCTTCAGGTGTCTCCACCTTTCCCCAGTTCTAGAGAAGGGCTTACTTATGTAGAAGATACTTTACCCTAGACCACTTTTCCACTAGGAGTTCCCCAAGTGGAAGCCCCATGGATAGGGGGCTCCTGGGTGAAGCTACACCCTCTGCCATTGCTGGAGGGCACAGTGAGTCATCATACCCCATCACAGCAGCCACCAAGGCCTTCCCACCATCTGCAGGGGAGTTTCCAGGTAGATCTCTGCCATTTACAGGGGCAGCCTGCCCAAGCATTGCACCCATGGAGACAGTTTCAGGGTTCAGAGGTCCTGCTAACTATTTCCAGGTCTAACTCTCGGGGAAAGTGTGTTCCCAGCCTGGGGCAAATTACCTTTGAAGCCAAAATCAGTCAAAGGGTGCAGTAACATGGGAGAAACCCATTTATTGTTTACAAGCAGTCATCTACGTCTGCTCACCTGTGTCTCTCATGCTGTGGCTGCAAAAGGACCCCAAAAATACCTCTCTAGTTCTGGTGCCCCACCCACTTTGTAATCACTTATTGATATGGAAATGGACTACTTCTATCCACACTTTGGAAACAACTACTAATATAGTGATGCACTAAGTCCAAGTGAGAGATTCTAGAAATATTGTAATTTTACCCACAGTGACCAGAAACATTTTTAACAGATCTTCAATACAGAAATCTTTACATTGTATTTGAGTAAACTGCATACTTGTATATTTTTCCAATTAAATTACAAACTACTTATATCCAAGAACCATACTTTATTCATCCCTATATCATTACTACCTATTTTACTACCTGGAATGTAGTTAATAGTCAATAAAAAGTTTTTAATTAAGAAATATTCCTTACCCAAACTGTTTCTTAGCCACCCAAATTCTACTTTTTATTTTTTTAACTTTGGTTACCTTAGTACAAATATCATTTATATTTCAATTTGAGTTAACAATTTTCCTAGTTTTTAACATAAATAATCTGGAAGTTTAAAGGATTTTGAATTTTGCACAGGTTAGTTTAATTAGCTGTTTTCCTTCTAACATCATGTTGTAAGTTAAGAAAATAGGCATCTTAATGAAGCATGTGGTGATGGTAAGAAAGAAAATGAGCTTTTCAAATGTATGTAAATATGGGTAAGGAATGAATCTTGTAGAGTTATTTTACAAAGTCAAATAGAAATTTGGAGATGCAAAGTAACTAGTGAAGTTTGAAGAAAAAAAGGAGATCACTAAAAACAAACATCCACTGTTTAACATTTTTGCTGGAATTGTATGGCTGCCCATACTCCCCTCTACCTCTTCAACCTGCTGATTCATTCTATACACATGTAAATTTATGTCCATTTTTCATTTTTTCCAGTGAAGCTCATTCCAAATTCTAACTACTATACATACTTTAATATGCTAAAGAGAATAACTTAGTATGAATTCTCACAAAACTTGTTAAAAATATGTTTGTTTCTATACCACATTTTCAAATTTAGTGTTATATTTCTTCCAGGGTTTCCCTGAAGCTGTGTTTTTCAAATCTGGCTGCTTATTCTCATAAGCTGGGGAAATATTAAAATACACTGATATCCACACATCAGTGTATTTTTTAAAGCACTCTTGGTAATTCAAATGCACATTTATGGATGAGAGCTACTGCCAGAAATTGACAAGAACACTTGATTCACTTAGTGGACATTTTATGTGTAACTGATGATGTCTTCAAAATCAGGCAAGGGAATGATATGTTAGAATGGCTTCTGTATATGAACGGAAGCAAAAAGTGTATTTTATAAGGAGTATAAAGTATCAGTTTCCAAGACAAAGATTTTAGGGAAGCAACTTTGAAATGAAGGGAGTTTGCTTCCTATTTAAAAAATAGTGTCTACTTTTTAAGTCAAGGACATTCTGTTTGTCCTCTTTCCCCTACTTATTCTTCCCCTGAAACAGCACAGAAGCTACAGTGCAGTGGTCTATTTTTACCTTTCTATTTGTGGATTTCTTAAAAATAAAACATGACCTCTAAGAAAAGTGGTATTTAATGTTGTAAAGCATTCCTTTAAAAAGGGAACATTTGTATTTGAATAACTTTACTTTGGAAAATAACTTTTATGTTTAAATGTCTTAAAAGGAAAATTAATTTGATGTATTTAAGTTCTAAAAAACAGAAACTGATAACAAAAGTGGTTATAAAAAATGAATGTGACACAGCAACACTTTTTAATATACATTTTTTTCCTTTTACTTAATACATATATTTTCCCAGGGCTAAGATTCTGTTTTCCCTAGAGCTAAGGTGATTTGATATCTCAATTTGGCCTAGAAAGTTAAAGTTTTTACATCCTCTATTTTAGGACATGTTCATGTCAGAATAGCTTACCCCAGGAATAAGTACTATAGGTATCTTCTTAGTGATTTATCTAAGATGACCTCATTTTGTGCTGGTGCACAATGTGATTCATGATTCCTCATACTTTGTCCACAAATTGTTCCATTTGTCTTCTAGGATTCAATCATTTCCAAGGCTTTGACTTTATTTTGTATGAAGGAATCCTGGATTTCACAAAATTTTAAAGTTTAAAGACAATTGTGATCTTCTTGAGACCACATGCTTATCTTAGAAGATACTGACATTGAAGACAGATAGATTCATTTAATCTGCTAGCTACTATTTCAGGAAGCCTCTGTTTCCCTGACTTTGACTTTCCCTGAGGAAAGTCTTTATTTCAGTTCATTCTGAAGTGTAGAAGTGAAGGAACAGATCTTAGTTAACTGATTTGCTGAGTCTTACACATTTTGATGCATTAACCAGGCACCATAGGATATATCAACAAGGAATGACTTTTGGGAAACAGTGTTGCATATAGAGACTGAAAATCTTTGTCCATCTCAGGGGTTGGTTATAAATGTGTGCCAAACGAGTTTGGACTAGGTGGTTTATGATCAGTCTTTACTGACTATTGTTTTGAATGAATGTTTGGCTAGTTTTAATTGCTGACAAGCAAGGTAAGCAAGGACCAACTGCTTTGGCAAGAACTTGCAAATCTGATTTTTACCAGCCCTAAACAGGTACTACTGAAACCGTGGTTCAATTATAAGGGAGATAGAGTCTTTATGTATATAGCCATTTAGGTATCTGTGGACTTGGTTTCTCAGCCCAGAGCACAGAGCCATGGCTCCCTTTGAAGTTTCTCACAGCACTGGCCAGTGCTATCAGACTAGCAACCCCACATTTAATCTCTATGTTGTTCTGGGCCAAAGGAAGGAACAATGGGTAAGCTCATCTCTTGGTTCATGTGACTTTGAAATTTTCATAAGTAAAATGTTCCAGCACCCACCTGGTCTCTAGATAACAAGCTACGTAAATTCTGAAAAAGGCATTAGATAGCAGACATCAAAACTCTCTCTTTGAAAAAAGATTTAGATGGGCAATGGAGCCCATCTAGAATATGTGGTATTCTTTGGTTAAGACAGACAAATAAATAAAATATTGCAAATCAAAGACTTAAAAGGAAAATTTTAAGATCTATCACTAAAATTCTGGAAATCAGTTTTGCTCCAGAAATCAAGAAAAGGTTGGAGTGATTTGAATTAAAAATATTATTATTAATATAAGAATGGAAAGGAAGAAAGAATAAAATACTATTTTATGCATATTCACCTGGTTTAAATTAAGAAATCTAAGGACACAAACTTGGAGTGGCTGTGGAAAAGAGGCTTCTTTTATTGAATGTGTTAACTGGTAAAACTACTTGGAAAAAACAACTTGGATTTATATTGTTAGATTGAACAGTTATATATGCCTTATGATATAGTAATTTTGTTCTTATATATATCCAAGAGAGTTTTTAATATCTATGTACCTGGAGGCATCTGAAGAAAAGAACGTAATGATACACCCTAACCAATCAGACACTAATCCAGCAGAGAATGGGTGAACATATTGTAGAAAATTCATACAGTTAAATATCACACAGCAGTGAAGATGAAGGGAGCACATAAATGAATATTGGTGACAAATAGTGTCAAGAAAGTAAGTCCCAGAATACTAGTCATAGGACACAATTTCATATAAAGTTCAAATATAAATAAAATATTCTGGTATACATACATCAATTAAAAAGTAAAGCAGACTCTGATAAACCCTACATTCAAATCCTAGGAGTGATAGCACAGGGAAAGAGCACAAAACAGATGGGAGATGTTGGCATTAACTAATCCTCATTTTTGCAATGTGTTTATGGATGTTCAACCTATCATTAAAATAAATAACTTTTTAGAAAATATATTCAATAATAATTGTTGATACCTGTACCAGTGAAGTTAGTGTGTAAGAAATCAAGGATTTTGATCAATCTAGGTTTTTTTTTTTTTCAATCCAGGTTTTTGCACTTGAGTTTCAGAAGGTAAGGGTTTGGGCCAGTGCATAAACCAAAAGGGGAAAGAGCCTGTGTGAGCCGGGCAGAAGATCGAAGATTAAATACATGTGCAATGCCATAGATGGAGAGAACATTTGACTAAAAAATGATGGGCAACACGTACCACAGTTTCTGTGTCAGATACTAGCTATGTGCATTACAGAAATCTCCTGCACCCTTTTACCTGTGGGAACCTGGGCATAGAAAGTTCACAGAACTAGGAAGTGAGAGAGTGTGTGCAGTTCACTAATACATCATTACAAGATAGCAGCTGCTGGATTGTGTTATTAAAAAAAAAGTCTTAGCCACAAAACAAAAAGTAGAAGAAAAGAATACTAATAGCCAGCAAATTATGCTGGACCTCCCCAGGAGATGATGGAAAAACAAATAAGAATCTAAAATCTTGATGAAATCCTGAACTGATTAAGAGAATGATAGAAGAAAAGAGAAAGATAAGAGCATAGCCCCTGACTTCAGGTAGATATTGCTGTCATAGAAGGACATATGCTCTGTGCTTCAAAAATCCAAAACCCAGGAGTGACCAAGCTTCAGGAAAGGCACATACGAAGGTACAAGCTGCTCCCACTCCAGGTTTCCAGGGCTCAGCCTCCAGAAATTCAAATCAGGAACCTGCAGAGACAGATTCTTCAACCTTGCTTAGTTCCTGCATTATTTGTGAATTTTTCACATTTCTCTCTGTTGCTGATCTCTAATTTAATTTCTTCATGGTCAAAGAACATACTTTGTATGATTTCAGTCCTCTTAGGTTTATGGGGATTTATTTTACAGCTTACTATACAGTCTATTCTGGAGAATGTTCCTTGTGCACAATAATAAATGTGTTGGAATACGTGAGAAATGTGAGAAGTAAATGTGTTGAAATATATAGGCTCTTTAGGATTGAGGATTTCTGTGTTAGAAGGCAGAGACAAAGTCTAAATGCCACCATGATGTGTCACTCAACAAGGGCCAGAGGAGTAGGGCTCCAAGAGAAAAGGCAAGTTAGAAGGGTTTGAATTTGCAGCAGATTTGTTAACTTCTCCAGAAGGTACCAATGTAGCAAATGCCTCTCCCTGAAAAAGGAGACACTACTCCCCTACATGGTAATTGTATGTTGCCATAATTAACTACTCAGCATGTAAATCCTTCTTACAGAGAGCAAGGACATAGGCCAAGATGAACAACTGACACAGGTAGCCTGGAACGCTGGGGAAGCTACACTTGTCACTCCCTGATGGAACACTGAGCCTCTGCGATTGTCTTTGGCGAGAAACAGGAGGGTCAAGACTGAGCAATGAGTTTGTTGATCCTCCATTTGTTTGGGGAATCATCTATTATAACTGAAGTGGCTAGTGTTTTTTTAAATGTAGTGCATACAGATTGATTCTGAGATACACTTGTGTGTTCCATTAACTCTTATGGATGCTGAAAAATGAGGCACATTAAAAGAAACAACTTGGTTTTGAACTAATGGAACTTCTGAACTAGTGAAGAAGCCAGAACTGCCTGAAAGAAGACACCAGAGGTGCTGTAATTGCTGAGTTAACCCCAGTCCACTAAGGTGTGGGAAACAGGTTTGACTGGCTGAACATGAGCAAAATTAGAATTTTGGACTTCAGCATAATTATTTGGGACCTATTATTTGAAACGTTCTTATATTTTTGATGTTCTTTTTGAGTCTAATGTGCCTTCATATATTTTAAATGCATAACCTCTGGTGAGCAATATTAGACAACAAAGCTGGACATAATTAGAGGAGACAAACTGAATAGAAAGTAAAATTTGAGCCTAAGATATCTGAGAGCATTAAATTCAACTTAATTAATGTGGTTTCCTAGATTCTTGTTAGAGCCTTTTAGGAGCAGACACTAAACTGCCCGCAGTGGCGCCAGGAGGTACAAAGGAACAGGCTGTTCTTGGGAAAGCAGTTTCATGGCAGCAGGAACCGAGTGCCCTGGCATCCTCCTGGTGCACTCAGAGGGAGATCACCACACCCTCCTGAGACATGGGGCTTATTGGTTAAGTCCAAAGAATTAAGGGAGAATCTTGAGGATACTAAGAGGCATCTCCATGTCTGTGACTCCAAGTTCTCATTCAAGGATTCCCATGAGTAATATTTATAACTTCTCTTCTGACTTCTTATTTGTTTCTCTTGCTGAAGGACAATCTCCTTGACTCATACTAATTGCAGGAAGCTGAAAGTATGGCTGCTCCAACTAAAGTAAAACCGTTACGAAAGCAGCAGTGTTGTACATTGTCATCCTATTCAGTACTTTGGCTTCTAAGTGAATATTTTTAACATCATTCCTTGAGCAACACAGTATTTAAATTACTATATGATCCAACAATTCTGCTTCTGAAATTATATACCCAGAGAATATACCCAAAACAATTGAAAGCAGAGACATGAATGGATATTTTTACACTCATGTACACAGAAGCATTTTTCACAATAGCCCAAAGTGAAAGCAACCTGTGTATCCATCAATGCCTAATGGATAAACAAAACTTGGTATGCATATGCACAATAGGATGTTATTCAGCTCTTGAAAAGAAGGAAAGTAAGGCACATACCAAACATGGATGAATCTTGAAGGCATGATCCTAAGCGAAATAAACAAGGCACAAAAAGACAAATGCCATATAAGTCCACTCATTTAAGGTACATAGAGTTGTCAAATTTATAGAGACAGAGGTAGAACAATGGTTGTTAGGAGCTAGGAAAAGTGGTAATGGGAAATTACTGCTTAATGGGTATATAGGTTCAGTTTGGGAAGATTAAAAAAGAGTCCTAAAAATCCATGGTGGTAATAGTAACACAAAAATGTGAATCCACTTAATGCCACTGAACTGTACACTTAAAATGTTAAAAGTGCCAAATTTTATATTATGTATATATTGCCAGAGATTATTTTTTAAAAACCTTGTTGGTGGAAGCAATAAATGGATTTTCTAATGCATTAATATTATGTGAAGGCTTGTGTGTGACTTCTCTGAAATCATGTGTTTGAAGCTTTTGTTGCAAACATGTGTTAGTTCATCTTGTATATTAGTTTTCCTCTGTAGAGCTTTCACTCAAAAAAGGCTTTTGATGGGTAAGTCCTTTGTGAGGCTGGAACTTCACTGTCTTTTTTTTAAATCACTGTTACTTTTTCAGGGAAAAGGGAGCACAAACATCTAACTTGTGTGTTTATTTCTATAAGTAAATAATCAGCATATGCAAATAATTCTGCAAAGTTAATGTTTTTTTAATGTTTTAAATCAATTTCAAGTATAAGTTTAGGTGAGTCACACCTAGCATAAATAAGCTCTTTAGAATTTTTCTCATGTTTTACGTCTCCTTACAAGTTTCACTTCAAAACTACATCTATTTCTCTGACCAAAATTGGATGTCAACCATAATGAAACCAATATACACAGACATAGGTCCAAGGAGAACATTTCCAACTGAACCCACAAGTTAGGCAACTACTAAAATATTTGTTTGTTGTGCCAAAAACAAACTGAGAACTTATATCAATGATAAATAAGAGCAGCAAATGAGATTTAGTTTTGTTTTTTTCCTACCTCATAGAGCTTTGCAATAAACAGGGGAGCTGTTTGATAATATATACTTAATGTGGTACACTCCAAAACCACATTGTAACTTTATATGCACTGTTTTTGTATATGAGGGTGTGTTTGTGCCTCCAAAACTTAACCAAGAGTTATTATCTTCAACTTTATCAAATAGCATGAAAGAAGTAGAAATGACAGAGGCAGAGAAAACTGGCTGTTCTCTTATTTGTTTCACTCTATAGGTAGATTGAATAGGGACATAATTCAAAACACATTGGCAAGTCTTTTGTCATACATATATTTTTTACCTAACTACTACTATTTATCTACCTGAATAAAATTCAGACAAAAGCTGAAGAGATTAATCTTTTTAAAGATGGGCAGTAATGCTTTCTGCCTCCAAATAAAATTGAATTATAACATTCTTATCTTTCTGGATATCCATGTTGCTTAAATACTGGAAGTTAAATTAAAAAAATAGGTAGAAGTTTGGGTCTAAAAAAATGACATTTTCACTGTAATAGTCATCATTATTGTATTATTTATAAAGTCCAATCAATGATAAATGTCAAAAAAATCATAAGTGAATGTACTGTGTGCTGTACGAGGGTTGAGATACATGGAGAGAAATCTGCATCAGAGCAGAAAAAAAAAAGAAAATAAAAATTATGATGGTTTTTCTCTAGGGAACATTCTCTGAAGATGAATGACACAGGTATGCATTAAAGAGCCAAATTTAAAAAGAGTATAATAAAATGGGATATTTTAATTTATTTTCTACTTTTTCAGCCCATGTTAAAAGATTAATAGTACCATTGAAAATTATAGTTAGTCTTTGTGTAAGGAGATGTGACAGTGGGAATGCTTGAATTAGAGGAAAGTAAAATAAATAATCAAATGAAAATGAACACAATGCAAGGGTAATCCAAGTGTTTGAGATTACATGTGTCAAGAACTTAAACAGAGTGTTATATTAATATTCACATAAATATTCTATTATGGCATTTTAGCTCCCCTTTACACATGAACAACAATAGAAAAAGATTAAAAGAGGTTAATTAATTTGCAAAAGGTACATAACTTATAATAGACTAAGCACTGTCTTATTCACTGGCTCTCCTCACTCACCCTCCCGGATAAATGACATAAGAATGTTGTAAGATATTTGATGAAGTGACTTTGGCTGTGACCCTGAATACAGCTGGGACAAGTTGCAGGGGATAAAATGTATACTAAACTAAGAGATTTTGGAATAATAGTCAAAGGTCTCTGGGTTTATTGAATTTTTAGTCTTAGCTAAACTGTGGCTAGCACTAATGAATAAGGGTTCAGGTAGGGTTAAAAAGGACCACATGGGGCACCATGAGGGGAGCTCAAAGGCACAATTCTTCTGAGAAACCTGGGTGACTAGGAACCTGGATTCAGAGTTAACTAACAAACAGAACCTTTGGAAATGTGTTGGGAGAAGGACATTAGGATTGTGAAGTTCCAGAAAGCAAAGGCACTGTTCCAGGGATTTGTCATGTGTAAGTAAGGTTGGTTGTACTACTCAAGGGCCCTGACTATGTGCCCGCGCTGTGAACACATTCTGAACATTCTGAAGGAGAAGGGTTTGAGGAGAGCCAGCTCCTACTGAGTCATTAGAGAGATGAGCTATTGCAAAATACAAGGGAAGAAATCACGCTAGTAGAAAGTCAGATGTCTTTACTTAAAAAGTATCTGAAGAAATCGAGGACAGGGTCATGGCCAGGATGCAAAATGTGGTAGACACAGAGATGCGGGACCCAGATGCCCCTTTAAGGAAAGATTGTCATCAACTCTAGGACGTTAGTCAATAGACGAACTCCAGCTTCTTCAGGACCTGAACTCCACTGTGGAGAGCTGCCTTTCCAAGGGCCAAATCTTTCCTGCATAACCTGCATTATGTGCCTTTTCAAGTTGGGGTTATAAAGCATCAGCAACTTTAGCTCAATGTGGGCATTCTGCAAAAGTCCTTATCTCAGATGTCCCAAGGCAATGGCCCAGGCTTTGTCAGGCCTACCAGTGCAGTTTGCTTCCTTCCCCTGTGCGATGCAGTCAGTCTCCTTTTCACAAGTATTGATTCTTATCAATCATTTTGCTCCCCAAACTCCATCCTCCTATCTGCTTCGGGAGAATCCAACTTTAAAAAATGAATAATGAATTCACCATCCCTAATTCCCTAAGTAGATATAGAACACATGGTTATACAATCATTTAATATTCACAATGGTTTCACCTAGTAGACATTATCTCCATGTTATAGGTGAGAAAACTGAAGGCTTCTTTGCTCAAAGATCCCCTTGTAGAAAGATCCTTCTTTTTTTTGTTTTACAGTCAAAGAGTAGTTTAATAAGGCAAAAGTACATACTCAAGGAGGGGGTGTGGGCATGCTTGAGCAGTGAGCAGCTGGAAGATCATCCTTATAAAATGAGTGGAATATTTTGGTTGCTTCTTCTGAATATAAATTTCCTCTTTAGGTCCATGGTCTCTACTCCTGTGATGTCCTTTCCCACATTCAGTCTTCTCTGTCCTTTATCTCTGAGTGACAAATATGCCTCCAATGTCCCATCTGTCAGCATCAACTCTCATAAACTTCCTTTAATCTCTACAGCCTTAACATCAGCTAAATTACATTAGCCAAGGTTAGATTAAAATTATGCCCTTATTCACACAAACACACTGATATTTTTTCTCCAGAAATGTTATTTTTCAAGTATTATACACATTTTTAATTTCCTCTAAATTACATATTTCAGACATTTTTGATAAAGAAATTCAAAGATGTAAATTTAAGAATAAAATAAATACAACCTACTCTTTACACAGCTTAATATGTGTAAAAATGCATTTTTCAAAAACACATTTTCAAATAAGGGATGTATCACTTGTAGTGTACAAGTGAACAACCTTGAGAGATGGAGTAGTTTACCAAGAAGAACATAAGATTGATTATGAAATTTTTTGGATTCTCTCCCTAGCTCTGCTGTTGCTTGACTTTGGCAAGATCTAAAATATAGTCAACTTTGCACTTACTTCATGCATATGAACTAAATTAAATGATTCCCCTCCCACCCATATGGTGGACTTTCTGCACAGATGCAGTTAGTGTTACATGCTGTGCAAAATCCCAGCTGTATACTGAAAATGGTTCTTTCATTTATTTTCTTTTGTCCTTAGTTTTTTGAAAACAAGCTTAAGAAGCAAATGAAAAACAGATAACAAAACCAGAGTGTTAGCTAGGTCCATAATATACTGGTAAAAGATAAAAAGGGCTGAAAGAGAAAGAAAAAATACAAATACATTTAAATGAAAAGAGTGTTGGAAATGGGGAAACTCACATTATTTGCAAATTTTTTAAAAGGTATGTTCTTTAGAAGAAATGTCCTCCAAAAGAAATATTCAGAAACCCCAAACATCCTCCAAAGTTCTATTGAAGAAAATGTATTCTGAGAAAAAAATCAGAGCTATTTTCTTCCAAGGACTACAAAAAATCTGAAATCAGGATAGGAAATTTGTAGGAACTCAAATGTATATCAATCAATATCAAATTAAGCCCATAGGCAATTTCAGCTTTAATATTAAGTTCTAAAAGATGTGGGTTTAAAATAAAATTAACTCTTTACTGTAACTCAAGTTTTTAGCTATTCTTATGAGGAATTTCTGTTCAGAATATTCTTTGGTTTCAGATTCCTTTATGTTTCTCAGTAGGAAACCAGTTTTACAATTCTTCAGGCTGAAAGCCAATCTGAAAATCTGGAAGGATTCAGCATAGTTATGTGTGTATAGAATAGGCAGAGAAAGAAATGTGCTTGAATGTGCATGTGAATTTTATAAAACTATGCATGCAAAAACTGTATCATTCAGGATTGTTTTTACATAGTCTTTTCTGTAGCTAGGTAATTAGTTCAATCACTGTCACAGTTTGTCTGTCTCTGTCTCTGTTTATCTCTACTTATATGACTTCTATCTCTTAGTCAAAATCACCTGTATAGGCCTCCCAGAGTAATTTGTATTAGTGGCAAATAATCTGACCTGTGGGCTTTTAAGACCTCGAGATATTTCATCAGTGTATAATAATGTGTCATGTTGATGAAATAAGTAATATTTTTAAAACATTCATATTTTTTAAATGTTCAATTTTTAATTTTCAAGTTCAGCCTTCTACCTTTATTGTAATAGCACATAATAAAGATTAAGGAAGATTAACAGAAAGAGGTATGAACTTTGTTGTTTATTCCCTTGAGTCTCATATGTAATTTTCTTTTCCTAAAATGCCTATTTAGTATCATATGATATTTCTTACCAATTCCTTTCTAGAAACATCTTAACTATATCTAAAATTGTCCACATTTCAGAGCAAAAAATCTTACACATACAGCAGCCTTATGTCACATAATAAACACTTGGAATATATGAATCATATAGAAAATTTTGTTAAAAAAAAAACCCAGCTATTGAATCAAACCTCCATCATAAAAAGAGAACAAAAAAGGAATGATGTATAACACTGAATTGCACTAAGCATACATAAAGCAATACCAGAAGTTTTAAACATTACTGTTCTCATTACCTATTGTTGTGGAGCCAACCATCTCAAGAGTCAGTGGCTTAAAACAACAATTATTAAGTTTGTCACAGGTCTGCAAATTTGGCAGGACTGGGGTGGGATGGCTCCACAGAGTGTCACTCGGTGTGGCACGACTATGGCTGGAGCGTCCACTTCCAGGATGATGCGTTTATATGGTTGAGACCTGAGCCAAAGTTAACGTGAGTCTCAGCTCCCTTCCAAGCAGGCATCTCCTCGGAACTATGAGGTGGGATACAGCTGGGTTCTAGGAGAGATTATTCCCAGAAGCAGGAATTGAGAATTGCCACTTTTTAAAGGCATGAGCCTAGAAACTGTTACAGCATTCTTCTGATACGTGCTATTTGTCAGAGCAGTCATATAAAGCTCCCATAGTCAAGGAGAAGAAACATCGACTCCATGTCTGGATGGACAAGTGTCAGATAATTTGTGGCCAGCTTTAATTTTCCACAAATGTTAACAAGGCCACATAAGGCAGACTGTATGGAAAAACCAGTGAGCCAGATTTGAAATACCCACTAATTTCAGACTTCTAATCTTCAAACTGTGTTCCCAGTTTTAACACTCCAGTTTCATGTGAAGTATATCTTTCTTTATGTGTCTCCAAAATACATAAGCATCACTGTGAATAATTAGCTTTGGATAAATTCAACAATTTTTAACAATTTAAAGTCATATGTAAAATATATATAATAATATACTATATGTAATATAGTATATGTATTATTTATTATATATATTTATTAAAAGTCCTGTATTGTTTTGTATATAAGACACAGTTTATCTTCTTTATATTTTGTTAATAAAAAATTTAATTAACATAGTTAATGTAGTTATGGTTGATCTATTGAATTATAGCTAAATTACTTAGTATTTTAATAACTTGGTTTATGATACCTAACATTTACATAGTTAAAAATATTATAATTATTGTTTACTAATATTAGAACTTAACTCTTACAATTATCATTACTTCTATTTACCTTATGTCATCCTAGACTGTCACATACTTAATGTATCTTTAGGTTAATAAAATCAAAAGAAAATCCAATTTAAAGCATAATTACTGTGTCTTTTTCACACAGCCAGTCTCAAAGCTAACCATGCCACTGCTTCTTAAATTTAAAATGTGTATTTCCTTAAGTTGTTTATAAAATTAAGTGTAGTAACTTTGCAGACTGGCATCTGACTGTCAGCAATGCAATGGTAGGTCATATTCAGGGCCACATTAAGACCAATGGAGAAGGTAGCACTCCCCGTAAGCATGGAACTTTAGCAGGAAGGAATTGCTTTCTAGTAGAGGTAGATTCCTCTCATTAGCTGAAAGTTATAAAAGACAGTAAGCCCATTGTTTCTTTTTATTTTTCCTTCTTCCCATCTGCTTAGTTGTTCATTCTACATAGGATGCATTCAGCAGTGAACTTGAGTCCAGCGTCCTCAGGAAGGCTCCCGGAAGGCACCAAGGGCTGCTTCCCCCCATGCGCATCCTTTCCTTGTATATCCTTCATCTCCCTTATTTGCCAGGACAGTGGTAAATCAAAATGACGGCAGCTTTCACGGAGTCTGGCTTGTCATTCCTGCTGATCTTTGAACCCTGAATAGACTTTGTAGTCTAGTTCACAAACTGGCAGAACTGTCAAAGGCAACTATTCCATACCTGTGAAAGAATTTGATGTTGTGAAAAACAAGAGGCCTTCAGAGGCCATATTTTTATAACCAAATGGCAATATAATTTCCTCTTGTCTAAAGACTATCTCTGAAATATGTTTTCTTCAGCACATACAAAAAATAATATACTTACCTGAATTATAGACTAAAGTTTTTTAAGTGGAAGAGATATTCAATACTAGCAATTATTAAACTTACACTTTACAATGAGGAAAACGCTGAGAATTATAGGAACTTGCCTCAGCCACACAGCCCATTAGAAGCAGAGTAAGAATTGGGACCTAGATTTCTAGGTATCCTGTTTAGAGTTTTCTCTATGGTTATCATATGTCAGGATTTTCTCCTGAAGTATGTTATCAGTATATGATGTGGCAGACTATTTTAAATCTTTGTTATATTAGCAATTGTATAAGGAAATCTCTTGTTGATTATCAATATTACCCTGGAAAATTATTTAAGAAAGCACAACTAGGATGATAGACATTATTTAAGAAAGCACAACTAGGATGATAGACAGAATGCTAGGTTTCTGCTGCTAAGACATACAAATGCTGAATATAATATGTGAATACCACGTGTAATACAAAATATATAGATATAGATGTAATGAGAGATGCTCAGATGCCCTAGCAGCAAATGAGAGATTGGAGTGGACTCTGTGTGGCATAAGTGTAAAAGGTAATTTACTTTGCCTGGGGTGTTCCATTGTGCCTATTGTACTGGCTTAATGAATAGTATCCCCTTCTACTCTCAAATGTTTTCTGGTTTGGATGAAAATTATATGGTCACTATACATATGGGACTGTGGAATCCAAATGTGCTGGGTATTTAATGCCCATAAAATGATGGTCACAAGGCCACAGACAATAACAAAACCAAAAGAAATCTTCCTTTCTGAATGGGGATAGACACTGCCAAGTGTTACCAGTCAGCTGACTGAAGTGAAGGTTATGAATTGAAGGAGTATCAACATGGTTGATACTCTGTTTAAAACAGAAGCCTAATCCTGAAATCCAGTTTCTGGTGACAAATCCTCTATTTAAAACCTAACATAAGAATTGTCCATACATAAAAAAGGGACTTGGGTCAGTCTTCATTCCATCAGGAATACCAAGTCATTCTAATGAAATAATTGGTTTAATAAATGTGTTGGGATTAATGATGGTGGGGGGAGCTCAGTCAGAGAGATTGTCACCAGACAAAGACAATTATAGGTGGAAGGTAAGGAAAGCAAATATCAGTCTTCATCTTAAGCACTAGATCAGGTGCTTCTCAGGGACTGGCCTGAATGGTTGAAAACTCCTTCATCTGTCCCATCAGCAGCAGCAGCAGCAAAACTGGTACTTCTCACAGTCTCAATAGATGTTCCTGTGACTCTTCAGTCTACTCATGAGTCTGAGAGAAGCAAATATCTTCTAAATAGCACATGAGCTCTCTGGATGGTAACTACAGCCCCATATTTTGGAGAAAATGGGGTTCTGGCAAAGGAATTTCCCTGTTTGTTCTCTATAGTGAAGAAGAAATCACAAAAGGGGGGTGAGGTGTGTGCCAGGGTGACACTTGATACCCTCACACAGTCTCAACAGAGATGAATTCACTCCCGTCCACCAGAGATGTTTCAACAACCCAGGGAACACGACACTCCTTCTGAAGGCAATTCCTTTGAAGGAGGATTCACAAAGAAAATTCAAAAGCATAAAAATGAATCCTTTCCACTGAAAGTAAACTAACAGAAAAAAGGAAAAATTCACACTCAAAATCTAGACATTTACAACAATCTGAAATTTATTTTACAATAAATACAGTTCAATTATTCAGAGATAAAAGATGTAGAGTTCATAATGGACCTAAAGTATTTTTAAAATACACAAGTTCCACAAATAAATAATATTAACATTTAAATTAAAAACTGATAAATTAATTAATTAGTTATTTGTTAATTATTTGGTCAGTAGATATGAAGAAAATATCAAGACTACATCACATTGAGTGCAAAGACGATGACTGCACCAAACAGACAGAATACAAACCTGGATATATGTCTAAAGGAACACTCAAAAGTGAGGGAAAAAAGACAGGGAAGAGAGGCTAGCCTTAAGTAGAAAGTGAGTTAAATTTTTCTAGAAATATTAAAAAATGAATTCTGAGTAGGAAAACTAAAGCAATCTCCACTTTCAGAACATCAAGAGTAAAGTAATATATTTTACTTCTCTATATATGTACCGGAATTGTAACAATGAATAATTTTAAGATATATATTAACATATTAACATCTAATAATCACTTTCAGCTACACTGACTGACACTTTGATCTTCAATAACAACAGAATCTTTTCAGCCTTAGTTCACTCATCCTAAAAGTGGAAATAATGCCACTGATCCTAACTCTATCAATGAGGTATCAAAACACTAAGTATACTATTTTGAAGTACCTTAGGAAGCTGTAGAGTAATATGTAAATATAAGCCGCTGTATCTCTATCACTGATTTGAAATCTCAAGGTGCCATTATTTGTCTTTCATCCATTTAATTATTGTTTCAAACATTCAAATGTTTATTAACATGAGAAAATAAAATCAGAAAATTATTGGAATATGATGGCAGTTATTTTGGGATGAAAATTTTAAGACAGTGGGTAGTGGGTGAACGACAATGTTTTTAAAATTCTCATTTCCATTAAAGCATCATAAATTTACTTGAATGATGCTATTATATGGATTAAAATCAGAGTACAAGTTCAAGATCAAAAACTGCTTTCAAGTATAAGAATTATCAATGATGAAGATTGATGGTGTCAGGTTGTTCTGACCTTCTTAGAATTAGATCTAAACAGACAAGTCCTTCAGCTTTAGAGCACTTTATTAAAAATTGTCTCTTTTCAAGATTGAACTGAGTTATATGGAGGTGAATATGTGGACCATTAAGTGTGTTAATGTAAGCATTTACTAATGGTTTTAAGAAATAATGGTGATTAGGAAAATTAAAACTAAAAATCTTCCTGTTGGTTAGTTGTATAAGCCACCTTAAATCTTCAGAACCTGACATTTTCGACAAACTCAAGATTAAAATTGGAAGTAGGAAAGAAAAACATTGGTTTTATTTTTGACTTTGCTTTTTTCAACATATATTAGAGAGTAAAATCTCTAGTATTTTATGAAACTTACTATGTAGTATTTGTAGAAAATGTTTTCCAAAAAAATAATTGTATAAAATACAATTCATCAAAGAACAGAGCCCTTTAAAACCAAATTATTTTATTCCATCATAGAATGAATCTTCATCATGAATACAGTTGTGTATATGAGTAGTTTTTTAGTGGGAAGTCTTCAGTAGCTTTTTCCTCAAAAAGTTAAAATAAATTGGGCCCACCTTAATCAAGGTTATGACTTCCTTGAGACTTATCTTCTGACAAAATCATTTTCTACAATCATTTTCCTTTCTGTTAGCAACTATTGTCAGGGGCTTTTCTGTGTCTGTCACATTCCCCTGTCTGTAAGTCCAAAAATGATCTGATATCTTATTATTTGTACTTTTTAAAAATAGTCTAAGTTCAGTTAGAATTGATCCACAATTAGGTACATATTTATTATAGCTTTTTAACTTTTGGTTTACAGGGAGTAGTCTAATTAGAATAAGCCCTGACAATAGTGCCTGATTTCAGTTGTACAGCAGTGAGTATGGGGTGCTGGGGAAGAGGGAGGGAGGCAAGTCCCAGGGCTGGTATTACACAGAAGGAATGGAGATTTCTCAGTGATGGGCCATCCACCCAGCAGCAGGGCTAAGCTCCCTCTACTCTCACTGCAAACAGCACAGAACATTCACTATTTCCTTGCTCCCAGAAGATTTTGTTCCATCACAAGTAATATTGAATGTTGATTGCCTAAAATATCACACACACAAAAAAAGTTGATGAGACAAACCTGAATTCACTTCTTGCCTTTATAGGGGAGAATACTACCTTGGCCAAGAGGAAAGAGATGTCTAATAAGATTTTAAGGTCTGATTTGAGGTGGGTCAGTCAATGTGGAGTCTTGGTTAGGATTGGGTAGAATCATAATAGCATTACTTAGGACTGTGGACACAGGAAGGAGAGAATTTGGGGCAGGTAATACAAAGGGTCTTGACATGTAGCTTTCAATAAGACCCTGAATAAAAAATGAAATCATTCACAATTTATATCTTCTTGGGCAAGAGTTTTCTGTGATATTAAAGTTAAGTTGATAGAATAAATAGAGGAATAAAGGTATGTTAATGTAGACAGTAAACTGTGTGAATACAGTCTCCATTCTCAGCAGGGAATCCAAAAAAAAACAGTATCAAGACTGATGAAGCAAGACAGGAAAGCAGATACCAGAACAGAGAACAGCAAGCTCACTGAAGAGAAACATTTAAACAAAAAGAGAAAAAGCTATATGACTGAATTTTAAAATATATATGGCTTTAAACATACATACATATACAAATACAGTAACACCATAAAGTAAAAATAAGGTTTCTGAAATTAAAAAAAGACTCAATACATAGGGTAAAAAGCAAAACAGATACTGCTGGAAAGTTAATATACAGACATAGTTAATTGAGGATTGCTCTCAAAGGAAAAAGGGACTGAATTATAAAGAAGGAAGTAAGAAACTTGGGGAAATATGTTAAGTTCCCACATCCCAGTTGCAATAGTGCCAGAAAGAGAAAACTCCAAGACTATTGACAAATCAATGAACAAAAATCAGTTTCACCTAAGAATGTTCCTTAACAGAATTTGTTAAGCATTTCCATGCTAACTAAATATTTTGTTTTTAATATGGAATTAAAAATTTATGCCTCACAAAGCAATGCTTTGTTATGAAAATAAGCAGAAAAATATTTGAGTTGCTGAAGAGCCCATGAAATCACACTGTGACAATTCTAGAAAGTGCCCCTTATTTATGCAATACATAGTATCTTGTATCAGAAATGGTCTAACCCTGTGATGGAGGTCTCATTCTTCTTTAACATTTCCGTGAGGCATGAGTGCTGGGAAACTCTTGACGTCTAAATGGTCATGACTGGCCAGAAATTCTTTGGGCGGAAAAGCCTGTATCTTTCTTCAGTTGCCTGGAATTCTCTCTCCTATGACAGCACAAAGTAGACTGATGGCAGGTCACTTGTCTCCAAATTTTACTTAGCTTTTTATTTCTGGATGCTGTGAAAGATGATTTTCTGAGTCTTTGGCAAGAACTATTTTAGTTAACTTAAATAATAATTTCTTACCAAGATTCATGTTTCCTGTTATCTTAAAATACATTAAACCATACCTTTTATTTCTACATCTGGATGTAAAATTCCTTCAGAAGAGCGCTATGAAAATGAATCCATTTTATTAAGGAAGATGTTCATGTTCCTTCAAAGTGATTATTCAGAAAAATAAGTGCCACCTGTCAACTACTCATCACAGATGACACAGGAAAGGTATAATGTAATTGTGGGTCAGGAGCCACAATTTTGTCTTTGAGCAACTGAACAAAATCTTACTGAAATTACCTTTCATTACAAGCTTTATTCTCAATTTAGATTCATAAAGATTGTTAGCGGCATTCACAGAGGAGGGGGAAGCATCCAGTCTGGCTCCAGTCCCTACTGTTACAGCCAGGCTTAGGTGATACCTGCTAATTTTGATCTGAATAAAAGCATCTCATCTCATTCATTTTACTTTTCAGCACTGACATAATACCCCTCTTTATACATTTTATCATAGAGACTACATACTAATGGGAATAGAGGCACTGTGTTTCCATTTTTTCTTCATTGTTGAACAAAAAACATCTAAATTTAGTGTGGGGACACTTTTTTGAGAGGATTATTTTAAGGGTGAGAAGGAATCTTGTAACAAGGACAGAGAAGTATTAGGAGAACACTGCTCGTAAGGCCTTTGAGCATCTCAAACGTTAGGCAAAAAGACTTCTTCTTTTATAGACAGGAATGGACAAGGCTGAAAGGAAATACACATGGGAACGTGAGACTGAGAAGATCAGAAAACTTTCTCCTTTGAGGTCAGCCTATTTGTAGGAAGGGCTAGTAAGGAGGCGTTGCATGCTGGCCAAAGTTAGGGACCTTGGGATGGAGAGTAGCTTGACTCAAATTGTTTTGTTTGGTTTCATTTGTTGTAACCAGCCTTTTGTTCCAATTAATCAGTGGTGAGAAGTAGTTCAGCTACTGATTTATGAAGCAAACAGTGGGAATTTGGAGGGTCTGTCTGGTTTTGTCATATGAAAGTAAGGGAATGTTCATGATTCTTACCTAAGTCATGTAGGGTAGAGTAGCTCATTGCAGTAGGACTTTTGCCAGAATGTAAAATGGTAGTGTGTTTCTTGGCTTGTTCTATTTTCCAGGATCACAGGGCTCTGGTAAAATTAAATATTGTTATCATAAAGGGAATTGTAGATAGACATCAGGAATGCTTAAAAAATGTCTTGCAACTTCAAAGCACAATTCCATAAGTCACTTACAACCATCCAGGGAGGTTAGAATTAAAACATGTAGAGATTCTTCTTTATATAAAGGAAGGTTTGTGCAAGGCCTAAATCTGGCTGTTGCATATATTGCTTGTCCTAATTGGTACATATATGTATATAAAAATGTAAGAAATGTGTCTGTTACTCTATAGAATCTTACTACATCTTAGTACTCTGATGGACAGTGAGTGCAATAGGGCATTGGGTGCGGACTTGATAATATCGGTTAATGTAGTAACTACAATGTTGCTCATGTGAAACCTTCATAAGATCGTATATCAATGATAACTTTATTAAAAAAAAGGAATGATGTTTGTCAGTATTTAAACACCATAAAGCTGTTAAGACTGCTATCTCTAAAATCAGTGATGTTTTAATGGATTGTATGTAAGATGAGTTTTGTCAACACAGAATGGAATATTCTTATATTATTTTCTTAGAGAACACCTAGAATAAACGGCCTGGGTTTCTATTTCCTCACTCAGAGAAAATGAGAAGATAATTATTCCAAAGTTAAATATAGAATATAACCTGTATAATAATATAAAATTATAAGAAAAAATACAAAGTACTGAACTATAGATTTTGAGTCCAACCTGTTTTCCAGCACTAATTCTGCAATTTATTAAATTTGTTTTGTCCCACTTGTAAGTTATTAAGTCCTTGGTTTCTTGTTTCCTACATGGCAAATTTATTACACCAGTACCTACTAAATTAAATGGACTAGGTATGTAAAGTCCATTCACTACATGTGGACCAAAGTCCCAGGGAAACAAAGGAGCTGAAAATATGGGGGGTAAACTTTTTTTTAACAACATCAGGGTTTGATTTACATATATTGTGAAACGTTTACCACAATAAGTTTAGTTAGCATCCATCCTTTCATGTAGATAAAAACAAAAAAAGAAAGAAAAAGAAAAAACAGAAAAAAAATTTTCCATGTAATGAGAGCTTAGGACTTACTCTCCTCAAAACATTCCTATATACTGTACAACAGTGCTCACTAGATTCCTCATGCTGTACACTGTTACCCCTGGTATTACTGACTTTATAACTGCAAGTTTGTACCTTTTGACTACTGTCCAGTTCTCCTCTCTGAACCAGCCTCTGGAAACCACAGTCTGATCTCTTTTTCTTTTTCTGTGTTTTTGCTGCTGCTGTTCTTCTTGTTTGTTTGTTTTAGGTCCACGTGTAAGTGAGGTCATGTGGTATTTGTCTTTCCCTGTCTGACTTATTTCCCTTAGGATACTGCCCTCAAGGTCCATCCACTGGTAGAAATGGCAGGACTAAATTTGAGCTAATAAATACCCTTATGAGTAAATCCTTACAGTAAAAACTGTTAGTACATGACATCTAAATAGGACAACCGACTGAGTTTATAGAGCAGAAGTGTTACAATTCTAAATTTGTTCCCCTACTGAATTTTCCTTTTGGTCACCCTACATACTACATAAACAATTCTTACTCTTGATTCTTTTTTTTTTTCCTAGAACAAAACCCAAAGGCATTCCATCCTCACGTTTTTTAAACTTGAAATGTTTTTCCTACTAACACTAAAAATTATGACATATACACACAGTTTTAAAAGCAAATCATTTTCCTGTCATACCCATAGAGTTTCCTCAGCTAGCTTAATAATAACTGGGTCTGGGTCATTATTCCTCTGAGAAATGAAAAATGAATGTTCATAAATAATTGAGTTTTTAAAAGCCATAATAACAAAGGACTTTTAAATGTCACATTTACTTACCAAATTCACCTTTTGTTCTGCCATGTAATTTTAATCTACGTTTATACGTACTGTGCATGATTCCTTTTTGTTGCATTGTCTCTAGGGAATTGTGAATATTCCATAACTGAGCCTGCAAGAAAAATCTAGAGGAATCTTTAAGATAATTAACTGTGTAAGGGGCACTACTATTCAATGCTGGGGAATTTTGGTCTTTACAAGTATCCTGGATAATGTTATTACACTGCTTTTACTTCAAGTGTCAGGGAGCAATGAAGTGAACCTATAATCATTTAGTAGCAAGAAAATTAAGAAAATTTTTGTACCTTCTTCCTGGTATGTCTACTTTTGTCAGGGAGATTTCACTACTGGAGTATAGCACATCTTTTTGGCAGCAATGATATGAGTCTGTTAAAGTAAATTGGACAATAAGACCCAGAGAAAATAGGACCATTCAAGAGCTGTATGCAATTATCTCAGGGCCCTAAGGAGAAAGAAGTGGAGCATCTGCTGTGAAGGAAAGAATCAGCAATTGATGCCTACATGCAGTGAAAAATCAAGCCAGTGGTACGGACAAACATTTTAATACAGTATCCACTCTGTAACCTGAGCTTACCCTGCATTTAACCTGGACAAAACCACAAAGTCTAACAGATCAAAATCTCTGTTAAAAGTGTATGAGACAAAGTAATACACTTGTAATTTAGAGTCCTTAATATTTGTTGTTTTAGCTATTCTGTTATTTTCTACCTGGTCTACTAAAGAGGTTGTGAAAACATTTAAAAAAATGAAAGAAAATGCACTAAAAGTAGTTTCTCCAATGTCTTTTTTCTTAATCAAATAATGTATAGTCAGTGGACACCTACCTGTCAGTTGCCATATATACATGTCTATAAGAGGTTTGTTTACAGTATATTTTGTGAATTTGAACAATGAAAGAATCAACAACAAATCCTTATATGTTAAGCCTAAGTATGTTTATCTGATTCTTAAAACATGCACATACACAAACACAATGGATTTTTTTCTCTTCAGTGATGTAATTTATATGTCCTCAACAATAATACCCCAACTTATTGTCAGTTTTTCAGATCAGTGTACCAAGATTTAAAGAGGGTAATAGAATTCTTAGAGTTGCAACAATTAGAAGTACCTACTTTGTAAGGTTGTACTATAAATTAACTAAATATATAGGACTTAACAATAATTTAAAATGATGCCTGGACATAGAAAGTACTATAGAAGTGTTTGCTATTGTTTTGACCCCTGTTTTTGAAATATTGAATTTTTCATCTTGTATTACAAAATTTAAAATGTCATCTACTACTAAAACATCAAGTGCCCTTTTACAGAAACTGGAAACATGCCAGGACTCCCTCTTAGCCAGGGCCTTCTGATTTCCTGGAGTGATGGTGATCACAAAAGCAATGCTCATAAAAGATAATGAGGTACCACATGATGCAAAGTCAAGAGCGTCTAAACCCCAGAAACACCTGAAGGAATGTGGTTGCAATTTGCCCTACACTTGAGAGTATAATTAGGATGAGGAAGGCAAAGGTCCAACCAATGGGTGGCCCAGGCAGTGGTGAGGACACCCCGGGGTTGGAAGGATGGCTCCAAAGAACACCTGACTCAGTTTAACATTCCTAACAGCAAAACACAAAAGTTGGCACCTGAGTCCAAGTTTACAAATTCCTTAAGTTAAAAGTGATAGAACAGAGGCAACTCTAATGCTACATTTTTATTCCTAAAACAACTTAACTTGATATAGTCTTTTGGCATTTACAAAAACTCTTTCCAAAATATGAATATATGATCTCATTAATTCACCTGTTAAGGATGAAGGGCAGATATCTTTATTAAAAATTGACAATATAAGAAGAAACATTAAGAAGAAGGAACAAATTCACACATCACCCCCAATATCATGTCCAATCTTGCTCCTCTTAAAAAAAATGGAGTTGTAATACTAAAACTATAAAACTCTCAGGTCTGGAATCCAGGCAGTCTGAGTCTAGAGGCATTCATTAATATTCTGAGCTTGAGGGACTGAAAAAGTCAACTCCAAAGGGCCAAACAAGTAATACAAGCCAGTCCTGGGCTGGGTGGAGTGAGCAGGGAGCTGAAGAGTACTTGCCTTTCTAAAGGAACCAACTGCTACTGAGCTCAAGCCAACTGATTACATCAGAAAATCAAACTGACATGCCCAGTTCTCCTGATAGTTTATGAAGGCCTGGAAATCCTAATGTCACTGCAAATTCTCCACATTTCCAGTGTAGGCAACTAATTCAATTTTGTAAAAACACTACTTCAAATACAACAGTCCACATGTGGAAATCTGCTGCAGTCAAACCCAGAGTGCCAATAAGTAGGTGCTTCAATCAGAAAACAGTCTCATCCAACAAAGAGAATGAGAAACGGTTAAATTTTGTAGCAGCACTGGGGATAGTAGTGGGACGATGTACATGCTAGGTGAGCACTGGGGTGACAGTGCTGCTGCCAATGCTGGCTTAAGTGGATGTGTGGTGGACTTCCATCTCCCACAATTTCTATCTCTGCCAGTAAAACCACTCTTAGTTCAAAAATATTTATTTATTTATTTATTTATTTATTTATGCAAACTAATTTTGTGACAACATTTTCAAAGGTGTTATGTTTTCAAGACTATAAATTTTAGAAATATTTCAGAAGCTAGTAGGAACTAAAAAGATTAGATATAAGTGAAAAATACTGAAAAACTTGGCACTTTTATGGTTGCATTCAACATGAGTGAAAGAGTTCTCTTGGTCTGAGAGGGAGGCTGGGAAAGAACTGGGGGTGAGGGGAATGCTAAGTGTGCATTTTGGCCCTGCTCTTTCAATGTGAGCAATTTTGGCTATGTTTCTAACTAGCATAACTCTAAAGCAGTGGACTAATCAGAGACAACTAGGCAGGATCAGCAAATCAAAAGATTCTCTGTGTTAAGATAACTCTTCAGCTCCTGACATTGGTGCTCTCTTTTGATATAATCTATTCCTGTGGCATAAACCTTCTAGGGGGAGTGGTTGTTCATAGTTTGAAAGGATATTTTTAAGGAATCATAAAGTAGGTGGCATGTAGCAATGAAGCCATTTGGTGTTCTTTTTTTATTTTATTTTTTATGGCCAAGAAACCTTGATTATATACTTTGCCCTCTAATTGACTTTCAGTAACCATTAGCTTTCAATCCAAGCACTCACCTCAAAAATACCAACCGTGACAGGAGCAAAACTCCTGTCTTCCAGTTCTTTAAAGATGTCACAGGTGAGAGTCGGAAGTTCAGACAATAAATGAAATATAGGCTTAAAAACATAGTTACTATTGTAAATTTAGCAATAATAAAATCAGGTAGTGTCACAGAAATGTCAAGCATGCAGAAGTCTGCAATCAAGTTTCGTATATCACTCTCACAAACTCTGGAGGAGACACATTCGCAAACTGAGACCTCAGCCAAACAAAAGAAGCAGAAAAAAATTAATTAACATTATATCCAATAACCTAAAATAGAGGCCAAGTGTCTGGTACAGTGCCTGGCACATGGTTAAAGCTCCTTAAAAAGGATGGATAAATGAAATGAATGAATAAGTAAACACTATTTTCCATCAAACTATCTTACTGCAAATAAAGATTAATGGACTCCAGCTAATGTAAGTAAAAAATAAAATCATAGGAAAGATAATATAAAGATCACAGAATGGATGGAAATCTTAGAGAACTTAGAGATCAAAGCTATGAGGAGAGTAGCCACACAGTAAGAAGCAAATCCAGACACCCCACAGAATTGGCTGAAATATCATATTGGAGGCATTACTGTGGATCGCCTGGTCTCACCATCACTGACCTCATGGTGCCACCATCTCTAATAGAAATATCAGATTTACTAAGTCTTGGTCACATGTCTAAGTTATCTGGGCATTATCTGGTCTCTTGGGATTCTTTATAGGATGGCAAGACCTATGTTCCCACCAAGACTCACAAAACAGAAATACTGCTAAAGTAGAAATTAAATTTTAAGATGGTAAAAAGATATAGCAAAATGCACTGCAGTATTATGGAATACAATAAGACTTTTAATGTATATATGTACCTTTGTATTTATATATATATGTATATATATACATATATATACACACATATACATATATATACACACATATACACTAAAATGGTAACTGATTAATTTGGTTTATGAGACTGAATGAGTTTTCTTGTTTTCACACCATACTTTCATATTTTAATAAAATAAACAATTGAAAAGCTATTTATAAAAGAAAAGAGAATATACTGCTTTGGATTATTCATTCACTCATTCTCTTATTCATGGATTAACAGTACATATTTATTGTATAACAGCTATGTTTTAAAGGCTGTGTTAGCAACTACATAGTGTACTTCAATCGAAACTTTGCCCTTGTGAAGTATACAGTTAATCAGGGAGGAACACATTATACAAATTCATAAAGAACTACACATTTTGATATGGAGAAAAACCATAAATTAGTTTGCAATATAAAATCTGAGGAGGTAGGATGCAAGATGAGACCAGAGGAATAGAACAGTTGGCTAAGAAAATTGGAGGTAGACCAGTCTAAGCCAGGGACAACAAACTCTCCTATTTAAGAAGTCATGTAGTAAATATTTTCCACTTTGCAGGCCATATAATCTCTGTTGCAGAGAGATCACAGACACAGACAACAAACATGACCAACAAATGAACACCACTGTTTTCTTGTAAAATAAGCAGCAGACTTTTGGGCCATTGGCTGATCCTCAAGCCAGACAAAGAGCACATTAGGCATGTGTGAAAACCTCAAGGCATAAAACTTGAATATACAGCTTATTAAAAAACAAGACATTCACTGAGCACTGTGTCTGAGATAGGAAATACACTTGAAGTTTATTATCTCATTTAGTACTCACACCTATTTAACTAAGTAGAAGAAGTTCTTATTATATCTGTTTTACATATAAGGAAAATGGGACATGGAAATACTAAGAAAATGGTCACAAGTCATATATTTGTGAAAGCAAGTATTTGGACTCAGGTAATTTAACTTCGCAGATCACACTTGTAAGGAATGTTCCAAAGAAAATGTAGCTGTATTTCTAATTAGAATGTCTTTAAATACTTCATTCATCTTGAAGAATTAGATATTGTTAATAATAGTGAGATACTGTGTCTTCCCACTTAGAGTATATTATGTCTCTGCATTTCTTCTTAATCAGAAACATATTAATTTTGCATTTGTTTATGTCTTATTTTATACAGTTATATAATACTTTATAGATTTGTTCATATAGGACCTGAAAGTTTTGTTTTTATTTTTAGTGATAAGTA
Organism: Manis javanica; assembly: GCF_040802235.1. Classification (NCBI taxonomy): domain Eukaryota; kingdom Metazoa; phylum Chordata; class Mammalia; order Pholidota; family Manidae; genus Manis; species Manis javanica. Next base: position 104,113,362 of record NC_133158.1, read on the forward strand.
TTTTAAATTTTTTGTCACTTTTAGGGTAAAGCAATTATTGATAGCCATATTAATTTTAAGTACTTATTGCCAAAGTACAGGAAATCTATTACTTACACACTTAATTTTTTTATTCCTATATCATATTAATTCTAGAAGTTATTTACTAATGCCACTTGGGTTTTCTAGTTGGACAAATAAAGAGTAAAGAGAATTTTTTAGTTTATATTTTTTAATGTTTGTAAAATATATTAATATTCTTTTCCTATGACAGGTTTTACTGATTTCAAGATATTATTAAATAATAATGGTGAAAATATACAATCCTGTTTATTAATTTCCATTTTACCAGATGGAAATATTACATGGAAGTTTAAAAATAATCTGAAGATAAACAATTGGAATTATTAAAATAACAGTGAAATCTTTGGTTTCATCATCAATTTATAGGCATTATTCTTGTTTTCATGTTATCAACAGCAAAAAAATCAGAAAATAAAATTATTTACAATGATCATATAAAGGCTTAAAATTACTCTAAAAAGTACCCAAAACCTCTCTTCAGAAAAATGCAAAGAAATAATTGAGAGTAAAGTTTCAAGTAATTTGACATATATTTTGTTCATATATTGTTATACTCAGCATTTTAAGATCATATTTCTACCCAAATCTTCATAAATTCATTATGATCTCAGACGAACTTCCAGTATTGTCTGAATGTATATATGCATGTGTATGTGTGCAAAATTATATAAATTGATCTACATCGATTTGCAAATGCAAAGGGTAGCCAAATTTGAAAGACTCATGCTGTGGGATGACATGATTTATTATAAATTTACACTAATTTAAATAGCATGGTTAAGACAGTGTCCTTTGAGCACAAGGATTAAAAAACAGAATAGGATGAAATGGAATTGAATAGTCCAGAACTAATCCTACACTCATATAGACCCTGTAATTATGACACAAAGTACACTATAGACCAATGAATAATGAATCTTAACTCCATCTTACATTATACATAAAATCCATTCCAGGTGGAGGACAGGGCACGCGACAAGTGGTGCCGAATCCTGGGAACCAGAACATCACTGGCACAGGGAGGACCCTTCAGACATCTGGAGAGGATTCAGAACTGCAGGTCAGAAGAAAGCCCGGAGGGGTAAGTTCCGAGAGGCCCCTGCTTTTTAGGATGATGGTTGATGGTTCTCTGTAAATAAGGAGGCACCATGGGGAATGCACCGTCATTAGTCACGGCGCTGCAGACAGCTCTCAAAGAGCGAAACTTGAAGGTCTCCAGTAAAGTCTTAGGATCTTTTGTGAAGGAGATAGACCGTGTGGCCCCCTGGTTCATTTGTTCAGGGTCCCTCTCAATCCCGAGCTGGGACAAACTGGGGAAAGATCTTGATAGAGAGGTGGAGGAGGGTAGCCTGAGGGGAGGCACCAGGCCCCTCTGGAAACTGATTAGAGCTTGTCTGCAAGATGAGAGATGTGAAAAGGTAATAAAAGAAGGTCAGAGAGCATTGACAGATATCCAAGAGAGCATGTCAGAAACGGAACGGGAAACAGAGAGCGCGCGCGGCCGAAAAAAGGCCACAAAAACGAAGGTAAAGAAACCTCAGAGTGAGGGAGAAAGCCCGCCTAGGGCAAAAGCGAAAGAGCCCCGAGAAGCGAGTGACGATCGCCTCGGAGAAAATAGTAAATACCCCTGGAAAGAGTTGAGGGACCTCCAACTCTCCAATAGGGAATCTGAGGAGGAATTAACGTCCGCAGAGGAAGGGGAAGAGAATAAAACCGCAGAGTGCAGAAGTAAGGGAACCAGCAAAGTTGAAAAGCGGACCAAGGAAAAAATGAAAGCAGGGTGTCCCCCGACGCCCATTGCCCCGCCACCTTACGTGAGTGGCGCACTCTCCTTTTGCCACCCAGATACTCTTCAGGCAATTAGACAAATGTTTCCTGTATTTGAGGATAATGGTGTACGCTCTCACCAGCCCCTGAGCCATAAACAAGTTAAGGAGTTAGCAGAATCCGTTCGGGCTTATGGAGTCAGTGCTAACTATACCATAGCACAAGTTGAGAGATTAACAGAGACAGCCATGACACCCACAGACTGGCAATATGTAACTAAGGCATGCCTTTCTAGTATGGGGCAATACATAGAATGGAAGGCATTGTGGCATGATATCAGCATGACCCAGACACGCGCAAACGCGGCCGAAGGACAGCCTGCATGGTCATATGATATGCTGACGGGCCAAGGACAGTGGGTAGCCAACCAGACCGCCTTCCCCTTACAGGTATACGCACAAATAAACACGTGCGCTGCCAAGGCATGGAAAGCCCTCACCAACAAAGGAGAAGTATCAGGCAATTTGACAAAAATTATTCAGGGGCTGAGCGAGCCATTTTCTGACTTTGTCGCTCGTATGATGGAGGCCGCAGGCAGAATATTTGGAGATCAGGAACAAGCAATGCCCCTAGTGGAGCAATTAGTATTTGAACAATGTACCAAGGAATGCAGACAGGCGATAACACCCTGGAAACAAAAAGGGATACATGCCTGGTTGAAAGCCTGTAGAGAAATAGGAGGGCCACTCACCAATGCGGGCCTAGCAGCGGCCATATTACAGAGCCACAAACAAGCCAGGATCACTAACAGAAGTATCAAATGCTTTCAATGCAGGAAATTAGAACATATAAAGAGAGAGTGTAGGAGCCCAGCTTCAGAACAAACAACCCAAAAGACCCCTAGGTTGTGCCCTAAGTGTAAGAAAGGCAGGCATTGGGCCAATGAGTGCCGGTCTATTAAAGATATAGAAGGGAAACCCTTAGAACTGCCAAAAAACGCCCAGAGGGGCCCCCGTCACCAGGGCCAGCAAATATATGGGGCAACCAGCACGCAAGTGTCATTCGGGAACAACCAGGCCCCCCAAGGAGAGCCACTTCAGGTTCCGCGGGATTGGACATCCGTGCCACCACCAGAATAGTGTTGACTCCACAGATGGGAGTTCAGCCTATCCCTTCAGACTTTAAAGGCCCCCTACCACCAAATACCATTGGGTTACTCCTAGGGCGCTCTTCTGCTGCATTGAAAGGCCTGGTAGTTCATCCCGGAGTCATAGATCAAGATTATGAAGGACAGGTAAAAATCATGTGTTCGGCTCCCAGAGGAATCTATCCTATATCCCCGGGAGACCGCATAGCCCAGCTCTTAGTTTTACCTAGTCTCCACGCCAATTATCCTGCTACCAACATGGAGAGGGGAGAAAGGGGCTTCGGCTCCTCTGACTGGGATTCAGCCTTCATAGTATTAGATTTAGCAGACAGACCAAAATTAACTCTTCAAATAGAGGGAAAGAGCTTTGAGGGAATCCTAGACACTGGAGCAGATAAAAGTATTATCTCTGCAACCTGGTGGCCCTCCAAGTGGCCTGTGACCCAATCCTCACATTCATTACAAGGTTTAGGATATGAGTCAAGCCCTTCAATTAGTGCCAAACCATTGAAATGGCGAGCCCCTGAAGGACAAGAGGGTACAGTCACCCCTTATGTACTCCCTCTACCGGTCAATTTATGGGGGAGGGATGTCATGAGAGACTTAGGCCTCAAACTCATTAATGAATACTCCACCCCCGCCCAAGGCATGATGATGGACATGGGATACATCCCTGGCAAGGGGCTGCGGAAACACCAACAGGGACACATAGAGCCCATCCTGCCCAAAGTAAAGAATGACCGTCACGGCCTGGGTTTTTCATAGGGGCCATTGAAGATGCCATGCCCATACCTTGGCTCACAGAGGAGGCCGTATGGGTTCCTCAGTGGCCCCTATCCTCTGAAAAATTAGAAGCAGCTCATTGCTTAGTGCAAGAGCAGCTCCAAGTGGGACACCTAGAACCCTCTGTGTCCCCATGGAACACACCCATATTTGTAATCAGGAAAAAGTCAGGATCATGGAGGTTGCTTCATGATCTGAGAGCAGTAAATGCTCAAATGAGAATGCTTGGACCCGTACAACGGGGACTGCCACTCCTCTCTGCCTTACCCAAAGAATGGAAAGTGCTCATAATAGATATTAAAGATTGTTTCTTTTCTATACCTCTAAGCTCCAAGGACAGGGAAAGATTTGCTTTTACTTTGCCAGCTATTAACCATGAACAACCCGATGCCAGATTTCAGTGGAAGGTCCTCCCTCAAGGAATGGCAAATAGCCCCACCATATGTCAACTGTACGTTCAGCGAGCGCTAGACCCAATTCATAAAACCTATCCCACGCTAAAGATCATCCATTACATGGATGACATCCTTCTTTGCTCCCCACAACCAGCAGAAATAGAAGAAGCATATATAGATCTCACTAGATTCCTAGAAAATTGGAGACTGAATATAGCAAGCGAGAAGGTCCAAAAATCTAGTGTTAGCAAATTCCTAGGAGCAACCATTTACACAGATGTAATTTGCCCCCAAAAGCTTGAGATAAGACATAATCAATTGCGAAATTTGAATGACTTCCAAAAACTCCTAGGGGATATTAATTGGTTGCGCCCATACTTAAAGATACCCACCACTGAATTGACTCCACTATTTAAAACCCTAGAAGGAGACCCACAACTAACGTCACCGCGCTCCCTCACACCTGAGGCATTACAAGCCATTCGCAAAGTAGAACAGGCTTTGATGACAGCACAATTAAATAGAGTGCAATCGAATGAACCCTTTGAGTTGTGTGTGCTTCCCACCCCGGAGCTGCCAACAGCAGTTTTATGGCAGCACGGCCCACTGATCTGGATCCATCCCCAAGCCTCTCAGGCTAGGACAATAGAGTACTATCCGGCAGCCGTGGCCAAACTTGCTTTGAGAGGAGTAAAAACCTCCATGACACATTTCGGAGAGGCTCCAGCTAAAATTATAACCCCTTACAGCGTAGAACAGATACAAGTATTATGTGCTATGAACGATGATTGGGCCATACTTGCTTACAGTTTCTCAGGAACCTTTGATAATCATTTCCCTAAACATCCCCTCATCAACTTTGCCAAAAATCATCTCCTAGTATTTCCTCGGGTCACTAGCCTAACCCCGCTGCCTCATGGAAAAACAGTTTACACGGACGGGTCTAAGACAGGCACAGGTGCCTATGTCCATGATGGCAAAGTTGTGACAAAAGGCTACACGCCTGACACTCCACAAATAGTGGAATGTCGCATAGTCTTAGAGGTCCTACAAATCTTTCCTGAACCTTTAAATATTGTGTCTGACTCCTGTTATGTAGTTAATGCAGTCAAATCTCTAGAAGTGGCCGGGCTAATCAAAGCATCCAGCCCAGTAGCCACTTTGTTCAAACAGATACAATCAGCACTACTTCATAGGCAATCTCCTTTGTATATAACTCATATCAGAGCACATTCAGGCCTTCCCGGGCCTATGACCCAAGGAAACCACCTGGCAGACCTCGCAACCAGAAATATAGCTTTTCCCCTGCTAGACCCTATCACCACAGCTTCAAAATTCCATACACAATTTCATGTCACTGCCGAAACACTGCGCAAGCGGTTTAGCATAACCAGGGCCGAAGCTAGGAACATTGTCCTTAGCTGCCAACATTGCTGCAGCTTCCTTCCCACACCTCATGTTGGGATCAACCCCAGAGGTATTAGGCCTTTACAAGTTTGGCAAATGGATGTGACGCATATTTCGTCTTTTGGGAAACTGAAATATGTACATGTATCCGTGGATACTTGTTCAGGAGTCATCTTTGCCTCCCCATTGTCAGGAGAGAAAGCTTCCCATGTCATCCAGCACTGCCTTGAGGCTTGGAGCGCATGGGGGTTACCACAGATTCTGAAAACAGACAATGGCCCAGCCTATACCTCTACAAAATTTGCTCAATTTTGTCATCACATGGGGATAAAACATATCACTGGCCTTCCCTACAACCCACAGGGTCAAGGGATTGTGGAACGCGCGAACCGCACGCTCAAATCCTATTTACTTAAACAAAAAGGGGGAATTGAAGATATACCCCCCACACCAAAAACTGCCATAGCCCTAGCACTTTTCACTATAAATTTTTTGAATCTGGATGCTCAAGGCCATACAGCAGCGGATCGCCATAATCAGTGGCCAAAAGACCCACAAGAACTAGTAAAATGGAAGGACGTGTTATCTAACCAATGGAAGGGCCCGGATCCAATCATAATCAGATCCAGGGGAGCTGTGTGTGTTTTCCCCCAGGGTGAAGAAAATCCCTTCTGGATCCCGGAGCGCCTAACGAGGAAAGTCCTAAACAAAGGAGATGACTTCGCTATACCTCCTGACCCTGCTCCTGACACTGGAGACCCCGACTCAGGGAGTATTGAGATGGGGAATCCTGTCTGCCTTTCCTAAGCCTATGCCTGTCCGTTTCAATGCAGCCGTTTTTCCGCGCTTTTTCACTACCAATGCTAGTATGAACTTGCCCTACTTAGTTAAAGACACCCTAGTAGCTCCCCTGGGAGAAAACCGATCCTTCGTAACTAATGGGTCATTATGCTTCACCACTCAGAATCTAGCTGGCTGTATCTCCCTGAAACGGAGGAAATACGGATGGTTCAGTGACATAATTCTAGAGGCCAGTAGCCTCCCCGTTATGTCAGCTAAATTTGAAGGGCCTAATAAGGAAGGGAGCCCGCCCTATAAGAACATGACTATCCACCAGATGGTTCTCTGGATCAATGGCACATTTGTACACTCTCCCAGGAACAATTCCACCGACAGGCCTCGTCAACCCAAATATGCCTCCCATTGTGTGGGCGACTATGAGGGAGAGCTGTGGCCCTGGACTGACTGTCAGTCAACTGTAGTAACGTGGGCAACTGAGAGGCAGGAGTTTACCATCTCCCCAGATATGGAGGGACGGCCAGCCAATGAGGCTTGGTGGCCAGTAAAGGTGCTCGAAGGCGAGTTTTGTCAGCAGCTGAGCATGAACCCCTTCCATAAATGGATGCTGTGTGGAGTCAATGGCTCGTGTACCGACCTCTCCCCCTTTTCCGCCCTCCAGGGTGGGGGAATCGGTGTAAAAAATATCACCTTTTGGTGCGAGAATAACCACATGCGCGCACACTGGAACATGATCATGACCCATAACAACGAGAACTACACGTGTTCAGCAAAATCAGGTCCAGAGTCACCTAATTCCCTTTTTCCACCTTCTCCAGTATGCGTATACCCCCCATTTCTGTTTATCTTATCCAATAGTAGCTTTGACTCCTGCTCCAATGAAACCTGCTTTCTGTCTCAGTGTTGGGATGCGCGTAACTTTACCAATGCTTTGGTAGTCCGCATCCCCCGTTGGGTCCCTGTTCCCGTAGACGCCCCTAACACCATGACTCTGTTTCAAGAAAGGCGCGATTTCGGTGTTACAGCCGCCATAGTGCTCCTGATCTCCGCGACTGCAGTCGCAGCCACCGCCGCTGGTATAGCTTTAGACACCTCCATCAAATCGGCTACAGAGCTCAATAACCTTGCAGCCTCAGTAGCTTCTGCCCTGGACCAACAGTCCACACTTGATGGCAAACTGAAAGGAGGAATAATGATCCTCAATCAACGCATAGATCTCGTGGAGGAACAAATAGAGGTGCTCTGGCAAATGGCCCAATTGGGATGTGAGCGGAAATATAGTGCCCTCTGCATCACTAGCATTCAATATAAAAATTTTACACGGGCAGCTAATCTGTCACGAGACCTGTCCCAGTATCTTTCAGGAAACTGGTCCCAAGACTTCAATGGGACACTAGAAGAGCTGCGGCGAGAAATTATCCACATCAACTCCACCCGTCTAGATATCTCCGTAGCGGAAGGACTCTCTTCCTGGTTCCTCAGAGCTCTCTCCCACGTCAAGGAGTGGGCGGGCATGGCTGGGATGGGCGTGTTCCTGCTTGGAGGTCTCATGCTCTTACTCTGGTTGTTATGCAGACTCCGCAACCAACATAAGCAGGACAAGGTGATCCTTGCTCAAGCCCTAATGGCGATAGATGTTGGCGCCTCTCCCCAAGTGTGGCTCAACATGCTTAAGAAGGAAGCTCGGCTTTAGCTTGAGGTAGCTCTTGCACCCTGAGCCCATGTGGCACTGCACCAGGCCCGAGTACCTCAATGCTTAATCACAGCTTTCTTTAAGAAGCTCATGGTGCAAGAGGGTTGAGAAAAAGGGTCCAAACCCTTTGTACCAAGCGGTCCCAACGCCAGCCAGAGGATGCGAGGCAAAGCACTGCAAGAGATCTTGGACCCCTCTGAGAGGCATGCCTGACTGCATAGGGGTAGATGCCCAGAACCCCTCTCCAAAAAGGGGGCATCAGGAAGTATGATGGAGGTCAGGCCTCTGTCTCCGCCTCTGCTGGCAAGTTCCGCCTTGAGCTTCTGTTAGACAAAAAAGGGGGAGATGTTGGCAGCCGCGCTCAGAAAATAGTGCCCAATGCAGGGCAGCCGGAAGGCCCCGAACTTCCTAATGACAAATCATCCCACACCACTAAACTACATGCTAATTGCGCCTTGGCATAAGGACCAATGAGACCCACCAAATGGTTATGCTAATAAGGCATATGGAGCCGCACCAACCAGGTCAGAGCATGAGAACTATATAAGCAAGCCTCTCCTTCCCCTCTGGGTCCTGCCCAACTCATTTGTTTCACAAAGAGCTGAAGAATAAAGCTTTCTGCAGAAGAATCCTGCTGTTGTTGCATGCTGTTCTTGCCGGCGAGGACAGGGCACGCAACACAGGTGGAGGGTAAAAGTGGAGGATGTAACTCTACAAAATAAGCCATAAAGCTTCCAGCAGACAATTTACTAAAAAATTGTCATGAAATTGGAATAGGGCAACATTTCTTGACCAAGGTAAAAAGTGCTAAGCATGAAGATATTATATAATGTTTAAATTAGGAAATTTTATTCATCATAGCTGTCATGAATATGTGAAATGCTGGACATAGAGGTAGTATACATTTCCCATCTATTTAATCATCAAAAATCTAGTTTCAAGGAACAAAAGCCCTTGAGCAGGCATTTCACCAGAGTACATTCACGTATTACATAAGTATATGAACAAGTACAAAATATTATTAGTTTTCAGAGGAAATAAATTACAAATATGAGACAGTACTACCTACCTACCCAAATATCTGAAAAAATTTAAACCTGATAATATTTAGTATTGCTGAAGATGAACAGCAATTGAAACTCTCATATCTGCCAACAGGAGAACATATTGGTACAGCCACTTTGGAAATCTCATTGGTATTAACTACAAAACCTGAACATACACATACTCCATGAAATAGTAATTTTATTCCTGGGTGTACAATCAACAGAAATGTGTACAAAATCATGAACTTAAACACTAATAACAACAATAATCACAATAGCCAAATAGTGGAAATTCATTTCCTTAAAAAGTAAAATGGGAAAACAGTGGTGTATATTATCATAAAGCAGATTACTTTATAGCCATGAAATGAGCAAACCGTAGGCATGCACAACAGCATGCATGAGCACCACAAACCTGAGTGAAAAAAGCAGAAAAGAAAGGGGACTTAATGCACAGCTTAATTTATGTAAACTCCAAACTGATCTGTGAACATAAACTCAAATTCTGGGTTTCTGGTGTTTTTGATCTGTGTGGTAATTCAATGGATATATTCGTTGTTTTTCCCCCAATTTTTTTACCATGGTAGAATACACATAATATAAAATTTATCATTTTAAACATTTTAAGTTAACAGTTCAGTAGTGTTAAGTATATTCATAGTATGTACAACTACCATCCATTTCCATAACTCTTTTATTTTATAAAACTGAACCTCTATATGCATTAAATAATAACTGCCCATTTCTCCCTCCTCCCAGCCCCTGGCAACCACCATCTGCTTTCTGTCTGTATGATTCTGACTACTTTAAATATCCCATGTGAATGAAATCATGCAGTACCTGTCTTTTTGTGACTGGCTCATTTAGCTTAGGATAAAGTCCTTCAGGCTCATCCATGTGGTAGCATGTGTCAGACTTTCCTTTATAATAATATTCCATTGTATGTATATACCATATTTTGCTTATCCATTTATTTGTTGATGAAATTTAAATTGCTTCCATGTTTTAGCTATTGTGTTCATTTTTGATATAGTCCATTAGACTGGTCAATGTTGGTATCACTTGTGTGTGTGTGTGTTTGTGTGTGTGGTTTGAAAATTATTTTGTCTGTATTTAAAACATCTCAATTTGCTGATCACATTGTTAATAATCTCATGATAATTATATATTTCATAATTTCATTTTCCTTGATCTTTGTATTTTCTTTTCTCAGAAAAAGTGTTATCAGGAATTGCATTGAATTTAATCATATTTTTAAATTATAATATAAAAAATACTTTGTAGTAAGATAGATTTTTCACATTTCTAAATATTTTTGTTCTCTGCAGCATGAGTAAATGGTTTAGCTTATATATGGGCAGATCTCCAAAAATTTAGAACCTCAGAATATCAGGTAGCAAAACCTTAGAAAGCATTGAAAGTACCTGCTAGTTTAACTGATCTAACAATGGTAGCCAGAGCATCAAAATGAATTAAACCCAGTTATATAATGAACACATGGCAGAAGCTGAACTTGGCCTTCTGACTGTGAGCTCAATATTCAGCTCTTGCTCACTGCTCTGTGCTTCCCAGGAATGCTCTTGGAATTCTCTTGGGATGGGTGGTATTTCTTCACCCGCCCATTCTTAAACTTCCTGTTTGTACTTGCCTGAGCTGTGGTCTCCACAAAAGAAAAAGAAATGCTCTTTGTCACTGAGGATAAGCTTGAAGAAAGGCTAGCTTCTTCTCTCCATGTTTCCTTCTAGGGAGATACTCCCTCCAGAGGAGGACAGTTAGTCAAAGTGGCTTTCTTTGTAAATATTAAATCAATAATTATATTAGGATATCAAATATCAAACAAAAATTAGTAAACATGTATTCTTTGAAGGGTATGGGAGGAAATAATGCATTTTCTGATCATTCTCTGAATTTATAATATCATTATATCTTATTTTGTGCTACTGATGTTTTAAACTTGTATAAATTTGATAATACTTATTCTATCTAGACTATTCTTAAACACTTCACTAAAGTATATTTATGTCAATTTTTTGTAAAGCAAAGACTCTTATAAAAGGGGTCATTTTAATTCAACTCGTGTCTGGTTTTCTGAAATACAATTTTATAAAACTGGAGTAGAGTGGCAAAACATCTGAACGGATACCTTACCAAAGAAGATATCAGATGGCAGAGAAGCATATGAAAGTGAAAACAAGATGAACATCACATGTCATTAGGGAAATGCGAACTAAAACAATGAGATGCCATGACACACCTTTTAATGGCTCAAATCCAAACACCAACACCAAATGCTGGTGAGAAGGTGGAGCAAAAGAAATTCTCATTGATTGCTGATGGTAATGCAAATGGTCTAGCCACTACGGAAGAAAGACTGGTGGCTTTTTATAAAAATAAATGTATTATTAGCATAAATCCAGAAATCACCATCTCAGATATTTGCCGAGTTGAACACATATATCCATACAAAACCCTGCACCCAAATGTTTATAGGCATGTTTATTTATAATTGCCCAAATTGATGCAGCAATACATCCTGCAATGGCTGAACGAATAAACAAATTGTGCTACATAGACACAATGGAATAGTATTCAGAGATGAAAAGAAATGGACTAACAAGCGAGGAAAAGACCTGGAGAAAACATAAGTGCATATTGCTAAGTGAAAAAGCCAGTCTGAAAAGGCTACATAATAAATGATTCCGACTGGATGACATTCTGGAATAGACAAAACTGCAAAGAGAATAAAAAGATCAGTGATTACCCGAGGTTGAAGGAAACAAGGATAAGGATAAGGATAAGTAACTGGAGTTTAGAATATTTTTAGGGCAGTGAAATTATTCTGTATGATATTGTCATGGTGAATATATGACATTATGCACTTGTCAAAACATATACTGTACAGCGCAAGGAATGAATCCTAATGTACACTATGGAATTTAGTTAATAATAATGTATCAGCATTGGTTCATTAGTTGTAACAATGCACTACACTAATGCAAGATGTTAATAATAGGAAAACTGGGCCTGGGGAGATGAAGTACATGAGAGCCATCTCTACTTTCTGCTCATTTTCTGTGAACCTAAACTCCTTTAAGAATTAAAGTTCATTAATTAAAGGGAAAAACAAACCAAAAGAGAAGCACAAATGTTTCCATGCTCCCATTAATCACAACTTCAGCTGCCAGATTCCTTGATAAAGTCAGAAGAGTCTTACAAAGCAAATTATTGAAATATGAGGGAGCCATAGATTTGAGCCTTTCTTCTACCAGTTAGAGGAGTGTGACTTCCAGGACATTCAGGCAACAAAAGCTGTTCAGTCATCCATTTTTAAAGCTGTACGTTGAGATGATTAATTTATTTAAGTAATTATTTAGCCTGTTTCTTGTTTTAACTATGTTATTGCTTTTTTGCACTTTTATTTGATAATGTCTTTAGCTTGAGAGCAGCAAGATTAGTTTACTAAAATCCATGTGGTAAATTCATCTTTTTGAAGTAATGCAAAAGCACTGCTTTTGTTACTGGAGCTGGTTGTTTGAGTGTGTGTGTGTGTATGAAAAAGAATTTTCAAATGTCAGTAGTGAATTAAAAATTACTATTTATAATAATTTGGGGTTTTGACAAATTTTAAAATATGAAATGTGAGTTATCAAAACTCTAATTATATAAAAGAAATAAAAGCATATTACTTGTTACTTGAAAACTGCTTTGGTAGTATGGACAGCTATGTTTTTGCTTACTCTTTATCATTAATTAAATGGTATTTCATGTTTTTAAAATAATTTATTTGACATAAAAAAAGAGCTGCGACTTAAGATGAAAGGACTAATAATACTCACTTATGAAACTGATATACATGTTTATAATTTGCACCAGGATCAGGAGGTATTATGCATATTACAAGTAAAGTATAGATGTCTGCTCTTTTTGTTCATTCCCATGATTGTTCAGCATTATTTTTTGAACTTCAGGATTAATCCATCAAAAATACTCAAAATGGACACAAAGTACTTTTAAATATATTTTCAGACACAAATTGTCTGCTATTTCCACTAAGAATAGCCGTTTCTAACCTTTGAGAATCACTGTACATCATTCTATTTCAACTTCCTCATGAGCAAGTTTGAGACTGCATCTTTTACTGAAAATTTTAAGCACATATTCCAATTACCATTGGGTCATTAGGTACATATGGTACTCTTCCAGATTCATTCATTTCATGACTTGCTACTCATGCTGTTGTTAAGCTTATGAAAAGAGATTAAGGTAATAACTTGTCTGTGCTTATTATTAATTAAGTTAGAAAGGGCTTCATTCTCCTTTTGGTGTTTGAAAATTAGCAGGATAACAATCTAGTAGCAGTATTTATAAAGTAGAAGGTTCAGGGGTTATTTGCTCTGTGGATAAGGATCCACTTAAGAGGTTCCTGGTCCAACTGGTTTCAGATGGAGTCTAGAAGTCTCCTTTTTAAAGACTCCTCAGTGGCTATTATGCATACTAAAATTTGAGAAATTTAATGCAGATTAGGAAAGAAATGTCTATTTTTCTCTTTCCAGACTACACTTTGAAATGAGTAGATTATTGAAAAATTCAATGTCTAGTTACTCAAGATGTATTTAATGAGAGCCTCCTATAAATCAGACACTGCTGTGTAAACAATAAGAAGAATTGAATTGGAAGAGTACCTAAGGAAAACTCACATACTAATGCATTTTATAGAAAAAGACTAATTAAGAGAAAAAGTTCATGACCAAATATTTCCTGCATATAAAAAAATTATAATTTTTTAAAAAATCCAAATTGAAGAGGTCTTGAAAACAACCCTTTTGCAAATAAGGCAAAACTCTAAGAAAGATAACATTTACAATAATAATAACAACAACTAAAACTATTTTAGAATGTTTATTCTTTATGACACAGATTATCTCATTTTATTCATAGAGTATCACAGTGAGGTATGTAGTATTAGTTTTGTTTGTTTTTGTTTTTTTCATTTTACAGGCGAAATACTAGATTAAGTAATCTGCTCAAATTCATATAGTTTGTATGGGGTAAAATCACAAATTGGACCAAGATCATATGCCCCTGTCTATGTGCTATTCTGTGTCCCACCAAATGCACAGAAAATTTCCCCTAAAAAATAATAAATACCTTTAAAACTTATAATTAGGGTTAAGCTATGTATGGTGGGAATCTTTAGGATTTTATAGGAACTATAATAAAAAATCAGATACCAAACCATGCTAAACTTAGAGCAAAATTTTAAGGTAAGAGTAGATAATCTGCAGTCTTCATACAGCTCCCTTCAAGATACCAAACCATTTCAAGAGAATGAGCTGTGTTTTGTGGAGTCCTCCTAACATGAGATTTCCTTAACCATGAAACTCACAAGAGTTTATTCAGAGAAAGATGTCATACATTTGAAAGTAACTGAACATATCTTAAGAGAGTATAAAAAGGCCAGTGTTAATGTATTTTGTTATTATTTATATATATATATTTTTATAAATTATTTTGTGCCAGACATGGTGAGAGGTATAGTATAAACAGTTTTTGAGCAAAATAGAGTTATTACCCTGAAAGAACTTGTCTACTTGAAGAGTACTGTAATAAACAAAATAAAATAAAGAGTCCAAAATAATAAACTAGATAAACCAATAGATGAATATGGTCAGGGAAAAACTGGGAAATCAGTTTACCATGATTGATTTGTTAAAAAACTTAGTAGAAAACATAGATAACATATGGAAAAAGGTGAGTATTTCAGCAAAAAGGGGGATTTTTAAGAAAATGTCAGACTGAAATGGTACAATTAAGGATCATGCTATCAGAAGTAAAGAATTTACCCAACCATCTCAAAAGTAGCCTTGAAAAAATGTAAGTGGAAATTATTCAAACTGAAACAGAAAAAATATTGGAAAAAATATCAAAAATATCTATAGAACAATATCAAATAGTCTAATATCATGTAATTAGAGTCCAAGATTAAGAAAAGACTGATAGAACAATTGTATAGAAAATCAGTGAGGATACAGAAGTTCTGATAACACTATTTAAAAGATGAGAATAAAGAACAGATGGGCCTAATAGAAAACAAACTGTAGTATAACAGACATAAATACTACAGTATCAGTAATCACATTAAATGTAAATGCTTTAACATTCCAATTAAAAAGCAGTATTACCCAAATTGGATAAAAATAAATTTAAAAAAACATGCCCCAGATATATTCCACACATAAGAAATTAACTTTATTGCACAGGGGCTGGTATCAGCAAAAATGAAGGAATAAGAAATTAAAAACATCACCCCTTTATAAAAAGTAAAAAGCTGGACAAAAAGGGTCGGAATCAATTTTTTTCGAAGTTTAGATATTCACTAAAGACTTGCAGCGAGGCAGAGAGTGCTTAGTCAAGAAAAAATAACTGAATGTCAATAAGCACAGCAGGCTGTGTGGTATTTTAACTCACACCAGTTTGACACTCTATTCCCTAGTCCAGTAGTAACAGTGAAAATAACAGTCTACATTCCCACTACTGGAGGGAACAAAACAGACCTCATTTACAAATAATTGTAATTATCACTATTATTTTTTGAACTGACTAATCATTCGTTGGAAAACCAGCTCAAAATTTTGCTTTCATTTCACCTGACTTAGAACTGGCCCAGTGTTAAAGCCACTTCCATGGGTCATTTGTGAAAAACATTCACTGGACTGGACAATGCTTTATTCACAGCCTCCAGAAGCAATAGGTAATCATTGTAGCAAATGATGAACTAACTAAAAAGCTTGGGGAAAGTGAATGGTTAATGAGATGTTCATAAGGGCTTTGAAAGGCCCAACATATTCCTGGGACACCAGAAGGTCACATACATGCCCAGAGTTGTGTGCATGCCCCAGAATGACCTGAGAAGGTTTTCAGGGCTCAACTTTGATTAACCTCGAGCCTATGTGAGAGCAGGATGTGAAGTCTAAGGCAAAGCTGTGAACTGCCTGAGTGAGTGTTAAAGGTGAATCCCAAAATAGAGAACTCATCAGCAAATACTGGATGATGTTTTTGGTTCCCGGTGTTTAGGAAATTCTGTCTAACCATTAGTTAGCCACTAAGTTAATGGAACAAACTTTAGTGGCCAAACAGAACAAAAAATACAAACAGAATTAGTTCAGAAAAGTCTAAACAACCAGAAACAACAACATTAAACAGCAACAAAAACCCACGGCAGAGAAGTGTATTATATTTCCAGAGTTACCACAATGTAATACATAAAATGTCCAGTTTCCAACAAAAATAATGAAGTGGTTGTAAAGTAACAAGAAAATATTGCCCATATGCAGGGGGAAAATGTCATTAATAAAAACTGTACTTGGGGAAGCCCAGACATAGGAATTCATATGCAAATATTTTAAATCAGTTATATTAAGTACATTCAATAAGATAAAGAATACCATGTCTAAAGAGCTAAAAGAAAATATGAAAATGATATCTCACTTTAGCAGAGAATATCAATGAGGATATAGAAATTATAAAAAGGAACCGAATGGAAATTTGGAGTTGAAAGGTATAAATAACTGAAGTAAAAAATTCAAGAAGGGTCTCAACAGCAGATTTCAGTGGAAAGAATCAGAAAACTAACAAAAGTGGGTCAAATGAGATTAGCCAGTCTGAGATAGAAAATAAAATGAAGAAAAATGAACACAGTGTGAGATGTGTGGGACACCATGGAGCATATCAACATATGCATAATGGGAGTCACAGAAGGAAAGGAGAGAGAGAAAAGGAAAGAAAGAATATTTGAAGAAATGGTCAAAAACTTCCCAAATTTTGATTAAAAATTTTAGCATGCCTTATACATTTAGCAAACCAAAACTAGAAGCCTACAGAAAGAATTATATACCACAACCATATTGGATTTATTACAAGAATGCAAGGTTGTTTCAACATATGTAAATCAATCTATGAAAAATACCATATTAATAGAACAAAGTAAAAAGTCATCATTTCAATAGATGCAGAAAAAGCATTTGATAAAATCCAAATTTATTCATGATAACAACATTCAACAAACTAGGATTAGAAGGAAACGTCCTTGATCTGATAGAGGACATCTGCAAAAAAACCCACAGCTGACATTAGAGTTAATTGTGAAATACTGAAAGTTTTCCACCTAAGATCAAGAGACCAGGATGTCTGCTTTTGCCACTTATATTCAATTTTGTACTAAAGGTTCTTCTCAGGGAAATTGGGCAAGAAAATGAAATAAAAAACATCCAGATTAAAAAGGAAGAAGTAAAACTATCTCTGTTTGCAGATGACATGACCTTGAAGAATACATGTAAGCACATACATACATACACACACAATTAGAGCTAATAAATGATTTCAGCAAAGTTGGAGGATTCAAGATCAACATACAAAATCAGTTGTATTTCTATATACTAGTCAGGAACAAGGTAAAAATGAAATTAAGGAAACATTTCTACTTATATTATCAAAGAACATAAAATATATTTAATAGAATATTGTAAGACTTATATACTAAGAGCTACAGAGTATATTTTAGTGAAAAAAATACCCTAATGGATGATAAACACATGATAAAATGCAAAATGTAATTAATGATGCAAATTAAAATCAAAATAGGATACCACTACCAGACTATTTGAATTCATTAATAAAAAATAATACAATATCAAGTGCTAACAAGGATTCATAACAGATGGAATGCTCATACATTACCGATAAGAATTAAAACTGGCATGGCCAATTTGGAAAGTTTAGCAGTTTCTTATAAGTTTAAAACATATACTATGTGACCCAGCAATTCCAATTCTAGGTATTTACCCAGGAGAACCAAAAACAGAAGCAGTATTCATGATCACCGAATATTTGGACACCAAATCAGGCATAAGTAAACAAAATGTTGTACATCTATGCAACGGAATCCTACTCAGCAATTAAAAGGAATGAACAGTTGATACACACATCAATGAATCAAGGGCATTATATTAAGTGACAGAATCCACTCACAAAATGTTGCATAGTGTATGATTACATTTACGTAACATTCTGTAAAAGATAAAATTCAAGGGACAGAAAAAAATTTAGAGGATGCCAGAGACTGGGGTTGGGGAGAGGAGATGACCAGGAAGAGACACAAAGAAACTTTTGAAGTGATGGAAATCCTTTATGCATTGACTGCAGTGGTGGTGGTACAACTACAAATGTTTTCAAAATTAATAGAACTGTGTATCTAAAAGGGGTAAATCTCATTGTATGTATATTATGCTTCAATAATCCTGATTAAAAAGTATCACTGAATAATTAATATCACCTACAAAAAAAGTAATAGCTCCTTGTTTTATATTCACCTGCTGTCCAGGTGAGATAAAGTTTTCAAATCCACATGCTTTAGAAATGTATGTCCAGGTCAAAAAGTTTTTCTGAGCCTCTCACCCACATATCCAATTACTATTTTCACTGATATGTTCCACAGGTTTTATTTGAATTCATCATATTCATAACAGAAATCATAATCTCTGTCACCTCCAGCACAAAGTTGATTTTCATTCTTTGTTCCTTTTCTCAGATAACAGGGTCAGTTGTTCAAACCAGAATTTTAGATACTATGCTTGTTTTCTTTCTCTTTCCCTACATTCAGTCATATCCAATCTGCATCTGGCAGGTAGTAGAATTTCAAAATATATTTTTGAATAAATGAACAAAGTAAAGAATTCAGCTCCTGAGAATAGGATGAATGTTTGAATGATGCTAAAGAAGGCCTGTATCTCCAGATGAGCATCATGAAACATTAGCACTGCTTTTAGAAGCAAAATAATGCAATTAAGGGCAAAGTGTAGGGGGAGGGCTCAAAATTAATCTTCTGCTGAGAGGCACATGTTGAATATTTTTAGAGAAATGATAATAGATTGATTCAGGCAAACATGTCATAAACTCTTCTGTGTTTATCTCCGTAAGTTTTATGCACTACATCCTGGATCTTATTTATAACTCTTGTATCTGTCTCTATTTATGAATTCATAACTGCCTTGTTCTTTCATAGGCACTCTGTTTCTCTGTATTTTATGCCTGGCTTTGCTAAATCAATTAAGTTCAATTGGATTTAGCTAAATAAGTCACAAAACTAAACCCAGAAGACCACATTAGCAAAGACATACTGCTGCATTCACTCCCAATGAATATTTAGTAGTAACCATATTTCCTCAATCGGAAAGCTTATTTGATTTATTATTTAAGCCTGTAAATAGAATAAAATTGATTGGTCTTAAAATAATAGGCTCTGTTATCTAAAGGGAAGAAAAATGTAGTAAATTGAAAACGGTACTGTTCATGAGAGCTGTTCTAGTCATTCAAAAATAAAATTTAAGTAGGAGTCTCCGAGGATGACAAGCCTTCTCTGCCTCATCCCGGTTTCTGTAGAGCTCGGTCTGCACTTAGAAGCTGAGGTGGGTCTGCCTGTGACCGGTTTTCACAAGGCCGTGATGCCTAATGGCTAATGGGCAGCACTGTGGTAACAAAGCACTGCCTTTTGAACAAAATGGTTGTGGGACTTGAGGATATTTTAGTGCTTCTTTTACTTCGCAAATGCACCAAGTTTCCCAGAAGAACTAGCCAATGAAACTGCCAGATCGGGGAAGGTCAAGTGCAGAAAGATCTAATAGGGTCTCAGGGGAAAAGCCGAGCCAGGAGGTCTGTCAGAAAGAAGTCAGAGCTCCTTCAGCAGATAGAATAAATGACTTACTCTGCTCCATGGTGGTGGTCCTGTTTTTTTCAGATAATCAAGAGTGCATCATTTTCTTTCAGATTGCTTTAAAATAGTTATACCTTTAATTTTTTCCAAATGTTGCCTCAGAGGAAGGCACTTATAATTTGGGTAATTAAGAGTTTTTAAAAAAAATCCTAATAAACACTGGCTAATACAAGAACTACTTTAAAATAATTTGTATCATCACATTATTATTGTATGGTAGACTCATGGTTATGTGCATAGTTTCCTATTGACACTAAATAATAATAGTAATAACAAGAACTCTTTCTATTAGTTTTATAGGTTAATTGATTTAATCTCTGTTCTTGGGCATGTATTGTTACCATTTTTCATGAAAAATAAGGTCCCAAAAACAGAAGCAAAAAAGAATAAAATGCTGATTAATCTGACACAATTCCTTTTTATCACTTAGAAATATTCAGACAAATCAGACATAGATTTATTCAGCCTTCACCACTGTACACGTCTAAGTAGACACATAGAAGTAAACATAGTTCAGGTATACCTTTCAAAGGTACTTACATTCAGCATCCAAGTGTTAACCACTTTTCAACCAGGTTCATCATAGACAGTATTAACAATATTGTCCTCTGTGTGATTTAGAATTTGCAACATTCCTTAAAAGAATTTGTGAGCCAACCAAAAGCCACTGATGGTATACTGTTAAACTAACTTCATAAAAACACCACTTGGAGATTATTGCTCTGTATGTTTGATTTACCAACTTCCCGACCCACAACCCAAACTAAGTCAATCCTGAGGAGAAAAAGAACACTCCAATGTTGTCATTCAGATTATCTTTCTTGCCTTTGCCATCCGTTCTATAAATTTTCAAGATGGATATTCATTCTTCCAGAATGTACAGGTAGTGATAATTATGTCATGATTACTTCCCAGCTGACATCAATTTAAAGACAATATTAATTATAAGATGCATATTGATGTCAGAGGTGTTAAACTCAGAGCAAATATCAGATGCAAAGATACACAGTTAGTAAGGCCATCAGACACGAGAACCCACACTCTTAAGAACTTTTACTTAGACCTATTTCACATATGCATTTGCATATTCAATATTTTGAAGGGAGAAATATGGGAATTTAAAATAGAATTGCCTCAATCTAAATGCCCATAGTTTCTGCCATACTTCTCTAGCTGCTCTCCTAGTACCATCAAGTACACACACTGAAGTATTCCAGTCATGTCAAATTATTGTCTGTTCTTCATCCCACAAATTCTTTCATGTTCTGTGTCCAACTGTATCAGCTAGGGCATTGCTTACTACTGTAACAAATAGGCCCCCAAAATAAAATGGTTTCAGAAAGAGTCTTATGTACCAATTTTTACTGACAACTTAAGAAATTCTTCCAGGGTCACAGTTGATGGGAGAAATCTTCAAGCCATAGTGTCCAAGGTTATTCATCATGTAAGCTAAGACAAATAGTTACACATTGTAGGTGCACAATATTCATAGAAGGCATGAATGAGTGAATGGATCTTATGTCCGCTTCTCCTGAATAAAATACGAGATTTTATTCTTGATGGACAACCTTTTCAGGGAAGTCATATTGAAAAACATCTGCCCCTCAGTAAATAATTCCTGCTGATCTGGCTAAACCAGGGTAAAATTAGAAGTCAATTGCCATTTTCATTTTTACTGAAGAATATATCCTCTTAGAACAGAAAGGGATATTTCATTTTAGTAGATGGGTAAGAATGCAAATGATGGTGAAGTGTGAATGACTACCCAGTGCAAGTGAGAAAAAATAAAAATTTCTAAAAACATAAAAATATGCAAGTCAAAGATATCCTGGATCATGTAAGAAATCATGTAGATGACCTATTTGATTCCTGATACATTGGTCTCACTCAAATCAATTAACACTTCTAAAATTTTTACTAAAAAACAGGTTTTCTGGAGGTATTATAAGATTGTATACAATCATGTTCTTCAAGGTCTGACAATTGATAAAGATCCTATCTAATAATAATTAAAACAACACAAGTGTATGATTTTCAGTGTGCCTTCACATATATTATGCCCCATACTAGATTTTTACTCCAGTTTTTAAGTTAACACAAAAGTTATAATGTTTCACAAATAAAGAAGCCAGGACTTAAGTTAAACCATAACTGACAAGTACAGGAATCAAGCTGCATGGCCTTCCCAAATTTTCATCATTTCCATGATCACCTCTTAGAAGTGCAAGTTAGGGTGAGATCACTGACCTACTTCTGGGAGCCAGCTGTGGTGTGGGAGTAGTATCACAGTTAATCTGATTCCTCATACCAATGATTGCCAAAGCTGTCTCATGTATTTCCCTCGCCCAGATGTAAACTGCATTACGCATACCCTCTCACATTGTGGTCCACTTAAGGTCATCCTCAGTATATAGCCATGGCTCTCCAGAATGTGGCCAGAATTAAGCCCTTGATTCTTTGCTTAGTTTGAGGAGGTTTTGACTGGTTATCTATGACTGTTTCACATTTGCTTCAGTTCTATTCTATACCTAAAATAAAAATGTTCTGCTTAATCCTTTTGTTTATTTATTGGAGATGTATTTTTTCCATTTTTTCAAGATACAGAAGCAGCGTAAATACTTGAAATCTCATCTATTCCATTACTTCCTCAAGAAAGCATCATGTCTTTAAATGATTGGCTTACTTTAGTTGTTCTGATTATACTTTAAAGGAGGGAGATTATCTTATTGTGAACTTTTCCATTGAAACCTTGCTTGGTTTAGTTTAAATGTCCCATCCAGTCATTTTGTGGTGAAATGGATAGAATTGTCTAAAAATGACCATGGGCTTTCACTCTGAATTTCCTGGTCATTAAGTCAGCTGAGATAGTTGGCACCCCACCCTCCCAGTTCCACATTCTCTCACCAGAAGGGGCTGCAATGAATCTTAGCTTCCCACAGGACACCTTGTTGCTGTTCCTTGACAAGAGAGGATGTAACATCTCATGGTGCCAAGCTCTCCAGGTGCTCTGCCGCTGGCCTTTCTAGACAACTTCTGTCAATAGCTGGTATTAAAATTCCAGACTGCCTGACACCAAACTCCCTTTGTTTTCCCCATTCACAAGGTTACTTTCACATACTTGCTCCATGTAATGAACAATAAGAAAGGACAATGTCCTTTAGAACACAAACAGCCCTGTGTGCCCGTGAGCACCCCGGCCTGGGCAGTCCTCTCTTTGAGGGACCAGGGAAACCTCAACTTTCTCATGCCTTGCTGACCTGGCCTTGCAAATAGGCCTTTGTTGAATTCATCAAGAAGTCTGACAGAGGGAAGGTTAGAGATCCAGAAGAAACCCATGTTGCACAGTGCAGGCTGTGCACAGAGCAAATAATCAGGTAAACATTTAGGCAGAGTGAACAACTCAGAAGCAATTTGCACGATATGTTCATCTTACCTTCTGATATTTTACTATTATATTTTTACTAGTTTAAGTATAAAACTTGCACATCTCCTCATTTCTCTCTTAAGCTACTAATTCCTCTTATTTACCTAGTTCCTCTAGAAATAGAGGCTTAATTAACCTGAAATAACAATTCTTACTTTATGGAGAACTTCCAGATATTTTTGAAAAGTTCTTTCATCAAATCATAGAGCATTCTGTTACTTTTCATTGGGACACTTAAGTACCATTAATAAACATTTTTAACAAATACCATTTATAAAATTTGTCATTATTTCCACCTTAAGAAGATGCTTCATCTTATTTAAAAATACTTATTTCAAACTTTTATCATTATTACCACTCCTATAATAACTTAACTGTGCAAATTTCAATATTTTACTACTTTGGTATTTTCTTTTATAGACATATTTTCTATATTATAATCTAATTTCAAGGTAAAGAATATTACCCAAAGTAGTAAGAGCAGAAAACTTGAACTGAATTCATAGTTTTATAATATATTTAGAATACTGCATTTCTGTACTCTTCAATTCACCATAAAGTTTTCAATTCTAGTTTATTTTTAATATGCAATTGATCTTTATATGCATTTAAGTTGTCTAGTTACATGAGGGATATATAACAGTGATTATCTCTGAGTAGGGATATTACAGGTGACTTTTATTATCTCTTTATTGATTGCAGTTTCTAATTATTTTAAATGACTATTTATTATTCAAGAACATTTTAAAAATGCCTTAAAAATCCAAAGAGTGTATCTGAACAGTTATGAAAAGGCTTTTTCATGATGTATTATTAACAACATGTATGAAAAAATATTGTCTAACTCAGAGTATCTGAGAGATGTATGTAGAAAATATAAGAAGTAAGAACTACCAGATTATTTATACTTTAAGAAATAAACATTAATAGAGAGGTATCAATCATCACCCAGGGTCTCGATTTTCTCATTTAGGTACTCACTAAGCACATTCACTACTTTGTCACCTTTGAATGTCATGATTCTATCATCACCCTGCCTGTTTTACATGGTTGGATTCTCCCTTTGGTACCCATCTCTGTAAACAGGCATGTATATCATTGTAACTCAATGTTTTTTGTGTACCAGGAACAGTATTGCTATTTGTCACAAGTACCACAGATGTTAGGTTTAATTAACCCAGTTTTAAGGTAAAAAAAATTAAGATAGATTTTATTGCAGTAAGTTGCCCAAGGTCACATACAAGTAAACAACAGTATCAAAACTCAGACGCCGTTTCTTCCCCTGGGTTGTTCCCAAGCCTAACAGACCTGGGTCCCATCACCCAACAAGCAGCAAAGTCAAACACTGACATTGGATGTAGTGAAAGAAAGTGGTATTTATTGTGGGATGCCAAGCACAGAGAATGGATGGATGGGGGGCTAATTCTCAAAGTCCCAAACTCACTATTGGCTTAGAAGCAAGTGTTTTAAAGGCAAAGTTATGGAAAAGGGTTTCAGGTATGTGATCAGCTCATGCAATTTCTCCTGATTGGTCATTGGTGAGGGGACAGGGGATTGTTTCAGGAATCTTAGTTATCTCTCTTCTGTCTCCACCCATTCTGGGGTCTAAAGTGCTTGTAGTCAGTTGGTGGCTCATCTGATGGGGGCCTAAATTCCTGTAAAATATCTTCAGGCTATGGAAAATGAAGAGTTTATCTATGGCTTTGAGGGAGAACTATCTAGTTTGTGTCTATCTAGTTTGCTTTACCTTGGTTTGCAAAGTCCCATTTTCTTTCATCTCTAACTACCCAGTCTAAATCCCACACGCTGGGTCATAACTGAGGGATTCAGGATTCTCTTTGATTTGTTAATGAGAAGTCAGAGAGGCTTCTCCAAAAGGGGGCTACCTATGTGGTTACAAGGTCACCCCCTTGCCTGCTCACATGGTAGCCTAAAGGAAAGAGCACCCACCTTCCATCATGTACCACAGCCTTTTACTGTGACTGAGGAGTGGCTGCCAGTTCCTTCTCAGATACCAGGCTGCCTACCAGTCCCCTAGAGCTAAACGTGGCAAATGGTTTGGTCTTAGAGCACATGGATAAGTACACAGGTAATCAAAGACTTCTCTGCTTCCTCTGTGAATTCCTAAGTGAAAAGACCGCTGCTCTATCATTGGTATGAGAAAGGAAGCTACTGATTCAAGATTGCAGTCATTACTCTTTCTGACTAACTTGGAAAAATAAAAATGACAAAGTTGACCTGTCTACAGATTAATTTTTATACAATTTTATTTAAGAAAAGACACAACCAATCAAAGTTGAAGCATTCATATTTTGCTAGCCACTCGTGAATATTAAGGTTGCTTCACCTCCGTGGACTGTGTTACTCGTGAGGCTAATTCCCTGATTTCAAACTACCACTGCTAATTTACCATGATGTTCAGGCTGTGTCCCAACCCCAGGGAAACTTGCTTTTGCTTTGATAAACTAAAATTTTTCAACATTCTTATACGAGTTGAGAGATTTTCCTTGTTCTAGAGAGTAAGTGCCCTTGGTGAAGAGGTGACTCTCCCATGGCTTAAATGAGGGTCCAGTTGCTCCCTCAGATAAGAGGTGATATGGTGGTGGCAGAAGCAAGAGCAGAGAAGAAAGTAAATGGGATCATTTGCTTTAAAATAAAGCCTCGGGTAAAAATGCCAATTGCCTTGTGCTTAAGTATTTACAGAAAAGAGGAAAAAAGAAAAAAACATACAGAGCAACTTAATACAACACTTACTGTTTTCTGAACAAATGTGCTTCAGTCCCAGAATTTTACCTCTAAGGAAGATATTACCTCTAAGGAAGAATATTGCCATCTTTTTCACCTAATGTGTTGTACATAATGAAATCACATTGGCTTAAGAATTAATAACAATTAATTCTCAGAGATTTGAACAGCTCTTATTCCTTCCTTCCTTTATCTTCAAAATAATTTTTTTTTTCATTTAGGGCATTGTAGAAATAGTACCAACAGCCATATCAGTAAGACAAGATTTAAGTATTTGAAAAAATAAACCTGTTCCCCAACTAATAATTTTCATAGAACAGAATTTATTCGTATTTTCTTGGGCAGTAGGCTTGCCTAGACTCATAACAGAATATATGATCTGGAACAAAAATATTTAAGAGAGAGAGGAAAGAAAGTGCCCACTCTGAGTATTCATGATCCTGCTGGATTCCAAGAGTAAAGCAAAAGGGATCAGACTAAATTCCAGTGTACTTAATGTTTAGCAACTTAAACATGCTAGACATTTGGTTAAAGAAAGGGGACCAGTACTGAGAGAGACAAGAGTAGAGAAGATCTTGCTTGACTGAAACAGCTGTTGATTGGCACTGGTGTCCCTCCGAGTCCATGGCTATTTCTCTCCAGTGTGTTTACATGCTGCTCCCTGCTTCCCAGAGAGAGGGTCATGCTAGATGTCAGTATTATATCTGGAGGGTTTCCATTTACCACCATCTTTTACTGTTGGGGACCCCTCCCTGATAAGTTTCCTACTACCATGTCCACTTAACTCAGTAAAGTACTCCTTATTTTTGTCAAATTGTACTTTGGAAACTAAAATGGTTTTCATTGCAGACTAGTAAATAGATTTTACTATCATCATAGGCAGCTCCAAGCAGCTTCTCACCCTTAGATTTATCCAGGAAAAAGTCAGGCACAGTTTTCATGCTCCAAACATTCCAGTAGTTCCAACTGCTCCCATCCCCTCAAAGATTCTTTCTTTGCTCTGCTTCTGTCCCGTAGCCATACTGGATCTACACGTGACTATGAGCATCCAGCTTCCTCCTCCCTGGGAGACACGCCCATACTCCACAAGTACTGCAATTCATTCATACTACACACACAGGGCTTGAAGGTACAGAAAGGGTAAGTGCACAGCACTGGTTAGTGTTATCTTTAAAGAAGTAATTCCTTCTCTCACAAACCTCTTCTCTGCTTGTATATATTGGATAAAAGTGATTGCTGAATAAGAGTCAGAGTACCTGTTTTTGGTTCCGGCTGAGCAAGTCCTGCTGATAATGCTTTTAGAACCTCTCTTCAGAATATCATCCATTGTCCCTCACTTTGGGGCTTCAGCCAGTATTTTGAGTTGTTATGAAAATGTTTAGCATTTTGTTGTACTTCAGAGAAGGACTAAATCTATGTAAAAAGGAATCCATTTAAAATACATATATATGTAAGGAAGTTTGCAAATAGACCTATCCAGAAAACTTTATACCTCACAACTCAGAAAAAAACAGAGCTTAGGCACAATTTCTTCCATCAAAGACACTATAATTCAAAACTAATAACAATAATGAGGGGGGCAGGTGCCATAAGTTAGAGGAAGCAACCAGTCATTCAATTGATTTATTTATAGAATTCTGAGTGAGTCCCTAAAGTAAGGATCATTACTGAAGTGGTCATAGAGTCTATTGATAAATGATGTTTTGGCAGCAGATTCCACCTCAAAGACAAGAGTGTAAAATTGTTCGCATCTGTCAAGGAGCCGTAAAATCCTTCATAAGGCAAAACTGAAAAAGGAAATCCTGCTTCACAGTGAAGTGGAGAGAAGAGAAGGATAAGAGCGCAGTGGAGGCTGTGATATTGTATAAAGTTTTGCTTTTCAGGGTTATACAGGGAAACAAAAAAGAAAATATTCTAAACTGATGGGACAGTTATCAAATCTCAAAGGTAGTCTGACATAACAGGTCTTTAGATTTGGATTTCTTACTTTGATAACATTAAGCTTCATTCACTGCCTTCCAAAGGGAAGAAAACAAGTTAACTATTCCTTCAGAGAAGTGTCTTCTGAAAAGACTGAAAATAGTACTCAAGTGCATACTGTGTCCAGACAGTTAGGAAGAGTTATCAAATGAATATTTTTCAGAAGGTTGATCTGAATTCTAGAATTCATTAAAAAAATAAACATTTTAATAAACTGCCTTTTCTTAACTTAAGATTGTTTTTAATGTGAAATATATGAAATTTTCTTAATTTTCATTTTTTATCTCTGCCCTTCTCTTTCTCTTTCCCTTTCCTCCCTCCCTTCTTATACACATTTTTGCAAGATGTTGTCCATACTCGTTTTTACATCTGGTAGCTGGGAAATCCCACTATATGTTAACAGAATAAGGTCTTTAGAAAAGCTAAAAAGAAAAAAAAAGATATTTTTTAAATAATCACACAGAAGGGTAGTCCATCCATTCATGAATTCATGAAATATTTATAGAGATCCAATTATGAGCTGGGTATATACTAGGTATTGGGGATTAAGTGATAAATAAACACAGGTGTTTCCTGCCCCTACGGAGCCCAGAGTTTTAGTGAGTAAAACAGTACTCAGCTAATAACACAAAAATAAATATATTACAAACTATAGTTCTTTCTGTAAGAGAATGATGAATCGTGCCCTTGGAACCTTAGTACTCCACAGTAGGATTTGACTTGACAGGGAGCCATCACAGATGAAACGGTGACCAGGCCGGAAATGACGAAATAATAGGAATCAACAAGAGACGGTTGGAGAAAGTTTTCTTGCATACATATGTGCTTGTGTGCAAATAACGGTCTGGCCTCAGAAGGAAGAAAACGTGTTTGTGGAACTGAAAAAAGACTGTCATGGTAGAGAGCAAAAAGAAAGCAGAACAGCAATACAAATTACCTCAAATGGCTTGTGGTTCATTTTTCTAAGGTATGGCTTGTGTTCTGAAGCCACTAGGAAGCTGGAGAATATCTCACTGAGGTTGGTGACATGATCAGATTTGTATTTCAAGATGAACAACTGTTTCATGTGTGGGGAATGGATATTATGCAGAAGCAAGGTTAAATTAAAGTGATTAGGAGAATATTGCAATATTGCAGATGAAGAAAATGGTAGAGAAAGAAAAAGAGAAGATAACTTGATATACACTTGTAAGGTAAAATTTACAGGGCTTGGTGAAGGGTTGATTATTCAGGGGTCTGAGAAAGGAAGGTGTCAAGGAAAATTTCTAGACTTTTAATTCGTTTAGTAAGATAGATGGAGGTACACTGATGAAAGGCCATATTGTAGATAAAGAAAACAATCATGATTTCAACTTGGGATAATTTGAGTTTAAGTTACATTTATTCAAATTAAGCAGAGTTAACAAGTACATAATTGATATGCAAATTATGAGATGAAAATAGTGGTCAGATGCAGAGATTTTCTCAAAGTGAGTTTCATGGATATAGATGATAATTTAAGCCCTGTGCTTTAATGCTATGACTTGGTCAATGTAAAGTATGACAAGTATGGATTTTTGTGAAAGACCAATGTGGAGTAAATTGCAGAATTTCCAGAATCTCATGCCTGGTCTTAACCATATACATACCAATATGTTTTTACTATTGTAGCCTTCCGCAGCCTCTGGGGCAAGGAGTGGAGAGAAACAGCCATTCTCTCCTCTCCTTCATTCTTAGCACATGATTGGTCTGGAATTTGCCAGTCACCGAGGACCTGCCAATGGAGTTCCTCCTGGCAGGGGTGAGCAGGAAGGAGACAGCGCACTGAGGTGGCAGAATGTGAGCTGAGGCCAGAGGAGATGGATGGGGCTGGGCTTAACTAGCAAATTTGGGCAAGCTGTGAGCAATAAAAAGCCCTTCTCCCAACCTACTCTTTCCTTTGACTTATTTCAGTTTCACCGGTTTCATAGGGACCTCTACTAGGCCAGGAACACCCTTTCCCCTGGAACAACAACCAGGAAAGACATTGTGGCATAACTCCATTTCCTTAACCAGAAATATAATTTACTTTCAACCCTGATTCTAGAGCTCCATGACAGAAAAATGTGACAAAGCTAAATGAAGAAGACCCTGAATCAGAGTGTTAAAGGAAGAAGAAGCAGATCCCTATTGTAAAAGCTGTGCAGAAAGTTTTGAGACAATGGAGGAAGAGAGAAAGAGATCATAGAGAAAGAACTGCCTTATCTCTATCTGAGTTGGGTTTAGGTAGATGTGGACAAATAAGAGCAAGGAAAAAACCTGAAGAATGCTTTTTGCACCATCTTTAAGTCAGAGAGAGGGGAGAACAACTTGATCATCTAATAAGACCTATGAGCTATACTTTGTTTTCTTCTAAACTTTAATAGTAAGTCTTTCATGGTACTAATAGTAAAATTGGCCTTAAATGCAGTGTAAATTTAAGCTTGTATCCAAGCATATTATAGCACTGAATTTGAATCAAAGCACATTTTAGAATTAAATCAATTAGCAGGCTATCATGCCAACTAAACTGTTACATCAAAGCTAAAAAAGCACCTGGCAAAGCTATAGGGTCTTGGAAATAAATCTCTCAGGAAAGGGATATCATAAAGAAGGACAGTCATTTCAACTCTAGAACTTTGGTCATTGGTGGGTTATATTTTAAAGCTGGATCATTGAACTGAAGTGAATTTTTTTAGTGTGATTTCCTCATATAGACCCTATATGAGACATCCAAAGCAAAGCAGCTCAAGAACAATGGCTCATATATATGTTTTATTCAATACATATCTACTTAAAAAGTGGGCTTGCTTCTGGTAAAGGAAGGCAGATTCTCAAGCATTATCATGAAGTCAGTGGGAGCACCCAAAGCAACAGATACAGCACAGGAAGCACTAGGTGTTTGAATGGTACCTGGAATCAAGGCTACACCAGTGATGCCCCTTTTGTCATGGGTCTATAGTACCAACTACGGGTTTGGTTGTTGTTCACTAGGAATACTCGGCATAAAGTCATTCTCAAGGCTATAACTTATTATAGCAAAAGGATAAAGCAAAATTAGCAAAGGGAAAAATGCATGGGGCTATTATGGACAGAACGTTTGTGTTCTCCCCAAATTCCGATGTTGATGCCCCAATTACAATATGAATGTGTTTGGAGATGAGGCTTTTAGGGAGTAAAATGTCTACCAGAGAAATTCATTATAATCTCAGTATCCAGAGTTTTAATTTGGGTCTGCTCACGTAGGCACCCTCTGCCTAGCATATTCTAAAATTCCAGACTCCCAGAGGGAAACACACAACAGGTGTTCAGCATAAACCTTTTGTTTGTACAAATAGTCTAGGAATGCTCAGACACTCTTACTAGTTTAAGGAATGCTGGAGCCTCTCCCTAAATCTCATATGCCGGCCATGGGACAATCTTGTAAGCAGGCATTTCCAACTATAACAATCTCAGGCCTGCTGTATTAACTGTTTTCTGCAGACAGTACCGTCTGGAATGTACCAGGTACAGAAAACTAAGGAATTCTACAGGGGAATAAAAGTGAGTGTTGAAGATGAATCATTTGAATGGTGCACTGAATATAAGAAAGAAACACTGCAGCATAAAATTTTCTGAAAGACTGAGAAACACTAACAGTTGATGCAAGCTTTGGTGGCCTATGCCTGCAGTTGTGCCTGGGGTGAAAGCCAGGACTGTGACATTACCTATACTTGACTAGTTACTGGCATTAGATGAAGTTTGACAGCAGAGAAATTGCCAAGAAAACATATGTAGAGTGTGAGACCATCTGGCATAGAAGTTGAAAAGAACTTCAGCTTTGTAATAATATGAAAATATAATTTGGAATAAAGCCATGCACAGAGAGACCAAGAATGAGACTTAGAAAACTAGACAATGATTAAGAATATAGAGATAGGACGCCATACTTAGCATTATTTCAGCCTCCACCCCGGCTCCCAAGGAACCTGAGAACTTCTCTCCAACTAACAGTCTCCTCTATTGTTAGAATTACTTCAGATGGAAAAGGAGAAGGTTATAACACACACTCACCCTACACTACCCACCCCAGACACATACACCATTCATAGCATGAGTTTAAGATCATGTCTTGTCTCAAGTTCATATTATACTGGGTAACACAGATGGTCACAGACCAAAGCAGATTGTTATATTGGTAGCCACATTAAAGTAAGAAGAAATTGGAACATTGCTAACTTTACCCTCTGCAGCCATCACAGAAGTATACAGAAAATTGGTCCAGAACTCAGTGAGAAGGTTGAAAGATGCAACAGAACAAGGAGATGATAAAAAATGCCATTCTAATGGCACTTTATAAACTTTCATATTCTGAGCATCATAGTCTTGGAATGGTCACTAATTAATAGATATTTTAGGATAGTACAGTGCCATGTACTTGAGGCAGGGCCACATAACCTCAGGGACACCTCATGATAAAGACTGAGAATAAAGACCAAAAACAGTGGGGAAAAAAAGATATTCTGTAGAATATGATTCTCTTTTCTACTGCATTCCAAACAAAGAAAACAATGTTGAGATTGTTATTTTTGGAAGTATTCAAACTAATGGAAATCAAAAATTCAAGGATGATCTCCATTCATTATCAAAGATGATTCTAAATAAGATATTCAACAGAAACTTACTAAGCAAGGAGAAAATATCCAGTACAAAACAGAGAAGTCAGTGAGGCTCCCATGTGTATTTTCTTCTCTGATCATTCAAAATCATAACAATTGGAAACACCAGTTTCATATTCTATTTCTTGATATTCAGGAGGAAGAGTTTTCTAATGCCCATACAGACATAAATGACAAATTCAGGAACGTCTTCCAAGTGGCATGCTAGTTAACAGCTTTGACAGCATGGGGTTGATTTATATGCGCACTCACATAAATATAAAAATATGCATACACACATTTATATATAAATACACACACATATTCTCTGTCAATGAATTAAAAGTGGATGTCCCATCTTGATATGAATTCTAAGAGTCACAGGTAGATATAAACTGGCAGCTTCTGCTGAAAGGTAAATTTTCACATAATTATGGACCCCAGAAAAAGTATAACTAGAACCAGTCATAGTTGGAGTTTCAAGTAATTACTATGTGAATTTAATGAACTAATGGACTGCCTAGGAGGAAATCTCTTAGGCCTTGGAGTACTCATGATGACAATTATGGTCAGTTTACCAGATGCCCTGGCCTTCAAAGATTGCACCTGGGAGTCAAACTTTGAGAAATGGATGTGGAAGCAATGGGCAATGTCCAGGGTAAGTATGTATATCACACATCTGCTACTTCAGGAGCGATAAATCTCTTCTACAGACCTAGTGACCTGATAGAATGCCCAAGATATAATGATCAAGTCTGTTAGGAGAGTTACTTTGTCTAAGTTAAACAAAAGAATGGACAGTTTGATTATTTGAATGAAGGAGGTAGAATCTCAGAGAAGCAGAGGAACAACTACCCTAAATTACTGACACAGAGATCAACGTAGGGGTAAGTATATCCAAAACACGATCAAAAAATAGAAATACCTAGGTTTCCACACTGTGACTTAGATTTAAATTGGGGTTGAGTTCATGAAATTTAAATTTAAGTAGATAAATATATTATCGATTCATAGAAAACTTAAAAAGCATTTAGGATTTAGATTTGATCATCTTGTGGCTTTCACATGGATTATTCAATTGAAAACTTTACTGTTTTTTTTTCCTGAAAAATGCTTCCTAACGTATGGAAAGGAGATAAAAAAAATGAAAATGGTAGATTTCCAAAAGTATGTTCCTTGAAACCTTAGTTTCCTTGGGCTATTTAATGGGTATTTCACAAGCCCTCAAAAAAGATGTTATGTTTAAATATGTGGAAAACACAAGGTCAGGCAAAGTTACACAGATTTCCTTAATACAACTATGGAAAAAGCTATAATATATTATTTTGCATATAATCTGCAAAAAATAGATGATACTTCATTTTCCAAAGTGATTTAAAAGTGAAATCTGATTCAGGGAGAAGACATTTGGGAGAATGCAAATGTCTCAGGAGAGCTCAGGAGAGCTTTGCTACCTTTTCATTCTGGAGAATGTCCTTTCTAGGGTGCTGTGGTATAATAAAGATATGTATTTTTTCTTTCTCCTTGTTCCTGACACAGAGGCCCTCAAACCCTTGGAATTCCCTGAGTGAAAGAGTTTTTTTTATTCATAAAGAGCCCCTTTACACCACTCCTGAGTTTATGCTATAAGGGTTAACTCCCTGTAGATCCCCTAGATGGTTTCAGGAAGGAGGCTGGTCACCAAGGAAACAAACGGATGGTTAGAGGGTTGGTATTTCCAGCCTCAGCCTCTGACCTGTGGAGAGGGGAGGTGGACTAGACACTGGCCTGTGAAAACTGAACAGTGAGATCTGAAGAGCTTCCAGGTCGGTGAGCACATCAATGTTGGGAAGGTGCAGAGCGCAGTGGAAGCTCTGTATCACCCCAAGCCCCATGCTTTGTCCCATGCAACTCTTTCATTTGGTTGTTTCTGAGTTGTATTTATAACAAACCAATAGTTCTAAGGAGAGCACTTTGCTGAGTTCTGTAAGCCATTCTAGAGAATTATCAAACCTGAGGGATGGATCACGGGGACCCTTAAGTTTGTAGTTGACCAAATAGAAGTGTGTACACTGCAAACCCCATCTGCAGCTAGCATGTGAAGTAGGTAGGGAAGGTCTTGAGGGACTGAGCCCTTAGCTTGTGGGATCCGTGTTACACATACACACATGCACTCATACATATAAATGTGTGTATGCATATATTTGTATTTATGTGAGTGTACACATAGGTATACGTCATTCATATTTGTAAATATACATAAAAAAACTATGTGGAACATACTTCGCAGATAGATTAGATAGCTAGATAGATAGATAATACTCATTTTGTCATAGAGTTACCTAAAATGGCCTTAAAAATATATCACCCCACTAGCATTGCTTTTGAGTTCTTGTTGCTCCACATTCTCACTGGTACTTGATACTGCCTTTTTCATTTTAGCCATTTAGTGAGTGAATAGTACCTTATGGCTTTAATGTGTATTTTCCTAATGACTAATACGTTTGAACTACATTTCTAACGTTAATTGGCTTTTTAATCTTTTTCAGTGTTCGTCTTTTGCCCATTTTTTAATATTTATTTTTCTTTCTTTCTTTCCAATGTTTTGATACATCTTTAAAATTGAAGTATACTTGATATATAATATTATATTTGTTTCAAGTGGATAATATATAATTCTACAGTTATCTATGCTATTAATCCTCACCCCAGCTAGTGCCATTACTGCCAATAGACAGATGTTATAGAACTCTTGACTATATACATTCTCTATGCTATACTTTCATCTCTGTGACTAATTTATATTATGATTAAGGTTTTGTGTCTCTTTATCACCTTACGTATTTTACCCACCCACCCCAACCCCTACTGTGTGGTAACCACCAGTCACTTAGTGCCTGTGAATATATTGCTGTTTTGTTCATTTGTTTTGTTTTGTTTTTAGATTCCACGTATAAGTGAAATCATGTGGTATTTGTCTTTCTCCACCTCTATTGCCCATTTTTAAAAAACGTTTGATTTTCTTTAATTTGTAATAGTTACTAATTTATTTTGTTTATGAGATCTTTTGTGGTTATATGAATCATGAATATTGTTTTCCACTTTATAATTTAAATTTTCACTGTCTTAGTGGTGCCTTTTGATAAACTAAAATTTTTATTTTGGTGTAGTTTAATTGGCCTTTTTTGATACTTTTAGATCCTTTTTAAGAAACTATTGTTTGCCCCAAGATCAAAAAGTTTTTCTTTGATATCTGCTTCTGAAACTTTTCATTTTTTCTTTTTATATTTAGATCCTCAATCCATCTGGATTACATTTCTGTCTATAGGGTGAGATAACAGGGAAGACACTTTCTTTTCACAAATTAGTGTTCAATTGACATGTATTGATAACACAACCATTTTTCCACTTCACTGAAATATCACCACTCTTGCAAATTAGGTAATATTATTTGGTTTAGTGTACTCCCAGAATTTATACTCTGCTCCATATTTTTTTCTTTTATTCTTTTGTCAGAACACAATATCTTAACATAGCTTTCTAGCTTTCGAACAAAATCACATTTGGTACTATAATATCCTTAGATCTGTTCTACTTGAAGTTTGCCTTGCCTCTTCTTGGCAATTTGCATATCCATATTAATTTATAATCTGCTTCTCAATTTCTGAGGGAAAAAAAGGTCTTGTAAATATTTTGATTGGTATTTCCAATATAGAAATAACTTTGGGGAAAACTGATATATCTACAGTCTTGAGTCTTTATGAATGAACATGCCATTTATTTTGGTTGTCTAATTTCTTTCAATAATATTTTATAGATTTTAACATCAAATCATTACAAACCTTTTGTTTAATTTATTCTTAGATAGTGATTATTTTTATTACTTTGTAAATAGTATCACTTCTTAAATTTACAACTGTGTTGTCCTATTTCCTTAGAAATATACTTTTTTCTTATTGATCTCAGATGTAGCAATAACTCCAGTATCTTCATTAATTAATCTAATAAAATAATATATACACTATTTGAGAATGTTTTGTTGTCATGTCATCTCCAAGAAAATAAGTTTTATTTATGTCTTTTCAATTCTTAATGTTCTATGTTTGTCTCTTTTTTTCTTGCAATGTTTTCAGCTATTTCAAGAAATTACAGTGCTCTTTATTGCAGTGTTCACTTTCCACTGCTATGTTCAGGTGGAAATAGCTGAGTGTTTTCATCTTTCCCTTTTACAGGGTAAAGTTTTCAACTTTTTTTTAAAGTCACTGAACATATACCCCCTTTAGATTTTCTTTAGATATTCTTTGTCATTTAAGTTTTTTCACTTTTTGCCCTAGTTTACTAAAAGTCTTTTCATGAAAGGGTGTTGAAGTTTAGTCAAATGCTTCTTTTTTGGCTTCTGTTGATATGTTCTTTTTCTGTCTTGAATGTTCTTGATGGGATTTAGAATTCATGACTTCGTTAGACTCATAAAAGTAGTTAGGAAAGATTACCTTTATTTTATTTCTGCTTACAGTTTTGTGCAACACTGAAATTATATTTTTTTTAATAGTTGGAAGAAATTCACTATTAAAGCCATCTGGTTCTAGAGTTTCCTGTGGAAACTTTATTAAAATAACAAATTTAATTACTTTAACAGATGCTTCACTACTGCAATTTTATATGTCATCTTTTAATTTCAATCAATTGTATTTGTGGAGACATTTGTTCATTTTAATTAAATTATTAAATTATTTTGCTCAAAATGGTTCATGATATTCTTTTTTTTATATTATAGATCTATATTCATAATCCTTTTTCCATTTTTATTTTTGTTACTCTTTTATTTTTTCATTGACCAGTTTTGTTAAGGACTTATTAAATTAATATTTTTGATCTTTTCAAAGTTCCAACCATTTGCTTCATTATTTTCTCTATTCTACAGTATTTTAAAAATTTAATTCCGTGTTCACCTTTATTATTCATTTCTTTTTTTATACTTTTCTTCCTTAACATAAAAAGTCAAATTAGATTTTCATTCTTTCTTCTTTCTTATATATACACATTAAAAAGTTTCCCTTTAAGTATTGCTTTAACTATATTGCACAAGTTTTGATCTGTCATATTTTATTATAATGAAATTCAGTAATTTTCTAGTTTCCATGCTGATTTATTCCTTCATCCATGAGTTGTGTAGGAATGTATTATTTAATTTCCAGGTAGTACAATTTTTCTAGTATAGTTTTGTTGCTGATTTACATCTTAATCCCATAACTAGAAAATATACTTTTAATTTCTTCAAATAACATAAATTTTGAATTATTTCAATATTTTAATTTGGTTTAGGCTGTTATGTCTTACCACATGGTTGATTTTGTTGAGCACTTACATTCTTACATTTGTGTTTGAAAAGAAGCTAAATTGTTACTGGGTGCATGTTAGGCATAAGTTGATTAGCTCAACTGTGTTAGTTATGATGTTCAGGACTTTTTTCCCTCCCTTATTTTAGAGTGATTTTCTATCTACTATGATTCTCCGTCAGATTCCAGGTAACTGAAGTCAAAATTCTTTCAGGTGGGTTCCATTCAAATAAATTTTTAATAGTTCCTCAGGCGATCTAATTTGCATCCATCTTTAAGAAGATTCAGTTGAGAGATCAATATCTTGTCTATTGAAGAAATCCTTTAAAAGGATGACAGGATTCCATTGGTGGCACAAGTTTTTACTAAAACACATCTTGGGAAGCTCTGCAGAATAACCCATTAACACTTTTTTTTTAAATAAGAAAATTTTTCCAGTAAATGCAGTCAAGTGAAACATGTTTCTTTCATAGATAAATACTATTGTTTTATTTATCATTATAGCATTTCATAAATGTATATGATTAAAGTGATAAGGACTACTTCAATAAGATCTATCTTTAGAATTCATCATTAAAAAATATTCAAAAACTTTCCTTTGATAGTTATCCTTTCAATCACAGAATGATTAAATTATTATGAATTATTTTTTCACTAAATATTCTCAGATTATATTTGGGAGTAGCGACTCATTAAAAAAAAGAGAGAAAGAGAGCAAAAATAAAGATCAAAACATAATACCTGAAGTAGACATGGAAACCTGGTAGTTTAAGGGCCAATTTGGCCCTCAGACATTTCTTGTGTGATTACAGAATTTAAAAAATAATAGTTAATATTTTTAAATTGAGAGATGTTATATAAAAATTATGTTGATTCTTTTGAAATATTAGAAATTTGACAAGACTAGTGTCATAATTTTCTCATCACTCCACAGCCTCCAGAGTTGGAATAAGCATCTGTGTCCTAGTAAGTTTACACACTTAAGTTTCCTGCCTGGGAAATGTAGAAAGGTGTTTGCAAGTTCTACCGCAAGTAAGTTCTATGATCTTAAGCATCCTTATAATAATCCTAATAATTCATTCCACATTTTTTCATATGGAGTATGTCTGGAATATTGATTGAATGGAAAATATTGTAGGTCAATCTGGGTTGTGGGGAACAACTGGCAAATAATAAATGAAACAATATGCTTGGAGATCATTCTAACAAAGTTGTTAGTGGAATTTTAGTTAAGTTGAAGTTATATCTGAGGATTTTTAATTAAACAAGTTGGATGCAGCTCAGTAACACAATGCTAATACTAGTGATATGGCCTCTGAAATGTAGTGGCAATGGTAAACAGACCTAGAAAAAGAGACTAAGATCTAATTATTGTCCTGAAGGGACTCTTCTTTTCTTCTCCAAACTCCAGGTGTTTGAAGTAGAGAACAATAAAGAATTTCCCGCAATAAGCAACATTTTGTACATATTAGATAGGTTGCCTGCAGTGGTCAGGAAATTCAGTGTTCAAAATCCAGGGTTTATACCCCATAACACCATTTAATGTTAATAAAACTTAATGGATAGCTTCTGGAATGATGACTATCATTTTTAAAAAGTACCATTTCCTAGAATCAGAACATTAGTATGGAGGGAACCTGAAAGAAAGCTGACTCGATCATGTCTCTGAGCCATGTGGAATCAGAGGTTATGACATCATTCTGCCTGGGAATATTGTTAGTCCATCTGTCTAAGATAGGGATAGATGTTCAGAGAGGAAGGAGTTAAACTGCCCAGATGTTGTGGCAGATTAAATAGCTATTCACATTTTTTAAGGTGAAAGAAATCATTCTCCCTGGGAGGAGCTATTTGCTTCTTTACATCCAGAGACATACCCAGGGCAACAGAATTTGGGTGCACTTCAAACTGAAAGAAAATCAGTTGCCTGATTTCTCTAAGTCTATGTAGATTCTGGGATGTGTTTTGACCAAACAAAATGAAGAACAATGTGTTAATATCAACAGCTTTCTCTTCCACTAGGAAAAATGGGTGAGACCAAGTCACAGTTTAAATAAAAGACACAGAAGCTCAATTGAAAAGAGTGTAAAGTTTAGATAACTAGACAGAAAGCTGAAACTGGAAGAGGGTGCATCTTTTCAAATCTTATAGGTGAAGAATTTGTTTCCTAACTCAATACAATAAATTTAGTCCCAGGAAAGAAAAGAATAAAAAATGCCTAGTATGATATCTGAACAGCACTATAGTAATCTTTGGATAACGGCATTGCTGTAGCTTAAAAATTCACTAGAGCACAGAGTTTCCTCTACCTTAATTTCATATAATTCACCAACACATCTAGATAGGAAAAGTTTTTATAATCTTCCAGGACTGAATTTGCTCACCCACAGATTCTCCGGATGAACT
Organism: Manis javanica; assembly: GCF_040802235.1. Taxonomy (NCBI): domain Eukaryota; kingdom Metazoa; phylum Chordata; class Mammalia; order Pholidota; family Manidae; genus Manis; species Manis javanica. The sequence continues at coordinate 104,153,730 of NC_133158.1, forward strand.
AATGGAGGTTTCCACAAATGTCAGAATTTTATTCACCTTGAAACTATTCCCTGGGGAAAAAATATTATGAGATCACACACAGATAGCCTTGAAACTTAAATATATAATTTGGATTTCCTCCTCCCCACCCTGAAAAAGGAACAGTTCTCAATGGGGGAATGGAGGGCTGTTTATTCATAACCCACTTTATAGTTTTATTGAATTCAATATAGACTGAAGTTTAAAACTAGTACCAAATAAAGGCAAATTACATACTTTTAAGCATTTAAGAGAAATCATCAACCAGTTTCCATTGGCTTAGTCAAGGACTTTCTCATTCTAAGACAGTTTTCTTTAGGTCTCTCTGTTTTAATTTTTTATTGTTAAATAAACACTAGAAGCAATTACAAAATGAGTGAATATCCCCTAACCTAACTCTAAGGAAAATAATCTATTGGAATACAGCTTCATTTTTATGTTAAAAGTTATCATTAGCTTTCCTGGGCCTGATATACATGAACATTTTGGGGAAAGGATGTGGGGCTTGGGTTAATGTGCCTATAACAGTTCAAAGGGTCCTTTATTATAATATTTTTCTAAAGTTTCCCATAGTTTGAACCCTTTTTTGGTTTTAATTGATTTCTATTTGTATCACATTAACATGATGGAAATTTGATGGCTCTTCCCTATATCAAGATCTTAGAACTTTTTGGTACATAGCACTTTCTCATGTACAGTTTTGAAAATTGACACATGCCCACAGTTAACTTTTAAAATATTTCATAGGAATAAATGTATTCATCAACCATATATTGAGATCTTATATGTTATGATGACACTATAAAGAACTGGAAGTGCTAGAAAAGTAACCAAATAAAATTACAAAATTAAAATACAAATGGTATAATACAGGTAAAAAGAGGTATTAAGTTCATCTACTTTTTTAAAGTTGAATGGAAATTAACACAGGAAAGAGATGGAGATACTGTTCCTTGTGATAAAGACATAGAGGCAGTAAGAGAACACAATTACAGAGAATAACAAGTAGTAGTCTGTTATGGCTGGAGCAAGGGTGTGAGTGGTAGACTGGTGACAAATAGGTTAACTAGGTCATCTGAGACCAGATCTCAAAATGCCAGTTGAAAAATTTTGTATTGAAGCTATAGAAGAATTTAAATGAGGAAAACCAAGAAAGATTGTGTTTTAGAAAGATTATTCTGGCAGTTTTCTTGAGCATGGATGGATTGGAAGAAGGAGAAACAATAGGCAAAGAGAAATAAGGCAGTGATAAAAGTGATAAGGAGGAAGTTAGAAATACATTATTGGGATAACAAGTAGAACAGAAAGGATTTGGTTTTGGAGAAGAGAGATAGGAATATAAAAGATTTATTGGGCAATAGGCTCATTGGGTTAGTTGTTAAAGGGAAGAAAAAGATACTGCTTTGGGATATATTAATTGAGATTTCAGTGTGATCCCCACATTAGTAATTAGTTGTGATATTAAAATTATTTAATAAATTATGCAGCACAAGCAGTCATTAACAGGGTAGATGTCGGCTAATTCCCTGGGGTAGGGTCCCAGTAACTCTCTGACATGCTAGGAAACAGGAAAAAGGAGGAGGGGTCTGATTGCTGAATGGTAAAAGGTCCATCATACCAATGGTAGTGTAAGGATCACCTGCCAAACAGATGATAATTAAGGATATGAGACAGCAGCTTCAACTAGCATATCGTGTATTTCATATGTTTGCAAATGTACCAGTGCACCAGGATGAATATCAGCATTGGATATGTGCACTTGAAGATTAGGAGAGCAATCTGTATTTGACAAAGAGATTTGAGAGTCTTTTCCCTTTGCACCGTTTATGAGAGTCCTTTGTCTGAATAGACTTCCTACTCTGTTTATTATATTATTCCATTATGCTCTTACTCAATTTCTAATAGGTATATTTCCCAAAGAACAGGGGATATTCCTTTCTGTATGCTTTGTACTAAATTAATTAAATGGTTCTTTTATATAAAAGTGTTAAAGAAAGAATATTAAAAATATATATATTCAGAGGGAGTTTTAAGCAAGTTTCTTTAATTTTCTAATTGGGATAATATTAAGTAATGACTACATATCATTTATGTTGGTTTCATTGTCATTTTTTCTTCTTTTTTTAAGAATAAGAACTGGAATATCTATGCTCACAGCATGTATGAAAGTGTCAAGTACTAAAGAGTGGTTTTTGTGACAAAAGTCCATCATCAGATTATAAATGGTACAGAATGTTGAAAATATAATACTATATGAAGTGTCAGACTTTTAGAGTTTATCCTTCTTGCCTGCTAACAAGTTAGCTTAACACTGTTTGACAGATGCTAGCCGAAAACATGACACTCCTGATGAGGCACAAATAACTTTTTTAGTCACAATGATTCCAGTAGCCAGAATATCATCATTTCCTTGAGTATGTCACTCAAGCGCCATAGGGCACAACAAAGATAACCAGGTGAAGCTTGCACATGAGTGAGTTGTTTTACAGGAGAGAAACTCTGGGCCTAGGGACCTGATCTTTTACCACACGTACTAAGTATAATTTCCCTTTTCTTCAGACATAAACACTATTTTACTGTACTGGACAATTAACAAATCTGCCTTTTATGTTGAAGGGACATACTGTTTCTATCTTCCAAGACTCTTCTCTATGTAAACAGCATTGAAAGGAATCTAGCCCAAGATAGACAGAAATAAAGAGGTCCATAGAAGACTGTCTCCCAACAATATCTGCCCCTCATTTTTTATAATCTTGAATTTCAGAAAATTTCTTCACAAGTGTACCTCTCCATTGACTTTTGTGGTTAATCTGACAGTCAGTGGCTGGGACCAAGTCTGTTCAATCTGCTCCTTCAGCATTTTATGTAGGCTGTTATCAACATGACTCCAAGCAGCGGAATGAGGCCAGCCTGAAGATTTCAAACATGCCTTGTATCCTGGTCCCAACCAGCTGAAGAAATACATAAACAATCAAGGTCTGCCTTACAAAGCCATGTGCTGTTCTCCTTAGGGTTTTGAATTGGCCTTTCCATGTGGCCGTAGGTATCTGTGCTGTTCTACAAGATAGACTCCAATTACGTAGACTCCATCTTTGCATGCAAGAAAGAATTCTAGAGCATATCTAAATCCAAAATAGACCAGTGAGTTAAGGATGGCTTGATCATCTTCCAGGGCCAGAGGAACATTTCCTTAAATTCATGAAGGTCCCTTATGACTGTATCTAATCCAAATCACCATGTTTCTGGAAAAGAGGCAGGTTAATATCTGGCTTCCCCTCAAGAACTATAACCCAGGATTTCCTAGTTTAGTATGAACAGTTGGTTAGACCCTGTTTTGGAGGGCCTGCTAATGGCATTAAGTTAATTTTATACTGTCTGCCTATACTATAAGCCAGGTAGCATTCCTCTCCACATGTAATGACCAAGTGATAGCTGTGGAAATGGGCTTGGGGGAAATAGTACAACTGTGTTGACAGGTGTTTAACTTGGAAGATGCAAGATTAGGAGCCACCCTCTACTGTTTTCCACAGGCTTATCCATAAGTTTAAAGAAAATAGTGATCAAATTGTGGACACAAACATCTGGTGTGTATAGCCAACCCAGCAGTCAGTTAAATTGAAAGTTCTTGCAATAGTTTGAGAGAACTTTACCAGGATGTTCTTCCACACCCAAGGCGCCAAGGGCAATTCTGAAAGACAAAGATCATTAATATCGCTCCCACCCTGACACCTCTCAGGGCCTGGTATTCCTGTTCCCTGGTACACAGGTACCTGAGTTGTTGCTTTCTCTCTACTACTACAAGATTAGTGTGTCCTGTTGTAATAATTGTAGCTTTACTTATTTTCTAATGATCTCCTTCTTGTACTCAGACCCCATGTCTAGAAGGGTCAGAACATGAAGGACAAGGACATTTTTATAGAACTAACAGAGATCTACTGTGTTCCCCACTCGGGTCTGTATGGCACACAGCAGTATATTCAACCAAGTGGTCATTATCTTTATGATCTGAGATAATGCTTATTTAACATGAGAACCTGGACAACTTAGTTGAAATTAAGTGTGAATTCCCTGAAATCTCTTTTATTCAGGCTTCCACTCAGAGTATATACCAATCAGGCTGACCTCAAGCTGTCTTTAGGGGAAAGAATGAAGCATCCTCCCATGAATGGTGAGATCAGAAACCTGAAATGCATATATATAACTTACAGCTTGTCCATCCTAATCATTACCCAGGAAGCAACGGAGACTGGATTATCCCTTTCTGGTTGCAATCACATTCAGTGACCATTGAATGGTCATAAATTTCCTTACTAAAATGTGTAAATGAAGAAGAAGTAAGGGTGATCACAAAACTTTCACATCTATTTTCGAAGACACTTTTTTAATGCTAGAAAATATTAAATGTCTGTGGAAGGTAAGGAGCATGGAAGATCCATTCACTATCCTGAAAATCATTTATTGTTGAGCGCTTTTTGTGACAGAAAGCTCACCATTGTCAGATTCCAAACAGTCCAGAAAGTTAAAAAATAGCAAATATTATATTCAAGGGCCAGAGTCAGCAGACTGAACTACAGTGGCAATCTCTAAATTCATCCCTCCATGCCTTTGTACACAGTGTTCCCTTAACTTTTTATACTTCCACCTAACCTGAAGGATAAAGCATAAATGTCTCCTCCTCAAAAAAGTCTTCCTTCTGGCTGCACAGCAACTGTGCCTCCATAACCATGCTATCTATCCTTCTTTCTTAGCACTCGTTCATATCTATCTTCTATTTATAAGGGTTCTCTATATTAAACTATAAGCTCCCTAAGAAAAATAACATTTATTAAAATTAAAGAAGTATCAAGAGTGATAAGCTATGACATTTCTAGCTGCTGAGGTCTCCTACACCATATGTTCGGGTCTTCTAAGCTCAAAGGCAGATGCAAGCTTGTAGCTATCATGTGAAGAGTTCCTATGGCCATGACTTCTTTCATTCCAGTACACTGGTAATTTCAGCTCCATCATGTTCTTTCCTACTTAGAGAATGTACTATCTACAACTGTCATAACAAAATACCGCAGACTAGGAGGCTTAAACAGTGAAACTTTAATTTCTCACAGTTCAAAATGCTAGAAATTCCAAATCAGGGGTTGCCAAGGTTGATTCTGTCTGATGCCTCTGTCCTTGGCTTGAAGATGGCTACCTTCTTGCTGCCTCTTCACGTGTTGGTGCCTTGTGCACATGCCCCTCTCATGTCTCTCTGTGTGTCCGAATTTCCTCTTCTCATATGAACACCAGTCAGACTGGATTAGGCCCACCCATATGACTTCATTTTACCTTAATTACCTTAATTACTTTGTGATAATCAACATCTACCTGAATCATATGCAAGAAAAATGATTTCTGGATATTGGTTTGATTTCAGTTGGTATGATTATATATTCTGTGGGCATACTTTGATCCCAGGGTAGCAAAATAACTCATTTTAATTTAAAAAAAATCAGGTTTAGAATTGAAGGCAAAGATGCATTAATGGAGATTGCCTATTATTTCTCTCTTTGATCTCACTGACCTTAATATTACTGACAAGACTTTGGTCAGGCTATGGGAGGTTACTAGGGTCTTTTGTGAAAAACTAGTTTTAGCAGATGTTTTAAATTTTAAAACAGCACAGCCCTTTTAAAGTCATTTTGCACTTAAATTATTCAATGTTGGCAGATAGTTGGAGCCATCTCATTAATGGCAGTATCTATGGGTTGTTTTTCCCCTTTCATGTAAATTATGGCCCATTGTAATGATTGGTTAGGTCACTTGGGGTGTCTGGAAGCCAGAAACTTTGAAAGAAACAAGGATTTTTTAGAAATAATAAAGCTCTGTTCTACATTTCATTCTAATATGAAAAAACCATGAGATTGGCATCATCATACTGAAATTAAAATAGACTCATTCAACAAAATGTCCTTTTAGTTGTGGCATGTGTATTATCTGATTTTTCAAAATGTGAGAAACTTAATCTTATTTCCTACCATAACAGCATGTGATTTTTAAAAAATATATACTCACACAGATAAGTTAATGTCATTATCTGAATGATCATATAATTTTAGTTCATCATCTCTGCAAGCTGAGAAAGAAAATACACTGCATCATAATACCTTTCACCAAAACATTGCAGAAATAGACAGTTTTAATAAGCTATAGTGCTCAAGAGACATGAAAATAGAGTACTAAGAGTCAGCTTGGGAATACTCAATGAGGATTATTCACATTGCTTATTCAGTATCATACCCCATAGCATCTAACAAAATCTGTACTATATTTAACATTAACAACTCACAGTAGAAAAAGGAGAGAATCATTAAACAGTAAGAAGTGATACATATTGGTTATCTAATACAGCAGTTCCTAATATAGGGAGCAAAATTCCAGGAGACCTACCATATGGTCCAGGGAGGTGTTAAAATAATGTATTAGATATTCCATTCATATGTATTCTATCTCTTCCATTTTAATTTCATTCTTGATATTTTAAATTTGTTTGTTAATCTTACATGAATATGATTGTGAGTTATATACATGCATGTAACTAAAGAAATACAAATATGTTGGCTGCATATGATCATTTTTGCTAATGAAAATGAAAAATGAATAAGTCTAGGACTTATTTCCTAGAGAAAATATTCTACTTTTAGGCAAATCAATAAGTTATTCTTCATTTTGTGGTTGGGGTAAAAAAGGAAAAAATATTATACAACTTATATTACTGACAAATGAATATTCAAAGATATTCCAATGACACAAGATATTGATAACAACTAACAAGCTCAAAAACCAATTGTTTAAAAGAAACAGCTCAATGACTTTGCATAAATCATCTTTCAAAATAGCATGTATTTGTTTCCTGTTGCTACTATAGCAAATTACCATAACCTTAGCAGTTTCATTTGTGGAGGTTAGAAGTCTAAAATGGGCCAACAGTCTGTATTCTCTGGGGCTCTAGGGGAGGTTCCATTTCCTTGCCCTTTCTGGCTTCCAGAGGCCACGTATATGCTTTGGCTCATTGCCTTCTTCCTACATTTTCAAACCTAGAAGTATAACATCTTCAAATCTCCTTCTCAATCCCTCTGCTTCAGTAAGAAGTTGCCTCTGTCTGGCTTGGATGCCTTATGCGCCCCTCTCCCGTGGACTGCTGTGGTTACAGCAACCACCTGGGTAATCCGGGGCACTCTTCTCCCCTCAAAACCTTTAGCCTGATCACATCTGCAGCCTTTTTTGCTACAAAGGCAGCGGTCACAGAACCTGAGTATTAGGACATGAACATCTTGGGAGGCTACTATTCAACCTGCAACACAAAACATTGTTAGCTTTCTAAAGTCTTCCTGTCAACAATATTTTCACTTAGTCCTATACCCATTCAAAAGTACGTCTTTACTCTCTTCTTTATGCTCATCCTTGAAGGAGGGGGAGGAAGAGAAGGAGGCAGAAATAGTGTGCAAAGTCCAGATAAGTCTAGATAAGCTATTTTTATTATAATTATCTCAAATTTGTTATTAATCTTGATTAATCTCTGCTTTTGTCTAGTATCTGTCATCAAGTAATTTTTCAAAGTGTCTGTAATTTCTGTGTTCTAATATATGAGAATATTTTTGTTACTCTCATATATAAAAGGCAATTTCACTAGTTATAAAATTACTGAGGGTGCAGATCATTTCTTTCTGAATTCTGAACACAATTCTCCATTACATTCTGAAATTATGGCCAATCTAATTTCCCTCCCATGTGGATAACTTTCATGTACTTTTAAATTTTTCTTTTGCCTAATAAGCTCTGAATATGAGCCAGGAACTTTCAGATCTACTTTACTTAGATTAGCACATATCCTTGAAAATCTTTGAGGTATGAATAATCATTGGCCATTTGAAAATAAGAAAACTGAGTTGTAGGAGAACAAATATCTTACACAATAGTATTCAACATATAAATTCCTTATTAGTCAAGATGGCTACATTACATTGTAGTAACTAACAACTCCAGAAAGCTAAGTAAAAGGACTTATTTTAAGTCTGGTGTAGAGTCAGCCAACTTTTCAAGGCAGCTGTGCTCCCTGTTTTGGTTTAGCGTTTGGCTGCTTTGATCTGAGGGCCCAACCTGTGCTTCCATGTCCAACGCTGTAGAGACAAAGAGCAGAAGGCTCTTGCTCTGGCAATTAAATGACTCAAACCAAAGTGACTTTCTCTGACCAGACTCAGAGGCCAGAACTAGGCACCTGGCCTTATCTAACTGAAAATATAGTGATAGGGAAATATAATACTATCACATAGTCTGAGGAAGAAGAAAATTAGCTATGAATAATCTTCCCAAGGGTCTGTGATGATGGCAGAATCAGAGTTCTCAGCCCAGGTGGTCTAGCTCCAGAGGACTCCTGAACCATATGCTAAAATGCTTGGAAGCTTGTGTAGGTTTTCTTTATTTTCATAATTTCCACTGTTATCAGGACATATATAATCAATTGAAAATATTTGTATCTACTCTATGCCTGGCAATGTTCTTGGAGCTGTCAATACTGTAGTAAACAAAGTCCATGACTTCATGGGCCTTAAATTCTAGGCACCAGTCTCTTCTCATTGTGAGGGTTCCTTTAGAACCCTCAATAGAAATAGAATACTCAGTTTTGTTTACAAATAAACTTTATCTTTGTTTCTTTCCTTTTGCTCTTTTGATAGTTTCTTCACTTGACAAGTTTCATCACCTCTATATCCCCATCAGTGGTGCAAGAGACTATGATTTATATTTTCCTATGAACATAAAAGTCCTCCCAATTAAACAATGACATTTTTTGTAAGCCTCTTCCTTATTTCAAGAATATTGTCATCTGGGAAAAAATAGGGAATTATATTGATTAAATATGGTATTTCTTGAATTATCACTTTGTTCTAATTTTTGCTTTTTCTAACTAAAATAGTTAAAGTTCCTACTTTGGCTGTCTATTTGCATGACTTGGTATTTATGGCAGTCTATCTCTTTTCTTCATCTCTTTTGATTTCCTGTAAATATGGGTAGAGTGCTTCCATATGTCCAATATTTTAATGTTTTGGCAATTTCTCTTTTGCAGTTCTATTTTACCCATCTTCCTTTTTGCCTCATCTTGTCTGTTTTTATTTTATTCCTCTATTAAATACATTTCTGCATGGCTGCGCAATTTTCAAATACCTTCTTTCATGAAGATACAGCTATTTGTGGTAGACAATGAGATATGCCAATTAGATCAAATTTCAAGGGCGAACATACTGTTCACCAGCAGGGAAGGCAGCTATCAGTCAGCCTCCAGCTGTCAATTACTTGAGGGTAAGCTTCAACCGCAAAAAATCTGTCTTGCCTCAGGTCATGATTTTTCTGAAACAACTCACATCTGGTGACAGTGTGCAACATGAGTATAAGTGTCTAGTATATCAGCCCAAAGGTGGAAAAACCTCACGAACAATGTTCACTTCAGCAATTGTGAAAGCTTTTGTGAACCTGCAATGTAGTTTAATTCATCCCTCTTCACAATCCTACTTCCTCTCCTTTCCTTTCAAAAGTATTGATGCCTAATATTCAATTAAATTGTGTGTCAATTTACGTAGTCAAGAAGAATCATCCTGTAATACAAACAGTATACATTTAGAATTTGGCCTACCTCTATCGTAATATTCTTTGAAAAGACCTAGACCATTTGGAAATCTTGCAGAATATCACACTGATCCTTTATATTGATGAAATCATGCTTACTGATTGGTCTGGGTGAGCGAAATGTGGCTCATACATGAATGGGCTTGGCTGGACACATGTGCTGCATAGGCTAGGAGAAAAGCTCTATGGTTTTCATAGGTCTGCCATGTCAGTTAAACTTTTAGACATGGTAAAGGGCATCCCTTTGAATATAAAAGATAAATAACCTACCTTAAGAAGGAAGTATACATCTATTAGGTTTTTGTGTTCTGGAAGCAACACAATTCATATGTATGAACATAGCTATGGTTCATACACTTTGGAAAGGATGCAGCTTTAAGTGGGGCTCAGAGTAGAAAAAGGGTCTGTAGCCCATCTAAGCTTCAGAAGAAGCAGCCCTGCCATGTGGCCCATCTGATACAACAGATCCTATAATATAAGAGGTGTCAGTGTAAATAAGAAATTTGTTTTAAGACTCAGTGGGAAATCATAATGCAGGACCCTTAAGTTCTGGAACAAGATGATGTTATTAGCATCTTGTGAAATGTACTAGATATGTGCTAGACTTAGGTAGAGAAGGAATACCTGATCATGAACTACAGTGTGACCCTGAGACCACAGCAGCCCATTATTAGGCACATCCTATGAGATTCACCAAGACACATGGCCAGATGGACCCATCACTATCCATTTTAACAAAGAAATGGTACATTTGAGATATGGCTTGAGAATAACTATAAGGCAGAAGGAAGATAAACAAGCAGGTAGACCAGAAAGCCATAGCTTCTAATGATGTTATACCAGTGCTCTTCCTCCAATTTATGCCCAAACATAGGCTCATAGGACCAGTTTAGGAAGACAGAAATGAAAAAAATGTCTGTTTGGTTATGGATGTTCTGGTTTACTGTGTGACTAAAAGTCAAAATTGGATGGTGGTTGCATTATGTATCTTTCAGGGGTGATCTAGAAAGATGGAGTTTAGTCAAAATGCTCCCAGTGAGCAGAGTTTCAGGAGCAGTATTTCATCATCTACTTTATGTGAAACAAAGGGAGCCCAGGGTTATCAAATAGATGGTCAAATGGGCAAGTGCAAATGGCCTCCCCAGCTGGACAGGGCCCAGGAAGAAAAGGATTATAAGAAGCTGAAGCAAGGAATTTAGGGAGAGAGGATGAAGATGGGCACATCGAAGTTGACATAAAGTGTGAAGATCTTTCTATGACATGTTAACAACCACCAGATGACATTCGCCATATATGTTGAATTAAACAATCAAGGAAACAAATTACTGAGTAGATTGACATCTCCCAAGCCCTTCCAATTGACCACTCAGAGCTGGTACAATGGGCACAAGAAAGAAGTGGTCACTATGGCAGAGGTGGAGAATATGAATGGGCCCAACAGAATGGACTTTCACTTATCAAGGCTTATCTAGTTACTGCCATTGCCAAATCCAGCTACTAGAAATAAAGATCAATGCTGGGTCCCTATTATGGCACATTTTTCTAGGAGACAAACCAGCCACTCACTGTAAAAATACCTACATTAGGCTTTTCCATATTGAAATGGCCAGTAATTTGGTCTCATAGAAACAGACACTTATTCTGGGTATGAGTTTGCCTTCCTTGACCTGATGGCTTTAACAAGCATCTACTCAAGGGTTTGCAGAGTGATCTACTGACCTGGATCCCACCTAATATCACCTGGATAAAAAAACACACTTTTCAGCACATGAATAAGCCCATGACCATATTGCCCGGACAGAGTCTCTTCTGAGGTCTTGCTGCCCTTGAATTCCCTAGCCCTGCCTGGATCTTTCCATAAAATCTTCCTTCTTCTTGGTAGAAGTGGATTTCTATTTCTTACCACCAAAAGTTCTTTTAATACCTATTTTCTGCTTCTAATTTATGTTTTTTCATGAAAACCACTTTTTTCTATGAAAAAAAGTCCATGATTTTCTTTGAGTTTTTGCAGTAGGTAATACTCAGATATTTGCTTTTCTCTTGCATCTTTATGGTAATGCTTCCCTTACTTCATTTTACTTAAAATTTCATAAGAACTTTTGCTTTTTCTTTGTTATAGATTGTTCAAGAATAAACTTATTTACATCCATTATTTTCATTAATCAATATGTGATACTGGCCTTTATCTGGGCATACTTTTCACATAAGCATGGGCTAGATCTGCTCCCCACATCTAGACCTGAAAGTCAACTCCTAGAATGTAGTATTCTGTTCTGTTCCCATAAGCCAACTGTATTCACAGAACACAGGTTTCCTATACTGGCCTCTGAGACCACTGTTTGACTTTCTGTTAGTCTAAAATAAAGGACAAGAAGATGCTAAGAGTGCACTATTTCCAGGAATATTCTCATATCCACGCCACTGAAAGTGCTTTATTTTGGATGAATATGCTTCTAGGTTGCAATACTGTATACTTCACCACTTTCAGTCTTCCTGACTCCTTGCTGCATTGATTTCTTAGAATTTCATTCCCCAAATGACTATAAAATTATGGGCAAGAATACAAAAAACCTCTTCAAAATGTGCCAACTGTACAGCATAATGATAATTATCTGGTTTTTCCAGTTAAGAGACCTAGGTCTCTGGGTCAGACTTTAAAGTCAGAAAATAAATGAAACTTCATTCAATGTTTCTACTGGTATGTCTTCTCATTTTCCTGAGTAAAGTATGGGTAAGTCCATAATTAGTTTTCTCAATCTAGTTTAATTATAGTTGAACAATTGTAGTCAGTGAAAATATCCTCCAAATTTTGGTATTGATATCTTAGAGTTTCTACTCTAGTGATTTTTTTAATTATTATTTTTATCAGCTAGCTTCTGGTCTAAGTCTACCACAATTATTTTTAAGTCATGCATTGCTTTGTATTTGTATAATCCACACTTGTTTTTCTTTTCATTTTCTTCTTTCTTGAGCATGCACTATCAGTGATTACAATGGCTTATATTCAACTCTTATTTATGCCATTGACCAAGCTGTTATGAATCTACTTCAAACTTAACTTTCTACATTAAGGTTTGTAATGCTAAGGATGAAAGTCTAGAAACCATATTTCTCAGTTGGCTAGCTGGCACCATGTACAAACTTAACTTACAACATGTTTATTGAGAAACAAGCCAGGCACACAATAAAATACATGCACACTGTATGATCTCACTTATATAAAATGCTAAAGCCAGACAAAGTAAATTTCAGGTGACAGAAATCAGAATAGCCTTTATTTGTGGTGTGTGTGGACTGACTAGAAGAGGGCATAAAAATTTCCTTACATGATTCTCTCTCTATTGAGATGTTGGTTACACAGTACACTTGTCAAAACAATCAAATTGTACACTTGATATTTGCACATTTAATTATGTGCATATTTTAACTCAATTTTTAAAATACATGAAAGAACTGATTCAGGGCTAAGAAAAAAGCTGAGTCATAGTTATTCAACTTCCTCCCAACCCCACAAAAGAAAAAAGAAAAAAACAAAACAGTAGGCTGAAAATTAACCTATGATTTTAAAATTCAAAGTACTGGTTACATTTTGAATAGGAAACTAGTAACCTAAATGAAACAGGACGGGGATGCTGGACATTTTTGTATTCTTAATTTGGATGCTTGTTCCATGGGTATGTTTAGTTTGTGAAAATTAATTGAGTTGTACATATCATTTATATGTAACATGCATTATATATATGTATGTGTGTATACATATATAAAACTGCATTAATTAAATGTTAAAAATGGAGTACAAAATTTTTTTAAAGTCAATCCCTCAACATTGAAGTATTTCTTTAGAGAGTTCTCATAACTAAGAATACATTCATCCACAGATTTGATTATTATCAGAAAAAAGAAAAAACATAATAGAAAATGGAGAAGGGTGATGAAGAACTAGACTTTGTAAGAGGAAGTTTGGAGTCTTAAAGACTAGTGGGGTTTGTCCCATGTTTCATGTGCTGTGAGCAACAAATTTCAGCTCTGGCTTCCTGGCTGACAGCTGTTTTCAGGATAAGAAAGAGAAGAAAGAGAATGATTTCTACTTCAGGAAAACAGATGGCTACTTACGTGTGTAAATTTCTGCAATTTAAGATCACAAAAGCAGAAAGAAATACACTTTGTACATAGTCTTTATTTTTAGACTTTGTATTGAAAGTGTTTCCCTTTAGTTGCATTGTCCATTGCCATTTCCAGTTTCACTAATGTAGCAAATTTTAAAATGAGAAATAAATATTATGGTCACTAAAACTATTGCTGTATTTGATATGCATATATGTACTATCTGTTCAACAGATGTATCTCTTTCGTTACATGTTTATTTTCCAATTTTATATATCTGTCTATATGCATTTCTTTCCATATGTATTGATAGATGCACTGTTAAACTATTTGGCATATATATTAATAACTGCAAATCTGCTATAAAACCACCATCATCCAATTTTTCTACACAGGAGAAATGCTTTACTCCAGTTTAGTAACAGCTACACTGGTATAAAGCTATAAGCACCTAGGTTATTGCAAAGGTGTTTTAATGATTTAGCAGTATTGTTCATGGTCTTTACTGGAGAGGAACCAAAAATATTGAGGCCTTTATCCTATTGTAAATCTGTCCCCTTAACTTTCTAGATGTCTATTCTAATCCCTTTCTCAGGAGCATCCTTAAATAGTACTCTGTTAAAAGGGACTTTACTTGGTGTAGGTCCTTAGGCTAGTTCCTTTCATCCCTAAAAATTATAAATAAAGAAAGCCATAGCAACCCCTCAAGTCAGGTATTTCTAATAAGATGGGAAATATATCAGAAAGGTACCTATTTAAATGATGTACAGAAAAATTCACATTATACATTTCAATATCTTGGTCCTTCCTTCTCATGTCATGTGGTAGTAAAGACAATGTAAAATAATTGAGAGGAGAGTTATGTCTCTATCTTTTGATTGAACCAGAGGGATGAGAGCTTCTTCTAGGAAGGTTGGTAAATCTTAGATTTTAAAATAAGCTAATATCAAAGTAATGTCTCATTCCCATCCACAGGCAGAGCTGATCCCCCAATTTGCACAGAATGATGGCTCCAACTCTGTCTTTATGAAGCATGATCTGTTAAGAGTTCTGTTTAGAATTGCTTGTATACCAGGAGATATGTCCAGCCACACTGCCAAAAACCGAGGAAATAAAGCCAACACAGAGAAGAAAGAATCCAATTAAACTACACTGATGTAACCGTATCTATAGAATTGAAAATGAAGCAAGAACAACATAGCTGCTATAGGTGTTTCAGTGTTAAAGCAAAAAACAAGCAAACAACTGCTCCCATTAAATTTGGGCAATTTTAGATTATTTCTTTGTCTTGAGAAAAAGAGTTGTTTTCAGTAATTTTCTATTATATTATCCCTTAATGCTAAGGCATAATTAGTGTATCTATTCATCAATTATATATAAAGCATATATGTATATATGTACATATGTATATATGTATGTGTATATATATATATGCACACACACACACACACACACATATATATACTTAGCTTTATATGTATGTACTTAGCTTTATATATGTATACATAGAATACATACATATGCATATATAGTAACATATATACTATGTAAATATGTGTGTCTTACACACATAGAGAATAAGAGGGAGAGAAATGTGTATATACTTAATTTGAATTGGGAACAGAAGTTTCCAAACATATGCATAATTACAGATAGATATGTGCCTAAATATCTATCACAATGTTCATTATATTTCTTTTTTTAACATAGTGACTACTATAAATCTAGATAAACCTCTAGCAAGAACAAAAGCTAGGGGCAGTATAAAGCTCTCAACTTTCAGTGTAAAGATTTGGGAATATATTAGCCAAGAAAACATGTCGACTCTTCATTTTATTTTGAATAGCAACATCAATCATTACATAGAAAGTTACATGAAAACTGTCTAGGTTAATCTCTCTCTGAAACACAGTATTTTCTGTACTAGACCATTCAATTTGAAATTTAATATCTGTGCATATCCTAGTCACTTTTATAAACTGAATATGGAGGCACAATCAGGATACCTACTGTATGCCATGGAAAACAATGAAAGAAATATAGGAAATAGATTTATCTCAAAATTATTTTTTATGAGAAAAGTATATTAATAGCTATAGTTGAAAATAGCTAACATTTATACATTACTTAACTTGTGCTGTACAGTTTTCTAAGTGATTTATATTTAATAGCTCATTAAATCTACATTACATTCACAGGAAGTAGCTTATTTTATAAATGAGTAACAGAGCAGAGAGAGGTAAAATAACTTATTCAAGTTCACAGTTTAGTCAAGTTCAAGCTCAGAATGTCAGGAATTTGAACCATGTCATCCTCACTAAATTAATCATATGTTTTATTTTGTGCCATATTCTTTCTTTATTTTTCCTATAGCTGATCATGGTGCCCTAGACTGATAGACTTAAATCTATGTTAGCCTTACTTTATGAATTTTCAATTAACATGATATTATATTGTTGAAAGAAGTTTTTTAAATTGTGTGTAATTATATGTTATTTCAAAAATTTGAAGAATAAAGTTAGTGTTACTAAATATATAAAAAGGGTAGAAAAAACTTGTAATTCAATTGACCTCACAATTATGGATATGGATAACAACTAAAAAATCTTCCAGACAAATATACTAAAGGAAAAGGGGGACCTGTAACTGCCTATTACCTAGACCCTGAAAAATTCCTCAGTAATGATAATATGCTATGCAGAATGTATCCAACTTTTCTTTGTGCTTTCAATGCCTGAAGAACATAGAAAAGTTTTCCAGTCCTGATCTCTGATGCTATCCTGTGACTTTAGAGCTATACCCAGTCTAGATCATGCCTTCAAGCAACTTTGTAAAATGCAAATATAAGCATGATGCTTAGACATAATAAGTAAAGGAAAATACTTGTATGATTTTCATGTCCCCAAAATAATAACCGTAAAGAAAAATTAAGATGAGTCATGATCTTAGCTATACTCCCTGGAAACTCACTCTAGAAAGGATATATAAGGTTATTAGACATTTAAACTTATCTTTTATGCTTGAAGTTTCAATAATTCCAAGTGATATATGATAACAGATAGGAGACACTGTTAAGTGATGTTCAAGTCTCAATTCTTAATGGGGACTTTGTTCTTCTTTGGATCTTATAAATGGCATTTCCTCCTCAGTCTTCCCTCAGTGATGGTTCTAAATCCTTTGAAAGACTCTCCAGCAATTACTCTTGTTATACTTAGCACTGAATAGCTCTGTGCTGCCAAGGAAGAAAAAAACCAAATATTTTAGTGGCATCAACCTAGAGGTATATGTCAAAATAGAAATGTAAAAAATCACAATTTATTAAAGTCATTGTCAAATTTCTGCCTCTGAAAATCTATAATTAGCCACATGGAAATACAAAGTCATTCTTCAAACCCTTATGACTAATTCCCTTGTAGTGCTGTACATTCTCTCTCTCTCTCTCATTTTTCTCTCCTGTGAGAAAAAAAAAGCACCATAATTTAGATGCTATGCAATGTTTATCTTTGCAAGGAAAGAGACTGATAACAACATGGATGTTGTCCCAAGTGGAGTCTACAATTTCATCAGAAAAAAAAACAAAACAAAACAAATATATGAGTATAATGTATCCCTAGTCTTAATTCTTAGATGAAGGAACAACAGTTCACAGGAAAATCAAATATGCAGTTTCTGAAAATTATCAATCACCTTTTTCCTATTGAGAAACATTAACTTTATTGTCATCAATTTGTGATTTATCTAACTGATAAGAAAATAATTAACATTTTCAACAATGAAGTCATTGAGTTCCCTGTACACACATATACCTATTTGCTCTATTCCTGAGTTTTTTACCTCTTAAATATCCAGTAATATCTCAAGCTAAAATACAGAGCCCATGCAGTTTGTTTCACTATTCTCTGGTGATGATAAAATACCTATTCAGAAAAATTTAACTCTAAAGCATAAACAGTTTTGCTTTTTCTCATCATCCTTAGTATTCATTCACCATAAAATTTCTCATCCTCTTTTACTTGGACCATCTCAGAATTTTCCTCTCTCCATTTGACCCCTTAAATATATTTCCATTAGGTCACAAGAATGATACACCTGAAAAGAAATAAGACCCTTCCATAAGCCTGATTTAAACTTCTCCTCTCACCCTGGCATACATTGTGGTGACTCTCAAACGGAGAAGCTTAGATAAACTTCTTAATACTTGTGAAGCACTCCACCCCACTCCATCCCCCATTATTCTATAACATGGGGTTAGCAGTTACTCCACTAAAATCCTCCTTAGTGCTTTAACTTCAAACATCATCACTATCTCCACCCTGATTTATTGGCAAAAGTCCAAACTGCTTTAAGTGACAAAGCTTATCTTGTTCTCCCTTCTTGTGAAACGTTTATTTTAACTCTCATTAATTCTTAAAATTCCCTAGTACTTACCATGAATTATAAGCAGTTTCTAGATCCCTCTGCAAACATGTGCGGACAATGTGGCAGCTGAAGGGCTCTAATAGAGTCTGTGTGACCTTCAGATCCTATGATATTTACTACTATCTGGCCCTCCCTTCGCAATAAATGTCTGCCAACCCTTGAACTAAAATATCAGTTTACTCTTTCCCCTGTCTAATTCCTATTTCTATGTTGTAGGATATAAATCTTAGAATTTTGGAATGTAAGGATAACAAAGAATAAGAGAGGTGAAAATAGAAACAAAGGTGAGGATAGAAAAGTTAGTGGAAAACAGGTGTCTTACGTGCACATTTAAAGTTTTCAAGAACAGCTATGTTTTAAATTTGCTTTACTGAAACATGCTCTAATACATAATAAATTGTCAGAATACACAATATTTCCCTTTAAGTTAATGCTACCAAAATTGATTCCTTTGTCTTTAACCAGAGGATCCAATGAGCTTCATATGCATGAAGGATAAGATTTATGTAAAAATATTTTTTCTTATTTTCTACACAATGTTACTTTAAACAGAAAACATTCTCAACATTATTTTTTATATACTTTAAATGTTACTATCAGAATTTGAACAAACGTGTTGAAGACAGTTTAGTTTACAGCTCTGTGTGAAACTTGAGAAAAAGACCACTGAAACAAATATCTAATCAGAAAGCTATTAAAAATGGCTTAACAACAGCAGACTATTAAGCTGGAAATCAGTTCACACACACACACACACGTAAGTGTTCTAGGTGTTCTTAAAGCTATAAATTACCCTGAGTTGCTCACCTATCTACAGAATATGATCTCTTTGGTTTTTAAACGAATATTAAAGGAAAACTCATTATGCAAAGAGCAGTTTTTTATAACTCTTGGAAGAATATGCCAACTAGTATGAAAATCTGGATGCATGGTTGAATAACATTATCAGTTTCTAAGGTATTTTGGAAATTCTAAGAATAAAAGTGTAGTCCATTTTTATGCTGCAGACTCCCATAAAAATAGCCAATGTTTTAAGTGATGACAATAAGTAGGGACTGGAAGTCCAACTTTATTCCATAAATAAACTATTTTACTTTTTCAAAACCAAGAAGGTAGATTCAGTGAAAATGGACCAATATCTATAAACATGAAGTAGAATCTCCTTAATAGCTCAAATGAAAACTTGAATAAATATTGATTAAGCATAAATGTGATTCTTTTTTAATGATATATGTTCTCAGATGAGAAAAACCTATTGCCATTTTTAAAAAGTTGTTCTCACCCTAATGAAATAAATATTATATGTGTATAAATATTTTAAATATTAAATGAAAAAACATTTTTTTTGTCTTCATTCCTTCCACAAAGCATGCTAAAACACTCTTGGGAGGACAATGATCAGGGATCATTTCTTTTTTTTATTTTAAGTTTAATTTAATTTAAAATAAGGGGTTAAGTAAAAAAGAAATTTTAATTTGTAGATTATTTTTTTAAGAAAGATGAAGTAGTCTAAATATGTATACCAATAAAATCTCCTATTCTGATCGGATAAATGTGATTTTCAGATTTTAATATGAAAGTCTTTTTTTTCTCAGGAAGAAGATACGTTTAGGCAAAGTTGCATATGACGAATCAATTCTCAAAAATTTGACAGAAAGCTAGCCTTTACAGAAATGATACCACTACAGTATGACTCCCAGTATCTTATATTTCAGTTGAGACTAATATGTAATTTGTTGGTGACAAATAACAAAAGTTAATAGTTAGGGAAGGTAGGTGTTTAAATGAAAGAAAAGAAAGAAAAGTCAAGTCTCGTGGCTATTGCGTCACTTAGGTGTCATACTCTAGAATCATAATCCCTTATAATGATACACATCTCTTTTATTGTCACAAACTCTTCTGTCTGTGCATCTTGTCTGTGTTGTTTTATATGAATCATTTCTAAAATCTGGGTTTTGAAAGTGGCTTTACATATTGAATGTCAACATTATCACTAATCATCAAAAATTGCAAGCTCTTTATTTTGCTCTGTAAATTTCATTTAGGTCTTCACTAGTACTAGATATGTTGGTTCATATAAAACTAGATTTAACAAGTTGCATATGTAATACAGGGAAAAATTTGCAATTATGACAAACTATATATGACATTGCTTTAATTCTCCATTTGTATTTTCTGGTGGATTTCTGATTTCATAAATTGCTCATTCAATGTGTACTTTTAACTTAACATGGTGACATTTCAATGATTTATTTTCTAGACACTCACTTTATTTTAGTTATGATTCAGTTAAATTATCTTTATTTAATCATCTAGAGTGTTGATGTCGAGTTTGTTTACAATTCATCATTTTGAGACTCTTATATGAGAGAGACATGTACAAGACATGAAGATTCCAGAATGAATGCAAAACTAGAGTTACTATCCATAGTCTTACAGGGAAAGCAGGCATGTATCAGATTGTTTTAATAACCTGTGAAAAGTTCAGTAACAGAGATATTTACCTAGCATTGTGAGTTCATATGAAAATACTTTACACAGATGTCAGAGGTAAGAGGTGGTTTTCTAGGTAAGGTACCCATAAACTGGGTTTAAAAGCATGAACTAGGATGTTAATCTAGTGTAAAGTTGGGGGGATAGGAAAAAACTGCTTGAGGAAACCACATAAACAACAATAACAAAAAAATTAGCATGCTGTAAAGCTTTCAAGGAATTAAAAAGCAGATACAGAGGAATAAATTCCAGAGGCAGAAGATTAAGATGATAAAAGAGGAAAAGTCTGGGTCAGGGAGATTCCTCTCAACTGAAGTGGTTTGAGAAGGTACAAGAGGAGCATGAATTAGACCATAGGAATACGCTTGATGTGGGGAATCAGGGGGAGTGACATGACAAACAGTAATCCAACACTTGCGCGTGGGGTGGCTGGGTGTCTCAGAGTGGCAGCAAAAGATGCAGCCATTCAGGGGAAGGGTAATGCTGGTGTAGTTTACTAGTTGGAGACATAGGACTAACAGCAACAGAAGGCAACCCCGGCTTTCTTTGAGCAGAAAGAGAATTTATTGAAAGGTATCGTGGGCAGCCCTTACAATGCCCCCAGTCATCTCCTCCCACTGGGGTGAACAGCCTTGCATAATCTCCTCCCCTTGACCTTGGGCTGGATTTATTCACTCACTTGTAATAAATAGAATACCAAAGAATTGATGGGATGTCATTGCACAGATTGGGCTATAAAAGAAACTGTGGCATCTCCCTTGGGTGCTGCTCTCTTTTGCTCCTCTGGGACAACCGACGCTGGTGAAAACTAGCTGCCATGTTGTGAGTAGAGGCATGTATGTGGAGCGGCTGGGGAACCTTCTGGGACACAGCTCCTGTGAGGGTGGCTAACAGCCTCATGAGTGAGCTGGGTGGTGGATTTGCCTGCCCCAGCTGAGCCTGGTGATGACATGAACCCTTGAGCTACAGGCACCCAGCTTGGCCACTCTCAGGTGCCACAGAAAGTGTAAGAAAAAATAAACATTTGTCATTTCAGGCTGCTACATTTTGTGTAATTTGTCATACAACAACAAATAACTAATGCAAGAAGATATCAGGTAGGTCACATGTAGAATAATAGCCATGACAATAGGACAGAAACTAGGGAAGGAACTGAGACTGGCAGAGCTATTCAATCACACCGGAAGGATGCCACCATGGGAATAGTAGACTTGCATTTTTTAGTCCTTGCATCACAACTTTCAAATTGGAAAACAGAGAATCCATCTGTCTGTGATTTCAGTCATATGTTCTCCCTTAGACCACATAGGATGGTGATAGAAAGGAGCTACCAAAGACAGCCTTTTATATTCTCCAGAAATTCCTTTGGTTTCTGTAGTGAGAAGGTAAAGCCCCCAGACTGGCAAGAATGGACTCAAATGAGAACCAGGTATTTCTCCAAAATAAGACTGACATGCTATTAAGAAGGACAAATGGGTTGTCAAGATACAATGAATATTCACTATCTGAAGAATTCAGTATTGAGCCCAGGAACATTTTCTTGACATCTAAGTGAAGACATGTACACAAAGCTTAATATGTGAGTTTGAAGCTTTAATGAGAAAGGCCAGAGATGTAGTTGAGAGGTGTCAGCACTTCTATTTCAGTTCAGATAATTTTATGTGGTCACTATCGAGAGCAGGATGAATAAGAAGAGCCTTTAACTGAGGGAAGAATGCTGCGAAATATTAATATTGCAAAGAAATATCAACACTTCAGAGAAAAAGATAAGCTCATAAAGGTGAATAATAAATGATGGTTAGAGAAACTTGAGGAGAATCAGTAGAATTCTAGAGACCACAGTTAACAGGTAAGAGTATTGCAAAGAGGACGTTTTTGGCAGTATCAATTGTATTAGGTAAAATAAGAATGAAAAAGGATACTTACATTTGGAAATCTATGTTGATGGATTCCTTTTCCAAAAACGTACCATATCAATGGCCAAATACAGTTCATAAAAGTTGGTGGTTCTCCTTTGTACTCAGAATCAAGTTAAATATTGTAGGCCTAGCATTCTAGATTCTCCCATAAGCCATTCAATTTAACACCTACAAATATGGCTTACCTCCTTGAAAAGATTATATTTCCTTTGAGGACAGACACTATCCCTTTTCTATCTGCTATAATATCTACTTAGTCCTAAAAATATAGTAGGTTGCCAATGAATCAATTTTTTATAAGATTTTTTATTATCTATATTTATGTATGTGTGTATCTATCAGATATGTACATATCTTTTAAAAAGCCTAGGTTGTTAATTAGCTGGATTGATTATAGTTTAAATTATCAGTCTGACACTTACCAGTCTTTCTTTCCCTCTCTCTTTCTCTTTGTCTCTCTCTCCCTCCTTGATCCATCCTCTCTTCCCTACATATCACTTGTGGTCAATAAAACAGAATTCACTGTATTGTCATTCCTTTCCCCATTTTTCTACTAATCAGCAAAGAAAGAAGACTGAGTCTAGACACTGATTTGTGCTATTTACAGTTATCCATCTTTTCCTGACAACTTATCCTTTTCATTATAGAAAATAAACAAACAAAAATAAAACAACTAATTGCCACTCTGTGATTTAGTCCCTACTTTTTCTTACAATATAAACAGCACCTCCTTCAAAAAGGCAGCTACACAGTCATAAAGACCTCATCTTTTCTTAACAAAGAACATAACATATTTTGATAGAAAATCTTATAGGGAAACCCTAGGACATCAAATAAATATAAAACAACTTGTTCAATCAAGAGTTGTAATTTCTATTTTGTTTTTTGAGATGAAGGTGTTAATTGTTATGGTTGGCCTACAGTTTTTTGTGTAAGTCCCACAAATTAATGTGCACAAAATAAGCTTCAAAAGGAAGAAGGAAGCTTGAAATAAATATGCATCATATGCCTTTTCCATTTTTTAATTTAGATGTTTGATTTGCCAGTTCCTGGAAATAGGGAAGCAAAGTGTGGGAGGAGCTACCTGGGAACACACATGCTTCCAGCTCTTCTCTACTGTTTGAGTCACCTTCCTAATAATCTTACAAACTTTAGAACAATATTTCATAAACCTGGTTTTAAAACTAAAACTTTTTTTAACATTTGTTTTATTTAGTTTGGATGTACATTTGGAAGATATTTTCCCAGGTTAATAGTAATACTGATGTTTCAGTGTCTCTTGATGTTAATATTTTATAAGGCTTGCATACAATCTGTGACATGACTTAAAGTTAGCAGGAGAGCAGTCATCCTCCTTTGCCAATTCCAGTTCTCATACTAAATGCCGATTTTCTCATGCAGCACAACAGCTGCATAAATTTGAAAAATTGAGAATCATGAAAATGGTATTTCAATAGCAGTTCAGTTCAGCAAAGGGACAAAATTTACCATGCACTGTAACACTCTGAACAAGGTTAATGCCCTGTAGAAACTATACTTCCCTGAAGATTTTGTTGCTGCTGCTGCTGCTGATTTTAAACAAATATATATTTAATCCTCCTATTAAGAATATTTTTCTGTCAGATGTCAAAATACTGTTCAGATATGTCTATATCATGAAAAGAAAAATTGATAGCTACAGCAAAAATGATGCACAAGACACATAAACCAGCAACACACATACACAGCTAAGTATGAGTGAACAATTCTCATTAAATAACAAGCATCTGATATAATTACATTTAATTGAAGCAACAAATGCTTGCTAATTTTTAAATTTCCCTTATCCATTCCCAAATTCAAAGTAATGATAATTATGAGAAAACAGAAAATTGTAACATATTTACCTGGATTACACAGCGAATTATCATTTTGTTTGCTTCAGTTTTAACAAGGAAAACCATCCCATTTAATACACACACATGCATACACACACACAAAATTAAAAAAAGAGAGAAAGAATATAACAATATGCCCACTGCTATCATGAAATGAATCATTTTGATTGTGAGGAGTTTGGCATAGTCAGAATTTGCTAAAATTTGGGTGCTTTACAGAACTTGAAAATGTGTAATAAATCAGAAAAGCTTTTCTGTTATAAATGAACTCTGGCGCCCAGCTCAGGATATGCCACACATTCTCTGTCTCCTATCTCTCAGTCATTCTCATACATACACACTACACACAGAATTTTTCCCCACAAGTAATCAAGGCAAATTACGGAAATTCCTTCAAGACTTCATTGTTTCTTAACAAAGAATATAACAGATATTGACAGAAAATCTTATAGGGAAACCCTAGGACATCAAATAAACATAGAATAACTTGTTCAATCAAGATTTGTAGAGTTTCTACTATGTTTCTTTGAGATGAAGGTGTTAACTGGTGTAGTTGGCCTACAGTTTAAATTCTCACATATACAAAATTATAGTCTAAAAATATAATTCATGTAGTATTTTTGAATTCCTATTTTAAAAATTAGTATTTAAAATGAAGCTTAAAAAATTAGCTCAAAGCACCAATTTTCAAAGGAAAATTCAATATTCTTTAATAGAATGTAACACTACAGTTTCCCAATAATTGATGGAAACTTCTCTTGAGCTTGGTGGCTACCAGAGAGATGACAGAAAAAAAATCTGGGCAGGCTTTCTGTTAGTCTTAGACTCAGTATGATTAAATAGTTATTTAAATCTCTGTAATATTTTAGGAAGTTACAGTTGACCTTTAAATTTTTTCAGTGTGCAAGTAGTTATTCTTGATAACACTAATACACATACATATATATATATATACACACACACACACACACACACACACACATATATATATATAGTAAATATGTATATACACACACTTCAAGGGCTTAAATTTCCTGTGGAATTTTGTTTAAGGAATTTTATGTCATAATTTTCACATTAAAATTGTATTAGATTTTCTTTTAAAAAATTATATTTGGATACTGTGATCTAGGTAGTATAAGAAAATGGTGATGTATTTCCCACCTTTAACCAACTAATAAAGTCACTGATAACTCTATTAACAATGCAGAATTGAGCATCAATGACATACTATAAGTAAATGTATTATTGCTATAAAACTGTCTTGTACTTCTCTCTATAGCATCTTATCTAGTGATATATAAAGAATATAAACTAAAAACAAAATTATAGGTTTGATAGATGGTGAAGGGAGAATATTTTAGCTTGGAAGTATTAGAGATGAGAAAGTCAATAAGGATCTTCTTAGAGAATCAGTTATCTTTAGCTATTTCCTGTATCAGACACTGGAAATAGAAAAATCATCAAGACATATTTCTTACCTCAAGAAATTTAGTCTTATTGTCATATTCTCTATTTTCTTGTCTTTCCCTTACAAACATTTTTTCCTTACTTACCAACACTTTTCACTCCCTTTCCTGGCAACACACACACACACACACACTCATACACACTCATACACGTGATAGTATAAGATTCCTGTAGAGAAATGCTGATTGTATCAAGCATGTCAAAGTCAATACTTCCATGGTACTCCCTTTAAGTTCCAAGTAATCTAGGTAATTCATTTATAAGAATCAAAAATGTTTTAGCTAATGTGTCTTCTACAGTTTATAGTTCAAAAACTGTGTTTCAGGAATTGATTTATTCATCCATGAATTTATTCACTTCAGAAAAATTGTATACAGTATATATATATGGCTTATATGTATATATACACATAACTATATATATATATATATATAAAACACACTGTGTTATGAGTTTAAAAATGAAAAGAAACTGAGAGTCTTAAGCAGAAAAAATTAAACAAACAAGTAAAATACAAAGAAAAAAGGTTAGAAAAAATATAAGAAGAAAAGTTTATAAAAACAGCTAAGAAAACAAAAGAACATGAAGAAGTCATGCTAGTTCTTCCTGCAGTGTTATAAGAAAGCTTCTGTAAGATCAAAATTGTTTTAGGTTGAGTTGAATTTCACCAGATGGGACTTGGAATTGGAGATGTAGGAGGAGAAGCCACTTCTATCAGAGAAAGTCATATGATAAAGTATAGAAAAGAGAGGGGTAGAATTTCACAGATTTGAAATATGAAAGTAAAAATAGGTCATATTAGGAAGAGTTTTGTATGTTAACAAAGTTTGTAACTTTAACATAAAAGGTTGTTAAATCTTTAACAATCAGAAAGTATTGAAAAAATGAAGCAGATAAATAACATTCTTAATTTTAGTTTCATATTTTAAATTTTAAATGCTTGAATAACATCTTTAATTTTATGTTTGTAGTTAGATTCCTTACACTTTGCAGGAACAAAATTTAGAGTCAAGTAAGACTGACTCTAAAAATTAGAGTCAAATAAGAACACTTCCTTCTAAGGTTTCTCATAATGTACAAAATAAGATCTGTCAGAATTTATTATACAGAATTGTGACTTCCTGCTTATAGTCTTATAATGCTATGTTTCAAGGTTAAGGGCCATATTTATGATCTCTGGTCCCTAACATTACACATAAAATAAAACTTTAATAATTATTTGGTGAATAAATGAATGAATGTTTCACTCTTTCTCTCCTCCTGCTACTGGGAAATACTTGCTCCTTAACTACTATCTTCTATCTTAGTGTATGTCACTACAATTCATCCAATTATGCAACGCGTGTACCTGGGAACTTTCTTTACTCCATTCTATGACAACCTATATCATCCATAAGAAAATCCTCTCAGTTCTACCTTTAAATTATATTATAAATTTGACAACTTTTCACACATTCACCCAATTACTGAACTCCTGCAATATTCTTCTGATTTATTTCTTCAGTTTCTACTTGTCAGTATCCATACAGCAGCTGAGAGTTATCTTTTAAGAAAGATAAAGATTAGATCATGTCACTACTCTGCTCAAAATCAACATCTGCCAGGCATATGGAAGGCTGGAAACAATATCACTCCCACTTAAACAACATTAAAAAGTCAGATAAACTACAAAATTAAAGTTTTCTTTAATCTGTAACTCAGTTTCTACTATTCTACATGGAGAGTTCAAAATTCAATCACAAAATATGAAACTCACAAAAGAAGCAAGATAACAAATGTTAACCAATAGAAAATCAATCAACTGGACTAGACTCAGAGATAACTCATGTAGTAATTCACAGATAATTTATAATAACCATGATTAATATGATAAAATACCTAGCAAAGCATGGAAAAATGGAGGATTTCAACAGAGAAGTGAATGCTATAAGAAAAGGTAAAATGGAAACACTGGGAGTCAGAAGAAACACATCACCCATTGAAGAGAGAGCTGTGGGATAAGCATATATAGTCTACTTTCATATATGTGATTCAAATTTCAGGCAGAGAAAAGAGAGACTGGGCCAGACAAATACGATTCCAGACCAAAATTATATCTACACACAAAAAATTAAAGGCTCTGGAAATTCTTATAATAAATGTAAGTATGCAAATATTTGCTTTTCTTATATTCTGTAAGTCCATTCAAGGGCAATTTTGTCCCCTTCCAGGGCACATTTGGCAATTTTTCGAGACACTTTTTATTATTATGACTGGAAGAATAGGGTGGCATGATACAGGAATCTAGTAGATAGAGACCAGAGATGCTGCTAAACATACTGTGAAACAGGCCAGCCCCAACAGCAAGGCATTCCCTGATCCACACTCTTATTAGTACCAATATTGAGAAAACTTGTTAATAGATAGTTGATATTCTAAAGGATAGTGATAGTAATGTTCTGTGGCCTTATAGCATAGGTAGAATTACAATGCATGACTATAACAGCACAAAAACTGGGAGAGTGAGATTAAAAATAGAGAGCTGTTAAGTTCATTAAAGGTAAGCCAATATAATATAATATTATTTGAAAGAAGACTGTGATATATTAAAGATGCTATTGCAAACCCTAAGGTAATTTCTAATTTTCTCTTTATAAAGGTACAAATAATAAAGAAATATGGAGACAAAATGCAATAAAAATACACATGCATACACACACACAAATGCATCCACAATCAAGCAAAAATATGTATTTTTGACCTAATTAACATTTGATCTCTCAACCAATTTGAAATTAATTTTTATACAACACTCATCCAAACAACATCAGAATATGTATCCTTTTATGTGCACAGATAACTTTCAACAGATACATGTATCCTTGGCGAAGAATAACACAAGTCTCAAAAATTCCAAAATAATTAAAATAATACCAAATAGTACTCTAACTACAGCAGAATTAAACTCGAAATCAAAAACAGGAAGATCCAGAAAATCCTGAAAAATTCATAAACTGAGCAATTTATTCTTAAATCATACTTGGGTCAGAAAGAAATAACAAAAAGACAAAAAAAGTATTTTATTTCAATGAAAATGAAAAACAACATATCAAATTTGTAGGACAATACTGAGTGCTTAGAAATTTACAGCATTGAAGGCTTATAGAACTTCTCAAAGGACTTTTATGCCTACGTTGAGAAACTCAAAAAAGAAGAAAAAATTGAGTCAAACCAGGAGGAAAGACTCAAATGATAAAAACAAGAGAAGAAATCAGTGAAATTGGAAACAAAAAAAATAATAGAAAAATGAAAACAAAGACTGGGTATTTGAAAAGACCAATGAAACTGATCCTCTAGCCCAACCTATGAAGAAAAAGGGAAATAGTATAGGAGTGACCAATACTGGGAATTAAAAAGTAGCCATTATCACAGATCATCATGGCATTGAAAGGATGACAATACACTATTAGAATAATTTTAGGCTCCTAAATTTGACAACTAAATGGAATGACAAATTAATTGAAAGATACAAAGTGTTCAAGAGCTGATTCAACAAGAAATAGATATGCTGAGTAGTTCCTAAATCTATTACAGAAATGGAATTCATCATTAAAATATTTTTAATGTAACTGCAGGCCCAAACCGTGTCACTAGCACATTCCATCAAATTTTAAGTAGAAATAATGTAAGTTTACACAGAAACTCATCCAGAAAATAGAGGGACCACTGCTCAATTTACCTCATAAAGCCAAAACTGCCCTAATAAAAAAAACAAGTGATTCTGCCAAAAACATACAGCTATCATTAATCTAATGTTGAAGGACTAAATCTTTCTCTACAAAGATCAAAAACAGCAAAGATGTTTATTCTTACCACTCCTTTTTAAAATTACACAATACAAAATACCAAGAAGAGGAATAAAATAATATCTAAATAAAACAATTGTGGATTGGAAGAGACAATAATGTTAAGATGGCAGTTCTACTCAATGCAAATTCAGTAAAAATTACAACAGGGTAATTTCTTTGTTTTTCTTCTTTGTTCACTTCTTTGTTTTTTGTTTTAAGAAATCAAAAAACTGTTCTAATTTTATCCAGAAAAGAAAAGGGAACTAGAACAAATAAAACAATTTGAAAAGAATAAATATTAATAATTGTATTTTCCAAAGACGGCTAAGAAAATAAAATAAAAAGCCATTGACTGGCAGAATAATTACAAAGTATATCTCATAATGGACTTATTCCCAAAATATGTAAAATATTCTCAAAACTCAGTAAGTCACAAAATGATCCAATGTAAGTGGGTAAAATATCTGGGCAATTGGTGAAAGAAGATATATGAATGGCAAATACATTCATGAAGAGAAATGCAATACTAGTAACTTGTAGGAAATGGCAATGTAAAATTTCCATGAGATATCACAATATCTCTGCTATCTCATTGGTACCACATGCAAGTGTGCAAAGATTTTTGTCCCATGCTTTCTTCCAGAAATTTTATAATTTCAACTTTTAAATTAAGTGTATGATCTGTTTTGAGTTAATTGTTTTATATTATTGGGAGTTTTTTTGTTTTTGTTTTTTTTGCATAAGAGTATCAAATTGCCTTAGAACTATCTGTTGAAGAAAGACTATTGTTCACCATTTGAACTATTTTTGCAAAATCGTTGACCATATATGATGAGTCTCTTTCTAGAATCATTATTCTGTTCCATTAATCTAAGTTTCAATCTTTTTGTTAAAACCACATTGTCTTGATTATGGCAGCCATATAAGTGTTGAAATCAATTAGTAGGAGTCCTTTCTTTATTATAGCATTTGTTTTTAAATCTTACTTATTTTATCTTAAAATATAAAATCCATGAATTCAGTTAAAGATAGTCTATTTGTGCCTACTTTGATCACCCCATTTTTTTCTAGTCACTAGAATAATGCTGGGCAAATAGCAGATGCTCAATGAATATTTGTTGAATGAACAATAACATATGAAATCTTTAACTAGAATCGCCATATGAATGAAGATTTTTATTACTATTATAGTTTTCTAAGAATCTCAAGAATCTAAGATTTCTTAGACTTCTGAAGTTTTACACTAGGTGTTCCTAAACTTATTTATTTATTCTTTTAAGGACTCCTTTAGCAGTTGTATGACACCTCTGATTTCCTTTTCAAAATGTTTTATAATCCTTAAACTAAGTCATTAAGAAAAAAGAACACAAAATTGAAATAAAGTTACAAAATAATTTCAAAATTGTGTGATGTATTCATATGAGTGCCTATATCTTAGCAGAATGGGATATTTTAGCAGGAAGAAGTCTAATAACTATGATTACAAAACAGTGGAGGGTAAAATTGGACACATACACAGTATCTCTAATGTCAGGAAAATAAAAATATGCATGATTTCTACTGGTAAAAAAGTACTGCAGAAACTGCTCTAATTTGTTACCCACACATAACTAAAACCAAAAAAAAAACAAAACTAAATTTAAGGGACTGTTGAATACAAATGTGTATTTTTTTCACCCTGAGTTCATGGATTCTTTATATTCTGTGCATGAAGCTCCTCAGTTACCAAAGACACCAAGTTAAGGAACTTTACTTAACAGAAATAGATATTTTTTCAAATGCTGTTCATTTTTAGTAGTAGAAAATATTGTCCCTAAAAATTTAGTCAACAATAGTGAGTAGATGACCTGACTCTATGTGTTTACATTTTTTTATCTCTGTCTTCTATCTATCTATCATCTCTCATCTATCATCACCGGTCTATATTACACTCCATAGGAGTTTTGCAAAAGAACACTATTTAACAAAACCACAATTTATTGAAAATTTTCTTATCATGAATTAATTGAAGAATGTTTTCTGCCTTTACAAAACGTTGTTTTAAAATAGGCATCTTGGGATTCTTAGCTATTTCACAGAAAAAAAAGATCTGAAACAGTCTAGTGCTTAGGTTCTGAGATCTGGCTGCATAATAGTTCTCTTGAAAGCATCTGATAGAATGCAGAGATAAAGAGCCAAAGGTAATGAGGAGGTCTGCCAGTGTGGCTACAGCAGGAAAGTATTTGCAGAGAAGTGCCCTTAGGTAATTGATAAAAACTGGCTGTATAGTCCACTGAGATAAGAAACTACCAAACATGAGAGAAAAAAAATTTTGCTGGGAAGTACTGAGTTAATCCATCAACTTAATTTTTTTAGTCTCTCTCTATTTCACTTTCCTTCAATAAAGTCTTTATTTTGACAATGTCAAAAGGTTTACACAAACAACTTGTAATGGAAAAAGTATACTAATCCCTAAATTCACTTTCCAGGACAAGATTACATGTTACAAAAGAAAGTAGACAGTTGTCAGTTTTTAGCACATTTAGACTAACTGTGAACAAACAAAAACATCATGGAAATTTAAGTAGTTTGATTAGTTGAAAGGGTCTTTGGCTTTTAGTGAGGGAAAAAGTAGAAATTATATTAAACATCCAAGATTCATTTCTGCTTCTTACCCGTATACCTCTGTACAATATGGAAACTTCTATCTTAATAAAAATTTGTACACTAAAACTATTTTCCTATAAATTCAGAACGATGTATAAAATTGTCAGGGAAGGAATTAATATTTTATTTTCAATATTTTGAAAATTCAATATATTGAAAGTTTCAATATCTTGAAAAATCAATATTTTCCAGATATTTCGCTTGGTGTTCACAAATGTGCCCTAAATTCTATTAGCTTAAGGATTGTAGGAAGGCCACTTCAGTAGTTGGCCCTCAAATTCTTGGATTATCAAACATCACCCACCAAAAATAAAAGTGTCAGGCCTTCACTTTGCTTGTGACTCTAGAAATCTCCTAAGGAGAAGGGTCTCACAAAATATAACTACCTGCTTATAATTCTCTGACCTTCTTGTTTCCTTACTTTCCACTGTCTTTTGTCAGTGTCGCTTCTATTCATCAGTCCATCTGCAGTGGTTTGTTTTGTGGACAGTGCTTTCCTTGAGCAGACTTTTTTGTGTCATTTGACCTCTGACAACTTTGGGGTAAACCGTTCCCTCTGCAGCCACTACTCTGAGTTTGTTGTTATCATCTCTGCCTGCTTCTGAATTCCAAAGTTTTACTTCTCTCTCTAGTAGATAGGAAAATATATTCCCTTCAGCAAACCTGACTTATAAAATGAGATTATTTGCCCACTACTCCATGTTATCCCACAGGCTTCTCCTTTCCAAGATGCCTGGGATGAGAATGCTGACAGGTTAATAAGCAGCCTTACATTCTATCTCAAACGACTGCTCCATTCTACCATGTTGGCCCTCTGCTTGGTCTGGCCCCCCATACCAGTCTTTTCTCTCTAGTAGGCATATTTTTCTCTAAATACCTTATTATGTTTTGTCTAATCTGTGTTCTATGGCATTCTATTCCCATCCATTCTGTCACATGGATTTTGAGTTTTCTGTATTCCCTGAGGATCTGTGACTGTCAATCTGGGGGAGTAGTTAGATTCAAGCTTAGAAAAATATAAAACATTTGGTAATGATTAAAGAGTTTGTGCTTGCCCAGAAATTCATTTGATATTCCTTAGGAGACAGTCTAATCACACTGTTTGGCCCAGCCAGCACAACCCAAACTCAATGACAGCCCAGAAAGGGCAACGTGTTCCACAGTCCCTCGCATATATATCACAACTCCAATTTCACCATAACTCAGTGATGGTATTTACACTCACTGTTTTATATTTTATAATAAAAGAAACCAAGGCAAACTGAAGTCAAATAAGAAGTGGCAAAGCTGGAGTAAAACAAGATATACTTGAACCCCAAAATATGTATAATTGGCATTATCACAACCATTGGTTGAGTACCAAGCATAATACAGTGCAACCTAGCCTTTTTCCTTTGTGGTTCTGGTCCATGGGCAAATGCTATCAAATAAATTCAAGTCAGAGAGAATTCTTTCCTGGGTGAACATCAACATAATATCTCTTAATTTTGGAACTCAGGGGTCAATATAAACTTCTTTATTTCTCCTGCCTCTTACCCAACGTGTTCAAATTCCTCCCAATATTTTGTGGGAGGCAAGGTATGTGGATGTTAGATCCATGATCTCTGGAATTCACAATCAGTCCCTTTCCAAAGCCCATATCTACTACTAAATGTATACTTTGAGGTAAAGTATTTAACATCTTTGCCCTCATTTTCTTATCTGATAGAGATGATAATTGTCATCTAATAGCAGTCTTTTGAAAAATAAATGAGATATTACCTATAAAGAATGCAAAACATTGCCTGGCACTAAGAAGGCACGAAAAAAATATAGTTATTTTAAATTCAAAAAATATGCAATGCATAAGTCAATGCATTGTAATTGTCAGAAAATAAAAAAGACACTGAGGAGTGTGTGTTTCAACTTTCATATTTCTGTTCCCCAAACATATTTACTGAATCACTATGGAAGCAATGATCAGAGACTATGGTTGATATCTAGTTTCAGTGGATTAACATTACATTGTTCTACTACTATTACTACTTATGGAGCATAGAAGATACTTAAAGACAGAGGACAAGATATATAAATTGTGAGTGGGAAGTTAAAGGAATTAGTAAAATATAGCTGGACTGCAGTGGTCACATGCTATCAGCAGTCCTGAATTTAAAGTAAGACCAGTCAGCAAGGCTGTTTATTCTTTTTCAGCCAGATTCAGCTGAACACATAAAGTAATAATAAAAGGTAGAATTTAACCAAGATAGGGCCTTTACTATTAGGGTACAAAGCAAAGAGAGACCACATGTATAGGTTAAGAGAAGATAGATCATGAGTCAAAAGTGAAAGAAATAGTACTCAGCAGCTTAGAGCAATCCAAGTTTATTTCCTGCTCCTCTTACAGGTCCATCATGGTCAGTGGAAGCAGAGGGATTGCTGGTTGTATTCAAGCTCTGGAGAGCCTGAACTTGACAGTTAAATGATCCAGCTTTAAAGGACGCTTAAATCATTCCTATTTAGAACTCATTGGCCAGAACTAGGTCAATGGTCCTACACAGCAACAAGGGGACTAGAAAGTGCAATCATACCTGAAAAAGAACTAATATTTGGGAACAGCACCAATGCTTGCCACACTTCACAAGTGGGAGAATCATCTGTATATGTACTGATAACAAGAAAAAGTGTGAAAGGATCAATGAAGTATGAGTTTCAGTGAGTGAAGAGTAGAAATCTGAAATAAACAAAGGGTAGATGATCACAGAATCTATAAATTAGTTTACAAAATATGGAGATCGGGCAGTGAACTCTGGTAAGTGTTTTAAAGCAGAGATGAAGGGATGAGTTCAATCCCAGGAAATGAGGAGCAAAAAAAGTAATCTTCCACCTTCAGGTTCAGTTTTATGAGAAATGCAAGTAAAAACAGTGGTTTCACATGAAAGCCAGTTATCATTTAAAGCAAGGCAGTATGTAAAATGATGAGGGGAAAACTTGGGGTTAGAGGGATTTTAGGGAAAGTGGATCATGTGCTATAGAGAACAAGAGGGGAGGATTTCGGATGTTGGGGAGGATGGCAGAGGGGCCAGATTAAGGAAGATCCAGAGGCATATAGGGATGTGTTTCCAGAGGATGGCATATGATGTAGGAGCTCTGGGCATCTTAAGATAAACTGATACACAAAGACAAAAAGGAGTCATGAGATTTGTTTCCATTCTCTCTAAGACTCACTACAGTGGTGACATTGTGAGAAGAGAGAAGAAAGAGATTCTTGCCAGAGCACAGAGATCTCACTGGCCACCTCTAATTTGTACCAACTTCACTGTCATGTGTGTTGGGAAGCCAAAAGATTTGCACTATAGGAGCAACAAATTCAGGTAATAAAATATTGGAGTGTATTTAGTGTTTCATGTAGGGTAGACTTCCAGTGGACTAGAAAATCTAACCAGTTTATTTTATTTTCTATAGAAATAAAGAAGCTAATAAAAATCCTAATTAGTTGGACATTCACTTCTGTGAAATAAGTAATGGATATGTACATAATTAGATGTTGGACTGGAGAAATTGCCGGAATTGTGTGTATGATTCCATTGCTAAAGATTTGTTATAGTGTTGAGGCTTTTGCCTTTGTGTTTTATACAGCAGAATTGTTGAGTAGGTGATTATTTTAAAAAATAGATCTATTCGACTAAGGGATTAGAATGAAAAGCTATTAGAGAAGATAGTGATATGATTGTTTTCTGACCCAGTAAATGGTAACTTGAGGAAATAAAACTTTTAAATCACGTAATTCATCACATATCTATTTTTAATTTCCTGTGATTTAAAAGCATCATTTTCTCCATCTTTACTTTTAATGAACTCCTTGCTGATTAGATCAACCTGAGTTATACAATAAACATATCTGTTGTATATTTCATATGACCAATTAAAAAGTCAACTCTAAAAATATAAGGTTTTGAATTAAGCAACTTATAAAGGACCAACCTTTTGCCATAGCATGAAAAAGAAGTAGTATATCTTAAAATTGAAAGTTTACAATTTCCCCTATAAATAATATAAAAAGGATATGTTTTATTAATATACAGAAATGAATCTCCAGAAAAGATTTCTGAAACTAATAGTAAAAGAACAAAACAATGAATAAAAATCATCCTGGCTTTTTAGAGAACAGCCACATTCAAGTCACAGTCTATTTACCTCCAATAATCAATCCACCATTAGGTTTTTGTTGGTAGTGAGGGACCCCCTGGGTAAACCTCTTGTACTTCCAAACTCAAGATGAGGTTATCTGTGAAGAAATTTAATCTGAATTACCACTATGTTCCATCTGCTTCTAATTATTATTATTTTTTTGGTATTACTAATATATAATCACATGAGCAACATCATGGTTACTAGACTCCCCCATTATCAAGTCCCCACCACATACCCCATTACAGTCACTGTCTATCAGTGTAGTAAGATGCTATAGAGTCATTACTTGTCTTCTCTGTGCTATACTGCCTTCCTCGCGCCCTGCCTCTACTTTATGTGTGCTAATCATAATGCCCCTTATTCCCCTTCTCCCTTTCTTCCCATTCACCCTCTCCGGTCCCTTTCCCTTTGGCAGCTGTTAGTTCATTCTTGGATTCTGTGAGTCTGATGCTGTTTTGTTCCTTCAGTTTTTGCTTTGCTCTTATACTCCACAAATTAGTGAAATCATTTGGTACTTGTCTTTCTCTGCTTGGCTTATTTCACTGAGCATAATACCCTCTAGCTCCATCCATGTTGTTGCAAATGGTAGGATTTGTTTCTTTCTTATGGCTGAATTATATTCCATTGTGTATATGTACCACATCTTCTTTATCCATTCATCTACGGATGGACACTTAGGTTGCTTCCAGACACTTAGTGCTGGAATAAACATAGGGGTGCATATGTCTTTTTGAAATTGGAATCCTGCATTCTTAGGGTAAATTCCTAGGAGTGAAATTCCTGGGTCAAATGGTATTTCTATTTTGAGTTTTTTGAGGAACCTCCATACTGCTTTCCACAATGGTTGAACTAGCTTACATTCCCACCAGTAGTGTAGGAGGGTTCACCTTTCTCCGCATCCTCGCCAGCATTTGTTGTTCCTAGTCTTTTTGATGTTGGCTATCCTAACTGGTGTGAGGTGATATCTCATTGTGATTTTAATTTGCATTTCCCTGTTGGTTAGCAATGTGGAGCATCTTTTCATTTGCCCATTGGCCATGTGAATTTCTTCTTTGGAGAATTGTCTGTTCATATCGTCCACCCACCCATTTTTTAATAGAGTTATTTGCTTTTTGGGTATTGAGGTATGTGAGCTCTTTATATATTTTGGATGTTAACCCCTTGTCAGAATGCTTCTAATTTTTAATAAGTGTGTTTTGTCTGATAACTAGAGTATGTAATAGGGTATATCTTAACCACCTTTAAGTAAGGAATATAAAATTTGGGATTTATATCCATAAACAGCTCAGATTGGGCAACTGAAATGTGTCAGAAAAGAGAGTTCAAGACAAAAGGGGTCATGTACGAGGCTTACACTATGTGCTTTATTATGGACATCTGTACTCTATGTTTCTACATCAGAGTAACTGTAGATGTGATGAAGAAATTTGAATCAACATATGTTTTGACATTCACACTCTTAAAAAGCAATTTCAGGGAGAATTTGAAGAGGATTATGGAGATTTGTTTATTTCTATATAGATTTTTGAAAATTTTACTGATGTGATATTTCAGATTAATTAATTTGTTAATTAACTAAATATACTCCTCAACTGCAATTTCTCTCTTATGGGACAAGAGCCATGAACTCAATGAGTTCATAACTGCAGAGAAAAAAGCTGCTTTGCTGATTTTGTTTACGAGACGATTTTCAGCCTTTACTCAATTATGCTGTAGATAGATTACGATTGTACTAATTTTCCATAGCTGAAATGCCTTCAATTCAATAAATCATGATTTCACAAATTGCTGAACCATTTGTTGATTATTAAGTCACAATTTTTACTGATTTAGGTGATAAAAACTAATTAAGATGCATATAAATTATAAAGCTTCTATCCTATATGTGTGCTTCAAATTAAAGTGGAGCTAATTAAACTAAAAGAAAAGTTTTGACTCAAAACTAATGGCATATCCTTAAGGTTTGAAGGACAAACTTATGAACTCAAGAGCTATCTTGGAAATTTTTATCAACATCTCTGGTCTAATTTGGGCCTCTTCACTGTTCAACCACTGATCATAT
Organism: Manis javanica; assembly: GCF_040802235.1. Lineage (NCBI taxonomy): Eukaryota > Metazoa > Chordata > Mammalia > Pholidota > Manidae > Manis > Manis javanica. The sequence goes on from NC_133158.1 coordinate 104,192,386, forward strand.
AAGTAGAATGTATATAGAAGAATCATATAAGTAGATCATATTATTTTAAATCAAAAATATATGATTTAAAATTCAACAGATTCTTAACAATTCAGATTAGTTATTAAACATAGAGGAAAGTGCCTTTATTCTCACTGACTTAACAAGAAACCTAACAATAATTACCAGTAGGCCTAAAACTATGTCACTGCTAAAGGTTCCATCCACATTTCAAAGAATAAAGGCTTTATATAATACATAGTTGACTTCAAGTTCTGTAAGATGGTATTCCAAACCCATAATGATCTGTTTTTTTCTTTGTTTTTCAAACTTATTTCTCCTATATTCCATTTTATTCTTTATATTCTAGCAATTCAAATTGATTGTAGTTCCTAGAACTACTACGATATTTTACATTTATTTCCCTATATATGTATATTTTCATACAGAAATATATATATATATATATATAATTTTCTCTTCCTTGGAATTTCTCTTTGCTTAAATCTCTCTTTAGAATTTATTCATCTTCTAAAGTATATCTTAGAAATGAATTCCTCGAATAAACTTTCTCTTATAGACTCAGGCAGGTAATGTTAAGCAAAATATCCTGGGTCTTACATATTACTTTGTAATTCTTTAATCCCATATTTAACAAACTATTTTATCATTTATGATTTTTCATATGTATGGCTCCTTTTACAGATAATTAAACCATTGATGTCCTCTCTTTATCCATGTCTGACCAAATATCTCCTGCATCAAGTTATGTACATAATAATTTACATTGAATTAATAAACAAATGTTTACTAAAAATAACAAATATGTGACAAACCCACAAACATTTGGAGTTGGAATATGGCTATATCACTGAAAAAACCTGCACAGTCTCCCAAATTCTGGAATTTTAGGAGTCTAAAATATCCCCAGGGTGAAAGAGCTGCTCAGAGAATCTTTTATAACTCAATCTCTCTAATAGACTTTTCCCCTGCTTGAAGTTTTTTTGAAATTCCAAAGCAATGTCCCTTTGTAAGAGGAATGCAAAACATTGACATTAAGGGTACATTTTTTTTTGGCATACAATGAATGCTTTATGTTTTGTTTCCCTGAATTCTCCAATGTATTTTGCTTCCTATTTGTATTTTCAAATGATTTAGTGAATGTAGTTTACATTTCCTAAAATAAAAGTAGGCTATTTTTAAGTGCAACCTTTTTTCTTTTTAAGAAACAGACATAGAGCTGACGAAAAAGATGAGCTGCCTTTTATTTCACCCCTATCCCTATGGAACTAATAAGAATATAAATGATTATAATAGTTTAAGAACCTGACTATTTGAGAAACAATTGATACTCTCCCATGTAAGAGAAATCCTACATGGAGGTTGAACTCATCATTCACAAATACAGGATGGGCTAAAACTGATGTGGCCAAAAAATAAGTGTTGTATCCTCAGAAATAAAGTAAATTTTGGAAGATACAGAAACTGCATGAACATAGTTATAACCTATTTGGAGAGTCAACATTTAGTAACCTGAAATAAAGTTTATAGTAAGAAGAGTATATAATTTCGAGGAGTATAAGGAGATATAGTAAAAGAAGCAGTGTGAGAATAGACTGTTGTCCCAACTAGTTCTCCTTCATAATGGATTCATACATCCCCACGCATTATCATATGACTTCCTCAGGGGTTGTGTGGGTAGAAATTATTCCCTTATTTCATTGATTTTGAGCTTGACCAAGCGGTATGCTCTGACCAATGGAAATGTGAATGAATGTGATGTTCATTATGTCAAAACAGAAACTTTAGTATTATTGAATGTCTCAGCTGCTCTCATTTTGGTACTCTTCCAGGAAAGAATGCCATGTCCCAGATAGCAGCTGCTTCACCCAGCCCCGGGAATGGAAGACATGGGGAACAGAGACAAGTAGCACAGCTACCAGCCTACTGTCCTCACTATAGCTTGACTAAGACATAAAAGTTCTTAAGTGTTGATATTTTGACATTGTTGTTATTATAGGACTAATACAGAAATTAATACTAGAGTAAGTGTTCTACCATAGCATATATAAAACTAAAATAATGTGCCACTAACTTTGGGTCCAACTGTCTTGCAGTGTGGACACCATTCATGAAGTTTAGATAAATGACAATCTATGTAATCCCAGCTGAAATATTTGGTTCTACTGTTGCCTATTATAAAATTAGGTAATGTACCTGGAGAATATCTACCCCTTGTTTTGTTAGCTGCATTTAATATGGTGCCACAGGGAAAAGATGAATTTGGGAAAAAGTAAATTCTTGGCAAACAAAGATGAATCAGACAAGAAGAGAATTCATGAAATTCAGGAATTGTAGGTTTGAAAGATGCACTGAACTTCGATCAGTAAAACAAAGTTGAGAAAAGGTGTGAGCCACGAAAGCCAATGAAGACGAAAGCTTGAGGAAAACACCAAATCACGGCAGGAAGGGAGAAGTGGCCATCAAGCTGTTTGCCGAAACTTCTCTTGACTTATGATTGGGGAAAAGAGACCAAACATGTTGTCCCAAGAAGCATGATAAGATCAAAGTGCTATCCAGAAGTTTAGACAAGAGGTGTGTCTCAAAAAGACGTATTGTGGATGTGACTATTGTCACAAGTTGCTGACTGAAATCCAATAGCTAAAAGCCATCAAGATTGTGAAAGTTATGTTTCCAGAACTGCCACAAGCTGGATTTATAGAGACTGTGAGTAAAAGACAAAACAATCCTTAGGCTCTCAATTTTCTAATGGCAGATAAACAGGTAAAATTACTCAACTTCTGTGTTGAACATATTCTCCCGTGTGCCTTTCTGATGTGGCCAGTGAGAGTGATGGAAAGAGAAGAACCTCCATAGGCCAGAGTGAAAGTGATGGGAAACAGAGAGAGGTGGTTTACTTCATGGGAAGAATGGAAGTGGGGTCTAAGCCTGGAGCATCCTTACAGTCAGTAATGGTAGACCTTCAATATTGTGACACAGAGATTGATTGCCATGGAGCAGTGACTGGTTCCTCTTCTTCCTCTATCTGAATGAGTACATTTATTTGATTAGAGTATCCCTGTTACACCATAAAATATTAGGTGTGGATAGGAATATACTCATATTATTAAGTCATATATGTCAAATCAGAAGGAACGGATCTGGACCTCATTGACATTATAAATCCTACATCTCATAATCTCATCATTTATTTTATGAATAATCTTGTGCCTTAATTAAAGCCTTCAGGGGGAGTATTGAATAAATTTTCCATCCAGGAGGAAAGCCAGTTATATGCCATCAAGAGGGCAGATTGGAATAGATGATGTTACTGTTTGAATATCGGCTCTCTGCCTTCTAAGGGTATTATATAACCCTGTCTTCTAGAAAGTGAAGTATAATTTCCTACTCTAATGTCAGGCATGGGTAAGTGATTTGTTTTAGCCAATGGGATGAGAGTAGACATGACATACATAAGAAGACAGTTTGAGCTGAATCTTCAGTTTGTCTTGGTGATTTATTTCAGACTCTTGCCTTAAGATCAACATATCCCAGTTGGTCAATCCTTCACACTGTTCTGGAGCTACAAGATGCACAGAGGCAGTCTAAGCCTAGTGAAGTCCAACCTAATCCAGCAGAACTCAGTTAACTCACAGCTGACCAATAGCCTCCTTTCAGCAGACCATAGAGTCATTTCACAGTAGTAGAAAAATGAATGTTTCCTATTGCAATAAAGAAAGAGTAATCAGGAAAAACATATATAAAGAGGCAGAATTTAAGCCATATTGTGAAGATTTGTCATCTGGATAATAATAGAATGAAGTAAAATATATTTGGAGCAAAGGTAAAAGCAATTGCAAAGACAAGATGATGGGAATATAATTCTAATTACAGAACAAACTGCAGGATGAAGAACAATAAGATATGGACAAAAACTCTAAGCAAGTTGGTGAGATTCACCAGCTCCAGGTCTTTATGAATAGCCGAGCGATTTAACACAGCCAGCCTGTATTAAAAGCAATGTGTTCCTAGTTTCTGTTGTCATGACATGTGTATATGCAGTGACGTGCTTTCTTCTGAGTGCTCCGAATCTTCCCAGAAAGGATCTAGACAGGCAAGTATATTTTCAGGGTCATGTTATTTCCAAACTATGATTTGTTGGAACATGTTTAAATGTTAATTTGTTAATGTGAAATCTTTTAAGCTTTCATTGACTCTGAGTTCACCTCCTTAAGAATTATGAATCTGCAGAAAAGGTAATAAAATAACAAAAACCATCATTTCAGTTATCTCCATTGTTTAACTGGATTTTTACTGCTTAATACGAATATATATTTGTTTGCATAATAACAACAGTTAGTAGTATTTTATTCACCCAGAGAAAAGCACTGTCAGCTACTGAGAAAGATTATCTTTGAATTAGATGACCTACTGCCCTGTGGTCTAGAGGGTAGAGCCATTAGTGACATTTCTTTCAATCTTAACATCATCAAAGCCAATGTTTTGGGAACATGGGTTTATTTCAGAATGTTAGCTTTGTAGCAATTTTTCATTTTCTCTTTCTGAGGAATGATGACTTTTAGTAGAGTTAATATTTTCTTATCTTTAGATGGTAGGTAGTCTGCAATAATGAAATTTAAGTTTGTTTTTATTTAACCTATGAAGTCCCTGTGTCATTAGGTGATTGAACTCCTCTTCCAAAAAAAGGCAACTTTATTGCCATAAAGAAGGATTTTAACATGAGCAGATATATGACCATGTAGCTGAATTCAGTAACCCAGTGATTCAGTTTGACTTAGTTATTTCATTTTTTTAGTCCCAAATCAGTGGCATTCATTCTTTGATTAAGATGCTACTTTACAGAAAAAATGAGTCATTCATATTTTCTTTTTCTGTTCACTGTAAATTTGATATTGACTTACCAAGCCACATTTAAAAACCAATTATATTATTTTAACATTAAATCTATTTACATAGTTATGCATTATAAGTTTTTTTTAGAGCATTTACCTAGACACTGAAAGTTGAAATATAACCTCATTGGTTTAATTGACCTAGTAATATAATTAAAGATTTTCATTCCATAATAGCACAATGGATAAAGTGACATTAAAGCTTAAGAGATATCCTACAAATGGTAGCTCCTAGCTCAAAAAGTTAGACATCTGCCTAAGAAAAATCCATTCTTAATCCTTCTGATACCTACTCACTCTTCTTTATCCTGTTTCTGTTTCCTAAGAGGAAGTATTAGAACTCCAAGTATTATTATTTCTAGTTAACATCTGACACTTCTGAATTTTTAAATTATAACCATATTAAAACACATATCTGAACTTTAGAACTATTTTCTCTAATTCAATGAAGAATGTTGTTGGTATTTTGATAGGGATTGCCTTGAATCTGTAGACTGCTTTAGGCAGGATGGCCATGTTGACAATATTAATTCTTCCTATCCATGAAAATGGGATGTTTCCATTAATTGGTACCAAAATTAATGGAAACATTGGGGTACCACAAAAGACTCCAAATAGCCAAAGCAATCCTGAGAAGGAAGAATAAAGCAGGGGGTATTATGCTCCCCAAGTTCAAGCTCTAGTACAAAGCCACAGTAATCAAGACAATTTGGTACTGGCACAAGAATAGACCCATAGACCAATGGAACAGACTTGACAGCCCAGATATAAACCCAACTATATATGGTCAATTAATATACAATAAAGGAGCCATGGATATATAATAGGGAAATGACACCCTCTTCAGCAACTGGTGTTGGCAAAACTGGACAGCTACATGTCAGAGAATGAAACTGGATTAAGTCTAACCCCATAAACAAAAGTAAACTCAGAATGGATCAAAGACCAGAATGTAAGTCATGAAATCATAAAACTCTTAGAAGAAAACATAAGCAAAAATCTCTTGAATATAAATATGTGCAACTTTTTCCTGAATGCATCTCCTTGAGCAAGGGAAACAAAAGCAAAAATGAACAAATGGGGATAGATCAAGCTAAAAAGCTTCTGTACAACAAAGGACATGATCAGCAAAACAAAAAGGCATCCTACAATATTGGAGAATATGTTTGAAAATGACATATCTGACAAGAGGTTGACATCCAAAATATATGAAGAACTCACATACCTCAACACCCAGAAGGCAAATAACGTATTAAAAAATGGACGGAGGCTATAAAGAGACAATTCTCCAAAGAAGAAATTCAGATAGCCAACAGACACATGAAAAGATGCCTCCCCATTGCTAACTATCAAGGAAATGCAAATTAAAACCACATTGAGATATCACCTCACACTAGCTAGGATAGCCAACATCAAAAAGACTACAAACAACAAATGCTGGCGAGGATGCAGAGAAAGGGGAACCCTCCTGCACTGTTGGTGGGATTATAAAATAGTTCAACCATTGTGGGAAGCAGTATGGGGGTTCCTCAAAAAACTAAAAAGAGAAATACCATTTGACCTAGTAATTCCACTCCTAGGAATTTATGCAAAGAAAACAACTTCTCAGATTCAAGAAGACATATGCACACCTATGTTTATCACAGCACTATTTACAATAGCCAAGAAATGGCAGTAACTTAAGTGTCCATCCATAGATGAATGGATAAAGAAGATGTGGTACATATACACAATGGAACACTATTTAGCCATGAGAAAGAAACAAATCCTACCATTTGCAACAACATGGATGGAGCTAGAGGGTATTATGCTCAGTGAAATAAGTCAGGCAGAGAAAGACAAATACCAAATGATTTCCCTCATTTGCAGAGCATAACAATTAAGCAAAACTGAAGGAATAAAATAGTATCAGACTCACAGTCTCCAAGAAGGGACTAGCAGCTATCAGAGGGAGGAAGAAGGGGATTATGAGGTATCATGATTGGTGCTCATGGTCTGTGGTGTTCACAGGGAAGACAGTGTAGCACATAGAAGCCACGTAGGGACTCTGTGGCATCTTACTACACTGATGGACAGTGACTGCAATGGGGTATGTGGAGGGACTTGACAATAAGGGTGAATGTAGTAACCACATTGTTTTTCTTATGAAACCTTCAGAAGAGTGTATACCAATAATGCCTTAATAAAAAATTACTTAATTAAAAATAAAACACAATCTGATATTTTAGTAGTTCTCAAGTGTTGCTTAGACCCTTCAAGGTTTTTCCTTCTGTGGCATGTATTATATCCTCTATTTAATTTCAACTTCCTTTACAGAACTGGTCCTTGTATGGCTCTCCAGTTGTGTTCCCCACCACATGTCTCCACCCAGTCCCTTTGATCTTTGGTTTCTCTACATTCTGATAGGTCAAAAAGCCTCCAAGTAGTGGAATATTATTCCTCCACCCATCTTTGCTCACTAATATCATCTCAATCTTCATTTCTCACAACTTAAGTCATTTTACTTTTTTCTGAAGTCCCAAACTAGGTTAGATGCCCTCCTTAGATACACTCTCAAAAAGAGTATGTTTTTCTTTCTAATATTTATATTCTGATCTTAATTTGTATATTTATCTTTATTTATCTTTAACACTATAATGTGGGATAGCATATTATATTTGCCGATTCCTTATGAAATATTTAAATCTGGGAATAATAGCATGCATAATTAATTAATCTGGTAGTAGTTACCTTAGTTGGAGAAACGGGGTCTGTGACAGAAATGAGAAGACCGCTGAATTCTAATATTCAAAACCAAGCATGACTCAGGAGAGGTCTAGCAGATAGAAAAGAAATATGGGATTAACCCTCACAAGTATATTTAGAGTTATGTAAACATCTTACTTCATTTGAGAATGATATTTTCACTGAACACAAGCTCTTCACTAGCCCACTTTAATTGCCTATCTTGGCAGATATTTGATAATTGCAATGTATAAGTCAAAATAACCCATAATACATTTTTTGGTACTTTCAGCAACCTTTTTGCAAGTTAAATGAAAGTATGAAATAAGGAATTACAATATCAGGAATTTTTTCCTAATTAGAAGAGAGCTTTTTATTACCATTTTGAGTATTGCTATTTCATCTGTGATCTTGAAGTAGCTACTGTCTGATGACTGTGGTAGAAGGAAAAAGATCATGGTTAACTTTGTATTGGCATCTTGCCTTTATCTAGTCACAGAAGGAGTCATTACTCTCTGGAATGTTCAGAAAAAAAATCTTTGGCCTTTATGATGTTCGAGAAACTGTAAAATGCCTGGGTATAGGGCTAATTAGGAATCAAAGAGCTTAAAATCTCTCTCAAAGCAGATCTCTTTGGGGAGGTCATTTTCAAAGGGATGCGGATTTATTTATCTCTGAAGTCTTTCTTTTTTACTGAAGTATAGTTGATATACAATATATACTGGTTTCAAGTATACAACACAGTGACTCAACAGTTACATACATTATTAATCTTCACCCCAACTAGTACTTTTACTGTATGTCAACATAGAAAGATGTTACAGAACCACTGACTATGTTTTCCATGCTGCTTTGAAATGTTTTTTTAAACTAGCAAATGAAGAGCCAGCAAAAAAATTAGGAGGATCAGAACAAGGGATCCTCTAATGAATAAGAAGTAATTTCAAAAGTCCATTGGGAAATCTAGTAATTTCTGTCTGTTAAAATAGTGCTATTTGTGTTTATTTTACTTCAGACAAGATAAAATAATACTAATTTCTGGAAGGCATTTTGTGATTGTTTAGTCACTTTTCTCAGTTTATATTAAACAGAGATGGTATTACTACATTTTTATCTGATTGAATTGTGGTCAGAGTAATGATAGAAATACACAAAGTGTCTGCCAGGGACAATCAGTTAATTTTGTCCTACTCACATCACAAAATACGGACAAGATATTACTAAGACTGTAAAAGAAAATGTGTTGATTCATTGAATATTCAAATGAATATAGGGTGTTATGCTAACCACAGAGAAAATAAAAGAGAAAATATAAATTTACATAAGGAATATCTTCTTACATTCTAGTTGCTTATAATTTAGTAACAGATATATGGCAGTTTCAAAAAAGAGTATGAGATAGTGGATATCCAGTTCCAGGCCCCAGAAAATGACACCAAAATAACTTGTGGATAAAGCAAACCCAAGACTATTACTACTGCAGTAGGGGGAGGCACTGTTTTGACAGATTCTTAGTAGAATCTCCGAACTGAGACATCAATGGCAGTATGTCTGGAGGGTTTCAGAGATTTCATTTAAGATGGGTCTTCTTAAATGATGGGTAAGATCACATGTAAATGAAAAATAAGAGGTTTAATTCTCCCAGATGAAAACAAGAGAAGATTTCTCTCTCCTTTTTCTTTGAGCATTTACTTAGTTGTAAGTACTTTCTCCTCTGTTTGAAATGAATGTAAATCCTTTTGAAGATTAGATTGGCATTTTGTTAGTTTATGTCCTAGGAATGCCTTTCTGGAAGACTTTGGAACAATCTCTTTAAAATGAAATCTTCAAGGGACATAGTACCACTAATTCCCAGGATCTTGGGATGGTAGGAGCCTAACTTCTGTGGCCATCTTGCTCCAAGTTGCTAAACTACCTCCTGTTATGAAGATAAGAAGAGTTTATTTTTCCTCTGGATAAAGCCATTAAACTCACACAGACTGTCATCCCAATAATAAGACAAAGTAAAGATGAACTATGTGTGACATATGGTGCTGTTAAGTCCTCTGACTTGAGGAATGGTTATTGTTTATTTTGAAAAGAAGTTTAAGTAATGGGTTGTATCCACATAGCTATATAAAAGAGTGAGATTTATTTTTGTCTTTGCAATCTATTAGCAAATTGCTTGTGATGCACATCACATTCTGGTTTAATTAATGCTTTTTCAATAATGAAAGTGTTCTTTTTCCCTAATACCTTTGTGGAAATGATTTCTGGGTTGGGAGATTTTATTTCTAATTATATTTGCCCAAATCCAAAGCTGGGGGCTTGTTTGGGACTGGTGATAGAATCATTTAGGTTTGAAGGGCACAGTAAGAGAAGGAATTTAAGCAAGTCTTGAAGAGAAAGATATATTTGTTCAGCTGAATTAAGCATTATTATTCTGAGAGGAGCGATTTACCCTCGTGAGGGCAAGTAGACTAATCTGTTGTTCAGCTAAAAGGGTATCCAATAAGTTCCTGAAACAATTAATAAAGTTATTAAAACTTCATCTCCCTGGATAAAAGATATCCAGAGTATTAAATTCATGCTAACTGTTGGCAACAGAATATTAAATTCATGTTAGTGTAGACAACAAGCTGTGAGGCTGCACATGGCTTCAATCCTCGTGGAAAATTGCCATTTAAAAGATATGAGTCAAATGTTGTTGGTGTTCAGAGTAAAGAGGCTTCTAATTTCAGTTATGATGAGAGAAAGGATGTTCATATACTGTTGGAATTCATGACTGTTCTTGAAGACAAGAAAAAACTTCAATAGAAAGGCATGAGTAAGAGAAATGTTCTAGATAGAATTGATTGAATAGCACATGAAGCTATAATCTGGGAAGAGGAAGTGAATCTCAATATGTAGTTCCATTGAAAAGAAGCCAGAATTGAGGTTAAAAAAGATAGGGGAGAGTTTCTGAAGAATTCTGGGTAACCTTAGGACTTTGAACTTGGTAGAAATCAGGGGTGTGATAGAGTGGAGGAATCCAATCCACAAGTTATTTCAGTTCTGTAATATCACCAGCTAGAATGTTTTAGGAGTGATACATGATTATTAACTTAAATTATCAATATCAAAAGCTATCTTGAACTGGTGGATCAAATGTTATGTACTTAAGCTGTTCAGCAGTGCCAGGATTCTAGGTCAGCTTCATACTCTTACCTTGTCCATAAAATGGCTGTCCTACAGTCCAGCTTCACATACTCATATGCCATGTACAATCCTATGTAAGAAGGGGGCTCTCTGTTCATCTCTGCCTCTATGTCATCAGAAAGGCATAACTTTCATTCCTCAGAAAAGTTGGCATCACACAATGGACAAGATTGAAACACATGCTCAGGCTCTCACTGGAAGGGAGGGAATATGAAAGTAAGTGGAAAGAAAAAAGAGTGGGGAAAAGAACATCTCCTACAATTATCAAATTATACTAAGCTGCAAAAATGTAAGAAAATGCCATTTTACTTCAAGAACTGATAGACCAAATTGGCAGATAACTTAATGAGATAGTCAAGGTAAGATAGAAAGAAATGATAAAATGTCAGAAGGGTTATGATTATAGGTTAACTAATTAGAAAACAATCAATGTTTACCCGAGCCTCATGTCATACTATGGCATAAATTCCAGAAAAAGCAATATAATTAATCATAAAAAAGAAACTGTAACCTAGATATAAGAGAATATATTTTTGATTTTGAGGTCAGATTATATCAAAGCATAAAAGTGTCATCACAAAAGAAAATATATACAAAAGAAAATATCACATGACTGAAAGAAAGCATCAGAAAAAAAGGTAGATGAAAATGCTTTCAAAATATTTGCCATTTTTAAATGAATGCTTATATATTATTGTTAATTTTTAAAGCATTTGCAGAATGATTTTTAAAAACACCCATAGATGTTCCTTAAATGGATAAAGAGAAGAAAGAATAGTTTTAAAATTTTGAAAAGAAAGTTACTAATAATCAAGGATTGCTAATTTGAGCATAATAACATCTTCTACCATATAGTCAAAGAAGAATAAAAATGACTGTACAATAGATATTAACAATATGTTGGAAAACTGGCCTTTTTTATTTTGTTTGATGAAGCAAATAATGAAAACATGCCTCATTTCTAGAAGATGATTTGTTAATATAGACAAACATATTAAAATATGTGTTTGACTTATTATAGCCCATAGGCATTGAGTGACACTGTGGTAAAAGTACTATTCTGCATACTTTATGTACTATTATAAATTAATATGTAGTGTATAATATATACATATACACATACATACATACTATATATAGTATATACAGCATCATTCTTACAACAAATCTATGAAATAGCATTCATTATTATTCTGTTTAACAGTGAGAACACTGCAGTACTGAAGGTGAAATAAACTCAGTGGACATAGCTTGGAAGTGTTGGAACCAAATTTCAAAACCATGTTGTTGTCTCAAGAGTTCATACGCATAAATATTGTGTTTGTTTCTTGTAATAATCTTACTTGAAAGAATAGAGGAATTATAAAGATGTATATAGAAGGTATTTTCATAAGCAATTTTTAAAGTACTTTAAACTTTGATATGAAGTAAGTGTTCAGACAAGACAACTTGCTTAGAATATTTACATTTTTCAAAATTGAGAGAAATGATCCTTTGTTCTGGCTGGTGATTATCCCCCTCATACCTTTCACTTTAGAGATCTTACTAAATAACAAAATTCATACTCTGAAAACGTTTTATTGTATTTTTGTTTTGTTTTGTTTTTGCAACAGTTAGGCAGATTCTAGACAGTATGTGATATTTCTCCAGATATCTGGAGAAGCCTGTATCTCTGGGACATAAGGGGTAGGCTACAGGAAGGAGGGAATTGTCAAATTGTACGATCGCTTGCTGAACGTTCTACTCTCGCTGTTCCTCCTCCTGTCTTGTCAGAAGCCAGACCATTCCATTGCAAAGTTCTATTTCTGTGTTGTTTTCTGTTCAGAAATTATGCTGCCATTTGGTAATTTCAGGCAGGGAGTAGAGTCTGAGCCTGTTTGCCTGCCCAGTCTCTGTGTTACCCTAACATCCTCTTGGAAGATGCACAGGCAGAGATAGATGGTGCTAGATGATAGATAACAAAGAAAAAGAGAAAAATAATTTTATAAACATACACACATGTATATCTATAAACATAAGCATATATTTATATTTAAAAGGTGAATTCTATATATATTTATATTACATAGGATAAATTACATAGATATATGTAATTTCCCTTTAAGCCCTGGTTGGTACCCTATGCTGGACTAACTTTCTGTGCATGCTCCACAGTCTAAAAGATTCAGAAGAACATGTTTGCCTGCTCAGTTTAGGTTCAACCTTTTGATCTCTTATTTTGTAATGAGAGGGGGTCTGGCACTCCAATGATTACCCAATGTTTCAGTGTTCCTTTGATGGCTCCTGTGATACTGTATCATCAATCATCTAAGAGAAAACTTGGAAAAATACCATGAACAGATGGAACACCGTATTTTTGGGAAGACGAAGCTTATAAAAGACAAATACCATCATGAACTGATTTTCCCACAAATGAGGAGAGTCTGAAAATCTTAATAAGAACCTAGAGAAGGGAAAAAAATGAAAGAAAATAAAAACTCAGAGAAATGATCTCAGGTACCTTAGAAAAGCCTCCTCAATGAAAGAAAGACCTTAAGTAATCTTTATGTTGATGTTCACATTAAACCTTTTTTATTTACAACTATATTGTCAGCTTTTTGGACTAAAATGATGATCATAGACATCAAGGTTTTTAAAACCTTTTGTCTGACAAGAAGACCTTCGAACAAACATGTAAAACAGAATGTAAAATCACTAAACTATATGAAGAAAATTCTGAGTTTTGAAACATGAGTAAGGAGGATTTTAAGCAAAACCTCAAGAACTTAGATTTACATGTATTCATTGTTTGCTAATTATAGGGAATTCTAAAGCCCTATAGGTATATCCTTGACCTGAAGATTTTAATTAATACAAGTCAAGATAACAAAATTTGGAAGAATCATTTTGATGTATAACTTGCAAATGTTATAAAAATCATAGCATCATGTATTAGGTTAATATGGGAAAGCAATATATAAAATAATGAAGAAAAATTTGTAGTTTAGACAAAAGAACAATATAAATTCATGTCAAATGTTCAGAAGATTTAAGAGTTTAAAGAAGTGAATACATGGAAATACATTGGTTTTGAAATAAGAGGCAAATTGGTTAACTGAATCACACACACACACACACACACACACACACACACACACACACACACATATATATATATATATATATATGTAACTTACACAAAAACCTATGAGTTACTTAATTATAAATTGGTAAGTGTGCACAATTTTGAATCTTCATTCTCTAGGTGGCTGAGAATGCTCACCGAGAAAAACTTTGTGTTGGAGAGTTAACTCCTCCTAACTTAGGACTCTCAGCTTTTAAAAAATTTAAGGAATGCCAATGTCTTCTAATTGAAAGCAAATTAAAACAGTTGAAATAATGTTATCCTTCTCCAGGTAGGAATATGAGGAAAAAGTATCTGTCCTTTCATAATCAACAAGATTTTTTAGTCACATGTGATAAAACATAATAAGTCAACTAGCAAAAAATATCCTTAGTGTGTTTCACCTTTATTGTCATAGTCCTGTTTGCCTTCTGAAGAAACCCTTTCCTTATTTTGCAGCTATGTATTTGAATTGCCTCTCAGATGATAACCTTATTTGATGTGACATTCTTGCATTAAACAATTTAAAAACATATACTTTACATGATGAACTTACTGTTATAGTTTCAAAATCTATACTTTTGCTTTTTCTAATATATATTATTGGCCTTTTTTTGAAATTTAATATGACTTTATTTCTCTTGATACTTAAATTTTAAGGAACCTGTCAACATTGAACTGCAAAAACATACTCTGAAGTTAAGTGACACTATCCATAGATTATTAATAAATTAAAAGCCTTAAAAAAACTATTATGCATTCATTCATTCAGAAACTCTGCATTCTCCTTTCCCTCTTCCAGCCACTGGCAACCACAGTTCTACATTCAGTCGCTGAATTTGAGGGCTTTCTGTACCTCATGTAAGTGGAGTCATACAATATTTGTCTTTTCCTGACTGACTTATTTCACTTAGCATGATGTTATCCAAGTTCATCTGTGTTGTAGCATATGTCAGAAGGATCCAGCAATTCCACTTCTGGGTATATACCCAAAATAATTGAAATCAGGGTCTCAAAGAGATATTTGTATACTGATGTTTCTAGCAGCATTATTCACAATAGCCAAAATGTGGAACCCAAGTATTCATCAAAAGATGAATGGATACCCCAAAATTGGGTATTATCAGCCTTTTGAAGTCTGTCTCCTTTTAACTACAGGGTTTTCTTCCCAAAAGTATTCCAAAAGTCCTAAAAGTTTTGTGTGTGTGTGTGTGTGTGTGCGCGCGTGTGTGTGTGTGTTTGAGAGAAAAAGAGAGACACCATGTATATGTACATTTTTGTGTATGTTTGGGGGCTGTGGATTATATTAACATATGAAACAGAAACTATAAAATTAATGTATTAAAAATTAAGGTGGGAAAGTCTCCAGTTTCTGGGTGTTAGTAAATTCTTCTAATTTCTTCATGCAAAAATATCATACATAAATAAGAAAAACTCATATTTAACAATTAAAAAACAGAAAGTAAAAGAAATTTATGAATTTATTTTTAAATGACGTTTCTAAGAGTATTTAATGTTATGAGAAACATTCAAACTTTAAAATGATGTAAAATTTTGTGTATATAATATTCCCCATTTAATAAAATTTTATGCTTATATACATGTAGTGAACATTATATATTTGTAAATTTTCTTACACTAAAATTCAATGTGTAGAAACAAATTTGCTTAATGATTTGGTTTTGCTAAGGAGTCAACCTGCAGGGTAATAGGAACACACAAACTTAGGAATGAAAGAATGAATAAATGATTCAATAAATTAATTTTAAACCTGTCTATTTTAAAAACGAGGCTGGAATAATAAAACCATAAGTAATTTTTACTTTTTTAAATAAAAATTCTTGGTCTCTTGGATTTCTTCCATTCCTTCTAGTAAGATGGATTTTGGGGGATGAGGATGAGCCTATATAACCTTAAATGCTGGCAATGAACTCTGACTCCTTGATTTTCTGAGCAAATAGTATGCTGACAAATGTTAAAAACAAGATCCCTGGACAATAAATGAATAAATGCCCTGATCTGTGGTATTTGCCAATTTCCATGATCTAAATATTCCAATGACTACTTTGCAAACTACCAATGTGTTGGAAAGAACTGTGGATGATCGGCTCTAGGAAGCAGTGAGAGCCTGTTACATACGGGACTGTTTCTGAGACAGTCCTATCATCTCGTGAGCACAGCTTCAATATTGGGTACTCCTTAGATGCTGATGTGACATGATCTCTTCTCTCTAGGCTTTCTCAGAACCAATATTTCAAGCCTCAATGTATTGGCTTGAAACATTCAAACTAAAGTTGGCAAACTTTTTCTTAGGAGTTGGCAGACTTTTTCTTAAAGTAACAGAAAGTAAATATTTTTAGACTTGTGGGTCATTTGGCCTCTATTGCAACTTAACTCAGCTGCTGAAGCTCAAATACAGGCATAGACAACATGTAAAACAATGGACATGTCTGTGTTTCAATAAAACTTTATTTATAAAACAGGCAGCAGGCCTCCAGACCTTTGTTTCATGTCCCCTGCTCAAGAACTCCTGAATCTCTGCTACACGCTTCATCTAACTCTCGGCCTCAGGATGTGGTGCTGAGCCTCTGCGGAACTACCATGAGTGGCCATCCCATTCATATACACAATTGTGCCATATAGCCACAGTCCCTGTGCCTTTATCCTCAGCTAAATTTACCTAACACTAAACCAAGAGATGGGAAAACACAACTATTTTGTCACTTACCTTTGCTCTGTTTTCTTTTTTCTTAATCCACACTAGAAGTGAAAGGAATTATTTCTTCCATGTCACATTATCCTTTACTCAGTAACAAACATTACGTATAAGCCCAACTGGAATGAAACAAATTCTCTGTTGGAATTCTCTGCTTTGAATCCTTCAGACTGGTTCTTCTGAAATTTGGAATATCTCTTCTGCTGTCTAAACCTGGATTCCTAGCCTACTAAAGGGGTCAAGTACCCCATGTTCTCTGGGATGATAGCCTCATGATTCAGTCTACAGTGGGATATGATTTAAAAGGGAAATTAATAATTTAATTATCTCTGTTACAAAGATGTATTAACATTAGACAAACATCAAGGTAACAACAATGGTTTTTTCTCTTGTGTTAAGTTAAAAAAATCTACAAAAATATTTTAATACTTAAAATTTACACAAAAACATTTAATAATTAGAATCTTAAAATATTTGAAACTGAGAAAGCCATGGGAAGCCTATACAAATATTCTACAAATTTTAAAATATTATAAAGGGTTAAGTGGAAATTTAGATAATAGACCAATTAGCAAAAAAAGATAGGAAGATATAGTTATAGCAAAATGAAAGTAGTCTCAGATGTTAAAGTTTGCATGAGTTTTCACACAGATAAGGGGGAATAACTGTGTAATAGAAATGTTATGCCACATGTTCCAATTTCCCTGAGCCTAAATTAATCAATTTCTGCTTTGGTTTATGAGAAAAAAAGCATTCAGTCAAGAGCACTAGGATTAGTGTTACATAAAATATAAGTTTCTATCTTTCTAATTCTTAGTCCTATAAGTAAAAGTTTGAATAGATTAGAAATACACAGTTTTTATTTTACATTTGAATGGTATTTTATACAATTAGACCAATACAGTTCTGTATTATATGGGACTTGATATCCAAATGTGAACTGGATTCCAAGGGATAGCAAAGAAGAATGAAGATGTGGAAGATACTCTGCCCAATAGACTTCTGCATTTTAATTTTATATTGAAGGATTTCCTGAAACTAGTTGTATTTGTCTGTATTTCACTTGAGAGCTGGCATTGTATTTTATCTATATGGAATACATTTCAGAATATTCTCCTTTAAAACTCTAAGAGATATGTATATTGTATGCATCACTGGCATATGAACATGACAAAGGAAATTAAATTGCCCATGCCTAAATAATTTTTTAAAGTATGCCATTAGGAAAATCAGAACCCAACAAGTCGTAATCATTACCTTTTTATAAAATATCACTATATTTAGAAAAATAAATATATCATGCTGAAATAGCCATTTGTTTCACAGACAAGAAAGAAAAACTAAGGCTAATAAAATCTGTTTGCAGGTGTTTTTCTAACTAGATATTTTCTTAATTACCTTTATTAATGATAAGTTTGGATTAGTACAACTAATCTTTTATTTCAAATTATTTTCTTTAATTGATGTTATTTTTTTAAGTCTAGAGATGAAGTAGCTTCCTTGGAAGTATCAATAACAATAAATATATGTCACAACTTATTAGCATCAAATTAAATTAAAAAGAAACAAGAAAAGGAACTATAAAAATTCGAAGATATCATCTAGTTCATCTATGTACATTTTCTCAATTTATAGTTGAGGAAACTCTGGCTCTATCTACTCTCAACTCACAAATAATAACAAAAATAGATATAGTACATGAGTTTAAATTATGTAGGTGAGGGAGCTGAGGTGTAGAAGTAAAAATATGAATGTCATAGGTATATCAAAGCCAGAAGTACTTATCTACTATCACTGTTCAGAGAGTAGAATGGTAGTTGTCAGAAGCTCACGAGTTGAGGAAAGGGGCAGATGATTGTCAAAGAGTGCAAACTTCCAGTTATAAGGTGACTGAATTCTGGACATCTAAGGTAAAGCATGGTAGTTACGACAAACAATACTGTATTGCATAATGGAAAGATGCTGTGAGTGTAAAACTTAAATATTCTCACCATAACAATAACAACAAAATGTTCATTATATGAAATGATGAACTATTAATTAACCTTATTATAGTAATAAACATTTCACAATATACAGGTGTGTCAAATCATCACATTGTTTACTAGTTACACAATGTCATATGTCATGTTCAAATTTATCTCTTTAGGTTCTTGGTGAGTAAATTGAAAGGGTAAACATGTTTGAAATTGAGATTCTTAATTTACTTAAGCTAAAAAGAACCCACTCACATAAGTGGAACAAAATTTGTTTGTTTGTTTCTTGTTTGTTTTCCTGGTACTAATACCAGAATTAAATGCCTTTAGGGATCCCTTATGATGTAGACATATAAGATCCCTTATGTGTTCTCAGAATACGCTAGTGAGTTCCAATTACCTGTTTTTATAACTTTCCTCAATGAAAGACAGCTTTCCAAGGGACCAAATCACTTATCAGGCCTCTAACTGTCTGATTTGCTTTAAGAGTAAAATTACAATTACCTAGCAAAATGATTATTTGATCAAGGCCACACAGCTATTTGAGGACTAAGCCAGATCTCTGGAGTCATAAGTAATGATATCACCAGTAATAAATTTTATATGTAATTGGTAATTTCTTTGACAACTGTGTGGATTCAGTCTGATTTCTCTTCAATTTTTCTTTATACATTTATTTCTCAGCATAGTCTCTGATAGATTGTTTGCTTTGGAATGTTTATTCTTTGTTATTCTTCAAAAGCTGCTTGTAGATTTCCCAAGTTACAGGTGAGGAAATAGATGCTATCTGAAAAATAAATTACTGAATATTCAATTCAGTCAAACAACTGACTGTAGACAAAGCTTGAAAAGAATCCATTTTCAGAAAATAAATGTGCAAGTTCTTTGAATTACCAATCTTGAAACAAAGTTTACCCATGGTTCAAATACTTCTTGGTCGTTATTTTTCAACCTCATTTGATCATGTTTTTTGAGTATATGCAATTTCTTTTTTAATCTTTTCTGATTTACAGTACTTCAAATGCATATTACATTTAATGGATTGTATTTGAATATATAAGTGTTAAATAAGTCTTAAATCGCTCTGTTTTACTCTATTATTTGATTAAGACATCTATTATTAAAAAGCCTTTCATCTAAGATTTCGGCAGTGGAAACAATAAATCTTCCTAATAGATATGCTTTATCAATAAGGATGTTTTCAGATATGTTACAGGGAAAAAAATGAATAAAACAGTAAGGAGATTTATTATATGAAGTGACAATAAGGGTCCAGGAAAGAGTGGCTTTTATATTGGTTAATTTCTGCCTCAATGACATAAACTAAAGCCCAGAGTCCATGTAGTCTTTCTGCTCTGACATTCCTAGTGTTGTTCTGGAATACGTCATGTATACTAGAGGGCTGCAGCATCTCCAGGTAATACATATTTATATTCTAATGCGTTAATTGCCGTGACATGTCTTATCCCTGAGACCACCAATCATGATTGATTCCAGAGCTTGGAACATGATATTGGCTGAAACAAAAAGTAGTAAGATGAAAACCTTTTTGCATGGAACATAACTGAAAGACTTTGCTGCATATCTTCATTGTATTGAGTAAGAAAGTTACTTTAATTTTCATAGAATGGCAAATGTCATAATCTTTTTTTTTACTATAAGCAGATCCAGCCTGTCTTTTGAAAATACATCCATACTTCTAGTGCTACTTCTCTATGTCCACTTGATTTATGGTTATGTAAAACAGAGTATTTTTAAAAATTAGAAAAAATATGTTTAATTTTTAACCTACATCCAAGTTTCTAGATTATGAAGACCAATTTGTAGCTTTCCTGAATTAAGCACATCAATGTTTCTATCAACTTCTCATAACAATGTATGAATTTAAAGTGAATCATCACAAATGCTTTTATAAAGGAAGGAAGGAAGGAAGGAAGGAAGGAGGGAGGGAGGGAGGAAGGAGGGAGGAAAGAAAGAAAGGAGGGAGAGGAGGAAATATCAAAAATGCAGATATTTTTGCCTTTACTTTTTCCTCAGAAAAGGATATTTAAAACAGAAAGCTCAAAGTACTACAAAAAGCATATGAACATTCTACTAATTTACTAATTTACTCATTCTGCAGCCATGCCTGAGTACCCATTTATACTTAACCATTTGCCAAACTAGTGTATCAGCTGAAGATTTATATACCTTTTTCCCAAATCCCCTAGCCATTTAAATATTTATTTTAGGAGAGCATTCTGCTTTATTTAATAGGATGATTATTATTTATTTAATGAGTTGGGGGTTCTTTTTGAAGCATTTTCTTTAGCCATTGCTCTCAAAATCTAAGGGAAAAATCGTGATTGATGAAACACACAAATCTTGTTTTGGCCAAAACCCACTAGCCACACATTGTCTAAATAAATGAGATGAATTTAGAAGACCAATGTTCTATTTAATAGAAGGCAAGGATGCTGTCTCATTGCCATTGTATGTCTAGTTTTAGAAATACATACACTAACAAGGTGTATTTGTTATCATCAAAGAGGCCCTCAAGGACCTTAGTTTCCTTCCTCCATTTACCCCACCCACAATGAAGTTTAATGGTGGTTGATATAAAGTCAGGAGCATTCACCGATACAAATCCAAATTTACATAAGAAGTGGCGTTTTATTATGGTAATTAAAAATAACAGAGATATTAATATAGTGTAGAATAATTGGTTACAGTGTGACTGAAATATGCTGAATGTGGTAGACAGTTGAGCCTAGATGGGATTCCATTAAAATTGGTAGACAGATTCATTATTTGTCTTATGTTTTATTTCACTGAACATTAGAAGAAACAATGATGTGAGCAATGTGGATTACTCCCAAGAGATTTGGAGCAGGAATTAGAGAACTGTTTTGAATCCTGAAACATCTATTCATTTATTAATTTCCTACCCATCTTTTATCAATTTATCTAATTATTTTTCATAAGTAGATAGTGATTAATAACATTTTTATGATGGAATATGTTTAATTTTCAGTTTTTTTTTCAGGTGAGATTTTTTCTTTATTATTTTATTTATTTTTAACAATATATTCACAGGATAGCAAAACTCTGATGCTGTCAAAGAATAACAATAGATCTGCTTTAGGAACCTCTTCTGGGAACCTTGTTTCCTAACCACAATGCCTCTTCACTGACAGTAGAGGATGTTTCTGATGCACTAATTTTGAGTGACTTTCAGTCACAGAAGGAATGCAGGGCTCTCTGGATTGCTGACTGCCCACCACTGACCTCTGGGGTTGAGTTACACATGTAGGGTTTCGTGACAGTTCTTTACCATCTGTGTTCCAAGTGAGGTGCAGCCTCTGACTGTATCACCAGGGGTGAGGGAGGAGGCACACCTATTGTTCACCTTGTGGGTTGCCCAACACCTTCCCTGAGGACAGTTCACCTTCTTCCACCAGGGCCATCTTGAGCCCTTTCTGGCAGTCTTCTGAGTATGGCCATACCTAACTCTCTGAAGGCTATTCAGACCTTGCTGCTCCACATCACCTATGGGCTCTTCCAAACAGCATCGTGTACCTTGACTGTTGTCAGTGTGATGTCATGGTTTCCCAGGTAGGTCATAGATAAGCTAGAGAAAGGATGGACTTTAGTTGGGACCATTCTTCTAGTTCCTTCACAGGCCTGCTTGTAGTCCCCATCCCCCTTCCTCCATGACAATTTTAGAAAACTAGTATGGGATTAGAAGAGGCTACTGTTTGAAAATTCAGTGATTATTGCCTGAAGAGTCAAAGAGAATATGTAATTGAAGATCTATTTTTCTATATTTACACTGTAAACTCACAGTAGTAAATACAACATGACCTAAAAACAATCATTCAAGTTTCCCTGCTCCAGATAGGATCCCATTTGTGTCATTACTGATGGAGCACAGTCACAATCTCTGAGGGAGTCATTTGAGGTTAGCATTGGTGTGGGGCACAATGAGTGATTCAGTATCACGAGTCACAATGTAGACAGCATTAAATTAATGGCATTAGGGAACTGTAGAGTCAAAAATGTCCACATTGTTTCGATTTAAATAGGCTGAGAAGAACCATGTCATTATGTGTAGTAGCAATATTACTATCTTTTCCTCATAGTGGAAATTATGAAATTAGCAATTAATGGCACATCTGATATGAAAGAATGAAAATAGATGGTCTCTGAGCCTGAATAAGAAAAGATGGTTTAGTAAATTACAAAGAATCTTCCTTTGCCTTTATAGGACAATAAACAAGTACATAAATACCTCTTTTCTGCCCATTATTTTAAATTTTTATTAGTAAATCACTCTACATCACATGGGCCCATGCATTTTGATATATTTTTAAAAAATTAAATTGTTTATAGATACATAGAGTACCACATAAGTATTTGCTTACAGTTCCAAGTACTTTTGGACAAGAGCTGCCCAGAAATATGGTAATGGAACAGTATAGTCAACACAATCAGGTGATCTGGAATCTTCTTTCCAATTTCTACCCCATGGTCTGCTGCTATGAGATCTGGGGAAATTAATCTTTTAGTACTTCTTTTTTCCTCACTCCAAATTGCAGATATAATAGTACTTACATCATTAGTATGGTGTGACACTAATTACCCATATAAAGTGCTAGTAATTGTTGGCTATTATTATTATTACTACTAGTCTGGTGCTCCATAAATATGGACTAGTAGCAGTAGTACTAATAGTATGGGAAGGGGGTTGAAGCTCAAATTAAAGAGATGATCATGGAAAATTTCCTGGAGGCAGAAAAATTTGAAGAAATTTTAAGAACTAATTCCTAAATATTTACTATTAGATTGTTGCTTTGCCAAACTCCAGTAAAACTTCTCTACTGCCCTGAATGTTCAGTAAAGTCTGGTGTACACACAGCCTTGAGTCCATGGTCCCTGAAAGGAGATGGCTTGTAGGAAATGTCACAATATGGAAAGAGTGACTTCTAGGGGGTGAACAACATGCAAAAAGTGACGGTAGGCATCTTAAGCAATAAACGCTACATCTTCAACCACATATTCTCTTAGACTAATTTCACAGAAAAGAAAAAGAAATTCAGAGACGAGAGAAGCAGGAGGAATTTAGAGCTTGAGGCCCTTAGGAGAAATATGTAGCCATCATTTCTACAAATCCCAAGGAATCTCTAGAGACACTAGAAACAAAATATTTCCCCCTCCCCCACAGTAAGGAGAGTCTGTAGTACTGCCTTGTGCCTTTTTTTTTTTCTGTGCCTAAAGGCTGTGTTCCCCTGGAATCTGAGGCTATGGACTATGAAGCATTTATAAGATGTGACAAATGTAAATATGAATAACATGCTTTTTTGAAAAAACAAATTGTTTCCAAATTTGATGACTTTTCGTATGAGGACAGAGGTGTTTGAGGTATGGTAAATAGCAATTTTATGTAAAAATGTTTTCTTTAATATATAAATAGTTATATATTCTTATACATGTTTTATATAATATATAACATTGTTATATATTTTAAGTTATATATTTCTTCAATATAAAAGCATATATACTTTAATAATAAGTGAAAAAGAAATATCTCTGAAAGAGACATGCTATGAAAGAGATCATTTTGAAAACAGAGTTTGGAAATGCTTCATTATGTGTATTTTATTACTGAAAATGATGTGCGTGGTAAATTTATCACTTACTCAAATTTTCATTTATGAAGAGCATACTTTTAAAAACTCTATTATATAGCCTGCTGAAAATTCTAGTGTCTTAAGAGTTTCAGTGTGTTTTGTATGTATTTATAAAATATATAGAATTATAGATGTGACATATGAATATGAAATAGTAAAATAATTGATGCCATTCGCTTTTAAAATAACTGATAGACATTAGGGAAGATGGAAATTTCATAGTTAAATTACAACTAAAATTTTTGTTAAAATTTTTATGGCTTAAAAATTAATGCCTTGCTTTACCATGGGTGACCAGTAATAAATTGTTTATTTACCTTCATTTGTACTTCTAACATCTAATTTTTAAACTACCACAACCATTAAGATAAAGCACCCAAATAATCTGAACTTAGAACCTGATTTTTACTCAGCATCATAAATTCTTAAACAACTTTTTAAAATCTAGTAATAATAAAGTATGCTAGTTCTCACAAAGCAGAATTTCATTCATTCATTAATCAGCCAATTAAATATTAATATAACTTAGTTATACATTAACATTTAGAAGAACAAGCTGTTCTGTCACATTAATAAAGTTAAATATTTTGAAGCAAGTGCATTTCATCTTGACCTAGTGTGTTTTATCTTGATCTGGTTCTTTTACATTTTAATTTTTATTCTCTTTCATGTTTACAAGTACAGTAGTCCCCCCTTATCCATGGGGGATATGTTCCAAGACACCCAGTGGAGGCCTGAAACAGCATAAGTACCAAACTCTATACATACTAATTTTTCCTATACATATACACCTATGATAAAGTTTGCTTTATAAATAAGGCACAGTATAAGATTAACAACAATAATTTTAAAAAAGAACAATTATAATAATATATTGTTATAAAGACTATGCAAATGTGGTTTCTCTCTCAGAATTACCTGTTGCTCTGTGCTCATGCCTCTTCTTGTGATGATGTGAGATGATGAAATGCCTATGTGATGGGATGAAGTGCGAGAATGACGCATTGTGACTTAGCAGTAGGGTACTGACGACCGGACAATAAGCCCGAAGGAGGATCATCTGCTTCTAGACTGTGGTTGGCCACGGGTAACTGAAACCGAAGAAAACAAAACCCCGCATGGGGGGAATACTGTATATAATAGGAAATTATGTTAAATGCATGTATAACCACACAATGGACTCCAGAGATGCTCATCAATTGTCCATATTCTGAAAATAAGTTTTGCATATCCCTGAGTATAATGGAAGATAATTTCATGTCCACAAAGTGTATGGTTTTATATGACCAAGATAAACAAATCTGAAGAAAACATTTTTTTTCACTTCGTTTTACACCAGGTTTGGCTCAGTGTAAAGTGACCCAGAATCTTGAAGACTTCCAGGCATCAAGTACTCCTTTACCAAAGTTTTTCCAGTGGTATTTTTTTTAAACCTGCTTATATTATTAATGGTAACAATAAAAGGATCTAAACCAGGGTAAGTGTGATCTTAAAAGAAAGATTTTTCACTATTTCTAATGTACAGATATTGAAGAAAAATCTAGTATTTAGAAATACAACTGAATGAAAAGAATTCTTAAGAATTTGACCTTTTCTTTCACTCACTCGTCTTTGACAATGATGGCCTAAGTCTACTGGGCCCCCTTGTCCTGAAAATTTGACAGAAATATATTGTCTGAATTATCTAGTATTGATTTTAAGATACTAGTAGGTGATTTTAGGAAAGAAAGATGAAATGTCTTGGCTAAATAAGATTTTTTTTTCAAATGTTTCAGATGATATATGAATATAACAACGGTCCTTGCAAGTACCTAGCTGACAACACAAATAATTCACTCATTACATTTATCCATGATTCTGTAGAGTTAGGGGTTATGTCGGTACCCCTGATTTTATCATAAATTCATTCATTTCTGCTATGCAGAAAAAAGAATCAGAACAAAAATACAACTGATCACTGATTAAATATTCATATGCAAAACTGAGAGTTAAATCATCTATGATAACATAACTTAAATAATATTGCTTTATCATTTAATCTACTTTTGACAGCAAATAACAAAAAAATCAATTTAAATTGTGTCTTAATGAAAATGTTTATTATCAGAAAAAGAAATAGTCAAGAGTGCAGTGACACCCAAGGGCTATTCATGGTCCTGGGCAAACGGTTTTGTCAGGGAGCCATTCAACACGAACAGTTTGATTTTTTTTTAGATGTGTGGAAGTATCATGATTCACATATGGTATTGTGATTTTTTGGTGCCTATTTTTACTAATGGCAGAGAAAAGGGCCATAGATATTGTTTCATTGTCCAAACAGTGCATCTGAAGATTTATTTTAGTGTCCCGGCACTGTCCTTTCTTATGCAAGGCCATGAACTATCTCTTCATGCATTTTAGTGTCATTTGTTGTATTCCTGGTATATAGTTTTCTATGGCTGAAAAATTGCCACAAACCTAGCATCTTAGACCAACTCAAATTTATTACCTCTCAGTTTCCAAAGATCAGAAGTAAAGACACAGTATGATTGGATTCTCTGCTGAAAGTCTGGATGGGCAGAAATAAAGGTGTGAGCAGGGAATATGGTTCTCATCTGGTCTCCAAATCCTCTTTCAAGCTCACTGGATGATGACAGCAGAGTCATTTCTTCATAGCTGTAGGACTGAGATCCCTGTTTTCCTGCCAACTCTTGGCCACAGACTGCTTTTAATTCTTGGAGACCACTTGGATGGAGTTCATTACCATATGGCTCCCATAGACAGTTTACAAAATGGATGTGTTGTTTCTCTGAGGGCAGTCATAGCACTTCTCTCTAACATCCTTTTCTTCAATCAGCCAGATAAAACATTCATCTTGTAAAAGGCTTACCTGATTGTGCCAGGCCCACCCAGGCCAATTTCCCTTTTGCTATGTAAAGTAGTATCATCACAGGCATGATATCTCCTTATTTTCACAGGTTCCACCTCCACTCAAAATGGTACAAAATCAAGAGTCATTGGGGTCCATCTTATTCTTCCTGCAACACTGCCTAACTTTATATCTACCACAGTGAGAAAAGTGTGGGGCGAACATGCACCAGCACTGCTATCACTCACATGCATGTGACTCGTTAGAAGTGATTTGTAAATGAAAACAGTATTTATCTTCTTACCCCTGCAGTTCCCTAAAGCCATTTACTTAATGTTGGCTTCATTAGTATGTATGACATTGCATCATCTGTTGTGTCACCCATGAATACTTGTCTGAATGACACCTTCAAGGTTCTTACTGGGCTTTGTTAATGATGACCAAAAATAGAAGTCTCACCAAGATTACGCAGAAAAATGTAAATAGTAGTTCATTTTTTGGTCATGTTATATATGCCATTCTGATTTTTATAGCAGTAAATCTAAAGAGCACTTTTTTCATCTATATCTTCTCTTGAACTCTTTCAACTGTAACCAGTGTATTTCTAGAATTTGATCCCTTTTAATATTGACCATGTGTTTGTCTCCCACATACAACCACTGGTGGGGAGGATAGGATAGGAGAAGTTTATCGGACCCTTGCCCACATCTATCACATGTTAGATCCCCTTTACATTGAAGCAATGTCTCAAAAAATCAGCAGACATAGGTGTAGCCCTATCTGGAGGATTATTGGATATGTGGCCAGGAGTTTGCAGCTGTAGGAGGTGACTGCCTGGGTGTCCACAGAGAATGACGGCACACTGGGTATGGATGCTTACCACCATGCCTGCAGCCCTCCAGTGTTGTAGGCCAGAGGCAGTGTCATGTGAACACGTGTCCTCACTCCCTCACTCACATTTCAAGCCAAATCTCATTAGTCCAGAGCCCTGCATTCTAAGTCACCTACATAATCAAAGTTACCCATTCTGAATGCCCACATCTCCAGTGTTCCTGTGAAAAATTACATTTTGAGCAGTGGGAGTGATTGGCTCCCATGCGCCATTCTCTTGGAACCCAGCCAGCTATAGGACTTCACATGGCCCCATAGGAGGGAGCCCTGGAGCTCCTCTGGGCATCTGGTGATCCTTACTGAGGCATGTAAAGGTGTCAGAGAGACCTTCAAGGGGAGGCAAGGACCCTGGACCCATGGAGATCCTTCTCAGGGCTCCTGGTGTGCCACAGACACCTGCAGATCCTGGCAGGTCCTAAGCACTGGAGGCAGCCTTACGACACTTCCAGGAAGGGACTAAAGGCTGAGGCCAGGACTGGGGCAGAGCACACGCCCTGGTCCTGGGACTGTAAATGCTTCTAAGTCACTTCTCTCCTCTACCCTTCCCTTTTCTTGCTCCTTTGAAGTCCATGCCACAAATGTCTTCCTGACAATCTGTGTACTTGCCTCATTCCTGGTCCATCAAGGACATTCTGTATGTTAACTTTCTATAACCAAATGGACTATCAATATATTTTACTAAACAAAGAGTATTCCTGCTTAAGTGGATTTCTACCATCACTTCCTATTTTTATATGCTGGCTCGATACACTTGAATGTCCCCTGCAACATTTCATAAGTGTCATGGGAATATAGCCCTCTTGTTTTGTATATGGTAGAGACTGACTGTGCTAATGTGAAGCAGACAATAATTTCCCCTCATTTCCCTTCTTCAGAAATATCTCAAAATCAAGTTTCCTATTCATCGGGGCTGAGCCCTGGCCTCAGGTATGGCCTGTGCACCTCCCCATACAGCTTTGGCTCTGGTAGGAACTCCAGCTCCTTCATCTGCACCAGCTCCACCACAGCAGTGGTTGTGAAGAAGACTGAGACCTGTGATGGGAAGCTGGTGTGCAGCTCGTCTGATATCCAGCCCAAGTGAACAGCTGCTGCATCCCCTCCGAACCTCACCCTTCCTAGGGCTGCCCCAAAGTTTGTGGGGGAAGCAGCTGTAAAGGTGAGCTCGGGATCAGGAGACCTACCTGAGGCTCAGCTGCAGTACTTAGCCCACCCTGGGGGGCATCTCCTGTCTGGGGTACCCCTTCTTGCCAATGCCTTCAACTTTAAGCCAAATCAAGTTTTTGTTTCTTCAGAATAAAGCCTCAGCTGACTCTGAAAACAAAAAAGAACAAAACTCTCAAAATCAAATTTATTCTTTAGTTGGATTTTACAACGAGCAATGAGTTTTAAATCTGATTTTATGATAGCCTCCAAAATAAATCTAAAACCTACAGAGCTTGCAAATTTTATTTGTATCCCTCAGGTCTGTGATTTTGTGTTTAGTTATAATCTTCCCCAAACCATCACCTGCACTATAGAAGGAAGATATTTCATGTTTCTAAAGTCATCCAGTTCTACAAAATCCTTTAGGAGCTGTTCACATACTTAATGACCTCTCCTGCCAAGAAACTCAGGTATCTACATCTCCCCTTGTCAAACTTGTTGTTTGCTCCTTAAAAATTGCTATAAACCTTTGACTTCATTAGCTATTTTTGTTTTTACCCTTTAGTTGAGCTACACATATATTGAAATGGTTAAATGTAAGAAAAAATTACTTATTTTAAATTCCTTGGTATTTGATTTAATGATACTAACCTGAATAAAAATGAACAAATGAGTATAAGAATATATGAGAGAATATTAGGAAAGTTTCTGTCCTCTGTTCATTATCCTTTCCCTTGGCTACTTATGCTTACTGTCTATTAAAGCTAAATGAGAAGGAAGTTTCTAAATCCAATGGTCTCATTTTATAAAACAAACAAATTAAAATCCTGAGATGTTATTTGACTTGACCACTTAGTCTTGGGTGTGACTCCAATTAGGCAAAAATCTGAATGTCTTATGTTTGCATGCTGACACAGTAAATCCAATCATTTGACTAAATATGTGTACAGAAAAATTTATATGGATAAATTTATTATTTTCTGATATGGTAACAAAAAAAATGTTGGAATTAATGGAAAGGGCATAATATTCCTAGTCCTCTCATTCCCCAAGAGTATTTACCTGTATAAATCTAATGATCATGTAGTTATTGTCTCATTCTTAAAAGAACAGGTACTCTATCAGTATATTTGGGTAAGCGGTAGGAAATTTAAGGCCCTGGGGTGAGAACGCAGGGGTAGAATACAGCAAGGGTCATGAATGTAGGCAATGTGGCTACTGTCAAACTCGGCCGACTCCCAACAGTGACGCCCAGCATGCTGACATCAGTTGTATGCTGAGGAAGGTTGAAAACAAATGCAGCTTCTGTAAACTTGTAGTTGTCAGTTACCACATTACCAAGAATAATTATTAGGAATACAACATATTGATTATAACTTCTCCTACAGGAAGAAAAATATACCTTTCATTACAATGACTTAGACCTAGGAATAAGCATTCCATGCTACTTCTGTGACTTCATTCTACATAGGTCCCTTCACCTAGGCACATAAAGAAAAGAAAGAGAAATGAAAGCAAACCAGCAGAAAACCTTAAAGCTATGGGAAGCTAGACCATCATACATACAGGTGTTCTCAATTTCCTGTAACAAGTTAATTATACAAATAGGAATTGCTAATTTTGCTGTAAAGCATTTGAGTTAGCCATGAGAGGGAAAGGGAAGATACGTAGCTCAAAACAAGATTTAACTGTAAAGTTCTAAGTTGAGTTGCCAGGGGCTGTACATAGTTACATGGTGGTACCTTGTTAAGACTGAGTCGGACCAAGTTCAATGCTCTTCCTCTGTGATTGTAATGGTGGACATGTAGGAGTGTGGCCACAATGTTAGCTGTTGTTCGTTTCTGTCTATATAACGTTCTTCTCTCTTCATTTGACCCTGAGGGTATGGAAAAGGGGGAGGCACAGAGAGAATGTAACAAGAAAGCAGAGTGTTTGTGGAGGAGCAGAGATAGAGTTAGCTAGCGAGATAGTTAGGAAACACCTATTAGGATTTATAAGGATATTATTAAATAAATAAAAGTTTTTGAACTTATTGTGTCAAGTGATCTGTGATATCAAAGTTACAACAATAACAATAATAAAATGAATACATAAAGCAGTAAAGAAAAAAAAAAGAGAACACCTGGACTCTCTCTCCAAAGAATTGTCATACTGGGGAGGAAGAGTAAAAAATGCACGGTTCAGCACAGCAAAAGAAACCATCAAAACAAAAGACAACCTACTGAATGGGAGAATATATTTGCAAATGATATATCTGATAAGGGACTAATACCCAAAATATATTAAAAAAACTCATATAACTCTACACTGAAAAATAAACAATCTAATTTAAACATGGGCAGAAGGCTGAAATGACATTCTTCCAAAATACACATACAGATGGCCAACAAACACATGAAAAGATGCTCCACATCACTAATCATTAGGGAAATGCAAATCAAAACCACAATGAGATATCATCTCACACCAATCAGAATGACTAGCATCAAAAAGACAAGAAATAACAAGATTTGGCAAGGATGTGGAGAAAAAGGAATCCCATACATTGCTGGTGGGAATGTAAATTGATGCAGCCAGGTTGGAAAACAGTATGGAGTTTCCTCAAAAATTAAAAATAAAGCTACCATATGACTCAGGAATCCCACTTCTGGGAAGTTGCTTGGAGAAAACAAAAAGACTAATTCCAAAAGGTATATGCACCCCCATGATCACTGAAGCATTATCTACAAAAGAGCCAAGATACGGAAGCAACCTAAGTGTCCATGAATAGATGAATGGATAAAGATGTGCTGCTTATGTACAATGGGATCTTATTACTCAGTCAAAAAAGAAAAAAGAGTGAAATATTACCATTTGTGACAACCTGGATGCACCTCCAGGGTAGTATATTAAATGAACTAAGTCAAATTTAAAAAATGCTATATGATTTTATTTATATGTGGAATTGAAAAAATAAGGCAAATGAACAAACAAGTAAATGAAACAGAAATAGACTCGTAAGCATGGAGAATAAGTCGATGGTTGCCATAGGGGAGGGGAGTAAAGGGATTGGTGAACAGGTGAAGGGGATTAAAAGAAGATGTGTGGGTGGAGAAGTACAGGGAAGTCGTCAATTCTGCCACATTGGTAATGGGAAATGTTGGGAATCAGAGCAAAAGAGCAAGGTATTAAGCAAATCAAACAGGAGCTCCATTTTTTTGCAGGGAGAGAAAAGTTGTTATTAGAAGGATTAGGCAATTGTTGAGGGGATTATCCCCAGTAGTTCAGTAGGGAACATGATTATATAATGCATTATTCAAACTAGGACATTTTTTAGAGTAAAGAGTGTGCTAGACGTTAAGAGTAGGAAAGGAATCCAGAACTGCCTGTGCAAACGGGAATCTTAGAGGGCAAAGCATCGAGTCTTCAGCAGTAGTGTTAATAATGATAGCTGCATTAATGATAGTATTTTCATAATATCCTCATCATCCTCCTCCTCACCATAGCTGATATTTCTTTGATTTAAGTAATCTGTGTTGCCTGTTATATAGCTTATTCTTAATAACTGCCCTGTGAGTTAGGCATTATTGTTATTACTGTTTTTTTCTCCTCATTTTCCAGGGAAAGAAACAGTGGCTTACAGAAATAAAAAGATTGACAAATGTGATACCGGCCAGGAAGTGGTATAGTTCAGAATCTAGGTTGCTATTAACCCAAAGTTCAAGTCAGCACTGTGTTCTATGACCCAAATTCTAGCAAAAGAGTCAGCTGAAACTTACTTACAAATTCCATGCCATAATCAATAGAAACAAGGCGGGAAAAACTGCTCTGGAGTGGGGGACATTCAAAAGGCAAAGACAAATCCCAGGCATGAACCTGGATTTTATTCTTTTTAGGGGAGAGGATAGAAAAAACATAAAGGGCATCTTGACAAAAATTGGGGGGAATTGGATGTGAACTATGGGTAGTTGTATTTTTTAAGTGTTACACTGATGTTCTGTTTATAAAGGAAATCTCCTTGTACCTGGGAAAACCACGCTGAAGTTCTAGGGATGAAGCACCCTGATGAGCGCCTCCCGTATCACACATACACACACACACACACAGAAAAAGGCTGAGTAGATGACAAAATGTCAAAAGTTCTTGAATCTACATGAGGGGTAAACAGCTATTTATTGACTTATTTTTTAACATTAATGTATGCTCAAATTTTTTAAGTAATTTAAGTTTGATACCATACTTTAAGCCATAGCAATAGCTAAAAACAAATAAATACAAAATAAAAACTATTTATAGGAAGAAAGCCTATTGTTCCATGAGCAAAGAGGGGCTTAGTCACATTCGTTTCCAAAGTAAAGACCCTTTGGCAGGTAGACAGGTGCTCTGGGAGTGGGAAAGGTCAGAGTGGGTCCTAGAACAAGAGTCTCTTCCACACAATCATTTAGTAATTTAGGATTATTCCATTTGTGTTTTTATTTCCTTCTTAGAGTCCCTGAATCTCTTTCCATCCAACCCATAATTAGAACTGAGGATAAAGATGGGGCGGGGGGGTGGTATGTGACCTAGACTTGTGTCACACTTGTTACTCCATTCCCCACACTTAACTTCATGTAAGGCTAAAACAAGTAGATTAGCTGTGTGACTATTTCAACCACTGCCTTCATAGAAGGCTAGTATTGTTTCTCATCCGGACCACTTCAGCAGCGCCCTCCCCATTCTCCCTCCCTCACCCTTACCCTCTACAGTATCTTCTCCGCAGAGCAGCTGGGCTGGGAACCGTTAATGCTGGCCTGCAGTGCCCTCTCTGGGCCCTTCCTTTCAATCTCTCTTACAATGCTTCCCTTGCTCTCCATGCCCCAGGATTCTCTCTCTTCTCTCATATGTTCCCACCCAAGTCCCTCTTTTTTTTAGTTAACCCTTGATAATATACAAGTCACAGCAACTAATAATTATAGCACTGAGATTATTAATAATAGTAATGTTTGTACAGTGTCTACACATGCCAGTCTCAGTAGTTTACAAATATTAGTGCATGAGATCCTCATTATAACCCATTGGCAGGTCCCGCTATTCTCCCCATTTGATGAAAGAGGCACCTGAGGGTCAGTGGTATTAAGTAACAAGCAGGTCATTCTGATAGTATGTAGCAGAGTCATGTTCTGAACCCAGCAGTCTGGCTCCTGATTCCACACATGCAGTGGTTATCCTGTGCTGACCAAACATTTCCTTCGGCAAGCCTCCTGATGCCCCAAGTCCAAGTCAGATTGCCCTAGAACATGCCCTCATAGTGCTATGCGCTCCTCATTCGCAGCACTAGGGCAAGTGAAAGTTTCATATTTATGTGTTTGCATTTGCTTATTGCCTGTCTCACCTCCTGGATAATGACCTCCATGAAAGCTAAACCATAAACATTTTTACTTCCAGGCGTTTTTCTGCCACTCTGGCCCATTGGTTGACACATATTATGTGCTTAGTACACATTTCTGTAGAAAAGCTGTTGCTCCATTTCCCTAAGTACCATATGGGTTTGGTTTTACTGATTCCCAAATTCCAGAGGGGTTTTTTAGTAACATGTCACTCAATAAAAAGATAAACATCCAAGAAGCACTTGAAAGTCATATCTGGTAAACTTTAGAAATGTTCAAGCATTTTTTATAAGGAATATAAGAGCTAATTTTTTTGGTAGCTTTAATTGTGTTAATAGATGCTTTGTTACATGGATTTTTCTCACTTAATTTTCATAAGAACTTATGATACAGATTCATTCTCTTATTAGCTTCTTTTCACTTATCAGGAAATATAGCTAGTTAGAGTATTAAATTGCCCAAGTTCACCTAGACACTAAGGTATGTCAGGGAACTCGAACCACACAGTCAATTAACTTTTTACATCACATCAGCCCTTACTATCCTTCAAGGATCCTGGGAGAGGGACTTTGGGAGCAGTAAGACGTAAACAGGGACTTGTAGGTCAGGGGCTGATGAAGAAGAATTTGAGGGAGTTAGAATCCATCATCTAGAACCTAAGGCTCATCTTAGGTTTTACCCAAGCAAACATTTCTTACCAGTATCCCTGTCTCTGCCTATGGAGCAGCCTGATGGAGGAGGTGAATTTTGGTCTTTGACGGAACTGGGATAAGAGCAGATTCCCTCTTTGGTTCTTCGGAGGCTCTTTTAAACCTACTATCAGTCATGTTCACACACTTTCAACACACATCTAAAAGAAGGTGCAGAAAAACATAAGGCTAGTTCTCCCCCTCAGAACAATGTATAGTTTTTGAATAGTCTATTTTCATTCAAAGCCTGGGTACAGAGACCTCTCTGGAGGGACTGATAGCTCAGAGACACTGTTAGTTCTGGATAAACTGATTGTCCAGATGTGTTTAGAGCATAGATTGACTGCACGGGACAGAGTGGTCCCAGAGAAACTGATCCCTCCTGAAGCTCAGCTCTCTCCTGACACTCTGAATATCCTGATCCTATTACATAAGCATTGATAACTTCAACGTAACAGCATGAGCAGCCCAGGTTTGCCATCGCTGGTACACTGAGTTCTTCCTCAATCTCAACAGTCAACAAGAAGGAAATTCACACTGAGTAATTTACAAATGTTAAAATAGTAACCATCCCAAGTATGAGAAAAATAAAGTTTTGTCCATTTATAAGTCTAATATGGTTTCATCAGGAGCAGTATTAGACTATTTACATTTCTTGCTGTCCAAAGAACCATGGAGACAGGCTATGAGAAATGGAGACATGAATTGTATAGCATGTGCACATCAAATCTGCAGCACGTATTTGGACATTTTATGTTTATTCAGTTTATACCCCAAACAAACAAACAAACAGAAAACTAAGAACTTTAGCTAGGATTTTTTTCACTTGATTTTGTATTTAATGTCTCTCAATACATAGCTTATCCTTTTATAAGGTTATTCAAGGTTTTTAATTTTTTTTCTTTCTAATCCAGAGAATTAAAAAATTTGACTACTAACAGAGATATATATAGTCAATACACCCCTTCAGAACTGGTCTTTCAACTTCCATATGCTGCAATATTAGTTCAGTGAAACCTCACAGAAGTTTATAGCTTTCAGATTTTTAAATGACATATGTGTTATAGAAAAAATATTTTATTTTTATTAAGTACAGTTTTAACAATACGTATTACTTTTATAATAATGATCATTTCTTAAAATATGAATGACTAAAGCTTTAGTCATTCAATATACAGTTAATAGCTGTCTAACATGAAGTATAGAAAACTCAAATTGCATGGATTTGCATAATCTTCAAAAATACTGGGTAGCTGTGAGAAATTTATAATATCTCAATTCAAATCTATCCAAGTTCCAGGCCTTTAATAGGGGTCTTAAGTCTACCTACTTAAATATATAAATTTATTGAGAATCAACTTATAAATAAAAGAAGAGCAGTTCATTTAAAGTTGTTAAAAATGTAAAAGGCATGCCTCATTTGAGAACTAATTTGAAAAGTTTACCAAGAAAAGGTGGAAACCACGTCCTCTCTCTTTTATGAGGTCTCCCAGGATAAGGAAATCCAAGAGGGTTTGCCTGAATGATGTTCAGTGTGCTTGGAAAGTGGAAAGTTATGGAGTGTTATTAATCCTGGCAAAGCTCTCCTTTCTTCTGACGTTAAGAAATTAAGAACTGAAGATGCATGGAGGTAGAGTTTTCAGTTCATTGGAATTAATAATTTTGCAATGAGGTTGTTTTCTTAACCAAAATAAAAATGACTCTATTTTCCTAAAAAGTTTGCTTAAAAAATAATAAAGATAGTCCAAGTAATCATAGGGCACCATCTGAGGCAGAGATCCCAGCATGTCTGTGAAAGAATATTGCCTTGAAACTGTATTTTCTCCCTTGACCACAGAAATCTCACATAGCACAATAAAGTTACTACCCAGTGACTGATTTTCCCAAATGCTTCTTGAACTCTTCTTTCTAGCCAAGGTAGTATATTAAAGTTTCCAAAATTTCTACTACTTTTATTCCTCTATTTTCATGAATACAATGCTTCATCTGCTGGAAATACTGTGTCTTCCAAAAGCTCTGCCATCCTCCCATCCCTGCCATGTTGTGTTTAGTGTCTGTGTCCTCCCTGGTAGGCCTCTTCTGAGCACTTCATGCTTATATGTCCTAACAAATATCTTAACTCTGATTATAATTGTAACCTCACATATCCTTATTGCATTGCCTGTATTCTTTCCCAATTTAAATCTCCAGTTTGAATGCTTAATATTTATTTAAATATGTTAAGTTATTGCAGAACTGGAAACATTTCAAACATCTTCATACACCCACCCCCATCCCTATGAAACTCAAGCATATAGTGCACACAGTAGTCACACTTAAGTATTTGTTGTTTTCATTTACAGATGAAAATGATAGTTCCTTTGTTGTTTATTTTCTGCATTGCTTTCTTTTATTTCCTCTTGTTCAATCACTATATATATGTATCTTTTTATATAAATGCCATTTCTAGCAACACAAATGAATTAGGGAGTCTTCATAACAAGAGTACTAACCATTAATGTGAAAGTTTCAGAGCCAGTAAGCTGAAAGGAGTACATTATCTCCATCAAACAGAGATGGATTTACAAGTAGCAGTTTCCAACTGATATGGTCAGATTTGCATTTGCATTCATGACCCTGGAAATTTGATAGGGATCATTTCCTATGCATTGCCTCCCCTTCATTCATGTAGCCACTCAATAAAACTGGGCATACATCTCGATTAAGCTTTGCACTTGGAACAAACAATAACCCATGTGAAAGCTCAAGTGGATAGATATTCCCCAACAAACACTTTTTTTTATGAAAAGATCAATGACATATTATGCTGTACACAGAGAAAGGTTTTAAGTACATTCTGGTTTTTAACAAGCAACAGGAAAATTACAAACTAAATCAATATGTCCAACAGAATGCCTGTTCATTTGCTACTGACTCAGGCTATTCCTGAAGATTCTTGAGCAGCTGTGATTTTTCCACATTTTGTTTTCAGAACTGACACATGGAAACTCAAGGACTGAAATACTAAGACTTCAAAGCTCCCACTCTGTGTGGGAAGCATCTTTCGCTGGCATCAGGGATGACACAATCACTTTCATCGTTGGGCTGAATAAAAAGCCTTCCTCCAGGGGGCAACTTCTTGGAAGCTTCCTGCACCCATTATGTCAGACTACAATTCAGCA
The DNA here is from genome assembly GCF_040802235.1 of Manis javanica. NCBI lineage: Eukaryota > Metazoa > Chordata > Mammalia > Pholidota > Manidae > Manis > Manis javanica. Next base: position 104,230,720 of record NC_133158.1, read on the forward strand.
ATTTGAGGGATTGTGGCCCACTTGCACAGAAGGCATTTGTATTTTTCTCAGGCTTTTGTCCAAGTGATAATCTTAAGGCTATATTTTGAGATTAAAGAAAAGTAGTCACTGAAATTTTTCTTCTGAGCTTTTAAAAAATACTGAGTCCTACAAAATGCTGTTATTGTTTTAGTTTAAAATATTACTTTTAACACAGATTTTCCTACAGAGAATATAAGTCATAGAAAAGTCAGCACTATGTCCCAAACATGTGAAATTGAAAGAAACACTTAAAGTTGTGTTTTTAGCTGAATACAATAGAAAAAAACATGCAGTATTCGTCTTAAAAACCATTTACCTCACAATTAGCAATTAGGGTAATAAGAGAATTTTCTAGATGTTGTATTACATGCACATTTTTTGGATTACACAAATACAGGTACTGCTTTTAAACAGCTGTTTCCAAATATACTATTAGCAAAGCTTCTCAATAATGTAGCCTTTTATGGACATCATATTAAACACATTCATGTAAACCTTTTTCAGTCTACCTGCAGCATCACAACCTCACGCATAAGCCTGAATCACTAAGAGAAGGTCTCTGCTACTTCCCTGCCACACAAGCCTATGGCCTGCAGGCTCATCAGATTTTCCTCACAGGGTTGAATACATAATCTTTAATTAGTAGATATAATCAAATTCCTCATTCTGCCAGGGTGAGGTTTAGCCCTCTTTACACAAATCTACCTAACATGTTTCCTTATGGATTCACTCAGGATTTTCCAGAATGACAGAAGCCTCCACCTGCACTCCAACTGCTGGCTACCCAAGGCTCTGGGGTTTTTCCCCTGCAACAAAAGAATTCTCTAAGACTTTTGGACATGAGGGGACTGCCTATCAACCTAGTGCTATATAAACATTTACTGTATTAAGGATTTCTCATAAGTTCTTTTAGGCCAGAGAACCATTTCAACACCCTGTCAAATCAGAGAAATTATGGAGACAGTAACTATGGTACAAGAATACATGGAAATGAAGAAGCTGCGTACTACTTAGTATGAATGAATGAATATTTTGCTGGTGATGAAAAGTATGAAAAAGAACAAACAGTAAGTCATATAATTTTGGGTATTGAAGCTAATTTAAATGCCAAGTTATTGGGCGGAGTTGATGCAGAGAGTTTGTGGCTGCCTATCTAGTAGTAGGAATAATAGCGGCAACAACGAAATGCATAGTGATGACAACTCTGAGCAAGTATTTCTATCAGTATCACCACTACAGAGGTCATTTCTATCCCACCACCACCGAATCGAAGAAATTTCCATAAGCAGATTAAGCCCTTTATTTGATAAACATGAGAATATCTCAATATTCAAATATTCTTAACATCATACTAAGTTCCCTCAGAGTGAACATTAGTATCTGAATTCTTAAGCACTCGGGAGCTGGTTGTGATTGGAGTGAGCTAGCGAAGAGTCTGAAATGACAATAAAAGGAGGAACCTTGAAGACTTTAAAGTTTTCCACGAAATTTTAGATGACCATTTAGATCTCATATCTGTGGCTTCTCCTTTGACTTACCTTATCTTTCTAGGCTTCCAGTGCACCAGATCTGAGCGCTTTTAGATCAGGCAAACTTTTTTGAGATGGTCGTACTGAATTTGTTTTTCTTCATATATGTATGTGTATACACATTGATCACAAATGATAGAAAAACAGAAATAAAGAAGTATCTTGAAGGTTCTTTTCCATTTATATGGATCTTGTTGGAATAAAAGTGTATGAAGATACAAATTGCAAAATTTGACACACTGAGAGGTCTGTTGAGATAATCTCTTGATGTAACATCTTGTTGTATTGTCCATATTATCAATTAACAATAAGAATGTAGTTTCTATATAGTCTTTTACCAACTGCTTTATGCCTACTACCTAGAACACCATTTGACTTTTAATAGGCACTCAATGTACAGCTGTTTAATGAATACAGATACACTCATTTTCTTTTTAGTTTATCATATACTTGCATAGTATTTTCAGGTACAGTTTAGGCATTTTACTATTATGTTCCTATTTAATTCTTATAACCATCTTATGGGATAAATGCTAATATGAACCGTTCTTGCCAGTGCCTTGCTTTCTTCAGACTTCCGGCTCCCTGAATTGTGACAGAACCAATTTCCTTTGTATAAGTCACCCAGTTTGTGGTAATTTGTTATGGCAGCCCTAGGAAACTAATAGAATGTAAGTAAGATTAAGTTTAAAAAAGAACAAATCTAAGAAATAAAGTAAGTATATAACATAAATATAAATAACGTAAACCTTAAAAAATAAAATTGATCATCAAAACCCATGACTCAGAAATTTAGTAAAATTTTATGTTGTTTGTTTTCTCATTGTAACACTAACCATTTGGGGTATATTCCTTAAGTAAGATTAAGTACAAGAATAACAAGTTATTTCAATATATAAACCATACTGTTTGACAATGGTTATATTTTCATAGGCATTGAATTTTGGAGTTTGTAAGGCACTTAGTAGTTTATCTATTCCAAACCCCTACATTTGGAGAAGGTTCAATGAATTGTTTAAAAATCACACATCTAAATAGTTATACTGTATGTTTATAAATCCACATCCCCCAATTCCCAGGCCTGTAAACTCACCAAACAATTAAAATAAAGTTGAAAAGTCACTGAAGTCCAGGTAGCCACTGATGATTCTATTTGTACAGCTTTTTTTTAACTTTTGGAAAGATAAATTTTATGGAAATTTTTCTTTTCAGTGTTCAGTCTCTGATTTGCCCTTTCTCTTGCTCTCATTTTAGCTTTCTTTCTCTACTCGATCTCTACTCGATGCAAACAATATTCCCCAAATTTTCAAGACTATTAAAACCATTGTGTTAGCTTGCCTGGTTAGTGCCCTTTCAATCTCAGAGATTTGGGCAGAATACGGTAGCAGTAAGAAGTAGTCAAAAGTAAGGATATCAGCTGCTTGTTGGATAGTGACCAGCGAGATGGGGGCCTTAACTAGACTTCCTGCTTCCCTGATATGCTATAGAAAGTGTCTGAAGAGGCACAACATCTAAGTTCTATAGACATTGTTATAAATTTCCATTCTCATTCAAATTGAAATGTGTACATATTTACTTTACAGCTATTGATTATTAAAATGGCTATTCAAAACATTTTGCTAATTGAGTTTGAATGGAGCCAAGTAACGGTGACCCTGCCCTCCTCCTCCAGGTCAATCACTATAGAAAAAGATATTTATGACCTTTACTGATAGGAGATTTTAATCTATGAAAATATGCATTTTTAAATAAAATAAAATTTTCCATAGCTTCTATAAAGGTGTTATAGTAAAAACAGAGGCAAAGTTAGTGCAATCACTTACTTTAATTTAAAAAAATTTTCTAATCACCATATTTGTGGATGATTTTTCTGCTCTTGGTTCAGTCTAAAGATGTTTTATAGTTTTTTTATGCATCATATTGTGCAGAAATTATATCAAGTGCTGTTTTGAATCAATCACTACAATTTTAGAAAATAGATTGTCATGTATGAACAATATTCAAATGTAATACTTTAGATAAGCCTCATTTTGTCTAAAAGTTGATAACCAGGAAAGTTATAATTAGAATATTAGAAAAAAACTGCTTCATAATTAACGCTGAACTGTCCTTTAAATTCATCTCCGCAATATTCACATACATTCATTAACTTCAGATGTAATTGAAAGCACATAATTAATGCAATGGTTCTGAATGTTTATCAAATCACCACCAATCATCATAGTTTCTTGGTGACGCTTGGCAACATTCTGTGTGGACATCAATAAAGTACTAATTATGAATTACTAATTGTAATGATTCCACAAGGCCTTAAAAACAGCATTACTGTTAAATTAAATTAAGTTAGTTTTATTGACTTAATTATTGAAGGATGAGCTGTTTCATCCTTCAATAGTTTGGAACTGACATTTCAAATCACTTCTACTGTTATAATTAATGCCAATTCTTCTTAAAGTAGAAGCCACAAACAAAAAGATGCTAAGGATAATAGGTTACATAAATTAACACATGCTTGCTTGCTAGATGCCATGAAGTGAGAGAACTATTAACACAGTCATACATTTTATTTTAGCTGTTAATTAAAAAGTAATCTCAGAAATGTAGAAGCAATGACTTTTCAAGAATCTCTAGGCAAACCTTTCTTACATTCTATGAATGTAAACATACCTAAAATATATAAAAATAACAACAAAGACCACCCCTGATTTTCTATTGGTATTTTGTAAAATACTGCTACCATCAATTTGTTCTCTCCAAGCTTGTAGTCCCCCATATCATATTCTCATTAAGTATTTTCATATTATAAACTCTAGATGAGTAATCTTTTAATCAATTAAATTATGTTTTTAAGGAACATTGAAACTTCATTAATTTCACAACTCTCAGATGGCAACTTGGTTCAGACACACAGGCAAACCCAAATTGTTTCCAAGTGCACACATTACTTTCAGTTGGAAACTCATGTTAATTATTTAAGCATACCAAAATTAGTATCTTAATTTTTTTCACATTCACACCAATAAGTGGAGTACATTCATAAGTGAAGACATCAAATGTGTTAGAGGACACTACCAATGTCCACACGCCCATCTCTCTTTAGGGGTGATTAACACAGGGAATCTCAGCTATGAGTGAGACCAAACAACAAAACAGCTTCATTAGTGATCACCTTTCCAAATTTTATTGTTAGTATTTTACCACTATCAAATTTAAGTAAATATTTTCTAGAACTTGTGAAACTAAAAGAGGCCTTTCAGTTTATTTGAAAGGTGCTGATGACCTTCTTCATCATCTACATTGTTCTCATATTGCAACGAAAGCTGCATTCCCTACTGTCTGTGTTCTTAGTGATGAAATCAGTCTACTACTAACAGTGTCTGGTATTTCAGATTGAAGTGAGTCAGTCCTAAAAATGAACCAACTAGAATTCTAGATTACAATCTTGGTGATTTCTTAAAGCTTAACTGCAAATTTTCCAAGGTAACTAGTTTGTCCATAATAAGTGCCATATGGTATCAACTTTGAAAGCATAAAATGCTCCAACTTGTCAAATAACATACATCGTGGTTAACTGCCATATTTTCCAGCTTGTTATCTCTCTCCTTTATTGGATTAATGGCTTGGGGGAGGGAGTTTTAAATATCCCATGGACAATTGATACCACCATCCCCTCCCTCCCTTTTTAATACCCTGAGTCAAGGAAGACAACTGGATAAATCTGTGCCATAAATACCATAGCTTCAAAGTACCCAACCAAACATTAGTTCTCATGGTTCTCTCAACATGGTCCATTCCTTACCAGTCTTTGAGCTGGTAAGCTTCTGGCTATTGTTTCTTCTGATTTTCTTTTTTAGGTTTTGACTGGATATAATGGCCTTTGCCTGAATGCTAGTTTGTGAAAAATTTATGTTGGTATGAATGATATAATCTATTAAATCCATACTTCACCATGTATTCCATTCTGCCTTAGGGAACCCAATAATATAATGTTGACAAATCCAAGAAAGACATGGAATTGTCATTTATTTCCAAGAGCTCTACCTGTCATAAGCTTTCAGAATACCTTATCCCATATAGGAAAGTACGGTTTTTATTTGAGGACAATGCTGGAGGGTACTTTCTAAAGAGTCCTAGATATATCTTTACTGTATTCTAGAAAGGCTTTTCTGCTCTCTCTGAGGGCAATTTAGGATACATGGAATTATTCAAGACAGCCTTAATATTCTCAGCTTGACTAAAATTTAGACAAGCTTCTTCTTGCCTCTAGACCCCTGACCTCCCTCTCACCCAAAACCCCACAGAATCCAGGTAGCCTAGTCACAGAGAAAAGTATTCCATGCCAACTGGCCCTAATCATAAACTCAAGAAATGACTCAATACACTCAACACAAGCCATTGATCAATCTCGCCACAACACCCTCCAGTGTTATTCCACTAGCTCATCCCAGCCATTAAAATTCTACCATCCTTTGTTTTGGTAGAGTTGAATTCTGACTTAGTTATGGCCTCTTTCCCCTATTGCAATAGTCTTGAATAAATTTGCCCCTGCCTATTTAACATTATCTGGTCAATTTTCTTTGATAACCTAAAAATGCTTGAGCTAGGATGTATAATAATCATGACAATGATGGCTTCTTTGGAAGGGTGCTAATTCATTCTAACAGTCTGAAGTTTTACTAAATTGTTGACATTTAAAGATTGAGATTGAGAAATACAATAAAAGATATTAAAAAAGCAATAAAGTAATAAATATGTCAATTAATAGAAATTATCTGCACTAAATTCTCACAGGACATTTGAAAACTGATGAAATGTAAGCTGTAACTAAGGTCGTGTACATCAAGTATTACGGCCTAGCTTTCAGTGATTAACTGATCTCTTCAGTTAATGTGAATTGCTGCATAGTATCAACCCTACCTTGTACTATGCTATTGATAATAGGGTACCCATATTCAATCGTTTTTGAAATTAGAGACTTGCCCAGTGTTTCCTTTCAACAAACTAGCCTGTCCTACGTGGACCTTTTCTCCCGTCCCTACCCTACAATGTTTATAAAATAGGGTTACATCTAAGATTTCTTTTTCTCATTTCAACTGCAGGACACATTGTATTCTGATGTTAATACTGATGGAGAATTTGGCTCCATGCACCCTACAGATGTCATAGAGTTGCCTAAAGGGAAAAAAAAATCTTCAATGCATATATATGTATATAGTTTTGAGGTTATTTGTCTATTTATTTTACTTTCAATAGCATCCATGCTTCCTAAAAATGGTAAGAACAAGAACATCAAATTATAATTTATTTCACAGTGCTATAAAAATATTTTTCTCTTAACTACTTTATGTCCTTGGATCGATACAATTATTTTCCAGAATAACTCAATTTATTCCTCTTGCTACTATAGTGAACAGCAACAGGTTTTTTAAGCCTACAGCAAGCTTATGAATATTTCCTAAAGAAATTCTCATGCAATTATTTTTTCTAACATAGGTATAAAGTATTTCTCACAGAAATCCAGAAAAGAATTGAGATAAAATATTAATGAGAAAACCTTAAGGAAAGTACACACTAAAATATTCTAAGAATAAAATATTACAATGAAGATATCAAACTGGACAGTCTGACTAGAGCCCTTGTTCTAACCACTTTATTGAGATGAGTAAGAAAATGGACTTTCTTTCAGAAAGCTTGCATATCAGTAGATGAAGATAGTGCATGATTATGATGTATGAAGGTAAGTGATTAAGAATTGTTTACATTTTAGTAAGTATAGTAATAGTCAACTAACACAATATTAACATCAAGACTAATAGCAATGGTGGGAATAGTATTAGTTAATATCTGTTAAGCACTTACTGGGCCTTTTTCTAAACACTTACTTAAAACATTTAACTTAATTTTTACTTAATCCTTACTAAAAAACAAAAACTTCATGAAGCTCACAGATGATAAAATGGAGAAAATATGTGTAAGTTGCCCAAAATCACATTTTCAGTAAGTGACAAAAGTATCTAGTAGATTTAGCTCTATTTATTTATTTATTTTGACAGAATATTGATCTCAGCTAGGGGCAATTTCTGTTTCCATCACATTTTTGGCACCAATAGCCTTTATATGTATGTCTGAAATAATATAAAAGGTAATATTTTCTCAAGTGAATAAAGAAAAGAATTCAAGAACTTACTGAATTCCAGAGAAATAGACTATTGCCAAAAGTTTGAGGAAATTCTTCCAAACAACCTTCCCACTCAAGCGCACACACACATGCTCACTCACTCACTCACTCACTCGCGGTGATGGTTAATTTTATGTGTCAGCTTGACAGACCACAGGATGAGCTTAACCATTATTTCTATTGCATCTGAGGGTCTTTCAAGATGAGAGTTGCATTTGAAGGGGTGAACTCAGTAAAGTAGATTGCCCTTCCCAAGGTAGGTGAACATCATTCAATCCACTGGGGGCCTGAATAGAATAAAAGGCAAAGGAAGGAGGGATTCACTCTATAGTTTACTCCAGCCTCACTGCTTCAAGTGAGGCGTTTCCTTTCATCTTTTTTTATTTTCTCCTGTCCTCACTGAGTTTTCCACTGTTGCTCCCATGATTCTTAGGCCTGCAGACTCAGACTCAGCCTGACTTACAGCACACTGGCCAGCCTGGGTCTCCGGGTTACACACGGCAGTTCAAGGACTTTTCAGGTTAGGTAGTTACGTGAGCCGGTTCTTTATGACACATCTCACTCTTTTTGGTTCCATTCCTCTGCATAATCTTGACTGAAATACTCATTGAAACAGACTCACAGACACATTTGAAATTCTTGTATCTCCACACTTAATAAATGATCTATTATTTTTATTTTTAAAATTGCTTTCATTTGTGTAACCCCTGACAAAGCAGCACTCAATGAAAGTCCCAGATAGAAAAATGCAACTGAAGACTAAGCATAATTCAACCAAGAATTAGAATACCTTCAATGACCCTATAGATGGTATATTTGTGACACTCATCAGATACTCTTCCCCTTGAAATGTTTTGCAATTATTCTGAAAATATAAAGAATGTACATGTTGTGATAATTTCTTCAACAGATACATTTTTAACTTGCTCTAATACATACTAGTTTTAGATTTAGTTTTAGTTGTTGCTGTCTTGCATAATTTTGGCAAAGGAAATGCCATGAAAATTTATTATAGTTTTTTTTTAATGTCAAAAACATTGCAGGCCAGGTGTTTACATCATGGTCCATCTTAGTTTTCTTTCTTAGAAGAGATCCATGACAGTTGTATTTTGAGCAGCATCTTACTGGCTACTTAGAAATTCTTTTTTATCTTAAAGAGGGGTCATAACTTCTCCTTTTGAATTCTAAGGTATTGATTTTGATGCACTAAATCAGGGCAGACCTCTCAGAAGTGGAGCTTTTTTTGAACAAGGGCAGGTTGAAGGGGCTTGACAATGTATGCTCAATCAAAATTGTCAAATACAGAGTTGATGGTCTTCATTTTAGTGGGGTACCCTTGCAACTCTTTCTTAGAAAATTATTTGCTGAATGTCTCACTGATTATATTACCTTCTGTTTACCTCACTCTAATTCAGAATTAAAAGAGTATTTACTGCCTTCTCTGCCAGGTTAAGTAAAGAAGACATCAGATTAACTGAACATATCTAGAAAAATATCAAATAAACATACTTCATAAAAATTAAAACTAAATATCTTGGTTTAAAGTTACATGTATTTAGTTATTACTGGTATTAACATATGATTAAACCAAAAAAAGAATCTTTAAATAATTTTATCTCTGGTTTAATTTGCAATTGTCACATTAAAAATAATGGTTGTTCTCCATAATCTCCCACTTAACAGCATCAGTTTCTTTTATACTAAAGAACAGCGTATAGAGAAATCCTGCATTATGAATCCTCACCCAGCTACTCTTGTCATGTTTGTAAAGTGAGAAGAGTGTTAACAATAGCAGTCTACGAAATATTTATCACAATTAAATGTCTTTTCAAACACAATTTACAGTTCTTTGTGGGGAAGAAGTCGTTTCTTATTTGATATGCCTGAACATCTCCAGATGGGCCAAAATGGTAAAGGTTTAATTGTGTTTGGGAAAAATCCTTTATTGTTGAACAATGTGAACAACACTCAGAAATGTATGGCAGAAAGTGGGAGGAAAACAAATTAAGAACTTGACAGAGAAGGATCTAATGGAGAGTTTTAATTTGGAAATAATAAATGATATATCTGCTTTTTTCAAACACTATTACAATAGTGTTTACTTTTAACAATTGGGTTTTTTTCCTGACTGGAAAACATGGACATAATACCTATATAAAAAATAAGAACAAATGAAAATAACATTCCAGTTTTACAGGCAGATTCCAGAACCTTTTACACACAAAAATTGAATCTATATATATTATATATATATATATATATATTTTATATATTTATTTTATATATATATATATATTACATACAAGCAAATCTGACCTTTCTAGACTTCCAATGAATGTTCTTCATACTCTCATTCAATTTATGTCCCATTCTTGGAAAATAAATCTCAAGATCCTTGAAGATCTTCATATATGTAATTCCTAATATGAGTTTAGCATATTAGAAAGTCAGTTGTTTTTGTTGTTTTATTTTTTGTTTGTTTTCATGGCCAGTTATGCAGACTAACTTGTGTACAAAATACACTTATATTTAAAACCAGATTGAGGTTTACTGAGGAATAATAGAATCTTAACACAGTAGGCCTGGAATACATATTTACTTTCTATCAATGTCAATTTTCTCAAGGCCTAACAAGTGAAATTCAATCTATAACTGCCCAGACAGAAAGTTATCTATAGCATTTTCCAAAATTCTATTAATCAATATTTGAACAGGTACAAAGGCTTATGGAATAAAAATCAAAAGCCATGAAAAGGTCTGTAGAAAAATGTTAAATTCCTTCATCTATATCCTACAACCTCCAGGTTCTAAATCAGAGACAACTTTTAGTATCAGTTCTTACTATTTTACCTGAACTATATGATTACATAAACACACACCTAGTTTCCTTCTTACTTTCATGCCTTTTTAAACCTAGTATCATAGCTTAGATATCATTTGTTATCAGTATATGGACAGCATCTCATTTGTTTTAAAACAAACATGTTACTCCATTGAAAGTACGCACGTCAGTGGATTCAGCCAGTCTTTACAGATGAGCATGTAAAAGTTTTCCCCACATCTTTTCCTTTTACAGACAAAGTTGCAATGGATGTGTGTCTCAATCTGGGTTCCACCAGAGTAGAACCTGATCAAAGGTCTTGGGTACAAATACTCTGTTTTATAGTAATTCCAGAAACAGGAATGGAAAGAGGCACAGGGAAAGAAGAGAATCCAAGAAAGAGGGCAGTTGTAAGAAACTTACCGCTGTGGGACACTGGAGCTCAGTGGGGACACTGGTGGGGAACTCTGGTTATTCCAGTTGCGGGACTAGGAAGCTATAGAAGTTATCCAACACCTTTTTATCCATCCATCACCTACTTCTGGGCAGCTTACAAAGTTCTTAGCTTTTTAGCACTTTGGGATTTCTTCTTGTGTATCAGAACATGCTCTGATAGCAAGGAAAATACCAAAAAAAGAAAAAAAAAACCTGAGACGTAAGATACATAGTAAATAGACTTCTTTTTGTACATCTATAGAGAAGATGTGAATAGGCATTGAAACTATCTTCTATGTTATCCTTATTGATATGTCTTTTTCTACAAAAGCTGCAATTATGTCCATTTTTAATTTCACAAATGACTATATACTCTAACCAGGAATATGTTCATCATTCACACACATTTTCCCACGTAAAATATTTTATAATGTATTTCATATATTTGCTAATTTAATAACTGAAAAATACTATCTTACTTGTTTTGCTTGTTAGTAATTTCATTAATCTTTTTTTTAAAAAAAGAAGTCTGAGTCATTTTCTTTGCTTCTCTATGAACTATCCATTCACATAATTTTCAATCTAAAAAAAATCACATTTTTATCTGTTCCTTATTAATTACATACTGAAGAAATAAAATATTTGTTATATAAGAGGAATTTAATGATATTCATTCAAGTATTTTGAGTTTCAGTTGTAATCATGTGCAGAAAAATAAGATGGGTTTTCAGAAATTTATTGGTTCATGGATATTATTCAGCTTAGGACAAAAACTGTCCAATCTACACTGTAGAAAGTCTCATCAATTTAAATTATCTCCAACAACTTGCATGAAATTTTTACCACACCATAATCTTTTCTATACTCTAATTTTTGACATTAAAAATATTTAACAATATAACAGCTCTTAAAGTATCTAAGAGCAGAACTAAAGCTTAAATATTATCAGATGACAAATCAATACAAGAAGAAGAAATGAGGGTGAATGGAGGACTGTGGCCAGCAGAAGACTTGGAAGCCCTCAAAACTTATAAAAATTCAACTATGACTTTGGAGAAATGCATTAAATGATCAGGAAAAAGAAAATAGGGCATTTCTGATTGTAGGAATTGCATAAGGAAAACCAAGACTGTAGGGATAAATAGACTGTGTATGTGGATCAATGAGGAGACTAGTCTGACATCTGTTAAACATGTTGATGAATGACATTGCATTGTGAAGACCTTGAATATACAATGTTTGAGCAAGGAGAGCTCATTGGAGATTCTCAGGTCAGCAAGGAGAAACATGATTAAACAAGTGTTTCCAAAAGCCCGTGATATGTATGTAGTTTGCACTGGAAAAGAGTGAAATAGAAAACAGAGACACCAGTGATGAATAAAAGGTAACAAAAAAACTACTTATAGAATTGCTAATGTTCAAGTGGCTCCATAATACACATATAAAACAGTAAAATGGATCTTTTCCCAGAACCAAGTCTCAAAACCATCAGAAATGACCACATCTTGAGATTATCACTGTATGATTATGATGTTTCTATTTCCCAATAAAAAAATGCAAGAATTACTCTAAGAGTATATTCATAGAAGAGAAAACTATGAAAAATATATTTGGCAGCCTTTAATTATTCCAGTATCTCATCGTAAGTGGAAGAAGCTTGTTAAAAATGTAATACCCAAACTTAGATTTAGTACCTTTATGCTGCTTTGTTTCTGCAGATGAAGAATTTATCCTGTAGAACTTTGTAAAGCAGATTTTAAGAAGTATGGTTTTCTAATGTAACTTTGTCTCTAGAACATCTAATCTGCAATGAGATTTTAGGACAATTTCAGTAACTCTCTTTCATTAAAAGATGAAATATTCACTCTGCTAGAACATTAAGGGAGACCACAGTGCTCTTCCTCCAATGAGATGCAGAAACTCAACCATGTTGCTCTGAAATGGCAAATGAAAATATTCCTTTTTCTTTACTGAAGTAGCTGTGACTGATAGTAACTTTCTTCTTGCCCTAACACAAAATCATAGAGATCCAATTTCCAGGGAATGCCAATTTGCGGTGTCATTAACTCTCATTTTTATTTGATGGGTTCATAGGCACCAGTGCTCTGGTCCTTTCAGTAACACTGCTCTCTCTTTGGTTTGCCATCGATGTCAGCCACTTGAAACTTCACACGGCAAGAGTACTGATGAATGTCCATGGAAATAAATCAATTCATCAGACCTGTAGTAATTGGATACTCAGCATCAATTTTCTCTTCATGGAAAAATGAATGGGTTTGGTAATGAATGGCTATGAGAAGCAATATAATAAGATTTGCAGTTTATTTTTCTCATTTAACCCAATGATTTCCCTTATATTATGTCACAGTATTAAAAGACAGAGTTTAATATAAAACTGACTTTGTCATAACACTGTATGTGTATTCAGAGTCAAAGGTCTATTGACAATGTAATAATTTGTTTTGATGTCAACTATACGTTTTAAAAGATATAGTGATAACATTTTCTTTATTTCTAGATAATAACACTTCATAAACTTGAATCAAGAAATGTTACAGAGTCACTATATATCATTTAAAATTGAGCCATTTTAGACAATTAGTTTGATATTAAATAAGACCAAGAACTTTTATATAATCCTGGATGGCAAAGATTCCTAGCTAATTTTAACCATTCTTTCTTCATTCAAGGCCTGTAGTTACACTGTTTCCCAGCTTGTCTTGAAGTTAAGAGGAATAATAACGGTTAAGTTCTAGCCAATGAAATGAGATCTGATATGATACACACCAATAAACTTGCTACAAAGTGTCATCCATGCACCCACCACCATCCCTTATGTTATTACATTGAAAGCCAGGCTTTAAAGATGGCCAAGACAAAAAAAATAGGAAAAATTCAAGCCCTTTACTGTTACTCGTAGTTAACTCACCTACAAATGAAAAACATTTATTTTGAACTTTTCATGAATAACAGTGTACACTATTTTAAGCCAAAGAGATTTTGAAAAAAATTAAAACAGCAAGTTTAATCTAAATTAAAATACTCAGAAAGAGGAGTTGGAAAGGCTTAAGAATGGAGGAAAATTTTAATAATTACTAAGCTTACAATCTCTATCAGCCTGGAAAAGAGGTGACTATCAAAATGGAAATTAAGTTGAATTCTAGAAACAAAATAAAGTATTATTTATTTCACACATGAGTTTGAGGACACAGATTTATTGAATTCCATTTTGTAAAGTGTTGCATTTCATTACTATTGAATATTTTCTACTACCATCAATACCTAAGAATGGAAGAAAGACAAGAAAGAAAAAAAAAAGGAAGGAAAGGAAATTAAGGAAAATAGAGCTTCACATTTCTTTTTCATTCTTTTCATCATGACTTATCAGTCACTTCTACAGACAGAGAAATTAATTAAGGGAAGTTTCTATTCTAAATTGAAGGCAGTGCGTGATTGATATTTCCTTACTTCGTAAATATAAAATGTAAACATTTGTACTTTCATGCCCCTGAATATGAAATCAGAACTTGAGAGGTCTGGTTGAAGAGAGAAACATCACATCTTTCATTATATTAGGCATGAATAGGCCAAAATTTCAGGGATAGCAGAGTAAACAAATAAATCTATTCTCACATCCTTTGGAATCCCAAGAAAAAAAGCACGTAGAGATATGCATTTTTTAGACATAACATTATAAGGACATAAAACAATTGAAAGGTAAAAAGTACTAAAAACACTGTTGAACTTTGGAAACAGAGGAGTGTAAAATGCAGGGCCAGCTCTGTGGGAGCACATCCAGTGTAGTCACACTGGCCCCAGCTCTCAGGACGCACTGCAAGGGCAAGTGCGGTCACTGTCCTGAAATTCTTAGTGATTTTGAACAAGTGGTCCCAGATTTTCATTTTGTACTGTGACTTGAAAATTGTGAAACTGGACCTGAGCACATATTTTGGCAAATCTAAGAAAACTGAATCAAAAGCCAAAAGTAAGGGAAAATGAGAAACAAATAAACTTATGTTGCATATACCTACAAGAAACTGAAGTATCAGGATCAACAGAGACTTAGGGTGTTCTAAATTAGTGAAAATGTGTAGGAAGTCTGGTAAAGCAGAAGCCAGAATGCTAGTTAGTTCCCCACTTCCACACGGTGCAGTCACTCCAGGAAAATACCCCTTCCTAACCTTGCAAATGACTGTAGGTTTATTTTCTGGGAAGTAAAGAAACAGAAGACCTCTGGACTAAGAGAACCAGCAAGGTTAGGTAGAAGGTAGAAGCATCAAATTGTGAGAGTAGGTGTGTCAGTTTTCAATTTATTACCTTCAGCTCTAAATCCATCCTTCACGCCCTATTCTGCGAAAAAGGAGTCAAACTCTATTATAAATATTTATCCTTTGCAGCAGGCACAGTGTTAAACTTATCAGTAGAGGGCATTGCAGGGACACAGGAGGAAAGGGCTTCTTTTCAGGTCCTTTTCTGGTCCTGTTGTGCTTCTGATAGCTTCTTTTTATCTTCTGTGACCCAGTCGTCAGTGGCGCACAGGGCAGACATCCAGAGATGCTCACCCGCAGCAAACTGCAGCTGCAGCCCCTGGGGGCTTCCTAGTAAGTCCACCCCATCTGTGCCCATGAGTCATTTTCACTGCTTCACCCGTCTGCACATTAGGGGTGTGTTTTTACCTCTTTGCCCATTCAGGCCTCAGTTTGCTGACCATCTAAAGAGAGAAGAGATGTTACTGGCTTGTCCGATGTGGCTGTGGTGCCTGCACACAAGCCTCAGCCATCTACACTTCAGAGATAAGTTCTCTGTTTGTCCAGCAGCTGTGAACTAGCTCTGGTCTGGAGAAACTCGGCCTCTCCATTGCCCGGTGAGGCTGCCACCACACCTTGTCCACCAACTTCTGGACTCCAGCCTTGACAAGGGAACTCCTTTCAAGTTTATTACTTCCTCTGGGGCCCTCCCTCTACTAAAGAATGTTCTTCAGACTTTTCTTTACCCTTTATGAGTTAATAATTCTCTACATATCACTTCCCCTGTTCAAATGACTATATAGTTTTTATCTCCTAATTAGACTCTCACTAACATAGTAGGGTTAAGTATCTAATGAAGTATTCTGTTTTCTGAGATATTTAGAAACAGTTCTTCATGATTCTCCAATTGCCAGAAAACACATCATTTTTCTAAAGACAAGAAATTGCTGGATTCTCTATTGGGAAATCTAATGATTCCCAGACACAAAGACCCTAACATCCAAGTTTTCCCAACTAAATTGGCCAATCATACTATCCTAAAGTGAGGCTCATAAAAAATAAGTCACATCCAAGAACCCAAAGTTTAGTTAGCTTTTCACTCCCTGCTTTAAATACAAGCAGACAATAAAGGATTTCTGGACTTTGGAGGAAAACTTCTAAAACAAAGAGAACAAAACAAGAAAACAACTTAAATGAAACAGAAATTATGTAAAGAGTATTACATTATAAAAAAGAGCAATAATAACATCAGAATTTAAAGATATTACACTGCATCCATGAAAAATGGTTACTATATGAAGATACTTTAGCAACTGAACCATAGGAAATTAAAGCATCAATGACAGAATTAATAAATTTAACAGTGATATTGGAATACAGAGTTGGAGAAATCTCCTTGAAAGAGAGCAAAATGATTTTAAAAATATAAAAAGTAAAGACAGATGATATGATAATCAGAGGTCTGCTCCAGACAACCTAATATGTGAATATATGCTATTTCTGAAAAAAGAAAAGATACAACAGAGAGGAGACGATCATACATAAAATAATTAAAACAAACTGTCTCCAAAGATAAGAACATAGTTCAACATGCCCAGCATAACGTTCGAAAGTTGAACCACATCAGGGTATGTGAAATCCCAGAACACTGTGTACAAAGAGAAAATTCTACATGATTTGAGGGGGAGAAAATAGTCACATACAAATGATAAGGAAACATAATGGCTTACATTTCTCAGTGCTGAGGCTGGGATCCCAAAGCAATGGGCAATGCCTTCAAATGTTGAATAAAAATTATTTTCAACTTTGAATATTATTCAAAACCAGTCAAAGTGTGAGGAAGGAATAAATTTTCTCCCATTTGCCCTCTTTAGATGGCGCTGATGGGTGTTCTCCACTGAAACAAAGGAGTAAGAGAAGGAAGAAGCTGCCTCAGGATCCAGAAACTAGAGATCTAGTGAGAATCCCCCGGAAGCTGCTAATAGAAATCTCAAGGTGACAACTGTGCAACTGGGACAGAAGGCAACTGACCAGCCCCACGTGCTGCGAGACAGCTTCAGAAAGGTGAAACTGATGAAGTGCCTGGGGTGTCCATGTTTCACGAAGAAATTTAGACAACAAAGAGTGTAATAGAACGTTGAAAACTGAGCAATAAACCACCACCACCACCAAAGGCAACTAAGAATTATAGAAACAACAGAAAAAAAGTAGTAAAAATTAAAAGCAATAATAATTTTCTACATAGCTACCTCTGAACATACTCTGTCTCGTAAAGTAAACATTGGTCTAACCCAAATTATCATGTGACCAGATTGAGAGGATGAGGGCATTCAAGTAGGGGATGGGAAAGGAAGCAGAGAAAGTTAACTCCAGTTCTTCTCTATTGAAAAAATCATAATATGCAAACCTGAAACACCAATCATGTGATTTAGCCATAAGAGCTAAAAATAGTGAGCTAACTGAAAATTCAGAAACTTTGGAAGAGAGGGAAAAAGGTGGTGGGTGCAGAGACCACTGTTTTTCATTAAAAACCTCTTGTGGAGTTATTTCACTCTTTAAACTATATGGATATACAAATGCTATAACACAGAGTTCAAAATATTAGTGTCACTGTTTTAATGGGTTAAAATTGAGAAGCATTATTTTAACCACCTTTTATTTTATTTCACTTTCCTCTTCATAAATTATGAAGCAGGGGTTTGGAAAAAAAATCAAACATTTATTATGTTGACAAACTAACTTGAAATGCCATATAAAATAATAAGAAAAAATATAATGTGTAGTATAGGAATATTTTTTCTATTTACTGTAAATGCTTTTTCTCTACAATTCAAATATTGCTTGGCTATCATTTAGCTAGAACATTAGGTTCCTTAAAACATTACCTGTAATGATAGAAAAATACCTCTTTACAAAGTCCTTTCTAGAACATATTCATCTATACCAGAGTTTCATTTTTTTTAACAAACATCTTCATTTTTATTATTAGTGAAATCTAATTTCTTAATAAAATGTGTGTTGTCTTCAGGGGATGTTCTTTTCAATAAGGATTGCATTTCTTTACTAACATGCTCTCGTTTGAATCAAGTGTTATGGTACTTCTCAAATTGGAAGTATAAACATTCCTTGAGTTAAGCTTAATGTGTTCTCAGGCCTATTACATAAGTCACTAAATAATAAGTCTGTGAAGGATTAATAGGTATCGTGGATATAGCAGCACACCATTAGTGAATCTCCTGAAATCACTGATCTAGAATTCTGTTTATATGTTGTTGCTAAAGACATTTCCTGTCTTAAGAGTTTTTGTGTTGTCTAGTTTTTGAATTAGTAGGCTCCAGTTAAAAGGTGCATTTTTAATTTTTTGGAGGGAGACAATAACAAGAGGTAATAATTTAAACATGACTGATATAAATGCTAAATGTGGTAAGGTATAAATTGATTCTGTATTTCATCTGTTTTACTTTTGAAGACAACAAATGCTCTCTCAGCATGTTGCTCTGAATTTAAATGTCTGTAAACTAAAATAAAAGTTTGGGAGTTTTAACTAAGGTAAATAGCTTTCTTGCCCCTCTTTGCCAGGAAATAAAAGAGGAGCTTTTACTTTAATATGCTTTTGCTTTAATATGTCACACTTAAACTTATGAAATAGACCTAATTAAAGATGCCTACAGTCAACAAGAGGCCTAGTTGCTGCCAACTGTTCTCTTTACAGCACTTCCTGATAGAAACTTATTTTTGTCTCCTCCATGGCTATTTCTTTTCTGTACTGTTCCTAGCTGCCAGTGCTGTTTCAAATTCTGACTCAAGCAGGTGTGCAATCCTAGTTTCACTGGTAGTCCTACATTTTAGTCCCATTTCTAACCTCTGGAAATATCTATTTTATTTTTAAGTCTAACAAAGATATATTTTTTCCCCATCAATCTGTGCATTTACAGCACCAATGTATAGAACTGAAGCATTAGAAGACTTAGGTATCTACACAAAAGTTTGGTGAAAACATTCTAATGAAATTAATGTATCAGAGATAAAAAATCCAGAAAAGCCTACCAGTTTGTCCACCAGCAGGTTTTGACACAAGACACAGTTTAAGCTCACAAGACACTAACAGTAATTATATTTAAAAAGTGTTTACAACACAACAGAACAATTGGACATCAACATTGTTATAAATTGTAAAATTATAACTTTAACCATTATATTCTTAGCTTCTATTCAAATAAAAGTTCATATGATGTAGAGCAGTGGTAGGGAAATGAAATCCTGGAAGCAAAAGGCAAGCATCTCAAGTAGGTAAAAGTCTTTCTGTACTTTCACTGTCTTTTCACCATGTCCTAAGATGTTATTTGACATCTAAAGTTTTCACTTTATTACTGTTATCACAATGTTCAGTCAGTTTCTGAAGATAATAATGTGACACTGACTTTAATACCAGAAGTCAAGCAAATGTGGAGTCATAAGCAAGCTCCTTTGAGGGCTGCGTGATTCCTCTAAAGCTCAGCTTCAATGATAAAATGTGCATTTATAAGAACTTATGTTTTAGATTTAGAGGGAAGAAAGAAAGGAATAATATGAAAAATCCTCATTCTTGCAGAAGATTAAAGATGGCGGCGTGAGAGGTGAGACAGAGGCTTCCTCCTAAAACCACATATAATACGAAAATATAATTAATACAACTAATTCTGAGAGAGGAACAGGAAAGAGGACTGCACCAGACTGCATCCACCTGGAGAAAAGAGCAGACCTCACGGGACAAGGTAACATACCAAAGCTGTGGCCCAGCAGGACCCAAGCCCTTCCCCCACCCCAGCTCACCAGTGGGAGGAAGAGAAACTGAGCAGGGAGGGAGTGGAAGCCTGGGACTGCTGAATACCTAACTCCGGAGATCTGCTCTGGGAGCACAAACCTACACCTTCATGGTGCTTTCATCTGACTCTCGTGATTACAGGGTTGGAAAGCTGGGACAGGTGGAGTTCCTGTGGAGACTGGGATTCCTGCCACTTGTGGAAGGCAGGGATACATATCCGGCTGCTGTGGGACAAAAGCTTATACCTGTGTGCACAGCCCACTGGTTCAGGCAGTGGAGGAAGGCATAGCAGCTGGGAAGCAGGACTCTTTCCTACCCCCAGGCACCAATACCACTCCCCTGAGAGCCCCAACATTGCTTCAGGGGCTGAGCAGCTCCAAAGAGTAGAGCTTCTGGACACCAGCAGGTGCCATATACAAATAAGAAATGCCAAAGGAACCTGGTTGAATTTCCTGAAAGTGAGTTCAAAATAAAAATCATTAGCATGCTAATGGACGTATGGAAAGATATCCAAGAACTCAGGAATTAATTTTGGTCAGATATCCAATCATTGAAGAACACGATGGAGGGTATTAAAAGCAGGTTGGATACAGTGGAGGAGACATTAAATGAAATAGAAACCAGAGAAGAGGAATATAAAGAAGCTGAGGCACAGAGAGAAAAAAGGATTTCTAAGAATGAAAGAATATTGAGAGAGCTGTGTGACCAATCCAAATGGAACAATATTCGTATTATAAGGGTACCAGAATAAGAGTAAGAGAAAGGGATAGAAAGTATCTTTGAGGAGGTAATTGCTGAAAACTTCCCCAATCTGGGGAAGGAGATAGTCTCTCAGGCCATGGAGGTCCACAGATTTCCCAACACAAGGGACCGAAGGAGGACAACACCAAGACATATAGAAATTAAAATGGCAAATATCAAAGATAAAGACTATTAAAAGGAGCCAGAGAAAGAAATAAGATCACATACAAAGGAAAGCCCACCATCAGGCTAACATCAGACTTCTCAACAGAAACCTTACAAGCCAGAAGGGAGAGGCATGATGTATTTAATGCAATGAAGCAGAAGGGCCTGGAACCAAGATTACTTTATCCAGAAAGAATATCATTTAATTTAAAGGGGGGATTAAACAATTTCAAGACAAGCAAAAGCTGTGAAAATTTACCTCCCACAAACCATCTCTACAGTATATTTTGGAGGGACTGCTATAGATGGAAGTGTTGCTAAGGTTTAATAGCTGTCACCAGAGGAAATAAAACCACAGTAAAGAAAGTAGAACAGCTAATTACTAAGCAAATGCAAAATTAAATTAACTACCCCCAAAGTCGATCAAGGGATAGACAAAGAGTACAGAATACAATACTTAATATGTAAAGAATGGAGGAGGAAAAAAAAGGAGGAGAAAAAGAAAAGAACCTTTAGATTGTGTTTGTAATAGCATATTAAGTGAGTTAAGTTAGACTCTTAGATAGTAAGGAAGTTAACCTTGAATGTTTGGTAACCACGAATCTAAAATCTGCGATGGCAATAAGTACATACCTATCAATAGTCACCCTAAATGTAAATGGACTGAAAACACCAATCAAAAGACATAGAGTCACTGAATAGATTAAAAAACAAGAACCATCTATATGCTGCCTACAAGACACTTACTTTAAAGCCAAAGGCATGCACAGACTACAAGTGAAGGGATGGAAAAAGATATTTCATACACCAGAGATAAAAAAGCAGGAGTTGCAGCACTTGTATCAGACAAAATAGACTTCAAAACAAAGAAAGTCACAAGAGACAAAAAAGGACATTACATAATGATAAAGAGGTCAATCCAACAAGATGATATAACCATTATAAATATCTATGCCCCCAACACAGGAGGACCTACATATGTGAAACAAATACTAACTGAATTAAAAGGGGAAATAGAATACAGTGCATTCATTTTAGGAGACTTCAACACTCCACTCACTCTGAAGGACAGATCAACCAGACAGAAAATAAGTTAGGACACAGAGGCATTGAACAACACATTAGAACAGATGGACCTAACAGATATCTACAGAACTCTACACACAAATGCAGCAGAATACACATTCTTCTCAAGTGCACATGGAACATTTTCAAGAATAGATCATATACTAGGCCACTGAAAGAGCCTCAGTAAATATAAAAAGATTGAAATTGTACCAACCAGTATCCAAGACCACAAAGATATGAAACTAGATATAAATTACACAAAGAAAATGAAAAATCCCACAAACACTTGGAAGCTTCACAACATGCTCCTAAATAACCAATGGATCAATGACCAAACAAAAACAGAGATCAAGCAAAATATGGAGACAAATGACAACAATAACTCAACAACACAAAATCTGTGGGATACACCAAGGCTATGCTAAGAGGAAAGTATATTGCAATACAGGCCTACCTCAGGAAAGAAGAACAATCCCATATAAGCAGTCTAAAGTCACAATTAATGAAACTAGAAAAAGAAGAATAAAAGAGGCCCAAAGTCAGTAGAAAGAGGGACATAATAAAGATTAGAACAGAAATAAATAAAATCGAGAAGAATAAAACAAGAGAAAGAATCAATGAAAGCAAGAGCTGGTTCTTTGATGAAATAAACAAAATAGATAAACCCCTAGCCAGACTTATCAAGAAAAAGAGAGTCTACACACATAAACAGAATCAGAAATGAGAAAGGAAAAATCACTACGGACACCACAGAAATACAAGGAATTATTAGAGAATACTATGAAAAATTTTATGCTAACAAACTGGATAACCTAGAAGAAATGGACAACTTTTGAGAAAAATACAACCTTCCAAGGCTGACCAAGGAAGAAAAAAAAAATCTGAACAGACCAATTACCAGTAATGAAATTGAACTGGAAATGAAACTACCTAAGAGCAAAACCCCTGGTCCATATGGCTTCACCACTGAATTCAATCAAACATTTATTGAAGACCTAATACCCATCCTCCTTAAAGTTTTCCAAAGAGTAAAAGAAGATGGAATACTTTCAAACTCATTCTATAAGGCCAGCATCACTCTAATACCAAAACCAGGGAAAGACACCAAAAAAAAAAGAAAAGATTATTACAGACCAATGTCCCTGAAGAACATAGATGCAAAATACTCAACAAAATATTAGCAAACTGAATTCAAAAACACATCAAAAAGATCATCCATCATGATCAAGTAGGATTTATTTCACAGATGCAAGGATGGTACAACATTCGAAAGTCCATCAACATCTTCCACTACATCAAAAAAAAGAAGGACAAAAACCACATGATTATCTCCATAGATGCTGAAAAAGCATTTGACAAAATTCAACTTCCATTCATGACAAAAACTCTCAACAAAATGGGTATAGAGGACAGGTAACTCAACATAATAAAGGTCATATAAGACAAACCCACAGCCAACATCATACTTAACAGTGAGAAGCTGAAAGCTGTTCATTTAAGATTGGGAACAAGGCAAGGATGCCCACTTTCCCCACTTCTATTCACATTGTACTGGAGGTCCTAGCCATGGCAATCAGACAACACAAAGAAACAAAAGGCATCCAGATAAGCAAGGAAAAAGTTAAACTGTCCCTGTTTGCAGATGACATGATATTGTACTTAAAATACCCTAAAGAATCCACTCCAAAACTACTAGATCTATATGTGAATTCAGCAACGTTGCAGGATACAAAATTAATACACAGAAATCTGTGGCTTTCCTATGCACTAACAATGAACTAACAGAGAGAGAAGTCAGGAAAACAATTCCATTCACAATTGCATCAAAAAGAATAAAATAGGAAACAAACCTAACCAAGTGAAAGACCTATACCCTGAAAACTACAAGACACTCTTAAGAGAAATTAAAGAAGAGACTGATAAATGGAAACACATCCCATGCTCATGGATAGGAAGAATTAATATTGCCAAAATGGCCATCCTGCCTAAAGCAATCTATAGATTCAATGCAATTCCTATCAAAATACCAACAGCATTCTTCAATGAACTAGAGAAAATCATCCTAAAATTCATATGAAACCACAAAAGACCTCTTAATAGTCAAAGAAATTCTGAGAAGGAAGAATAAAGCTGTGGGCATTATGCTCCCCAACTTCAAGCTCTACTACAAAGCGATAGTAATCAACACAATCTGGTGCAGGCACAAGAACAGACCCACAAACCAATGGAACAGACTAGAGTGCCCTGATATAAACCCAACCATATATGGTCAATTAATATACAATAAAGGAGCCATGGATATACAATGGGGAAATAGCCTCTTCAACAGCTAGTGTTGGCAAAACTGGACAGCTACATGCGAGTGAATGAAACTGTATTATTGTTTAACCTCATACACAAAAGTAAACTCAAAATGGATCAAATGTAAGTCATGAAACTATAAAACTCTTAGAGGACAGCATAGGCAAACATCTCCTGAATACTGAATATAAGCATGAGCAACTTCTTCCTGAATGCATCTCTTTGAGCAAGGGAAACAAAAGCAAAAATCAACTCATGGGACTACATCAAACTAAAAAGTTTCTGTACAGCAAAGGACATCATCAACAGAACAAAAAGGCATCCTACAGTATGAGAGAATATATTTGTAAATGACATATCTGACAAGGGGTTAACATTGAAAATATATAAAGAACTTAGATGCCTCAATCAACACCCAAAAAGCAAATAACCTGATTAAAAAGTGGGCAGAGGATATGAAAAGACAGTTCTCCAAAGAAGAAATTCAGATGGCCAACAGACACATGAAAAGAAGCTCCACATCACTAATCATCAGGGAAATGCAAATTAAAACCACAATGAGATATCACCTCACACCAGTAAGGATGGCCAGCATCCAAAAGACTAAGAACAGCAAATGCTGGCAAGGATGTGGAGAAAGGGGAACCCTCCTACACTGCTGGTGGGAATGTAAACTAGTTCAACCATTGTGGAAAGCAATATGGAGGTTCCTCAAAAAACTAAAAGTAGAAATACCATTTGACCCGGGAATCCTACTCCTTGGAATTTACCCAAAGAATACAGGTTTTCAGATTCAAAAAGACAGATGCACCCCTATGTTTATCACAGCACTCTTTACTATAGCCAAGATATGGAAGCAACCTAAGTGTCCGCCAGTAGATGAATGGATAAAGAAGATGTGGTATATATACATAATGGAATACTATTCGGCCATATGGAAGAAACGAATTCTACCATTTGCAACATGGATGGAGCTGGAGGACATTATGCTCAGTGAAATAAGCCAGGTGGAGAAAGACAAATGCCAAATGATTTTCCTCATTTGCGGAGTATAATAATGAAGCAAAAATGAAGGAACAAATTAGCAGCAGACTCAAAGACTCCTAGAACGAACTAATGGTTACCAAAGGGGAGGGATGTAGGAGGGTGGATGGGGAGGGAGGGAGAAGGGGATTGAGAGGTATTATGTTTAGTACACATGGTATGGGGGATCACAGGGAGAACAGTGTGTCACAGAGAAGGCATATAGTGGATCTGTGGCATCTTGCTAAACTGATGGACAGTGACTGCATTGGGGTATCAGTGGGGACTTGATAATTTGGGTAAATGTAGTAACCACACTATTTTTTCATGTGACCTTCATAAGAATGTATATCAATCATATCTTAATAAAAAAAAGAGAAAAATCTGATGCTTTAATTAATGTTAATTATATTTGCAAATCATTATAAAGAGTAGATGGCACTTGAAGCAGGGTAGAGGTGCCAAACATTTGGGTGACAGGCAGATCAAAAAAGGAGTAGATATTTCAGAATTCCTTCAAAGAAGTGAACAAAGGCCAATGGTCATTAAGTTTCAAAGAAGATTAAATTAATGGAAATAAAAATGAAATGATTCTAGGAATATTAATTTTAAACAATTTCAGCTGCCTTAATATTTCTGATCTGTTCATTGGACTTAACAAGGAGCAGGATAAATTTTTGTCAGGAATCTTAAAGGTGATTTCCCATATTTGAAAGGAGACAATATTATAGTCACTTTAAGCCTTGTTCTAATGCTGTTAGTATTACGGTTTTGAAGTCACAAAAATTCTTATAAATATTTCCATATGTCAGATTTACCCAATATTATAATTTCAGGGTGGTGATGAAATCTGGAATAGTTGCATATAGATAACAAATAGCTACATTAAAAAATGTTTTTATAATGTAAAATTATATACTCTGTTTCCAGATGATAAGTCCATGATACACACGTTAAATAAAAAAATAAATTTTAATTTTATCAAATTAATACTGTGTAGATATAGAATAATTCAAAATTTTCAGCCATGGTAGTAGGGTTCATCATAGATGAAATTTAGATAATTGCAATTTTTAGCTAATTGTAACTGGCAATTCAATTTGAACACAACTGTCCATGTAAGGCATTTTTACAAGAAGATAATGGATCTCGAGATTTTGGGAGCTGATCATCAAAATAAGTGCTGATGGTTCTGCAGCAGGTTTCTGTGTTGACAGTAACTGCACTAGAAATGTGGGTAACCATTGAACCACTATGTTGTATACTTGAAACCAATATAATATTGCATATCAACTACATATCAATAAAAAAATAAGTGTTGCAAGTTCAGGGTTTAATAGCAGGAATCACTATAAGCAAAAGTTGGTGGTGGAGAATTCTATTGAATGAGCAACAGCGTCTCAGAGGTTTGTACAAATAAAAAATCAATTATGATCTTGATCCAAGTTCTATAGACCTAAGTATGTAAAGGTCTGGCCACTCACTAGGAAATGGGCAAAGTAAATGAGCCTGATAGTTGAGATTAAACATCATTATTGTATCAAGAAATGAGTATTATGGGTCTGGAAAAATTTCTGCAAGATGTTAGGATGTAGATATTATAGAAGATGGACAAGAATTTCCCTTTGGGGTTTTCATGAAACAGAGCAAATTTGAAATGGTCCTTCTGAGAAAGTGGTTGAGAGCATGGCGAGCAAAGATGTATTGCTGGGGCACAAGTAGCTGCCTACCGCTCACTAGATACAGCTATTTATTTTTTATTATTTATTTGTTTATTACATTTATTATTTATTTACTAGATCCACTAGCAGGATGACTGATATGCTTATATGATCATTTGGAAAATGTGTTCACTTCATAATCCGCCTGAAAATGTTATGACTTGTTTTATACAGTGAAAAAAAAATATGTGAATTGGTCCCTTAATTCATATTTGTCTATTTTTCTTTAATCCAAGGGAACAAAAACAAGTCTCTCACCTTTGGTATTTAAAGCCTGTCTCTTTTATTGCTCCATGATTTTTTTTCCCCATACTACAGATCTTTCTGTTTTCTATAATGTTTTTTTTCAGGTTTCTTTTTTCCTCTATTTCACTCATTCTCTATTCCTTCAGGCCTCATATTGATCCTTAGATGTTCTCAAAGGTAAATCATCTGAAATCTAAAACTTCTTGACAGCAGAGACAGCATTTTTAAAATCTACAAGAGCAGCACTTTAAATTTTAGAGGCTTCCCCTCTCCCCTTCCTTCTGAGTAACTGTAAATCTGGTTGATGTCAGTTTTAGACTGCTAGTGTTAAAGGGACTTGGAAGACTGCATTCATTAAGTACTTTTGTTGAGAACAGAATTTTCTTAAATCTATTTTCACAACAGATAACTTGCAATGTACTCAAACAGCAGAAACTAAGTATTATTCTCTAGAGGAAATTAATTATTTAGGTTGGAAGAACATGTAAAAATATTGGAGCAAAATGCTAAAAAAAAAAAAAAAAGAAGTAAGAGGGAGAAAGAGAAAAAATGATGATGCATTAAGATCTCAGACTAAGTCTAGAATAGAGGTTGGCTCTAGGAAATTCTAAGTTTTTCTATTTCCATCTTTAGAACAAAGACGTCAGATCTGCTAATTAGCAAAAATTCTTCCAACTCAAAGAAAATTTTTAATTTCAGGAATACTTCCAGCAGAACTTGGGTTGATAGTGATTCATCATTGGGAATAATATAAATTGTTAACTCCCTTTGCTTAAAGAAATACATTTCTTATGGTGGATTCTCAAAGTTAGCTTACACATACTTTCAGGCATCCATGGGAAAGTAGTGCCCCAAGAATTCTTAATAAAAGCAGAGACTAGTATTTTTTGCAACATTTTTAGTACCATAGAATCTAAAGGATGTTTGTTTGGTTCATGTTTTAAATATCAAGTGTCAAAAAATCTTTGGAGACCACTTTTAGTTGAAAAACTGAGAATGGGATGCTTTAAGCAGGTAAGTACTTCGAGTTCCTTGAAAAATGCCTGAATATATAATGTATCTAATATAAAAAGAGGTGCCAAATGCTAATTTTATAGACTTATATTGAAATATAAAGCTGCTAAATTCTTTATAATATCATTTATGACATTTATAATTCAAAATATTTCATGTGAATTTGGAATCTAAAGCATTGAAAAGTCTCACAGGAAATTCAAACTTGTTATTTTACACCCAAATTTCATAGATCTGCAGCTCTTATTTAAGCAAATTTTTATTAAGTCAATCTTACTTAAACCAATATTCACTCGATTGGGGTACACTGCTGCTTCTTTTTTAAGGTGTAGTATTTGCTCAATTAAATTGTAGACATTACCTCTAAGATACAAATATAACCTCTGATCTCTCAAGCAAGCTGCTCAAGGCCATGCAGCTTATACATCATTAAAGCAAGTGCATGAACACAGTTATCTCACCCCAGAGTCCATGCTCTGAGTCACTGTGTAGCACTGCCTCTGGTGCACGGATGGATGCGAGAAACAAAGGTGCAAAGTTTTCAGCATATATAACTAAAGTATCAAAGTACGGTTTGGTTTTATAGTACCGTTACAGATTTTATAAAACCTATGTGTGCAGCAGGTGAAATATATTTCTTTTTATGGTGGAAAACTCAAGAGCTCAGAACATATGAGAGGCATAATAAGGATCCATCTAAAACAGAGGAAAAATATCAAGTATGTTTTGTCTTTTCTCTTTCAGGTAGACTATAAAATGAACTAAATGTTAAATGAAGTGTAAGAATGAGGGAAAGATCAGTGATATCCATGAGGTTCAGTTAGTGGGTCTATGTCCGTGGCTGAAGACTTTATTCTGAATTCCACGAATGGTTTGGAGGTGTGTCCCTTGAGAAACAGATAAAGCCAAAGGGTGATATTTTTCCTTTAATTTAGAGTAGGAAAGCAATGGAACAAGAGATTAAAAATATAAGAGAGGGAAAAAAAGTTAATAGCAGAATTTCCCAGAGCAGGTGTTACCATCCAGAACCCATGCTTCTGGATATTTTTAAAGGAATAATAGGAAAAAAAGAGAAGAATGAGTAACAACTGATGAAATAAAGGGAAGTAAAATCTAAATTTCTTGGACCTGATATGGGTGACTATGTTCTATTTAAGCAATGTCTTTCATTCTGTGAAATTACCATGACGCTATATTGAATAAGCTTTCATAAATGAACAAAACTCAATGAATATTTAATATTTCTCTTAACATGCAAAATCCTTCTGATGTATATAGTTATGATTAAACCAATAAGTAAGAAACAAACAAAAAAAAGTACATCAAATTTCCATCTGATACTTGCTTGAAAAAATGTGAGGTTGTGAACTACCAGAAAATAGATCCACTGGCATAGGCGCCACTCTGTTTACATGATTACATTAGGAAGGTTAAGTAAGGTCTTCACTTTATTATATAATTACCAGCAGTAGACATGACATAGTTATTAAGAAGTCAGGAAGGTTGTGTTAAATTTGATATCCTCATTAGAATACTAAGAGTATTTTCACCCCATTTTTAAAGTTCATTTGTATCAAGAGTTTTAAAAATATACTACTTAATCATGTTTAAATGACTAATAATACATGTTCTACAACAGAACAAAAGCTTTCTCATTTTTACTTCATCTAAGAATGAAAATATTTATGTGCCATAAATCAGTGGCAGAGTGGCATGCGGTAAAGATCTGAACAGAGTCAAGTCGATGTGCTTTCATCCTGAGTGCCTGCTGAGCACTGGCAGAACGAACCCGTGTGTTTTCACCCTGGGATAGCGGCCCTCATTAGAGTTTTAATAGAACTAGAGCTCTGAAAAAGAGGCCATGTATTGCCAGAGCCACAGCAGTTTGTCCTAGGGACTTGGAAAAAGCCAGAGGTGACAAGCTGGAAAAAGCTGAGCACCATCCGATGGGTGCTTTCTCAGGCCATTGCTTGGAGGATATGCAGCTCATAATAAATAGCACCAGGAAAAGTCACTGGAAATTCTCCATGTAAAGAACATACACAAGGCAAGATGGCGTATTCAGTCAGTGTGGGCTTTCATCACACACAGTGCTGAAGAGCTTCCCTGGTGCTTTGTGAAGTCATGTTTAAAGCTTGCAATTGTTGACTGCACTGCTAAAGCCCTAGGTCCTTTTCAACATTACATCTCTGTTTCCTTGCACTAGATCCATACAAGTAATCCTAATTCTGGGGATTCAGACATCAACATACAGCATTATTCTGTCTACCACAAATAACTATATCATCCCCATACTATAAAAAGATGAGAAAACTGAGGTTTAGAAAGAGCTCAAATATCTTGCAAGAGGTTTACAGCTAGTGAAATGGTAGAGCCTGAAACCAAATACACTAAGTCTCAAGCTCTGGACAGTGTCATTCTGCCTTTATGCTAATTCAGTGGGAATAAAGCCCTGAAACTGAAACCTTGGCTGATTCATCCTAACCCTCATTTCTTGACAGAGATTCTGTCACAGCACTGGGTCTAGGCTCATGCGGGCTTGCTGAGAGTAGATGAGCTAGCAGCTTTGTCCCTCTGCTCTCATTAGTGTATGTCAGTAGACCCCAGATCACTCCTGTGACACAAGTATCTCCCTGTTTCAGGCGTGGAGCAACCAAGCCAGCCTTTCTGTGGTGCCTTCACTATGCAGAATCTACTGTAGTGTCCCCCTCACAGCAGAGCTGTATGTACCCTGGTCTCTGTGGATGGTGATGCCCCGGTCTTCTATGGGTGCCCAAATCACCTGGAAATTTAGTACAGTGTGACTGCCTAGACCCACGGCAGACCTGCTCAGTCAGACGCTACCAATGTGGGGAGCAGCTAGGGGTGTTTGAACAAGTTTTTCTGATTATTCTGACACCAAATTTTGAAAGTCACTCCAAGATTATGTCTTAATTCATGTCTAAAGCATTTGTTCACCATTTTGTTTTTCAGGGGACATTTGCTAAGATTTTTAGAGACATTTTTTGTTGTCACAAATGAGAAGGTGCTTCTGGCACCTAGTGGACAGAGGCCAGGGATATCACTAACCAACCTACAGGGCACTGAGCAGCAGTCCCACAACAGTCAGTACCCAGCCCTGAGGAAAGCTGTTCCAAGGTATGTGAGGGAGCCATGAGCTAATCCAGTCTTCTCTGTTCAAATATGATTCTTCATATCACAACTGCATTTAACTTTGACTTTAAAGTAGAAAAAGGGGAGAAAACAGGTAGGATAGAAGTTAAGAAAATTTCTACATGTATAGGACCAGAAAATGGTAAGCTTTTCATATTGATATTTTAAACACATTTCATAAAGGACAATCATATCTTCTACTGTTTCCCCAAAAGCAAAAAAGGACTCTAAGAAACAATTGAGCAAGCCATTCTTCTCTAATCATGGCTCACCACCATTGTGCAAATGCTTTCCAGTTTCTGTTATGATAAACAACAGATTGAGAGTGAACATTTACTAACTTTTATAGCCATTAGTCATTGCCAGAATAGCTAAGCCTGATTTTCAGTCTTGATCTCTCTATCCATTATAGGTTGTGTGTCTATGGGCAAGTTAATTAACCTCTCCAATCCTCAGCTCCTTCATCTATGAAATGATGGCTGAGGTCATGAACTCCAATATCACATACAGTCTTGTATCTCTAAATGACAAAAAAGACTGATGTATGTGTATGGGACTCTATTTGTTTTATGGGAACTCCTTTTAAGGAGAACTTACTATGCATCTAGGCACTATGTTTAGCCTTTTATAAATATTGTCTCCCCCCAACTTTCAGTAACAAATCTAAGAAGAAGACAGTATGTTTTTTCATTCTAAAAGGGTCTACACATGCCCTTGCATTTTAACAACCGGGAGGACAACTGTAGCTGAGAAATTAAATCTGTGCTGCTGATGCTTTGGTGTGGAAGATCAGGAGAAGACATTGTGGTTTTATATCATATGCTAGTTATACTGTTAAAAGATAACTGCAGTAGTGATTAGTTTTATTTTGAACAGCAGACAGTTTAAATAACCTAGATGTATAAGAAGAGTAAGTGTATTAATTAAATCATTCAACAAAAAATTATATTATTGATTTACAGTGTTTTGGGCACTAGAAATACTATAGCCAACAGAGCAGGAAAAAACAATGCTTTCTGAGTGCTAATAATCTGGTGGCAAAAGCCACAGATTTTCCTGAAACAGAAGATGGGTGTCATCTTGCATTCTGGAAATATGTGGAGACTCTTGAAATGACTTGGAATATGGATTAGGCTGATTGGGTCATTTTCTTCTAAATTATAAAGATCTAGATTATATAAGTGGATTTGGGTTGGGTTTGGGTTGCACATATATTACAGATAAGGGAATTGAGATTTGGTGATTGTGGATAAAGAAATTTGCCCATGGACATGCAGTTATTAAGTGTTAGATCAAAGAATGCAATCCAGTTTTGCCTGATCCACAGACAGGATCTTAATCACCTTGCTATACTATATTCAGCTGAGGAATTCAGATGAGGAATACAGTGGAGGTTAAATTGATGGCCTCAGTATTATTTTGCCTATCAGAAGATGGGCTGTGCTTAAAGATCTTAATGTGGTCTGTAATTAGAAAAATTATATTAATTGAATAGTATCTTTCACTGTGGGTTCTACTTACATGTTACTATTTTCTCCATTGCTCATAACTAGGGTGTTTCAAATAAAAGAAAACAAAATTAATAACTTGTAAAAAATGATTATAATACCTAGAGTGAAGTAGCACCTACCAAGTTTCAGGTCCCATTGTAGAAATTGCATAAATACTTTTACTAATATTCCATAGAACCCCACCAGACAGTGTTATTGGTCTGTAACTCTGAGAGGAAAATAAGTTCCCAGCCTAGAGCAAACTACCTTTGAAGGTGAAGTCAGTCAAAGGGAGAAATAAAGTGGTAGAAACCCATTTGTTGTTATAAGCAGTCATCCACTTCTGCTCACCCACATCTCTCCTGTCCCAGCTGATAAGAAAGGGACCCTACCCAGCCTCTCCAGTCCAGATAAGCCCTTGCTGCCCACTGTAATCACCTATTGATATGGAGATGGACTAAAGCCAGGCAAGAGATTCTGGAAATATTGCAATTTTATTCACATGGTTCAATTTTTTTCATCTGAGATAACTGAGATTTTTTCCAATTCCCACAGATAGTACCAGAATTAAGATCCAAACCAAGGTCTACAGGTTGTGAAAGATAAGAACAGATAGTTTTGAATTTTGAATTTTTTAAAAAATTGGTAATTTTAATCAATGTTCCCATCTTCAATCTGAGGAACCAAAACAATAAAATAAGATAAAATTTTATTATTAAAAACTTACAAAACTAAATGATTGTTCAAGAAAACTAAGTATGAACTTTCAATTTTAAGGGTATGGTGCTTATAGTTCTGAAGGTGGACAAGAGTTACTGCCTCACCTTACTGGCCAGGGTCATCAGCTGATGATCAAACATTGCCCTTGACAGAAGTAGAATTCAAAGAGAGTAAAAGAAAAGTGGTGGAATGTGCCTACGTGTAGCTAAGCAATCTGGTCATGTAACTTCCCCAAACATTAGTCCCTGAATGTGACTTTATTTTGTTATATTTGACTCAAGATCATTTAATTTTTAGACATAGCCTTGGTTGTTACTCCTTTAATGGAAGTAATGATACATTACTCTTTTGACTCTTGTTTGTAATTCTTTTAGGCTTAGAGAAAACCTGAGTACCTGTAATATCTGTTTTTATTTTTTTAAACTAGGCAACAGCTGCAATTCATCCTTGGCAAAAAGATGCCACAGGCAAAGCTATTAAAAAATCTCTGTTCCTCTGAACACTACACTTGTTTGTAAGGTGGACCATTAAAACACAATTTGCTCCAGGTGGATTGAATTGCAAGACAAATAGTATTTACAAATATGAGCAATTAAATTGAAAACCACTCATTTTGGCTATAGCACTGCCATATGATATTCAGTCTATAAATATAAAACTTAAATCACATTTAAAGTGCGACCAGATTTTTAGGATGAAGGCAACTCCCTGGATACCATTGAAAGCAAAATTTAGAAGAGTGAATGGCAAAGCAGAACTGGGGAAACCTTTACTTAAGAAAAATACTTTTCAATTTAATGTGGAAATTACATTTATAGTTTGCAGGGTGGACTGCAGTGAATTTCAAACACTTTCAGTATAAACATTTTATAGAAGTCCCTATGTTCTAAACACCAGAATGTGAAGAAGAAACTAAAATAAAAATCACAGAAAAATTTTAAATGCATAATTTTGCAAATAAGCTTTCTTTGAGTCCACAAACTGTCTTCAAAAAAAGACACATTTAAAAAAAAAGACGCATTTACCTCCTTATCCTGGCACTATCATTAGTAGTTATGAAACACAAAACAAGTAAAATGTTTATTGAGCAGATAAATAATTCTTATTCCATTCTCCTCACACCTGTCCCCCCTGAAATTAGCTAACAGTTTAAAGTGATTTTTCTTCATCACCATTTTTGTTTTAGTACAAAATTACCCTCTTCATTATGAGAGTTGTTCATATGACCAAACGCCTGGGTGTGAGGACGGACGCTGAGGTACTGGGTGTGGAGCAGGAGCACCTGGTTCCTAGAATGACCATAATGTCATTTGAATGGTATTCTCCATATCTGTTGACCTACATGCACGCCCCCATTTGCTGTCTTTTCATAGGCATTTGTTTTATATGTTGAAATAGTTGAAGTGTGTCTGAATCTGTCTCCTCTTTACAATTCAAGACAGTCTCAAAATTATCCACTTTAAAAATATTACCTCTTCCACTTTCCCCACGTCAGACTTGGTTAAGTGTTTCTTATTGGACATGTCATAAAACCTAGTATTTATGGGTATGGTAAAAGTTATCACCCTGATATATACAATTATAAACAATTATCTTTCATTATTTTCTGAACTAAAATAAAAGCCCTCTAAAATGAAAAACTTCTTGAATTTGAAGGGGTATTTTTTTTATTGTCAGAGCCACTAGCAGCCTATCACAGTAGTTGACAGTTTGAAGACTCTTGGAATTTTAGGATTAATTATGACATTTTTGTTTTATGCCATGAATGTTGTTTCACGGCCCATGTATTTGGTAATACACAAACAGTATATTAGTCTATAGATACCTATTTCTATATCACCAACTGTATAAGCAATATATATATGTGCATTATATGCACACATATACACATTTGTATATATAGTTACATACATATACATGCATACACATACATATGTGTTTGTATTTATATAAAAACATATGTGAATACGTTTCTTCCAAGCTGGACATTTCTTATTTGTTCTTGTTAAATCTGAGTACTTAGCATATCCTTGATCTTTGAATAGACCCTACATGACAGAAGAAATCAAAGGTATGCTTGAAGCTCACTTTTAAAATCTTAACATTATTTTTTAAATGTACCATGAGTGCACATAGAAATTGAGTACTCACCTAGATGAGCATTAAATGAATTATTATTTTTCTGCTAATGAACAAATTTATTCAGTAGGATGAGATGTGTGGGAAATTGCCATTCAGTATAAAATTAATGAAACAGAAAAAATTTCCCTTTGCAATCTAATGCCTTTTTAAAAATTCAACAGAGATGTTGAGATTCAAGTTTTTTCAAGTGTAACTTGATGAAGTTTCAGCATGTATACATCACTGTTGCCCATCAGTAACTGAAGATTTTGGTACCTACACTATTATTGGGAATTTCATGTGAACATGAAGAAAGAGAGAATGAATACAGGGTTGATACAGTACCTCTGGAAGGTGCCAAGCTTTTCATTCTCATGGTCATTTATTTTCAGAAGCGTCATGAAGGTTAAATGCTTTCTAAAACTTCATTACAATTTGGATTTCAGAAAGCTTATCCTGGAAATAAATAAATCAGATCTTAAATCTCATGGTAAAAGAGGTCCCTGGTAGTGCTCTGTGCCTTGGGACTGTGACAACTGAAGACTTACAGGTAGTTTTTGAGGAGAAATTATCATTAGACATATTCAATAAAGTAAGATTTTCTTACATGCATGAAAATATTTAAGATCAATTTATTGTACTCTTTTCCTTTGTGTGGGAGTGTGTATGTGTGCATGTGTGTGTGTGTCTTCTTTAATTTTTAGGACTAATATGTTTTAGAAAAGACTGCATTTCATCTTATGTTGAACTCACAAAATTAAAGCATAAGGATAAAGGCATGATTTACCATATGCAAATATTTGGATATTTGCAGTAAAGTGGCAATGCATTTTACTGAGTATATAAGGAAGACTGAAGGCAGGAAAAGAGAAATGGGTTACCTTATTAATATTTGGCACTCATTTCCAATGCGTGGGTTTTACCCCCAGGCTACCAAGCAATTCTTGGGCACTGAGTGGATGTCCTACAATTCAACTCCATTCTAATACTATCTACCTGGAAAGAGCATCAAATCCCACAGGTCAAGGGCTCTATCCTACAAGTCTGCTGCCCCAACCCCTGCCCTCAAACAACAATTTTTCACCTAAAAAGTCTAAGTTTTTCCTGTGCTTCCACCAACTGGCTATAGATGGCAAATTTCCATGACCCCTTCCTTGGATTTGATTAATTTGCTAGAACAGCTCAGAGGAGAAGCAATTTACTTACTATATAACAATTTTATTATGAAAGGATAGAACTCAAGAGGAGTCAGATGGAAAAGATGAATAGGGCAAGGTTTGGGGAAAGGGCACAGAGCTTACACACTCTTCAATGAAAACCCCTCTCAGCATCTCTACATGTTCACCAACCCAGGAGCTCTCCAAATTCCAAATCTTTGGATTTCTAGGGGGTGTCATTACACAGGCATGATTGATTAAACCATTGGCCATTGTCTATTGATCCAACCTCCAGCCCACCTCCCTTTCCCAGAAGGTCAGGAGATGGGACTGAAGTTCAAGCCCTCTGACAGCAGGGTTGGTCTCCTGGAAATCAGCCCCACTTGTAAAGGGGTCCAAAAGTCACCTCATCAACATAACAAGAGGTTTTTTCGTTGCTCTCATCACTTAGCAAATTCCAAGGGTTTTAAGAGTCCTGTGCCAGGAATAAGGACAAGGACCAAATATGTATATTTCTTATTATAAATCACAATATCATACCCATACATAATATTTTAACACCAAGGCCTGGAAGTAGAACATTTCATTTCTGTCCACTCCACTTGTCCTGAGCTCATTTATATGACTGTTTATAAGGAAATTTGTGAAATGCAGTTTCTGGCTATCTGTTCAGTTTAAACTCTGGGTGTATGGTGGAGAGTCATTGATTAAAAAGAAGAAATGGAGAATGCTTACTGAGAGATAGGAGTGTGTATTTGGCAGGTTTTAAAATTCTCTGTGTTTTTTGTTTTTTACTGTTAGTCTATTCCCACTCAGAATTACTTGGAAGAGATTAAAGAATATCACTATGAATTCAATTGAGAATGTTACCATTTCATTGTGTCACAGTGTGTACTGTAAAATAGTGTATTTCTAACAATGCCTATGTTGTCTTTTGTGATTGAAATCTGAGGACTGGCTACAGGAAATTGCCTTTTTGAGAGTTACCAGTTGCAATGTTAGGCACATTTTCCAAAATGTCCCTGATATACTACATATTATGCTTTGATAGTTAATTTTGAAGGAGTTCAGATCAAGTCTCCTCAAAATGTGCCACTTTAGCATGTGGACTATTTTGAGCTGATGGCAACAGAGACCCTGTAGGCTCAATAGAAACTTTTGTTCTTCCTTCAGCGACCTAGAAAATCTTGCCCTGTGTGCTGTCCTCCTCCCCTTGGAAGCCACAGGCTCTTACCCCATTCCTTAGCTCAGGATGACCCTATGCCTCATTTTATCTTCCTATCTTTGGATCTCTCATGTATGTGGCATTTCTGTATGTATGAAATTAAACTTGTTGTGTTTTTTTTTCTCCTATTAATCTGTGTTGTGTCTATTTATTTCTTAGACCAGCCAAAAGAACCTTTGAAGGGTAAAGGAAAATTTTTCCTCCCCAAGAATATTATATTGAGGATTCACAGAAGAGATAAAGTGACATAGAGGATATATTATTTGTTATGTATATATGGAGAAAATGAGATTGAGAGAGAGACACTTACAGACTCAGACACAGAAATAGACATATCTGTGAAACTGGAGTCAGATTAAAAATACCTCAACTAACCCTAAATATCTTGAAAAAAATATCCTTTGTAAACATTCTCTTAAACTTGTTCATTCAAATGAAACTACCAGTTTGGGTCACTCTGTGTTACTCCTACAGGGAATCATTTTTCTACATTCTGAATTCCCCAGAGAATTTTGTGTGTCTTGGTGTTTTATGGTCAAAACTCTTTATTATTTTTAACTAGAAGACCCCAACATTCTAGAAACCTGACATTTGAAGAAGGCTTGTGAATGTGGTCAGCAAAACAAACTCTAAGGTCCAAGGAAGCTGACAGAAAATGGGTCCATCATTGGAACCACTTGAACCAAGCCAGTAAGGAATAATAGTGGCAAGAAAAGGGAAGAAAAAAAAAGGAAGAAAGAATGCACAGAGAAAGGTTCATAGAAACCAGGATTCTACAACTGACCGAGAAAAATAATAGAGAAATTGTTTTCACATATTGTCTAAAGCAAATCCAAACCATTTACAATGCTCCCCATACTAACTTAAACTCTAGGAAATTTTTCTTATACCTGTAAGCACAACTGTTTGTGTTGGGATAATTTGTGGATTGAGGATTGACTTATTCAGTCCTCTGGAATATCCAGCCCTTTTCTCCAAGATTCTCTCCATGTGGCAACAAAATAATAGCAGCTGTTAAAATGTTTATATGGGAGAAAGACACCACCCAAAGCAAGGTAGGAGGCAGGACTTTCCTAAATCTCCCAATACCTTGCAGTGCACTGTCACAAACTGGACTGTAGGCCCACTCCTGAGCCACGTGACAAATACTGACTTTACATTTCAGTTTCCCCTAAGTGTTGTTATCGGTTATTCTGTCATAATTAGTATCCCCTTTCACTCTTAAAATTGTCACAGTTTGGATAATAAATGATATTGCTATCCTACCCAAAGTCGATATAGTTAAATGTCCCGGCCCGCGGGACGAACGTGGAGTGTGCCGGAGACGCCTGCAGAAATGAGACAAGCAAGGGACACAAAGAACGACCAGCAAGACAGGATGTCTGATCAAGCTGGCCAAGTTTATTGTTTGTAGGCTTAATTTACACAGGTCAGCAAGAAAGGGGTGGGTCAAAAGGCAATTGGACCTTAGGTGATGCTGGTGGGAAGGTGTTAAGGGGTGATTGGGCTTTGGTTGGCGCCGGCGGGAGCAGAGAACCCGGAAGAGAAGCGGGGAGTTCGCCATTTTGTGGGTGGGGGCTCTTTGGTCTCTGGCATCTCCTCCCTTTCTGTTCTTTTAGGAGGGGTTGGAGCACTACTTAGGGTGCTTTGAGCCACTTATCTTCTGGGTAAACAGTGCCTGTCTTAGGTTTTAGAGGTCTTATACCTGGCCTCTGTTTCCAGGAGCTTGCCTCCTTTCGGAGTTGGCCTGGCATATTCAGGGGAGCTTGCCCCAATATTAGATCGGCCTATACATATAGGAGCTTGCCCCAGTATTAGATCGGCCCCTTTTAACTAGAGGTCTTATATCTATCCTCTGTTCTTGCAGGTATATCCTCTTAATTACCCGTCATTGACTACCCGTCTTAGTTGCCCAGGAACATTGTCAAGGAACAGGATGAAAAAACCTTGACGTGGGTCTTTTTATTTCCAAGTCACTGTTGGGTCTCTCTTGGCGCAAGGCTCTATGTAAGGATCTATACTTTGATCAGCTAATGCAAGGCGATGATAATGAACTTGGATGGGCTTTGCTATGAGGGAGTCGATCTGTTTTTTAATTAACTGGGTGAGTCTTTTAAAAGCCCAGGGGCCAAAGGAAAGTACTAGTATTAATCCCAGGAACTGGCCTAAGATGGGGAGAAGGTAGGGGAGGAGCCCATTTAGTCCCGTCCAGAGAGGGTTGTCACGGAGTTCTTTCCGCCTTCTTTCAAGATCATCTTGAAGGGTCTTTATCTTGTCTCGGACGATGCCTGACTTGTTGGCGTAGATACAGCACTTTTCCTGTAAAGCTAAACAGATGCCTCCCTGTTCTGCTGTAAGGAGGTCTAAGCCTCTACGGTTTTGCAAAACTACTTCTGCTAAAGAGTCTATTTGGTCTTGGAGATCATTAATTGTTCCTGAGAGGGCTTGGACATCGTTGATTAGTTGATGGGACAACTTATGGTAGGAATGTACGGCTATTCCTGCTCCTGCTGTTCCTGTGGCCACTGCGGTAGTAATCCTGAGGCCTACTAGGAGTGGGATAAGCTGGATGGCTCTTTTAGAGCGTGGATGCCCTGCTATATACTCAAGGCTGGGTATGGGGATAGGTTCTTCTCCTGGGATAATATTAATATCTGGGAGAAGACTGGCCTGCACACATAACCCAGTCCAATTTGTGGGTAGGGCAGTAAAGGCAAGGTTTCCTCCACAGACAAAGACTTGTCCAATAGCGGGGCAAAGAGATGAGGAATAATTGAAAACTTGGGATCAATCTGTGAAAGAAGCAAATCCTACGTTTACATCATTACTATTACTCTGGGGCAGCTTTTGTATGCATACAGATGAGTTAAATCCTATAGGCTGTACTCTAAAGGGTGAGTTAAGAGTACAATTCTGTTCTGGCAGTGTATTAGTAGCGTCAGTGGGAATTGCGAGGGGCATAGGCGTACCAAGGGTCATGCATAGCCAGCAATTTTCAGCAAGGCTGGGGTTAGTAGCGTTTAGTGCGCTATGGGTGGCTTTTAGGATATCAGCAGTCTGGGTGTCAAGGTCTATGCCATGAGACTTGGGCAAGGCTAGAGGGTGATACTCTAGGGGAGGGTATATTTCTTTGATAATTTCTTCAATTTTCTTTTGAACTTGGGCTTCTCTTACTTTGTCTGTTGGTCCACCGCCATCAGATATGTGGATTGGGGCTTGCGGTGGCCAGCAAATCGCCTTGCCAAGTTGGCCATGACAGGAGGCTTGTGCATATTTAGAATGTCCCGGGGGTTGCTATAATCATACTCGCCTCCAAAGGAACCAGTATAACCATTTTGTAAGATGGCTGTTAGATATTTTTTGCCATCGGCACCAGTGCACTGTTGGACAGTGCGGTAACAGGTAGAGTGTAATTCAGTGGCTTTTTGGCAGGGGTTGGAACACGGCCCTGGTTTGCCATTAATTATAGGTATAATTTTGGGCTTTCTTACACATTTCCAAGACTGGCGCTGCCCACCTCTTCTGGATGAAAATCCACCTGCAGAGATATCTGCTGTGAGGTATGCTATTTTGTCTTGGCAGTCTACAGATCCTCTGGTAGTAAGCTGAGGTCCAGCTATTGGTTTTTCCCCTTGAGATGTTATTTGAGTATGTCCTCTCAGGCTAGGTTCTAAATCCATCACTCCTCCCCTACAATCACAAGGGCTTCGATACAACTGAATGAGGAGTTCTTCCTTATTTGGAGGGGGTCTAAATCCTCCTAGGACAACAGTGACTATTACAGTAGCGATAAGAGAATAGATAGTAGTCGTGATGACTTTTAGGGTTCAATGAAAATAGGCAAGATCACTAGTAGTGGGCCTACAACTGTGCTAACAAAGGTCAGGTGGGCTTACCTTGTCCAATGATGATGAATATTTATCTTCTTCCTGAAAGGCAAGGAAAAACTGTTCTCAGGGAGGATTCTCCTCCCTGGAATGAATTGGGTTATTATTAATGTGTTTTAAAGGGGTATTAATGGGTTTGACAAGACACTCAGGTAACCATCAAGGTCCATTTCCCTGTGTATCATATACACAGGCGTGGCCTCTACCCCAGATAAGAACTGGGTCGGGACCATGCCATTTAAAGGTTAGAGGATATTTCCATAAGACTTCTGCAAATTGGTTTTTTGTCTCTTGGTGCCACAACCTGTCGGCAGCAGACCTGTTGTGGTTGTCTATTTGTAAAAAGTTAAGCGTGAATAGTGCATGATTAAGGAGGTTTTTTGGGGAGCCTTTTATAGGGTAAACAGTGTTGGTCTTAAGCTTATTAATTGTATTCTTCAGTGTCTGATGGGCTCGTTCGATTATTCCTTGCCCTTGGGGGTTGTAAGGGATACCTGTGATATGCTTGATTTGGAATTGATGGCAGAAATTTTGAAATGCTTGTGAAGTGTATCCAGGACCATTATCTGTTTTAATAGTTTGAGGTTTACCAATAACAGTAATGCATTGGAGAACATGGGCTATGACATTTTTGGTGGCTTCACCACTATGGAGGGTGGCAAATATAAAACCACTGTAGGTATCAATAGTTACATGAGTGTATTTAAGAGTTCCAAATTCAGGGATATGGGTGA
Source organism: Manis javanica (assembly GCF_040802235.1). Taxonomy (NCBI): domain Eukaryota; kingdom Metazoa; phylum Chordata; class Mammalia; order Pholidota; family Manidae; genus Manis; species Manis javanica. Next base: position 104,273,521 of record NC_133158.1, read on the forward strand.
CATCTATTTGCCAGATTTCATTAGGGAGTAGGCCTCTCGGATTAACTCCTAAATGAGGGAGGGGCAGTAAGGTTACACACCCTGGCAGTCTTTAACAATTTGCCTAGCTTGTTCTCTGGTGAGTTTAAATAAAAGTCAGAGAGTGTGAGCATTCACATGGTGAAGAGCATGGTATTGACTAGCTTTGGTGACTGCATTGGTTGTAATGGAATATGTGAAGCGGGTATTTTTGCGAGGGCATTGCCTTGGGAGAGGGAACTAGGAAGGTCGGTGTGGGCTCGCAGATGTCCAATATAGAAAGGGGCTTGTCTGAGTAATATAAAGGTTTGGAGTTGTTGGAAGAGGGAAACAGCAGTGGTAGAGGGTTTAATATAAGGGACTGTTTCTAGAATAGGAACTGACTATGCTATGTAGGCACTGTCGGTATACAGATTAAAAGGGATTTGGCTAAACATTTTAAAAACTTGTAAGATAGCAAATAGTTCTACAAGTTGGGCTGATTTAAAGGGTGACTGAATACTGTAACTTTGTGAGTTTATAACATAGGCAGCAATACCAGAGGAGGAGCCATCAGAAAAAAACTAGAGAGGCATTTTCTAAAGGAGTGGATGAGGTTATTTTTGGAAAAATAAAGGGATGTAGTCGTGAGAATTGAAGGAATTTATGCGAGGGATAATGATTATCGGTTTTACCTTGGAAAGAGGCAAGGGATATAATCAAGTCATCTACATTCTGGGACAGCCAATCTGTTTGTTCTCTTGTATAAGGAATGATAAGCTGATCAGGGTCTCTGCCAAAATGCTGGCGGCTTTTTTCTCTGCCTATTTTTATGATCTTTGCAACTAGTGAGGGGTATGTGATAAGAACTTTAGGTGGGGAGGAGGGCATCACCAACTCTTTTCCAGCATTTATGATTGATAGTGCCTTCGAGGGGAAACCAGGGGCAAGTCTCATGAATAAAGGAAAAAAATTGTCTAAGATCTTTTCTTTTAACCCTTACTCCTCGTGTCCTGAGGGACTCCTTGAGTCCGCTAAGAAATACCTCGTGGGAGATCAGTGAGTTGCCCATTAGGACGGCTGGGATTTCAACTCTATGTAACTTGGAATTATACTAATGCAGCCGCAACCACGCCAATGTTCTGAACTACTGGAGGCACTCTCATCAGCTCAGGTGAGCCCTTGCTTACGTAGGACAGTCGGCAAGTATAATCCGCTTGCTTGGACCCTCTAGGGCAGGGACTCTGTAGTCAGAGTCCCTTGTGCAGGCCCCAGAGGTGAACGACCATTAGCCCAAAGTAAGCACAAGGTTTTCAGAGAGGAACAACCAGAGGACAAAAAAAGGAATAAATCGCGGCAGCAAACTAGAGGGAGGGGATCAGTGAGAACTCACAAGAGGTATTTAAGATGCTTGCTTGGGTGATGTGTCTACTCACCTCTCTGGGGTCTGTATTACGGACGGGTGATCCGCAGTGATCCTCAATGCAGAGTCGACATCAGGTGAATACCCGTGTGATGACTCAGAAGAATGCCTGGCCAGGGCTTCCGAGCAGACGTTTCAGCAGGAGTCCCAGGGCCCCACGCTGGGCGCCAGTTGTCCCAGCCCGCGGGACGAACGTGGAGTGTGCCGGAGACACCTGCAGAAATGAGACAAGCAAGGGACACAAAGAACAACCAGCAAGACAGGATGTCTGATCAAGCTGGCCAAGTTTATTGTTTGTAGGCTTAATTTATACAGGTCAGCAAGGAAGGGGTGGGTCAAAAGGCAATTGGACCTTAGGTGATGCTGGTGGGAAGGTGTAAAGGGGTGATTGGGCTTTGGTTGGTGCCGGCGGGAGCAGAGAACCCGGAAGAGAAGCGGGGAGTTCGCCATTTTGTGGGTGGGGGCTCTTTGGTCTCCGGCAGTTAAACCCTGAAATTTGGCATGGGTCAGCTTTTTGGGGGTATATGTGTAAGACGAAGAATGGGGAATATCTGAATGAGATCAGGATTCTTTATAAAGAGAAAGAAAATGGCTATCGGTAAGAAATAAACAATGCTCTGTAAGGTATATTTTCCTTATGTTGTGGGTTGAATTGTGTGCCTCTCTGAACTGATGTGTTGAAACCCTAACCCCCGTGTGACTGTATTTGGGAAGAGGGCCGCCAAGGAGGTAATAGAGGTTAAGGGAAGACATGAGGGTGGGACTTCAATCTGTTATAACTGGTATCCTTATACAAAAAAGAAGAGACGCCAGAAATCCACCTCTCTCTATGCACAGCTCTGAGAAAGCAACAAGAAGGTGGCTGACTGCGAGCCGGCAAGACAGCGCTCACCAGAAGCCAGCCCTGATGACACCTTGATCTTGGACTTACAGCCTCCAGAACTGTGAGAAAATAAATTTTTGTGTATGCCACCCACTCTGTGGTATTTTGTTATGGTAGCCAAAGCAGATTAACAGATTTGCTGTATTTCTTTCAAATAAGTATATGGGAGTTTATTCATGATGCTGGGCACTTTAAATTGTGAATTCTTGGGGGGAATATAGGCTCTTCTTTTTTATTTTTTTCCATTCCATCTGCTTCTGCATTTAGGATTCTCTGGTTCTCTAATTATGGAACTAAGCTTTCAACTCTTTGGATGAAGAGGCTGAATGTGCAACTGCCCCTCAGTCCCCAAGCTTTTAAAATGCCATATGCTATGTATGTATTCTTGGATAATTGTGACACGTTTTGGACTTACCCTATGCCCCACTTAAGGATTGACTGATGTATGGTAACTGGGATGGGCTCAATATAAATTCCATCTGGCTTGTACGAGAAAAAAAACAAATGTTTAATATAAGATGAAAGAATATTAAAGAGAGCTTAAAAGAGGAAGGTTTAATCAGAATTATAGTGAAGTTCATGGTGCAAATTTGAAAGAAGGATGCATTTAAAACCTAAACTCAATTTCTGGTTTCCTAAAGTTTGTCCTCATATACCTACTACTACTTACTGTTTTCCATCCCACTTGAAAAGCCTTTTAGTTGGAGAACATCAGTTCCGGTACTCTCTATTCATCTTTAAATAAACAGAGAACCTCAGGTTAAATTCCTTAGAGCTAGATTAGATTTGCTTTCCATCAAGTTTGTTATTAAAGCATATTTACCAAGATAGTGACTACTTAATCTAGGCCCTTATTTTAAATTTAATATATAAGTTATGGAAATTGCAGGGAAGAGGGATTGGAAGGCTTGTACTACATATACACAATTAGGCTGAGCTGGGGCTGGCACCACCGAACTGTTAGGGCTGCAGTTCATTGGTTTCTAAACACTGCGTTTACACACTACTATTGAGGATTCAACAGGTATTTTTTTTAACATGTCCAGGAATACCTGGGGAAGCAGTCTGCAATAAAATACACTAGTACTTCTGCAGTAAAATATGAATACTTATAATAAGTAAGATTAAGTCAGATTTTGTTTCCAAAAGAGCTTAGGTCAAGTTGAATTTGCCACCCAAGTAAGCAGAAGTTTTTATTTTTCAGAGAGTTTTGGATTTCAGAACTGAATAAGGGGTTAGGACCTGCAATATCTTCACAACCCAAATGTATGAAGAATAAACCTAGGCACAGAGAGTAAAGAAGCATGTTCAGGGTTCCACACTGGTACCTGATGATTCAAATCCTGGCAGTGTAGATTCATTACAGCATCTCAGTGAAATGTGTAAAAGAGCCAGAGAAATTCTGCTCTCCAATGGATGAGGAAGGTGTCCTGGATGGAGGAAGTGGCATTTGAATTTTCCTCTCTTGGATTTTTATGTGTGTTACTTATTCTGTGCTTTTCCTCACCAAGTAAATTAGGCTGAGCTGGGGCTGGGACCACCGAACTGTTAGGGCTGCAGTTCATTGCATTTCCCAGTTCATTGCATTGACCTTTGGATTAGTTTGGCTGGGATAGACAGTTGGAAATAGAATTAGAAAAGGGTGAGGGGCCAGATCTTAGGCTCTAAGCATAAAATTAATGCTTAGAAATGCAGGTGCTCTCCTGGAAGTAGCAGGAAGATGAACAAACGATGGAATGGTATGTATGGTCAGAGTTTGGTGAGGATTAACTAGTTAACAATACATGGATGGAGAGAAAGGTAGGGATCAACTGAACTGAACATCCTCATATATGTAACTTCCAAAACTAAAGCAAAATAGTTACTTGCAGCTCCCATCAAACCCTGCCCCCTGAGTCATTGCATAAATTCACAGGCACTCTTGCTCCTACTTTTAACAAATCAGAACTGTAATAGATCCATGAATATTAAAATATAGCAGAGGCTTGTCCTCATCAAGCTAGGATACAATCTATGATACAAATTGGGGTTTAAACATGGTATGTACTCCTTGAAATTTATAAGCCTGAACTAATTTGAGAGAGATTTTTAATAGAGGTCTAGTCAACATTTGGTATGTAGTTAATACTTTGTTCAGTTTTTGATTCACTACTAATGGTGTTAGAGAGGATAATATTGTGGGGAAATACCTAGAGATAGCTGGTTTATCTCACAAGCCTCCAAAAGTAGTCATGTGACATAAACACAACCGACTGGATTGATGTGAGAGTCCTAACTGATGTGAGAGTCCTGTCTAAAGAAATCATTCACTGAGCTAAAATACAATGCACTGAGTTAACTAAAAGTGTAATGCCTTTATGGGGGAAGTAGGAATAAGGGATATAAATTAAATAGAAAATATCCTTTCTCAATGTATTGAAGTAAATCAAGATTGAGTACAGAAGGGGACTCAGGCAAAATAAGGTGTCAAAATCTATAATGAAAGATCAAAATTGTAGGAGTTAATAAAAACTTGCTAGCTGCAGGTTACAAGTTGCCGTTGCTTTTGTTATCAGTATATGAAAGAATTAACTATAGTAGCACTCAAATAGCACCAGGATAATTAAAGTTCTGTCAGGTTCCCTATTATAAAGCCCAGTCTTTCCTGCTCAGTCATATAATTTTGCTCAAAGTTAAAATTAAGGCACAGGTGAAGCCTAAGAAATTTTAGTTTCTAAACGGACACCTTGGGTAAAAAGGTACACCCTCTCTATGTATCGATGTGTGTGTGTCTACCTATATGTGTGTATTTCTCTCTCTATGTATGTGTGTTTGTATATTTTTTTTAAAAAAGGAAGAAAAATAATTATTTTTTAATATAAAGATTCAAAAGGTAATTTGATGTGAAAACTTCAAGAAGCTGAGTTAATCACCAGTCATCCATTTCTGTGGACTATTAATTCTAATTTTTTGGTTTTTACCAGAAGCCTTTCTTTTTGTGACATCACTTCCCTTAAACATTAAGTTCACTTACAGAAATTCACCTTGTGTAGTTTATAATTGTTTTATCAAGCTTTCCATTTATCATTTTATTTTTCTTTTACTTTCCCCACCTACTCTGAAGGGTGCTTTAGATTTTAAATATTAAATTGTTTAAGTGCTGTTGAATATTTTAAAGAAGACAACATGTTAATCATCCATGAGGACTGATAGACCTTTGACAAACCTTAAGCTGACCTGTCCCACTAATTATGCTTACATGTGATTCACTTAAGAATTTTTTCTTAATAATCACAAGTTTATTTTCATGTTTCTACTTTTCATTATTACTCTTTATTATACTGATTTAAAAAAAACAAGAAATGCATGGAGCATAAAAAATATACATTTTATGATAAACAATACTATTGATTATTGCTCTAAATGGCTATACTTTAATAGGTATAGTAATACAAAAATATGTTAAAAATCCTTTAATGATACATCCCATTCTTCTGAAAATGCTAATATATTTCACATAAAATTCATGCACTATGTCCACTATTACATGAAAAAAAGGTTATAAAATGATCTATTAAAAATATAGATCTCTATCACACAATACACTTAGAATTTCTTTGTGGAGTATTCTTACCCTTCTTACATGTATTGGAATCACAACGAGATAGCTATAATAGAGAATGCATCTCATTGTTTTTTATTATAATAGTCAGTACTATAAGTCATATCATTGTGCGAGCATTTAACACACACAATCTCTAATTTCCACAGAAGAAATGACTGCTAAACAAGCTCAATTATTTCAGTCATGATATTATTTCAATAGTATCATCAATATGCAAGCCATTGTGTCAGGTATAGGAGAAACCAAGTGATAGTAAAATCATTTCAGAGCTCTGTGACCTCAAAGAGCCTATCATCTAGCTAGATTACAAACAAAAAGGATGTTTACCAACTCAAAGCTTCTTTCCTTATGATGCTTTAAATAATTTAGTAACCTGGTAGATAATCATTTCACTTTTATTTGTCAAAGTAAGCAATTTATATGATGTGTGTATGTGCAGAAATTTATACACAAACTTAAAAGCACTTTTAATAAAATCAACAGATGAACTATATAAACCTAAGAGGAATAATGAGAACTCAATCAAATTCAATATTAAAGTTAAAAACTTCATATAACTTTCTTAGAGAAAACAAGGCACCAGCATTCAGAGTCTATAACAGGTTGCTAAGATGAAGAATCACTATTGGGAATCATTTCAAAATGCAACCATCCTTATTTACAGTGAGAAAGTAATTACTATTTCCAAGCTACAGTGGGTTGAATTTCCTGTTAACAAATCTGTTAATATAGAACTCTATGAAAATTAATGTTCCAGTGAAAGCTCCAAAAGTGATCTCCTCAAAAAAATAACATTAGTGCATTAAAACAAAGAATTGCACATTAAGTTTCAAGTTAAAACTCTCATAGCATTAATGCAAAAATAGGCTGTGATGCCTTATTATGTACTTCCCTTATTTTTTCCTTTTAAACTTTTTTTTAACATGTTGGAAGATGTTTAGAGAAATTAACTATACCAAGATTAAGATCACAGTGAGGCTCATTTCTCAGAAACTTTCAGAGGTATTTAAAGCAAATAAAATGAAGAATTTTAGAAATAGTATTTAACTCCCATGACTGATACCAGACAACCCCTTTTACTATTATTTATTATTTCATATTTTTTGAATTTGAGCTTTCATACCATTATATTTTGATTATAACTGACCCATCATGTGCTGGCAACTTACTTTTTCTTCATTTTAAATGCCACTGTTTTCTCTTTATGTCTTTCTTTTCTTCCTTCCTCCCTTCCTTCTTTCCCCCCTTCATCCCTTCCTTCCATTAGGAATGTTCTGTGCAGTTCGGAAATTAGCCAGAGAGATATAACTCAGAAAAACAAATACCTTTCCACATGGCACATTACAGCACTTCTAACCTGTATACACAAACTTCTATACAGATGGTTTCTGGCTAAGAAGAAAAGGTATAAAATAACGTACGCCCCATGCAAAAGACTTGTTCTATTTACTATATAGGTTTGCACAAGAGGGATAGAGAACAAGCTGGCGGTATGGTCAGCAGCAGCATGAGCTGCTGAGATGTGGTACAGTCTCTGCTTCACGATTCATATTTGTTCCACATGCTAGTGTGGCTGTGCTCAGTGACCACTGCCTGTCCTGACTGATTGATGGCCCAGTCTGGTTGGTTGACACCCAGCTGTACAAGTTGTTAAATATTTTCAATATCTCCCCTCATTTACTGGTGACCTTGGCAAATTAATCCTCTCTCAGCTTTGGTTGTGAAACAAGAAATTTAAGCTTTATAGTGTCCCTTGTCCCTTTCAACAATTACGGTCTACCATTTGGGGTCTAACTATACACACAGTGAACAAGTGTCAAGATACAGAGTGAGAATGCCAGAGAGCAAATTTTCGAGAATATCACAACTCAGCCACTGGGTTAGAAGATACAGTATCAACCATTAATATGGAAATTGAGAGCAGACACTGCAGGGTCTCAGGGATATGATTTTCTCACCTAAACAACTTGGGCCTGTGTGGAGATGGGAACCAGCTGGTTTCGTAAAATCAAGCTTGGAGAGTATAAAAACTAGTGCTAAATATGTTTATATTATAAGCTTGCCAAGGAACTCCAGTTTTCTTGAACAAAATCAGAGCCAGAAATTTCCAAAATGTTAAGTCTGTATTTTTGTTTGTGGTTTATTAGTTTTGTTTTAGTAAAAGGTGGAAACTGACTCCAAATGGCTTAATTAATATGTTGGATATAAAAACATTTTAGTAATGCTAAATATCCTAAGCAAATATTAATAAGTTACTATTTGTCATCATGAACTATATCATTCTTTGGTTCATAAATACATAGATTACAGCATTTACTATATCATAAGTGTTGTATTACCTCTTAGGGACACAAATAAACTACTTATACTAAAACTTTTCCTCTGGGAAACTCAAGCCTAAATCAGTATGTGTTTTTACACATATGCATGTGTATATGTGAATGTGTTGGGGACAAGGTGAAAATTAAGATGAAAGGCATCTGCAACACCATATATAAGAATATGGGGGTGGGAAACAGTGAAGAATTCTAGCATTATCTAGTAATTGAGAAAATGACTAGAGGACACATCTACATAGCAAGTGGTAAAAGAACATCCTGTGTGAATATTAGAAGCAACAACATAAATGGCCTTCAATGGTCCATTAAAAAGAATTTGTACTTGCTCAGGAAAGCCATTAAGAACACACTGAGAAAGGGATATTTCAAAAGGAGGAAATTGTTTGGGATAGGAAAATCCTATTGCTTCAAGAAGTTTTGCATATTCTCTTAGAATAATAGAGGAGTCTAGATGTGCTAATGGATAGATGATAAAACAGCAAGATATGGATACAAAAATTATTACAATTGTTTAATACTTATTTATTTCATGTTGATCAATGCACATTGGTAACAAATAGGCAATAAACAAACAAACAAACCTGAACTCCTGCTCCTCCATCATGTTAATAATAGTATAACATGATTTCCGCTGGCATGTGTTGGAGTTAACTGGTCCTTTCTCCTGTTTAATCTAATCTGTGTTGAATTATTCTGTTGAATTGCTTATTCTTGTATTCTTTAGCTCTACGATTTCTTTTATATATATATATGTATTTTTTTAAATATATTTCCTATTTCTTTGTTGAAATTCTTATTTTGTACATGCATTGCTCTCCTGACCTCAGTGAATGTCTTCATGATCATTATTTTGAACTCTCTATTGGGTATATTACTTATCTCCATCTCACTAAGGTCAGCTTCTGGATACTTATTTTGTTACATTGTTTGGAACATGTTTATTCTCCTTGACTCTGTGTGTTGGCTTCTATGCATTAGATAAAACAACCACCTCTCCTACTCTTGACAGAGTGGTCTTGTGCAGGAGTTAAATCTTGTCAATCAGCCTGGCCTGAGCTCCTGGTTGCCTTTCAAACCTTTGTGATTGTCCAAGTCTCCATCTTTGTTGTTAGTGTCTTCAGGTAGTTAAGATTGTACCAAGAAACACATCAAGGTTACAAAACTATGAAAAATCCCAGAAGACTACTAATTGCCTGTGTCTTCATCTGCCCAACACAATTAACTGGAAGCCTAACCTTTAGGCAGTATCTGGAAATCAGGATGTTAGATATGCAGCCTAGCCTTAGATATGTAATCTAGCCTTTTGTGGGTAAAACTGCAATATTTCCAGAATCTCTCTTCTGGCCTTAGTGCATCTACATATGAATAGGTATTTCCAAGGGGTGGAGAGAAGTAGTCTGTCTCCATATAAATAGGTAATTAGAAGGGTAAGCAAGGGCTTATCTGGACCAGAGAGGTTGGGTGGAGTTCTCTCTTCTGCAGCCAGGTTGAAGAGAGACACAGGACAACTGCCTGTAAGAAATAAATGGATTTCTCCCACTTTATTTCTCCCTTTGACTGATTTCAGTTTCAAAGGTATTTTGCCCCAGGATTTTCCCCCCTGGAGATAACACCTCTATCAGGAAGTGATTTGGCCTGGGTGTCTGTTCACTCTCTCTTTGCTGAGTCAGGAGAATAGCCACTAGAAATGTGTGTGCACCCTAATTGAGACATCTCTTTGTTTTGGGTGATCCCAGGAGACTTGTTCTTGCTGAGCCCCTTCAGTTCTCAGAGCTGGTTATTTGGGAGCCAGTCCCTCTGGTGGAAGCTGTAAAGTTCCTTTACAGGATACTTGATTTTGCTAGTGGAGAAATATATAGGGAGATAGTTGGGAATGTGGCCACCAATTCCTTCAGGCTCTGGGAAGGATCCCAGTCAGGTCTCACATGCAGGCAGATTAGAAACCCGAACCTTTGGCAGCAGCTGGGAATGCATAAAGTCAACTTCTTTCCAGAGAAAAACTAGGAGGTGGGCATTTTGCCCTTTGCACTGAGCCCAGGTGTGCAGCCTTAGGGAGTGTTCATGCACTCATATAAAAACTACTTCTGTGTGACTCATGAATGCAAACCTGTAACTCTAGGCAGAAAATATGTTCCCAGCCCCAGGCAATTTATCTTTGAAGCCAAAATCAGTCAAAGAGAGAAATAAAGTGGGAGAAATCTGTTTATTGCTTAAGAGCAGTTGTCCACTCTGCTTGCCTGTGTCTCTCACAACCTAGCTGCAAAAGGGACCTCATCCAACCTCTGTGGTCCAGATATGCCTTCACTCCCTGCTGTAATCACCTACTAATATACAGATGGACTACTTCTCTCCCCTCCTTGAAAATACCTATTGATATGGAGATGCACTAAAGCCAGGAAAGAGATTCTGGAAATATTGCAATTTTACCCATAGTGCCACATTGTCTATCAGAGATAGGTGATTTTGGGGTCCATCCTTTGGGTGAAAGCTATAAATGTTGGGGCATTAGATGTGTGTACAAGCTCCCTTTGGGATGAAGCTGGAGATTTGGTTTTATTGTTGGGGCAAGACAAAGGGAAGATGTGGGGAAGTTCCCACTGCTGTTTCAGTCTCCTGCCAGTCACACCTAAGGCAGGCTAATTAGAAGCTAGACCCTCAGGAAGTAGTTGGTAAAGTAGGCAGTCAAATGCTTCCAGGGGAAAAAACTCAGTGTTGGTCATTTTTGTTTGCTTTCTCAGTACTGAGCCTGGGGGAAATAACCATGGGGCTTTCTCATGTGCCTATTTAACAACTGCTCCTTTGTTTGTTACGTCCTCTTGGACTCAAGAATGTCAACCTCATTGGCTATCAGAGCTAGGGCCTTTAAGGACCCATCACTTGGGTGGCAGAAAAGCTGAGATGCTGTATGTGTGGACAAATCCTTTGTTCCTTCGGGAGAAGATGGAGTTGGAGGTTCCCTCCCAATTGCAAGACTATGCCTGGGGTGAGATTTATGCCCATAGCTGATACTACTTGTTTTGATGTGGGTGTTTTCTCATTATCTCAAAGTGTAGGAGTCCCTGAAATATGGTTTCTGGATTTCTCTCAGAAGGAATTTCTCCATGGGTAGCTGTATGCTCTGTGCATCCATGGGAGGAAGGAAATTCAGGAGCCCTTATATCACCATCTCAGTGCTATCACTCTCCTTTCTCCTTCCTTTAAATTCAACTGTGGAATATACCTCCTTCTTTAAGCAGATTTTCCAGGTACATTAAAAAAAGGAAAAAACCCTAACTCTATTAGGATGCCCTTTGTATTATCTGTCACCCTAATTATAGTCTTGCAGTCTGAAATGTAATGATTGTTCATAACTCAACTCTGCATCGCAGAGGCAGGTTCATGGCAATTATAAAGCCATCTAGTTTGCCATGGGTATGAGTCACATACCTTCCTGAACATTTCATTGCTCCACACTGAACTATCAACTATGTCAAGTGCGTTAACTGCTTCCTCTTTCTTTCTTCTTTTTTAAATACTGTTGTGTACACTCTGTCAGTGAAAAATGTACTTGAGTGTGACTTTGCTCAAGAAGCCTGAGAAGAACACACTACAGCTCACATCAGCTGTAGCACGCTGTAAACTATTACTTGTCTCTTTTGGATTATGACTCATCAAAGAATACTAGAGGTTCTTGGTTTAAAATATCTGGCCCCAAACTCAGGTATCTATTTAGTTCTGAAAAATTATGAGACAGAGCTGGCACTTAAATTTTCTTGAACCATTTCATTATATCATTAAGATATTCTTAGGCTGACATTATTTTTTTCTTAAATGAGGCAGTAAGCAAAAATCTTAGTGTAGCACATAAAAATGTATTAATTTTAACATGGTGCTTTGAATCTCTTTTAAGTATTATATCCATTTATAAATGGGTTACTGAGCTGATCAGGGAATAAGAAATGGCCTTTCAGGCATTCAGACATAGAACCAAGAATAAAACTCAGCAGTCTTAGTTAAAAAATAGGTGATGACATCAAAATAATTTAAAAATTCAATGTGAAAAACAATTGTTTTGAAGATTTTCAATGAAATATTTAGAGTTGGTCTTTGGATTTGTGTTGAACCCATGTTTTGGGTAAGCCTAAAATTAGAATGTAACAGATACAGTATTACTTGGTGTGGGTAAAATTGTAATGTTTCCAGAATCTCTCACCTGGCTTTAGTGCATCTGCATATCACTAGGTGTTTCCAAGGGGTGGAGAGCAGTGGTTCATCTCCATATCACTAGGTAATTACAAGGGAGAGTGAGGGCATATCTGAACCAGAGAGGTTGGGTGGAGCTCCCTTCTGCTGCAGCCTGGTCAGGAGAGAGACAGAACTAGTGCTTGTAAGAAATAAAAGGGTTTCTGAAATTTTATTTCTTCCTTTGACTGATTTTAGTTTCATATGTATTTTGCCCCAAGATTTTCCCCCAGAGTTACACCTGGATTTTTTTTCTTACCAGCCTTTCCATTGCACACTTAAATTTCTGAGTCTGACATTTCTGGAGGAAGAATGCTTTAAAGTAACAGAGCAGCAAGGAGACAGAAGAAAGTCTACTTTCAACACAATGCTAATAAACTTGGTACTCTGCTTGCCCATCCTTCAGGCATATTTCATTACCAAATCCCATGTTTGTAATGTCTTCATTCTGAAACGGTTGATGCTCTATTTCTCCAAATTCACTTCCCACACTTTTCTTAATTATCTAGCCACAAAATTTGAACAGCTAAGTATGGCTTCAAGGGAACCACACACACACACACACACACACACTAACACCTTTAGGTAATGCAAACATTTGGAGTAATTAGGTTATTCTCTCAGGTTGTAAAATTGAAATGAAAATCTCTATTGGTTTGATATCCTTTCTCAGAATTTTTCCAGAGTGATTAGATTATCATTCAAATTTATATACTTGATATGACTTATGTTATAAGAATCATACTAAATGTGAGAGATAGAGGTACTATGCTCAGTGTTGGAATTCTGATAATATTCTATTAAATTATCGGGGAACTTGTAGTATTAAAAGAATCTATCCCATTTTTATTGTTCTTTATATTGAATCCAAACTGGGACTATTATCTTCCACCTACTGGTACATTTTGTACCTTATGGGACACACAAAAGAAGTCTCCTTCAGAAAAATGTTATCTGTTCAAATATTTTAAAGTACTATTATTTCTTATACAGTTGACCCTTGAACAGCACAGGTATGAACTGCTCAGATCCACTTGTATGTGCATTTTTTCAATAACTATACTGGCAAAACTTTATTGGAGATTTGCAACAATTTGAAAAACACTTTTTTTCCTCTAACTTACTTTACTATAAGAACACAGTATATAATACATATATGAAATATGTGTTAATCACTGTTTATGTTATTGATAAGGCCAGTCAACAGTAGACCATTTATCAACAGTTAATTTTTGGAAGGAGTCAAACATTATACATGGATTTTTGACTATGCTGGAGGGTTGGTAACCCTAAACCTTGCATTGTTCAAGGCTCAATTGTATTAATATTTTCTTTTCAAGATGATATCCACGATTCAGTAAACCTTGCTCATGAAATATTTTCCATACAGCTCAATGAATTGGTAATCCCTTATACCAAATGTATTCTTCATTTCCTCATGCTTTATCCCTCTCTTTACAGTCATATTAACTAATTTGTTTTACTTACCGCTTCTTCATTGTCTCCTTTCATACATTGAAATAAAGTTTCCTGTAAAATGAAATTTATCTGTCTTTTTCATCATGGAAGCCCTAGAATATACAATTCTTGGCACATGTTCAATAATGGTATTCAATAAATGCCTGTTACATGAATGAATAAATGGACACACTTTTTAACTCTGAATGATCCTAGGGAGCAAGTTCTTCCTATAAACCTCTTATTTGGTATACGATAATGAGCTACAAGAGGACAAGTGAATTACTTTAAATCATTTAGATAGTTTGTAGCTAGGTTTGTACTGAAATGCAGATCAGTTAATTCTTTCCAGAGCTAATTATTATTATATCATCCAACCTTTCCCTGATAACTGAAATCTTCATAATCTCTGTTAAAATGTGACATTTCCAATTAGACATGATTTCCATACATTTTTGCATGCAGTTGGATTAATAATAGTATTATTTAATTATTTTTAATGTCATTTTCTAAAATTGTGTCACTTTTTTTTAACATGTATGTCCTTGTTACCTTACATTTGTGGCTAACAAATACTTCACAAATCTTAATATCAATTAAAGTTTTTGCATTTTCACATTTTGTTTATCCCCATTAAGATTTTAACTGTTGATTTCAATGCACGTTTCCAGGGTATTGAGATGATTCTAAATCTTAATACTGATATCAATGATATTAAATAGCAATTTCATATTTGTGCTTACCACAAATTTGATTAATACATTTATGCTTGAGGATGCAAAACAAAGTCTTAAGGGCTAAATTCGATTCACATAAACATTTTCATTAGCCAATATAGATATATTTTTTTAATATCCAAGAAAGTGTATTAATTTTCTCAGGCTGCTGCACCAAAACACCAAGAACTGGGTGGCTTAAACAACAGAAATTGATTCTTTCATAGTTTTGGAATTTAAAAGTCTGAAATCAAAGTGTTAGCAAGGACTTGCTCTCTTTGATGACTCTAGCAGAGAATCCTTCCTTGTCTCTTCCAATGCCTGGTGTTTGTCTGCAGTCCTTGTCATCTGCTGGCTTGTAGATACTTCCCTTCCAAGCACGTGACCATCCTCTTTCCCTCATGGCTCCACTTTGTCTTCTGTTGGTATGTCTGTTTCTGTATCCAAATTTCTCCTCTTTTATAAGTGTGCTACCTGACCTATTAGATGAGGGTCAGTACTACTGATTTCGTTTTAACTTAATTCCTCTGCAAAGATCCTATTTCCAAATAAAGTCACATTCTGAAGTTCTAATGATCAGGAATTCAATAAAGTTTTGGGAAGGGAGTACTAGGTAACCCATAACAAAGTGTTTGGATTTGTGATCTTTGCTCATAGTTGTAGATACATTTATTATACTTCTCATATTATGCATGTCATACATATCATACACATCAAGCATTTATATAAGTCCTAAATTCATGTATGTCCAATGTATGTGCATATAAATAGCATGTGATTTTATGTATATGTGTATACATATACTAATTTATATAAATATGTATAAATTATAAATTATATGGGAGTATATATGAGTATGTATGTGTGTATATGCATACATATGATAGCACAAAGTTACAAACTTTCTAGTCTGCATAAAACTTTTTTCTGCTTTTTTTCACACTAATGGTTAGTAATTAAGTAGTTGCTCAGAACATAGTACTTTACATGGTCAACTTATATTTGAAGTTAGTTTACCTGACTTCATTTTATACATAATGATGTCATAGGTCCCCATGTCCTTTTTCAATCTTGTAGCATATTCTAAAATGGAGCAAACAGAAGAATCCATTATCATCATAATATAGGCATACTGAAATGACATAAAGCATAGTGATATTTTTATAGATCCAATAACATCCAAAAGAAAACACAAATTCCTTTAAGTAACTCTGAAGTTGAAAGAAAATAGATTTTAGATGAATGAATGTGACTAACTCCAGATATTTTCCAGTTAAAGTCAGTCATTTTCTTATTTTTCATTATTTATAACTTAATATTAGAAAGAGCAGATGTCATCAACTTGCATATTTGTCTCAGTTAAAAATGTAGAACAAAAATATATTAATTTAAGAGCTTTCTATTCTTCCCAGTGGTACACATGGGAAAACAGCAAAATGGAGCATCAAATCCTAATTCTTTTAAGCAGAATTACACATTTGTCTAATAAATCTGTGGAAATTATTTTAATAACATATGGGTTACCATGGGATTTGTTGTGATAGGATAAAATGTGATAATATATAGTGGAAGTCTTACTTGCTAAAACTTAGTTCAAATTCCAGACATACTTTCTTAACTCAAGGAACAATAAGATCAAAGTGTTCAACCTGCTATTCTGCTGCTGGGAAATGATTCTCATGCAAACCATTCAACAGCTGCACCCACTGGCTACAAAGTTCACAGCTGACTGTGTGTAGGTTGGATTCCTGCTGTTTTTGTAGGATCTAAACGTCACTCTGGGGTGTGGCCTTCAGCTGGAGGGTTGGATAATGTGGAGACAAATAATAAATAATCAAAAGGGCCTGGGTAGAAATTTCTTTAACAGTTCTAGTTCAATTTCACACCTGGAGAAAAATTCAAGGTTTTTCAATCTCATTGCTGTGTCACACAAAGCAAACAACTTGTGCATAGTTGTACATTAGAAAGCCATTTATGACTCATCTCAGGGATAGATACTTTATTTATAGATATGAGCCATAGTTGTGTATGGATAGAATAACAGGCTCCATAAAAATGATTAAAAAGAAAAAAAACACTCTATCACAGACATAAATATTTAAAGTATACATTTTCCAACTAAAGGTTGTTATCACAGGAAGAGGGTGAGTTTGGAGGGATACCTGGTTCCCTTTTTTATTATTCTCAGCATATTAACTTTGAATTCCAAATATAAACTCTACATATTATCTTAAAACATAAATGATGTTTTGATGTAGTATCTCTCAATATAATTGATAGCCACACAGCCCTCTGATTTGAATTCCTTGCCAACACTCTCTCCTATAGACAATTGCTTTTTTAGTTGCTGTATTGGAGCCTTTTGCCTCAATGATCTTTTTCTATAGTGAACTTACATTATTTTAGGGAAGCCGAATTGAACTTGAAGAATTACCTTAGCCTTAAGAATTTTAATTTAAGAGAAATAAGTATAAACATTCAGTATTTTGGAAAGGATATCTTCCTATCACGGTATAATATTCATAATGCATACATATAAGGTTTATCTTTTCCAGGTCTATCAAGTTGTTATCCACTTAGTTATTTCTGATAGTCTAAAGAAAGTGTTAGAGAAGTAGATTCACTATTTGTTTTAATACTAGGGATATATATTACTGGAAAAATTATTTGATTTTGCAACTTATCACTTGATTACTTATTCATGTGTTTTCATTTAGTAAGTTCTTATGTAGTATGTGTTTTGGACAAGGAACTGTCCCAAGTGATTTAAACATTAATTAATTTAATCAACAAATGATTCTTGAAGGCTCTGAGATAAATTGGATTAATTTTGTTCAGCAGATATTCATTCCCTCCTCTACCCATTGTGGATTGGTTTATTACCTTGCCCAACTCAAGGTTTGTAATTGAGACTTACTTTGTCCCATGGATGGGTCTATTTGCTTACAAAAATCTAAACATATTTAATATGAGCAGACATCTTAAATGTGCTTACATGTTTTAGCTTGCCTCTTACACTCTTATGATTTATTAGGCACTGTCCCTTTAGCCTGGGTTCCAGAATGAACACATTAAGAAAAGAACTGAATCCAACTTCAGAGTCTAGCCAAGCAGAAGTGCCCACACAAGTCCATTATCCTAGGCCAGTTGAAACCCTTTTTTAGAGTTCCACTAAGTCTAACCTTAATGTTGCTATTTGCCAGCTGGCCTCCACCTAACTGTGAACCAGCAGGTGCCAAAGAGAGCTACCGTCCTTACAGGATAATTGACTCCAATTTTCACGGAAGGGTGGGTAGTTGCAACACAGTAGGAAAAGGAAGGAGTATGGTTTGACCTGAGTTGATTATTTGGGTCACTTCTTAGTACATCCATGTTGAGAAAAAATCATCAGTACCATACTTTGCAAGGGCATGTAACTGTAAGTAACCATAGATTGCAGGGTCTCAGTCCTTGGTAAGAATGAAGGTCTGGGTTATCAGGTGAGTAGCCTAGACCTGACCAAAGCATATGATAAGTAAAAATACTCAGTACCTCAGTGCCTACCAACTGTAGCAGCAGCTGCCATAGATTGTTCCACTACTTTTCCTCTTGTAAGCTTTTTTTCTTGTTCAGAAATTATTCCTTGCCACCATCACAAAGAAGAATCATTGTCTGCACAAAAGGAATTTTATGTGAGACACAAGTCAGTCTGAGTGGTATAAGGGATGACCTTATACAGATCCTGCCAGCACACCTCCATTTACGTGGTGCATTTATTACAGTTGATGAACCAATACTGATACATCTTTAAGTAAAGAACATAGCTCACATTACATGCTGTACTGTACATTCTATCAGTTCTGACAAATGTATAATGACATGTACTCACCATTGCAGTGTCATGCAGACTACTTTCACTGCCCTAGAAATCCCCTGCTCTACCTCCTCACCCATGTCTGCTCCTGCCACCCCCTGAACCCTTGACAGCCACTGATTTTCCTGTCTCTGTAGGTCTGCTTTTTCCACAGTGCCACATGGTTGGACCCCACCCTTTTGGTAACTGCTGAGGTTGCTACCACAGTAAGCTCAGGGACTTGCCAAGTGCTGCAATTTATCTTGGGCTGTAGAGATAGCCCAGCAGGACGTCTTTGGAGTCTTGGAATGAGCCATTGTAGAAAAGTACAATAGGAAGGAAAACTGTTCCTTTACCTCCAGCAAATGAGTTTTTCACAGCTTTTCAACTGTTCCTGTGTACCTTGCAGAGATATTTCAAGTGCAGTTGAAAACATGAGCAGCTTGCCCCAAAAAGAAGAAAACTTGAAAAACAAATTAAATAGTCATAAATCTAATCAAAATTATAAGTGAAAAATCACAATTGAGAGTCAGAGTTATGGAAGTAGGGATAGATCCACTGCACAAAAGCAAATCAAGCCATTAGGTTTGCTTTCAAATTCATCCTTTTCAAAAATATGTAAGTTAAATATTATGATCAAGCATAACATTTTTTCCAAAAGGTATGCTCCATTAATCTTTTTGGGAGCTATTCTACAATATACCCTGAAACCAACCAGGGTATAATGGGGTTGATTTGGCCATAGTCATTCTGCTACAAATGAAGCACTTTAATTTTTTATGGGGTTATATGTTGTGCTACTTAAAAACATGATTACTATTTTTATTATTACTTTATCTTTGCATTTGGAAAATATAACCAACTAATTGCATACCTCTGTCTAGATTCTTTCTGTTGGTATTATAACCACAAGCAAAGCAAACAGATCTTTATGTTACAAAAACATTTTGAAAATGTGCAAGAAAAGCAACAATAAACGCAACGTGCAGTTAGCACCATTTTCTCTAATCCACTATAGGCGATTACCCAGAAAGGGACCTGTTTATTCTACTCTTATTTTTTCTAGGGCAGTTGCTGATTGATTACTTACCATCTAGAAAATTGCTTCTTCTTTGTCATGCTGAAGTCTCACAAAGCACCAGTTTTAAATCAGTGACTGACTTTCTGTGATACTTAAGCTAATATGAAATAGTATGTCATTTGGAATTCAGTTATTCTAAAGAGTATTAGCAGTTATTCTCTCAAGAAAAAAAAAGATACACACTGCATTTGATATTACCTAATTTCTGAAGTTGGTTGAATTTAAAATAATCCCAAACACAATTTTCTTAAAAAAAACCAAACTGGTAGAAGTAGCCACAAATATGAATCTCAGTAGGGGATTAATTATTGTCTATCTCATTTAGATTGCCTCAGATAATAATTGTATGTTAGGATGCAAGATTAAGGTCTAAGGCTAGTAAGGTCTAAGTTACTGATAAAGGAAATATTGTTAAGTAATTATTTTAATACAACCTTCAAGTATGAAAATAAGCTAATTTTGACAGGATATATTCTTGACTTTTTAAAGGAAATCCAAGTCCATCATATGCAAAATGCTTATATAATGTGTCAACCATCAAACTGTGAAAAAGTACTCTTTTTATGCTTATCATTATTTTCTGAAAAGAATATTCTTTTCAGATAATAAATTTAATTGGCTATAAGTTTATATTATTAAACACACTCGATGTTTTCTTATAATAAGTTCTTAGAAGTAGAATCATAGGTCAAAATTATAATATGTATTATATATTTGATGTTTTAAATATACAATTTCTCTCCATTAAGTATACAGCATGTGGCACCCCTCCCATGGGTCTAAAAGAGCTCCCAAATCCTCCACAAATATACTAATATTTAATGTTGTTATCCCTAGATTCGGTGACAATTTAAGAAGTTAGCACAACTTTTACATTTATTTAAATTGTATTTTCTTCAATTAGTATTGGTGTCAGTTTACCTCTTTTCACTTATGTATTAGGAGTATTCATTCTTTTTTTAAATTTTTTATTAAGGTATTATTGATATACACTCTTATGAAGGTTTCACATGAAAAAACAGTGTGGTTACTATATTTACTCATATTATCAAGTCCCCCTCCATACCCCATTGCAGTCAATGTCCTTCAGTGTAGTAAGATGCCACAGAGTCACTGTGTGCCTTCTCCATGCTACACTATTTTCCCTGTGACCCCTCACATCATGTGTATTAAACATAATACCCTCAATCGCCTTCTCCCTCCCTCCCAACCCGCCCTCCCTCACCCCTCCCCTTTGGTAACCACTAGTCCCTTCTTGGAGTCTGTGAGTCTGCTGCTGTTTTGTTTCTTCAGTTTTTTCTTTGTTGTTAAACTCCACAAATGAGGGAAATCATTTGGCATTTGCCTTTCTCTGCCTGGCTTATTTCACTGAGTATAATACCCTCTAGCTCCATCCATGTTGTTGCAAATGGTAGGATTTGTGTCCTTCTTATGGCTGAATAGTATTCCATTGTGTATATGTACCACATCTTTATCCATTCATCTACTGATGGACAGTTAGGTTGCTTCCAAATCTTGACTATTGTAAATAGTGCTGCTTTAAACATAGGGGTGCATATGTCTTTGGGTAATTTCCAAGGAGTGGGATTCCCCGGTCAAATGGTATTTCTATTTTTAGTTTTTTGAGGAACCTCCATATTACTTTCCACAATGCTTGAACTAGCTTACATTCCCACCAGCAGTGTAGGAGGGCTCCCCTTTCTCCTCAACCTCACCAGCATTTGTTGTTCTTAGTCTTTTGGATAGTGGCCATCCTTACTGGTATGAGGTGATATCTCATTGTGGTTTTAATTTGCATTTCTCTGATGATTAGTGATGTGGAGCATTTTTTCATGTGTCTGTTGGACATCTGAATTTCTTCTTTGGAGAATTTTCTCTTCATATCCTCCACCCATTTTTTAATGGGGTTATTTGCTTTTTGGGTGTTGAGGTGTGTGAGTTCTTTATAAATTTTGGATGTTAACCCCTATTCCTTCTTTTACTATTGATTTAAATGACCTTTATTAGTGATTAAAGTTTTGTATGTTATCAATGCTGCCCACGTTTTCTCTTATTTACTTTTCAATTTTGCTCTCTCATCATTACTTAAACCACAGAAGTTATATGTTTGTTTGATCTGATTAGTCAATTTTTACCTTTGTGGTTTCTGTGCTTGGTGGTGAAAAGTGGTTTTGAAGCAAGAGTTTTCATTTTCAGTGAAGTTTTATTGAGCACATGTCCTAGCTTGGGGGAGAGAGAGTCAGTTAAGTGCTTGTCCTGAATGAAATTTCAGTCCAGTTGTGGAGATAGAAAAATAAACATACATTCATACAACAAAAGGAAATGTTTTACCAACAGCAGTCTACAAATAAATGCAAATTGATACAGTGCAAACTGAGAACATATGTACTAAGAATAAAGGAATGGGTAATTGAATGGAACTTTACAAGAGAGGGAAATTGAAGATAATAAAATGCACAAGGCATTCAAAACTTTCATGACATCTTTTTTTAGTGGCTCTTCTATACATCTCTGAATTATTCCACTGCATACATTTGACCAAGCTGGACATCGCTTCAATTTCACATATTTTCTTCTAAGACAAGAAGGATTCATATGCCATAAATACTTAGGTATAATGCTGTTTTCAGCATCATTTTATGAAAAAGAAAGAGATGGATATGGACAGGAAGAAAAATTATTTCCTTTATCACCCATTAACATACTCCACACCTCCCTAATCCAGTTATCCCTTCCTACCTATCTGCCAGACACTACTTCAGAAGCCTAGTTTCAGAGGTAAACAAAGAAATCTGTAGTAATAAAAAGCATAAAGTGTATAAGAAAGAAAACTGTAGTAGTGGTGAAAGTATTATGAAGTCATCAAAGGAATAAAAGCCAGAAAATAGGAAAACAGAACTGGTTATTTTCATTTCCAAAATATACATAATCTAGTTGTCATTTTTTGTGTCTGATGCTCATTTTTAGTGGGAAAAAAAGAACTTTAATTTTGGTAAAATGTTAGTGAAATGTTCTCCCTACTTTCTAATTATAACTTGATTTTATTCTAATGTCTTATAAATTCCCTGGGAGTTGTCTCTGCTGGCTCTTCCTCCAGTAGTCCCCAATACTCATTTCTGATGCCAAATGACATAGCAGAGGTGATGACAATGTGACAGTAGCTTATTTTCAGTTCCTGTGTCTTTATACTTTGTGGCTGTATCCTTTACCTTCTAATTTTCCTTCACTTGGGTTCTGAATGATCCAGTTCAAAAATCATGATTTTTTTTCTTGCTTGGAATTTCTGCCATGATTACTTAACTTCTGTAATACTACGGTGAGCAGGATAGCCAACTGAGGGTACAGATCAGGATAGTGAATTCATGTTATTTCCTTAAACCAAAGACATTAAAATGATGTTTTTCCTCTTCCTCTTTTGGAGCTAATTCAATTGCTGGATATTGAAGCACTACCGGGCAAATATTTTCAAGATAAAAATTCTCCTGAACCTGTAAAACTAACTTTTTTTTTGGAAAAACAAAGTATTTTCTTCTCTCTCAAAATCCTCATCTACAGTTTTGTAGATCATCTTCCCCAAACTTAGAATGGGAAACAAAATGCAAAAGGACATCTGCTTTTCCTTCTAACCCACAGTAAGGTTGTTTTAGTTCTGGACAATAATTGCCTTCTAAGATGTGTACCTAATTTATCATATTTTAGTCCTTTAGACAGTTCTATGAAAGCTTCGTATTTCTTACCATATATTCCTCCTTCATATGATATTTGCGCTTTTATGACCAGCATTTAACAGGTTGCATTCAAGGGGAAACATGGAACAGTGAAGATCTCTTATAATCAGACAAGGCAATAACTCACTTTCAAAAAAGCAACATGCCATACAACATGTCTCATTGCCTAGTATGTTCAATTACAAGTGCATATTATTTTAGAATGTGAACAAATGTATGTTTTTTTCTTAAAGAAGAAGAGTAAAATCTTTATAGATTTTTGAGAATATCCTAGTAACTTCTACAAGTTTTATTATTTCATCATCCTATTGTGGTTACACAGTATTTTGCCCAAATCTCTAAAATAAACCCCTACTAATTTACAGAAAAGTCTCATGATATACAGTCAAAAAATAAAAGTCTACAATTTACATTATTGAAGGTCTGAATTATGCCTCAAATAAAGACTTCATAACTTTCTTTTTTTTATTGAAATATCATTGGTATACAATCTTATACTGGTTTCAAATGTACAACACAGTCATTTAACAGTTATCCATATTATTAAATCCTCATCCCCTGTAGCGTGGTTACTATCTATCAACACAGAAAGATGTTACAGAATCTTTGAGTATATTCTCCATGCTGTACTGCCATCCTCATGACCAATTTATATTGTGATTGAGAATTATTGTGCCCTTCTATCCCCCTCACCCTCTCCATTCCATCCTAACCCTCTCCTCTGGTAACCACTAGTCACTTCTCAAAGTCTATGAGTCTACTGCTGTTTTGTTCATTCTGATTTGTTTTGTTTTCATACTCCACAAATAAGTAAAATCAAATCATATTTGTCATTCTCCATCTGGCTTAATTCACTGAGCATAATACCCTCTAGACCCATCCATACTGTTGCAAATGGCAGGATTTCTTTTATTTTTATGGCTGAATAATATTCCATTGTGTATATATACCACATCCTCTTTATCTATTCATCTATTGACAGAAACTTAGGTTGCTTCTGTATCTTGGCTATTGTAATTAATGCAGTGATAAACATAGGGGTGCATATGTCATTTTGAATAAGGGATTTTATTTTCTTCTGGTAAATTCCTAGAAATGGAATTACTGGATCAAATGGTATTTCTATTTTTAGTTTTTTGAGGAACTTCCATACTGTTTTCCACAATGGTTGAAACTAATTTACATTCACACCAACAGCGAAGGAGTGTTCCCATTTCTTCACATCCTTGCCAATATTTGTTATTTCTTGTCTTTTGGGCAGTAGCCATTCTACCTGGTGTGAGGTGATATCTCACTATGGTTTTGATCTGCATTTTCCTGCTGATTAGTGATGTGAAACATCTTTTTATGTGTCTGTTGGTCATTGTATTTCTTCTTTGCTGAAATGCCTGTTCAGATCCTCTGCCCATTTTTTAATCATTTTATTTGTTTTTCGGGTGCTAAGGCATTTGAGTTCTTTATATATTTTAGATGTTAACCCTTTATCAAATGAGTTGTCTATGAATATATTCTTCCATACTGTAAGATGCCTTTTGTTCTGCTGATAGTGTCCTTTGCTGTAAAGAAGTTTTTAGTTTAATGTAGTCATAAAAAATGTGTGTGTGTTTTTGCAAAATTATTTTTTTCCATTTCATAGTGTGTACCAGATACTGATGAAAATAAATTTTAATTTTACTGTGTGTTTTAAGATACTGTTCTGCTAATCATTTTGATTTAGGGATTTCTTCTGAAAACTATTTTGCATTTCGATAATGTCAGTGAGATCAGATCTATTGTGGCACATAATGTTTGACTGCATCATGATAGGATAAAAATGAAGGAAAAACAAAATATCATAATCTGGACTGAATATTCTATGTGTTTACCATTCATAAAAACAAACATCAGAGAACCTCAATTCTAGAGTGGTCAACTAAAGTCATCTTGAAAGTATAACCAGAGTCACCCTCTTTATCCTTAAAATTCTTCTGCAATGTCTTGCCTGTTGTACTAATGCAGTGTGACTCCAAATGGAGTAAAGAAAATAAAAAACTCAGAATAAAATGCTTGGTAAATCAAGAAATAATTTCTCCTAATGTGCTTTAGAAGTATTTGAAAGAGAAAGGGGCATGAAATGTTCTATAAAGGTAGTAAAACCATCATGTCACAAATTTATTGAAAAATTGTGAATTTATCAATCCTTTCAAAAATTTCTTTTGCCATGATTATTATTTGCCATTCCCTCATTACCTATAAATATTGGTCTTATCTTGAGTATTTGACTCCTGTAAGGTAGTATGCAATATAAAAACTTATTGTTTCTTAAGGAGACAGAAGGCTTACTTTCCAATAAATAAATATGAATATATTTTATGAAAGTAGATTCAAATTTTGAAATTAATGTTCGTGTAGGATATGTGTTGTATGGAGTTATAAAATCAATTGGGCTGGAATTTTTATATAGCATAATATACAAACATAGCTGTAGGAAAGTTGAAACACTCATACTTGACTCTCTGTGATTAGGCCTTATTTGCCTTTTTGGTCTAATTTCTGGTAACTACACTCTTAAGATCAAAGTTCTATTTAAATTGAACTTCATTCTATTCCTAGAAAAACTCTATGCCTGCCCCACCCTTTTCTTAGACCATGTTTTCTACCTGGAACACTTTCTTTCACTGATTCAGGCATTTAGTTCCTTCTAAACCTACTGGCTGGTATTTCAGGCTCAGTTTTCTGATTCTTCGAATCCGGGTCAGCTGTCATTCCCATTGCACCCTCTGCTGGTCATTCCCATATCCACCTTTATTGATGAAGCCAATTCTGATAATTCCATACTTTTTACACTAGCGGCAGTTTTAGAAAAAAATAGGCTCTCCAATTCTAGACAATAGAACCAGAAATAAATTCTTTTGGAAGACCTCTAAGCTTCCTGATTCACCAAATAGAGACACAGGAAGCTATAGCGTCTCTTTTATTTTTAAAGTGTATTGCAATTATTGTTGCTCCTGCCATTGTTGATGATTTTTTTTTACATGATTCCTGAGACTTTCACTGTTGTATCTTTAGCAGCTTGAGGTTGAAATCAACGAAATATGGAGGAATGAAGATGTGAGAACATACTCAGTTTCTCTCCATATTGTGGTGTTGATGAATCAGCCACCTTTGAGGTCTATTTTAGCAGCCATTTAGTATTCCAGAATCTGACTTGCTGTACATGTTTGCAGAATCTTCTGTCTTTTGAAGAAGAGCCTGAAACTTATTACCAAATCTGAAAGTGCCTTGTATTCTTATTCATTGCCTTTCTTGAGTTGGGAGACATTTTCCCATGGATTTCTTACAATCCTGCACAGCTGGAGTCCCTTGAGCAAAGGCATTTACTGCCAATTTTGTGTATGGAGACATTCCAGGATATTTTTTCCCTTTTTGGAGGGGATTTGTTTATATCTTAGGGTAATAAACATAGAGACAGCTTCCCTTTTACCCCCAGAGATATTTGTTTACAATTCAGAGTAAAGATAATGTTCCTGTTGCTCTTTCTCTTTCTGGAAGGGAGGAGAAACAAGTCATGAGCAGCAGCCCTATGTAAGATCAAATTCTTAATTCTGAGCTCTCTCTTTTGTTGTGCATCCAATTGCATGTGTAGATAACTTGTGGCTCTCATTATGCTGCCCTTAGGGAACTGAAGTATGTAGGAAACTATTGTCAGAGTGATAAATAGTCTTCGTCTCTGAACAAGGAGTCATATGTATTTTACTAGCCTTCCAAAGGTAGGTATTCAACATAGCAGCTTCTGTCCCAACACTCAGCAGAATGGACTCAGCATCGCAGCATGGTCCCTGACTTTCTATGGCAGGCAAACTTGCTAGTTTGCAAGCAGGGTAAAATCACAGACTTTTCACAGTTTAACCCTTGGCATCTTATGACTAGACTGTAGTCACATAACTGAATCCAACAAATGGCTACACTTGCCCCTTACAATGTTGAATTTCTAGACACAGTGGTTGCATTTTCCGGCATCCATAGGTAGTCCAAGCTACTTGACCTGTGCCTAATGGCACCATCAGCCTGGTCAAATAAAACCCAAGCCCTTTCACGTAACTCCCAAGCTTTCGTTTCCTATCAGAGGATTTATTATTCTCCAAAATACCACAGTCTGATTTACTTGTTTCCTGCCTCCCTACTCTGGAATGTAATCTATGTGAAGGAAAAGATTGTATATGTTATTTCCTTTGTCTGCACATGATACCCTCTTAAAAATATTTCAGAGGGAATAAAATTTGGAAAAAATTATCATCACCTTTCACTGTTTTTCTCTTGTGGAAATTCTCCATTGTGTGGAAGGAGTAGTTTGGTTTCTTTTTTCTTTTTTAACATCTATGAATTGAACTTTTTTTCTTAAATATCTAGAGAAAAAATAGAAATGTGACCATAGAGAATATATTGCCAATATAATTAGCAGTTATAATAGTTATCTAGCTACACAGTGAATTACTCAAAAATTTAATGGTTTAAAACAATAAACATAATCTCACACAGTTGTTTTGAGTAGAGAATCCTGGAATGGCTGAATGCTTCTGAATCTGAATCTCTCATAAGGTTCCTGCTAAGATTTTGACTGTGGCTACAGACATCTGAAGTCTTGGGTATGGCTGAAGGATCTATTTTCATGATAGACTCACTCCCAGTTTTGGCAAATGATATGGCTATTGTAAGGAGCCCTCAGGTTTTCACCACATGAACTTATTCTTAGAGGTGTTGGATATAACTTATAACAAAGCAACTGAATACTTTGAAAGGAAGTCACCCAATAGAACACAGATGTCTGCATGTGTTTTATTATCCAACCTTAAAGTCACATTCTGTAATTTCCATAATATTTTATTGGTTACTCTGGTCAGCTACATGTCACATTGGAAGAGACTCTATCAGGGCCTAAGCACCACAACATGAGAATCACTGGTAAAAGTACTGGAGGCTGGTGACCACAGCAATCAGGAAGCCTTGCAAGTGTTCATGCAATTAACGTAAAGATCTTAAGATATTTTTAAGACCTGTAAAGCATTTTCATTGATTGACAGAGGAATGACGGGACAGGTCAAATAGAATAAAGTGTGTAGTTTTGTGATAGTATATGAGATTACTTTCTTTCACACCTACTTGATTGGGCAGTTGTAGTAGCCAAATTGGACATATTTTGAACGATTTGACAACTCTAACATAGTAGTAATATGTATTAATTACAGGATTTAATTATTTTCCTTATCAAGGACATGACCTCTCAACCAAAGAATGTTCAATAGAGCTAATTTAACCAATATGGAGATCAAATTGGTGATACATTCTTCCTGCATTTTATGGATGTTGGCAGGTTATATAACAAACTGACAGAAACCCAAGACTTCCTCATACACAGTGAGTTCTCATGCTACTATTACTAACTTCAGTCCCTGGCAGATGTTTTCACTAAAGGAATACTAAATTCTGGTGGAACCTAAATATATGACCATTTATTCCATTTATTAGATGGTATCCATCTTGTATTTATACTTTGATCAATGTCCAAAGAATTACATAGATTCTTCTAAAACACAGTGAAGAGAGACATTAAAGAACATTGTGTGATGTGTGGTGTATTTTTAAAATAATTTTCTTCTCAATGTATAGAGAACCTTTGATGAAAGTGTGTTGGATAGAGAAGCATTTGGCTAACCCTCTACCTCACCAGTATTTACCTGTCATTTTTATCTTTTTTATATACTGTGTAACTTAGGTATTACTTTTCCTACTGAGTTCCATTGACTCAACTTTTTCTTCTCTACCCAGTGCCAATGGTGTCTATTAAAAAGCCTCTTATGCATTTCATTTTAATTCTCTGTTGTCAAACTTTTTACAACTTTGATTTATTAATATCATTCTGAGTTTTTAGTGAAAATATTGCTCTACATAGTTAATCAATATTTAAACTTATACCCCAACTTATGCCTAATATAATATATACTGTTCTCAAAGCTGTTCTCAATTGTGTCTTGAAGTGTTTAAGAGTAAATGTTCTGAACAATTGTAATTATTTTTAAAGTTAATCATATGTCCTTAATTTTGCTAATGTTAAAAAATGCAGTTCTTATGTTTCTAATAATAAAAAATATTTTGAGCTGTTGTGATATTATAATTTATAATAAGAAATACATATCTGGCCAATATATGTCTTTGGATAGTTCTTAAGTGGAAGGAGAGATAAAGGTGTCTTTTGTTATGTTAATGAGACAACTTTTGGAATGAATCTAAGGATGGGAGCTAGTCATCAGAGGAACCAACCATTTGATTAAAACATTGGAATTCTCAGTCCTATCTCTTCTACCTCCAGGGAAGTGAAAAGGGCTGGAGGAAAAATCAATTGCATGGCTAATGATTTAATCAATGGTGCCTATTAATGACACCTCCTTGAAAAAAAACAAAATTTCAGAATTTGGAAACTTTCTGGGTTGGTGAAAATGTGGAGATCCAGGGAGAGGCATTGGAGAGAGCACAGAAGCTTTGTGCCCTTACCCCATGTCTTGCTCTATGTATCTTTTTCATTCAATTGATCCTAAGTTACATCACTTTATGATAAATGATGATCTAGTGAGTAAAATGTTTCTCTGAGTTCTGTGAGCCACTGTAGCAAATAAATCAAACCCAAAGAGTGTGTTATGGAGGAAATCTGCAATCTACAGCAGTTGATCAGAACCAGAGATGACCAACTGGACTTGGAATTGACTTCTGAAGTTAGCGGGATGACTTGTGGTCCTCAGTCCTAAACCTAGAAATCTAATGCTGTCTCTGGGTAGATAGTGTTAAAATTGACTTGAATTGTAAGACACCCAACTTGCGTCCCAAGCATT
The DNA here is from genome assembly GCF_040802235.1 of Manis javanica. NCBI lineage: Eukaryota > Metazoa > Chordata > Mammalia > Pholidota > Manidae > Manis > Manis javanica. The sequence goes on from NC_133158.1 coordinate 104,303,666, forward strand.
GCTTGCTGGTATGGGGTACTGTCCCACTTCAAAACTGGTAACTAAACCCAAAATAGCTATGTTAAAGTAAAACAGATAATCTGAACTCGTTGTGTCTTTTTGTTTTCTTGGTTTGGATGAGTACTTTCATTTGGGTCAAAGTTCTGTGTGAATTGTCAGTTTTATGTAGGAAATTTATGATATGTATCTTAGCTCCTCACAAGTTAATATAGCTGAACTTACAATTTTACATGCTTCAAAATAAATGTAAATAGAAAACATGAATGTTTAAGACTTTATTTTTTTAACTTTCTCATTATGTCTAATGTCTAATTCATTGTATGTGACTATTAGGTATCTTCTGGCACTTTAATAGTCCAGGTTTTTTCCTCCTACTGAAAATCTGTTCTCATATTATTTTCCCAAGGTAGTGACTATATTGCATTTTTAAAAGTTTAATCTTGTTGGAATTTTTCTCACAGATATTTTTTAATAAAATTCACTTATGATATAAAACTATTTAACAGTTTACCTCAATTCTTACAGTTAAAATTTTATGATGTGTACCTTATACACTATTATTAATCAAAATAAAACTGTTCAAATTACATGAAGGGACCAAATGTTTCTATTTTTTTAGAAGCAGATACAAGATAGGAAGTTTCTATCATTCTTTATTGTGAAAGTGAATAAATGAAACCTCAATAAAAATGGAGTGAAGAGTCCAAAAGGGGCACTCTCACACCCTAGTACTTGTCATCACTTTCAGACCCCAACAAGATATACCTTGCACTCCCAATAGGAAGAAACCTACTTTACTACTCCAGCAGAAAGAAGAAAGAATTTCTCTTAGTCCATCAACAAAGTTTCTATTACCCAATAAGAAGATGCCAAAACTCAGCCAATGAGAAACTGTCACCATATGGAAGTCTCACTTTTCTCCGCTGGATTTTCTTTCAAGGCAGCCCCTCCCAATTTCCTCCTTTTCTCTATAAAGCAACTTCTTTCTCCTTTGATCTCTAGACAGGCCTGTGGTTTGCCAAAGCTTGCATGTCCTGAATTGTAATTCCTCTGCTATACTTGAATAAACCATTTTGCTGGTAAAATAACTGTCTGTTTCACTTCTTTTTTTATTTAAGGTATCATTGATATACAATCTTATGAAGGTTTCACATGAGCAACATTGTTGTTACAACATTCAACCATGTTATCAAGTCCCCCCATGCACCACATTCCAGTCACTGTCCATCAGCAAGTATAATGCTATACAGTCAACATTTGTCTTCTCTGTGCTATACTGCCTTGCCTGTGAGCCCCCTACATTATGTGTACTAATTATACTCCCCCTTAATCCCCTTCTCCCTCGCTCCCCACCGCCCCCCACCGGCTCTCCCCCACACCTCCCCTTTGGTAACTACTAGTCCCTTCTTGGAGTCTGTGAGTCTGCTCCTGTTTTGCTCCTTCAGTTTGCTTTGTTATTATACCACAAATGAAAGAAATCATTTGATACTTGTCTTTCTCCACCTGGCTTATATCACTTAGCATAATACCCTCTAGATCCATCATATTGTTGCAAATGGTAGGATTTGTTTTCTTCTTATGACTGAATAATATTCCATTGTCTATATGTACCACCTCTTCTTTGTCCATTCATCTGCTGTTGGACACTTAGGTTGCTTCAACATATTGGCTATTGTAAGTAGTGTTGCAGTAAACATAAGGGTGCATACCTCTATTTGAATCTGGGATCATGTTTTCTTTGGGTAAATTCCTAGGAGTGGAATTATGGGGTCAAATGGTATTCCTATTTTTAGTTTTTTGAGGAACCTCCATACTGTTTTTCACAGTGGTTGAAACTAATTTACATTCCCACCAACAGAGTAGGAGGGTTCCCCTTTTTATACATCCTCGCCAGCATTTATTGTTTCTTGTCTTTTGGATGTTGGTCATCCTAACTGGTGTGAAGTGATATCTCATTGTGGTTTTAATTTGCATTTCCCTGATAGTTAGCAATGTAGAGGATCTTTTCATGTGCCTGTTGGCCATCTGAATTTCTTCTTTGGAGAAGTGTCTATTCATATCCTCCACCCATTTTTTAACCATGTTATTTGCTTTTTGGGTGTTGAGGCATGTGAGCTCTTTATATATTTTGGATGTTAACCCCTTATCAGATATGTCATTTATAAATATATTCTCCCATACTGTACAATGCCTTTTTATTCTGCTGATGGTGTGCTTTGCTGTACAGAAGCTTTTTAGTTTGATGTAGTCTATTTGTTCACTTTTGCTGTTTCCTAAGCTGAAGAGATGTGTTCAGGAAAAAATTGCTTGTGTGTATATTCAATTTTTGCCTATGTTTTCTTCTAGGAATTTTATGATCTCATAACTTATATTCAGGTCTTTGATCCACTTCGAGTTTACTTTTACGCAGGGGGTTAGACAATAATCCAATTTCATTCACTTACATGTAGCTTTCCAGTTTTTCCAACACCAGTTGTTGAAGAGGCTGTCATTTCCCCATTGTATATCCATGGCTCCTTTATCATATACTAATTGGTCATGTATGTATGGGTTTATATTTGGGCTCTCTGTTCTGTTGCATTGGTCTATGGGTCTGTTCTTGTGTCATACCATTTGTTGTTATACCACAAATGAAAGAAATCATTTAATACTTGTCTTTCTCCACCTGGCTTATATCACTTAGCATAATACCCTCTAGATCCATCATATTGTTGCAAATGGTAGGATTTGTTTTCTTCTTATGACTGAATAATATTCCGCTGTCCAGTGTGTCTTGATTACTGTGGCTTGTAGTAGAGCTTGAAATTGTGGAACATAATCCCCACAGCTTTATTCTTCCTTTGCAGATTTGCTTTTGGCTATTTGGGATCTTTTGTGATTCCATATGAATTTTAGAACTATTTGTTCTAGTTCATTGAAGAATGCTGTTGGTATTTTGATAAGGATTGCACTGAATCTATAGATTGCTTTAGGCAGGATGGCCATTTTGACAATATTAATTCTTCCTGTCTGTGATCCTGGGATATATTTCCATTTATTGGTATCTTCTTTAATTTTTCTTAAGAATGTCTTGGAGTTTTCAGGGTATAGTTCTTTTATTTCCTTGGTTAGGTTTATTTTTAGGTATTTTATTCTTTTTAATGCCATTGTAAATGGACTTGTTTTCCTGATTTCTCCTTCTGCTAGTCCATCATAAGTATACAGAAATGCAACAAATTTCTGTGTGTTAATTTTGTATCTTGCAACTTTGCTGAATTCAGATATTAGTTCTAGTAGTTTTGGGGTGGATTCTTTAGGGTTTTTTATGTACAATATCACATCATCTGCAAACAGGGACAGTTTAACTTCCTCATTGCCAATCTGTATGCCTTTTATTTCTTTGTGTTTTCTGATTGCTGTGTAGTTCCAGAACTACACTGAATAACAGTGGAGAGAGTGGGCATCCTTGTCTTGTTGCCAGTCTTGAAGGAAAAGCTTTCAGCTTCTTGCTGTTAAGTATAATGTTGGCTGTGGGTTTGTCATATATGGCCTTTATTATATTGAGGTACTTGGCCTCTATACCCATTTTGTTGAGAGTTTTTATAATGAATGGAGGCTGAATTTTGTTGAATGCTTTTTCAGCATCTATTGAGATGCTCATGTGATTTTTGTCCTACTGTTTGTTGATGTGGTAGGTGATGTTGATGTATTTTTTAATATTGTGCCATCCTTGCACCCCTGGAAGAAATCCTACCTGATCATGATGGATGATCTTTTTGATGTATTTTTTATTTGTTTGCTAAAATTTTATTGATGGTTTTTGCATTTATGTCCATAACGGATACTGGTCTGTAATTTTCTTTTTTGTGTGTGTGGTGTTTTTGCCTGGTTCTGATATTAGAGTGATTATGGTCTCATAAAATGATTTGGGAAGTATTTCCTCCTCTTCTACTTTTTGGGAAACTTTAAGTAGGATGAACATTAGGTCTTCTCTAAATGTCAGATAAAATTCAGCCGTGAAGCCATCTGGTCAAGGGATTTTGTTCTTATGTAGTTTTTTAATTACTAATTCAATTCATTTCTGGTAATTGTTCTGTTCAGATTTTCTGTTTCTTCCTTAGTCAGCCTTGGAAGGTTGTATTTCTCTAGAAAGTTGTCCATTTCTTCCAGGTTATCTAATTTGTTAGCACATAATTCTTCATAATATTCTCTCATAATTGTTTGTATTTCTGTGGTGTCCATAATGATTTTACCTTTCTCATTTATGATTCTGTTTATGTATGTAGACTCTCTTTTTTTCTTTGGTAAGTCTGACTAGGGGTTCATCTATTTTGTTTATATTCTTGAAGAACCAGCACCAGCTTTCACTGTTTTATTCTTCTCAATTTTATTAATTTTTGCTCTGATCTTTATTATGTCCCTTCTATTGACTATGGGCCAACAAAACTCATTTGTTTTTTTTCTAAATTGCAAATTTAGATTTGGAATTGTTCTTGTTTCCTGAGGTAAGCCTGTATTGCTATACATTTTCATCTTAGAAATGCCTTCACTAAATCTCACAGGTTTTGGGGTGTGGAATTGTTGTTTTCATTTGTCTCCATATATTGCTTGATCTCTGTTTTTATTTGATCATTGATCCATTGCTTTTTTAGGAGCTTGTTGTTAAACCTCCATGTGTTTGTGGACTTTTTCATTTTCCTTGCATAATTTATTTCTAGTTTCATATGTTTGTTGTCTGAGAAACTGGTTGGCACAATTTCAATACTTCTTAATTTTCAGAGGCTCTTTTTCTGGCCTAGTATGTGAGCTATTCTGAAAAATGTTCCATGTGCACTTGAATAGACTGTGTATCCTGCTGCTTTTGGGTGGAGTGGTCTACAGAGGTCTGTTAGGCTCATCTGTTCTAGTGTGTTGTTCAGTGCTTCTGTCTCCTTACTTTCTGTCAGGCTGATCTGTCCTTTGGAGTGAGTGGTGTGTTAAAATCTCCTAAAATGAGTGGTTGGCATTCTATTTCCCCCTTTAATTCTGTTAGTCTTTATTTCACATATTTAGGTGATACTGTGTTGGATGCATACATATTTATAATGGTTATATCATCTTGTTGGATTGACCCCTTTATCATGATGTAATGTCCTTCTTTTTTGCTTGTTACTTTCTTTGTTTTGAAATCTTTTTTGTCTGATATTAGTATTACAACTCCTGCTTTTTTCTCCCGATTATTTGCATGAAATATCTTTTTCCATTCCTTCAATTTTAGCCTGTGTATGTTTGGTTTGAAATGAATCTCTTGTAGGCAGCATATAGATGAGTCTCTTTTTTTTCCATTCTGTAACTCTATGTCTTTTGATTGGTGCATTCAGTTCATTTACATTTAGGGCAATTATCGATAGATATGTACTTATTGCTATTGCAGGCTATAAATTTGTGGTTACCAAAGATTCAAGGGAACCTTCTTTATTATCTAACACTCTAACTTAACTAGCTTATTATGCTATTTCAAACACAATTTCAAGGTTCTTTTTTTTCTCCCTTCTTGTTCTTCCTCTTCTACTCTTTATATATTGGATGTCATATTCAGTACTCCTTGTGTATCCCTTGACTGACTTTGCTGGTAGTTGATTTAATTTTGCATATGCTTAGTAATTAGTTGGTCTACTTTCTTTACTGTGATTTTATTTTCTCTGATTACAGCTATTTAACCTTAGGAGCACTTCCATCAAAAGCAGTCTCTCCAAAATACACTGCAGAGATTGTTTGTGGGATGTAAATTCCCTCTACCTTTGCTTATCTGGAAATTGTTTAATTACTACTTCAAATTTAAATGATTAGCTTGCTGGGTAGAGTATTCTCTGTTGGAGGCCCTTCTGTTTCATTGCATTGAATATATCATGCCACTCCCTTCTGGCCTGTTAGGTTTCTGCTGAGAAATTTGATGATAGCCTGATGGGTTTTCCTTTGTATGTGATCTTATTTCTCTCTCTGGCTTCTTTTAATACTCTCTTCTTGTCCTTGATCTTTGCCATTTTAATTATTATATGTCTTGATGTTGTCTTCCTAGGGTTCCTTTTGTTGGGAGATCTCTGTACTTCTTTTATCTCTTTCTTGAAGTCCTCCCTGAGATTTTGAATATTTTTCTGTAGCTCCATAGCATTTTTATGATTTTTATGTTGAAATCTTCATCAAGAAAATTGGTTTCAGGTTCACTTAGCCTTCTGTCTGGTGTTTGTGGGATCCACGTTTATACAAAATTCTTTTGCCATTTTGTATTCCTAATAATTATTATTGAATAATAACTTTTTGTAGGCAGCACCCTCTAGTGCCCAGCCCCAGGAGCAATGGTGGGGTCACAAGCATGAACTGCCAACACCTGCTGGGAAGAAAGAGCTCTTTCCTGCTTCCCTGCTTCAATGCCTGCTTCCACTGCCAGATCCAGTGGGCCAAGTGCACAGAGAGGTATTTCTGCATTATGCCCCTGTAGCTGCCAAAATTGGGGCCACCTCAGGCTGGCCTAGCTCAATGGCCAGGGCAGTAGGTGTGCAGACCAGTGCCTGTCCAGAGGAAGCAGTGGCAGGCTCTGTATTGTAGTGGGGGGCCTCAGGGCTGCATTGCCAGCCAGTGGGATGCAACATCTGAAGCTCCTGAAAGTTCCCAACCTGCTGGGTTGAATGTGCTGGGATGATTTTGTCCACCTGCCATTTCTCCTGAGCAGCATGCTTTGTGTTATCTTTGCCCTTTTAGCACCTCTCTCACTGTTGGATAATCTTTCAAATTGCCTACCTTTCTTTTGTTGCAGAGCAGCTGGTTGTGTATGTTCTCCACAAGCTAATGGAATCTCAGTCTCTCCAAGAACTCCACCTGTCTTTTCCCTCCAACCCCTCTAATCTCCACAGCACCACGTAATGTGGGTTCATGTTCCTGGAGCAGATCTCAAGGGTTGGGACTGTTTAGCAGTTCTGGGCTTTTACTCTATCCCTGCTCCATTTCTCTTCCTCCCAACTGTGAGTTTGGGTTGGGGGAGAGCTTCGGGCCTGCCAGATTGTGGCTTTGCTACTTTACCCTCTCCTGTGAGGTCTTCTCTTTTCCCCAGATGTAGGCAGTCTTTCAGGCTTTGGGTCACTCTTTCTGGATTAGTTGTGTTTGCTGTATTTTTGTGTTATATGTGGTTTTTGGAGAAAGTTTCTGCCTCACTTCTCATGCCACCATATTTTTCCATGAAAAAAGCTTTTTTACTTTTAAGGTTGACACTACATACTGATAAAATGCTTCCTTGTACAACTAATTAAGCATTTCACATCATACCTTTCTTTTGTAGGTTGAACCCATATTCCTAGAGATTAAATTGGTCAAGATTCAAAGATGCTTGGTAAAATGTGTTAGTAAACTACAATTATCTACACAAACAAACTCATGCAATCAAACAAATCTATCACATAAAACATGCTGCTAAAAATAGAATTTCCTGATTTTAAATAATAGGTGTTTGTTTTGTCTTCAAATTTAGGCTGATTTTGAAGTTTTTGATAATCTGATTATAATTTCACTGTTAAGGTTGACACCGAACCAAGGTATTACAATACAAAGAACCAAGATCTATTTTTTAAAAGGTGTTAAATATGTCTCCTATGATAATCATATTTTGTGCTCTATCATTACATATAAAATACTTTGCAATTATCTATTTTCTTTTTCCTCAGCTAAATGTTCAGCTTCATGTTGTCAGGTCTATATCTATCTACTTGCTATCTTTATATTAAAAATGCAAAATAGATATTATTTGGGGGCATTAAAATATTCTAAACTTTCTACAAAGTGTTTTCCCAGCAATTAAGATTACTGAAGAATAGTAGACATTCAGGAGTGGAAATGGACTTTGAGATCCAGAGGAATTTCTTACTCTTGCACATGAGGCCAATTTTATCAGACATTTTATCAGGTCTAACAGCTTGTTATTAGAAGGCAAGATGAAAACATAACTTATGCACTCAACAAATGTGCATTAAATACTATGCAACAGGTAACTGGAATTGGTGGTCTTCATTGGGTATAATCATAAAATTAACTATTTATTCTTCTATCTTTGTAAGCCTTCTCAGTATGGATAGTTCTCCCCTTAATCTTGCTTGAAAAGCTTGCATAACTCCATGATATTTTTTATCATTATTAAATAATAGAAAGTCCAATAGTCGCTTCTTAAAGAAAAAACGGCTGAAATTCAGTAATTAGAGACATCCAATGTTTTAATCCATACTGCAATCATCATTCAATGATGAGATTTCTTTCACCCCAGCTAACAACAGTGGTAGAGGGTGGCCAACTTTCTTGAAGTAGGGCTACAGGCCCTTGACTCTCATTACTCATCAGTTTACTTTCTTTTTCTGTGATTTTCACTTCATCAGGGTCAAAGAAGTTGGAAATAATAGGTGAAGACATCAGAAGGATTTAATTTTTGGTACTATGATAGATGACTTTGTATTCTCTGAAGTCATAAATGTTTAAGCCTTCTACTTCACAGATATTTTCTGAGCTCTCTGCTAGTTCCTTCAATTGATATGACATGTTCTCTGTTTTATTTTTGTAACCAGCCTCACCAGATTTACACACATTAGCATCAATTCCCTGGAGCACAGCCTACAACCTCCCACTGTTGTGTCCTATAAACCTGGTTGACTCTCTTCTGCTGACTTCCCTATGGTAGTTGCCTAACATGGCCCCAGGAATCACACACCTTTGGTCCATTACTAGTGGGTAATTACTTTTGAATTTTAGCCCTCCTTCCTGATGCCATTGGTCACTACTTTTCTCAAGTGTGAGTTAGTCTTATTCTCTGTGCCTTTCCAACAGCATAAAATACACAATAAACTCTAGGGTTGACCTAGTTGAAAACCCTCTGACTAAGCCTCATGTTAGAGAAAAAAACCCATCCTAAGATTACTACATATTTTGGTGGTGCATGGATTAAGACTCAAAACAATTCTTATAAATCTGGCTCAAAAATTTCCCTTCAATATCTACCCCTTCAAACACTTCACATCATAGATATGAGTAAGGGAACCACTTACCAGGCATCAGCTTTAAAGCTCCAGCAAATCTAGAGAGATACAAAAATTTTGTACTTTGATCATTCAGTTGAAAGTCTTGAGTTTAACTTTTGTCCTAGCTGCTATGTATTAAGTATTGCCATGAAGATGCAATGACAAACAAAAGAGTTACCATCTGCCCTCATGGACAGAGGAATTAGAATTTAGAAGGGAAATTATTGATATTCACATGATAATAATAATAACAAAATAGTGTGAAATTACAATTATGGTAAGTGCTTGGAAGGTAATGTTGTTCTGTAGCCACATGCTAAGGTCAGTTGGCCCAGCAAAGAGGTTGCATAGGTTTCTCTAGGTAAGGGACCATTTAGTTGAGATCTGAAAATTGAGTAAAAGTGAACTTCATGAAAGAGAGCAGTGTTTAAGGCAAGCTAGGAAAAACACACTGGGCAGAGAGCACTTCTCATACAAATGGTTTAATGATATGACAGGCAAAATCAGGCCCAAAGGGACTGATGTTGAGAGAGGGCTCCTGGGAGCAAAATGTGAGGAGATTCTTAAACAGAACAGATTATGAAGGCCCTGGCAAGCCGTGTTAAAGATTTAACTTTTAATTTAAAATGCAATGCTAATCCACTAGAGGGTTCTAAACTGAGGGTGAAAGTGGAGGATAAAACTAATGTTTTGGCTACAGCTTGGAAAAAAATTTGGTGGGGAGAAGCATATAAAAATAGATGATAAATTTAGGAGACAATTGTAATATTCCATGCCAGATTTGTTACAACTACAGTGAGTTTAGAAAGATCTTTCAACTTTACAATATGGCTTGTAACTTCATTATTCCATCTTTAGTTTTTAGACTGCTTAGCAGCCTGGATGCTAGACCAGTTGTAGTATGACTAGGTTCAGAAGGACACATTTATAAAATAAGGGATGCAAATGTAGCCAACAAGTGGAAGTCTGCCTCATGGAGAATGCAGAAAGTGCCATGCAATCTACACTAGGTTCAAATATTGCCTACAGTGCTTCACTAAATTCAATATTATTTAAATATTGAAGGGGGTTCACATTAGATAACTAATGAAAAGCAAATTAAATGGGTTTTAACTTTATGTATCAATTACTAATAAGTTGCATGGTGTATGATAAGGCAATAGAATGCATAGAACATCTTTGTGTGAAACACTGTATCTGCAGTGATATTTTGGGAAACTTCCACCACCTACTCTTAATCCTTGCAGACAAGGGCTTCTATGACATGAATGCTTTCTGTCACTGGAAAAAAGATATAATCTCCCACTAGTCCCCATTTCAGTTTATACTCCAATTTTGATGATCTGTTTTTAGCTCCCAGACTCACCAAGTAATTTTATGTCTCTGCAACTTCACAAGTCCCTTGTTCTGAAAAAAAAATTGTTCCCTTCCTGTTCACTTGGATTCAGACTTCTCATTTTTTAGAATTTAGCTCAATATCACCGTAACCAGGAAGCCTCATATTTCTTGTCACTTTCCCAGTTCTAATCCTCAAGGCAGGGTTAATTTTCTTCCTCCTTTATTCCCTAAAGCCCTTTGAAACTTTTGCCATTATAGTTTTCACATGTAATTAGAATTTCTTTGTGAATGTCTAATTTTCCTATTGTAAACTTGAGGAGATTGTTTTTAATTTTTTATGCCTGCCTTGATTTTAGGACACTGAATACATGATAAATTCTCAGGAAATATTTGCTAGAGTAAACTAAGCTGGTGCCCATAAAATCTTTGCAGAACCCCCCACAATGAAAATATTTCTTTGAAAAATGTGTCTCATTGTGTGTACCTTGGCTCTAATGGTTATTGTTGAGTACAGTCTTACATTCAGAGCATGTACCTTGCCTTTGACACTAATTAGATTGAATCAGTTCATAAGATTGCTGTGGCATATTTATGGTACAATAGTGGGAATAAGTTATTACCCCAGTAGAGATATTTCAAATTAATCTTATATTTTCTTTAGTTTGTTCATCTTTAGATATACCAAATAAGGCAATTGAGTACTCACATTTTTCAGTATGAATTTTAGGAGCAATTTTAAAGTATGAAGTGCTGACATAATGTACATTTATCTTTTCCCTTTTCTCTCAGAGCTCAAAAATGATAATTTACCATATTGAGTTCTTGGGAGCTAGCACTATGAAAATGTATGAAATAGAAGCACATAAAAGTTTTCCTAATAATTTGCTCCTTGGCAAGTAAAGCTTAAACTATCTTTAAATCCTATAAGTATATTTTGAACAACAAATCTCAAAATATTAAAATATTTTACTATCTTATATCAGCATGCATTTTGCAATTGACAAAGTCCCTTCAAATATATTACTATTATATTCAGAATAATACTTGGGGTATTTGGGAAATCTTGCACTGTGCTATGCTACGAACTAGGGCTGCAAAAATTAATGTGACACAGACTCTTCTCCCATAGAGCTTTCTCTCTCTTTGGAGACACAGGAAAGGGATGATTAGAATGGAGGGTGGCGGGGCTTATATTGGGATTATCTAGGTGGCACTAAGGTTTCCTTAAGAAATTTATGGTAAGGTAAACTTTTTGAGTGAGAAACAAATTCACAAAGAAACGATAGTCCCAAAGACTGAAGATGTAAGTAATGATTTACTGAATGTAAGTGTCAGAGCTAAAGAATGGAGCAGCTACTCAGAAAAGAGGTCAGCCAATGGCAAAAAAAATTTTTTTAGATAAAAAGGGATCTAAAAGCAAATATAAACAGTTTTTTTTTTGAGAGGGCATCTCTCATATTTATTGATCAAATGGTTGTTAACAACAATAAAATTCTGTATAGGGGGGTCAATGCTCAATGTACAATCATTAATCCATCTCAAGCCTAATTCTCGTCAGTCTCCAATCTTCTGAAGCATAACGAACAAGTTCTTACATGGTGAACGAATTCTTACATAGCGAATAAGTTACATGGTGAACATTACAAGGGCAGTCATCACAGAGGCTTTTGGTTTTGATCATGCATTATGAACTATAAACAATCAGGTCAAATATGAATATTTGTTTGATTTTTATACTTGATATATATGTGGATCCCACATTTCTCCCTTTATTATTATTATTATTTTTATTTTTAATAAACTGCTGAAGTGGTAGGTAGATGCAAGATAAAGGTAGAAAACATAGTTTAGTGTTGTAAGAGAGCAATTGTAGATGATCAGGTGTGTGCCTATGGACTAAGTATTAATCCAAGCTAGACAAGGGCAACAAAACATCCACGGATGCAGAAGATTTCTCTCAAAACAGGGGGGTGAGGTTCTGAGCCTCACCTCTGTTGATCCCCAATTTCTCACCTGATGGTCCCCCTGCAACTGTGCCTGTCTTAGGTTGTTCCTCCCTTGAGGAATCTTACCCGTCTGTGGCTAACCAGTCATCTTCTGGGGCCATACAGGGAAATGTAAAGTAGGTAAGTGAGAGAGAAGCCATATTCTTTGAAAAGGTTAGCTTTATACTTCTTTGCAGATTTATGCCCTGTGGCTTCTATGCTCAGCACTTGTCTCGAGGTATCTTTACCACCTGGAGGAATTACGATACTCGGTAAATTCGATATGAGGCACGAATTCTATTTAAGGGTTGTAATTAGGAAGGAAGAAGAAAAGCTATAGAGGTAGCATATGGAAGAAAACATGGGAGGATTGATTATTTCTTTGACATATCTTCTTGTAGAGTACCTTAAGCATGTATAGGTTTTAAACTATCAACAAATTTGCGCTAACATATTAACATAATAGGAATACGGTGACATAAACGAAGCAAATCTGTAATTACCATCCATCTCCAGTGAAGCCAAGAAAACCATTTAGGCACCCTAGGCATTTGTGAAAATTTGGCTATGGTATGATGGATATTGTCCAACTGTACTTGAACAGTCTGAGAGAAATCAGACAAATTAAAGCAGCCCATTTCTGGGATCTGTTCACATCCCATATGCTCTTTTAACCGTAGATAGTCTATAGTCATAAGATTTTGGAGTGCTACACCTTGCACCCCTCCCAACTCCTGGTTGACTTCCAACAGTACAGATCTGGTCAAATTCGTTGTCTCACTGTATGCACATGCCAGCCTAGGCATCTCCCTCCCCATTCCAATGGCAAGTCCAAGAAATGGTGGGGTAGATGCAGCCACAACGGCAGCATCGCCCAGATCCCTGTGGAGGCTTTTTGATGATCATCCCCCTGGCACAAGTCCTCCAGAGAGTGCTGATGCCAGAAGCTCCTCCTCATATCGTTTCTTAGTTCATTTTCTGGGTATCCAAGCTAGGCCTTGATCTTCTGCATAGAAACAAATAGACACTTTGCCCACACTTTGAAATGCCCTCTATACCACTGTGCAGAACTCTTTGGAGGTCACCACACAGGAACTGCTTTTCTTTTTTTTTTTTATTAAGAGAAAGGAATATTATCAGAAAAGAGTACCTCCATAGCTGATCATCTGACACCCTTTAAGTGATCAACATTAAGGATATTTAAAGCATGCGTTGATCTTTGATTTACCAATAGTTTTATCCTATCAAGGAGTAATCTCCCTTTTCTTTCTTTCTTTCTTTTTTTTTTTATTCTTTAATCTACACTTACATGAAGAATACTATGTTTACTATGCTCTCCCCTATATCAGGTCCCCACTAACAACCACATTACGGTTACTGTCCATCAGCTTAGCAAAATATTGTAGAATCACTACTTGTCCTCTCTGTGTTGTACAGCCCACCCTCCCCTTTCTCCCTCCTCCCCATGCATGCTAATCTTAATAACCCCCTTCTTCTTCCCCCCCTTATCCCTCCCTGCCCATCCATCCTCCCCAGTTCCTTTCCCTTTGGTACCTGTTAGTCCATTTTTGGGTTCTGTAATTCCACTGCTGTTTTGTTCCTTCAGTTTTTCCTTTGTTCTTATACTCCTCAGATGAGTGAAATCATTTGGTATTTCTCTTTCTCTGCTTGGCTTATTTCACTGAGCATAATACTCTACAGCTCCATCCATGTTGCTGCAAATGGTTGGATTTTTCCACTTCTTATAGCTGAGTAGTATTCCATTGTGTATATGTACCACATCTTCTTTATCCATTCATCTACCAATGGACATTTAGGTTGCTTCCAATTCTTGGCTATTGTAAATAGTGCTGCGATAAACACAGGGGTGCATCTGTCTTTCTCAAACTTGATTGCTGCGTTCTTAGGGTAAATTCCTAGGAGTGGAATTCCTGGGTCAAATGGTAAGTCAGTTTTGAGCATTTTGATGAACCTCCATACTGCTTTCCACAATGGTTGAACTAATTTACATTCCCACCAGCAGTGTAGGAGGGTTCCCCTTTCTCCACAGCCTCGCCAACATTTGTTGTTGTTTGTCTTTTGGATGGCAGCTATCCTTACTGGTGTGAGGTGATACCTCATTGTAGTTTTAATTTGCATTTCTCTGATAATTAGGGATGTGGACCATCTTTTCATGTGTCTGTTGGCCATCTGTATTTCTTTTTTAGAGAACTGTCTGTTCAGTTCCTCTGCCCATTTTTTAATTGGGTTATTTGTTTTTTGTTTGTTGAGGCGTGTGAGCTCTTTATATATTCTGGACGTCAAGCCTTTATCAGATCTGTCATTTTCAAATATATTCTCCCATACTGTAAGGTTCCTTTTTGTTCTATTGATGGTGTCTTTCGCTGTACAGAAGCTTTTCAGCTTAATGTAGTCCCACTTGCTCATTTTTGCTGTTGTTTTCCTTGCCCGGGGAGATATGTTCAAGAACAGGTCACTCATATTTATGTCTAAGAGGTTTTTGCCTATGTTTTTTTCCAAGAGTTTAATGGTTTCATGACTTACATTCAGGTCTTTGATCCATTTTGAGTTTACCATTGTATATGGGGTTAGACAATGGTCCAGTTTCATTCTCCTACATGTAGCTGTCCAGTTTGGCCAGCACCATCTGTTGAAGAGACTGTCATTTTGCCATTGTATGTCCATGACTCCTTTATCAAATATTAATTGACCATATATGTTTGAGTTAATTTCTGGAGTCTCTAATCTGTTCCACTGCTCTGTGGCTCTGTTCTTGTGCCAGTACCAAATTGTCTTGATTACTATGGCTTTGTAGTAGAGTTTGAAGTTGGGGAGTGAGATCCCCCCTACTTTATTCTTCTTTTTCAGGATTGCTTTGGCTATTCGGGGTTTTTGGTGTTTCCATATGAATTTTTGAATTATTTGTTCCAGTTCATTGAAGAATGTTGCTGGTAATTTGAGAGGGATTGCATCAAATCTGTATATTGCTTTGGGCAGGATTGCCATTTTGACGATATTAATTCTTCCTAGCCATGAGCATGGGATGAGTTTCCATTTATTAGTGTCCCCTTTAATTTCTCTTAAGAGAGACTTGTAGTTTTCAGAGTATAAGTCTTTCACTTCTTTGGTTAGGTTTATTCCTAGGTATTTTATTCTTTTTAATGCAATGGTGAATGGAATTGTTTTCCTGATTTCTCTTTCTATTGATTCATTGTTAGTGTATAGGAAAGCTACAGATTTCTGTGTGTTAATTTTGTATCCTGCAACTTTGCTGTATTCCCATATCAGTTCTAGTAGTTTTGGAGTGGAGTCTTTAGGGTTTCTTATGTACAGTATCATATCATCTGCAAATAATGACAGTTTAACTTCTTCTTTACCAATCTGGATTCCTTATATTTCTTTGTTTTGTCTGATTGCCGTGTCTAGGACCTCCAGTACTATGTTAAATAACAGTGGGGAGAGTGGTCATCACTGTCTTGTTCCTGATCTCAGAGGAAATGCTTTCAGCTTCTCACTGTTCAGTATAATGCTGGCTGTGGGATTATCATATATGGCCTTTATTATGTTGAGGTACTTGCCCTCTATACCCATTTTGCTGAGAGTTTTTATCATGAAGGGATGTTGAATTTTGTCAAATGCTTTTTCAGCATCTATGGAGATGATCATGTGGTTTTTGTCCTTCTCTTTGTTGATGTGGTGGATGATGTTGATGGATTTTCGAATGTTGTACCATCCTTGCATCCCTGGGATGAATCCCACTTGGTTATGGTGTATGATCCTTTTGATATACTGTTGAATTCTTTTTGCTAATATTTTAATGAATATTTTTTGCATCTACATTCATCAGGGATATTGGTCTGTAATTTTCTTTTTTGGTGGGGTCTTTGCCTGGTTTTGGTATAAGGGTGATGTTGGCTTCATAGAATGAGTTTGGGAGTATTCCCTCTTCTTCTATTTTTTGGAACACTTTAAGGAGAATGGGTATTATGTCTTCTCTGTGTGCCTGATAAAATTCCGCGGTAAATCCGTCCGGCCCCGGGGTTTTGTTCTTGGGTAGTTTTTTGATGACTGTTTTAATTTCTTTGCTCGTAATTGGTTTGTTTAACTTTTGTGTTTCTTCCTTGGTCAGTCTTGGGAGGTTGTATTTTTCTAGGAAGTTGTCCATTTCTTCTAGGTTTTCCAGCTTGTTGGCATATAGGTTTTCATACTAGTCTTTAACAATTCTTTGTATTTCTGTGGAGTCTTTCGTGATTTTTCCATTCTCATTTCTGATTATGTTGATTTGTGTTGATTCTCTTTTTCTCTTAATAAGTTTGGCTAGAGGCTTATCTATTTTGTTTATTTTCTCAAAGAACCAGCTCTTGGTTTCGTTGATTTTTGCTATTGTTTTATTCTTTTCAATTTTGTTTATTTCTTCTCTGATCTTTATTATGTCCCTCCTTCTGCTGACTTTAGGTCTCATTTGTTCTTCTTTTTCCAGTTTCGATAATTGTGATGTTAGACTATTCATTTGGAATTGTTCTTCCTTCTTCAAGTGTGCCTGGATTGCTATATACTTTCCTCTTAAGACTGCTTTCACTGCGTCCCACAGAAGTTGGGGCTTAGTGTTGTTGTTGTCATTTGTTTCTATATATTCCTTGATCTCTATTTTGATTTGTTCATTGATCCATTGATTATTTAGTAGCATGTTGTTAAGCCTCCATATGTTTGTGAGCCTTTCTGTTTTCTTTGTAGAATTAATTTCTAGTTTTATACCTTTGTGGTCTGAAAAATTGGTTGGTAGAATTTCAATATTTTGGAATTTACTGAGGCTCTTTTTGTGAGCTAGTATGTGGTCTATTCTGGAGAATGTTCCATGTGCACTTGAGAAGAATGTATATCCTGTTGCTTTTAGATGTAGAGTTCTATAGATGTCTATTACGTCCACCTGTTCTAGTGTGTTGTTCAGTGCCTGTGTGTCCTTACTTATTTTCTGTCCGGTTGATCTATCCTTTGGGGTGAGTGGTGTGTTGAAGTCTCCTAAAATGAATGCATTGCAGTCTATTTCCCTCTTTAGTTCTGTTAGTATTTGTTTCACTTATGCTGGTGCTCCTGTATTGGGTGCATATATATTTAGAAAGGTTATATCCTCTTGTTGGACTGAGCCCTTTAGCATTATGTAATGTCCTTCTTTATCTCTTGTTACTTTCTTTGTTTAGAAGTCTATTTTGTCTTATATTAGTACTGCAGCCCCTGCTTTCTTACCACTGTTGTTTGGCTGAAATATGTTTTTCCATCCCTTGACTTTTAGTCTGTGCTTGTCTTTGGGTTTAAGGTGAGTTTCTTCTAAGCAGCATATAGATGGGTCTTGCTTTTTTATCCATTCTATTACTCTGTGTCTTTTGATTGGTGCATTAAGTCCATTTACATTTAGGGTGACTATTGCGATTTATGTACTTATTGCCATTGCAGGCTTTAGATTCATGGTTACCAAAGGTTCAAGGTTAGCTTCTTTAGTATCTTACTGCCTAACTTAGCTTGCTTATTGAGCTGTTATATACACTGTCTGGAGATTCTTTTCTTCTCTCCCTTCTTATTCCTCCTCCTCCATTCTTCATATGTTGTGTGTTTTGTTCTGTGCTCTTTTTAGGGGTGCTCCCATCTAGAGCAGTCCCTGTAGGATGCCCTGTAGAGGGGGTTTGTGGGAAGCAAATTCCCTCAGCTTTTGCTTGTCTGGGAATTGTTTAATCCCGCCATCATATTTAAATGATAGTCGTGCTGGGTTCAGTATCCTTGGTTCAAGGCCCTTCTGTTTCATTGCGTTGAGTATATCATGCCATTCTCTTCTGGCCTGTAGGATTTCTGTCGAGAAGTCTGATGTTAGCCTGATGGGTTTTCCTTTATAGGTGACCTTTTTCTCTCTAGCTGCCTTTAAAACTCTTTCCTTGTCCTTGATCCTTGCCATTTTAATTACTATGTGTCTTCGTTTTGTCCTCCTTGGATCCTTTTTGTTGGGGGTTCTGTGTAATTCCATGGTCTGTTTGATTATTTCCTCCCCCAGTTTGGGGAAGTTTTCAGCAATTATTTCTTCAAAGAGACTTTCTATCCCTTTTCCTCTCTCTTCTTCTTCTGGTATCCCTATAATACTAATATTATTCCTTTTGGCTTGGTCACATAGTTCTCTTAGTGTTGTTTCATTCCTAGAGATACTTTTATCTCTCTCTATGTCAGCTTTTATACGTTTCTGTTCTCTGGCTTCTATTCCTTCAATGGCCTCTTGCATCTTATCCATTCTGCTTATAAATCCTTCCAGGGATTGTTTCACTTCTGTGATCTCCTTCCTGACATCTGTGATCTCCCTCTGGACTTCATCCCATTGCTCTTGCATTTTTCTCTGCATCTCATCCCATTGCTCTTGCATTTTTCTCTGCATCTCTGTCAGCATGTTCATGATTTTTATTTTGAATTCTTTTTCAGGAGGACTGGTTAGGTCTGTCTCCTTCTCAGGTGTTGTCTCTGTGATCTTTGTCTGCCTGTAGTTTTGCCTTTTCATGGTGATGGAGATAGTTTGCAGAGCTGGTACAAGTTACCGCTGGAAGAGCTTCCCTTCTTGTTGGTTTGTGGCCTTCCTCTCCTGGGAGAATAGCGACCTCTAGTGGCTTGTGCTGTGCAGCTATGCGCAGACAGGGCTTCTGCTTCCTGCCCAGTTGCTATGGGATTTATCTGCACTGTTTCTGTGGGCGTGGCTGGCTAGGGCTGCTCCTCCAAAATGGTGGAGCCCCGTTGGAGGGGGTGCGGCCTGGAGGCTATTTATCTCCTTAAGGGGCCTCTGTGCTCCCTGTTGCCCAGGGGATTAGAGTGCCCAGAGATCCCCAGATTCCCTGCCTCTGGTCTAAGTGTCCTGTCCTGCCCCTTTAAGTCTTCCAAAAAGCACTCTCCAAACCAAAACAACAACAGCAACAATGAGAGAGAAATCAAAACAAAAAAAAAAACACGCGATTTTTTTTGTCCTCAGGTGCCAGTCCCAGGCACCCGCTCACTGGTCCTGCTGCCCTGCTTGCCTAGCACCAGGGTCCCTGTCCCTCCAAGGCCTCTAAAAAACACTCGCCAAAAAAAAGGGAGAAAAGCGCGACCCTCTCCGTTCCCAGGCGCCTGTCCCAGCGACCTGCTCACCGGCCCTGCTGCCTTGCCACCCTGCCTCCCTGGCCCTGGGGTCCCTGGCCCCCTAAGGCCTCCAAAAGGCACTTGCCAAAAAGAAAAAAACGGGAGAAACGTACGATTTTCTTTGTCCTCAGGCGCTCGCCCCAGGCCCCCGCCCACCGGTCCCGCCGCCCTGCCTCCCTAGTGTTGGGGTCCCTGTCCCTTTAAGGCTTCCAAAAAGCACTCACCAAAAAGAGAAAAAAAAAAAGGGGGAAAAACGCGTGATTTCCTCAGTCCTCAGGTGCCAGTCTCAGGCACCCGCCCACTGGTCCCGCAGGGAAAAATGCACGATATTCTTTGTCCTCAGGTGCCGGTCCCAGGCACCCTCTTACCGGTCCCGCCGCCCTGCTTCCCTAGCACTGGGGTCCCTTTCCCTTTAAGGCTTCCAAAAAGCACTCACAAAAAAAAAAAAAAAACCGCTCTGGTTTCTTTCCACCCGCTGGGACCCAGGGGGAAGGGCGCTCGGGTCCCGCCAGGCCGGGGCTTGTATCTTACCACCTTCGCAAGGCGCTGGGTTCTTGCAGGTGTGGATGTGGTCTGGATGTTGTCCTGTGTCATCTGGTCTCTATTTTAGGAAGAGTTTTCTTTTTTATATTTTCATAGATCTATGTGTTTTGGGGAGGAGATTTCCACTGCTCTACTCACGCCGCCATCCTGGCTCCACCCCATATAAACAGTTTTAATCAAAGACCCAATGTAAGTCCAGGGAAAGGAAACCCGGGACAAAATATCTCTAAAAACCGAATCAGTCAAGGGGAGAAATGAAGTTTAAAACCTCTTTATTGCTTACAATACTGCAGTCTGGTCCATCTCTCTCTCCTGCTCAAGCAGCCACAACACCGGCCCTCCCCCTCACCTCTCAGGTCCAGATAAGCCCTCTGTTGCCCAGGTAATTACCCATTGATATGGAGACGAACTTCTCCACCCCTGAGGAAAGATGCATATGCACTAAAGCCATACTTCTTTACACCTCTGAACGCCTGTTGATATGCAGATGTACTAAACTCAGGTGAGATATTCTGGAAATGTTACAATTTTACCCACACCCATTTTAGCCAAATTGCTTTTAATTATTCTACTTGTACTGCTATGTTAATTTTATTTTATTTTTATGAGGGTGAAACAATTTTTTTTAAACTTTTATATTGAGGTACATACAATAAAATACACAAATCTTAGTGTACAGCTTGATGAACTGTGACATATGTATACATTCATGTAACCGACTTCTAATTTTAATTATATCATTGAGAATTGTGTAAAGAATTAAAGCCAAATAACTTCCAGGAACTCACTACCAAATTTAAGACCACAAGCTTTTTAATATAAGTTGTTAAATATTTTATTTCCTTAGTTTTATTCATTATTATTCTATGAAAGATAAGCAAACTTGAATTATGGTGTCGCTTTCCTTACAGATCTCCTATGGGACAAAAACATGGTGCTGGTTAGGCCAAGATAAACATTTGCATTTTTATGAGTATCACACCTCTTTTTGTGTAAACAGGCGATCTAATGTGAACTCTTTTCCCCAGACTTACAATTGGCATAGTAGTGGCAAGATTCCGGTGAACCCGAAATCTGTCATAATGGTTGCGGCCTTTGGGAAGGCACCCCTAGAAATGATGGGGAGAAGCAGCACTTGTGCTGAGGAATATGTGTCTACTCTCATGTGGTCATGGAGGTGCCACCACCACTGCTGGCCATGCCGACCCTGGCCCATGGCCCAACTCTAAGGCTACTGCTTCTGCCACTGCTGCTGCTCTTGCTGCTGGTCGGAGCCTGGCCACAACCATGGAAAGGAGCAGAGGTCCGGGTCACCTTGAAGCAATAGCTGCTGTGTACCACTCCCTGCTGGTTACAGAGCCCATCGCCAGAACAGCTCTGACCAAGGTAATAACCACCTATCCCATCATGGGGTGGGTGCGATACTGGACCACCCACTTTATTGGACATGCATTGCAAGGATTGGTGCAGCAATTAGTAGTAAAATGGACGTGGCCCTGGACATTTCAACACATGAATCGGTGATGGCTGGCTATTCTGGCACCTTGAGCAAAAGGCCTGGAAGCTGGCCTTATTTGCTTCTATGGTCTTTGTGTCCTGGATGCGCCCCCTGGCTGCAGCTGCCACATGATGGCTGGAATGGACGAGTTTTGGACTTAATCTGCATGGGACTTTGAATTTAGCTGAATTCTCTGGCTTGAGAATTATGATTGTGTTGCTGTTCTTAAGAAAATAATGTTTAAAGAGAGGCTTGACTTTGTCTAATGTTTGGTAAAAGTTTTGTGAGCAATCTAGCATGATTGTCAGGAAGGAGTAAACAAATGTAGAAATGTATTTTATGCTTAGTGAGAGATTGTGCTGTAAAGTACATTTGCTTAATTTGCGTAGGCTGAATCCTCTGGCTTGAGGATTATCAAGATTTTATTTCTTTTGCTATTGCATGTTACTAGATTGGTCAGAAGAGGGGGATCGAGTAAATTGTAAGGCGAGATTTATGGAAGGGTGGATTGTGGGTAAAACTGAAACATTTCCAGAATGTCTCACCTGGCTTACACTAGGAAAGTCAGGATTAAAACACAGATTTTAAGAATATAAACTGAAGTTAAAACTCCCTCATATTAACTCTTTATAACTGTAAAAGTAAGAAAACATTTTTAGAAATGACTCTGAGTCCCAAAAACCTCTTCTTTTTTTAAATTTTTAAATGCTTACCCCAACTAGTATAGTTATTATCAGTCAACATAGAAAGATGTTAGAGACTATTGGCTATATTTTCTATGCTGTACTTTCATCCTTGTTACTAATTTTTATTATGATTGAGATTTTATGCCCCTTTATCCTCTTCACTTATTCACCACCCACCCCAGTGCCTCCCCCATGGCAACCACCAGTCACTTCTCAGTATCTAAGAGTCTGTTGCTGCTTTGTTTGGGTTTATATGTTTTGTTTTTAGATTCAACATGTAAGTGAACTCATATGCTACTTGTCTTTCTCTGCCTGACTTATTTCACTTAGCATAATACGATGTAGGTGCTTTCATGTTGTCACAAATGACAATTTTCTTTCATTTCTGTGTCTGAATAATATTTCATTATGTATATGTCCCACCTCTTCTTTATCCATTCATCTATTGAAGGACACTTTGGTTGCTTCCAAATCTTGGCTATTGTATATAATGTGCAATAGACATAGGTGCACATACATCTTTTTGAATCAGAGATTTTGTTTTCTTTGGGGAAATCCCTAGAAGTGGAATTACTGGGTCATATAGAATATTCTACTTTTAGTTTCTTGAGGAATCTCCATACTGGTTTCCAGAGTGGCTATACCTATTTACATTCCCACCAATATTGTAGGAGGGTTCCCTTTCCCCACATTCTCTCCAACACTTGTTATTTCTTGTCTTTTGTATAGTGGCCATTCTGACTGGGTTGAGGTGACATCTCCTTGTGGTTTTGATTTGCATTTCCCTGATAATTAACGATGTTGAGTATCTTTTCATGCGCCTGTTGACCATCTGTATGTCTTCTTTGGAAAAATGTCTATTCAGGTCTTCTGCCCATTTTTTAATTGGGTTATTTGTATTTTGGGTTTGGATCATGTAAATTATTTATGTATTTTGGATGCTAGCTCTTTATCATATATATCATTTGTGAATATATTCTCCCATACCATCTGTTGCCTTTTTACTTTTTTTTCCTTATTTTTGAGAAATAAAAAAAATTTTACATATCTCTGAAAACTCCCAGGTTTTGTTCCAAATCTTCACTTTTCAGGAACAACAATTTGGTGAAAGAGAAAAGTAATAACAAATAACAAGGAGCCTGAGTAGAAGAACTTTGAAGTTGTTTATAAAGTAATTAATGGCCTGTGAAGCAAAGCAATTGTTCAGAGATTGTTCACAGAATAAAGAAATGTTGTTCATTTATTTTAACACATGCATGGTGCTTACTCCACTATGTTATCCTGACTTTGCAAATATTGATTCATTTATTCCTTATCTGTATCTGTATCAATTTACTTTCTTTTACAGGAAAAGACACTCTACTGTATTAAAACAAAGGGAATGTAATCCAGGGAACTGGTTTTGAACCAAAGAGCTGGGCACCTGAACAAGGGGAGGTGAAGCATCCCAATTAACAATGACATAAACCTGTCCCAGCTTCCATGTGGGGAGGAACAGGGATGGTCAGAGTTCAGGGCCCAGGTCACCCAAGAGAAGCTGGAACAGCAGAGCATCTGTTCAGTAGCAGCTAGAGCCACTGTCCCTGAGGAGCTGTAGACACGTCCAGAAACCACGAAGACACACAGTTGCTGGGAAGCCACCACAGGCAGAGGGAGAGTGCTGTGAACTGAACTGTGCCCTCCAAGTTCATATGTTGATGTCCTGGCTCCCAGTACCTGGGAATGTGACAGTATTTGGACATAGGGCCTTTAGAGAGGTACTTAAATGTAAAATGAAGTCTTAAGGATGAGCCCTATTCCATCTGACTGGTGGTGCTACACAAAGAAGATATTTGGACACACAAGGAGATGCCAGTGACATACGTATGGAGCAAAGGTCATGTGGCACAGGGGGGAAATGTGGCCATCAGCAAGGGAGGGAGCAAAGACTCATGGAAAATAAACATGATGACTCCTTTATCTTAGACTTCCAGCCTCCAGAACTGGGAGAAAACAAACTTCTGTTTAAGCTATACAGTCTGTGGTATATTGTTACAGCAGCCCTAGAAAACCAATACAGAGAAGCTGGGGGTACACTCTGACTCCAATTTTCCTCCATCTTTGTCTCCCATTGGCAAAAACTGCCATCAACCTGAAGCCTGAGCATGCAGCCTGCAGTAGAACCCCTTGGGAAGTAAAGCAGACCAACTGAAACCACAGGGCGACACGCTTCATAACAGCCCTGTGTATTGTGCTATCTTCTTGTCTCTGTTTTGAAGAGGCACCAACTAGGAGCCTCAGGGAGACCAAGGCACTACTCACCTGAGATCACAACAATTACAGCTCCAAAGCCCCAGCCTGAACCAGTAGCTGTGCTGGCTCTCCATGAATAAACTCCAGGATTGTTGAGGATGACACGGTAACAGCCCTCTTTTGCTACTCCTTTGACCATTTTCAGTGAAAATTTGTCAAACACAAGGAATATGGTAATTACAGAATACTAATGGTAATATAGAACATCAAGGTCCTGTGTGTGTGTGTGTGTGTGTGTGTGTGTGTGTGTGTGTGTGTGTGCATGTGTTTATATATAAACCCTCCAGAATGTATTCCCAACTGATTCAATTATATCAAGGGTTTGAAATAGCATCGCATTTAAAACTGTGCTTTGTTTCTTTCTAATCCGTTATTTTGTAAGTGCTATGGTAGTACACATCTATTTAAATTGAAACTGTGTGTGTGTTTAAGCATGCACATGTATATGTTTGAGAGGATTTAGTAGCAGCCCATAATAAGATTATTGGAATTAGAAATCCTATGGGCTAAGAATTATATTGTTTAAATTGTGACAAAAGGCATTCTATCATTCCTTTCATTGACTATCCAGATTATCTCTTGCTTTTGTAAACACATCTGACTGAAACTCATAAACCATAATTTTGTCAAAATAATTTGTTATAAGAGGAAAACTCATACACTGGTGACATATATGTAATGAAAGCAACTAGCTGACTACCCAGCTTCTTTATAACTGATCCAAGAGTTTGGGTGGCTTACAGACAGGGAACCAGTTTTAAGTGTTAAATCCATGATCTTGTTCATAACAGAACATCTGAACCTACTCTTTTGTGATTTCTCATAATTAATCAGGAGTTCCCAATTTATGCTTGAATGGCAGTATTATTACTAATAATTCCAATAATTTGGCAATCATACTTTAAAGTATTAAATGAGACTTCTAAAAAACACATTCAGTTCTGCCAGATAAGTAAATACAAATACTTATTAGGGGATATGTTGTGCATATTAGTGGAAACTTCTTCAAGGTACATGCTCTGAACAATGACATCACTGCCAGAGTCAGTGTTTTTGAACACATGAGTGGCCTACTGAATAAATAATTTTGATGACTTCATCGAAAATACTTTTTTTTCTATAGTGTTTTTCTTCCACCAGCATATAATTTGCAGTATATCCTCACTATCCTACTTCCACTTAAAACTTTTAGACTGAGGATTTCTGATAACTCTGTAATAATAACCTTGAAAGGAAAGCGCAAATGGTGTTTCATGTCTTAGGATCCTGAAGATGTATCACCTTTTTAATAGGATCTCTTGGTTGTTTTGCATAATTCATGGCTCACATAAGACTTTAACAAGGAAAAATGCATAGTTTATGTGATGTTTTCCTGGCATCCTGCATATTGTCCATTGTATTTTATGTCTTGATTGGAATATTTTTCTGAAATAATTCACTTTTAAGTGGTAGAACTATAATACCAAAAATAACTCAGAAATCTACATGCTAGAAGTTTTTCATATTTGCATACCCCAATCCTTTTTCATTTCATATTACAAAGTAGAGCCATTTCTAGATGCTGTATGATTAAGACATTAATGGAGCCCCTTTTCCAACAAAGCTTCATGGCCTTCTTCCAGGAATACTAGAAAGCAAATGCTTTTACTAAAACTTACTTAAGACCCTCCCTGGAATGTAAACATCATTTAAAAGCAAAGTTGGTGCTTAGTAAACTATTAATCCTGCTTAGTAAATTATCATTACCTCCTCTCAAATTTTAATTACAGTGTGATGCAGATAAATAACCATGCAATAAAAGTCCAAAAAGAGAAATAATACTTTCATTAATAGTTTAAACATGTTTCACTTCCAATTTTTAACTTAAAGGGAAAAACAACGAAGCAAATCAATCTAAAAATGTAAGTAGGATGGATTTTAGAGTAACTGATTTTTAAAAAATAAGTTTTCTATAATCCAGTATTACCTGGTTCAGTAAGTTAAGTGTCTGTGGTTGAAGTACATGACTATTCTTTCCTAGTCATTTTCTTTGTTCCTATTAATGGATAATGTGTAGAAATAGCCTTAAATCCATAATAATCACCTGCCCTGCTCCAGCCTGCATTTTCTGTGTGAATGGATCTGCTTTTGAGTTTTCTGGAATTGAGTTTTCAGATGAGTTTATCTGGAATTACAAAGAATAAGGACATTTTAAATAAAAACTAATTATAAGGAGATTTTTTCTTTAAGATGAGGACTATAAATACATTTGGAAGTATATGTAATTCAACCTTCACTAAATGTATCTAAGCACATTTCTAGGTCAGTCAATTAAATTGAATCCATCCAAATGACCAGTTAATTCATCCTTTATTTCCTCTTCAAGTACAACAGTATGATTACTTCACCCTTTGAAGGTAAAGACAATCATAAAAATAAAAGATCCAGGGCATCTGTGCAAGCAGACAGCAAGAAACAATCATTGAAAACAGTTATGGTTCATCTTTTATGCAGCTGCTTGATTTTTTTTCTTTGTTCAGATGGTTGTATTGTTAAGTAGACACAGCCTACGATGACATGATAATATGAATACCTGTGAGAAGGGAACAAATGTTCAGCTCTAGAGACAGAGCTGCCTTTTTCACCCTGTTTTGGCATATGAGAAGAGCACATTTTGACCTGAGTACAATTTGTAATATTAGTATAATGACAGAAGAAGTAATATTCCTGCATAACATGTCAAGGTGCAACTCCAGGCCACATCATCTTAAAAGTAACTCCTTTTAAATTTAATCCAAAAAAATAAACACATTTGTATTGGGAAGATTTGTTATTATATCAATTAAATAGAATCTCACTTTCATTTGTCTAATATGCTTTGTTAGGGTAGCTTTATAGAGTATTGCATGAAAATTCACTGAGGTCCTCTGGGAAATATAAAAGGAAATTCAACCTGAAAAACTGATATATTTGTTTTAGATTTGTTCAAAGCACTAGTTCTCCACCAGGGGTGATTTTTCCCTCCAGGGGACATTTTGCCATGTCTGAAATATTTTCGATTTTCACAACTGAGAGGTGTTGCTGTCATTTAGTGGGTAGCAGCCAGAGATGCTAATCAACACCCTACAGTGCATGAACAGTCTTCCCATAATTATTCAGCCCATGAGGTTGAGAAGCCCTATTAAAGGAATTTAAAAAATGGATATGTTGCCTACCTTTTCAAGAAGAAAAGTTGCTGTGTGGAATATGAAATCTTGTCTCCTCTCAGAAACCTTGTTGTCAATGTGCTTGGATATCTATATCACTCCTAAATGAAAACTGTGTATCTGACAAATCTCTACAGATCTGTGCTGAGAACACAAATGATTCAATGACTTTTGGTTTGTGACCAAATTATTATTTAGTAATAAGATTGAAAAATCCTGAAATATTGTTAGCATCCAAATGTAAAGAAAATTGACTTATAAAAAGGCCATGATTTATGATCAGATAAGGTAGGATGAGCAATGCAATTTAATAATATAAGTGGGAGAAGGCAAAAAAAACTAGATAGCACAATGCATTTGAGGGGCACATCCTTAGCATTTTTAAACAGATGGCAAGAATGGCACGAATGCCCGTCTACAATGTCCCATCTGGAAATACTGTGAAGATGTTTTTAAAAGTTGATGATTCCATGTCCCAATATCTTAAACCTTAATATTCTAAGTAGTAAAAAGACTTTAATCTACTAGCTAACATACATTTGTATTGGGTTGTAAAAGAGAATGAATACACCAATGATTTCTATCAATATTCCAACCACACCTCTGGGGAGCACTAGTGTAAATGATCAAAGGATGTAGTTAAGTCTGCATGAGTTGTTCTAACCGTGATGAACTAGATGAGATACCAAAACAAGTGCCCATTTGTATATTAGTTATTTTTTAGGCTAAATATTGTTATGGGCTTTCCATTCCTTCAAAGAAGAAGGAAAGCTCTCAGTATTGCTTTTAGTTTTCAAAAATGTCAACTCTTTTTTTTATCAAAACGTAATATAGAACTGGTCAAGTCAACCCATTAGCAGAATATTTTAAATTTACAAAGTACTCTCCCAAAAATACACTACTGTGGAAATGATGCTAATTAAGCATTCAACATTCTGATCGCATCTTCATAAAATTAACTCTATGAATTAATCCTCTACTTCTGTTGGGGCATCAGGGCCCAATTCATGGGTTATGCAACCTGTACAGTCACATGGGACTCTGAGTTTTTTTAATACTCTGCTGTCACTGTCTTGACATTTTTAATGATTGATTTCTGATCAAGGGGTCCTGCAGCTTCACTTTTTGTCAGAGCCTGCAAGTTTATGGAGCCAGTCTTACGGGCCATCTTTGGGGAGAAGGAACCAGTGGAGAGCTGGCTTTGCCCTCTTGGGCAGACGCTAGGAGAGAAGTTCCCATATGGAGAAGTCTGCATCCCAGTGAGTGTGAGGCTGCTTAACCTCAGCTATTGACAATTTAGGTCAGAAATTTCCTTGTTGAGGGAGCAGTCCTGAACATTGTAGGATGTTTGGAAACATCCCTGGCCTTTTCCCACTTGATCAAAGTAGCAAAAGCCACTTTCTCAACACCCAAAGTGTAATAACCAAAAACAAAAAATAGCCAGCATTGCCAATTGCCCCTTGGGGAGCAAAATGGCTGCCGGTTGTGAAGTGCTGCCTTCTGGGATACAAGACCCTTCTACTCCACTTCCCATCCCAGACCAGGTACACAGTAGATTCCCTACCCTCTTTGTAAGTAAGTAGTTTTGCAATTGATTATCTGAACCAAATCAATTATTAAACTTAGAAAGGATGTTACTAATAATAATTACACTGGGAAAACAGATTTAAACCAATACTGTGTTGCCTATGGGGAAAATTGGTCACATTACCTATACGCCAAATACAACCATAAATAGCCTGAGAAAGGGTTTTGCCCTGAAGCAGAGTGCCTCACCTAAGTGCAGACTGAGTAAAAGGAGCAGTTTATGCCCATATTCCATTATGACCAAAAATTGAGTAGGTGGGTCTAGTTTCAATTTCAAAGTGTTCCTGTGCCTACTTTAGTTGCAACGCATTGGAAAGTTAGGGAAATTAACAGGAAATAGTCTTCAAAGTCTTGGTGTGAACTTGTAGAAGCCCTTCTAGTACCACAGGACCTGAGGCTATCACAAGACACACCCAGAATTCATTCAAGTTCCTGGTTCACACATAAGGGTGGCAAGCCTTAGGTTTTCGCAAGAAAAAAATTGTGTGACATCATTCTTTTGTCTAAAGTTATCTTAATAATTTACATTAATACAAATGAAAAAAATATTTCTTAAAGGATTATTGTGATTTTTATCACAAAAGAACTGTTTTGATCATAGTAATAAAATTATTTTTAGTTTGTGATAATTTTAACTTATTTTTTCTGTTTTATCATATTACAGTTTATGCTAAAAATATGCTTGTTCTGATTACTGCTATATTTGTTTTTGGAGCAATATGGTTTTTATGTTTTGAATCCTTGTTAATAAAATTTAAATAGCGACAATACTAGTTTTTTTGTGGTCCTTTATGTAACTGTAAATTGTTAACTATCCAATGGTCTAAATATTTAAGCTTTGTTTTATTTCATAGTGCAACCTTGATCCTTTAATAGAAGAGGTTGCAGGACTTAATATGAAATACTTTGAATCAATCTCTGGACTTGAGAAAAAAAATGGATTTTTAGCACAAACCAGGCCCACTGATCTTGTTTCCAATTAATGGCCATAAAACTCAAGTGAGCCTTTCTTATCACCCAGCAATCCTGTTTTATTTGCTCTAGTCTGTCCATATTCCTACTCTTCAAATGACAATTGCATAACTCCCTAAGTTCCTCTTCGATATTTTCAAATGTCCCCCTACCTGTGCCCAAATCTACTTCCCTCCTTTTTTGGTTTTGTTGTTGTTTCATTTGTGGAAAAACTTGGCTGCATCTCACCCTCAAACTTTTGGATGATGTGACAATTCCTTTTAAAAAATTCATGCTTCCAGTTAGTTGGATTTTACTTGTATTTCTTTTTGCAGGATATGTGGAAAAGTGGGGATTGGAAAGGGGCCAAATAGACAAGGATTTGCAAACTAATGCCTCCTTTTCTTTGTCTGCTCTGATGTGCTGTTTCAGTAAATTATGATGCCCCTCTACAGTTCTCCTTCCTCTGTTCATACCTTACTTTCTTAAGGAGGGCTTCTTGTCTAGCTCTGAGTTACCCATGAAGTCGCTTGCTACTGACTCCAAAGCACAGGCCATGCCTGTGTTTTAGGATGAGAAGGTTTCTGCTATGTTCTGGGATTTTCAGTTTTCAGGCTCCCTGTGTATTTTATGAGCCTTCTCGCTCTACCTTGTCCGGTGTTTCTGCTCTGTGCACAGGGTCTCCCACTCTGGACAAGGCACTTTGCTTCTGGAAATATGCTTTCGCGGCTTTGTCTGAAATGCCACTGCTAAGGCTCCCTGACCTTCTTATTCCTTCTCACTGCTTTGGTCATAAATTCTGACTGTCTTCCCGCAGGGCTCTGCTACTATGAGCTCACATGTCATGACATAGAAGTAATGTGAATTATAAGGATATTCTCTGCCTTCTGGTTTTGCTGAAAATGCAGCTCAGCTTAAGCTTATAAGGCGTTGGTGTTCTGTTTCTTAAAATTATCTGTGTGGCTAAAAGGAGGAAAAACAGAACACAACAGAAATTAATTGCATCTGTATCCACACCCCTACAGAGTGACTGTAATCCTCCTCTCTCTGACTCTCCCTTTTTTCTCTCTCGTTCCTTCTCCCACTACCCCCTCTCTTTCCCAAGGATAGCATGCATGAATGGTGAGATAATAAATATTGAAAATTTGGATATACCAACAAAAATCTGCCAATTTAAACCTAAACATTTATATTTTAGCTATCAGAAAAAATTTTTCAATATTCTCTGTTTAATAGGCATCATAAAACTATTTCTTTCTTTGTAACTTTTAAAACGTTTTTTAATCTGGTTTTAATTTAAAAATGTCATTTAAATTTATTTCCCAAACACATATTTTCAAGTTAATGTATAAAGCACTGAATTAGGTGCACTTATTATTAATAAACTGTGCCAAATCTCTAAGTGAATTTCCAATATGAGAACATATTCAGGATGTAGAAATAGTACATGGGTTATTCTCTCACTGCATATTTTCTCTGCATTATTGAAATATACTCTAGATAATCTGAATTATTTAGAACATTTTTATTATTAGGATTCTTATTAAACTAACTAATCTGAAAAATTATTTTGTGTTTCTATAAAGGAGGTTCAGACTGACCATGCTAAGAATTACTTTGACCCAATTTATTGCAGATTTTATTTTTTTAAATCAATTTCTTGCATATGTACACTTTTGAGATTGCATAGCACAAAGTATGTGCTCAATATCATACATATTCTCAGTTCCTTGCCTTAAATTTTGGGGGACATACGTGTTTCAGAATTCATATTTTCCATATTTTAGTAGATAGATTGAAACAGATTTGGTACATCACTTAACAGTTCAGTAGGGTCTTGACAAACACAGTAATATTTTGGAAATAAAATGTATATAACACATGTTAATTGGAACTAAAAAGAGCAGCACAATGCATATTAAATCTTGCAAGTAGTCTCATGATCATTCCTACCATATTTTGTCATTCAAATGAATTATAGAAATTCTGATTTCAAAGTGTTCAGATGTCAGTGTGGTAGATAAAAGTTGAGACCTGAGGTGGGAGACCATCACTGCAGCGTATGAAATAGCTCAGGACACCTTTCAGTACATGACCAGAGAGTTCTTGGGAGTTTTAAGTGCCCCCCATATGACAGGAGAGCATACATAGCTATAGGAGATGCAATAAATATATTGTAATTCTATATATTTCCAGCCTTTAACTTAGCAATTTGCTCTTGTTATACTTGTGGGTCTTCTAAGCAATCAAAACTGTGTACCCACTAAGTATAAAATGAGGTTTCATCTCTTGCAATTAGATTTATTTTCCTTGTAGAAGGAGAAATATGGCTAATAGAAAAAAATAATTTATATCTGCATAAAGCAGTATATATTTGAAGTGTCCAATGAGTGGATAAGAATGAAAAATTTCTGGAAAAGTTTAGAGAGTGAGACATGAGATTGATACCAGTTCTTCCAATTCCCCTGTCTGCTTACAGTGTCTCCTAAGAAATGTTTGGATCTGAGGGAGGGAGGCATTTGGATGTGGTAATAATTCTTGAACTTCTGCAGTCAAAGCAATATTCATTTTTATTGAAGATTATATAAGGTTGTGTATGGAGATGAATGGTTTTGCACATACATAATGTGAGAGAAAGAAAGAAAGAAAGAAGATAAATTCATAAGGATTTGTACACTCTCCTGTGGGATTTAAGAAATAATGCTATATAAAATAGCTGTAATATGAATTATGGACATATTGAATATTTTTATTTCATCTATTCATTCATTAATGCATTTATTATTCATTTATTATTTAATTGCTTACTGGGTGTCAGATATGGTACTAGGCACACAATAAATGGTGGAAAAATGTGCTGACATATTTTGGAATGTCCCACATGCCTTTTAGATCAAACTGCTGTGTAGCAGCAAATAGCATTTGAGTAGTATATCCCGAAAGAGTCAAATAAAGTTCAATTTATGGCAGAAAGAATATTCAATACAAGACAGTTGTTTGTCATTTTTATGCTTTCCAATTTTCTCATAAGACATCAGTTCAAAGAGTCTATGTCCATTAATATTGCAATTTCTAATTATCTATTCTTTTTTTTTTGCCAGAAAGAGAACTAACTTTTTCTTATAGAACTTACTTGACAGTTAGCAAGTTAGGTGTTTATGCTGAAAAACAGGAGCATCTGTTCACTTTTCCAAAAGAAGACTATAGATAACCTTCCCTTATTATAGATATCCATGTAAATTTCTCTCATACAATATTTCCATTTTGGCATCTTATATACTGTGATTATATGCTAGGTATGTTATTTACTATATACATTCTGATTTAAAAAAATAAGAGCCTGTAAAGCTTTCTTTAAAATTAAAACACTGCCCATATAATATTTGTTTCAAAAATGTCTATATATCATATTTTAAATTTTCCATCTTTCAAGCCCCAAATTAACAACATACATAAGGGTATATGTAAAGAGGCAATGCTGAGGCTGTCTTATCACAAGCACACACACAAATGATCCCCAGAACCCAGAGTTCACATCAATATTCCTCCAGGACTTGGGTTGCAGAAAGGGTGCTATTAGCTGGGCTTACTTAACAGAAGTTTCTAAAAACTATCAATCAAACAATGCATAATCCTCTAAAAACAAATATATTTGTACTTTTTAGATAGAATTTTTTTTCTATTTCTACTTACTGGTTTGAATTAGGGCAATATCTCACAAATATTTATCATTTTTTGCAAATACTTGGTACAATTGTGGTTTTCCACTGTCACTGGTTCAAAACTCCTTCAGAGGTAATTCCAGGGGCAAATGAAATGACTAACTCTGTAGCCTTCATTCCCAGCTTTTAGTTTGCTTTATTTCAATATTATAAGCATGTATACATGCACATATGTACATAAATATTACAAATATAGTATGTTTTTCATAAAAATAAATATGAAAAATATTACAACAGCAGTAAGGCTCAAATACATATTACAATTTAATTTCAAGTTGTCATTTGAGTCATTGTATGAATATTTTAAATGACTTTTTTCAAACCAATTCAGAATCATTGGAGATTTAGTTAGTGTCCAGCTTATGCTATAAAAAAATAAAGCTCTTATGAACCTGAGAGCTGAATTGTTGACTGTATTCATTATTATAACTTTGAGGTGGCATTGGTAAACATTAAGCATTTATATTCAGAGTGATAATCTTCCTGTAACATTGTGCAAAAATCACAATTGTGGATAACTAAGAAAAGAGGATGTACAACACCAAGAGTGAAGTCTAATGTAAACATGGACTTTGGGTGATAATGAGGTGTCACTGGAAATTTATCAATAGTCGAAATGTAAGACTCTGGTGGGCAAAGTTTATAATGGGAAAGCTATGCATGTGTGGGAGGAGGGGCATATGGGAAACCTCTGCACCTTCCATTCAACTTTGCTGCGAACCCAAAACTGCTCTAAAAATAAAATATATTGAAGCAATAACAAAAGTGAAAATATTGCCTATAAAAAATAAGGGGGTGTAACCAGCTATGCAAAAATAGAACAATTATCCTTAAAATATCTTATTTTAAAAAAGGAAATATCAGGGGCATTTGTCTCAAGAAAGACAATGAAAGCAATAGTAAGGAGGCAGTGGTCAAGATTCAATTTTTTAAATGTATGGTTCAATGAAGTTACAAACAGAAAAATTGAAGAACGGCATTATCAACAAGTTCTTGAACTCTTCTTGGTGTCAGACCTTGTGTTCAGTGATCTGAATACCTTATTGCATGAAGTCCTCATAACCATCCTATGAGGTTGACACTTATCTCCATTTTACCTAAGGAACTAAGATGTAGACACAGGAAGGAAGTCTCAAGGTCAAACAAAATAAACTGTGGATATGGAATTAAAATTTGTTCTACTTGAACACATGCTCTTAATAAATAAATCATAATGTCTTTGATATGCAAATCAAATATGCAGGTTATTTAAATAGATCAATGAATAGAATAGTTTCTGGATAGATAGATGAGACAAGCATAAAAAATTTCTATGAAAAAGATCACATAGTTCCAAAATATAGAATGAAAATTTAGCATAATATGAAAGGTAAAGTAAATAATCTCAGCCTTTTTTAAACAGATTTTTACTGGTTAAGCATATGAAAAAACTAAAAGAGGCATTTATAACAAAACCAACATACTTAGAAAACAATTAGAAATTATTTTTGAATGTGTGTCAATTATTGCTTCCAACAATTTGAGAGTACATATTCTTCTCAAGTACAATTAGAACAAATATTTTTGAAAAGGTTATATTCAAGGTTCTACTATAATAATTTTAAAAGAGACAGTTTAGAATAGAAACAAAAATATGAGAACTGTATACACATTAAAGGAGAATTTAAGTCAATGGTGATATATAGTACATTCTTAAATAAGAATCATAAATATTAAATGAAACTTAATAGAAGTCATTTATTGTTTATCACAGTACTTGATAATTCTAAAATTTATTTGGAACAACAACACCAGCTAAAGGCCATAAATACTCTAGAAGGGGCAGAAATAAAATGTTCGGCTTACTTTCAAATTTTTTGATGTATGATGGAAATAGAGGTATGATTTATTAAAGACACATTAGGAGGTCACATATGTAATCTAGGGTTTGATTTTTCTAATCAACACAGGAAATTTAGAAGCTATAAAGGAAAAGAAAATATATTTGGCTATGTAAAATTTAAAACTTTTGTAAGACAAAATATATGACAAACCCAGGTTAATGGCTCTACTGTATAAATGCATATGCATATTGATAACAAAATTAATCCCAACAGAATATATAAACAGAAAAGTTATATGAAAAAATTACAAATAGAGAAATAAATGACCAGTTAACATATGGTGTCAAATGGTATCTCAATCTTAATGGTCAAGGAAATGAAAATTTAATTTTCTGTGCTTCAGCTGTTTACCAAAAAGTAAATGGTATAATAATTTATAATGTGGCAGAGATGGTGGGGATGGAGCTGGGAACTATACTAAATAACTGAAAAATAACACATTTTTCAAAAATAAAGTTTTTACCCAAACACTTGCAGCTTATATCAAAGTATCACACAAATGTCTGTGAATTGCTAACATAGCATCTGCATCCATAATAGTCACAGGGGACAAAATAAAGACAATAGATGGAAAGAGAGGGTCAAAACAACATTTTAATAGAGCCTCATAATTTTATGATAAACCAAGCATAATAAAAAGGGATATAAACACTTAACAGCAACTCAGATCTAATTCCATAATATTGTATTGTAATTCTGGAAGACAAAGATTAAACATTCTTTTTACTTGTACATGGAATATTTAAACACTGATTATTTCCCTACAAAAAAATGCGAACAAATTATGAAAAGAAAAAATAGCACAGAAAACATTGTCCAATCTCTATGGATTAAAACTACACATTGATAATAAATCAGATTAAAAAGCCTAGCACACACAAAAATTTTAAAAACAAAGCCACAACAGCAAAACTTCCTTCAAATAATGCTTTGATCAAAAGGAAATCAAACTGCAACTTTCAACAGGGATACATCTAAAGTTATTATCGTAAGAGCAAGTGATAGTTCTAAATTTTTATACTAAATTTTTAAAAATTAAATTTAACATCTTTACCATATATCAAAAGCTTATACGAATTAAAGAAACAGAAGAAAAAATTAAATAGCAGAAATTAATAGATCAGCAAAATAATGTTACACTTCGTAATTAAATTTTTAAGCCAATTCCCTGAAAACAAAAATTAAAATACATAAACAGTAATAGTAATCAGAAATCAGGAGCAACGCATAGCATATATACAAAATTATAATGGGAAAATAACCATCGGTTCTGTGGATAGTAAAGAAATGGAGGACCAACTTTGCTGAAAACTGAAAATAAATGAGGTCCTGAATGAAACAGACAATTTAGTATGAATAGTCCTAGTGCAGAATAAACAAATAAAGAGTTTGCTGAAAAAAAGAGAGAAATTTGTTGCCAAACTCTAAAATCCCCGAGGCCCACATAATATTAAGGGTGAATTCAAATTTTTTTTATTTTTATTTTTTTTTTGAGAGGGCATCTCTCATATTTATTGATCAAATGGTTGTTAACAACAATAAAATTCAGTAAAGGGGGGTCAACGCTCAATGTACAATCATTAATCCATCTCAAGCCTAATTCTCGTCAGTCTCCAATCTTCTGAAGCATAACGAACAAGTTCTTACATGGTGAACGAATTCTTACATAGTGAATAAATTCTTACATGGTGAACAGTACAAGGGCATTCATCACAGAAACTTTCGGTTTTGATCATGCATTATGACCTATAAACAATCAGGTCAAATATGAATATTCGTTTGATTTTTGTACTTGATTTATATGTTGATCCCACATTTCTCCTATTATTATTATTATTTTTATTTTTAATAAACTGCTGAAGTGGTAGGTAGATGCAAGATAAAGGTAGAAAACATAGTTTAGTGCTGTAAGAGGGCAAATGTAGATGATCAGATGATCAAGTGTGTGCCTATGGACTAAGTATTAATCCAGGCTAGACAAGGGTAGCAAGACATCCATGGATGCAGAAGATTTCTCTCAAAGCAGGGGGGGTGAGGTTCTGAGCCTCACCTCTGTTGATCCCCAAATTCTCACCTGATGGCCCCCCTGCGACTGTGCCTGTCTTAGGTTGTTCCTCCCTTGAGGAATCTTACCCGTCTCTGGCTAACCAGTCATCTTCCGGGGCCATACAGGGAAATGTAAAGTTGGTAAGTGAGAGAGAAGCCATATTGTTTGCAAAGGTTAGCTTTTTACTTCTTTGCAGATTTATGCCCTGTGGCTTCTATGCCCAGCACTTGTCTCGAGGTATCTTTACCACCTGGAGGAATTATGATACTCGGTAAATTCGATATGAGGCACGAATTCTATTTAAGGGTTGTAATTAGGAAGGAAGAAGAAAAGCTATAGAGGTAGCATATGAAGGAAACATGGGAGGATTGATTATTTCTTTGACATATCTTCTTGTACAGTACCTGAAGTATGTATAGGTTTTAAACTACTAAATAATTTGCACACACATATTAGCATAATAGGAATACGGTGACATAAACACAGCAAATCTATAATTACCATCCATCTCCAGTGAAGCCAAGAAAACCATTTAGGCACCCTAGGCATTTGTGAAAATTTATCTATGATATGATGGATATTGTCCAACTGTACTTGAACCATCAGACAAATTAAAGCAGCCCATTTCTGGGATCTGTTCACATCCCATATGTTCTTTTAACCATAGATAGTCTATAGTCATGAGATTTTGGAGTGCTACAACTTGCACCCCTCCCAACTCCTGGTTGAGTTCCAACAGTACAGATCCAGTCAAATTCGTTGTCTCACTGTATGCACATGCCAGCCTAGACATCTCCCTCCTCATTCCTATGGCAAGTCCAGGAGACTGTGGGCTGGATGCAGGCACAACCACAGCATCGTCCGGATACCTGTGGAGGCTTTCTGATGATCATCCGCCGGCACAAGTCCTCCAGAGAGTGCTGATGCCGGAAGCTCCTCCTCATATCGTATCTTAGTTCATTTTCTGGGTATCCAAGCTAGACCTTGATTTTCTGCATAGAAACAAACAGACCCTTTGCCCACACTTTGACATGCCCTCTATACCACTGTGCAGAACTCATTGGAGGTCAGCACACAGTAACTACTTTTTTTTTTTTTTTTAATTAAGAGAAAGGAATATTATCAGAAAAGAGTACCTCCATAGCTGATCATCTGACACCCTTTAAGTGATCAACATTAAGGATATTTAAAGCATATGTTGATCTTTGATTTACCAATAGTTTTATTCTGTCAAGGAGTAATCCCCCTTTCTTTCTTTCTTTTTTTTTTTTTTTTCTAATTTTTAAACTACACTTACATGAAGAATACTATGTTTACTATGCTCTCCCCTATATCAGGTCCCCCCTAACAACCACATTACGGTTACTGTCCATCAGCTTAGCAAAATGTTGTAGAGTCACTACTTGTCCTCTCTGTGTTGTGCAGCCCACCCTTCCCTTTCTCCCTCCCCCCCATGCATGCTAATCTTAATACCGCCCTTCTTCTTCCCCCCCTTATCCCTCCCTGCCCACCCATCCTCCCCAGTTCCTTTCCCTTTGGTACCTGTTAGTCCATTTTTGGGTTCTGTAATTCCGCTGCTGTTTTGTTCCTTCAGTTTTTCCTTTGTTCTTATACTCCTCAGATGAGTGAAATCATTTGGTATTTCTCTTTCTTCACTTGGCTTATTTCACTGAGTATAATACTCTCCAGCTCCATCCATGTTGCTTCAAATGGTTGGATTTTTCCACTTCTTATGGCTGAGTAGTATTCCATTGTGTATATGTACCACATCTTCTTTATCCATTCATCTACCAATGGACATTTAGGTTGCTTCCAATTCTTGGCTATTGTAAATAGTGCTGCGATAAACATAGGGGTGCATCTGTCTTTCTCAAACTTGATTCCTGCGTTCTTAGGGTAAATTCCTAGGAGTGGAATTCCTGGGTCAAATGGTAGGTCTGTTTTGAGCATTTTGATGAACCTCCATACTGCTTTCCACAATGGTTGAACTAATTTACATTCCCACCAGCAGTGTAGGAGGGTTCCCTTTCTCCACAGCCTCGCCAACATTTGTTGTTGTTTGTCTTTTGGATGGCAGCTATCCTTACTGGTGTGAGGTGATACCTCATTGTAGTTTAATTTGCATTTCTCTGATAATTAGCGATGTGGACCATCTTTTCATGTGTCTGTTGGCCATCTGTATTTCTTTTTTAGAGAACTGTCTGTTCAGTTCCTCTGCCCATTTTTTAACTGGGTTATTTGTTTTTTGTTTGTTGAGGTGTGTGAGCTCTTTATATATTCTGGACGTCAAGCCTTTATCGGATCTGTCATTTTCAAATATATTCTCCCATACTGTAGGGTTCCTTTTTGTTCTATTGATGGTGTCTTTCGCTGTACAGAAGCTTTTCAGCTTAATGTAGTCCCACTTGCTCATTTTTGCTGTTGTTTTCCTTGCCCGGGGAGATATGTTCAAGAACAGGTCACTCATGTTTATGTCTAAGAGGTTTTTGCCTAGGTTTTTTTTCCAAGAGTTTAATGGTTTCATGACTTACATTCAGGTCTTTGATCCATTTTGAGTTTACCTTTGTATATGGGGTTAGACAATGGTCCAGTTTCATTCTCCTACATGTAGCTGTCCAGTTTTGCCAGCACCATCTGTTGAAGAGACTGTCATTTTGCCATTGTATGTCCATGGCTCCTTTATCAAATATTAATTGACCATATATGTTTGGGTTAATTTCTGGGGTCTCTAATCTGTTCCACTGGTCTGTGGCTCTGTTCTTGTGCCAGTACCAAATTGTCTTGATTACTATGGCTTTGTAGTAGAGCTTGAAGTTGGGGAGTGAGATCCCCCCTACTTTATTCTTCTTTTTCAGGATTGCTTTGGCTATTCGGGGTCTTTGGTGTTTCCATATGAATTTTTGAATTATTTGTTCCAGTTCATTGAAGAATGTTGCTGGTAATTTGAGAGGGATTGCATCAAATCTGTATATTGCTTTTGGCAGGATGGCCATTTTGACGATATTAATTCTTCCTAGCCATGAGCATGGGATGAGTTTCCATTTATTAGTGTCCCCTTTAATTTCTCTTAAGAGAGACTTGTAGTTTTCAGAGTATAAGTCTTTCACTTCTTTGGTTAGGTTTATTCCTAGGTATTTTATTCTTTTTAATGCAATGGTGAATGGAATTGTTTTCCTGATTTCTCTTTCTATTGATTCATTGTTAGTGTATAGGAAAGCTACAGATTTCTGTGTGTTAATTTTGTATCCTGCAACTTTGCTGTATTCCGATATCAGTTCTAGTAATTTTGGAGTGGAGTCTTTAGGGTTTTTTATGTACAGTATCATATCATCTGCAAATAGTGACAGTTTAAATTCTTCTTTACCAATCTGGATTCCTTGTATTTCTTTGTTTTGTCTGATTGCTGTGGCTAGGACCTCCAGTACTATGTTAAATAACAGTGGGGAGAGTGGGCATCCCTGTCTGGTTCCCGATCTCAGAGAAAATGCTTTCAGCTTCTCGCTGTTCAGTATAATGCTGGCTGTGGGTTTATCATATATGGCCTTTATTATGTTGAGGTACTTGCCCTCTATTCCCATTTTGCTGAGAGTTTTTATCATGAATGGATGTTGAATTTTGTCAAATGCTTTTTCAGCATCTATGGAGATGATCATGTGGTTTTTGTCCTTCTCTTTGTTGATGTGGTGGATGATGTTGATGGATTTTCGAATGTTGTACCATTCTTGCATCCCTGGGATGAATCCCACTTGGTCATGGTGTATGATCCTTTTAATATACTGTTGAATTCTGTTTGCTAATATTTTATTGAGTATTTTTGCATCTACATTCATAAGGGATATTGGTCTGTAATTTTCTTTTTTGGTGTGGTATTTGCCTGGT
The DNA here is from genome assembly GCF_040802235.1 of Manis javanica. NCBI lineage: Eukaryota > Metazoa > Chordata > Mammalia > Pholidota > Manidae > Manis > Manis javanica. The sequence continues at coordinate 104,345,416 of NC_133158.1, forward strand.
TTTGGTATTAGGGTGATGTTGGCCTCATAGAATGAGTTTGGGAGTATTCCCTCTTCTTCTATTTTTTGGAACACTTTAAGGAGAATGGGTATTATGTCTTCTCTGTGTGTCTGATAAAATTCCGAGGTAAATCCATCCGGCCCCGGGGTTTTGTTCTTGGGTAGTTTTTTGATTACTGTTTCAATTTCTTTGCTCGTAATTGGTTTGTTTAACTTTTGTGTTTCTTCCCTGGTCAGTCTTGGGAGGTTGTATTTTTCTAGGAAGTTGTTCATTTCTTCTAGGTTTTCCAGCTTGTTGGCATATAGGTTTTCATAGTAGTCTTTAATAATTCTTTGTATTTCTGTGGAGTCTGTCGTGATTGTTCCATTCTCATTTCTGATTATGTTAATTTGCGTTGACTCTCTTTTTCTCTTAATAAGTTGGGCTAGAGGCTTATCTATTTTGTTTATTTTCTCAAAGAACCAGCTCTTGGTTCGTTGATTTTTGCTATTGTTTTATTCTTCTCAATTTTGTTTATTTCTTCTCTGATCTTTATTATGTCCCTCCTTCTGCTGACTTTAGGCCTCCTTTGTTCTTCTTTTTCCAGTTTCGATAATTGTGATGTTAGACTATTCATTTGGGATTGTTCTTCCTTCTTCAAGTGTGCCTGGATTGCTATATACTTTCCTCTTATGACTGCTTTCGCTGCATCCCACAGAAGTTAGGGCTTAGTGTTGTTGTTGCATTTGTTTCTATATATTCCTTGTTCTCTATTTTGATTTGTTCATTGATCCATTGATTGTTTAGTAGCATGTTGTTAAGCCTCCATGTGTTTGTGAGCCTTTTTGTTTTCTTTGTAGAATTTATTTCTACATTCATACCTTTGTGGTCTGAAAAATTGGTTGGTAGAATTTCAATCTTTTGGAATTTACTGAGGCTCTTTTTGTGAGCTAGTATGTGGTCTATTCTGGAGAATGTTCCATGTGCACTTCAGAAGAATGTATATCCTGTTGCTTTTGGATGTAGAGTTCTATAGATGTCTATTAGGTCCATCTGTTCTAGTGTGTTGTTCAGTGCCTGTGTGTCCTTACTTATTTTCTGCCCAGTGGATCTATCCTTTGGGGTGAGTGGTGTGTTGAAGTCTCCTACAATGAATGCATTGCAGTCTATTTCCCTCTTTAGTTCTGTTAGTATTTGCTTCACATATGCTGGTGTTCCTGTATTGGGTGCATATATATTTAGAATGGTTATATCCTCTTGTTGAACTGAGCCCTGTATCATTATGTAGTATCCTTCTTTATCTCTTGTTACTTTCTTTGTTTTGAAGTCTATTTTGTCTGATATTACTACTGCAACCCCTGCTTTCTTCTCACTGTTGTTTGCCTGAAATATGTTTTTCCATCCCTTGACTTTTAGTCTATGCTTATCTTTGGGTTTAAGGTGAGTTTCTTGTAAGCAGCATATAGATGGGTCTTGCTTTTTTATCTATTCTATTACTCTATGTCTTTTGATTGGTGCATTAAGTCCATTTACATTTAGGGTGACTATTGAGAGATATGTACTTATTGCCATTGCAGGCTTTAGATTCATGGTTACCAAAGGTTCAAGGTTAGCTTCTTTAGTATCTTACTGCCTAACTTAGCTTGCTTATTGAGCTGTTATATACACTGTCTGGAGATTCTTTTCTTCTCTCCCTTCTTATTCCTCCTCCTCCATTCTTCATATGTTGTGTGTTTTGTTCTGTGCTCTTTTTATGGGTGCTCCCATCTAGAGCAGTCCCTGTAGGATGCCCTGTAGAGGTGGTTTGTGGGAAGCAAATTCCCTCAGCTTTTGCTTGTCTGGGAATTGTTTAATCCCGCCATCATATTTAAATGATAGTCGTGCTGGATACAGTATCCTTGGTTCAAGGCCCTTCTGTTTCATTGCATTAAGTATATCATGCCATTCTCTTCTGGTCTGTAGGGTTTCTGTCGAGAAGTCTGATGTTAGCCTGATGGGTTTTCCTTTATAGGTGACCTTTTTCTCTCTAGCTGCCTTTAAAACTCTTTCCTTGTCCTTGATCCTTGCCATTTTAATTACTATGAGTCTTGGTGTTGTCCTCCTTGGATCCTTTTTGTTGGGAGTTCTGTGTAATTCTATGGTCTGTTCGATTATTTCCTCCCCCAGTTTGGGGAATTTTTCAGCAATTATTTCTTCAAATAAACTTTTTATCCCTTTTCCTCTCTCTTCTTCTTCTGGTATCCCTATAATACGAACATTATTCCTTTTGGCTTGGTCACATATTTCTCTTAGTGTTGTTTCATTCCTGAAGATACTTTTATCTCTCTCTATGTCAGCTTCTATACTTTCCTGTTCTCTGGCTTCTATTCCTTCAATGGCCTCTTGCATCATATCCATTCTGCTTATAAATCCTTCCAGGGATTGTTTCACTTCTGTGATCTCCTTCCTGACATCTGTGATCTCCTTCTGGACTTCATCCCACTGCTCATGCATTTTTCTCTGCATCTCATCCCACTGCTCTTGCATTTTTCTCTGCATCTCATCCCATTGCTCTTGCATTTTTCTCTGCATCTCTGTCAGCATGTTCATGATTTTTATTTTGAATTCTTTTTCAGGAGGACTAGTTCGCTCTGTCTCCCTCTCAGGTGTTGTCTCTGTGATCTTTGTCTGCCTGTAGTTTTGCCTTTTCATGGTGATAGAGATAGTTTGCAGAGCTGCTACAAGTGACCGCTGGAAGAGCTTCCCTTCTTGTTGGTTTGTGGCCTTCTCCTGGGAGAATAGCGACCTCTAGTGGCTTGTGCTGTGCAGCTGTGCGCAGACAGGGCTTCTGCTTCCTGCCCAGTTGCTATGGGGTTTATCTCGCTGTTGCTGTGGGCTTGGCCTGACTGGGGCTGTTCCTCCAAAATGGTGGAGCCCCGTTGGAGGGGGAGCAGCCGGGAGGCTATTTATCTCCATAAGGGGCCTCTGTGCTCCCTGCTGCCCAGGGGGTTAGAGTGCCCAGAGATCCCCAGATTCCCTGCCTCTGGTCTAAGTGACCTGTCCTGCCCCTTTAAGACTTCCAAAAAGCACTCTCCAAACCAAAACAACAACAGCAACAATGAGAGAGGGAACAGAAAGAAAAAAAAAGGAAAAAACACGCGATTTTTTTTTTTTTTCCTCAGGTGCCGGTCCCAGGCACCCACTCAGTGGTCCTGCTGCCCTGTCTCCCTAGCACCAGGGTCCCTGTCCTTTCAAGGCTTCCAAAAAGCACCCACCCACCGGTCCCGCAGGGAAAGAACGCTCGATATTCTTTGTCCTGAGGCGCTGGTCCCAGGCACCTGCTCACCAGTCCCTCCGCCCTGCCTCCCCAGCACCGGGGTCCCCATCCCTTTAAGGCTTCCAAAAAGCACTAGCCAAAAAGAGAGAAAAAAAGGGGAAAAACGCGCGATTTCCTCCGTCCTCAGGTGCCGGTCTCAGGCACCCGCCCACCGGTCCCACAGGGAAAAACACGGGATATTCTTTGTCCTCAGGTGCCGGTCCCAGGCACCCACTCACCAGTCCCGCCGCCCTGCCTCCCTAGCACCGGGGTCCCTGTCCCTTTTAGGCTTCCAAAAAGCACTCGCAAAAGAGAGAAAAAAAAAGGGGAAAAACGCGCAATTTCCTCTGTCCTCAAGTGCCGGTCTCAGGCACCCACCCACCGGTCCCACAGGGAAAAACGTGGGATATTCTTTGTCCTCAGGCGCCGGTCCCAGGCACACGCTCACCAGTCCCGCCGCCCTGCCTCCCTAGCACCAGGGTCCCTGTCCCTTTAAGGCTTCCAAAAAGCGCTCGCCAAAAAGAGAAAAAAAAAAGGGGAAAAATGCACGATTTCCTCCATCCTCAGGCGCCGGTCTCAGGCACCTGCCTGCCGGTCCCGCAGGGAGAAACGCGGGATAGTCTTTGTCCTCAGGCACCGGTCCCAGGCACCTGCTCACCGGTCCCGCCACCCTGCCTCCCTAGCAACGGGGGCCCTTCCCTTTAAGGCTTCCAAAAAGCACTCGCCAAAAAAAAACCGCTCGGGTTTCTTTCCACCCACCGGAGCCGGGGGGAGGGGCGCTCGGGTCCCGCCGGGCCGGGGCTTGTATCTTACCCCCTTCGCAAGGCACTGGGTTCTTGCAGGTGTGGATGTGGTCTGGATGTTGTCCTGTGTCCTGTGGTCTCTATTTTAGGAAGATTTTTCTTTGTTATAATTTCATAGCTCTATGTGTTTTTGGGAGGAGATTTCCACTGCTCTACTCACGCCGCCATCCTGGCCGTGACTCCTTGAATTCAAATTTTAAGGAACAGGTATTTCCACAACTATTAAAATGTTTCAGAAAAGAAAAAGATTTCTCTTTCATTGTTTCCTGAAGTCCGCATAGCATGATGCCCCAACTTATCAAAGATGTTGCAAAAAAAAGAAAACAATAAACCAATCTAATTTATTAATATGTAAGCAGAAATGCTATGTATTAACAAACATAAACCAGAAACATATTAAGAGAATAATGAACATGACCAGGAGCAATTTTTCCATCCTCAGGGAAGCAAAATCCTTTGACATTTGGTGAAGAGCTTGTATATTATTCTCTGTAATATTGTTATGAATAGATGTTAAACATATATGCTGTATATATGAATAGATGTTAAATATATATAATATCAATTCATTAGGAAATAAAATTATTAGTAAAAAATGAATAGGTAAATAGTTCCATAAAAATATAAAATTATTAGGAAGAAATATGATAGTATTTTATAACAGAAAAATTAATGTAAAATAGAGTGTTCAGAAATATACTTAAATACCTTTACAAATTTAGTATATGGTAGAGGTCAGAAAACAGATCATTTGGTAAATTAATGAAAAAGGCATCTGGGAAGAAAAAAAAAACTTTGAATGAATATCCATTCCAAGTGGAAAAAAAATTTAAAGGCAGAAAAGAGATTCATAAAACTGACAGAATAAACCATGTAATGATTGTTTTAAACCAGACTTCCTAACAATAACCAGACTGTATGAAACTGAAAAAAACGTATTTACCTACTGTGGGTAAAATTGCAATTTTTCCAGAATCTCTCACCTGGCCTTAATCCGTCTCCATATCAGTAGTTGTTTATAAGGGGTGGAGACAAGCTGTTCTCCCCTTACTCCAGCCAGGACAGGGAGAGACACAGGCGGGCAGGAGTAGACGAACAGAGAGAGGATTTGTTGTAAGCAGCAAATGGGTTTCTCCCACTTTATTTTTCCTTTTGACTGACATTGGCTTCACAGGTTTCCCTGGTTTATTTGCCCTGGGCTAGGAACACATTCACTCTGGAGTTATACATACATGCAAAGAAATATTTTTGACCTCACAAAAATCAAAATCTTCTAGATGAGAAAACAAACCACAAATTGAAAGACAATTTGTCCAGTTGGAAAAAATATTTACAACATAATAAACAAATGTATAACATAAAAAGTTCCTTCAAATTACAAAGATGAACAACAGCCTGATAGAAAAAAATAGGCAAAAGGGTAAAGAACTCATAAGAAAGCAGATATAGGTAACTCTTAAACATGATAAAAGATGTTGAACCTTCTGATATCAAATAAATAAATGAAAAAATATCACTAAATTCTGATTTCCCACCCATCACATGGGCAGAGACACAAATGTTAGATGACATTATGTCAGGAGGATGCAGAATAAGAAGCACTCCCATACGCTGCTGGTGGGATTGCAAAGTACTAAAAATGCAGTGGGCAAATTAACAGATACACTCTTTAATAACTCTTCAAAATAAGAGATCCATCCTTTAAATCAGTAATACCCCATTGTGGAATGTTTAGGTCCAGTATATTTACAAACTTTGAAATGATTCATGAACATATAAAGAAAGTCAAGACAAAGTAGGAGGGATTTAGGGTAAGCTGCATATAGCCCCAGAAAAAAATGAAGGGAAATGAAAAGAAAATCACAAGAAATGAACTTGAAAATTATTGCTAAAGGTAATGGCAACTTGAAGACTACTCCACATGTATGCTTTGTTCCATGTAAAAATAGAAATATGCATGCACATAAAATATCTCTGGAAAAAAAACGTGAAAGAGTAATAGGATGGGCTTAGTAGTTAGTATGGGAAAACTGAGTGGCTGGGTTTGAGGCAGGACCCTCAAACTAGCCTTCACTGAGGTGGGAGGAAGCACTGTGATGTGTCTCTTTTTAACATTTAATTTTGCAGTGCTACTCAAAATCAGGAAAAAGGATCCACAAGAGTTGTCAAAAGATTTTATCTATCATCACTTCCCTTTTTTCTAGATTGACTGCTACTGAAATGTAATATAGATGATTCTCATTTCAGTGACAGTAAAGGTTATCACTTGATGTATGTGATGCATTCAATTTTGATATGAATATGGGCCTAACATTTGTCTTGTTTTAATTTCTTTTGCTTAGAAATGAACCCACCAATTGGAGAACAAGGAAAAAAGAGCAGCTACAGAATGACTTTGAGACAGGTGAGGCTAAGGGTAGGTGTGCTGACCTTCAGATCTCAGAGTTGATTCACCACATGGAGGGTGGAGCCAAGCCTGCTGCACCCGCGCCCCAGTGAGCTAGCAGAGGCCCTGAGACAGGAGGCAAAAAGGAGCAGAGAAGAGCTAACCTGCGAGCTCAGGAATCCTTTGGGCAGTTTAAGATAAATTAGAGCCACATTTTGAGAAACAATCTGACACTCTTAGCCACCTGACGGACAATACTAATCAGGTATAAAAGCCATATTCCTAAGAAACGGTTTTTTGTAGTGACCAACCACTAATTCATAGCATTCTTTGAGCAAACACTAGAGCACCAACCAGATTTTACATCCTGGCTAATTCAAGGTAAAAATGACGTTTAAAAATGTTTTTTGAAGTGTTTTTAATAGCCTGACATTCCATTGGTTTTCAGAGTTAGCCCTTAAAATAGGTCTCCCTGCAATTTTAGCTATAAGTTTCCTTGATTGATGCTATTATTTAGTACTGAAATGGAAGAAAAATCACTAAATCTTTCTTAAATCACATGACATTTTTTCTGAATGCGTGCATTTTTTCCACTATTTATTTCCATTCTTTTTATAAATATATTGTTCTATAGTAACAAATCAGTTGTTTTGGAGAATGGGTATGAAAACTATGTTCTTTGCTTTCTAAACCATGTGAATTAATATAAAATATACCAATCTGTGATGTAACCTTTCAGAATTATATTTAATATTCACCTAAGAAATAGTTTATAAACATGTGCATGTGTGAGCCTAGTATTTTGTATACTTAGAAACAAGTGTTAATTACTGAGAGGCAGACAGCTGTGAAAATGTTTTCTCCCTATGATCGAGTTCTCTTCAGTGATTTACTTGTATAGATAAAAAGGAATTCAAGATCCATATCAGATGAGGATCAACTGGATAAGGTTAAAGCTAAAAACAAAAAATTGAGTTCATTTTATAAATTGAGTTCTCAGCTTCTCAGCATATATACCACATCCTTTTCTCAGAAGGTTTGGTTTGGTTTTAGTGTATGGACTGCTTTTGTATTTAAACTTGAGTATATAGACTCCTTCTTCAGGGCCATATTTTCATGAAGACAGTTCAGCAGAGTTAAAAATCCAAGGGATTCACAATAAATTTTTGTTTTAATCAGATTTTTCTCCTAAATGTGGAGTTTTGTGTTAAAGGATAACATTATGGGAGAAGTTAAGCATTGGAAAGTCCATAGATTTTTGAGTCCAGATAATTTTGCCAGCTGTATGATTTAGCCCACGTCTAACTCTCTCAACTTTAATTTCTTCATCTAAGAGAAGAGACCATACTGTCTCTTGATAGAAAATATATAGATAGATGATACATAGAGAGATAACTATACATACATACATATCAACATATACATTGTGTATATATATGTATACATATATATATGTATATAAAATATATATACATCTCAATGTCAAATACTTAGGAAGCAAATTTAAAAAGTAATGTCGTTGAAACTTTCCTTTTAGAAGAACTGGGGAATTTACTTTGTTGAGGATTCTTACAAATATCAACTTTTTTAGGTAAATAAAACTTCTAAAGTATTACAATTCAAGGTAATGTACTAGAGGTTTAAGGATTGGTTGAATTGTAATCACTCCATGAAAGATAAAATGGAAGGAAAGGCAAATCAGATGTGGCAAGGATGGCAGTTATTAAAGAAATGGGCAGCAAACACAGGTGAGGCTGAGATGCCTATTATGGGAAATAATGCTTGAAGCAATGCATCTCCTTTAAATACTATTAAAAGAATTGAGAATAGAGAGGAACAAAAGGTAAGTTTCAGTGTTTTTGAAGGAATTTGATATGATGGCAGTTTCAATATATGTGCAGACTTAACAGTAATAAGTTTAGGAAGCTATTAACCACATAACCACCTACACAGATATTTGTCAAGAAAGGATGGCATTTCCCATTGATTAAATGATGTAGCCTAAAGGAAGAATGTGAAGTAAAATATCAATGATTTTTTTCACCACAAAATATGTTAAACTTAATGGAACAAATTTTAAGTAACTTAATCACCATCTTACCAGGAGAAAAATTTTAAAAAGACAATACATAAAAATACACAAAAATTTACATGTTGAATATTTAAAAACTATTTTACATAATGAAAATACATAAAAAATAAAACACTGGCATACTGCATATGTGCACATGGTATGTGTGTGTGTATGTGTGTATAAACATTTCTTTATATTCATCAGTAAGTACTAACAAATGTTTTGTCTAATTCACATAGCATAACACAATAACATAACACTTGATACTTACAAAGATTCTGTTTCCAGAAGTAGTTAGGAAATTATCTTAATGTAAATTTAAGTAGAAAATACTCCTTCAGATTAAGCTCTTGGAAATCTTCCTTCTGAGGTTATAATCAATGAAAAATATTCTCCAACTGAAGAATATATAACTGGTAAGTCTATATGTGGAATGAAATAAATATTTTACATTTCTCAATCTTTAGATAAGTGTACATTCATAACTACAAATTTCACATTTTTATACCCATTGGGTTATTTTCAAAGCTAATTTTGGGGGTGGAGATAAACATGAAATGCTTCTACTACTAAACTTATTCTGATACAAGGCCTAGGTTATCACTGCTTATTTCTCACTCAAATTTGACAGTCTTTTCCAAGTTGCCTTTACTTCTCCCAAGCTGCTGTTGCTTTTTTGTGAGATGCCCTTTTCGGTAAACGGTTGATAGAATGCCCATGGCTACACTAGCTATGTCACAAGGGTTCCCTTCTCTTCTGAGAAATTCATCCAACAAAAAAGGGAGTTCCTTAATAAAAACATTTACAACCCATTTAATTATAACAATAAAATAAATCAATATAACAAGAAAAATAGTGAAATAAATATTTCTAGCTAACCTATAGTTTTGATTATAAAAATACATACCAATGTAAAACTTAGTGTCCATTTTGAATTTCTATACATTTAAAAATAAAACTTTTCTTTCCCAGTTACCTTAATAGATGGTTCCTATTTAACCTATAATATCCTTTAAAATCTGTGATTCAACAATGCTGAGTATTAAATTTTAATTTGAAATTATTTACAAGTACTTATGAAAATCTCTTTTAAAGATTTTTAGTAAATTCAATGGCCAAAATGAGTAAGGCTGCAAAATAAAGAGCTTAAATGTCTGTTTAATGGCTAATTTTTGCTACTTCTGAGTAGCTGTATTTTAAGCACATTGATGCTCAGGAACTTATTTTGGTATAGCTATTTATTGGTAATTATCTCTAGATTCATCAAAGTGAAAATCTAGGTTGGTTTTACAGAGTGACTCATTTATGTAATAAGTCAAGAAGTAGCATTCTTGCAACATGGTAATTATCAACCATGCCAGTCTTGTATGTTTATGAAAAACTGTTTCATGGCTAAAGTATCACAAATGTCATACACCTGCAGGAAACTATGAAATATGCAGAGGCATGAGTGGCATAGGGTGACTTATTATTTGGTCACAGGGACAGGTATATAGATATTAGCTATTTTAATGAGCCTCTACACATTATCTGTTGTATGTTAACACGTTTTAATAATACATCCCATGTCATACAAGCATATAGTAGTTTTGCCTTAGGAAATTCAGAAATGTTGATCTTTGGAGTCTTGTTTTTTAGTCTCCTTGAATGATTAGAATAAGAAGAATGGTTATACTAATAACCCTGGGAATATCAAAAGAAAATATTTAGTGATATAAGCTAGGAAGTACAATACAGTCAAAAAACTTTCCAAATTTTTTTTTCAGGTGTTACTCATTCAAAAAGATACTGTCTTCCAAAAATCCAGAATAATCTCTATTGAACTGCCCCCTGAATTCACCACTTCTGGACATCTCCCATCATAGTCACCTCCAAAGAGCATGTGTTTCGGGATAACTTGAATATCAATATATTGGTAGTAACAAAATACATTCTTGTAAATAAAATAATTATCTATGAGCCTACACTGATGTAAATATACAAGTTAAATGTACTTGGAAAGAGAGCAAAATTCTTTCTCACAGTAGAATAATAAGTAATAAGTGTAGAAGGAAATAGTAGATCTCCATTTAGCCATAACATAGTAATAATTCACTCAAACATCAATGGATGCTAAAAAGAGTATACAAAAGTTAGATGAGCACTGGGATATTTGCATAGTCTCAAAGTACTTCCCAACAGAATTCTTATAAACTATAAAGGGGGAAAGAGCAATATTACACTGGGTAAAGCTATCCCAGAACCTTAACATAATAATCAAAGTTAATATTCCTGGAAATGTGATAGATTGACATGCAATGAGAAGAACACAGCATCATTTCTCCAATATTCCTGCCAAAAATGCATAATCTGAATCTAATCATGAGTAAACATCAGACCACTCAGAGGAACATTTTACAAAATGACTGTCCTATATTTTTCAAAAATTTAAGGCCATGATCAAAGGAGCCCTGAGAAATTATTTCAGAATGAGGAATACTAGCGAAATGATGCAAAACATGATCAACAATTAGGTTTTTTTGCCCAAGGGTATTATTGGACATTTAGTGAGCTTGAATGGAATATCTTGCTGAAGGTTTATGGGACTACACTGTACTATACTTACAATGTTTTATTAAGTTTGAAACTACATTAAAACAAAAAGAAAAATATTGTACTGACACTGCTACTAACATATAGTTAGTCATAGCCTCTTAGAGGAGATGATTAAAATAAAGTTATGTATAATCTTACAGTTATAAAATAAATAGGGCACAGAGATGTAATATACAGCATAAAGACTATAGTCAATAGTATTGTAACAACTTTGTATGGTGACAGATGGTAACTAGATTATTGTGGAGACCATTTCATAGTATATATAAATCTCAAATCATTATATTATATGCCTGAAATTAAGATAATGTCGTATGTCAGTTATTCTTCAATAAAAAATTAAATTAAATTATGATAAAGATTAGGGATGAACTGTTTCTTTCAGTCCTTTTTTATGCATACTTCTATTCTAATATAAAGTAAGTATTTTACTTTCTTGACAAGATTAACAGACTTACTAATTGGAGATAATTAGAATTCTTCTGTGACTAACTACAAAGCTGAAAATCTAAAGGAAAATATATTAAATTCACTTCTGCCAAAAACTTTTCAAGGAACTAGTCATCTGCATCATGATGCTTTCAGACTGTATGTCTATTACATATGAAATATACTTGATTATTCTTTATTTAAAATTATTAAAGATTCAAGCATCATTGGTGAAATAATTATCCATCATGATAACATTCTTTTTTAAGAGCATGGAGTCGATTTTATTGTATCACATGTGAAGTAGACTCTAAGACCCATAACATGGTGATACAGGGTATCATTGCCCTAATTTTGATGTTAAGATAAGAGACCTTATCTAACAGAGACTTAAAGTCTTCTCCAAAAGTTCATCAATTATCAACTTTAAGATAAATATAAAATTATAAGTGATTTGCCATATTGCTCTTTTATGGACACTCTCAAGTATAGAGACCTATAACAACTTAAAAGACTCACCATTTAAGTGTGTGTGTGTTTAGTGTATAATAAGCTTCATCCCATGAAATTTTACTCAGATCACAATAAAGTGTATTTTATTCACCATGTCAGAAGAAGAAATCACCACTAAGCAGCTTGAATGTTATGTTCATTCAAATTTGTTATGGCTGAAAAGAAAAGGAAAGAGGATTTCTATGCAGTTGTATTTTTTCAATTTCAGTAAAACAAATTAGATTATATTAGTTATATGAAAACACCTGAGTTCTAGTATACAAGTCTTATTTTCAAGCTTATGTGTAGGTGGGATGTTATTTAGAGAATATCATTGTCTCATGCACTCTACCAAAAATTGTGAATGAAGAAATATGAAGCAATTTATCTTTAGTAATATGAACTGCTCACTTCTTGTCAAAGCCTAAGATTAACATCTGGCAAAGTAATCTCATAATCAGAAATTCTAGTTATCCCTTCCATTACTTTCATAATCACATAGTAAGCAAATGTAGGTATTTATTTAGAGAATATCTCTGTTATTGATAATGACAAATTGTGTGTTCTTTTCTAGAAATCTGTATATAGTCATAGTAATGGGCTTCCATGATGGAAGGCAATGCTATAACTTCATAGGACTATTTCAGTTTTCTGTTGTGTACATGAAAAGACTCCATTTCATCAGTCCCCTATCAACTAGATGGGGCCAAATGGCAATTCTGGGCAATGGAATATTGGCAGATGTACTGTAGCACAATTCTAAAATACCACAAATTCTTTCATATTATCCCTTTGTTTTCAGTGGCAGGATGGCAAGAGCCAAAGTGCCTGTAGACCCAATAAGTTGAAGGAATTTCCTTCCCTAATTTATCCCTTGATGGAGAGTGGCTCAGGAGAGTCACCTGACCAAGAACACAGAAATTAGACTGAGAAATAAATGTAAATAATGTTAATCCATTGATATTTGGTATAGGTTCTTATAGAGCTCAGAAGCTCATCTATCTGATGAATACAGCTTACTGTTAGAGTCATAAGTATACAAGTATACCTGGAAACAAAAGGTATGAAAGTGTGTGTGCGTGTGTGTGTGCATGCAAAAATGGGTCAGGTTGTTTGTATTTACCATTAATTATCAAACAGAGTAAATGGATCCCACCCATTTTTGCAGTTCATTTTATAAGAAAGAAATGCATTATAAGAAAAAATCCTGATTGTGTTATATTTTTAAAAGGAGCATCAATTCAACACAAGTTTGGCTCAGCTTCCTCAGTGCCTGTATCTGCAATACAGTGTGACTAGTGCTTACTGACATTCATAGCAATGGCTGTGAGAAGGCATGAGATGCTTAACCCTTGGCCAAGATGTTATTTTAGTGCCAAATCATGGAAACATTAAGTCTAATGCACCAAATATTATTTTTAGATACTAAGGCCTACATAAAATACATGGAGCTTAATACATAATACAGGTCTTAATACTTAAGACCCCCTCACACACTGATAACTCAGAAAACAGTTGAAGTTGTCTTACCACAATACTGGAATACATTTCAAATATTTAGAGTGCTTGGGAGGATAGAGGGCATTTTGCTTGAGTCAGCTAGTTGAATCCTCATCACTAGTCTAGGGCCTCAGAATGCTTATGATTCTCCCTAGCTGACAGGTTAGGAAAAAAAGTCAGGAGGCCACCACTCTGAGTCTGCTCTAGAAAAATTTTACTCCTCAGGGTAGACTCAATCCTTCCTTCAGTGCCTGTTAAACAAAAAACCCCTGAAAGGCATTCTTTGAAGAGGTAACAAAATGAAGACTAAATAAGAAAAGATTTCTCCCATGTCTTCTGATTTCACATCCATCCTCTTGACCAATAGCACTGAACTCCTCAGATGGGGAGCTCCCCTCCGTACTTCAGTCATTTGCTTCTTCAGAGCTTCTCACAGTGCTTTGTCCTCTTACCTCCAATAAAATGATAGTCAAATATATGCCTTACCATGGCTGAAGGAATAACCTGCTAAACTCATAAAGCTGGAACCCAAAGGTACTCTTAGGAACTTGTAAATTCATATGGGAGCAACTTCAAGATCGCAGATAAAATGAGCAAGTGCTTTGAGGTTTAGAAGATATACCTTGGCTCTGCAAAGCCCGGTACCCAATCCTAACCCCACAAGGACTATGGATTGTATTCTAATAGTGAAAGACCAAAGTAAGAAAAATTAAGAGCTGATCTCAGCTGCCAGCTCTAAAAATCAATGTCCACACCCTCCCAATTTCAAAATGCTGCTTCAGCCTGGCAAGGGGAAACAGCAATCTTAGTGGATACCTCAAGATGAAAAGAATACTATATTGTGTGAGCTAATCAATAACTTTCTGAAGAGGAGTAAACCATTTAGCTAAGCTTTAAGCTGGATTCTTATTTTCAAAGTTTTTAGAAAGGGGTTTGAGGTGTATAAGAAAAAGTTGTATTTTAAATGTAGCATTTTAAAGCTTTGGCATTTGGTGGCTTGTTGTGCTGATAATTAGGAAAAAAAAACAATAGGGTGCACTTCTTTTCCAGTTCTATTTGTTTAGGGAAAAAAAAAAGAGGGTTGCCCCTTCAGTAATTAGGAGACACTGAAAATAATTGAAATTGATATAAAATCTAGTAGTTATATTAGTATGACCTGCATATGGGAAATTATAACTTTCAGATCAAGAATTAAATTTCTTTTGACACATTAAAATTATTAATTTATCATCACTAATTTTAACAATAACTTTATTTTATATATTGTGTCATCCTTTTAACAAAATATGGAAGGGTCTGTAGCCCAGTCCAATTCTCGTACAATAAATTTAACATCCAGTTACTTATAGTATCTTATCTTCTTTGCATTTGGATGGATAGGGAGCTACCTCTAGCTAAATGTTAAATTGCATCAGGAAGTAATTGATTCAGTTCAAGTTGGAAGAAATCCCATTGTCAGTTTGTGTCTATGTGAAGACTGAATAGAAAGAAAACTTAAAATCTGTTTTGATTTTTGAGAATTTTACAAATGTTACCTGACTTAACTCATGATAATGCCATATGAGACAGATATTGATATTCTGTGTCCCCACAATCCACCCTTTTAGTGGAGGTTTATGGAAGTGAAACTCTAAGAATTTTGTTACTGTGTCAGTCATTCCTCAGAGCTTTGTCTGATTCTAAAGGTACTGCTTTATTTTTCTTTATTTAAAAAATCAGAGATTTCATGTCATTACACATACCACTGTTCTGAGAGCTTCTCCTTACAGGATAGAAATTGTCCAATGTGCTTTGAAGGAGTCACCCACTCAAATATAACTGATTAAATTCTCCTCTTAGGAAGACAAAGCAAATGCACTATATCAAGATACAACAAGGAATTCTGATACTTATTTAGATTTTTTACTTGCCCAATCTTTGTCAATACGCTCTTGTCTGTCATTATGGGTATTAAATATGGAGTTAAGCTGTATATGCATAACACATGAATAATGACTTAATCCTAATTCAAACTCTCATCTCCCATCATCTCTTGAAGCAGTATTTGTTGGATATAATCTGACTTGCCCTGCATGAAAACTTTTACAGAGTCCATGGCATTTCTGCTCTCTCATTGGAAACAGACACACGTATGATTTCTCATTGCCTCAACACATTGCAATTCAGGAAATGGAATGTTCACAGTCCAAGATGTCAATCAATACTATGAACCTGATTTACTTTCAAATCTTCCTCCTTTTGAAATTAGGGACTGAACAAGGGAGAGACTGCTGAATGACATAGGCAGACCTGGCTGTCAGGTTTCTGTGTTCAGCTTTCATGCTTTGATCTTCCTTTTTGCTTCTTCCCCACAAAAACTAACTAGTTTGTTCAGCTGTTCATCGGTGCTGGGTGTGTGTGGGCAGGTACAGGCAAGAGGGTAGGAGAGATCACATTTGAATAGAAGCCATCATAAGGTGGCCTCTCCTTCTCTGGATCTGGCAAAGGTTTCTCCAGAAGTTGCCTGCTTACATTCCTCTCTCCCATAGTTATCTCATTTTAGATGGAGGAGTCTCTGCCTCTTTAATAAAGGTAGTTGTTTGAAACCATTTCCTCAGCTCTAGGTATCTAGTAGTCACAGTTCCTTTTGGCTGAGATCTCTAACCCATCTGGACAGTGGTAAAGCAGGCTTGGACAGAACACAAAGCAGCTGCCCACCACATCACTCTCCCCAGCATGAGGTGCATCTGAGTCATGGAGAAGGCACATCCTTTGTCCCAGTACTCTGGAGTTTCAAGCCAGTCCCAGGTCACTAGCACCCTCTTGGCTCTGCCCTACAGAACCCCATAGACTGGGGTGACTCCAATGCAGGTACAGCAACTGTTGCACTGGAGAAGCCTCTCATGCTTTAACCCTGAGCTGAAGGAGGGAGTGACACTTCTTTCATAGGAAATTGGCAGGAAAGAATAGCATCTCTCTGTCTGCAAAATACCCTCCTCAAAACACTCAGCCTTCCAATTTGCAAAGTGCTATTTGAATGAGAGAAGGGTATTCAACAGTCATGAAATAAGTTCTTATAGATTTCCTTTAAAACTCTACGCATTTTGATTTACTCATTTTAGACTATTTTAACTGATATAGCTCCTCTGTTAAAACTCAAGTTTTAAGGATTAAATTTAAGCATTATACTACAAGCTTTTGTTTATTTTCCTATTTGTTGAGTTACAACAGCTAGCCATAGAAATTTGGGTCATAAATAGGAAAAGCAGGTAGTAAACACATATGATACCTGCTTCATATTAATGTTAATGATAATTAGATATTAGATCTCAAAAGCATGCATAAATATTAAAACAGTGTGTAGTTCAGGAAAACAAAGAACATTCTGGATATATTTAATAGGAGACAAAATAATGCAGAGAATTTTAAACGTCCTCATTAATTCAGAAGAGCTAGAGGTTCCAAGATCTGAAAAAACACTCCAGCATAATATCTCACCTTCCTGTAGGACAAAAATGGATAATTCACTCATCTGGGAATAGACAGCAAAATTATATCAAACGTCTGAGGATTTCCATAAGTCTACTGCAGAACCCACTGAAGAATAACAGCTTTTCAACACTGCTCATCAGCAGAGTCTGAGAACCTTCCCAAAATGATTGGCCCATGTTACCAAGGGCAAATATAGAAGAGGATGAAGAGGATGCTGAGTGCACTACAGACATTACTGCACAGAGATGTACCTGGGATTTCAGGTGCTATAACTTACCAAAGATAAAGAAGAGTCTTATATGTAATTGTGAAAAATCATTAATCATCTAAGACCTATATGAGGCCTCAAATAGATATATGAACTAGTAAAAAATACATGTGAAATAATGTCTTGCTGTAATACAAAAGAATATAGAATTGAGTTTAAAGAAAGTATAATGTATGAGTTTCTGAAGAATAACTGGTGATGATGTTAAGCAGTTGTTCTCTAAACACATGTACACTGATTGACCTATTGTCAAAACACTTATTTATTTCTTAGTAAAAGTAGCCTTTAGAGAAAATACATTATCAGACTGATGTCCTACATATCTGAGATATGACAAAGATGGAGGCATTGTAACAAACTAACTCATCATCTTTTGACATTTCTTATACTCACCAAATAGCTCAGCAAGGATCTCAACTAAGAGGCAATAAAACCTCTTAGCAGAAAATGACATGAAGGCTTGTTGCCTGGTTCCACTGTGTATGTGATTGGGTGACTCTGTAGATGAGCAAAACATAGCAGGTATTCTTCAAGGAGCACCAAAGTAAAAATTAATATTGCAAAGGAACTTCTTACAATACAGCACAGTGCACACTTCATTATATGGATCACCAGGGTTATGCTCGGAAGCTATTAATATACATCAGAGTACAATTCCAATGTTTTCACACACACACACACACACACACACACACACACACATTCTATCTCCATATGCATATATGGCATTTAAGCATTGAAACACCTATATTTTTTTAAGTTATTGACCTGAAAACTAGAACACTTTGTCTTGTTATACATAATATTAAACTGAGAAACAAATTGGCAAGTATAAAGCCAAGTGTAACATATTATTTATTGCTCTCTTCAGAATGGTGTAAAGACTTAGATTTCACCCAAGATTCTAATAGTACCATTTCTTCAAAGAATGTGAAATGAGCTTTCAAGTAAAAAATGTGTTTTTTCTTGGGTACTGTTATCCTTGTTTATTCCACCACAGAAGTATAACTGGGAGTGAAAAAAAAAACATTGATTCTGACAGATTTTAAACATTTTTGCCAAGAGCTGTATTTTATAACAACATGTGTGCAGAATAACAAATATTGTAAGAGTTAAAATAATAAATATTCTTTGCAGCTGTGCTTTTAACTGATGGCAATTTCAAAGTAGACTAAACGACCCAAACAAAAATTTTCTAAGTACTATGTGCTCTCTTGTTAGGAGCTCTCAGCTTCCTATATAGTTGATCTTTCAACATTCAACATGGACTTGAACTGTGCAGGTCCACTTAAATGCAGATTTTTTTCAATAAATATGTGGATAATTTTTTGGAGATTTCTGACAGTACAAAGAAACATTTTCTTTTCCATAGCTTACTTTATTGTAAGGATATGGTATACAATATATATTTCATACAAAACATGTGTTAAATGACTGTTTATATTATTGGTAAGACCACCAAATAACAAGGTTGACAGTAGGCCAGTGGTAGTTAAATTTGGGGCAAGTCCAAAGTTATACTCTGGTTTTCAACTTAGTGAGGGGTGGGGGATGGTGCTCTTAACCCGTGCATCTGTTCAAGAGGCAACAGTAGTTTCTTCTGTTTCTTATTAATCTCCATCATTTACTTCTAGTTTGTCTTTTCTTTGTGAACTAGAACGATGCCAAAGGGTTGGGATTTGTCTAGTTTACCCATATAAAGAGGCTTGCATATGCCTGGAAGAGTATTGAGTATTGAAATTAAAATTGCCAAGGACAGCCTCATAGGCTGGCAGCAGATTAAATGTTGTTTGTGAACTCAGGCACCTTGTTCTCCTTTTGGAGGGTAAATTGAGGCCCAGCACCATTTATGACGAGATCAAGCCTAATAGTACCACTTGCAAGTAAACGCTGCAGCTCTTACAGAATTCCAAATATTTAAATTCCCTATGTTCTCCTAAAGTCCAGGAGATAATAAACATTATAATTTTATTTGAAGGATGTGCTTCAAGCCAATAGAAAACCCATAATTAGACCTAAGGCCATATTATTCAATAAATGTTCAGTGAGAGCCTATTTGGTCCAGACACAATGCTGGGACCCAGACGAAATGTGGCCTAGAGTAAGAAATGGCTTGGAGGAGGTTAGCACCTTTCCACGCATTTTCTCTAATGAAACAAATTGAATTGAATTGACAGAGACCACAAGCATAATCATATTCTCAGGAGTTGACAATTCTGCATTTGGCACCCTTTCATTCATTGTTTTGACAAAATTATCTTTTACAATGTCAAGTTTAGAATAATCCTAAATCAAACAGTCCTCTCTTTTATTCAGTAAATCTCACGCCTTTTCTAGGCCTTCGAACTTGATTGCTCCACTTCTGTCTACCACTTAGGGGTTACTTAAATCTAAACACCAAAGGCCTTTCCTGTCACAAATACGTCACCCAAACTCAAGCATTGGGAGTTCAATATCTGTCATCTTTCCATCTTGTGACTCAAATCTGTTTAACGATACATGAGAAAGTTTGGCCCTGTGCTAAATCAACACTTCCTGACAAGGGAATAAATAAATTCTGGGGTTGGAAAGCTTTGTCAGCTCCTATACACTTGTTTTGCAACAGAGGCGAGGCGAGCCTTGTCAGCAATTTGTCTGACCTAACCCACTCAGAGGTGAAAATAAGTCCTCAGCTTATCTACCAGAAGGGAACATTCATCCCAGGTGAGGGTATATTTACAAGCTGAAATTAAATCACCACATATCCCATAGGACCAGGAAGGAAGGAATGGAAGTTCTGGGATAGTGGTGTTAGTGTGAAATGAAGAGCAGATTAGCAGAGTTTCCAGGTGATGAGGCACTCCATTATTAACAGTGAAGAGGTGATGGCAGGATGCTTGAAGTTGTCAGGACTGAAAGTAAGTCCTGCTCTGGAAGATTTCAGCAGCACTGAGAAGCTTAAAACCAGCTTCTTCTTTTCAGAGGAAGAGTTCCAACATTAACATCTGCTTAAAGTGATTTGAGGTCATATAAGCCAGTGATTAAAGTAGGAAAAGAATGAACTGCAGTTCTGTACATAAACATTAAGGACTACTGCACAGACAATTGCTTAGACTGTGTAATTTATGTGCCAAGTTACAGATTATGCTGCTCCTGCATTCTGTTTTTATAAATATTTACACATATGTACACATATGTACATATATATTTACACATACATATCTATTTGTAGGTACATAGATGCATTCATATGTAGCAATTCATATATTTAAAATACATTATTTGCACCAATATCTCAGAGTTCCAGAAAAGGGATTTATAATTTAGTTAATTCTACATAAATAATTACACTTGAATTTCAAATGTTATGTCATTATTTTCATAGTAGAGGTGTTTTCATTTAATCAAGCACCCCAGTTCAGACTGCTATGAATCTATACGATGTAATGCAGTTAGAAATCAGGTAATTTCAGAGTTTTCCAAACATATTCAGGACTCCTCTCTGGTTCCCTTGCTGTTTGTGAAGTTTCTGCCCTGTTTTGCTCTGTTTCGTTTTCATGGCAGGCTTACTTATGCAGTTCATGAAGGCTTCCATATGCTTACTCAAAACTGACCTGAAGCTGAACAACGGCAAAGAGGGAGGAGAAAGCATGTTTTCATATATTGTTAAAGATACAGACTGGAGAAACAATGGCATACAGATCAATTTGTGGCTCAGAAATCTGAAATCATGTTTCTTTCTATTTGTCAAGCAGGCAGAGAATAGCGAGCTTTTCCGAATGCTTGGTACAATAAAAAAGGATCATGACCCCTATCAAGCAATACCTCATATTTCAACAAAGCTGCTCGGCTTTTGAAATGCTAGTATTAACTGTATTTATTGGCATTGTCCAGTGATTGTCATCTTCTGGCCACGCCCTGAGTATGGACCTATGTGCTCCCAAGTGTAAAAATACTAAAATGTAGTCTCAAACCAGAAGGGGCCTGGACTGTATTGTTCCCACGTATCCCCCAGGCTGATTAGGGTTTACTCACAGGCATGCCTACGTGTTCAAAGCTCCTCAGATTCTTCTAATGTGGCATCAAGGTTGAGAACCATTGGGCTAGAGCAAAGCTTCCAAAACTGTAACACACATGTGAGCCCCCTAGATATCTTGTACTTGCAGATCCTGAATTAGTAGTTGATTTTGTCTTACAAGTATTTCTGCAAAGTTCCTGGAGGATGCTGATGCAAGTACCACACGTACATGTTGCATAGCCAGGGACCAGGAGATGAGGGAGCTGGAACCACAAACTCAGCCACACGCCGCCTTTAGCACAATGACTACAGTACCCAATCTCCTTTTTAGCAATGTTATACAGAAACCTCAAATTTTCCCATAGCAAATTTTTTCTTTGCTTTTTTTCCAATGGAGATTTATGATGCTTTGCCAAATTTGTCCACAAATGGTTATGTTATCTACATCCGTGTTCCTAGGATCCAATTGTCAACAAATATGCTGAATAACGTTACATTACCTATACATTTGGAATATATTATAAGGCCCAATATGCTGAAAATGTTATAAGGTAATAATATATAAAACTTGATTGGCATATTACAGCAGGAACACAGTCCCTAGAGGCTCTTTTGGGGAGTACTCTCCCTGGATAATCATTCCATGAAGCATCAAAACATACTGTCAATCATGATGTGGTATTGTTTCCTTTTTCTGAAATAGTTTCTAAAATACACAACTAGGATATATTTCTTACAAAATTCTGAAGCATTTCAAATACTTTATTAATCAATAAATATTGGGCATCATATTATTTAATCCAGAATTTTGTCTTGTATTAATAGTTTCAAAGGCACAAACTTTCCAATACATCAAAGCATTTGCTTTGGTTTCATGTTGTGAGACTACTTGGTTTAATACAGGGAATAACAAATATGGTAGTTTGCCTTGATTCATTTCTTAAAATATTTTTTTTTTTTTTTTTCATTGTAAGAGTTTTATTTTTAAATTAAATTATCAATTTTTTTTTTTTTTTTTTTTTTTTGAGAGGGCATCTCTCATATTTATTGATCAAATGGTTGTTAACAACAATAAAATTCAGTATAGGGGGGTCAATGCTCAATGTACAATCATTAATCCATCTCAACCCTAATTCTCGTCAGTCTCCAATCTTCTGAAGCATAACGAACAAGTTCTTACATGGTGAACGAATTCTTACAGAGTGAATAAATTCTTACATGGTGAACAGTACAAGGGCAGTCATCACAGAAACTTTCGGTTTTGATCATGCAATATGACCTATAAACCATCAGGTCAAATATGAATATTCATTTGATTTTTGTACTTGATTTATATGTTGATCCCACATTTCTCCTATTATTATTATTATTTTTATTTTTAATAAAATGCTGAAGTGGTAGGTAGATGCAAGATAAAGGTAGAAAACATAGTTTAGTGCTGTAAGAAGGCAAATGTAGATGATCAGATGATCAGGTGTGTGCCTATGGACTAAGTATTAATCCAGGCTAGACAAGGGCAGCAAGACATCCACGGATGCAGAAGATTTCTCTCAAAGCAGGGGGGGTGAGGTTCTGAGCCTCACCTCTGTTGATCCCCAAATTCTCACCTGATGGCCCCCCTGCGACTGTGCCTGTCTTAGGTTGTTCCTCCCTTGAGGAATCTTACCCGTCTCTGGCTAACCAGTCATCTTCCGGGGCCATACAGGGAAATGTAAAGTTGGTAAGTGAGAGAGAAGCCATATTGTTTGCAAAGGTTAGCTTTTTACTTCTTTGCAGATTTATGCCCTGTGGCTTCTATGCCCAGCACTTGTCTCGAGGTATCTTTACCACCTGGAGGAATTATGATACTCGGTAAATTCGATATGAGGCACGAATTCTATTTAAAGTTTGTAATTAGGAAGGAAGAAGAAAAGCTATAGATGTAGCATATGAAGGAAACTTGGGAGGATTGATTATTTCTTTGACATATCTTCTTGTATAGTACCTTAAGTATGTATAGGTTTTAAACTACTAAGTAATTTGCACACACATATTAACATAATAGGAATACGGTGACATAAACAAAGCAAATCTATAATTACCAGCCATCTCCAGTGAAGCCAAGAAAACCATTTAGGCACCCTAGGCATTTGTGAAAATTTATCTATGATATGATGGATATTTTCCAACTGTACTTGAACCATCAGACAAATTAAAGCAGCCCATTTCTGGGATCTGTTCACATCCCATATGTTCTTTTAACCATAGATAGTCTATAGTCATGAGATTTTGGGGTGCTACAACTTGCACCCCTCCCAACTCCTGGTTGAGTTCCAACAGTACAGATCCAGTCAAATTCGTTGTCTCACTGTATGCACATGCCAGCCTAGACATCTCCCTCCTCCTTCTCATGGCAAGTCCAGGAGATGGTGGGCTGGATGCAGCCACAACCGCAGCATCGTCCGGATCCCTGTGGAGGCTTTTTGATGATCATCCCCCGGCACGAGTCCTCCAGAGAGTGCTGATGCCGGAAGCTCCTCCTCATATCGTATCTTAGTTCATTTTCTGGGTATCCAAGCTAGGCCTTGATCTTCTGTGTAGAAACAAACAGACCCTTTGCCCACACTTTGACATGCCCTCTACACCACTGTGCAGAACTCATTGGAGGTCAGCACACAGTAACTGCTTTTTTTTTTTTTTTTTTTTTTTAATTAAGAGAAAGGAATATTATCAGAAAAGAGTACCTCCATAGCTGATCATCTGACACCCTTTAAGTGATCAACATTAAGGATATTTAAAGCATGCGTTGATCTTTGATTTACCAATAGTTTTATCCTGTTAAGGAGTAATCCCCCTTTTCTTTCTTTCTTTCTTTTTTTTTTTTTTTAAATTTTTAATCTACACTTACCTGAAGAATACTATGTTTACTATGCTCTCCCCTATATCAGGTCCCCCCTAACAACCACATTACGGTTACTGTCCATCAGCTTAGCAAAATGTTGTAGAGTCACTACTTGTCCTCTCTGTGTTGTGCAGCCCACCCTCCCCTATCTCCCTCCCCCCCATGCATGCTAATCTTAATACCCCCCTTCTTCTTCCCCCCCCTTATCCCTCCCTGCCCACCCATCCTCCCCAGTTCCTTTCCCTTTGGTACCTGTTAGTCCATTTTTGGGTTCTGTAATTCTGCTGCTGTTTTGTTCCTTCAGTTTTTCCTTTGTTCCTATACTCCTCAGATGAGTGAAATCATTTGGTATTTCTCTTTCTCCGCTTGGCTTATTTCACTGAGCATAATACTCTCCAGCTCCATCCATGTTGCTACAAATGGTTGGATTTTTCCACTTCTTATGGCTGAGTAGTATTCCATTGTGTATATGTACCACATCTTCTTTATCCATTCATCTACAGATGGACATTTAGGTTGCTTCCAATTCTTGGCTATTGTAAATAGTGCTGCGATAAACATAGGAGTGCATCTGTCTTTCTCAAACTTGATTGCTGCGTTCTTAGGGTAAATTCCTAGGAGTGGAATTCCTGGGTCAAATGGTAGGTCTGTTTTGAGCATTTTGATGCACCTCCATACTGCTTTCCACAATGGTTGAACTAATTTACATTCCCACCAGCAGTGTAGGAGGGTTCCCCTTTCTCCACAGCCTCGCCAACATTTGTTGTTGTTTGTCTTTTGGATGGCAGCTATCCTTACTGGTGTGAGGTGATACCTCATTGTAGTTTTAATTTGCATTTCTCTGATAATTAGCGATGTGGAGCATCTTTTCATGTGTCTCTTGGCCATCTGTATTTCTTTTTTGGAGAACTGTCTGTTCAGTTCCTCTGCCCATTTTTTAATTGGGTTATTTGTTTTTTGTTTGTTGAGGCGTGTGAGCTCTTTATATATTCTGGACGTCAAGCCTTTATCAGATCTGTCATTTTCAAATATATTCTCCCATACTGTAGGGTTCCTTTTTGTTCTATTGATGGTGTCTTTCGCTGTACAGAAGCTTTTCAGCTTAATGTAGTCCCACTTGCTCATTTTTGCTGTTGTTTTCCTTGCCCGGGGAGATATGTTCAAGAAGAGATCACTCATGTTTATGTCTAAGAGGTTTTTGCCTATGTTTTTTTCCAAGAGTTTAATGGTTTCGTGACTTACATTCAGGTCTTTGATCCATTTTGAGTTTACCTTTGTATATGGGGTTAGACAATGGTCCAGTTTCATTCTCCTACATGTAGCTGTCCAGTTTTGCCAGCACCATCTGTTGAAGAGACTGTCATTTTGCCATTGTATGTCCATGGCTCCTTTATCAAATATTAATTGACCATATATGTTTGGGTTAATTTCTGGGGTCTCTAATCTGTTCCACTGGTCTGTGGCTCTGTTCTTGTGCCAGTACCAAATTGTCTTGATTACTATGCCTTTGTAGTAGAGCTTGAAGTTGGGGAGTGAGATCCCCCCTACTTTATTCTTCTTTTTCAGGATTGCTTTGGCTATTCGGGGTCTTTGGTGTTTCCATATGAATTTTTGAATTATTTGTTCCAATTCATTGAAGAATGTTGCTGGTAATTTGAGAGGGATTGCATCAAATTTGTATATTGCTTTCGGCAGGATGGCCATTTTGACGATATTAATTCTTCCTAGCCATGAGCATGGGATGAGTTTCCATTTATTAGTGTCCCCTTTAATTTTTCTTAAGAGTGACTTGTAGTTTTCAGAGTATAAGTCTTTCACTTCCTTGGTTAGGTTTATTCCTAGGTATTTTATTCTTTTTGATGCAATGGTGAATGGAATTGTTTTCCTGATTTCTCTTTCTGTTGATTCGTTGTTAGTGTATAGGAAAGCTACAGATTTCTGTGTGTTGATTTTGTATCCTGCAACTTTGCTGTATTCCGATATCAGTTCTAGTAGTTTTGGAGTGGAGTCTTTAGGGTTTTTTATGTACAGTATCATATCATCTGCAAATAGTGACAGTTTAACTTCTTCTTTACCAATCTGGATTCCTTGTATTTCTTTGTTTTGTCTGATTGCCGTGGCTAGGACCTCCAGTACTATGTTAAATAACAGTGGGGAGAGTGGGCATCCCTGTCTGGTTCCCGATCTCAGTGGAAATGCTTTCAGCTTCTCGCTGTTCAGTATAATGCTGGCTGTGGGTTTATCATATATGGCCTTTATTATGTTGAGGTACTTGCCCTCTATTCCCATTTTGCTGAGAGTTTTTATCATGAATGGATGTTGAATTTTGTCAAATGCTTTTTCAGCATCTATGGAGATGATCATGTGGTTTTTGTCTTTCTTTTTGTTGATGTGGTGGATGATGTTGATGGATTTTCGAATGTTGTACCATCCTTGCATCCCTGGGATGAACCCCACTTGGTCATGGTGTATGATCCTTTTGATATACTGTTGAATTCTGTTTGCTAATATTTTATTGAGTATTTTTGCATCTACGTTCATCAGGGATATTGGTCTGTAATTTTCTTTTTTGGTGGGGTCTTTGCCTGGTTTTGGTATTAGGGTGATGTTGGCTTCATAGAATGAGTTTGGGAGTATTCCCTCTTCTTCTATTTTGTGGAACACTTTAAGGAGAATGGGTATTATGTCTTCTCTGTGTGTCTGATAAAATTCCGAGGTAAATCCGTCCGGCCCCGGGGTTTTGTTCTTGGGTAGTTTTTTGATTACTGTTTCAATTTCTTTGCTTGTAATTGGTTTGTTTAACTTTTGTGTTTCTTCCTTGGTCAGTCTTGGGAGGTTGTATTTTTCTAGGAAGTTGTCCATTTCTTCTAGGTTTTCCAGCTTGTTGGCATATAGGTTTTCATAGTAGTCTTTAATAATTCTTTGTATTTCTGTGGAGTCTGTCGTGATTTTTCCATTCTCATTTCTGATTATGTTGATTTGTGTTGACTCTCTTTTTCTCTTAATAAGTTGGGCTAGAGGCTTATCTATTTTGTTTATTTTCTCAAAGAACCAGCTCTTGGTTTCGTTGATTTTTGCTATTGTTTTATTCTTCTCAATTTTGTTTATTTCTTCTCTGATCTTTATTATGTCCCTCCTTCTGCTGACTTTAGGCCTCATTTGTTCTTCTTTTTCCAGTTTTAATAATTGTGATGTTAGACTATTCATTTGGGATTGTTCTTCCTTCTTCAAGTGTGCCTGGATTGCTATATACTTTCCTCTTAAGACTGCTTTCGCTGCATCCCACAGAAGTTGGGGCTTAGTGTTGTTGTTGTCATTTGTTTCTATATATTCCTTGATCTCTATTTTGATTTGTTCATTGATCCATTGATTATTTAGTAGCATGTTGTTAAGCCTCCATGTGTTTGTGAGCCTTTTTGTTTTCTTTGTAGAATTTATTTCTACTTTCATACCTTTGTGGTCTGAAAAATTGGTTGGTAGAATTTCAATATTGTGGAATTTACTGAGGCTCTTTTTGTGAGCTAGTATGTGGTCTATTCTGGAGAATGTTCCATGTGCACTTGAGAAGAATGTATATCCTGTTGCTTTTGGATGTAAAGTTCTATAGATGTCTATTAGGTCCATCTGTTCTAGTGTGTTGTTCAGTGCCTGTGTGTCTTTACTTATTTTCTGCCCGGTGGATCTATCCTTTGGGGTGAGTGGTGTGTTGAAGTCTCCTACAATGAATGCATTGCAGTCTATTTCCCTCTTTAGTTCTGTTAGTATTTGCTTCACATATGCTGGTGCTCCTGTATTGGGTGCATATATATTTAGAATGGTTATATCCTCTTGTTGGACTAAGCCCTTTATCATTATGTAGTGGCCTTCTTTATCTCTTGTTACTTTCTTTGTTTTGAAGTCTATTTTGTCTGATATTAGTACTGCAACCCCTGCTTTCTTCTCACTGTTGTTTGCCTGAAATATGTTTTTCCATCCCTTGACTTTTAGTCTATGCTTATCTTTGGGTTTAAGGTGAGTTTCTTGTAAGCAGCATATAGATGGGTCTTGCTTTTTTATCCATTCTATTACTCTATGTCTTTTGATTGGTGCATTAAGTCCATTTACATTTAGGGTGACTATTGAAAGATATGTACTTATTGCCATTGCAGGCTTTAGATTCGTGGTTACCAAAGGTTCAAGGTTAGCTTCTTTAGTATCTTACTGCCTAACTTAGCTCACTTATTGAGCTGTTATATACACTGTCTGGAGAGTCTTTTCTTCTCTCCCTTCTTATTCCTCCTCCTCCCTTCTTCATATGTTGTGTGTTTTGTTCTGTGCTCTTTTTAGGGGTGCTCCCATCTAGAGCAGTCCCTGTAGGATGCCCTGTAGAGGTGGTTTGTGGGAAGCAAATTCCCTCAGCTTTTGCTTGTCTGGGAATTGTTTGATCCCACCATCATATTTAAATGATAGTCGTGCTGGATACAGTATCCTTGGTTCAAGGCCCTTCTGTTTCATTGCATTAAGTATATCATGCCATTCTCTTCTGGCCTGTAGGGTTTCTGTTGAGAAGTCTGATGTTAGCCTGATTGGTTTTCCTTTATAGGTGACCTTTTTCTCTCTAGCTGCCTTTAAAACTCTTTCCTTGTCCTTGATCCTTGCCATTTTAATTATTATGTGTCTTGGTGTTGTCCTCCTTGGATCCTTTCTGTTGGGGGTTCTGTATAATTCCATGGTCTGTTCGATTATTTCCTCCCCCAGTTTGGGGAAGTTTTCAGCAATTATTTCTTCAAAGACACTTTCTATCCCTTTTCCTCTTTCTTCCTCTTCTGGTATCCCTATAATACGAATGTTTTTCCTTTTGTATTGGTCACATATTTCTCTTAGTGTTGTTTCATTCCTGGAGATCCTTTTATCTCTCTCTATGTCAGCTTCTATACGTTCCTGTTCTCTGGCTTCTATTCCTTCAATGGCCTCTTGCATCTTATCCATTCTGCTTATAAATCCTTCCAGGGATTGTTTCACTTCTGTGATCTCTTTCCTGACATCTGTGATCTCCTTCCGGACTTCATCCCACTGCTCTTGGATTTTTCTCTGCATCTCATCCCACTGCTCTTGCATTTTTCTCTGCATCTCATCCCATTGCTCTTGCATTTTTTTCTGCATCTCTGTCAGCATGTTCATGATTTTTATTTTGAATTCTTTTTCAGGAGGACTAGTTAGGTCTGTCTCCTTCTCAGGTGTTGTCTCTGTGATCTTTGTCTGCCTGTAGTTTTGCCTTTTCATGGTGATAGAGATAGTCTGCAGAGCTGGTACAAGTGACCGCTGGAAGAGCTTCCCTTCTTGTTGGTTTGTAGCCTTTTCCTGGGAGAATAGCGACCTCTAGTGGCTTGTGCTGGGCAGCTGTGCGCAGACAGGGCTTCTGCTTCCTGCCCAGTTGCTTTGGGGTTTATCTCCACTGTTGCTGTGGGCTTGGCCTGGCTGGGGCTGTTCCTCCAAAATGGTGGAGCCCCGTTAGAGGGGGAGCAGCCAGGAGACTATTTATCTCCGTAAGGGGCCTCTGTGCTCCCTGCTGCCCAGGGGGTTAGAGTGCCCAGAGATCCCCAGATTCCCTGCTTCTGGTCTAAGTGACCTGTCCTGCCCCTTTAAGATTTCCAAAAAGCACTCTCCAAACCAAAACAACAACAGCAACAATGAGAGAGGGAACAGAAAGGAAAAAAAAAAGAAAAAACACGCGATTTTTTTTTTTTTTTCCTCAGGTGCCGGTCCCAGGCACCCGCGCACTGGTCCTGCTGCCCTGTCTCCCTAGCACCAGGGTCCCTGTCCTTTCAAGGCTTCCAAAAAGCACCCACCCACCGGTCCCGCAGGGAAGGAACGCTCAATATTCTTGGTCCTCAGGCACTGGTCCCACGCACCCGCTCACCAGTCCCGCCGCCCTGCCTCCCTAGCACCGGGGTCCCTGTCCCTTCAAGGCTTCCAAAAAGCACTTGGCAAAAAGAGAGAAAAAAAAAAGGGGAAAAACGCGCGATTTCTTCTGTCCTCAGGTGCTGGTCTCAGGCACCCACCCACCGGTCCCACAGGGAAAAATGCGGGATATTCTTTGTCCTCAGGTGCCGGTCCCAGGCACCCGCTCACCAGTCCCGCCGCCCTGCCTCCTTAGCACCGGGGTCCCTGTCCCTTTTAGGCTTCCAAAAAGCACTCGCAGAAAAGAGAAAAAAAAAAGGGGAAAAACGCGCGATTTCCTCTGTCCTCAAGTGCCGGTCTCAGGCACCCGCCCACCGGTCCCGCAGGGAAAAACGGGGGATATTCTTTGTCCTCAGGCGCCGGTCCCAGCCACCCGCTCACCAGTCCCGCCACCGTGCCTCCCTAGCACTGGGGTCCCCGTCCCTTCAAGGCTTCCAAAAAGCGCTTGCCAAAAAGAGAAAAAAAAAAAAAAAAGGGGAAAAACGCGCGACCTCCTCCGTCCTCAGGCGCCGTTCCCAGTCACCTCCTCACCGGTCCCGCCACCCTGCCTCCCCAGCAACGGGGGCCCGTCCCTCTAAGGCTTCCAAAAAGCGCTCGTCAAAAAAAAAAACTGCTCCGGTTTCTCTCCACCCGCCGGGAGCCGGGGGGAGGGGCGCTCGGGTCCCGCCGGGCTGGGGCTTGTATCTTACCCCCTTCACAAGGCGCTGGGTTCTTGCAGGTGTGGATGTGGTCTGGATGTTGTCCTGTGTCCTGTGGTCTCTATTTTAGGAAGATTTTTCTTTGTTATATTTTCGTAGCTCTATGTGTTTTTGGGAGGAGATTTCCACTGCTCTACTCACGCCGCCATCTTGGCTCCCGCCTCTTAAAATATTTTTTAACCTAAGTTGTTTTTCTAAGAGCAAGACCAAGGCTCATGTTTGTTGTATTTTGGCAAGGTCCTTTTATTACTTGGTTATAACAAAATGTGTGCAAAAAGTAGCAAAGTTTCATGCTATTTGTGAAGAATTCCTTCTTTGTTAGGGGTGTGTGCAAAGTCATCTGTTCTCTTTAGAGTGGTGGCAATGACTTGTGTAGGACAGTGAGTGCTTGTCAGAGCCTGGAAGATGGTCCTCTGCATAAATCATTATCCTGCCTTTATGTCTCACAAGCAGTGAACCCTTTTTAGGCTTCATTTTTGGCTGAGGCTGGCATACACTTGGGAAAGAGTATCATAGTCAAGGAGAGTTGCTTATTAAATTACTCATCTCACTTTTACAGAACAGCTGCTAAACCAAACAGGCTAAAATATCTTAGTAGTTATCCACAGCATATGTTTGAATACAGATGCTCTCTCTAAGCAATTCAAAGAGCCAAGGCTGTGGAGTTTGATAAATGTTCAGCTTTTAGATACAAAGCAGAGGTTAAATGGATACGTCAAGATGTTTAGCTTGCCCTGCTACATTTACCTGAAGAATAAATGGTGTCAAACTTAGGCACTAAGCTATCTTTTAATCTTAGCATGTGAAAAAGAATTAATGAAAACACTCATCTATTGCTTTTAATAATGCATTGGCCCCATTTTATTTGATTAATATTTTCTAAAAAAAGAAAAACCCTTTAAAAACTATTCAAATCAAAACAAATTATAGAATAATATGCTTATTCATGCAATAAGATGTACAAGTGCATAAATTCCTAATATAATTTTCTGTGGGATTTACCTTATTGGGGCCAGAGAGTTCACTACAAGGACTCTATTAAAGACTGATGCATTGAATTATAACTATTGTGAGCATGGGTTTGAGATATGGCAGTTTGCCTTCCAAGACTTGAAATCAGATCACATGGGTCACTTAATATCCATCAAATTACAGCAACTGTTAGTCACAACTAATCAAAATCTTGATGGTGTTTGGACTAGTGACTAGAGATGAAGGGTTTTATAACTCATTACAAGTCCCTAATCAATCAAATGATTCTGATTTAAGTAAGCATTGTTTGTTTTTTGGTCAGTTCATATTTAATTCCTGAGTTGATTTTAGGTACCAAATGAAGGCTAAAGGAAACCTAGCTTTCTCTTTGAACACTTTCTTCCTGCATAATTAGGTCATTTAAAGTCATTATTATTTTAGCAAATTAAGGAAATATTGACAATTATGCTATCTTATTTTGAATTATATTTTCTGATGGCTCTTCATTAGGGATTCTATTTCCTGACATTTATTAAATAATAGGCATTTGATGGACTTTCCTTATTTTTAATAGTTACATGTATATAAGTATTCAAAGGTACAGCAATTCCCTAGGGAGACATAAGTCCATGCAATCTTTAACATATTGTTTGATTAGCTAGATAAATTAATCACGTTTATCCACATGTTCAATACCACGCTCACTGCTCAATCCATAATACCACTACTAATTTAAACCAAATTCTGCATCTGACTTCTTTTTCATATGCAGATTCGGTTCATCCTCAATATTTTGTATCCAGAGGATAAGGAATAAAATAAAGCTCAGGGAAAGTTAAAAATAATCCATGACTACATTATTCTTCAAAGGAATTCTTAAGCCATTCTTTGAAACACTGTGAGAAATCCCTTTGTGAGAGTTGGATTCATCCTATGAGCAGGGTACTGAGATAATCAAATGTGTGGGAATGTGACCCTAATATTAGCAAAAAAGATCAAAGAAGAAAATCAGAGTGACAATGGTCCACATTTCTGTTAAAATATTAACAAGAAGATCACTTTCAAAAACAGCATTATGATTCAAATTGTTACAAAGCAGGCAACAACAGGTAAAGTATAAAAAAGCATAAAGATTTATGGAAAGTTTTTTTTTGATTAATCTCTGTAATTTGGAAAATGTCAGCTAAAAACATGAGGTGTCCAAAAGACTGCTTCACTTCTCTCATTTGTTAGGGCTTCTTCTACTCTTTTTTTGAAGACTAGAGAAATGTCCTTGCAAGCTTTTGACAGTGTTTTGATAATGTTTGTTTAGCCTGTTCTCTGAATTAATTTTTGTTCTTACTCTTCTTTCAATTCCTAAGAGCTTTACAGTCTATCATTTGATGTCTGCAGCTTTATTTTTATAGTTACATATTTTTCCCTTAAATTACTTACTTATTATTTTAAAACAATTTTTAAAAATAAAAATACAAAATGAAAATATTTCTCTTGTGTTCTGTGCAATTTATCTTTCTTAATAATTTTAATTCTTAAATCCCTGAACTATATCCATCATTTCTGTTTCTATGACAGTTACATGGTTGAAAAGATAACTTTCTAAATTTGCTGCATAATATTTCAATCTACAGATGAACCATTGTTTCAAGGTACCATTTTTTTGTTGTTGGAGGATTTCCCCCCCTTTTTTTCAGTTTTTGCATTTATAAAATGGTAAAATTATGAACTGTCTAAATCTTCATCTACTTTTCCAAATATTACCTATAAAATTTCTTTTAAATTAGTTTATTCTTTCACCACTTCATTAAATCTGCCATTGCAAAGATTGTAAGAGAATTATTTCAGACAAATTAAGCATCATTTCTTGAAAACCCAATTTAACTGGTTTTTCTGAGGAAATGATTCCACTCACTTAATTTGCCTTTTTGAATCTCCCTACTCTTTTGGCTTCTATGAGAATACTCAGTAGTTAATATTTGCTCTAAGTAAATATGAATAGTTTATTTAAGCACATGTATATACAATCACATATTTCTTTTCATCTCTTAAACTCTGAGGTTGCTTTCTGTTTCAAAAGAAAGCAAAGAATATTACTGTGATAAAATACTGTCTCAAAATTTTGTCACTCTCGAACTACTTCTTTCCTGCTGTAACTCTGGGTGGAAAAATCCTGGGGTGGAAAAAACCTTTGAAACAGGAATTAGTCAAAGGGAGAGATAAAGTTTAAGATACTCATTTATTTCTTACAGGCAATCGTCCTGTCTCTTGACCAGGCTGCAGCAGAAGAGAGCTCCATCCAACCTGTCCAGTCCAGATAAACCATCCCATTGATATGTAGATGGGCCACCCCTTGAAACACCTTTTGATATGCAGATGCACTAAAGCCAGGTGAGAGATTCTGGAAATATTGCAATTTTACCCACAACTACTAATCTTCCTCTCATTCTCCACATTTCAGTATCTCTAGAATCAAGTATCTCTTGTATAGTCTTAGGAATGTCTACTCACTATTATCCAATATCTGCTTTATTCTTTATCTTCTGTTTTATTTATTTAATTATCCCTAAAACATAGGCAGAAATGTATACATATCAT
Organism: Manis javanica; assembly: GCF_040802235.1. Classification (NCBI taxonomy): domain Eukaryota; kingdom Metazoa; phylum Chordata; class Mammalia; order Pholidota; family Manidae; genus Manis; species Manis javanica. Next base: position 104,379,788 of record NC_133158.1, read on the forward strand.
AAACATATAGCTTGATGAATTTTCACAGTGAACACACCTGTGCAGGGGGGGAAATCCTGGGGCAAAATACCTCTAGAACTGAAATCAGTCAAAGGGAGAAAGAAAGTTAAGAAACTCATTTATTTATTACAAGCAGTCATCCTGTCTCTCTGTTGACTAGGCTGCAGCAGGACAGAGCTCCATGCAACATCTCCAGGCCAGATAAACCCTTGCACGCCCTTGTAATTACCTATTGATATGTAGATGGACTAATTCTCTCCATCCCTTGAGACACCACCCCTTTAGTGCAGATGCACTAAAGCTAGACAAGAAATTCTGGAAATGTTACAATTTTACCCACAGCCCACTTCTCCAGAAACCTCACCTTACAATCTACACCTTCCCCATCTTCTGCAACAGCCCCTGTGTAAGAAAACTGGAGCATTGTAATCAGGCTAATAACATAAAATTAAAAAAGCAATAAAACCATGATAATTCTCAAGATGGAGGCTTCAGCTAGGTTCAAAGTCCTAGGCAGATTAAGTCTATAGCTCCCCCATTCCACAGACAGTTAGTGACTGAACAGGTATGGAGTTCAGAGCAATTATCACGTGGCAGCTGCAGACAGGGAGCACATCCGGGACACAGGGACTGTTAAAGAAAATAAACTTAAGGGTGATAAGATACATGCTTTAATGCATAGGCAAATCTTGTAGCATACATGCAAGACAGTGGTCCTGTGATAGGACAGTGGCAGGAATGGGATCTTATCCTGGTCTAGTATACTAGACTTTCACCCTCTTCTCTTTGGGATTTACAGATGGGTCAATATATAGTGCTACAGGAGATACATGTACTGGCCATAAAGATAAAAACAAACTTCCCCATAAGATGCTCTTACCTCCCAGATGTTTTGGGTACACTACCATGATCTTTGGAGGTCACTCTCCTGTTACTCCAGGATTACACAGGAGGCCTGAATTCAGTCCTTTTCCCCAAGGTGCCAGAAGAGCCCGCCAAAGCCGGTCCCTGTGTTGAAATGTCCAGGGCCACGTCCACTCAACAATGTCTCCAGGGTTTTACACAATTGTGTTTGGCAACAGGATATTGCTCTGCTGGCCATGCCCTGGCTTTAATAACTCCTCTTTAGTTTGCACATACAGTTGTATAAGAGAGGCAGCAATGCGTGTTAGCACATCCACAGGGCTCAAGGCTCCTTTTTTGGGGCTTCTCATTCAAATTCTGTAATACAGTCCTTAAGTGAACTGACTAGCCCTATAGAGTATTGGTGTCTGATTTCAGATCAGATTTCAACAAGCCATTTTTACCTCTATATCATTCCTGCCCCAGTAGGGTTTTATGATACATGAAACTTCCATGTTATTCCTAATAGCTGCACCCATTCTTGTAACACATGTCCAGTGAAGTGGGTGCCTTGATCTTTCTCACCTGTAGCCAGACATAGGCTGCAAAGAGATGCTCTAGGCCCCTCTTGGTGGTTTGCTGATCTGCATGACATGCAGTAAAAGCAACCAACAGGCCAGTAGCTGTGTCCACACAAGTCATGGCATACTGATATCCTTCTGATATGGGCAGAGGCCCAAAATAACCTATCTGCCACCTCACAAGGTGTATTGGCCCCTTTACTATTGTCCCATGTTGCTGCAGGACTAGAAGTAAGTCCCTCTTTGGGCACACAAGGCACTCCCTCTGGGCTTTGCTGACTTCCTCAAAGGTAAATGGCAAGCCCCACTGACAGGCTACAGTCCACACTGTCTTTTCCCCAGTGTACAACAAATGCTGATGTAACCATTGGGCTACATCAGAGGCAGGCTTTCCTTCTAGCCAACACACCTGATTCAGTGTGTCTGCTTCATCATCCCTGGGGATGCCAAAGGCAAATGGCCAGTCACATGATATATGGTAACAGTCTTGGTCTGACCAGTGTCCCATAGGTCTTGCCACAGCTCTTGCCCCAAAGAGGCCAGTGACCAATCAACCACTCACCTGGCATGGTACCATGTCAGTAGCCACAAGGTCAAGCTCCGATAGACGGCCCAGCTGTCAGTGCGGACAACTAAAGGAGAGGGCTCCTGGGTGATCATCAGCCATACAGCCCACAACTCAGCCCATTGGTTGCTCTTCCCCTCTCCATCCTCCATCCCTATTGTCTCAGTCTTAGGATGGAAAGCCACAGCCCTCCACTTTCGGGGCTGCCCATGACTGGAGCCATCTGTATACCAAGCATCTTCAGGTATACATAGCTTTTCCCTCCTGATAAGGACTCTTGGCTACCAATGGTTCAAAAGCAAGTGCTTCCTGCTTTCCACTGGTATGTGTCACTGGCCCAAGTAAGCATTGGAATTTTCCACATAACGGGCTAGTAGAGAGGGCTCTACACTGCTATAAATATGCATCCCTTATGGCTAGTGTAGGTGTCTGTGCCATGCCACCCTGTAGCCTTTGGGTCCAGTCTTGCACCCACCCCGTGATGGAATGGTGATTATCACCTTGTTCGGAACTGTTCCAGTGATGGGCTCCATATCCAGCAAGGTATAGTAAACAGCAACCAGTTGTTTCTTTATCAATATATACCAAACCTCTGGTCCTTCCTATAGTTGTGACCAGAATCCAATGGGTTGGTGTGTCCATTCAAGCCACTGCCAAAGACCCCATTCATAACCATCCTCGGTTACATGAACATCTAGCTCACAGGGCTTTAATGAGTCCTCTACACTCAAGGTGTGCATGGCTTTCACTGACCGCTTAGCAGCAGTAAAAGCAGTTGCACATGTCTCATCCCAGTCCCACCTGATTTTTCGTACCAACTGGTAAAATGGCTTCAGAATTTGTGCCAAGTATGGGAAAAGCACTCTCCAGTAGTCCCAAATACTCAAAAACTTTTGTAAAACTGCCACAGTGGGAGGGTAGGGAAAGCCTGGACCTTGTCTATGACTGCTTCAGGAATAATTTTAGTTTAACCCAACCAGGCAATCCCCAAGAATTTTACAGACAAACCAGGTCCCTGAACCTTGGTGTTGTTCACAGCCCATCCATTCTCCTGTAGATGTTGTAACAGCCTAGGAACTGCCCCTTCTAAATATGCAAGATAATTAGATGTGAGCATAATATCATCAATATAGTGATACAGCCGCAGTATTTGTGGTTTCTTCCATGTGGCCAAGTCCTGGGCTACAAGTCCATGACAAATGGTTGAGACTGTGGAGGTATCCCTGTGGAAGGACAGTGAATGACCACTGCTGGCCTTCCCATGTGAAGGCAAACTGTTCCTGACTTTCCTGTGCTATGTCAATAGACAAGAAAGCATTAGCAAGGTCCACAACATAATGATATGTCCCCAGTTCACGACTTTGTGTGTCCATAAGGGCTGCTATTGAGGGGAGAGCAGCATGCAAAGGGGGTGTGACTTTATTCAATTCCCTGTAATCCACAGTCATGTGCCAGGAGCCATCTGGCTTTTTCACTGGCCACACTGGGGAATTAAAAGGACTATGAGTGGGCTTTATGATGCCCACCTTCTCCATCTCCTAAAGAGTTTCTACAGTTTCCTTCTGCCCCTCCCAGGCAATTTATACTGCTTAGTATTTGTCACTCACTGAGATACAGGCAGAGCTACAGGTGGGTGCTTAGTATGTCTCCTCAGAACTGCCTTCACCGTAGGTACCCTCAGTCTGAACTCACCTGCAGTGGTCTGTAACCACAGGCCATCCCTAAAATATATTCAGGGATGGGAGAAATGTACACAGCATACTCCTTTGGGGGTAAACACCTTATCCCCAATGGGATTTGGCCTTTCTTCACTCTAATTGCCTTACCCCCATAGCCATCTACCACATCAGGGGTCCCAGGAAAACACTCAGGGTTGTCATGACTTTAAGAACATTCAGCTCCTGTGTCCACCAGAGCCAGGACACATTGTATATTCACAGGGGACTAACAAATGGCTAATTCTACATGTGGCCTCCAGTCCCCACTCTGCCCCCCTAGGTGGGGGCCTTGACCCTCCCCTCCGTTGAACTGTGATGGCCAATCATCCTTCTGTGGGGCTTAAGGCCCAGGTGGAGCCTGAGTACTGTCCCCCAGAAAGTCTTGCAGTACACAGGTCAGACATGAGATTTTGCCTCTGGCTTCCGTGTCCTGGACCTCAGGTGCTGGAACTGCTGCTCTGGCTTCAATTGGTGCCACAGTTCTAACAAAATCTTATTGGGCTGCCCATCAAGTTTTCTTTAACTACCCCAGCTTTTATCAAATCAACCCACACTGGGGCCTCAAGACCTTCACAGTGCCCTTTGCACCTCTCCTTTCAATCATAGCCCATACTTTCTTCCAGGCTCTTATTGTTTCAACCTCCCCTTGATCTGCTAAAGTACAAGTAGCCTCACTTATGGGTTGCCCTATATGCGGGGGGGGGGCAAGAATGGTCACTACAGACCCAAAGAGAGATGGGGGAGCTGTGTGGAGCACGAGATTTCTCATTCCTATGGTGAACAACTCCTCACTGGGGCCCTGGACATTCATAATATAGATGATATTTTTTATGCCCAATTCCCACAACACCTGTTAGAGCTCTGCATGTTTTCCAGCTAGTGGGTGAGTATGGTAAATCACCCTGATTAGGCCAAAATGCCCTGATGGCAGCTGTCAACCAATCCAGAAGCACCTCATTCCCTGAGGTGTGATGAGCACTTTGCAGCCACTGCTGGAGAGAAGGGTGAGTGGTCAGGGAAGCCAGTCTACTCATTTCAGAACCGGACATAACAATGTTTTCCACCCCCATATGCCAGAGATGCAAAAGCCACGTAGGCAGAGGTTCTGATGGCTTCTGCTGATACCAGATGCTCATGTCCACCAGCTCATCCCGGGTGTATGGGTATAGCATGGAGTGCTGCACATCCTGGGGCGGGGGTGGCTCCTCCCCCTGAGGAACCCTCGGTTGTTGGGTTTTTCTTTCTTAATTACAACAGGGTGGACCTTTAATACAGGAGAGACTGGTGCTTCGAATGGTGGCCTCGGCAACAGATCTGCCCTCAGCCCCACCCCCTCATCCTCTCCTGACACCTCCTCTACCATCTCTGGAGCTGAAGGCACAACTCTTTCCTCTCCCTTCCCTACAACCTTCTGCAAAGCGGACTTTCCTGCTACCTCCCTCTTCACTGCTGCTAAGGAATTTTCCAGGAGCATGACCTGTCCTCTCAACAACTGTGTCTCTTCCTTAAGGTCATTCCATAGGTCATCACCCAGCTACTCAAAGAGATGCTGAAGTGTATCTCTCTCCTGCCAAAGTCTCTCTCTCTTCTTGATAACCCTATCTCTCTTTTGATAACTCTCTCTCTCCCCTCAATAACACTTTCCACTATCTCAATGAGAAGAGATCCTACAATGCCAGCTGATACATGGCCACTCAGGGCCTCTAAGCAGTCTTCCATCTGATGGAGGACTAATTCTTCAGCTTCCCATGTGTCCACTCTTTCCCAATTCTGGGGAAGGCCCCACCCATCTAGGAGGTGCTTTAGCCTAAGCCAATTCCCCACTAGGGGCTTCTCAACTGGAAATCCCACATATAGGAGGTTCCAGAGTAAAGCAGCCACCTCCACCTTTGTAGCCATTGGGGCCTCCCCATCATCTCTAAAGGCAGCCTACCCAGGGGTTGCACCCATTTAGACAGATTTCACGTTCAGAGGTCCTGCTGACTACTGCCAGGTGTAACTCTGGGAGGAAAATCTCAGGGCAAAATACCTCTAAAACTGAAATCAGTCAAAGGGAGAAATAAAGTTAAAAAACCAGTTTGTTTCTTACAAGCATTTGTCCAGTCTCTCTCTTGACCAGTCTGTAGCAGAAGAGAGCTCCACCTCAACCTCTCCAATCCAGATCAACACTTGCATGTCCTTTTAATTACCTATTGCTATGTGTCCATTTCTCTCCACCCCTTAAGACACCTATTGATATGCAGATGAGAGCTAGGTGAGAGATTCTGGAAATATTACAATTTTACCCACAAATGGGTAAAATGTGAATTTGTCCCCAAGATTCTAACCTCTAATGAGCATGCCTTGTATCGTTCCTTGCCCTTGAGTATGAACAAGACTCGTGAATTTGATGGAATTCACTCATGTGATTAGGTTACCTTAGTTGATGTGATTAAGGTCCAAAATCAATTGACTCTGAGTTAATCCAAAAGGAGACTATGTTGGTGAGCTAATCTAATCAAGTGAGCCTTGAAAGAAGGTCCAGGTCTGCCTTGAAGGGAAAGATTTAAAGTCAGACATAAACATTGCCATATTGTTACAAGGCCTGTGGCCAGCCTCTAAGACAGTCAAGAAAGCAGAGACTCAGTATTACATCTCCAAGGAACTGAATGCCACCTACATCCACCTTACCTGTGAATAGGACCCTGAGCTTTGGAAAGTAACACAGGCCCACCAACACCTTGTAAGACCCTGTGTATGGACCCTGCTAAGCCATGCTGGGCCCCTGACCCACAGAAACTGTGTGAAAACACATGTCTCTTGTTTTAAACCAAAAAATTTGTGGGAATTTATTGCATAAAAACTTATCGCACAGAAAACAAATACAAAACCCATATGACAAATAGTCTCATCAAGCAACACAATAGCTCCAAAATTACAGGAGTTCCCTTACAGTGACTATACCCTGAAACAATGTGATAATGATTATGATTAACACAATGGAAGGAATTCTGCCTATCTTTGAACCGTATATGATCATAGTCATTCACTATATACTTTTTATGTTAAACTTCTTTCACTCAGCATGGTACTGATGGAATGCACTCATTTTCCAAGTAGCAGTGGTTTATTCATTCTCAATGTTTTGTGGTATTTCATTTTATGAATACATTACAATTTATCAGTTTGATTGAGGGGAACTTCAGTAGTTTCCAGTTTGGGGTTTTTAGGCATCACATTCTTTCACATGTCTTTCTGTGAATATTTGTGTGCATTTCTGGTGTATATGTAAGAGTAAATAGTCTGCGTCATAGAGTTTGCACATTTTTTAGCTTTAGTAGATTATGCCAAACAATTTTCCAAAAGGTAATACCAATTTATATCCATTAAACATTTTTCTCATTGAATTATAGTTCCTTATACATTTTTATATGCATATTGCATTGAATATACGTATTATGAGTACATTCAGTAGCTTTCACTTCACTCTTTGAAAGTTGACTTTTGATAAGTAGAAGTTATTAATTTTACTGTAGGTCCCTTAACCTTTTCTCTTCAAATTCAGCCCTTTTTGTGTCCTATTTAACTATCCTTTTCCTACTGAAGGTCAGAAAGATATTCTCATATAGTCATTCTCAATTTTTTGTATTTACATTTAGATCTAAAATCCACCAAATATTTTTTGGACTCAGGAGGAACTAGTGTGATAGGAAGTAGAACTCAGGAAAATTTTATTTTCTGTATGAATATCCAATATATAATTTTCCATTTATTGAGAGAGAATATCTAGCTCAGTCTGCCACAGTGTCAGCAGTGCGGGGTCAGATGGCCTTTTAGTGGTATGATTCTGCATAGTGTTCTTGGTATAGCCTAGTCCATTTGTCTACTTCTGCATCTACTACTATGCTGTCTTATTCACCATAATTTTATAATAAGTAATTTCTTATTTACTTCTCCTTCAGTATTACCTTGTCTCTTCTTGGCCTTGGCAGATCGATGTAAACAAAAACACAAACAATGCAAAATCTGCTGGAATATTTATTGGACTATCACTGAATCTATTTACTAATATGGCAAAAGGACATGTTAACATTATTGAGCTTCACAATCCTTCTTTTTTTCTTTTTTTTTTTACTTTACAGACAAATTTTAGAGCAGTGTATGTTTACAGCAAAATTAAGAGAAAAATAGAGATTTCCCATTTACCCTCTGCCCCTACATATGCATAGCCTTCCCCATTATCAATAGCTCCCACCAGACTGGTACTTTTATTACAATTGAGCCTGTGTTGACAAATCATCACCATTCAAAGTCCATAGATTATTTTGTGGTTCACTCTTGATGCTGTCTACTCTACAGGTTGGCTAAATGTACAATGACATGTATCCATTATCATATCATACAGAAAAATTTCACTGAAATAAAAATCCTCTGTTACACCTATTCATCTCTGACCACATCTCCATTTTTTAATACTCTAATTTAATTTTACTTTACACTATTTTGTAGGTTTTATTATATATGCCCTATACATCTTTCATTATTTCTAGACATTTGATGTTTTTGATACTGTAGTAACTAGAAATCATATTTTTTAATTACATATTTTTTTTTTTTACCAGAAGATAGGAATACAATTAATTGTTAATTTGTGTAAGTTTCCCAGTATCTGGTCACCTTGGTAAACTCTTATTAATTCTAAATGTTTGTCTATAAATTCTAAATTTTCTATGAACAAAGTTGTGTGCACTGCCATTAATTGCTGTTTATTATTCCATTCTAATTATTTGATTTTTATTTCTTTTTCATGTTTTCTGGTATGAACACTAGCAAAGTCTTGAACAGATGGAAGGATTTTTGCTTCATACCTAATTTCCAAGAAATACTTGTAATAATTTTTCATTAATTATGTATTATTTTTCTCTAAATTTGTGGGCATTGGTTTTTTTTAACAAATTAAGGAAGGTTCCTTCTAATTCTAGTTTGCTGGTTATTTGTATCATGAACGTGTGGTGAATTTTGTCATAAATTTTTCTGTACCTATTGAGATGATATGATGATATTTTTCTACCATTTTGTTAGTGAGAAGGGTTAGAGTTTTAAATATGAATCCATTTTTCATAACTGAAATAACACTTGGTCTTTACATTATCCTGTTTATATATAGATACACAGGGTCTTTTTTGTTGTATATCTTCTCTAGCCTTTTACTTATATTTGTGTTCTTTAGTTAATCTGCAGCTCTTATAAGCAATTTATGGTTTTATTTATTTTTGGTCAAGGCTCACAATCTTGAAATTTTATTTTGAGTATTTAGTTCATATTTAGATAATTAAATTATGATATATTTGCCATTTATGTCTTCCTTTTTAATGTATTTTTTCAATTTTACTCACCTCTGTATTTTTCAACTTTTTGCACTAACAAATTAATTTTGTCTTTTTCTTTACAAACTGGCTATAAAGACATTTAGTTTTTTAATGGTGAAACCAGAGATTACACATGTTCTTAATTTATTATTGTTTGTACAAGATGATTTACTTCTGAAAATTAACATATAACTTAATTATGATAATTCCTGTTTGCTTTTAATAAAATTTTGTTTCTAGAATTTATTTTCACTTCACAAGTGCTTTAACTTAAGATCGAATGATTGCTGTCCAAAGTCAATGATCACCAGGAACCAGTGATCAAGCTTCCTTCTGAACCTACTTTCAGAAGCTCAGAAGAGAAATTGTTTACTAGAAAATGACAGTCAAACAGAAGATAAGAGAAGAAGGGCCAAGAGGGACAAACAAGATCCAAGAAACGCATTTATTTTGAAATTAAGGCATACCTAATGTCCAGTTAGCTTTGAAGTTTAAAGTCATATAAACTATAAAATTTATAGTTTAAAAAGAGACTGTCCAGCAAAATAAATCAGAAATTTTATTCTTATTTTTATTCTCTCATTCTTGATTAATTCAGAGCTCCTCAAAGTAGTTTCAAGTTACCCCTTATTCAAGTTACCCCTCTCACCAATCAAGGTTTGGACACTGCTTGCTTAATGACATCTTTCTCATTTCTACTGATTTAGCCAATAGTATTTCTAATGGTAACCATTTTTGTATTCCTGTAAAAATATTTAATTCATATGTAGTATCTACTTTAATCAAATATTACAAACTTCTAAGTGCATGTGCCTTATTGATAAGCAATGTAACTTGTTGATTTTAAATTATTTGACTGACTATCTTGAAAGGAGATGGAAATATGAAAATTTTGCAATACATCAAAGGAGATGATCCCCCTAATAGTTGTGATTTTCTATAGTTTAGTATTGCAAAACTGACTCCTTATATTTTGAAGTTTGACCTACCTTACATTTTCAAATATATAAAGGGTTCTTTTTAAAATAAAAATTTGGTTGGAGATCAAAACCTGGTTACTAATAGATTTAGGATCTCACACAATCAGCTGCACTGAGATTTCAAGCTGACTTTCTAACAAATTGGGGAGAAAGTACTCAATATTCCAAATGCTACCTTAGCTTAAAACTTGAGAATATTTGGATTTGTATCAGGTACTAATTTTATCTCTTACCCTAGGTACCTAACTGTGCCAATTATCTCTCAAGTTATTAGGAATCTATAGAAAAATTGGATAAAACATTCATACAACATAATATTTCTATAAACTCTTTTTTTAAATAGAATTTGTGTGCATTTTGAATCTTTAGTAAGTTAAGGTGAAATTTCAACAGAATACCTGTAACTGGCATGTAGAGCAAATCAAAGCCATTTTTCTTATACTATTATAAATTAAAAATGGCTTCCCATGGCGAAATGATAAACAACATCTTGTAGCAACAGAACTGAAGATTGCACTGACTGTGAAAGCCATTTCAATTTTCTTTTACATGACAGTTATGCAACAATTATATTTAATTTGAAAAGACCATAAAGCCTATAAAGATGATAAAAGTTTTGCCAGCACATTTATATATAAATCCTCAGTTTCTTCCAACTTTAATAAATTATTGTTTGAAAAATTCTATTTCTCTCTTTAAGAATTGCTTCAAGTTTTTCATAACCCTTGTAAAATAAAAGTATTAATTATTAGCTAAAATGGCAGTTAAAATTCATAGCACATCACTGACATCAAATATATTTCATGAGACCAAAAGCTTACCCTGATTATTAAAATAAAAGTAACTAGGATAATATACTCTACAAAGATAGTATTTGTTTTTTATTTATTCTCATGTAAAAGGCATTTGGTTAGCCCATATATTAGCAAGAGAAATTATTTTCAAGAAAATTCTTTAGACTTATACTAACTTTTACTCTAGGCCCCAATTCACTAATTGTACTAATTTTGACATAGATCAATTATCCTTATTTGTTCTAAATATCATTCAATTTTGGGGAGGAAATCTAGATCCTCTCTAGAAAAAGTGAAACATTGGAAAATAACAGTATCTCATGCTCCAGGTCTAATTTCTTCAGTTTCATTGAGTTTCTGATTGGATTTTGAGGTTAAATTTGCATGCAACTCTGGATAAATTTGTCTTCTTCATGATCTATGGGTTATTTATTTTTTGTAATTTTGGACACAAACGAAAAATACCATTGCCTAAACTTTTACAAACAATAAAAATGTGAGCTAACATCTTTTGACACAGAGTATCCCTTTACTTATGCCTTCAGAGGTATTTGAAATTATCACAGGGAAGCTGTGTGTTTCATAACAGATGAAAGGTAATATGTTCCCCTGTAAATTTGTAAATGTTTACAACAAAATTACATTGTCCTTCTGTTTTATAATGCAAAGCTCTCCAAAAGCTACATATGAATTTTCTGTCTTCCTCTCTTTATTCCAATTAAGATAGAGACAAGAAAAAAGGTGCAGTGTGTTATTGGGGATGTTATACTTACTACTTTTTAAAGGACTATTAAGATTCCAGAATTATTGTAGCATTTGCTTAATCACAATGCCTTGGTTTTTTTGTTTCTTTATTATTGTCTTGGTCATTTTGCAAGGGAGTAATCAAGGAAGGATGGGTATTGGTCTGTTTATTGCATAACATATTTCACAATTAGGATGTTTTATGATCTTGATTTAGAGAAATACAATATGTGTAATCATGATTTGAGGATGACAAATTAAGTTGCTGCCTTTATTTTGAACTGATGTAGAAGTTCAGGGTATAACAGGGCACTGGGCCTTCTATTCACCAACATAGGGTTATCATTTACACCCCTTCAAAGATGGCCTACTTAAAAAAAAAATCAGTTTAGTTGGAATGTCTGATAATGCTTCTGCAGAGACCCTCTCACATATGTGTGTTATTGTTACATCCCTGAATTTACTTTCCAGATTAGTAAAATTCATTCATCTCTTCTTTCTCTCTTTCTTTCTCTTTCCTAGCCACATCCCCTTATGCCCCAACTTTTTCAGTGTTAACTGTGTTTGTTCTTGTTTTCCAGGAAGGTATTAAATTCTGCATTTAATGTATGTGGACTCTGGAAGACATTGTTTGAATCTTGGGTCTCTAGTCGATCAGTCATTCCAGGACTGTAATGAAATGGTGTAAAATATAGTAACAGAATATTTTTAAATTTTAGACAATTATCTTGTAGTAAAGTTTTGACATTCAGAGACTTGGCTTCTGGATTGTTCTGGAATGATAGGCAGACTTTTCAGTTAATTGCAGGAGATAGCAATTTAAATTTCTTAGCTGCAAGATATTCTTTAGCCCTTTAGAAAAGTGCTTTTAAATTAAAGATCAGATTGCTGGTAAGATATAATTATGGCAATTTTTAAAAATATGGGAACAGTGATACCAGAAGAATACAGAGGAATCAGTTGCCTTTATTCTATCTTGGTAGTGTGTACAGAGTTGCATGAAGAACTAGATGGGCAAAGAAGAATTAAGAAAAGTTAATAGAAATAGTTTCCAAAGTAATATCAGAAAAATGCCTCAGTCAAATAAAAATTTTAAAAATGAGCAAAAGAGAGTCAGCTATTAGGTCCTGGAGGAAATAAATTTGCTTTTAACAAATTCTACCCTGTATTTTACAGATCAAACTGATTATTAAAGAGTTTAAATTGTTTGCTATTACAACTTAATTGTAATTACAAGCAGATGATATCAGACTAGATTTATAATTCAGTTCTTTTAATGCATTGCTTTTTTCTTTTCTACCCCATCATGACACTAACAGCAAAAGCCATTAAGCCTCGATATTCCTGGAGTTAGTGCTAGAGCTGGAGAATCCAACTCTGAAAAATATACACTGAAGTGATGCTATATTAATAATTTCTCAAGTATGTTCTAAATGACAGCATGTCCTATGACAGGTTTAATGGCAAACAATGACAACATCTTTGGCATCCAAAAATTTAGCAAACACAGGTTATCCCTGACAAGACTTTCTCCTTGACCAAATTTTAGGCAGGTTATTTTGAGCTCTCTTTTTGACTAGGCCTGACCTTGGGCTTCCATGTCAATCCAAATAGAATCCATTTCTGGCAAGAATCCTGCTAAGGCAATTTAGTAAGAATCCCCACCCTTGATATTTGATCAAATTCTATAAAGTGGAAGATTAAGGCCCTGTGTTTTTTAAATTTTATTTATTGAAATACTTTTATTACAAATTCACATGTCTATTATGAATAAAATACACCTTCTTGAAATCATTTAACAAGTCAACCCTAAAGCATATGTGTGATGATTTGTACATTATATTTAGAGGCAATATTTTAAAGCAAGTCTATGGGGACCTATAAATGTTTGGAACCTCCAGGCTAACCCATAAATCTAATCTTTACTAGTTTTAAAAATGTATTTTCCATCTGAACTATTAATATTTAGTTTATTTTAACCTGGTACAGTTACCTAGTATTTTTAAGTGTCTCTGAGATCACTTGGTAATAATTCCACATCATTCAAATACAGGTCCTCTGGTGTAGTGATAATGATATTACTTCTGCCTTAATCATATTTTGGTGAAGTGGATTGAATAGGAGGTTTAAAATCATGACATGGGGATTCAAGTTCTTGCTTAGTCAATAATCAGTTAATGACTTGGGGCCTCAGTTTTCTTCCTGGTTAATGCTTTACCAGACTCACTGTCATGAATTTCAAACAGGACAGATATATAAAAATTCTTTCTAAAACCCAAAATACTCTACAAACTTAAATTGACATTTTCATTATAGTTCTATATGTATATGACCCTTCTATATGTTGTGAATATGTTGAGAAAAGTTCTATTTTGAACAACATATATTTCATATTTTGTCATCAGAATCTGAAAGAGATATTCAAAAGACCAACCAAAAGTGAGTTAGAAATGAAACAAGAAAAGTGATTAAAGTACATTTTCCAGCACACACACACTAGAAAAGAAATATGTCTTATTAATACTTGCATCTTTACCAAGAACCAAGCTTATGATATCCATTAGAGAGTATCAGTGAATTTAAGTTAAACTGAACTGTGGAAGGAAGACATGCTTTGAAAGTAATGTGATACTAACAATTTGAGTGACTTAGCTTTTCTTTTTGATATCTCCTATACTCTTTCAATTTCAGATCACCTATTTTGTTTTTTTCCATTTTTACAGGTCTCATCAAAGGAACTAATAAACATTTATTAATGTTTTGTCATTTTAAAGTTATTAATGTGTATAAGTGTGAGAGTTTGCATATAGGGAGCAAGACTGTTTTTGGTAACATAGATATTGAGGATATGATCACTTCCTGGGTATTATAACAGTATCCAAGGGGTTGTTCTCTCATCTCCATGTGGATAGCTTTATCAAAACACACATAATATATATATATATCCTTACCTAAGGGAAAAATACAATTGTCTAGATACATGTTGTCCATTATGGTAGCCAATAGTCACATGTGACAATTGAAGGTATTGAAAATTAAGTACAATGTGCAAACCAATTCCTCATTTTCAAGTACCCAATTGCCACATGTGGCTATTGTATTCCATATTGGACAGCACTGATTAGAAAACAGTTCTATCATGCTAGTAAGTTCTGGTAGACAGTGTTGGTCAAGTTTGACAAAAAGAGGTAAACAAATACACACTGTACATCAGTTCATACTCAGCTGATAAAATTTTAATATTCTTATAGAGAGTTTTGGTTTTTAAAATATTAATCATTTGCTTTTCTACACATTTATTGATGCTATGTATTGTGCATTGTGCTGGGAAAAAGTAAATAAATTGTTCTTTCTCTTTAATTTTAAAGCAAACAACAAAATTTAATGAAATTAAGATTATACACGAAAGGTTAAATATTGAATGTTCATTCTTCAAAAGTCTTTTCTTTTATATGCTTTGCTCTATTTTCATAATTTTCATGCATTAAATGTATACTTAGGAAAACAAAATAAGTACATTTGAAAGGATTGTGTAATATCTTTCTTACAGTTTATTTTCTGTCCTCTACTTCCTCCTTACAGAACAGAGATTTTTATTAGTTTTAGCATTTCTCTTCAACTAGTATCTGTTCAATCATCAAACTGTTTGAAGTGGCACAATAATCAGCTAACTGAAGACACTTTCATTCTCAGAAATTCTCTCTTCAAAATCCCAGACACTGAATTTGCACAGCAGTTTCAGTTTGGCTGCCTATTGCCACATTGATGGTTTCAACGCCATTTTTTATTACTATGTGCTGATTTGCTAAAATGGATAGGCAACTTTTTCCTGAGATTTGAGATGATGACATGCTTTCAGCCCTTCTGGTTTAGGTGAAAAGAGAAAGGACACATAAAGGCATAAAGATTATTACATTTTGTGCATGTGTGCGTGCGCGCACACACACACACACACACACACACACTTTAACATCTTTAAATACATACATACATATATATATATATATATATATAATAACCTTGAAAAAATCTGACATTATCTTTTCCTTTTCTGTTAGTGGTTTAATTTCTCTAGTCTTACTACAATGAATATAATTTAAGTCATTAGTCTACCAAAATAATTGTCCCACAAAGTTTTGGCAAATCTTTGAAAAGTTTGTGTCTAAACTGTCTAAAGGATGCCTGGATTCCTTATTCAAAGATCTTAATGCTTGGATGAAGTGCTGACTTTAGACTCAAAGGTTTTTCAAATGAATACTTGTTTATCTTGTTGAGTGTTCTACCTCTCACATCACTGGTATCTAACTTTCTACAATTGGAAATAATGTGGGTCTTTGATACATCGTACTTGTCACCTCTGTCCATACTGAGGTATTTGCTTGTTATCATTTGTCTTCATTCTTCAAGACAGTTCTTTATCCAAGTGGCTGTCTTACACATCCTTCCAATATGGTTGACCTTGTAGATTGAGTTTCTCTCTGTTCATTTAGAGAACAATTTGTACTGTAGGAAAATTATGTCCAATTTTCTCTGACAACTGTATTATTTTATCAAGCAAAATGCTATCAGGTTAGTCAGGTGTGGTTGTCTTCCTGTGATCCAGGCTGATTTTCTTTAAACAATCCATCACTCCCTGCATGCTCTGTTTTCTCAACTCTAATCAGCATCTCCTGTTACTTTCAGTGTGCCTAAATTTATTCTGACAGAATGTAAAATTTTCAGTTTCCTTCCTAGTGGAAATACTACTTACTTTTTTATCCAATAAAACATTTTCTTTATCCCTCTAATGTATTATAATAATTCAATGTTTTGTTTGTAAAGGGTTTCAGAGTTGGCAGAACATTTTCACATACATATGTCATTAAAACGTAACTTCTTATATGGGTTATAAGACAGTAGCAAAAGATATCTTGTCAGTTTTGTTAAAAGATAATTCTCAGAAAACAATATAAAATCGAATGATTGTTAACAATTTAACTATTTAATGAAGAGCCCAGACAATGCTGTACTTGGCCTAATTACAGCTATATTTTGAAAAATTACAGTTGTAAAATAGCTCAAAGATAATTAAATAATAGAATCAAATAACTCATAAGGGTGTGCTTTAGACAGTGCACAGTTTTCCACTAGAATATAAACATTTTTTACCCTACAGTTTTCATGAATTAAATAACAATATATGATAATAATAGTAACTTCCAATTGAACACACATGGGTATTAATCAGAACAACTGCTAGAATATCATAAATTTTATCCTAATTTTAGGTACAAATCATATATTCATTACCCTGTACTTTAAATTTGATTTAATTTTTTCATTAACAGAAGTCAGAATAATAATGGGGCTCTAGTAAACGCTCAGAGGAAGAGCTTTCTAAATGATATGCTATGTCTAAATGATACATGGCATCCTGATGTGTCCCCAGTGCACAACAGGTGCAGCAGGAGGAAGTGATCGTCTTGGCCAACAAGTTCTGGTAGAACTTGGGCAGCCAGGGATAATGAACTGGTCACTGCTAGTCATCAGCAGCCTCATTTACATTTCAAAGAGTCACCTCAAAGAAGCAAGAGCTGAGGTCTAGGAAAATACAAAACTTGATGTCATGTGCGTCTGGGACTAAGAACATGCTCAATCCTAACATATTTTTTCAACATCCAATTGCAACACTTGATTCTGTTTTTCTAAAAAGAGGCCTGTGGAGATGTGAGAAGGCTGTAGGTTCCAGATGCCCAAGCAGCACAGTGTACAACTGGAGGGGCGGAGAATAAGAGTTGAGGATGGAGGTGGGAAGACACCAGAGATAAAGCCAATGGTGACCTCAAATCTGTGCCTTCATATATGTAATAATTCTCTTTATTTGCAGCTTTTCTATTTTTAAATGGTAGATAATTCAACTTCACAAAGACTTCTTTAATATAAGCATGTCATTTCTTGTTAATTTTAAATTCTTAACTTATAAGAGTTTGATTTGATTTGAACACAATTAACATTATAATGAAAAATTTTAACACATTCTTGGCATGTAAGGGAAAAGCTAAGATTGTATATATATAACTTCAAGATTTTTATCAATGTAGACTATTAAGTCACTTCTCCAGTTGACGACAACTGGCATGAATGCAGCAGATCTTAGACTAATGAAGGTCTAGTACAGTGACTCACTTGTCATGAAAACCATCTATTAATTTTATTGTGATAGACAGTGGAATTGTAGCAAAGAATACAGTCCATATAATTTTGCTTCTACAATTTAATATCATGTTCCTCTAAGCAAGACATTTCATTTCTATAAGATTTAGATTCTGCACATGTAAAAGGAGATTAAAATAGTACTTGCTTTAAAGATTTGTTGTGACAATTGAATGGGTAATCCGCATAAAACACAATAACTGGCACAAAGCTAAGTTCAAAACACATGTTACTCTATAAATTATCACTTCATTTCTTTACTTCCTAAATCTAGTCAGCTCTAGGCACTTTGAGAAGCTAGCATTTTAAAGACTTAAAAGAGGGAGCGGTGTTTAATCTCTGTTGAAAGGCACCCTCTTACAGTTGGATAAATAGTTGATACGAAGTTTGACAAAATTAAGATTCAAAAATCTTAGGGCAGTTATCTGAAGCCATGGATATGCAGTACATTCACTAAGAACAAAAAAGAGTAAACTCTAGAGTAAAGAGCCAAAATGTTTCTTGTAAATAATAAAAGAATGACAGAGGGAGTGATTAGTTCCTATTGCTATCAAGCCTTTATAAAGAGAGTTGACAAATTTCTGAAATCCTTTCACTTTTAGTCCTAAAATTGAGCTTTGAAAGCATAAATTCCTCATACCAAAACAATGATGTGAAACCTCTAAATCTAACCGCCTACGAGGAGTCTAGCCCATCTTTATCCTCCATTCCTTTTACAAGGTGGTGAATAGGGATCTGCTTGCCTGTTGGGCACAGAACACTTTGAGAAGCGTTTGATACAGTGGAGGATATCCAAGCTCTTGGCCAAAGCGTATAATAGAAAGGGAGCCTACACTGTGTTATCTAGTGTGAAGTCATTTCCCAAATAAACTATTAAGAGCTTGGGTGTCACTGTTGACTAATTTTTAATGGAATTTCTGAGATCTGTGATGAACTGAATGAAAGTGTAATAATATATCCTAGAAATCCCAGAAACATGGGACCTCTGAGATCTACACAAAATTAATGACCAGAGGACAGCTCTAGGGTCTACAGGGACATCTATTACAGTGAATAAAATTTGGTATCTAATTTAATACTGTATGTTTGACAGATTGAATCCAGTATATGTCGTGTTTCCCATAACATCTGGGTACACATTTCTATAAAGTAGACTGCAACATCATAAAACCTAAGTCTTCAAATTAGAAATCCTTTTTTCCATTTGAAACTCACAGACTTTCTCACACAAAGAGGAATACACTTTTTCATAATCTTGAATCTTGTAGACTTTTATTGCAAGTTTTTCTGTCATCAATTTTTTTCATTATTCTATACACTTTATTTTGTGTTCCCAAGTTTTCTGTTTTAATGAATTTTGCTTCTTCTTAATATAGTCTGAATCATTTAAAACTTTTGCTTTGTTTTTCCTTATATGCTCTTCAAATTTACCTTGTTTTTAGATGGCTATCATAACTCATGATCACATACTTCTTAAGAAAATGTTTCATTTTTACATTATTTCTTGCAACACACATGCTCTTTTCTCTTTTCAGCTAATTCTCTTCATTTTTGCCCTATGATTTATCGTGTTTTTGATAAAGTTAATTTCTTTATTTTCTTAGTTTTGCTGTCAATTTATCCCTTAATCCAAACATAAAGGATTATGGTCTCATATATTTAAGTCTGCTCCATAATGTTTTTCTTTGGGAGTCTCGGCACTTAAAAGCAAACTAAGATGTCCTTGTTTTCGTGAGAAGAAACCTGTGTAATTATCTCCATGTTTGTTTGCAAACCAAAGAAACTGGAGCTCTTGACATGTGAGTTTTAGTCATGAAAAGATAGAGAGATTATATTATGAAATGTAGAAACTCCACTTTTCAGATTCAGAGTTTAGAATGCTCCATTGATACAGAATTTTATACCTAAAGTATAACTCTAGTAAACTCAGTTTTGCTATTTAAACTCTTTAATTCTTTATATATTTTATCACCATTTCTAATGTTCTTTAATCTAGTGACATATGCAATATATATATATGGGTCAATATGTAATATATATGTATATATATAAATATTTTACCCTTACATTAATTCATCAAAGTTAACTTACTTCCTCCTATAATTTTCTGTTATTCCCATAAAAATGTGTTATCTTATTTGTATAAGTCTGCATTTTTCAGATATGTCAAATACAAGCTCATAATCAGCTTCAATCACTGGATTGCAGGATGAATTGCCTCAAAGAAAACCCCACAGATGCTACATGTTTAAGTTTGGGCCCATCATTTCAAAATGGGAAAGCACTCCAATGGAAAACATATATCATATTCAATAATCAGTACTGGATAATTATCTCTATTATTATCTAACAATTCTAAGCATGTCTACTACTGAGAGCTCCTGGACACAAATGTTCAGTGTGGTTCCAAATTCCCACCAAAGTGACTGAACAACTCTATATCCAAAGAACTGACCTTTTCTAATAAATTGTTCCAGGCTGTATTTGGTATACCTTCATTATCCTTTTTAAGTTTTTTTTTTTCTTACAGATGTATTTTACTTCTGAATTAAGGTTGTTGAATAGTGAGGTCTAATGCTGTTGGAAATTATTTTAGGAAAATGCAAGTAAATGTATACGTGTGTATTTATATGTGTCTAAAATACAAAATGTATAAAATTTCATAGTTAGAAAACTTTAAAGTTATTGAAAACAGCTTTATCTTGTAAGATGTAAACAACAGGCAAAACTATGATAGCTTTAATTTTTTGAATGCAAATGCAAAGTTTAATTTAAAAGTAAAAAGATTTTTGTATCATTCATCATTTTGGATTACCTATATTCTGGCTACATTCCACTCCTTCCGATAAACAAAATTTTACTGAATACTGAATTTTGGAGTTATCAGTCAAAACAATTGAAACGGAATTTAATCTATTACATGGAGAGATGAATTAGCTATTTTTTTAACAAATAATTTCATATAGGAATATTGAAAGCATAATATAATAAAACCACAATAAGAAATAAAACCACAAAAGAAATTAAAGAGAGAGAAAAACTCCATTTAGTTTCTATGTGATGATTTCACAGTGCTAAAGAGAGCTTCCAAATTAGGTTCGCCCATCCCCAAAACACACAGAAAATCTGCCTTAACTTTTGCAAGGTGATTTAAAAATAAAAGGATCTTTTGAAAAGAGCTCTGACCAGTTGTCCAGGTGCAAATAGTTCTAGGATTTTCATTCTGAAAGTAAACACAGAGACTTAAGTCCCTCATGGACTGCAGTGGTTCATACCATCAGCACTCACTAAACTAAACAGCTTCCCTTCATGTTTTGCTGCCCATGGCAACCACCTGTTCCATTTGAATGATCAAGAGTCCAGGAGCATGAAGAGGCAATTCCCAAACCCAGCCTATGCAGAGGGAATTGAATATATAGCTCCTTTTACTATAATGGAATGCCCTGCTTCTAAATCAGTACGTAACAAACACACCACCTGAATGTCACAAAAACAAACGCCTCTTCACTAGGAGTTTGTTAGACATTTTGTAAAATGACAATAATGCACAATATAATTTTTCAACAGGATTTTAAAAAGAGAGTGTTATCAAAATAATGTTCAAATTATGGAAATACTCCCTCAATGCTTGATGTAGGCAGCTCATTGTATTTGGAAAGATTTCTGTTTTTCTTTTTTAAAGTATGCATAATGGTTGATAAAAGAGGAAGCTAATATGTTTTAAAATCAAAGGTATACTTCTTATTTCAGCTTTTTTGTATCTGAGTTAGGGTGAATAAATATTACTTTCAGTACATTACACCTACTGTCAATGATTTTTTATACTTATTGCATACCCACTATGTACCTAGGATTTTTTCCCAGACAATATTTAAGAATATGACAACGTTTTTCATTTTGACTTTATTTTCAACATTCATGGTGCTTAAGGGACATACTTATATATCAAGTATTTAAATTAAACTAAGACATATGCTGTCACAAGAAACTAGTAATCCTCTTTGATCAATTCTGTGACATGTTTTTGAGAATTCACATAATATTTTTATATATACAGTTTTAAATCCCAAACAGGTAATCATAAAATGCTTATGAATTTAGACTGGATATACTGGGAAAGGTGCTTCGAGCTGAGAAAAGAATGCTCAGATGCTACACTAGCTGTGTGCTGCCTTGAGCTAAACCAAAAGCAAGACTGAGACCAAGTGTGTCACTGCGGCCTGCTGATACTCAATCCCAGGTTAGGGCTTTTCTTTCCTCCTCAGAAGGGGTGGAATACAAAGAATACAGCACAAATGGAAAGACTTTCAATTAGCTTTTTTTAGTTTTTTTAGTTTAGTTTAGTTTTGTTTTTATTTTCAATAGAAAGCTTTAGTATAATGAAGAGAGAAACTGTAGAATCCAGGCAAGGCTGTTGCACGTGAGTCATAGAGGGATGTGAGGGTCCAGGACAGGCCAGCATGAGGCATGGTAAGTCAACTATAGTTACAGATGCTAAATAGAAACTCAGGATTTAAGTTAACACAAAGTCAAAGTATAAGTGAACTTAATATCTCTAGTAATTTACAGAGATATCCTCTCCCTATTCTCACATTGCCCAGGAAAAACAAATTTTGGGAGGAGAGAGATATGTAAAACACATTTCTTATTAATGCATAATATCCTCTTTAGCATACCAATGACTTCAGTACAATGCTCCTATCTATTTATCTACCTATTTTATCTATCACTTATTTTAGTAAAAATGTAATACATTATTCTGGAGGAAAAACATGAAGGTGAAAATTTATTTTCAATATAATTACATTATTCATTTGGAGAAAAGTTTAAAAGTATCTCAAATGGATTCATGGGCTACTATGAAATATAGAATACTAAGTGTTTCATATAGATTATCCATTACATTCTGGCAACATTTTAGTGAGAGACATAACATTTTTAGACTTTTACAAACAAGGAAACTGACGTTAAGAGGAACTAAGAAATGAGATCAAGATCACATGATTAGCAGTGAGTGGTGCCTGTAGATATGATCTTTTATGAATCTTTTATGAATACCATCTTTTATGAATATGATCTTTTATGAATACCATCCCACTTGCCATTAGCCTAAGAAGACATCAAAATATTTGTATATTGCTCTATTTTTTAACAAAAAGTTCTTCTAACTTCTTGGAAATATTCCCCAAGTGAATGATTCTAGGAAGAACATACACATTTTTATGTATAGTGCTATATTGATAGTAAGTGTAGAAATTTTTTTAAGGTATTGCTTCTTCCAGATGGACAAATATTTGTCCACAATCAAACATCAGGTATAGTCAAGAAGTAACATCTTCACCCCTACAGATCTCCTCTTCCTCCTTGATAATGCCTGACTTAGTTTTCAAATGTGGCCATTTGAGAAATAAAGATGTATTCCCTAGATTGTGAACACACAGATTTAGTTTATTATTCAGTGCAATAGCTGGAATCTATTCTTTTTTTCCTTGCAGAAGATTTTAAGAACAGAAAAGAGGATTAGTGATGTTGAGGAAGTGGAGTTTGGCAGAAACCTACCACATTATGAAATGAATATGATGGAAAGCTCTCAGTAATTAGGATCTATTTTATCATGGACAGAAAGACCTGAAGAGAAGATGGGCTAATGAAAAGATTCAGAGATAAGCATTATAATTACACATAGATACGTTTTACAATTAAATAAAATTGATTCTTGAAAGATATATTCCAATAATGTAAGTATAAAAATAACTTTCAAAATTATTTTAAATAAGGATTTAACAATTGAAACTTACTTAGGTATTTTGAATAACGATTTCCAAAAGAGGTTCTGAGAGTCTCCTACCAGGATTAGTTGTAAGCCAGTTTGTTTTACTTAACTCCACCGCTGTGAAGCACACTGTCCATTTGCTCTGACAGAATATACCAAAAAAACAAAACAAAAAACAAGTGCAAAAAACCAAAGAGCATGAAGCTTTCATGGCAAAGAGAATATTATTTTCACATAATATGGCATTAGAATTATTTCTAAAAACATGAAATCAATAAGCACTTTTGAGAAGCTGTTAAAGGGAATTTGGAAATTCTTTTTGTTGTTCAAAGGCTGAAGCTCCAATAGTTGAACTGAATGAGAGCCAGCAAGCATTAACCCGAACACAGGCTCTTCCTGTCTTTTGCCTGGTGTGCTTGTTTTAAAGAGAGCCTGGATCACTAAATTATGAGTATGGCAAAATGTTGCAATCTCTCCGTTGTTGCTGAAGGCACTGGTAAGTGAATTACCATAGCACTAGGTATTGTTGTTTACATGCATTCCTTTTAGGAAAAAGCAAGTCTGGGTGGTGAGGAGGCAGAAATGGAAAAGGGGCTTAGCAAGGGGTTTCATCACTTATAAAACAATAAAGCAAAATGATAGACTGTGAATACAATACACTGATATATCCTTACCACAGCGCGGGGACATAGGCCTTGGTTCCCACTGTGTTGAAATTCAAATCCTAAAGGAACCTACTTTACCCCTCATGTTTCATTCTCTTGCTCTAGATTCCATGTTCTTTAGATATTTCTTATGCCTTTGCATTTTAATAGAAACATTAATTTAAAAAGTTATAGTAGTAAGTAGTGAAAAATCTATGTTTCAGGTTTTTTTTCAATAAACTGCAGTAAGTTAAACTATCTGTTGCTTTCTTCTATTCTTCAGTGGGTTGGACTGAGTCTGAATATTAAATCTACTGCTATGAATAGGATGACAGATGATGTCACTTTAGCTCCTGAGAAAAGGGTTAGGTAACTTGGGCTCCCTCTGGTGTCTGTCTGATCCCTTTTCCAATAGCTAAAAGGGTCAGGAAACAAAAAAATCAGTTTTTAAAATACTTAACTTCTATAATAAAAGTTATCATAAAAATAGCAAGAATAATTTACATTTTAAATACACTTCTATAAAAAGTGAGGATGGCTTTTTAATTAATTTGAAACAAGGAAATGGACATTCTTATGACAGATATTTACTATCTAGAGACTGTTTATTAGAAATGAGAACATAAAACACATTCAGTTTAGGAATGATCCTTAGACATTTTGCCATAAAAATCTCTACACTCTGTAGAAACAGGTTGTTCATTGCTAAAAGAGGCAGTGCTTAAATTTATAAATTTGTAATAGGTGAGCTCATTAGTATCATTATTAACTATATTAAATTGAAGCTATTTGTACAAAAAACATATTATGTTTCATCACTAGTATTTATGCTCCCCTTCGCCCCAAAAAATGCCTTCATTTAAGTATAGAGCTAATTTTAGAAAACACTAGAAAAAGTTCACAAGGTTTATAAGTTCTATAAACTTTATGAAAGACACTATATGTTTTGATATTTTATGTTGTTTCCTTAAACTCTGTGGTGTGAATAAGTATATTTAAACCTATCAGACTTTGTTATTTTATGTTGTGGAATTAGTTCTGAACATTTCAACAGGTTTTGTTTTCTCAATCCTGAAACAAGGAAATGCATTTTGCTTAATATTTATTGCAAAATATTTTTGTAGTGTCCAGTAAAGGAATATAAAATTTCACTCCTTTCATTATTTCCATAAAATCATATTTAAGAAGTGTTTGTTATCTAAATTTACTACATAGTTACATAGTGCTAGGACTCTCTGCTCCATTTGTAGGCATATAATTAAAAATGTATATTATATACATGACATGTAACAATATGATCATATATTTACATAAATTATGTAACTTTATTTTATCAATCCAATATCCATTTATCATGTTGTAACTCTGGGGGGAGAATCCCAGGGCAAAATACATTTGAAACTGAAATCAGTCAAAGGGGGAAATAAAGTTAAAAAAACCATTTATTTCTTACAAGCGGTCATCCCGTCTATCTCTTGACCAGGCTGCAGCAGGAGAGAGCTACATCCAACCTCTCCAGTTCAAATAAATCCTCACACACCCTTGAAATTACCTATTGATATGTAGATGGTCTAATTCTCTCCACCCCTTGAAACACCTATTGATAGACAGATGCACTAAAGCCAGGCAACAAATTCTGGAAATATTGCAATTTTACCCACAACCCACCCAACCAGAAATCTCGCTTCACAATCTACACATTTCCCATCTTCTGTAATGGCCCCTTTGTGAGAAAACTGGAGCATTGTAATCAGGCTAATAACATAAAATAGCAACAGCAATTAAATCCTGGTAATCCTCAAGTCCGAGGATTCAGCTAGATTCAAAGTCCTAGGCAGATTAAGTCCATAGCTCGCCCATTCCACAGGCAGTCAGTAGCTGAACAGGTAGGGAGTTCAGAGCAATCATCATGCCACAGCTGAGGCCAGGGGGCACATCCAGGTTACAAGTACTGCAGAAGAAAATAACCATAAGGGCAATAAGATACATGTTTTAATGACACCAGCATAGGCAAATCTTGTCCATCAGGTAGAATGCATGCAAGACAGTGGTGCTGTGATAGGATAGTGGCAGGAATGTGATCTCCTCCTGGTTTAGTATACCAGAATTTCACCCCTCTCCCTGTGGAGGTTACTGATGGGTCTGTATGTAGGGCTTTGGGAGGCTCATGCACAGGCCACAGTGGTAAGACAAAGCACCCCGGTAAGATGTTCTTACCTTCCAGCATTTTTGTTTACACTACCATCATCTTTGGGGGCCACTCTGCTGTTACACACAGGAGGCCAGCTTCCAGGCCTTGTCCCCAAGGAGAGAGAAGGGCCAGCCATCATTGGTCCATGTGTCAAAATGTCCAAGGTCATGTAGTCTCCAGTTTTCAGTGGGACTTAGTCACACAGGGCACTTCTGATGGGGCTCTGCTGACCCCTTCAAAGATCAAAGGCAGTCCCCACTGACAGGCTACAGGCTACATTGTCTTCTGCCTGAGGCAGGTTGTGCTGATAGCCAATGCACCTGGGCTAATGCAAAAGGCAAATGATCTACAAGGTGCTGCCAAGGCCCCAGCCACAGCCGTCTTCAGTCACATGGACATTTAGTTCACAGGGCCTTGATGGGTCTGTCTCACTCAAGACTTTCAGGGCCTTGACTGTCCATTTTGCAACAGCAGAGGTAAATGTACATATTTCATGACAGTCCCACCTGATGCCCTTTCATACCAAATAGCATAAGGGCTTCAGAATTTGTGCCAAGTGTGGAATAAACACTCTCCAGCAGCCTACAAGACCCAAAACCTCTTGAAAAAATGCTACATTTATCTGTAAGGTAACCAGACATGAGTATAACATCACACAGTATTAGATGCCCTATTCCCAAGGGGATTCAGGCTTGCTCCACTCAGCCCTCCCCTGCAAACAGTAGGTGTGTGTGTGGGGGGTCCCTGGAAAACCCTCCGGGTTGCATTAAATCATAGAGCATTCAGCTTCTGTGTCCACCAGGGCCAGACACACTGCACATTAACTGGGGAGTAATAAATCATGTGGCATCTTGTCCCCAACAAGGCCCCAAGGTGAGGGCCTTGACACTGCCCTCAGTCAAACCTCAATGCCCAATTGTTGTCCTGTAGGGGTGAGGGCCCAGGTGGAGCCTGAGTACTGTACCCTAGGAAGTCTTGCAGGGACACAGATCGGACAAGGGGCTTCACCTGGACCTCAGCAGCTGGAACTACTGCTCACTTCAATTGGTACCACAGTTCTAACAAGATCTTATTGGGCTGCCCATCAAGTTTTTCTTTCACTACCCCAGCTTTTATCAAATCAATCTACATATGGGGCCTCAAGACCTTCATGGGGCCTTTTGCACCTCTCCTTTCAGTTGTAGCCTGTACTTCATTCCGAGCTCTTATTGTTTCAATCTCCCCCAGATCTGCTAAAGTACGAGTAGCCTCATTTATGGGTAACCCTATGTGGGGGACAAGAATAGTCACTAGGGACCCAGAGAGAGATGGAGAAGCTGTATGGAGCACCAGATTTCTCATTCCTATGGTGAACAACTCCTCAACGGGGTCCTGGGGTTCCATTTTATAGATGATATTTTTCATGCTAAGTTCCTGTAGCACCTGTTGGAGCTCTGCATATATTTTCCAGCTAGTGGGGAAGTATGGTAAATCACCCTGATTAGGCCAAAATGCCCTGATGACAGCTGTCAGCCAATCTGGAAGCACCTGATTCCCTGAGGTGTGATGGGCACTTTGCAACCACTGCTGGAGAGGAGGGTGAGTGGTCAGGGAAGCCAGTCTACACATTTTGGAACCCGACATAACAAGGTTTTCCACCCCTATATGCTAGAGATGCAAAAGCCATGTAGGCAGAGGTTCCAATGGCTTCTGCTGATACCCGATGTTCATGTCCATCAGCTCATCCTAGGCATAGGGATGTAGTGCTCCACAACCTGGGGTGGTGGCAGCTCCTCCCCCTCAGGACCCTACTGTTGTTGTGATTTTACTTTCTTAATTACAACAGGGTAGGCCTTTAATACAGGAGAGGATGGTGCCTAGGGTGGTGGGCTCAGCAACAGACCTCCCCTTGGCCCTAGCGCCGCATGGTCTCCCAACACCTCCACCATGTCTGGAGCAGAAGGCACCACTCTTTCCTCCCCCTACTCCATGACCTTCTGCAAAGCAGACTTTCCTGCTGCCTCCCCCCTAGCCACTGCTAAGGAATTTTCCAGGAGCATGACCTGTCCTCTCAATAACTGTGTCTCTTCCTTAAGGGCATCACATAGGTCATCACCCAGCTACTCCAAGTGATGCTGAAGTGTGTCTCACTCCTGCCAAAGTCTCTCTCTCTCCTTGATAATCTTCTCTCTCTCTCTGTGATAATTCTCTTTCTCTCCTTAATAATCCTCTCTCTTTCCCTGATAACCCTCTCCACTATCTGGACGAAAAGAGATCCTACAATGTTAGCTGCTATGCCACCACTCAGGGCCTCTAAGCAGTCTTCCATCTGATGGAGGGCTAATTCTGCAGCTTCCTATGTCTCCACCCTTTCCCAATTCTGGGGAAGGCCCCACCCTTCTAGGAGGTGCTTTACCCTAAGCCAATTCCCTATTAGGGGCTCCCCAGTTGGAAACCCCACATATAGGGGGTTCCAGAGTAAAGCTGCCACTCCACCTCTGTAGCCATTGGGGCCTCCCCATTATCCCTAGAGGCAGCCTGCCCAAGGGTTGCACCCATTTAGACATATTTCAGGTTCAGTAGTCCTGTTGACTTTCAGGTGTAACTCTGGGAAGAAAATCTCAGGGCAAAATACCTTTAAACTGAAATCAGTCAAAGGAAGAAATAAAGTTCAAGAAACCCATTTATTTCTTACAACCATTCTTCCAGTATTGATTAGTCTGTAGCAGAAGAGAGCTCCACTCAATCTCTCCATCCAGATAAATCCCCCTATGCCCTTGTAATTACCTATTGATATGCAGATGCACTAAAGCCAGATGAGAGATTCTGGAAATACTGCAATTTTACCCACACATGTTATTATAATGAGGTGACTTTAACATAATATGAGACTCCTTTATCAGTCTCAACATTTAGGAAATCCCAATGGTTTTGGGAGTTCTCTGTCAGAAATGGGACAAAGACCAAAACATATTTCTTATTATAGGTCACAATACCACAGATTATAATCCATGTAGCACTATTTTAAAGGTAAATAATCGAAGGTGGATAAAATATGAAGGTAACAAAATATAGTTTTCTAAATACAAATATACTTCTCTAGAATCAAATATAATACTCTTGTAAGAATCAGGCCATCATTAGCTCCCATAATAATCCATCTCCAAAGTGAAGTATATAGAAGATAAACATTAAAAAACAACAACAACAGGTAAATAGCGATTGGATAATGACTCTCTAAAGTTTAGTTGAGCTATGCCATGGTATTGCTGCCTCTTCTTTGATTTTGTTTAGCCAAGTAGCCTGCAGGGATCTTAAACTAATGCTAGTCCTCTCATCAAAGTGCCTGCTCTAGATAGCTACCCCCAGTCACAAGCTACGGTAAGTTCCTGACATGACTCTCCAACAGCCTTTGTGATCAACAGTCTTTCCTGCCTCCCAGTACCTTCTCCTCCTCCACTCCTTAGATAAGCTCCCCCTCCCATGTAATTTACCGAAACATCACTCTTTCGGTTAGAATTGACCAGTCTGGGCTTAACCTGGAAACCCTAAAACACTCCACCCACAGACCCTAATAAAGACATGTCCTCCATAAGTATTTATAAGTACATACCTCCTATTATTTCACAGTAAGTCACATAATGCTGGATAACTTACTTGATTGCCATATTAAATATGTAGGAAATCTTCCTGAAACAAGGCTTGAACACATACAAAAACTGTTTGCTATAATAGAAATAGTCCACAAATTGTCTAAGGCTAGGTGAAATAAATTAAAAATTAAAGAACAAAATGAGAATCTGAACTTGTGCTAATCCTTTTAAAATACGTCTGGCTAAGACAGAAATCTAAAGCTCTTTTATAACACATTGTCATTTTTGTAGTTCCTTTTGGCCTTTAAGGAACCCTGTTGAAAAAAACAGGAGGCAGGTCCTTCTTCTATCTATAAAAAAAAAACTATCTATATCTATAAAAAAAAAACAAGTTTCTTCAGTAAGATATGTTTGCTGCTTAGGTCAGATAGTGAGAAAATCATCTCCAGCTCTCTCTAGTGGGAACACCAGAGCCAAATGTCTACTTTGGTCCTCCCTCTTCCTGACTCAGGCCACCAAGTCTCTCTAGGAATAGCAGCACAGGTTGAACAAAGTGGAGCCCCTTTTAGCATCAAGAGGAAGTATGAGGTGCTCCAGCTGACAGGGAGATTATAGGGAGAGATGTGGAAAAAAAAAAGTTTTGGAAGGAGAAAGAGCCTAGTTGGTGAAGCAATCTTTTTAAAAGCCTAGCTCTAAAAGCTTTACCCTTTCCAAGTACAAGGAACTACTTAGTTAGATGGAGCTGCAAACTCTAATCTGTAATTCCCACACATTCTTTTGCTCATTTGGAATCTATCTGATACTTCAGTAAATAACTTTGTGTACCTGGACTCAACTTTTGCATGTTTTTAGACTAGACAAGTTTTATAGGGCATTCTGTTCTCAGGGAAAGAAAAGGAAGGGGAGGCAATTTATTCATCTTCATGGACCCCAGATCAGCTCTTTCTGCTTTCACTCCAGGTTACCTTGCTGAGTCACCAGAGGCCACTGCAACAAAGCAAAGATAAGAGTGGCCATGATCTTTTATCTTAATGATACTTCTCCCATTTCAGGTGTGAGAGACAGGAATACAAATACTGAAGGAGGTTTCCCTATTAGCAAGAAATCACCATTTGGGCAGAAAGCAAAGGGTTTTATCACACTCCAGTCCATCTAGACGTTACCATAAGTTGGCACTTATTTTTAGTTTCTCTGAGTAAACATAAATTATGAATTTAAAATACACCAACTTAGTTGTATTATTTTTAGTAGTTGTCTATCATTATAATATTGCCTTGTATTTCTAGCTTAAATTTTTGTACTTTGTAATTCTATTTAGTCAAAAACTGACTGCTTTTATCAAACATAGTTTAAGGTAGAGCTGAAAATTTTAATATAAACTCTGTCATGGTGTTTTCTCTAAGTTCAAGAAAAGAAAAAAACTGCAAAAAAAGTAAAATAATGCATGTTAAGTTCAGTAAGTCCTCAGGTATTAACCAAGTGAGGGCATGTCCATTTAGAGGAAGGTATGCATAACTACAGTATGTGGCTATAGCATAGAGGCAAAATATAGCCATCACTAATTATTCTGATTATTGTATTTCAAAGGGGCATAAGAAAAGGTCCAGCACAATGTATAAAGCAAATGAATGGTAAACCAGCATGCATTTTTATTTCTAAGTAGATAACCTCTCTTCTCACTACAATCTTAAAAAGTTAAAGTTACATGTGATCCCAAATCATAAAATCATGTTCAATTGTTTCTTACAAGGTTTTAACTATAATCTAGCAATCAGCACTGGTTGTAGAGGACTTTTATTATACATAGCAAATAACCCAAAAGGAATAGCTTTCAGTGTGTATGATCCCCAAGACTTTTTAAATATATTATTTCATTTGCACCATTAAAAAAACAAAAA
The DNA here is from genome assembly GCF_040802235.1 of Manis javanica. Taxonomy (NCBI): domain Eukaryota; kingdom Metazoa; phylum Chordata; class Mammalia; order Pholidota; family Manidae; genus Manis; species Manis javanica. The sequence goes on from NC_133158.1 coordinate 104,411,631, forward strand.
ACAAAACCCCAAACCTATTTCTATTGGCCATAATATAATATAACTCAAGGTACTTTACTCTGAATTCATTACCCAAAGAAAAATGTTGAAATGCAGTTGTTAATGTATCCAATACTACTATCATCCTGATATTTCATATCAGAGTAATGGGTCTGGAGAACCAAACCAATTATGAGCTTTGGATGGACAATCAAAATCTCACTGGGAAGAATGCAGGATAGAAATTGCTTCAACCAAGAGTTCAAAGTAGCAAAGGAGAAAAGACAAGTGCATAGAAGTCACAACAAGATTTTCTAACAAGTAACTGAATGGTATCCAGCGATTAATCATATCATTACATTAATTTTTCCACTTAACAGTGGTAAAGCAGTATATGTTTGACTACTTTCTATCCAACTAAATAGAAATATGGAAAGAGCTAAAGTTTTCTTTTTTAAGAGCATTATATAAAAATATCATTCTAAGCACAGAGCTTTCTGCTTATGCTTGTGACAAAATATGTTTATTATTTTTGGTTTGAGATAAGGTAGCATAGTGAAAAAGTCACTGCTCAATATATGCATGAGTCTGAGTGTGCCATTTAACACCCCTGGGCTTCAGTTTCAAGCTTATGGGCTTAGAGGGGCTCAGCAGAAAGGTCTTGCAGGTATAGGATTCCATGATCTTAGGGCATGCACTTTATGTACTCTCCATGGCTGCATGGTGTAAGAGGCCTGCACATAGCACGTGGATTGCCTAGAGGGCTGCATCTGCTTTGTGAGTATCCATGCCAGCGTTTACAGAGACATACCAAAAGAGTACAGCATGTAAACCATGCTCTTTCCCTTTTCCATATGCATGCCATTTATTTCAGAGTTCACTGCTCTGTTCCTGTGTGTTATGGACAGAAAACACACTCAGGAGACTCGTGGCATTTTCCTGTAGGACAGTATGGCTCCAAGTATGCCACATTCTTTCCTAAACTGGAGATTTTCCCAATAGTTTCTAGAGTTAAAAGGTAATTTTACTGTATAAAGGCCTATTTTGCTATTCTTCAATTGATTTCTGTAGATTACTATTCAATACTTGGTGAAAAATCCAACTGTGCACCAGGTGCTGTAGGAACACAAAGTTAGTCACATCCCCACCCAGTGGGCATAATTACAATCCAAATGAGACAGGTAAATCAAACCGACACAAGCACTGACAACTTTTGCAAACACAGTGGTCATCTGTGAGTGTGAACGAAGCCTTAAGGTGACTGTATCGAGCACGACAGCTTCTATCTCTTTATTATCAGGCCAAGTTTACCTCAAATGCAACTGCTTTTTAAAGATGTTAGAACTAAATAGGACCAATAATTAATCTGTGGCCAATTGAAAACATGAATAATATAGTGGTACAGGCTAGCATAATTTATGTTAGTGCTTCTTTAATTGTGTTTGCAGTATTCGCAAGGAAGCATTCTGTTTGGATAATTACTTATCTTCCTGAAGATCAGTAATTTGGCTCCTGAACACTTCAGAAAATTATTCAAAATGTTGCAAGAAGAGAATTTCCCACAAACACTACGACCTACAAAGTATAAATGAGTGCTTTTTTCATCCTTTCCACCAGAGTATTTTAAGAAATTTTTCTAAGCATTTCTGTGTGTCTTTTTTGGTAAAGAGAGAGCCAGTTATTCTCCTTTTTTCATGTGTGCAATTTATTGTGCCATACAATAAAAAAATTAGAAATGTTACAATTTAAGGGAAATTAAATATATGCTGTTAAAAAAGAGACAAGCCCAAAATGGAGTCATTTGCCCCTCCCTACAAGAGGTAGAGACTTAATTACACTCTATGTAAGCTTTGCAGTCAATCTGAAATTTCCTTATCAACACCAGTGAGGTAATCCGTATAATAAAAACTTTGCTGTCCCCTGGCCCCCAATAGGAAGACATCCGGCTTGAAACAAACTTTTCTTTTGCTAATAACGTCTTTTCCCCACCCTCCTGCCTATAAAACCTTCTATTTTCTACAAGAGCTGGGAGCTCATCTATTTGCTAGATGGTGTGCTGCCTGATTCATGAATCATTGAATAAAGCCAATTAGATCTTCAAATCTGCTGAGTTAAATTTTTGTCCTTTAACAGGGCTAAGATACAGGTGATAAATATATGCAACATGCTTAATAAGAAAATACTAAATGTCATATCTCTACATACTTAAAAATGTTGTAGGGATCACAGGCAGGCTGTTCCACAACATGCTACTTTGACAAAATTGATTATTTTAAATTAAAAATTACTTGAGAAACAGGCAGTGCAAGAATACTCTGTTCCCCACTCCCATCCCTACCTCCACTACCACTTCCTTTTGTCTTCAGAAATCAGTACATAAATCTCCCATGTGAAGGGTACCCGCCCTGTACCAGGAGGTAAGGATACATCCTTATCATCAGACAGGGGATTTGGAGCCTAAAAACTTATGTAAACAAATCTTACTTTTACAAAGTTATTACCTGAGCCCAAATTCTGTTTAGAATTCCTTGCTAATTGAAGTTCTTGAAGGTAAGTTTCTTTGCCCTGTCTAGTCCTCACAGATTTAGGGTCTCTTTGGGTAAAAAGTATAAAAACTGCCTGCCTTGGTCATTTCTTTAGGTCCCAATTTCATTATTGGGCCTCAGTAGAAATGTAATAAAACTTTGGGTATTTTTCTTCTGTTAATCTGTCTCAAAGCAATTGATTACTAGACTAGCTGGAAGAACGTTAAAGGGTAGAGGAAAATTTTTCTTCCCCAACAATGTTCTGTCATTAATATGTATTTAACAGCACATTGGATATTATTTATTTGTGAATTATTTTTGTTCTTTCTATCTGTTGACAACCAATAAAATAATAGTTCTAAAATTTGGATTTTATATGACTTAATGTAAATATATATTGTATATCTATTGTATATGTCATACTTTTTCAAAACCAGTTGATAACTATCAGAGATTAACCAATTACCATTGTCAATCTTTTTAATGTAATCTACCTAAAACTTGCTAATTTAATTGATGGTTTTCTTATTTAGGTGATCTAAATATATAAAAATTACACTCTGTGGGGAAAATGTTGAAATGTTTCCACTTTTTTCTTTTTAAAACATCTCTGTTGTCCTAAGAGCCTTTAAGTCACTTACAAGTGCATCATATTTTAAAGAGATGTTTTAAATTGAAATATGGGCACTTGCAGTCAGGGATGCCTGGGTCCAAACCACAGCTCTGACACTTCACGACTCTGTGGTGTTATCCAGTTGCTAGAGCTTTCTGTCTTCTAGATTTCTCAACTATGAAATGGAAATAATAATGTATCTCAGAAAGCATCTGTAAGAAATAAATAGGATGATGTGCATAAAGGGCTTAACTCAGTATATAGCATACATTAGCTATTTAAAATTTACCAAATTGTTAATGAATGTAGCTGGCAAAGTTCACGTAGAGAACTTGATCACCTGGTTGACCCTTGAGCTGGGCCTTGGCAATCAGAGGCTCCTCCCCGCCCTTGTCCTTAGACTGTATGTTCTGCATACTGTTCCCATACTAGCAGCCTCTCCAAGGACTTAGCCTTAAGAGGATAAAGTGTTGTTGAGACTATTTGGATGGTATGTACCCGTTTAAGCCTTGCATTTAAGATTTTTTTCAGGTGGGTGCAGAGACCTACTCCTCTTGAGTTCATCCAAAAGAAACCTCACAAGTTCCCATATTAAAACTGCCACCTACCCCTCTGGGTGGCCTGCCTCATTCTTCAGCTTCTCCTTGCCCTGTGTGTATGGGGGTCAGTTTCAGATTTCACCCGGGAAGCTCCTGAGTTTTCAAACAAAGAAATGTGAATGTTAGCATGTTTTCTAGCTTTAGACATGAAACATGCTTTATGTAATACTATAAAATGCATGTTTTTAAAAGATGTTTCCTTCTATAATTATCTTTTACTCCATGCTATTTTTTCATATAGTAGCCCTCCTGCTAAGAGTTTAGTCATTTTACTTTTAAGCAACTCAAATTAATTTTTTTTCAATAGACAGCTAGTAAGTACCTATAATCAAGAAAGCACTTCTATGTTACGAGAAACACAGAAAAGGGGGCCTATTATAAAGAACTGATAGTATAATGCTTTCTGAACTACCTAACTACATTAAATCTGACCCTAACTTTTATTTTCTTTTCACATTAGGCTTGAAGAGTTGATTACAGACAATTACCTGTTATTTATTAGGCATCTATTTTGTTAATCAGACTTATTTAGAAAAAAATATAAATTAGTTATTTGGGAATCTTAGCCAATAAGTTGTCAGCCTGTGATGACTTGGCTTGGTTTTGCACTTTTAAATCAGTTTTTGGCATTGGTAACTATAGTCACTTTGGTAATTAGAGATGAAAGCTGAATTAAGAAGATAGAAATCTATTAATATATAATAATGGCATCAGAGTCACCAATAAATAAAACTGCTTCTCTGAAATCATTAGAATAGAATTTAACTTTCAAAAAATATCTGAACAGGCAATACTCTCACACTTTATTTAAGAAATAAATTACAGAATTATATTATGTACTGATTAGGAAATTGATCTTGCATTTTCCCATTTTTAAGCACTCTGTAGCAGAAAAATTATTACTCTGGATTCAAGGTACACTTTTGCTCTTGAGGCTCAATGAAATTGGGCAGGTCAATTAATCTTTCTCTGTCAATTTTTTTCATTTGTAAATTTGGAGAATCAGACTCATATGTTATATCTAAAATTTCTCATCCCTTTGACTAGCGGGCTATGGAATACAAATGATGATTGTAAGGAGAACAAAACGTTTAGTGTACCACTGTATATTTGATTGCAAGTAAAAGGAAATCCATGCATAGGAAGCTTATAAGCAATTATGATTATTATGACTTTAGATTTCAAATAAGAAAAATGTCTTCTTTCAAATCTACCAAATAATAAATTTAAGTGAAAGGAGTTAAGACAGAAACATTGAATTTGACAACACTTTGGCCTTTCTAACATTGAATGAAGTTAATTTTACCATACTCAGTACCCCCTGTAATTTGAAGAAGATATGCTTAAAGGTGAAATTTTCTGAACATTGATTTTCTTGTATGAACAATGAATTTTGAAGTTACACTTTATGACCAATCCTTAATATTGCCATTTGCTAATTTCAAGGTGTATTAGGTATAATTATTCTTTTAACAAGGGCAGCAGTAAAATGTGTGTTCACATAGCAGGCTTCATGGAAGTTGTCATATTCCTGGTTCTTCCCCACAGCATTTTCCATCCCCACTTTGCAACCAGTATCAGCACTAGTTTCTCAATACCAAAACTTTCTTAAATTAAACTGCTTTATTTCAAGGAAAAGTTAAAGAACAGTTCCTCAGGTGTGTTAAGACAATGGCTGCTTTAACTTTGATTAAATAACTCTACAATTCATTCTGGAATGATTCCAGACCTTTGGTACCAATGCTTTAGCTTAAGTAGGAGCCCTGCCACATTCCCATTTCTGGGAGCTGGTCTTGATGGCTATTCATTAGTGCTGTTATGAGAACAGTTATGATAGCAATGGAGGGATCAAGCCCTAAACAGGTGTGGGATCCAGACAGAGGGCAGTTTTCATGGCAGTAGGCCTGAGATCATTGTGAAATATCAGAAGACATAATTTGAAGTGGTGAGAAAGGAACAGGGCCAATGTCACAGCTGGGAAAGACAATATAAAGCTGGCTGCAAATCTGATGTACGAAAAGGAAATGGGCAACCAAGATATAAAGCCAAAATGGAGTAGAGAAACTAAGAGACCAAGGTTTTAGGTGAGTCTGTAGAAATTTCATACATGGACCAGAGGCCTCCATGCACGCCTCCATTCTGGTTCACCTGGGTACCTTTTGAATGCAGACAAGACACCTACACTGCTGATGTATCTGGTTGTCTTCAAGTCAGTATGAGTGACATCATCCTTGGTTTTATTTTGTATGTGGCAGAGTAATAAGTACACTGAAACAGGGATCACATCATTAAATGGTAAGATATTATTTAAATAAAAACTCTTTGTAGAAAAATGAAATTTATCCAAAAGATGATTAAAATGAACTTTTTAATTCTGGTATGATCTTGAAAGTGGATTTCAATCCAAAAGCAACCAAAAGGAGCAGTGCTTATCTTCCTCAGCCTTCCTGTCAGTTATCAGCCCTCTTCCACTGTTTGTAGTTCTACACATTCATTCAATAGGTATTTACTGAATCTTTGTCATTCTCCAGGGATTCTTCTAGGCACTGGAAATACAGCAGGAACAAAATTATTTCTCCATGCTTTTGTCCACAGAAATGTCTCTGACAAGTCCTCCTAGAAATGAAGTAAATTTTCACGCTTTATGTTTTCTCTTATCTATGAAGTATTTCTTCAACAACTTACTAGTTGAGGTAGAATAAACTGATAAAATTATTTTAACATTCTGGATATGTAGTAGTTTGCTGAATGGAGACTGGATGAATGTTTTGTAAGCAGTCATTTCAGAAACCGTTAGCAATTTATGAACTTTTTGAGCTTGGGTCAGACATGTTTTCGTTCTTGGTGGGGTTCCATTGGGGAGACACTTCCGTATGGAGAGATGAGGCATTTATTCATCCATTTTTCATATTTCCGACCTAATGAAGTTATCTGAATGCAGCTTGTTCCACTTTAAATGTTAAATATGTTATTTTGAACTATAATTGTTGCATGTACATTTAGCAAGACTAGGCCTTTCCAGAAATAGAATGTTTGTCATTTTTATCTTACTGTATACAGATCGTATTAGCTTTAAAACAACAGGTGGTTCTTAAAATTTACCTTCCATCCTCTGCCCTCAAATCATGCCATTCCCAAACATTCATTTATAAGGAGACTGAGAGAAAATGTGTCAGGTTAACAGGACTGCTCAGACTGGCCTTCTAATAGGTTTTTCTACTCATACACTTATAATTAAATGAATATATTTTGTGTAAAGGATGCCAGATGCTTTGGGGTTGCTCTATCCCTTGCATTCTTTCCTTTGGGGGTCTGGTACCTGATACATTTAAACTGAGGGAACAAATACTGAAAAATTAATTTTCCATTATAATTATTGCCTATTTTGGACCACAAGAGGTCACACCATTCTCTATGTAGGGTCAAATTTTGTTCTGGAAGTTAAAGATTGTACTATTAAAAATCCTGAGAAGGAAATGGGATAGGCTTTGGTTTTTAGAGGCAAACAAATTGCTTTTTCTGGGGACCTAGGAAGTTGTTCACAGACTCAGAGAAAGGCAGTGTAGAGCAGGACCTCTCAACCTAACATCTGGGGTAATTCTTCACTGTGGAGGGCAGCCCCATGCACTGTAGGATGCTTATAGTATCCTGGCCTCCACCCACTGGATGCCAGCACTACAATTCCCCAATCATGACAATCAGAAAGTCTATACAGATGTTGTCAAATGTTTCCTGGAGGACAAAATAGTCCTCAGTTGTGAAGGCCTGAGCTGGGGAAATTCTTCTTGAGAAGGTAATTGGTGTCTAAAAAATTGATGGCACTGAGGAAGAGAACCCACCAATAGGACTGTGTAGGAAAATGGAGAAGCAGCCAATAGTCCATAGAACTGGTTTCTCTTTTTAGTGAAGATTTATTTCTTTTTTAGAGAAATTTTGGGTTGACAACAAAATTAAGAGGGGGGTACAGAGATTTCCCAGATGTGTCCTGTTCCTGTACAAGCATAGCCTCCCCTGTTGTAAACATCACTCACCAAGAATGGTACACTTTTAATCAAGGATGAACCTACTTTACCTGAGGGCTCCCTCTTGGTATTGTATATTCAATGGATTTAGACAGTGCATAATGATATATATCCATCATTATATTATCATACAAACTATTTCCCTTCTTTAGAAGTTCTCTGTGCTCTGCCTATATGCTCCCCACTCCTGGCAACCACTGATCATTTTATCATCTCCATAATTTTGCCTTTCGCAGATGTCATACTGTTGGAATCATACAGTATGTAGACTTCTCTGATTGGCTGTCTTCACTCAGTAATATTTATGTAAAGTTTCTCCACGTCTTTTTATGGCTTGATAGCTCACTCCTTTTTAGCACTGAATACTATCCCATTGTCTGGATATGCCAGTTTATCTATTCACTTATTGAAGGACATCTTAGTTGTTTGTTTGCAGTTTTGATAATTATGAATAAAGCTGCTATAAACATCTGTTTGCAAGTTTTTAATGTGGACATAAGTTTCCAGATCTTTTGGGTAAATACCAAGGAACATAGTTGCTAGATCATATGGTTTAAGAATATGCTTCATTTTGTAAGAAACCACCAAACTGTCTTTCAAAGTGGCTGTATTATGTCATCCATTATTCAAATGTGGCTTCTCCATTTATGTTTTGTTGTGTCTCTGTTTTCTCAAGTTTTCATAAGACTTCATTGAACATCTCTGCTTGACCTCTCAGGAATTAAGTCTGTGTTTTAGGCTACAAATAAAATGATACAGAAAGTACAGTCCTGGAGAACTATTTATAAGAGGGTGAAAAGGTAACTTACAGGGTAAAGCAAAGATGGGGGGGGAGATGACAAACAAGTACCAGGTCTTATGTGTGCAACATGCCAGCACTTCTCAAGCATCCTCAGATATTCCTAACAGCAAATGTTAAGTTGGGTTAATTAGACTACTTTTTGAGTAGATGTAGTGTGGAAAGAAAAGTGGAAGTTTGATACTGGCAGATTACAGAAATTAAGAATATTTGGTTACTGACAATATAATTACAGGACTTTTCAACATGTTATCCTAGTAAGTATAATGAGAAATTTCTGGATCCCAGGCAGAAGAATAGGGTTAAAAGAAAATAAGATATTGAAGAGCAGGAGTTTTTCAGTATACCTTAAATTTGACAAATATTTATACATACAGTTTTCTTGAGTCTGATAATTCAACTGAAGGTGATTAAAGGAAGAAGTCACAGGATAAAAACCCTCAGGAAATTCATACATTAAATATAAAATAAAAATAAAATAAGCAGTCAATGCTAATGTGAGTGAAGCATTTTTTGGTCTTCCTGATTAGAGGGCAAATTACTTAGGCAGTAAGAATCCAGTACCTGCAAATGGTCATATTTTTTAACCAAGTTATTTAACTTATAATAGCCTACGAATGTATTCTGTAATATTTTCAAAGCTCTATGGACAAACATATTCAAATTGCAGTGTTATTCATAATAATAAAAATTACAGGAAAACATTTAATGTGTTAGTGTAGGAAACTTGTTAAGCATATTAGGGTGCAGTCCATGTAATCAAATGAAGTTATTAAGTCTATTTTTTCAAAAATTAATGACAATGTAAAATAATAATTTCTATTATAAAACAAGGTAAAATATGACAAATAATATTATTCAAGCCATATTAAGAAAAAAATTATCAAATATTGGAGAAAATGTGCCAAAATATTCAAGAGTAGTTCTGTCTCTTTAATAAGATAGACATTTCTAATTTTTTTCTTATTACTAGAATCCAATAACTTGGGAATATTAAATACTAATGTATAATAAAATATATATATATATATATATATAGATATTTCATTTGTTTATTCTAATAAATTTTACATAGCTCAGCTATGTATCTATTTTCAGTCAATTTTTTCCACAAGTGTTGCGTTCCTTGGCTTTAGGAAGGTCATCAAATCCAGTAACAGGTATTAAATACATATTTATTTAAATATGAAGACCAGTAATTTAACATGGTGGCAGGAAAAATGTGTTATTTTCCTTAAAATAAATGAGGATCATCTCATGTAAATGTAAAATATCTGTGCCCTTAACCTAAATAATTCACATTAAAATAAAATAATGTGTATATTCAAATAATGTGCCATGGTTGTTAAGTAGAATATTAATGATTTGTGGATATAGACGAGGGAATCCCATTGCTACCAGCCGCTTGCCTATTAGTAATAGAAGTGCTTATGTAACTTGAAAATTAACAGAAACATAATTCCATTAAGGAAAAAAACCAAGTCATCCTGTGCAATAAGAGACTTTCAGATTTAATTACGAACAGTACTGCCCTGCAAATGTGCATTTGCTTGAAGTCTGTTCTCTCTCAAGCCTTTATCTGTCTGGAATCACTTGTCAGACATGAAGGATTTGTTGTCTTATATGTAATAACTGCCTCCATGCGAGGATTTGTGCAGACACAAGTCTGGTCAATACTACCCATGGACAAAAAATATGATTTCTGAGTGCTGTGATCAATATTTGGGCAACCAGCACTTCACATCATGATCCTTGTCATATCAAATAGGTTCATTGCCAGCCACTGCTTGATTCCTTTTTCCTTCCCACTTCGTCCCGAATAGATTCTCAAAGTGGTGTCCATCACTGCTTTGACAAGTTTGTATATGTTTGTTACATTTTCTGCTGTCATTATATTTGCCAAGGATGTCTCAGTGAAGAAAAATATAATACCCCTTATAGTTAAGAAAATATTATTCTGGCAAGTGGCAAATTAGAGGCGGTTATTGCATAATTTCAGAGCGAAGTGAGCAATTATTTGCCCAGAGGGAACATGAAGTAGCCATGAAGGAAAATGACCCCATGTATCTTGAAGGAAATTAAAAAGTAAGAATCTGTGACAATTAGGGTGCTTCAGTGCCATAAATCTCTCTGTTTCTTAAATTTTATCCAGAACTGCTAAGAAGTAAAGCATTTGCAAGGGAAGGTGTTAAAATCTAAATTCTACCACTAACGTAGCTACTGTCAGATATTCACAAACAGCCTGGTAAAATATCTTAAGTGTTGTATTAAGAAAGTTGAAATTATTTTCAAAGACACGATCATTAGGAAAAGTGGCATTATTGGAGACGGAAAGGCAGTAGCAGGATCATCTATTTATACAGGTTTCAGGTGATCTGCCTATACACACAGTGGATGTTTTTCTTCCTTTTTGGTAATAAAAAACGTCAAAACAGGCAATTTTCTAGACAAGTAAATGAATAGGTATAATGGTTGTGACATTTTAAAAATATAAATGAAAACGCAGAATATCCCATTTCCTAATAGTATGATCTTAACACACATGAATTCTATCAACAAAGAGACTTAACAAAAATAGCATCAGAAATACACAAACACAGAAAGAACGTTTGAATCCTGCCTGCAGCACACCATTCATGTCTAGGATCTATGTGGAGATAGTATCCCTGCATGCTTTTTGCAAGAACAGATTGCAGATGGAAGAGGAAGAATTTTCTGGGAAGATAATTTCTACATATAATGCACCTTACCGTTTTTTTAAATCTCTTTGCTACTCCTTCATGTTCATTTTATTGATTCTTTTAAAACAAATTTATCTGCTTTCATTTAACCATGCATCCAGGCCCGTTGGTATTTCCTACTACTAAGCTTTTCATAGATTCCTGATTTCTGTTCAACTTTCTCATTTTTATAAATGAAATAACTAGAGCCCCAACCAAGCCTTTGAAACACTGCCTCAGGTAGATGGAGACTATGACATATTGTCTTAAATGTAATTTGTGAGTCACATAGGCGGTAGGATGCATTTCTATACCTTTTATATCCTACCCAGTACACATGGCTTAGTCATGTTCAGAGATGTTACATTTGGTAATGACACTCAATGTCTGCACAATGGAAAGCATGACTTTGGAGTGGAGAGAGGTACAGTGGGCAAAGGCAATTTATCTACATGTTGTTCTCACACTGCCAATCTGTTACAAAGCAGAACTGACCAAGGCAAATGTCAGGCTGTATATCACTTCATCACTGCAGTGGGGAATGAATGTGCTTCTGATGGAGCTCTGGAGAGGCACTTCTATCTTGGCTAAGAAGCAGTTTAGGCTAAAGTGTAGGAAGGCTTTCTCTATGTGCCACCTTGCTACTGAGACCTCAGAGCAACATGAATTTAGGCTAACTATGGGAAAAACCCATGAAAGCCTCCTAATAATTTTCCTGTGGGCTACAATTCAAGTCTGGAGGTGGAGACAACCATTTTGGCGCCTCTTGATCATGCATGCCTGAAAGTTTGCAAATATTAGTAAAATATGGCCCTACAGCCCTTTCCAATTCCATCCAACCTTTCTATTTTATACTCTATACTTTTTTCAAGTTAGACTTCTGTTCTCTACACAGGTGTGTGCTTTCACACCCCCAGGCTTTGCTTAAGCACCTCTCTGTCCTGCCCACATCTCTACCTACCTAATTTCTCCTTTTTCTTCAAAGCTTCCTAAATCTTCTCTTAATCCCCTATTCAGAAACAATCCCCTCCTGTTATGTCACAATAGCAGTTTGTTTCCACTTTTCTAATGACTTCTTTACAATCTGACTTATATGACCAAATTTTGTGTTTATGCCTGATCTCTCTAACAAGACTATGAACAAATTGAGGGCAGGATCAATAGCTTTATCACCTTTGTATATTCCTGAGTACCAATGATTTTTTGTTCTGTTTCCATACACAAAGGTACACATACACACACAGTTTGTACACAGTCTTACGATAACCTCTGCTCACAAATTTCATTGATGGATTACTGATATACTCTCTCCTTCCTCCACCTCACCCTAAGATTTAATATCTAAATTACATCAAAGGGTACCAAATTTTCCTGCTGCGTAGTTCAACCCTTAGCCTGAGATATAAGTAATTCAACTTCCAACACTAAAGAGGAGAATCAAATTGTCAAGATTACCAGGACTCTGTGTTCTCTGTGTGTGTGTGTGTGTGTGTGTGTGTGTGTCATACGCACTTGGCCACTCTTGGTATCACATTGCAAAATTGCAGGTTTGCCACAGGTAGTTAACCTTTCATCTTTCTTCTGTGACTTTGTGTTGTGTATATGGCATTTCTTGATTCCCTAACCAAGAACTGATGAAAATAGAACTAGTCATTTTTCTTTCAAATCTATAAATGTGCCGTTTCCACTTTTTCCTGAAAAGAGCTGACTGTGAGCTTACTTAGTATAGTTGCTTCTTCCCAAAATGGGGAAACGGTGTGGGGAGCCTAGGCAAGACAACACTCTAAATATATTGTCCTAAATACACAACTATAAAATCAAAAGGGAAGAAGAGGGCCTCAGATGAGAGGGCCATTGCTTAGAGGAGGTCAGCCATGTGAACGCTGAGAGGTGGCTTTGCCCCTCCACTCTGCAATAATCCCATCCCGCCAGGCCAAGTAAATGGATCTTCTGTATAAAGATTATGTTCTGCCTGGGGAACAGGAATCCCGCACAGTATCTCCCCTATGCATGTCAGCTTGTTTCTAGTCTCACCCCTTGCCCTCCCAGAAGCAACAAAACCTCTATTTCAGCACCGAATCGGGGCGTGTGCCTGTGCGTGGGCTGGGGCTGGAGGGCTGGATTCTGAGCTCTGCAATTCACTTCCGTGTCCTCACAGAAGGCAATGGCCTCGCTGTGTCTGAGGTGAGGCGGCTGAGTTCCCTAAGGAAGGAGAACGGATGTGCGGAGGAAAGGATCCATTGTCAGTTCCAGCGGGTCGCGCTGACCCAGACGCCCGACAGAAGCTGAAATCAAAATGACAAACCTTTTTCTACCATCCGCCAGAAATAGTATGCCCCAAAGGGCAGAGAAGTGTTAGCTTTGGGCGCGTGTCACGACTCCATCACTTCAGTTTACACGAGCGCGGACACGCAGGTGTGTGCATGGAGTGGAGTACAACTCCTCAGTACATTTCCAGGACCTCCCACGGTGCGCCCCGCCTGCCCAGTGCTGCGCGGCGGGGACCGAGCGCAGGGGCCGCCAAGTGTGAGGGGAGACTCTGGACTTGTCCAAGGACGCGGCCAACGCGGACAGTGCCGGGGCGCGCAGCCCCTCCGACGTCTCGTCCTCTCCCTAGTCTCTTTCCCTTAAGCTACCTGTTCTCAACAGCGGCGGGTCGGCCTGGATTAGAAACCCCGAGCACATCTTTCCGTCTAGAGCCCGAGGCCACAGGCACGGTAGACACTAGAGGACAACTGCTTCCGTCCTGCCGCGGAGGCGCGGGGAGCGTGGGAAGGGGGCAGCCTGCCGAAGACTCGAGCGCGAGGGAGGGAGAGTCGCAGAGAATCCTCCCCCCCCCCACGCCCTTGGAGGCGAGCTGCAGCAGACGCCACGCGCCCAGCTCCCCGGCTCCTGCTACAGCGGGCGCGCCCGGAGCGCGGGGTCCGCACCGCCTCAGCTGCCGCAGCCCCAGCCGCCCGCCTCCGCGCCCCGGCCGGCGGCGTCGCCGGAGCCGAGACTGCCCTCCCGCCCCTCCCCCTCGGCTCGGGGCTCCTGTCCGCGCGCGGATCGCCGTCAGGCCGAGCCACCGCCGCCGCTCGCACACGGGCTAGTGCCAGCCAGACCGCGGCGGCCCCGCGGGCCGTAGGCGTCGGGAGCCGAACCCACGTCTCCGAGCTCGACTGCGGACGAATCCTGGGGCCGCGCTTTCCGAGGGAAGTGGCCGCCGTGCGGCGCGGAGGGATACGCCTCTGCTACGCCGCGCCGCCCCTCTCCGCGCCCGCGCCCCCGCCCCCGCCCCCTCCCTTCCCGCCCGGCCCTGCTGCCGCCGCGGCGGCTAGTGCCGCCGCCGCCGCCGCCGCCTGGATATAGTGCGGCAAGGAGCGGAGCTTACAGTCACTTTGCGAGGAGGAGCGCGCGGGCTGCGGGCGGCTGGGGCACCCGGAGCGGCAGCGGCGCTAGCACAGGCGGCCGTGGCAGCGGAAGGTTCTCTCTCCAGGGCTGGACTCAATAACTTTGGAACTGTCCACCAGTGTCACGTCCTGAACATGAGCCTCCTCTCCTTCTACCTGCTCGGGTTGCTTGTCAGTAGCGGGCAAGGTAGGAGTGTGGTGCTTTATTGCATTTACTTTCCCTCCCCCTTCCACCCATCCAAAAGAGGCAGAGGGAGGCACAAGAAGAATTAAATGAAAGAACTAAAGTTACAGTTATTGTTGTTATTACTATTTTCGCCCCATTCTTTTAGCTGCCGCTTCAAAATTGTTATTTGTTCTGTGGAGACCCTTAAATAATACAAAATACAGAATTGGAGATGGGCATTGGTAAGCAGGAGATCGAGGCAAACTGCTTCTTTTTCTGAGATCTTGGTTTTTTCTGATTTTTATCATCAAAAATTGGATGAGAATGTTAAATATCTGAGATTATGGAAGGAAAGGGGTACGATGGTGTTTTACAGAAGCAGCAAAAACTATCAGTATTGAACTCGTTTGTGAAATATCTCTGTTGCGTGCAAAAAAATTCAATTCCTAGAGACTCTTTTTTTTCCAAGACCCCTTTTTTTCTGACTATTAAGTGAACGATGATGGTTTATTTCTATTGGAAACCAAGAGGGGGGCCATGGATATTGTGTGTAAGAAAGCAAATGGATAAAACTAGGGATGTGTTGCAGTCATTCATTTTCAACTCCCCGCCCCCCCTTAATACATCAGGGTTGAAAATTTTTATAACATCAGCTGGTAATTTATACCTGTAAGGGGTGTTTAGTTTTTGCAGAACTGGTGGGATTATTATCTCTTAAAAAAATTATTAGTTTACTAGAATAAACTGGGAGAATTTGTGGAAGCTACCTCTGTTTATCTGTATAGATGTGAATTTATCTTGCTTTGTTTAGATACTTCATTCACATAAAATATATTTATAATAAATGGAGGCATTTTCAACTGTCCAGATAAGTTTGGACATTTAATTGGGGACAAAAAAAAAAAATGCTGAAACATGCATTGGTGAAAGAAGAAGAAAATGGCAGTGATTCTGTGACGTGTTTTAATAACAGAGAATGTTATATTATTAGTGTAGGATGAATTTTTTTTGAGAAAAAAAATAAATTACAAGACTAGTTAAAATATCTCCACTATATTCAATTCTAACCTTTTTTGCCTCCTCTGTGTTGCCCATTTGGTCCAGCAGGGGGTGGTAGAACTCCATTTTAAGTCCAGAAATGGTTGTTTCTTCTCTTTCCACACTCACTGGGTCCTTCTATCATTCTTCAGCAGGGCTTGACATTTTGGATATGAAGCTTTCCTTTCTCTGCCCTTCTCCTCTCTAAAGCTGTAGTGTTAGTGGCTTGTGAAACATGATTGGATGCAGATTTTATGTTCAGAAAGCAAACCCTGGATGTTGCTATAGTTTGTAAAGTGTCTTGGTAAGATACTGTTCATTTTCCCTTAATAACATAGAGTATGCAAAATTTCAGTCAGAGCAAAATTGCAGATATGGCCATCTGAAGCCACTATTCCCTGTCAGTTAATTTAATTGCTATTATAGCAGAGATCAACATACACTTTATTCCCTACATGTATGCTATTTTAATTTTTGCAGAGCTGCTGATTATGTTTAACTGTTCTTTTACAATGTGGTCAGGTATTTTTGAATACTAAGAAGCAGTTCCTGAAAACTGCAGTTCAAATACCACTGCAAGTGACCAAGTGTAGATAGTGTGGAGCAACATGGGGGCTTAATAGGAAGCAAGTTTATGCAAACTTATGATTACACTGTGACTGGTTTGGAGAAGAAAAATGTTTCAGTAGTGAATCTGAATTTACCATTGTAGACATTAATGTGTCTAACATGTTGGAATTTGGGGGATATAAGGGAAATCTAGGGATGTTTAAATCATACACACAGACACATATAATTTGGTCTATGTCTGTAATATATCTGAAATTGTGATTCACCTAATTTGTAACTAAGAATGCAGGGTAATTACACAGAGGGGCTTTAAGACTGAAGCATGCCTGAAGGGGAGCCCATCTTCACTGTAACAAAACAGGGAAGGAGGAGAATATCATTCTAAAGGCGCTCTATGGAGTGCAATTTAAAAATGCATGGCACTCATAGAGGCATAGATGCATATCAGGTAGACTTAGCTTTTGTCAAATGGAATATATAATACTTCTGGGCCATGTCTTAATGAAGTCGGAGATGCTCGGAAACAGCAATCCTGATCCTGTGTCCAATTCTATGCTAGTGTTTTGTTCTCCAATTAAGGATGCAGCAGCAACTATCAGACACATGGCTGGAGCAATTTTTTAAAAATGTATCTTGTGTAACTCATAATTTTGTTTATTCTTTTATAAATGGGGCCACAGAAAACCTCCAGTCAATGATCCAGGGGCTTGCCTCTGGAATACTAAAATCCTAGCTTGCTGATTTATGTGTCCCACAATATACTTGCAGGGGATTTTACGAAGCATGATTGAAGCTATTGCTTTGGAAAGCAGTGTGCAGTTAGACTGGGGAAGGCATCGATGATGCATTCCCTTTTAAGTAGTCAAAACGTTTTGAACTGCAGCAGTTGAATAGGAGAAAATGACAGAAATGAAAAACTGACTAACCTAAGTGGATGCCAATACCGTAATTAGCTAACAAGGCCTAATAGTTCTAACTTTCAACACAAGGTTATTGTTCTCTGTAGTGAGAGCCTTTTTATTGTAGCAGAAATGCTCCTTTAAGAGCCTCTCATTTCCACTGTAAGATTAGTATCTAATGAAGTAAGATTGGGACTTAATTGACGAGTCTGAATTTAGTTGTCAAAGGAAAGGAGGTTCTGTAACTCTAACTTCTGCGATTATTTTTCCTTTGTCTTCAAAATTTGGTTATAGCCTCTGTCATGATAAATCTCAAGTGATCACTTGAATCTGTGATTCCCAGTGCGTTTGTTGTTTAGATCTATGCAATTTTATATTCCCAAGTTGTAGTAAATATGGGTTGCTTACCTGAAGCTTTTTAAATTTCTAAAATCACTTTCTTCTTTAAAAATTACTCAACTATGATTAATAAATACTATTACTGGATGTTCACATATATAATATAGAAGTATTGTTGTATGGAAATGTAAGGTAAAAATAGAGCTATTCACCTCTCTTGCAATCCAGTTCAACCATACACAGAACACTTACTAAGCCAAAATCATGGGGATATGGAGTGAATTGTCCAATTAATTCATTCAACTTACAGGTACTTGTTCACATTTACTCTTTCTGGTGAAGTGTTAGTAAGTCATGTTCATTAGAGAAGTGTACCTTCCAAAAATAAAGTGCAGGTGTGTGGGTGTTTACTAGTTTCAGGTCCAAGGAAGGTCTTCACAAACCTGTCTTCCTTGTAAGCTGTTAACACGGTTACAGCTCCTCTCATATCCTTTTTCTGTCTCCCTGCTCTAATTCTTTGATGTTAACCTCTTTTGCAATGTTTCTGTTGAATAGACTCTATATTCATTTCACTTAGAAATAGATAGGCTGTGCAAATTAATACTGTTACTATCAAAGAATAACCCAGAGAATTTCCTTCCCTGCTTTCTGCCAAAGGAGTTAAACAAAGCATTTGGTCACTTTAATTTCTGATGCTGAATTGGTGCCCACAGAGCAAGAAGAGAAGTTGGTGGGTCCCGAGTGTCCAATGATTCTTTTCAATGACACAGGGGGGCTAATGTTCTCCCAGAGGTAATGTCTTATTAGAGAAGCAATTAATGGAACAAAAGACAGTACAAGAAAGTCAAACTTAATAAAATTTAATAAATGGCTTTCTTTCAAACATAGAACTAGTTTGTAATGGAACTGAGAAATGAGTTACATACAGAAGTTGAGGTAGTAACCAAGCTGAACAGTGTAATTTGTTTTTGTCTGTTTCCTTGTGAGAGAGCAATGGGAATGGAAACAGGGTTGTCAATCTGACGGCCCTGGAGCTAGTCCTGCTGCTTTCTCTGCTTTTGACATTTGGGAAATAATTTTAATTTATCTGTTTTCAGGTCATCTCTCATAGCAGTGGACTTGTGAGAGCATGACGAGAGTGCTTAATAAATAGTAGAATGGATCTGAATTGCTTTTGTTTTTGGGACCAAAATAAAATTAATCCTCTGGGTGTTGATATATGCAAAACTAATTTACTAGTTTTAATATTCTTATAAAAGGAATATCATTATTTTTCAAGTTTTATTTACTTAGATTCTCATTTCCTTGCACCCTTTATACTATCCTAATTATATTAAAGATAGCCCTATTAAGGGGATTCTAAATTAGTTTTAATTTTACAAATTATATGATTATGAGAACACTTGAAGATGTAACCAGTGCATTAATGCTTTTATTAAATGTAATATTCCTGGACTTCATAGAGCCAAGGTATTTTTAATTGTTCAGCCAATAAAAGTGCTTTTATATGGCACTCTTAAATATTTTAATAACTTTTAACTATTTACAATGATAATAATAATGGTGATCCCAAGTAGCTATCAGTGTACTTCCTAGTTTCACATATTCACTTGTACCACTAACAATTTATCCTATATTATAGGACATTTTAGGAAGCTATGGTGTAATGAATCAGATTTGACTGAATAAAATAGGATTTTGGTTTTTTTTGTTGCCAAAACTAGCAAGGAAGGAAAAAGAACACTGGATTTGAAATCAGAAGACCTTGAACATTAAGAGTCTCTTGACTTTGAAGAGGCAACTTAAACTCTCAGAACTATAATTTTTTTTTTGAAATAAGATATAAACATATCTGGTTAGTTGTCTTTGCTGTACCGCCATGAGGATCAATTGTGATAATAGATATGTGCAGACATGTAAATGTAAGCTGTATTATTCTAGACATTGTTTATATTTTTTGGTATAATATGCATATAGATAAATCAGTCTGTGGTTTAAAAAATCTCATTCATTCAATTTTTTAAAATTATCATAAGCTGTTCCATGATTATAAAAAAATATTGAGGGGGCAGAGATAATCTAACTCATTGATAAGGGTGGCATATTCATTTATTCATTCATCAAACATTAATTGCCTATGGTGTCTCAAACACCTTTTTAGGCAGCATTCTGAGAATGGCTGCACAGGTTGTATGACAGACAACTTCAGGGGGCACCTCTCATAGTCATGGTGATAGAATACTTATTTATTTTCACAATTTTCCAGCAGATGGCAATACAAGGTCCTGAGGAATGGGTTTCTTTTTTGTATCGTGAATCCCTTCTGTGAGCCAACATTAGGCTGCTATTAGTCACCAAGATGCTTAGCATGGGTATATAAGATTAACTACTTAATAAAGGTCAAGTAGGAAAGTAAAAGGGTTAATAACTAGAGCTCTGATCTTTAAACTTTTTCAGTTCTCCAAACACCAAACTTCTGCAGTGATTTAAAAAAAAAATTGAACACTTCAGCCTAAAGCAATGCTAATAACTTAAATTCTGTGTTATTTTGTCAGTTAATCAGGTAACAAATACTTGTTCAGGCCTTAATATGAATATAATGCCAGCATCTTATAACAGTATAGAACAGGTGTTCAAAGTGCTTTTGACCACCTTATAATTAATGATCATCAATATTCCAAGGGACTATTAACTTTATTTTATGGATGAAGAAATTGAAGTACTGAGAAACCATATGATTTGCTTGTATCAGTTATAGTTAATAGTTGTCTAGATTTAGGGTTAGCTTTTATCACTTCTAGTTCAGTGCCTATTTTTTAACGTATTAACGTATTTGTTTGAAAATTTGCATGTGTGGGGTGGGTAGAACATAGAATTCAACATTGATAGTTGAGAAAACAAAAAATAGAAATTAAAAAAACAGGTAAGTATATGAGAGATCAATATGTTGCTCAACAAATTGTTACAAGATGACAAAAGAGATCATATAATTAATTAAAAATTAAGTGGTCTAAATAAGTTCCTAGGAACTCAGCACCTAGAAACAGCTAAAACGTGCTGAGTGTTTACTATCTGCCAAACTCTACTATAAGTACCAACAATGCTCTAATTATCATATTATTTTATTCCCCTTTCACACTTGAGGGCTATGAGGCATAGAAAATTTAAAACAAAGCTAGGAAACGAACATTTGAATTTAGGGCATCTTACAAAGACTTGCCTGTGCACTAGGACACCACCTTGCCACTCACTGAAGCAGAAGGGGCTTCTACGTGGTGAGAGTAAGTGGAGAAAATAATACAAGGATTGAAAACATGGGTGAGCGAGTAAGGAAAGGAGGCAATGGTCAAAGGACAGAAATAATCCAAATTAAGTTAAGGGTTTTGAAATGTGAACTGTTGGACTCAATTTTGGAAATATCGGTGAGACTGGAAGACAAAAAGGCCTTGAGGTTAAGCTAAGTTGGACTCCTGTGTAGATCTTTGGAAGCCATTGTTTGTGGGTGCCATTTAATCAGGAATGATTAAAGTCTTGATTTGTTTTTAAGTCTACTGGCCATGTGTGGGGTAGGCCAGAGGAAAATGAAGAAAGAAGTAGGCAAGAAACATGTTTTTGTGGAAGAATTAATGGATCTTAACAACACATTCAGTTTAGGAAATGGGGAAGAAGGAGGCTTTTGAACTTTTAAGCCAATTTGACAGAAAGAATGGTTATCTTAATAGACATAGGAAAATAAAAAAGAAAATCATTTAGTTTAGGTAAGAGTTGGTTTTTTTCTTGGTTTTGTTTTTATTTTTTTTTATTGTTTGTTATTTTCTATAATGATACATTGTTATATCTGTGGAACATCTAGATAGAAATGTCGTCAATAAATTTGGAAAGGCAGACTGTTGATCTTTGTCATTTCTTCAGAATCTTTCTCCACTTAACTTAGATGTTTATCTTATTCTTCCACCATTGTTTATGTCTAATATTATTTAGTATATGTTTGGAATTTTAGGTAAAATCTCAGAAGCATGTAGGTTAAATCTGCTTTTGTTATGTATTCACTTCATTTTCTCTGTTTATCTGTAATTTTTTTAATGTTGTAACTAAAAACAAAACATGACAAAAAAAAAAAAGAAAAGAGAAACAAAAAAGACACCAAAAAAGCTAAACTGAACTAAAAACAAAACAAAAAGTAAATTTGATATTGAATATGTAGAGTTGAAAAATTTCCTATTTGTATCTGAAGAAGCTAATACTTTTGAGTACCTACTCTATGCCAGGGAACTGTGCTGGGAATTTTCACTTATCTCATTTAATCCTGATAAAAATCACGTTTGATAGATGATGTTTTGAGCTCGAGAGTGTCTCATTTGCTTAGAGCTCATAAGTATGTTCTATTGCTGACATCCAAATTTATAGCTAAGAAACACCAAATTGATTTAAAATACAGTTCAGTCTTTTCTGCTTCAGTGTGTGTTTCTTTGATGAATGTTACCTTATAACTATTGGTAAAAAGGGATATGATACAAGAATTGTGTGGATCCATGTAAGATTTCTTTAGCTCATTAATTTTTAGGTAATTAAGAACAATCTCATAATTACATAAGAGAAAGCCTTAGCAATCTATGAAGATGTTAAGAAAAACATGAAAACAATCAACTCAAGTAGCTTCCTTTATTGCAAGTGTTTGTTTAGTTTTAAAAAGTATCTTGTTTTCCACCATGTTATATTATCCGGCAATTTTGAGAGAGTTGCTGAAGAAACTGGGAAGTCACTTTTTTCTGTATTAATATGATATGCTTGCTGTTTACTTTTTTGTTTGTTTGTTTGTTTTTTATTTTTTAAAGGCTACACCCTGGATCATAAGTTTTCATTTTAAAGTTAATGCCCTTCAGGCCTTGCATCTTGAAAGAAGATGCAAAAGATAGGTACAAATAACCAGTAGAGATTCAATTATGCTAGTATTTTAATTAAGAATGCTATGGTTTTTGTTAGCATTTGATCACACATTTCTGTAGGTTTTTCAATGTTCTGACCTTTAATCTTGTCTTTTCTCATAAGCCATCATATATTTTTACTGCACAATTTTGTAGATACTAGAGTATTTCAGTGATGCAAATACGATGCTAGAGCAGAAACACATGTCACTACTAATAAAATAAGGCAATGTAATTTAGCTAAGACCTATTATATAGTATAAGACCTATTATAGTATACAGTAAGCCCCAATTTAAGAAAATAAGCACAGTTGTACTTTGTTCTAAGTATTAGTAAGATGGTTTGTGGACAGTATTTCTATTACTGTAACTTGTCCATTCCAATTAGTTTTCTAGTAACTATAATTGTAGTCTTTCCAATTATTTTTATATTTATTGCCGTACTTAATTCCTCTCTATTTATTATTATCTACCAGTCAGAAATATTGAACATATTGTCTGAGCAGAGCACTTGCTCTTTATATTATAGTGAAAACTTTGTGTTCTCCATGAAAGAAATGTTAAACACGCATTATGTGAAGGTTAAAATATAACATTAAGTATTGTGTATCTTTGTTGAAGTCTGGCCAATTCTTACCTGTTTTTGATTTTTTTAATTTGTTTACTTAGATAAACCACTTACAACTTAAAACCAACTGAAATTAGGTAAATTTTCCATCCTATTCACTCCTTTTTCATATTCTTTACCATAGAGTAGCAGGCATCACAGTACCTAATCTATAGATTATATACTAATGCTTCAAATAAGGTTAAATTATTTGAATTTTCAGAGTATTAGAGTTACAGTATAAAATATAGTGTTTTAAAATGAATGTATTGTACACTGAGACATAGTAATTGACAAAAACTTTTTAGTGAACTTAATTTACCTACTTAAAGTTCCACAATTATCCTGAAAGGTAGATATTATTCCTGATTTAGAAAAGAGGAAAACGAATCTCAAAGAGGTGTAATTACTTGCCTAAGAAGGAAGACACAAAAAAATGGTAGACCTAGGACTTGATATAAATATTTTACTTTAGAATACAGCACATTTTCTTATTATAGTGTTTCTGCTTTTACTATTAACTATGTTTTTCTCATATCCATGGAGTAATTCTCAGAAATAACTTTGTACTACAGTACATACTTTATATCACCATTTTCTTCAAAGTCACTTTTGGACTGTGTTTATTAGACACATGCTGTTAATTTTAATTAGAGGTCTGCCTTTCATTTGAATTATTTGGACATTCCTGATATAGAACTGTTATGACTTACCTTTTATTCATTTGCACAATGCTGTTTTCCTCAACCTCGTGTCTGTTCCTATGTACACCAAACATTATTGCACCATTCCTGGAATTCCCAGACTTGGACCCTGTGTCTACATAGCCCAAGATTTTACACTTTTCCTGACTTTCTTTGTCTAGGAAATCGCTGTTATTTTTCTTCAGGACTGAGCTAAATCACCTCATCACTGAAGATACCTTTCTTTCTTTCATTAATTGCCTATTATCTATTAGTCAATGTGCAAGGCATTTGGAGAGTCAGTCAAAGAGGGTAATATACCTGACTTCTGCATGTCGAACTTCACCGTACTCTGCTGTGACCTTCCATGTGAACTCCATGAGGGCAAGAAAGTCTTTCCATGGCAGCTTCACATGAAATACACTAGGTTAGAGGGTTCTCTGTATATTAACATATATATTACTGAGACAGATAGATGCTTAGCAAATATGTGCCCAATGATTATTTAAATATTACCTAGCAGGAGTAAAACAAAATGACTGACTATTTAAAAATATATTTACTCTTGACTTTGTATAATGATTTGGTTTGTTGGGAATATACTACATATCAATTTGAGTATTTATTTTAAAATTTTTGTTTATATCATTGTGCATTTGATGGGCCCTCATTAAATATGTACATATTTATAAAATAATCAAGTCACAGTGATTATTTATTTCAGGAGGAATAGCAAAGATGACCTGTCTTATTTCTTATACTGAAAATGAAATAGACTTGGAATAAACCAAACTTTAAACCTTGCTATAATATTTGTTCTTTTGAAGACTTATATGAGGCACAGAATATAGTTATGTAGTTGAGATTTCAGTCTTCAATAAATACAGAAATAAATGAGAGAGATACAATATGTTGATAATTAAAGAGATTAGATATTGTCAATAGTAAATGTCTGATATGTCAATAGAGGTGGGATTTAAAGTCCTCAAAACCAAGATAATCCCCTGTGGCTAATTAAAAGTTGATTATTCAATCAATGATTATTGAACACCAATTCTAAACTGAATGTATAGAAAGACAAGTAAGAGAATATTTGTTTTACCTTATTTTTTCCATAGGCACTTTGATTTTGTCTCTTTTTTAAAAAATGAAATTCAATTTAATCTCAAAAAATTCTCTTGTTTTGTAGCCATGTTTTGTCATAATTGTATGGTATTCTCTAAGTCTGACTTTAGTGATAAAAGTATTTGAGTTAACTGAACAGAATACATTTTCAGATACTCTAGAATATTTTTATCACCTATTTATTTGTCTGCCTACCATTTATCCACTAATATCACCAGTATTGTGTATGCCACTTTAAATTTGAAAAACAGTTTACAACTAAAGATAATAATACTGCTTCTAATTCATCCATTTTTACTTTAATTTTTCTCCCTAAATTTTCACATAATTTATAATCACTTTAATTGGTTATCTACCTGAGTCATTTTATTTCAAAGCCCCCTCATAGGCCCCAGTTAATGTGTTTTACTTCTGTGGACCACATGTGGTCTGCAATTTAGAAACAAAACCCAACATAGGTTATTAAATGATATTGTGCCATCCTTTATGCTTATACTGACTTTCACAGGCATATCCACAATGAATATGAGGTATTCAACCTTAATATTCTTAGGATATTAAAATAACAGTGCAGATCCTGACAATTATGAAATACCCTAAATTGCTAATATATTTTCTCTTTCAAGTTCCTGTTTTAGTTCTACTGTAAGTAAACATTTTACTAAAAATACCTTCCTTCCTACACTTTGCATTAATACAGAGATTGGTGAATGATGACTTCTTTAACAATGTGTCTCCTTCTTGCTTGGAAAATCAAAGGTTAACCTTACTGACTAAGGTGGAGAAGGGGACTTATTTCTGAGTTAACTTTCACTTGTCTCTTCCTGTTTGGCCTCCTCTCACTCCTATACCTCATTGAGAAGTTTCCATGTCTCAGGTGATATGTGTGGATTGAGTTGTGGTGGGAGAAGAGAAGTTGTCCTAATAAATGTGAGTGCCTTTTACTAATCGTGACACTACTAATTCTAATCACTGAGCAGAAATACCTGCAGCGATCTGAGACTGAGAAAGGATGGCAAATACTAATAGCAAAGATCAATCACTGTTTTATTTCAAGGAGGATAATTCATCAGCTAAAAGAGTGGGAAAGTGGGTGGTGGGTTCAGACTTTGAAAAACTGGGATAAAGTCTGGTGTTACATGTATGTGAGGGGAGGGGGAACTGCCCAATGAAGCAGGATAGGTTTCCTCAATCTACAGTGTCTATTTGTAAGTATTTGGTGAATTAATTGAATGAGGAAGTACTGAAATTAAAACCTGATACCAGTTAAAGGGGTAAGGACAGATTTTAATCAGTAATATATTATATTGGTAATATGGTATATTACTATATTCAGTGGACTGAACTCCTATTTGTACATAGGTGACTGGACATTTTAAAGGGAGAGGGAGGAAATGGGGAGGAGGCTGAGTAGGAGCTCAGTAGAGTCAGAGAAGTGAAAAATCACAAAAAGCAGGAAGGTGGGGATTCAGTCCCTGTGAAATTCATCTGGGTTTGTTAACTGGGAATTATTGAAGTTAAGCTCCAACCCTGTCACTGGAGGCTGGGAGACAGGGGCCCTATCTTTAGGTGCTGGCTGGAAGAAGCAGTAAATTCTTTTGGCAGCCTTGGGTTTTCTCAGGCAGGCACTTTATGGGGGGTTTATAGTCATCTTAGGGAAGCAGTCTTGAGATGTTAAAAACTGTTAGTGTTTTGTTAGAATATTTATAGGCTGAGGTTGAGGCCAAGTTGAGATGAGAGCTCAGCAGAGCCTGGTTACAGTTTGGCAAGGAAGAGAATCTTTTTCAGAAGAAAATCTGTCAGTGACCCTGCAGAGTACTTTCACATAGATCACCTCATTTTTATATTCACAATATATATAGAGTGGTCCTGGACTATTATTTTACAGATAAGGAAACTGAATTTCATAAAAATTAAGTAGGATCTAATGACTAAAGGACTTGAAATTTAAATTCAGTTAATATTTGGTTTTAAAATTACTCTTACCTCTAACTAAAGCATGTGGTTTTTTTTTGGCGATGGGAGAAAGGAAATATTAGAAGTAGCTCTGTTTTCAGGTTTTTATTATTCTTTTTGACTATTTCTTTTGAATGGACAGACTGGGGTGAATGACTACCAATTAGTAAACAAGTAAGTCTTTTAGTGGTCTAAAAGATTAATGAGCAAGGAGAACCAACAGGATTCAGAGATACTGGGTTCAGGGTATTTGCAAAGTTGGGCAGTTTGATTGTTCAGGTTAGTATAATTCTTTAAGGACTATATGACATTAATATTTAAATATAAGCTATGTTTTTAAATGGCTTCTGTCATTGTGAAACACTGTGATAATTAATAATTCAGTAAGTTATCAGCTGTGGTTGACTTACTGAATGCTTTCATAATGAAATTGCATCAGTTTAGCATGCTTTTAGGGGCAAGGAAGAGAAAAATAACTTTAAAATGACTTAAAATAAAAATCTATTATACAATACAAGAAGCCATCTGGAGGCAGGTTTAGATTTCATGTTTTTGTATCAGTTTTGGCAGTTTTTCCCTGGCTTCATGGAAGGAACATAGCTGCAACAGTTTCATATATCACATTCTTAAGCAATAAAATCTGAAGTTAGGGAAGATAAATAAATATTTCTTTCACTGGGCTCATTTTAAAAATAAAGGAAAATTAACATATAAAATATATAAAGAACTTACGCACCTCAGCACCCTAAAGCAAATAACCTGAATAACAAATGGGCAGAAGATATGAAGAGACAGTTCTCCAAAGAAGAAATTCAGATGTCCAACAGACACATGAAAAAATGCTCCACATCACTAATCATCAGGGAAATGTAAATTAAAACCACAATCAGATATCACCTCACACCAGTAAGGATGGCCAGCATCCAAAAGACTAAGAACAACAAATGCTGGTGAGGATGCGGAGAAAGGGGAACCCTCCTGCACCGCTGGTGGAAATGTAAGCTAGTTCAACCATTGTGGAAAGCAATATGGAGGTTCCTCAAAAAACTAAAAATAGAAATACCATTTGAACCGGGAATCTCACTCTTTGGAATTTACCCAAAGAATACAACTTCTCAGATTCAAAAAGACATATGCACCCCTATGTTTATTGCAGCACTATTTACAATAGCCAAGATATGGAAGCAACCTAAGTGTCCATCAGTAGATGACTGGATAAAGAAGGTGTGGTACATATACACAATGGAATACTATTCAGCCATAAGAAAGAAACAAATCCTACCATTTGCAACAACATGGATGGAGCTGGAGGATATTATGCTCAGTGAAACAAGCCAGGTAGAAAAAGACAGGTGCCAAATGATTTCCCTCATTTGTGGAGTATAACAACAGTGAAAAAACTGAAGAAACAAAACAGCAGCAGACTCACAGACTCCAAGAAGGGACAAGTGGTTACCAAAGGGGAGGGATGTGGGAGGGCAGTTGGGGAGGGGGAGAGAAGGGGACTGAAGGGTATTATGTTTAGTACACATGGTGTGGGGGATCATGGGGAGAACAGCGTATCACAGAGAAGGGACATATTGGATCTCTGGCAACTTGCTACACTGATGGACAGTGACTATTGGGATATGGGTGGGGACTTGATAATACGGGTAAATGTAGTAACCACATTGTTTTTTCATGTGAAACCTTCATAAGAGTGTTTATCAATCATACCTTAATAAAAGAAAATAGTAATAAAAGAAAAGTCCTCATAGTTCATCCTCCAGACTTCCCTTAATTCTAATTGGCTTGAATTGTGTCATATGAACTCCCCTAAGCCAATCACTGGTGAGGAGAATGACACTACCATGATATCCTTTGACTAATCAACTCCTTCCTGTTGCTCCTGGGGAGAACTGCCTCCCTTGAAGCTTGTGATTGGTCATTCAAATTGAGTGTTAATTTAGTAAGGAAAAATGAGGGCCATTCTAGAAATATTTTGTGGTAGGTAGTTGAAAGAATCTGCCACAAGATGTTGGAAGAGATCTTTTTGCAAATTCAGTCTTCTGTAGAGGGAGAAGTTGAAACTGACTGTTGGTTTGAAATTAACAGTGGAAAGAGGTTAAATATTGAAATGAGTAGATTCACTGATCAGGGTTCTAATCTAATGCAGGACTAGAACAAGATGTGAACTCTACCAGTTCCTAACTTCTGGGTGGTTTCTTCCTGAGACTACACTGTGAATTAAAAGGCAGGATAGAGATGGATATATGCTTAGGGTATAAAACTATGTACCTGCTCTGTAATTACTGTTTCATAGATGGCCATTCCGCTTTATTTCTTTGTTTTCTATGACAGGTGTCCTCACCAACAGCATGTTTTTTTCTGAAAGGCAAAATATGTAAAGTTACATATAAAGTTTTAAAATATATATTTTGTGTATGTGTGTACACACACTCATATACATATATATATAAAACTTTAGAAAGCTATTCCATCATTCCATGCTGTGTTAAAATGTTTGCAATATTTGTTCCATTACTTTTATTAGTGCTGAAATTCATGAATATTTTAAATGGATTTGTTTTTTGCTGCTTTTTGCCTCTAAGAAGAAAATGTACTCTATGATAAAACATTGTACTTATTATTCACACTTTATATAACTGAAGACTAATTAGCTAGTGTTTAATTTCTCAAGAATACAAAACAATATCTGTTGTCTCTCTGTTACACAAAGTGAACAGCTAAACAGCTTTCCCACCTTATTTTTTAAAACAAACTCCCAGAACATAAGCATTCATAATTTATGATGTTTTCCATCAAAACATATTCCCTGAATATAGATAAAATCAGCATTTGGAGCATGGATGCTTTGGTTCCAGCTCAGAGGCTATGTGAAATGCATACGCATGCTTGAATTCTTCATTTTCATTTTCCTCAGTTTGTAATTGAAGGGATAAAGGCTGCTGAGTTTCTAACAGTGGTGTACTCTCTTTTACATTGCACTGCACAACTGAGTTATAACATTTTGTATTTCAAAGCTGCTGAAACTAAGTGTTTAATATATTTGTAATATTATAGTAAGTATTGGATCATAAAATTGTAGATACACAGCCTCTTATATCTCAGTGGTTGATTGCCATGTCCCTTTTGAGGATTACTAAGTAGATAATCTGCTTCTATTTCTGGTGACAGAGAACAAATTCATTTGTGTAAAGAGCTTTTGTGAGATATGTTGGTAATGTTTTTCATATAAAGCATTTCTGTATGTGCAGGTATTCAAGACAACACAGTTCACTTATTTGTAGTAAAGTAATAGTGTTCAAATTAGATAGTTTCTGTTAACTGTTTCAAAGACTGGCTTATGGTTTTATGGAAATAAAAGGTTATTTTGAGAGAAGCTTTCCTTTTTCTATAAATGTCATAACATCTTCCAATTTTTAAAGATTTCTTTGATTTTCCTTTAGTCCTTATGGTTTGGTGACACCAGTCAAAATTGTTTCTAAGGTGTTCAGAATTCACATCACGAGGCTGGTTGTTGAAGTGTTTTGGCTGAATGGTTGGGTCCTAGATGGATTTGTGCCAGCACATGGCAGTTCCAGGCATTGAGGCCAATGGCTGCTTAGTGCTGTGCAAAACTCTTTCCCATGAACAAGTTGATAGTGGTTTCCTGCAAATAAATTTGGATCCTGTGGCCCAAATGATATCTTCAGGAAATAGCATCTCTGTTTATTTCCAACTCTGTTCCGTAGTCAGTGGAGCACAGATCTCTACTTAGGGCTATCTAAATATTTTTACATTCCCTTTAGATTCAAAGCAAAATATTTGGTAATTTTATTTGGAAAATTTTTTATTTTGGTTTGTGGGCATGCAAATACTTTGAGCCTTCATAATATTCTTCCATGCCTGAGGCTGTGTGATAGATAAGAGCACAGTATTAACATATGGCAGATTTTAGTTTAAATCCTGCTAAGCCACTTGCTTACTGAGCAATCTTGAACAATCTCCTTCTCTATTCTTTAATATTCTTATCTGTAAGATGGAGATAATAATGGCTCTACTCACATAGTATGTGCTCATTGCTGTCATTATTATGGAGCCAAGGAAACTTAGATATTTTTTGATAATTTATTGACCAAATTTCCTTGAAAAGCTTCCAAAGAGAGTTTGGCTTTATGAAAAACAATGGTCTGGAAGATAAGATGTCAGAGTGTTTATTTTAAGGTAGTTATTAGTTTTGAAAAGCTATGTGATCACTGCACCATGGATTACATTCTGTTTAGTTTTCCCACATTTTGCTAAGTGTAAACAGCAGCTGATAAGTTCAGCATTTTGGACCTTCGGTATCTAGGTTCTCTACTTTTTGTTAGCTGTTTGCCATTGTGGTACAAGGCTCACAGCTGAGACAGAATGAGAAATACTCAGTTTATATACTTAACCAACTCAGAACTATCTAAATCCTAAATCTAGTGGGAAGTTCTAACTCTCTCTCAAGGACTTAGGGTTCTCCTCCATTCTCAAGGACTTTGCTCCTCTTCCCCTAATCCTTACTCAGACTCCTGTCTGGGTGTAGGTGGAAACTTATTGTTCTTGTTTTTGCTCCACTCATTCAGCTCAAGCGTAGCTCTTGGTTCTGCCTGGAATTTGGGTAGTATCTATACTACTGGCTGTTGGTGGTTCACAAACTGGCTCCAATACCCAGAGAGCAAGAAGAGATGAAAGAAAGAGGCACTTCACTCCAGATTTGATAGGTGATAGGTTTAATAAGCAAGGACACTCACAAGACTTCTCCTGGGCTGCTGAAATACAAGTGAGTGGATCTATGCACCTGCCCACCAGAATCTTAAAAGTTTATATAGAAACCTTAACTGGGTTCAGTCATGTATACTGCCTAGATGGTCTCAACAATGTATTGCTCTTTCAAGGCTGCATCCTTGAAAATGGTTCCATTGTGAAAACAGTGGCAGAGCACACATTCCAAGAACAGGAGACAGGGTGAGGAGCTTTCAATTATCTGTGACCAGCTTGAGGGATGGCTGGTTGTCACATTCTCTCAGTGACCTCCTCCACCACTGTCATGCCACATGGCCCATTTCTCCAGCATGATTGATGCACACTGAATAAGGCCCATCTTGACTTCCACTAGTTTTGGTTTTGCTCAATGGCTTAGCAGTTCCTCCCCCATGACCTGGTTGGTGGTGTTCCCCACATAGCCTGTGCTGCTGTATTTCCTGGTTTAAGTTTTAGTGACCTTCAAAGTCTCCTTTCCCAAGCCAAGGTGGATTAGTGACGATTTACTCTCCTCTAATAGTTGCATCACAATAAAGGAATTTTAGGAGCTCTTTACTCTCCTCCACCTCACAGTAGAATCACTGAGACTTGGGGAGAAGCACAACTTGGGCCCTTTGGGGCCAGCTGGACACCCCTGTGTTTGTTTCCTACTGTAAGCGCGTATTCTGGTGTCCTTCCCATGCTTGCAGATGGTGAACAAAGACAAAGTCCATTCTGATTTGAAATCTGTTAGTAGTGGTGGTCATAGAGATTATGGTGGGAGGGAGGGTAAGGCAAACTGACCAGTTTTCTTCTGCATCCCACTGAGAATTACAACACAAGGAAGGAGAAGGTCACTCTCCAAGAGACACTTGCCAATCCCATTTCATCCTTCTCAGCAAAGAGTTGCATTCTTCTCATGTTAGGGCTTGGGAAACTATTCTTACAGCAGTGCCCTTTTCTTTTTCTGGGGATCATTTATGAACTCCCTGACCTTAGTCATTAGTTATTGATATTTTAAAGGATACTTCCTATGGAAATACTTTCTTTCAAGTATCTGGATTTTGACTGTTAAGTATCAGCATTCAAGGCTGTGCTTTCTGTCATGTTCTACTTAAAAGTGTGTTTGAGAATCAAAACTGTAATGACCTGCTGGTTTCTCCACCCTTGAGGCCTGTCAAAGGGTGGAGGGCTCAGCTCTCCCAGTGGAATGCCACAGACAGTGAGGTTTAGATGGCTGCAAGGTGATAAAGACTCAATATGTAGACATGTAAGAAAGAAATGAAAATACAAAAGAGAGAAAATTGAACAAATAGTGATTATTATGCTTAGAAAAATTAGAAGGATTCATTTGATCCCTCACTTAAAATTCCAGAATAATTTTCTGGAGGTAGATTTGTAGACCCTTCACAAGATGGTATTTTTGAATTCTCTCCATTTATTCCAGTTCATTGTATAAAATGAAGCTCAAGCCCATTTCATTTTTGAAACATTTGTTAATAATTAAAACCACCTTTCTCTGTGTCTTATAAACCACTAGAACACAGATTAGTACTGCTCATTTATAATGTCATGCAGTCCTGGGTTATTCTAAGTGTTTTAATTTAATTAATTTTGTCTTCTAAAATCAGATTCCAAGTTTATAGACAAAGGTTTTATATTAAGTGATGTACATTGTAGATGCTCAGTAAACAGTTGTTGAAAAGAATGAGTGATGCTCTCATATTGCTATTTAAATTTAGAGTAGAAGCAGAGATTTAAAACTATAACAAAGGGGATTTGAGTTAAATTAATAGAGAATTATCTATCTGTGAGGGCTGTTGTAAGTTAGCATATTTTACTGATAAATGCTGTAAAATATTTACTCTGTTAGTGTCTTTAAAGATAAATACTTTCATCTGATCAGAACAGTTTTGGTGGAAATATAAATAATCATAGTTGCCTCCAAATTCTTTAAAAATACATATTTAAATATTAAACTCGTGTTTTTCTTTTTTATTTATATTAACTTAATAGATTTTTGGCAACTTAATAAGGAGTATTTACACTTTGACATCTCAATAATCTTACAAATTTTTTGAGAATATAATGAATAATGTAAAAGTCAAAAACACAGAAGTTAATTTTCCTGTATATATTTTAGTTAATTATGTATATGTCCTGTCTACTCAACTAGGTCAATTTTTTCCATGCTCTGAATGTTCTGTAGTAAAATTGTTTTCAGTTATAAAATACAAAATGACTTTTCAAATGCCACTATCCAGATAAATACTGGTTTAATTATTTTGTTACTACAGCTGTTAGTTAGTACTTACATACTTTATTCATTCTGATTACTCTGTCTAAAGACTGCTCTGTACCATATGTACATTTTGAAATAAAATCAATTATTTTAAATACTCCATTTGTGTTCATGTCTTTTATAGAGTATTAATAATTTCTGAGTAATCTATTGTTGATCATTTTTAATGTTTCATACTGATAAAACAAATGTTAAAACTCTTATAGTCTTTTCTCACTTTAATTTTAACAAGGAAAAGGTCAAAATAGTCACAGATGATTTGTATATGAATATATATATATATCTTAAAATAATTAAATAAACAAAACAGCAATAACAGAGCACAGTGAAAGTTAAATAGAAGTCAACCATCATAAAAATGTCTATGACTTAAAGTAAAATATTCCCAAGTATTTACTTTAGAATGTGTTAAGATTTGTAGTCTGCAAATGTGAAAATTTATTTGTGTTTACATTGTGGAATATATATATATACAAATAAAACAGTACTCTTAAAAACCTAAAGAAGAACATGGGAGACAGGTAAGATAAGGACATAGAAGTCTATACTAGGTATGTTATTCTATTTAAAGTTACATTTAATTCAATTTTCTCGGTCAAGGAGAAAAAGATGATGGGATGTGTAATTTTATTATAAAATGAGGAAACCATACTATTTATCCAGAAGGAAGATTAAAATTAATTTATTATGTGGCTTTTGAAGTCAGATCATTTTAAACAACAGATAATGACTACCATACTACTTTTAGAAAATATCCAGAAATGTTTTAATAGTTCTCTTTCATATTGGCCATCCTTGGAAAGAGCCCAAGGCATTGCAGATTGTATTAATCTATAATACCATTTATTCATATTTATAAATATAAGTCAAAGATGTAAGCTTTGTTGTTTAGTGTTTGTTTATTTTTTTTAGATAGCTCAGTGATTATAGAATTTTTTACATTAAAGCAGGGTGTTAAAACAGAATTTGGAGTGATGAATAATAAAAAGAAAAACTCACAAATGTATCTTTGAGAATTTGGGCTTCTGTTTTGCTCACTCATTCCTATTTGTCAAATCCTTGCATCGTGCAGCCATTGAACCCTATGGGTAATAAAAAAAATGTAAAAAAAATACAAGCCCCAGATCATTTCTCAAGGGATTTAACATCTAGCATCAGTAATAATACACTTATTCCCAAAGCAATAATACGAAGAATATGTGATATTTCCATATAAGTGACAAAATGTGTTATCAGCTGGTGAATGCAATTTGATTGTATAGGTGTGCATGAAGGGCTGATAATTTGATTGTAACAACACAGTGAAAATGAGTCTCTGACTCAGGGAGAACTAGAAAATCGACCAGTTTTGTTTTGCCACCTACAGTGTATCAACTGCTTTATGATGCCGTGCCTGCTACGGTCAGGTCAGATACCTTGCTTTTGCTCCTCCGGTACTTCTCCCCTGGAGCAAAGAAGATGGTTAGGCTTTATGTTTTCCAAGAATTCCTGTAAAAAACAAAGGAACTTGAACTATTTGCTTACAAGAGAAGGACTTGCAAATTATTTTAATCAACATCCTGATTTTACAAATGAAAAGAAAAATATCTTAAAGGGATAAATTATTTGTTCAATTATTCACATCTAGCAAGTAGCATGGTTTGGTCTAAATCAACTTTTGCACTTAAGTAGAAAAAATCTTAAATAGTCCCTACTAGGGAAAGAAAAAATTTTTGCCTTAGGCCAAAATTTCATGTGCTTTTCTAAGTTATTTTAAATATGCCAGATAGTTGTTTTGAATATTTTATCCAAATATCCCTTACAGTCTTTTATTCTAAAGGGAAAGGATTTAAAAATTTAAGAATGAAGCTGTTTTAATATATTCCCTCTCTCTAAGAGCAGCAATACCTTTATATAAGAGGGGACATTTTCAAGATATAGCATGTCCCACTGTTTCCTTAATATTTTGTAATTAGCTGGTGGAATTTAATTTCTATCTTTTTAAATACTGAAATCACTTAATAAAGAGTCTGTAATGCATCTGAATTGTGTTAATTTTACTTGGAATCAAACCAATATATTTTATTTCCCAGGAGTTTATTCTACTATGTAAATGTTTATTTTCTCACAAAGGGGGAACATTTTGAAAACAAAATAATGGAACTACTGCTACACTTCAAGGGCAAAGAATGCAGCATTGGTAGGATGGAGCTAATGAACTGGGTATACTGGAGGTGTGAGATGGTACTTGCAGTGACAGAGTAGGTCCAGAGAAACTGATTCATGAAGCATATCTACAGGTATATGCGAAGTCTTGGCCAAACAGTGTTGAACAAGCTGATAATGCCTTTGGGCAAATGATGTGAAGATAGAAGTAAGTTCAAGGATAGTCAGTGTTTTTAACTGAATTGTGAATGATAACAGGAGACAGGTAAAGAATAACCTAAGCCGTTTTATATCTAGAGTCATATAAAAGTTTAAATTCAAGAAATAAGTTTGGTGAGAGTATTGAGAACTTGGGCAGTGCTGATGTATCATAGATTTATCCTGAAAGCTTGGTGATGGTGGTAAAAAAAGGGGCCGACATGGTGCCTGGAATTAAGCAAGGTTCAGGCTGACCATTTTCTAACATTATGTTAATGGCAAATAGAAGAATAATTACCTAGAGATTGCTCGGATCTGTGAGAAAAGGAAGAGGTTAGAGAAGAACATGTAAAAAGCATTTTAAAGTTTGAGAGTAAATGCTCAGAATGGGAAGTTCTCTTGAAATCTCGAGAAATCCAGGATCAGGTTGCCAGGAGATTCAGCATCTGATGAGAGCCTGCTTCCTGGCTCATAGACAGACATCTTCTTGCAGTGTCTTCCTACTTTAGCAGGCTCTAGGACGCTCACTGGAGCCTCTTTTATAAGGGCACCAATTCCCTTAGTGAGGGCTCTACCTTCATAATCTAATCACCATGCAAAGGCCCTACTTCCTAATACCAGAATATGAGGGTCAGAATTTCAGAATATGAATTTGAGGGGGGACACACAAACATTCATGCATATAGCAGTGTTTAACCATGACTTCTTTCTTGTTTTCTCAGTGAGTCCTAATTTGGCAGTTGACCACAGGCAGTATGGGATAAGTATGACTTTGTATTTTCCATTGCTAGATAAAGGGAGTTCACTATATATTTACTTATTTTAAGGTATCTTTGGATAATCAACTGTTTACCAGTCATTTTGATAAGCATTGTGATGTAAATTGGATCACAGAGATTGGTGAAAGTCTGTCATTTCCCCTCAAGGAACTTTAAGACTTCCCTGGAGAAAACACTGAAGCAGACTCCTCCAATAAAATGTTCTAATTATAACCAAACTCTCCTAGATGGAAATAATTTGTAAACATGAAATAATAGTGAAACACAATTTCATCATATTATTTGACTAGTCTGCTTCCAGGTTTGTAATTACTTCTTCAAATGTGAAAATGACAATGTAGCTCTCTAGGAAGCTTGCTTTATCTCAAAGGAAGAACTATGAATAAAAATACTTTTTCTAGTTTAACATATATAGTGAGTTTACTCGCAGGTGTGTCAAATGGGTCAAAAAATGAACACATTGTTTGAGCTGTCCGCATTTCCTTTTAGTTAATCAGAGCACAGCCTGTGTTATGTACTTACTTCCTTAGTCATTTCAGTGATTTTTAATACACCAAAGTGATTTCTGAATATGGAATAGTTTCTTTATGATGCCATTGTCTTTTAATTATATTTATTTCTTAAGTTTTTAGACTTTTTTGTGACTTTGACATTTTTCATATGCCAAATTTGTTGTTTTGGCTCTCATTAGAAATGATGCAAGTCTCCCAATTCTATATCTTGTTATTGAACAAATAACATGAAAATCACAATCCAATTCAGAAATTTATGTTGTGTGAAACATATTTACTTATTAGATTCTTTAATGAGGCCTGGCCAGCTCTTTTAAGCAAAAACCAAGCACAGTGATTCACATTTTCCAAACGGACCTTCAGTCTAAGTGATTTTGAGTCATATTTGAGGTCACTTTGTTATTGTCGTTGTACTTAATCTTTGCAGCATCTCATCGTTATTGCCAGACAACTTTGGTGTGCAGCCTGCATGTAATCAGGGACAGACAACTGCAGCATAGACTACCTTACCTGAATTAAAATGAGATAGTGCAATCCAATGTGCAGGCTTATGAAAGATGAACAGATTAAACTTGTACACAAAATATCCAAATAATCTTCCATGTTTTTGCAATACATAATGCATGTATGGCATATCTGTAATATACTAATATTGTTATATGAAAGTCAATGTTTCCTGTGAGTCTACCTGACTATACTTAATATTTTGTTGGAGCATAGGGAAACAAAACGATTGTGTATGTGGGTGTGCATGGTGGGTGTTTAATGTTATAGTAACATATTTTAAATTATGTAACCTACCATTAGAATATGTAATCCATATTTTTCCTAAGCATGGATGTTTAAAATTACTTTTAGTATTAAAATTCAGTATGGAGGAAGCTAATTTGTGAGAGCATTCGTTTAAATGAAAATTAGCTCTTCTTTGGCTATCTTGAAGTGTGGACTTAGAATTACAGCAAAATGAGTAAAATGTAGCTTTTGTATAAAGGTTAGGTCATAAGCCCTAAGTACAAATCCACCGTCTTTAATTTTCAAAGCATAAATTGTTTATTAACAAAAGTACAATTTTACATAAATATTTAGACCTTTCTTCTATTTGACTTTCTACATTGCCCCAAACTTTGTTATATTTTTCAGATGAAATCTTTGACAGTGGTCAAAGTATACTTTGACTTAATCACAAGCATTTAATGCAATGCAGAGAACAGTAGATTCTTTCTGATGTAAAATTCTTAGTTGTCATGTTGCTAGTGTGCTGTTTGTGCCTAGAATGCAAAGTAGTTTTAATCCATACATCCTTTTTTCTGTGCTGGGATGCCTGCCAAATCTATGTCTGCGATTTGAGGTTGTCAGCTTGAAACAAATGTAGGGGCAGGAGAACTTAGGACAGTGGATTTGTACTTAATGTATACTTAACAATAGATTTCACTTGAAGAATTAGAAAACAAATAATTGTCTTCATAGATTAAAGTTTTGCTTGGCATCTTATTTGCTGTTTTAAACTGTTCCATACTTTCAGTCCGACTTTTCAATAAACTTCATATAAAATTGATGGAATTTTTAAATTCCATCTGTTAAAGTTGTATTAACCATATCAATAACTCCTTGATTTTTATCTGGAGGTGAAAGTAACATTCAAGAGCATGAGTTTCCTGATTTGCTTCACTTTTTTTGATAATTGGTTAATATTCTAGACAAATGTGATTTAGTGAAAAACAGCCCATGGCTTGACAACAAAATTCCTGGGTTCAAATTCAACATTGACTTAATTTCTATGGGCTTCCATATTTTCATCTATATAAATGTACTATACTTTGGAGTATCCAAATCATTAGGACAGAGTAGGAATTGAAGGTAAGAAAATTCACAGTATGTAAACACAACTGTGTCCAGGTTGTGTTAGACACTTTGAATGAATCCTAGCAGCAAATCTATGAAGAATATTTATTTTATAAAAATTACCAATTAAGAAAGTAAGTCTCAGAGAAGGTGAATCACTTGTCCAAATCTGTCCAACTGATAAGTGAAGAATCTGGAATTCAACAATCACAATAGTCTATCAAAATTCTTGGCCACATGACTGCACACAGCCTTGATTGACTCTGTGTACCATTGGCTACAGCCTTGACTCCCATTTCTTGACATCCCATCCTCATGATGATGAAGGGGAGGGAGTGATATTGAATATTTGGCAAAAGGTCTGTGAAAATAGTCATGTTACTTGAGCATTTACTACCCCAGGCGCTGTGCTAAGCATTAGACATAATTACCTCACTTGCACCTAAGCATAATCTTATAACATAACCACTACTTCTGAGACATTGTACAGATCACAAAAGCAATGCTTAAAAACTTGAAGTGACTTTTCTTGATTTCAAGACGAGGTGCTACTTGTCTACTTGATGACTACCATATTAGTTTCCTATTATTGCTGTAACAAATTACCACATAATTTGTGCCTTAAACAAAAATAAGTAAGATTTATTATCTTACTGTTTTGAAGGTCAGAATCTCACTGGGATCAAATCAAAATGTCAGCAGAACTGTGTTCTTTTAAGAGGTTCTAACTGAGAATCTGTGTCCCTCCCTCTTCCAGCTCTTGAAGGCCATTGGCATTTCCTTGGTGCATGGCCCCTTCCCCATATTCAAAACCAGCAGTGTAGAATCTTCAACTTCTCTGCCTCTCTCTCTGCTTCTGTCTTGTCTTCTGCAACATCTTGGTCTGAATCAACTGCCTCCCCTTTTCTTTATGAGGACCTTTGCCGTTTTCATGATCACATGTAGATGACTCAGGATAATCTCCCCATCTCAGCAAAGTCTCTTTTGCCCTAAAAGGCAACATTCACAGGTTCTGGGGATTAGAATGAGGTCTTCAGGGGGGTCTTTCTCTTTCTTCCTACCACAAATATACTCTAACACCGACTCTTAGTAAATCGTTTTTTTTCAGAATGTGTGGTGTTGAGGGAGAGAAGTTGAAGAGTTTATTACTCCCATCTGTGAAGGGCTCAAAAGTATTCAGATGAGTCAGGCAAATGATGACACATTTAAACTCAACAACCGATGTTTTAAAGTTAAATAATGCAGAAATATAAAGATATAGTGGATTTTAAAAGCTGTGTAAGTTGTACAAGGAACTCATCAAAATAGCTACAAATAAAAATATTAATATAATTATGAATTTAATAATCTAAAAATGACAAGGATTAAGGTGAATAGAGAAAGATTTTCATTTTCAGTGTTTCATTTTCTCTGGAATAAAAGGAATACCTACATTAAGAAATATTTTAACTGTATAGCACTTTATTCTTTGCTAAAAACATTGACAAATTTTTTTCTGATCTGCATTCCCATTTGATTCCACATTAATCTTAGAGGTAATAGAACTTGTGCTAAAACTGCTTTATAAATATATTACATCTCTTGAGGCCTGTTAACTAACACGTATCATTAGTTTTGCTATTTATTGTTTCTGCCATTTTAAATTTTGTATTTGCCATTTTATACTGTTATTTTATAACCTGCAATAATTATTTTTAAAGATAGAAAAGAATGTTAATCCTCTAATGCTATCTACAGACACGGACACTTTTTGTATATTCCCCAGAGTCACACAACTAATTAGTAATACAGCCTCACCTGCCATTTATTCACTGCACTCTCACTCTGAAGTGATTGCTGCTGTTCCTACCACTTCCCAAATTCTAAGAACTTAATGAGCCCTTGGCCTTCTGACTTTACTACCCTTGCAGGTTAATTTATGTAATATGTAATAACCAACAAATAGTCCACTTTGGTGTGATCTAGATCATCTTGATTTTGTGGATGAAATCTACATCACATACAATTCTTAAAGTTGGTCTTCCAGTGTGGGAGCAGGCACTGGAATTGGCGAGGAAACTAAAGCCACATTTAATGTTCTGAAATAAGCCATTGCTAAGTTAACTGAACATTTTTCCCTTAATACTTGTTAACATTTATTAAATGTATCCCCCCTCTCTCTTTCTCTTCCCTCCCTGCTTCATCCTAGCCCCACCTTAACATTACAATTTCATTGTCTTTATTTGTGAAAATACAAGTTGAATGTTGTCATATATTTTTTCTGGTTCTGGTATATTAGAGAGAGCTTACTTTATAGTAAAGGAACACTAAGGCAAAAATGGTTTAATAGATTTCTATATTGACTGAATATTTTTAAACTTAGCAAAAATTGTCACTGTCTCTGATATAGTATCAATGTAACAGTAAACATACCAATTTTAGGAAACATGTCTAGTTATTTTTGATCCTTTTAAAATAATTAATTGAAAAATTGTTTCTATTCAGAGTAACTCCATAATTTTCTGTAGGAGGTGATTTCCACCTAGTGGCAGCATGCTATAGCTAGTGATTATGGAAATGGAAATAGAGCTATAGCAGTTAAAATATTTTTATTTGTTATTTAAAGGAAATTAAATTATATTACATTTACATAAGCATAATATGTGACATTGCCATTTCAGAAATTTAAAGTTTTCCATCTGATTTTCCTTGTCACTGTGGTCTAAGTGTCAATGATTCCTTCTTCCAGAAAATCCCTAGCATTAGTCTATAAATTACAGGGTGCCTATGCATTAACACCAGAAAATGTTATTGTAATTGCCAGAAACACTATCAGCAAATAATTCTACATTTTGCATTACCTCAGTATGAAAAGAAAAGTATGTGTTGACTGTAGCAAATCAAAATAAATCCCTCAGTATTTCACATCTACATTCTTCATTTTGACTTAGTTTTAAAGTATGGATTAGCTCTTAGTGTTTTTTTAAAGGAATATAATTATAGTTCATTATGAAACTATAATAAAATGTTATTTCACTGAAGTGTTCAAGTACTAATTTAGTCAAACAGTAGAATAGGGGGAGCCACAATTATTACCTTGTTTTATAAGGTAAATTAATGGTTATTGGTAGCTAATAAGAAACTCATCAGTACTTTTTTGTTACCTGAATCTCTCTTTCATAAAATACACTGAGAAATTTATCCACACTCCTTAGCAAAATGATGTTTTGTTTTGTTTCGGGTGGTATCTTTAATTCCTAAGAGCACACGGTTTCACGTTTTTATACAAAATTCATAATATACAACACATTGTTTTCAGACACCTGGCATAATAAAGTGATAAATGACTGTGGCTAAGACCATGGTGTCAGAAAAAATGTTCACATCTTTCTTACACATGGGTGATATTGATTATAGAACATTTTCAATAGTAGTCCATGTTTTACTCTTATTTTGTTTCATGTTATTTTCCTAAAAGCTGCTAAGCCAGTTAAGGATCTATAAGGCAACAAATGATTTTATGGGTGATATTTAAACTCTTCCATGTGAGAGTGAGACTGCAAGATTTATAAGTGATTATTCATTTAAAGTTATTTCTGTTCAATGTAATTCTTAATAATAAGGAGGGCAAAGCATTTACTGTATTTATAGGGTAGATGTTAGGCTACATGTTCAATAAGAGACAGGTAAGCACTAATTTGCTAATTTGCAGCCTAAGACTAACTGTTAAAGCCTGTGATTACCGTAAGTGAAAGCATAACAGAATATTATGGAGTTATTACTGGAATTCAGATATTGTAAAAAAAAAATTTCAAACCTTAAAGTAGGGTGGGTGGAGGAGACTAAGTTTGATATGTGGACTGATTTATTTAGACATATAATTCTTTTATATTTCATATACTTGAAATTGGTATTTTAGGCTTACTTGATTAAAATTGGAAACTATAATATAGAGTGATTCAATTTCTTATAATTTGATATCATGATAATAAAAACTTTCATTTGATGGACAGAATGTCCATTTAAAAAGACATAGTGCAGATAATATCATTTATAGTGGCATATCTTGTTAATTATTATGCTTTATCTGCTCATGCGATTGTGAAAAATCAGAGGAAAAGATATTAAAGATGTTCCCACCTATTTTCTAACCTTAATTTATAGTTTACTTTGAGTTGCTTCTGTTCATAATTGTCCCAAGAATTCTCCTGTTGTTAATTTACCAATCAGCATAATCCAAGTCTACATTTTTTTAATGGCTGATAAGATTGATTTTTATTGAGAATATAGAGATTAAGAAGAGATTGTTAGGCATTTGAAGAATTTAGTCATTTTCCCCAAGAAAAGAATACAAACAGATTTACAGAAATACTGTTTCAGCTGAAATTTTTATGTAAAAGAAAATCCATAGATTAATTAGCTATTTTAA
Organism: Manis javanica; assembly: GCF_040802235.1. Classification (NCBI taxonomy): domain Eukaryota; kingdom Metazoa; phylum Chordata; class Mammalia; order Pholidota; family Manidae; genus Manis; species Manis javanica. The sequence continues at coordinate 104,455,526 of NC_133158.1, forward strand.
ATGGTTTTATTCTCTGAAAGAAATAAAAACTATAAGTTGCTCATGGCTCCTAAAAGTGCAACTTTTTCTAAAAACCCAAATCTTGATTTTCTGCTCACTCCTGAAACTTACTGATTTATTTAACCCCATTTTGACTGTAGACTGAATGGCACAAGCAGTCTTCATGCTCAGTAGGTTTCAATCAGCATGACTGCACATAGGGGACACCCTGACAATGCACGACCGTTTTCTTTTACTGGACGATATTTTTTCAATATTCATCATCTTAGAATGCTCGCCAGATGGTTCACTTTTTCAACTACATCACCAACAGATACAATTCTTGGCCAATGAAACTAAGACTCATAACTATGAAGTTTGTTTATCCCATTAATAATCTCCATAAAGAAATATGACCCCTCACTTACTCTTTACAGTTTCTGACAACTCCGTTAATTAAGAAAGCAGATGTAAATGTGCATTAATATAAATTTATTCTTTGACAGTATGGACTAATAAGCGATGTCTTTTTTCAGAGGGAACAGCAAATCTTGTAGAAAAATAATGTGACAAGAAAAAAAGTAGCACTATATTAATATGTATGCATATTTTAAATTAATATTTTAATAAGCATTTTGATTTTTGATGTGTTTAAACATTAAAAATTAAAATAAGAACACTTTCCCAGCAATCCCATAACTCTCTGCCTTGGATGTATGCAAATCACTGAAGTTGCTGGAGGATCACTTATGTGATTCTTTCTCAAGTGCAGCACTAAATGTTAGGATTGCTTGTTGATATCTAATCCTGTTAATGTCATAAATCAGCACTTGTCAGATCAGGGGAGCATATTAAGTAGAGTTATTATATTTCAAAACAGTTAAGATTGTTTTTTATTCTGACAGCTTCCCAGAGAGGGGATTCTCTGATGAGTAGCTGTAGATATTTCACACCGGTGAGGAGGCTACACATTATTACCGTTAAGGGTAACCTCCCCTAGCACGTCGTAATTCTCTCTGCAGTCCTCTATTTTAATTCCTGTCACACCACAAAGTTATTTACTCCCTTTACCAAGCTAACAGCTGCCAGCCAAGTACATTTTTATGGAGTTATAGAATTTTAGAACGGGTGGGGGAGACTACTTTATAGAATATCTTATCTGAATCATTTTCTTGTTGAAGATACTGATGCCTTTTCATTACTGAGGACGTACTATGCTCTTGCCCAGAGAAGGTGTTTAACTTGCTTACTTAAAATTGTACAACTGACTTGTTCTGTTCTAGCATCCTGTTCATTCATTCTCTTCCCTGGTTTCTCTCAATTCACTGTTACCCAAAAAATTCCTTTTTTAGTCTTAATGTATTGTTTTGCATAAACCAATGGAAATGTGTATTATAGAAGTAGTGCTGTATTCTATAGCAAGTATCTCACAAATATTAATGTGATTATCTGCATTAAAAAAAAACAAAAGTAAAGAAAGAGGTATCAATTGAAAAAGGGTTTTCTGATAAGCTCACATTTACAAAGGGCTGTAAGAGTTGCATAGAATGAAGAACACAAAACAATGCTTTTCTTTATAAGAATATTACACTATTACAGCCAAGAATAAGATGAGGCTTTTGGAAAATGCTGACAACAATAAAAAGTCACTTGGGGAAGATGTGCTGTGTTGTAGAAAGATGCTGTCACAGATCAATTGTGTAAATAGATGGTGTTAAATGAAACAACTATATGGTTAGATGATGACAAAGAGATGGTGGATATACAATTCTTTTTCAATTCTTTGAAGATGATTTTCAGATGTTATAGTTTAGGAGCTCTGAAAGTAGAGTTAGGTGAGGAGTCTTTAAGAAAATAATACTTCTTCTAAATGTTTTTCATTTTCCTTATCCTAACAGATTATATACCAGAATAATACTGAACCGGGTGAGAATATTTTATGCTGCAGTCTTTGAAATAGCAGAAGTTACTGTAAAAATTTGAGCTTTTACAGTGTTCATAGAGTAGATACAACAAACTATTAGATTTGTGAACTTGACTTTGATTCTGGGAGACTTCAAAATATATGAGATAGTGTGCATATGTGTGTATGTGTGTTTTATGAGATTGTGTGTGTGTGTGTGTGTGCGCATGTGTGTGTGTACTCATAAACACTTGAGGTGGAAAGGCAGAAGAAATGTTTATTCGGTTCTTGCTTGACTCTGCGACTCGTCACTGGGTTGATAGGTAGGGAAATTTTGTTCATCTGGTGTATCTGAATTTGAGCTCGGCATTTAATAGAAACTTCTCTTGTGGGTAGCATGGAGAAATGTGGATGAAATAATCTATTTGTAACAGGTTAAATGACTGTGTCAACTTTAATTTTAAACACAGTAGCACACTTTTTAACATATTTCCACATTTTTTCTTAAGCAATAACATACACAAAGAAAAGGATTATGCTATTTAAACAGAATTAAGAATCTAAAATTTAGAAGGTGTCTAGAGATTGCACAACATGACTGTGAATAGACTGTTCTGTGGGAAGAGTAGACATAAAGCTCTGCTTGCTTTCTGGGCAAGCATTTTATATTTCTAGGAATTAATATAACAAGGAAGTAAGATTCATATTTCTAAATTTAGAAGTAAGTGCTAATATGCAAAAATCTCTGGGACTCTTCTTGTATCTTAAATTCTTTGAGCTTGAATTTTCTATCTATAAATGGGGAATGTTGCCAACTAAAAATGAGGTGTGAATTACTTCGTTCAGATCCTTCATTTCCCATACTGGCTGTTACACAGGGCTGGTGTTAGGCATCTAAAATGAACTAGTTCTAAAATAAATGAGTTGGCTCAGTAAATGGAATGCAAACTTTATATAGATCTTATTTTCTGCAAGAGCGGTCCTTGACCAATAGGCTTAAATAACAACAGACTTCATGTTTTAGAGATCACATTACTGCATTTTATCTCTTTGCAAGAAGGTGAGAAAAACAAAATTAAATAGCTGAAATCCAAATATCAATATCAATATTCAATTTTATTGTAACATGTACCATCAGTATAACTTATCCACAAATTATGTTTCTTAGATCATGGTGATCTAAATGGGTGACTTCATTTTTGATAAAAGATAAATTGAGGCACATCGCATTTTCAAGAATTAGAACATACACTGATTTAATTGGATAGTGCTAAAACAAAAAGTAGTTAAGGAGCAGTCAACTAACAGGAACTAGGAGAGAGGTTTTTGTAGAGATGGTGCAGAAGCAAAGCAAGGACATTATTTGATTGGCTACAGCTTAAGTGGTTGTCTTACTGGAAAAGCCTAGTTGGTCATTTGTGATTGGTTTTCTTGAGTTTAATTTTCTTGGATATGAGTTCATTGACTGGATATGTAGGCTAACAGAGCATTAGAACCACCTCAGTTTACTGTATTCTTGTTTAATTTCTTCATTATTTAAAAATATTTCAAACTGTAACTTACAAATGTGAATTTCATGCAAGTAAATATGTATATATGAAACCACAGTTGGATTTAAGGGAAGTGATTATTCCTTTTCCTGTCCCATGTCTAATACAAGGGACTATTTTAAAATCCATGCCAATATCACAAACATGGAAATAATTAGGTTTATATAGGAAATATATGTCAGAGGTTAAGAACCAGGGGCTATGGACTCAATACACCTAATATAGGATTTAGTAACACAGGGTAGAATCTAGGATGAATAATTTAATCAGCTATAAGATAAGAATGGTAAAAATAATATCTATCAGGGGTTATTTTGAGAATTAAGTGAGATAGTATAGATAAATATGATGGTACCATATCTGGTACCTAGTAAGTACCTTTTGTTTTAAAGTATTTATGAAGAGATAACATTGTATACAATGTAATTTGTCATTTTATTAGAATATGCTCTCAAATTATGTTTTAACTTAAAAGGAACAGTATGCACATGAGTCTTTGAGATAATGAAAACAATCCAAAAAATATGGGTTATGTGACTTGCTGCAGGCTTTTCTGGGACACATTAAGCAAGTACTTTGAATAATTGATGTTTTGACCACAGAAAGTATTTTTTTCAAATATTTTAAAGAATGAGTATATGTGTGTGTATTTGTATTTTTTTTTCAGTGTGAGAGAGACAAAGAGGGAGGGAGGAAGAGAGAGATTAAGAGAGGGGGAATATGCTTATTAATGCAAAATTTTACTGAAAAACATATCAGTACATTTTACCTACCAAAATACTAATTTCAGTCAATATGTCCTAAGGGTATAGCTACCACGATCTTTCAAAATATAATTTTACTGTAGATTTATGCTAGGAGGAGTTGATCTGCATTTTTAAGGCTGTGTAATGTCCTGAATAGCAACAGAAGAGCAGGATTTGTAATAGATGGTTCCTATTACTCTACTACTGTATTTATACTTCAGTATTAAATGTAAGGTATGTAAACTTCAAACGCAGATCATAGTGAAGAAATGCAAGCCCACTCCATCTCACTGTGAATGCCACTTCCATCTCGTTAAGTTTTATACCTTTAAAACACAGACAATGGTGAAATAGTAGAAATACCATAGGGTCAGAGTGTTTTCTTTTCTGTAAAATGAATGTAGTGATACTTTTCATGGAATTATGGATATTAACTGCATTAATAGAAATCAAAGTCAATGTATAATACCTCTCTCATGGTAGAAACTAAATGTTAGTGGCAATGAATGAATGAGTATTTCATTCATCAGATATGCTTGTATTGAAAATTGAACTATGTCTACTTAAAATGCTAATAATAATCTGAGCCTTCAATTTATTTCAATTTAGCATGGTAACATATATGTCATGATGCAGCCATGGTCCCTTCTTTCTTGTCTGTCTGCAGAAGTGTTGCCTTCTTTCCAAGCCATTCTGTCTGACCTGTCAGGTGTATTACATAAAGCAGGTTTATGCCAGAAATATAATCTTTGCCTCTGCTAGATTCACATTGCCTGGGTTTACATTTTGCTGACATCACTTAGTATTTCTTGAACTTTAGGCAAATTACTTAACTTGTTTTTGGCTCCATTTCTTGCCTAGAAAAGGATGCTGGCTATATTATTTATTCACTCCTAGGTTAGGTATGAGGATGAAGTGTGATATGTAGTGTGTAGAGCCCTCAGAAAAATTCAGATTTCAGTAGATTTTACCTATTGTTTTCTATATCATATATAGGAATATCTCATGGTACTAGTTTTATACGTCTGTCTTCTACAGGGGACTATAAACTCCCTGATGATAAGGAAAATGCTGTTATTTAGGTTTCTATATTTAAAGTCTATCCTAGTTTTAAGCACATGTCAGGGGATTTTAGTTGTGGTTATACTGCATTTTAAGTTTCCTTAAATTTAGATACCATATTAAGAAGTGTTTTTAATGTCTTAAAGTTGTGGCCCCCTAGATGACCAGGACCAAATTTTATTAAAAATGTTATTGAATTATCTTTTCACAAATCCAACCATTTAAATCTTGAATTTTCCTTATGTCATCATATGTATATTTTTTCTCTTATAACAACTTAAAAAATAAATCCTTTACTTTTCCTTCCTACTAATAACCTTTATTAATGTACTCCAACCTGGTATTAACAGATTTTCCTTTCTAACCATTTCTGCTTCATCCTTGGTTTAGATTTTCTTACTAACACCACGAAGTGCCTGTAGCTCATTTCTCAGTTACATGTCTACATCAGTACTTCAGTTCAGGGATGCTTTATTGTATATTAATTTTTTTTCAATTTAATTAGAGACAATGCCTACATGGGCATAAGCAAAGTAAAGAAACTAAACTAGTTTCTGCTGTGTCACTAAGAAGAAAGTGTGAGGGAAAACAACAGCAAAACCCAAAGAATAATAGCAAAATATCTAAGAAAATATACTAATTATTTTGTTGGAATTAAATTTTTTCTTGAAATGGTACTTTTCTATTGCTTTTCTTCTTCCTAACTTAAATATCTCTTTAAAATTTTATTAAACTAATCTCTAAAGAGTAAAGTTAGTATTTGCTGCTAGAATATATTGCAACTACCTAAACACCATTTGAAACAAAGAGAATCTAAATCTGTATAGCCACTTTATGAAACAACTTATATCCTTACTGTAAGGATTTTGAGGTATCAATGGTTTGTTTAAGTTAGAGAAATAATGCAGCTTAAAAAATAGTTTATATTTGCTTTAAATAATTATATACATGAAAATGAACTAAGGAAATTTCAATTTTACTTAAGTATTTAAGAAAATACTTGTAATTATTCAGTGATTTCATTGATATGACTAAGTAAATTATAACTAAATATATCTTTTTTAAAAAATAATAGTTATTTGTATAAGAGAAAAGTATGTTTGAAAACAGAACTAGTTTTGCTAAGGGTTGTCATTTAGATTCTAAGTATTCATTAACCAGAAGGTGGCTAATGAACAGATGTTTAATGAGTAACAAAAATGAATAGAAAGTTTTATTTTTCTTGTTTCACAAAGACTGAAGGTTGATAAAATAAAGAAAACTAGAAAGTACCCTATTTGATGTGATTTAGTGAGATATCACCTCACACCAGTCAGAATGGCCCCTATCCACTTTTACATCTCATTACCTTGCTAATGTTCATTTTACTGCTCATTTACTAGGATAGGAAATTCCGTGGCTTTTCTGTTTTTGTTTTTCAAACTCTCTATATCCTTGTATTCTTCTATGTTGGTTCAGTTTTACTGACCTGAGATTTCTCATATATGCTATACATCTCTTAAAATAATCACAAAGCATTAAAATAATATTAGTACTTTATATACATCTATTTTTTTCATAAACCTTTTTATTTTTTATTTTGGTATCATTAATATAAAATCACATGAGCAACGTGTGGTTACTAGATTCCCCCCATTATCAAGTCCCCACCACATACCCCATTACAGTCATTGTCCATCAGTGTAGTAAGATGCTAACAAGTCACTACTGGTCTTCTCTGTGCTATACGGCCTTCCCCGCGGCCCCCCCGCCCCCCAGCAACGTTATGTGTGCTGATCACAATGCCCCTTATTCTCCTTCTCCCTCCTTTCCCACCCACCCTCCCCAGTCCCTTTCCCTTTGGTGACTGTTAGTCCATTCTTGGGTTCTGTGTCTGCTGCTGTTTTGTTCCTTCAGTTTTTGCTTTGTTTTTATGCTCCACAGATGAGTGAAATCATTTGGTACTTGTCTTTCTCTACCTGGCTTATTTCACTGAGCATAATACCCTCTAGCTCCATCCACGTTGTTGCAAATGGTAGGATTTGTTTTCTTCTTATGGCTGAATAATATTCCAGTGTGTGTATGTACCACCTCTTCTTTATCCATTCATCTACTGATGGACACTTAGGTTGCTTCCATTTCTTGGCTCTTGTAAGTAGTACTGCAATAAACATAGGGGTGCATATGTCTTTTTGAATCTGAGAAGTTGTTTTCTTTGGGAAAATTCCTAGGAGTGGAATTCCCAGGTCAAATGGTATTTCTATTTTGAGTTTTTTGAGGAACCTCCATACTGCTTTCCACAATGGTTGAAGTGGTTTACCTTCCCACAGCAGTGAAGAAGGATTCCCCTTTCTCTGCATCCTCACCAGGATTTGTTGTTACTAGTCTTTTCTATGATGGCCATCCTAACTGGTGTGAGGTGATATCTCATTGTGGTTTTAATTTGCATTTCCCTCATAATTAGTGATGTAGAGCATCTTTCATGTGTCTGTTGGTCATCTGAATTTCTTCTTTAGAGAAGTGTCTGTTCATATCCCCCACCCATTTTTTAAATGGGTTATTTCTTTTTGGGTGTTGAGGCCTGTGAGTTCCTTATATTTTGGATGTTAATCCCTTGCCAGATATGTCATTTAAAAATACATTCTCCTATACTGTAGGATGCCTTTTTGTTCTGCTGATGGTGTTCTTTGCAATACAAGAGATTTTTAGCATGATGTAGTCCCATTTGTTCATTTTTTTAAATCTCAATTTTTATTTGTTGTATGTTGAAGCATATAATGAAAGGATAGTTCAGTTTGTTCAATGTTTTCTAATAGGAACTTAATTATAATTTTGTTGTTTGTTGTTGTTATCATTAATCTGCAGTTACATGCAGAACATTATGTTTACTAGGCTCTCCCCTTCACCAAGTCCCCCCCCCTCACAATTCCCATTACAGTCACTGTTCATCAACGTAGTAAGATGAAAAGATGTTCTACATTGCTAGTCATCAGAGAAATGCAAATTAAAACCACAATGAGATATCACCTCACACCAGTAAGGATCACCACCATCCCAAAGACAAACAACAACAAATGTTGGGGAGGTTGTGGAGAAAGGGGTACCCTCTTACACTGCTGGTGGGAATGTAAATTAGTTCAACCATTGTGGAAAGCAGTATGGAGATTCCTCAAAAAACTCAGAATAGAAATACCATTTGACCCAGGAATTCCACTTCTAGGAATTTACCCTAAGAATGCAGCACTCCAGTTTGAAAAAGACATATGCACCCCTATGTTTATTGCAGTCCTATGTACAATAGCTAAGAAATGGAAGCAACCTAAGTGTCCATCAGTAGATGAATGGATAAAGAAGATGTGGTACATATACACAATGGAATATTATTCAGCCATAAGAAGAAAACAAATCCTGCCATTTGTGACAACATGGATGGAGCTAAAGGGTATTATTCCCATTTGTTCATTTTTGATATTGTTTCCCTTGCCTGAGGAGATGCATTCAGGAAAAAGTTGCTCATGTTTATATGCAAGAGATTTTTGCCTATGTTTTCTTCTAAGACTTTTACGGTTTCATGACTTATATTCAGGTCTTAGATCCATTTCGAGTTTACTTTTGTGTATGGGGTTAAACAATTGTCCAGCTTCATTTTCTTGCATGTAGCTGCCCAGTTTTACATACACCAGTTGTTGGAGAGGCTGTCATTTCCCCATTGTATGTCCATGGCTCCCTTATCATATATTAATTGACCATATATGGTTGGGTTTATACCTGGGCTGTCTAATCTGTTCCATTGGCCTATTGATCTGTTCTTGTGCCAGTACCAAATTGTCTTGATATTGTGGCTTTTTAGTAGAGCTTGAAGTTGGGGAGCATAATCCCCCTCACTTTATTCTTCCTTCTCAGGATTGCTTTGGCTATTCAGGGTCTTTTGTGGTTCCATATGAATTTTAGTATTTTATATACATCTTTAACAGCATTTGGAAAAATAAATTAGTTTGCCTTATATCAAAAGGGTTAATTCCAATCATGAGATGCCTTTCCATTTTGAAACTGCTATTTCTTCAATTCCTTCTATTAGTTTTTTATTTAAAACTAATTTTCAGATGCAAGACTCTTAAATTTCAGTCTCCTGAGTGACAGTTTTCAAAGAAGCAATTTGTTAGGTTCCCCCTTAGTAAAATATTTTACTGGTCTATCTGTGCATATGTTTTCTTTTTATGGGCCCTTTAACACTACATTTTATTAATGGTCAGTTTTAATTTTACTTTGTCTTCCCGCAGTTATCACCAAAACAAAATCAAAGCTTTTCTCTGAAATTAACCTCATGCCTGCTGATGAAATCAAATTATTTTATCTTAGCCCTCAACCCCATCTAAATATGGAGCACATTTTGGGAGTAATGGAGTTGAATTAATCATTATTTATTCCATATTTTTTTCTCTCTAGTCATTAAAGAAATTATACAATATTATGTTTGTATATACATTCCTTTATTTTTATCTTTAATTTATACATGAATGCAACTAAACTATAATCTAAATACTATATAATCATATTTGAATTTTTCATGTCCATAAAATGCCACTACATTAGGCTTCTAATTATATGTTTGATTGTTTTTAATGGATTCATAATTAGTATCTGAGACCCTTTAAATTGTCTAATAAAAAGAGCATGAGAATTAGAATCAGCTACTGGCTATCAGACCTATTTCTTTTTCTGTGTGTTACAATAAGGAATTTATACACTAAAGTTTCCATTTAATATTGTTCTTAATAGTACATAAGATCATGCATATAAATTAGTTTTTGAAAATATAAATAGTATACAAGTGGAGGTATTGTTGGGATAGGAGCAGTTGAAGCCAACCTCATTTATTACATTAGATTATTAGATGCACTGTAATCCTACATTCTGTCTCAGATTGAGTGACTGATGAAATGAATACTCGAGCTAAATAACTAGAACTTAAAATGTGGATCTTTATCCAATTCACACTGAATACTGTAAAATTCAGAAAATGGTTTTATTTCTCATGAATCCATTTTAATATGATCACTCCTTAATTCGTACTTCACAAACTGTCCAAATTTATAACAGAGATGAAAACTGAAAGGTATAAATTTCTTTAAGGATGTATTGGAGAAATGATCATTTTAGAATCCATGTAGTTTAATGATACCAAAACCTGCTTTTAGCAGGAATTAAGTCAGAGATTATGTGTCACTCACATTATTTTTAGGGGAGGATTTATGAGTTTCCACAGAACTCTGTGGAGTCTCAAACACTACCAGTTTGGCCAAAATAAAGAGGATGCTTTGATTCATACTGCTTTTTGTGTTCCTCATTGATCCCTTTTGGTTCTGTCTTTGTTATGAGCTCTGTGTTATGACAACTTAGTCTAACACTTCAATTTTGGTGTGTAATTTTTTTTTACCCTATTAGAATGCAAGATATCAAGGTCAGAGACTGTGTCCCATTCATCTTTGGATTCCTCATGGAGTCCATCACTGGTCTAGCAAAACCCTGAAAGATGAGTCAGTGTTGTGGGTATTATCTTTTTGGTACTTTACTCTCTTGATCTGGGAAATGAAAATGAACCATTACCCAGATCTGTGTCTGATTGTAAGAGTTAAATGAGTTAATATATGCACTGTCCCTAAGTCAGTGCTTGGCACACATAGGAATTGAAAATATTAGCTATTGTTATCATTACTGTTCTTTTATTGAGGTTGTAGGAACCCTGATGACACTTTCAAAAATGAATTTGGCTGTGGAAATTGTTAAATATTTGTTTGGCAACACTATGAAAATCTTTTTTTCTTTTCACCAAGGTACTTTAAACTTGGCACTCTTCAGACGAAGTAGTCTAATCCCAGTGTCACTTGATGTCTACTGTTACATGTGGTGCAGATAAAAGATGTTTGTATGAGCTTCAGCAAGGGCTGTCAACAGTAGATTTTGGTCTCTTCAGGAATTGCTTCCGCTCTAGATGGTCCCATACTTAAGGCTACTGCCTCTCCCTGTGTCAGTCCACAGCCAGTAGCCAGTAGAGGTGCGGTATAAAGGCCTGACTCTCGCTGCCCATCTCAGAACAATTGCTTAAAGCATCTTTTCAACTCCAGAGGTGCATAGGGTTAGCTGAGGCTGTCACTGGGTCTGTATTGCAGCCTGACTTTTCCTCTTCCCAATCCTGTTCTTGCCCTCCCCATTCACAGGTGTGATCCCAAGGTCACTCTCAAAAAGCATCTTGCATGATGAAGCACCTCAGAGGCTATTTCCAGGAAAAGCAGCCTGAGATATTCACCTAGCACTATAACGTTTCACATAGGAAATTGTTAATAAATGGGTATCAGAATTGAGTGAAGAACACAATGTAAAGAGCTGTTTTGCTAGAATCCAAATTATTTGCAACTCAGGTTGCCTAGGCTACATTAGGCTGGGATAAAATTTGTTATGATAGTAGGTGTTTTGATGCAATATTGTAGCTTCTGCCTCTAGCACAGTGTCTGATGCCATAAAAGGCTAAAGACAGTTGTGTGAAAAAGCAGGCAGAATGTTTCTGTAACTTTGTTCCATTTGCCATTTAACAACTTCTGTTGCCCACTCTTCCTTTTTAACTTTTTGGATTGTTAGGTACATGTAGGAATATCCTCATCTGGGTTACTGCAATACAAGTATTAATTTCCTGCTTTCTTACCGTTCATGGCCCAGGTCATAACAGCAATATTGACTCATGTAAATCAACTTCAAAGAAATTCTCCACCATTGTTATTGTTGGCTTCAAGGAAGATTCTCCATTGAAAGGAGAGAATTTTTTAACCATGTTCCTAGAAAGCTCTATAACTAGGGACCCAAACTCATGCTTCTTCTTCAGTGCATTCCAGAGATTTTCCATCCAAGCTCTACTTCAGGTATGACTTGTAGAATGTTTTCACCTGGCACAAAGTAAAGATTTTCTAGGGCCTGTGTTGAACAAGAATCTAAGAAATTGACCACAACACTCACTGAGCATTGAAAAATATTCCCTCTCTCAAACCCATAAACTCCATCTCCCTTAGAATGAATTCCTTGCCCAGAAGACTTTGAGTCCCTTAGGAAAACGACCTCTGGTGATCCACACTGTAATCCTGCCATCCAGACAAGTTCAGACAGGTTGAAAAACTATAATGAACGCAATTTAGGCCCCAGCTGGAGTTTCCAGTATAATTAGAAAGTTTGTGTAGTATCCTGCTTTATTTTTATCCTCAAATTAAAATAAAAATAGATATTAGACTATTTAGCACAGAACTCTTGGTCTTTTAAGGAAATGTAGAGAAAAGAAAGGGTTCATAAGCCTCAGATACTGAATTCTATAATTTTTTTTTTTTGGATTTTGCTATGCTTCACTACTCTCATTACCATTTATCACCATTTGCTCACCCTTTAGGGGTGTGTATATATAATTTCTTTTACTTAGAGCAGACCACTTTATTGAATAGTGGCAAACACATACACACACACACACACACACAAAAGCAACATCAAAAAATACAAAAAAAACAAACTGAGTGACAAAAGTCATTTTTTTTTTGGTTTTCTGTTGTTAAGACCTTGAGATTGTTACAATTCTATAAAACTAACAAATTTTTTGTTAATAGGCTTTATGTAGAATTTTAAAATTTATATACACTCAGAAGCAAATATATATATATTTTTGTGTGGAAATATATATATTATATATACATAACTACAGAAATATATATATGTGTGGAAAGGGAAATTAATTTGCAATATAAAAATTGGGGGTAGAAATCAGAGTATGGTTGGTAACTTTCTCATTCTTTTATGTTTTCTGTATTTCCAATAATATTTTAGTTTGAAAACTTTCATCTACATTCTTAAGTGACTATGGCAAGCTATTCTCTACTTACTTATATTAAAAAGTTTTTCTTTCTTATAAATTCTGATGAAATTAATCTGTGAAGCATATGGACCAGATACCATTTTAAACAGTTAACTTTTATTAACTTTATTAACTTCCAGTTCTTTTTATGTTTTTATTTCTGAACTCTGGCAGTCAACTCTCTAGACTGACTATATTTTGTAAAAAAATTATTTTCTCTAAATTTTTGTATTTTTTTGCATATATTGTTATAAAACTATTAATTTCCATATACATGTTCATGTCCTATTATATCATTTCTAACACTGTATATTTTTCTGCTTTTTTGTCATAAGTACATTCATTTTCAGGAACTAGCTTTAATTTTTATTTACCATATTTTTATCTTTTTTGCATTTTCTTTTCTGTTATATTAATTTTTATCCATATTGCAGTTCTAAATTTTTTTCACTTATTTTGTTGCCCATTTTCTTTTGAGTGTGTTGTATTCCTTTCTAATTATAAAAGACTTACTGTTTGAAAAATTCTTAAGAGTAAAAGCTGTAACTATTCCTATAAATTTGTATTTAAACAATTCTTTTTTTCAACTCTGCATCTTTATATAATTTGGAATCTCAGTGTTGATTTCCAGGTAGGTTTAGAATATGACCCATAAAAACCCTAGTTACTTAGTGTGACCCAGTTTTTAGAATGGTATTTCTTTTGGTTGACTTCAGAGTTAGAAACTCTGATTTTGATAAAGTAGGCATTATAAACAACAAATGATTCTTACCTGGCCAACCATCATTACAGAAGCTTTCTGTCATTTTGTGCTTTTGAATAATCTGAATTAAAATATTTTCTTTTTTTTTTTCCTCTAATGGTACTAGGCTTTTTATTTTTATTATTTATTTACTTTTTATTAAGGCATATACACTCTTATGAAGGTTTCACATGTAAAAACAATGTGGTTACTACATTTACCCATATTATGGAGTCACCCCCATACCCCATTGCAGTCAATGTCCATCAGTGTAGTAAGATGCCACAGATGCACTATTTGCTGTCTATGTGCTACACTGTCTTCCCTGTGACCCCTCACAGCATGTGTACTAAACATAATACCCCCTCAATCCCCTTCTCCCTCCCTCCCCACCCACCCTCCCACACCTCTCCCTTTGGTAACTGCTAGTCCCTTCTTGGAGTCTGTAAATCTACTGCTGTTTTGTTCCTCCAGTTTTGCTTCATTGTTATACTCCACAAATGAGGGAAATATTTTGGTATTTGTCTTTCTCTGCCTGACTTTTTTCACTGAGCATAATATCCTCCAGCTCCATCCATATTGTTGCAAATGGTAGGATTTGTTTCTTTCTTATTGCTAAATAGTATTACATTGTTTATATGTACCACATCTTTATACATTCATCTACTGATGGACACATAGGTTGCTTCCATGTCTTGGCTATTGTAAATAGTGCTGCGATAAACATAGGGGTGCATATGTCTTTTTGTATCTGAGAAGTTATTTTCTTTGGGTAAATTCCTAGGAGTGGGGTTCCTGGGTCAAGTGGTATTTCTGTTTTTATTGTTTTGAGGAACCTCCATATTGCTTTCCAGAATGGTTGACCTAGCTTACAGTATCACCAGCAGTGTAGGAGTGTTCCCCTTTCTCTGCATCCTCGCCAGCGTTAGTTGTTTCTAGTCTTTTCGATGCTGGCTATCCTAATTGGTGTGAGATGATATCTCGTTGTGGTTTTAATTTGCATTTCCCTGATTAGAGATGTGGAGCATCTTTTCATGTGCCTGTTGGCCATCTGAAATTCTTCTTTGGAGAATTGTCTCATCATATCCTCCACCCATTTTTTAATAGGGTTATTTGCATTTTAGGTGTTGAGGTATGTGAGTTCTTTATATATTTTGGATGGTATCCCTTCTTGGATATATCATTTACAAATATATTCTCCCATACTGTAGGATGCCTTTTTGTTCTATTGATGGTGTCTTTTGCTGTACAGAAGCTTTTTAGTTTTAATTTGATGTAGTTCCATGTGTTCATTTTTGCTTTTGTTTCCCTTGCTTGAGGATATGCATTCAAGAAGAAGTTACTCATGTTTATATTCAGGAAATTTTTGCCTATGTTGACTTCTAAGAGTTTTATAGCTTCATGACTTACATTCAGGTCTTTGATCCATTTCGAGTTTACTTTTGTGTATGGGGTTAAACAATGATCCAGTTTCATTCTCTTGCATGTAGCTGCCCAGTTTGCAAACACCAGTTGTTGAAGAGTCTGTCGTTTCCTCATTGTATGACCCTATCTCCTTTATCATATATTAATTGACCATATATGGCTGGGCTTATATCTGGGCTCTCTAGCCTCTTCCATTGGTCTATGGGTCTGTTCTCCTGCCAGTACCAAATTGTCTTGATTACTGTGGCTTTGTTGTAGAGCTTGAAGTTGGGGAGCATAATCCCCCCCCACTTTATTCTTCCTTTCCAGGATTGCTTTGGCTATTTGGAGTCTTTTATGGCTCCATGTGAATTTTAAAACTATTTGTCCTAGTTCATTGAAGAATGCTGTTGTTATTTTGATAGGAATTGCATTGAATCTGTAGATTGCTTTAGGCAAGATAGCCATTTTGACAATATTAATTCTTCCTATCCATATGCACAGGATATATTTCCATTTATTGGTATCTTCTTTAAGTTCTCTCATGAGTGTCTTGTAGTTTTCATAGTATAAGTCTTTCAATTCTTTGGTTAGGTTTATTCCTAGGTATTTTATTCTTTTCGATGCAATTGTGAATGGAATTGTTTTCCTGATTTCTCTTCCAGCTAGTTCATCATTAGTGTATAGGGATGCCACAGATTTCTGTATATTAATCTTGTATCCTGTACTTTGCTGAATTCAGACGTTAGATCTAGTAGTTTTGGAGTGGATTATATAGGGTTTTTTATGTATAATATCATGTCATCTGCAAACAGTGATGGTTTAACTTTTTCCTTACCAATCTGGATGCCCTTTATTTCTTTGTTTGCTCTGATTGTTGTGGCGAGGACCTCTAGAACTATGTTGAATAAAAGTTGAGAGAGTGGGCATCCTGGTCTTATTCCCGATCTTAAAGGGAAAGCTTTCAGCTTCTTGCTGTTAAGTATGCTGTTGGCTGTGTGTTTGTCATATATGGCCTTTATTATGTTGAGGTACTTGCCTTGTACACCAATTTTCTTGAAAGTTTTTGTCATGAATGGATATTAAATTTTGTTGAATGCTTTTTCCATATCTCTGGAGATGATCATGTGTTTTATGTCATTCTTTTTGTTGATGTGTTGGATTGTGTTGATGGATTTTCTAATATTGTACCATCTTTACATCCCTGAAATAAATCCTACTTGATCATGATGGATGATCTTTTTGACATATTTTTGAATTTGATTTGCTAATATTTTGTTAAGTTAACTTTTCATCTATGTTTATCAGGGATATTGGTCTGTAATTTTCTTTTCTTTGTGTTATCTTTGCCTGTTTTTGGTATTAGTATGATGCTGGCCTCATAGAATAAGTTTGGAAGTATTCCCTCTTCTACTTTTTGGAAAATGTTAAGGAAGGGTATTAGGTCCTCACTAAATGTTTGAGAAAAATCAGCAGTGAATCCATCTGGTCCAGGTGTTTTGTGCTTAGGTAGTTTTTTGATTAACAATTCAATTTCATTGCTGGTAATTGGTCTGTTTAGATTTTCTGTTTTTTCTGGGTCAGCCTTGGAAGGTTGTATTTTTCTAGAAAATTCTCTATTTCTTTTAGGTTATCCAGTTTGTTAGCATATAATTTTTCATAGTATTCTCTCATAATTCTTTGTATTTCTGTGGTGTCCATAGTGATTTTTCCTTTCTCATTTCTGATTCTGTTTGTAGACTCTCTTTTTGCTTGATAAGTCTGGCTAGAGGTTTATCTATTTTGTTTATTTTCTCAAAGAACCAGCTCTTGGTTTCATTGATTCTTTCTATTGTTTTATTCTTCTTGGTTTTATTTATTTCTTCTCTGATCTTTATTATGTCCCTCATTCTGATGACTTTGGGCCTCATTTATTCTTCTTTTTGTAGTTTCAATAATTGTGAATTCAGACTGTTCATCTGGTATTGTTGTTCTTTCCTG
The DNA here is from genome assembly GCF_040802235.1 of Manis javanica. Taxonomy (NCBI): domain Eukaryota; kingdom Metazoa; phylum Chordata; class Mammalia; order Pholidota; family Manidae; genus Manis; species Manis javanica. The sequence goes on from NC_133158.1 coordinate 104,472,756, forward strand.
AGGTAGGCCTGTATTGCAATATACTTCACTCTTAGCACAGCCTTTTAATTCTATTAGTATTTGTTTCCCATACTTGGGTGCTCCTGTGTTGGATGCATACATATTTATAATGGTTGTTTATTCTTGTGGGCTTGATCCCTTTATCATTATGTAATGTCCTTCTTTGTCTCTTGTGAGTTTGTTTTGAATTCTATTTTGTTTGATACAAGTACTGCAACTCCTACTTTTTTCTCTCTTTTAGTTGCATGAAATATGTTTTTCTATTCCTTTACTTTTATTCTGTGTGTGTCTTTGGTTTGAAGTGAGTCTCTTGTAGACAGCATATAGATGGCTCTGGTTTTTTTATCCTTTCAGTGACTCTATGTCTTTTGATTGGTGTATTCAGTCCATTTAAATTAGGGTGATTATTGATAGGTATGTACTTATTGCCATTGCTGGCTTTATATTTGTGGTTACCAAAGCCAAGGTTAGCTTCTTTACTATCTTAGGGTATAACTTAACCCACTTATTATGCTATTACAAACATATTTAAAGGTTCTTATTTTCTCTTTCTTTTTCTTTCTCCTCCATTCTTTACATATTAGGTATCATATTCTGTGCTGTTTGTCTATCCTTTGACTGACTTTGGGGGTAGTTAAATTAATTTTGTACTTGCTTAGTAATTAACTTTTCTACTTTCTTTACTGTGATATAATTACCTTTGGTGACAGCTATTAAACCTTAGGAACACTTCCATGTATAGCAATCCCTCCAAAATACAGTGTAGAGACAGTTTATGGGAGATAAATTCTCTCAGCTTTTGCTTATATGGAAATTGTTTAATCTCTCCTTTAAATTTAAACAATAATATTGCCAGAGAAAGTATTCTTGGTTTGGGTTCTTTCTGCTTCATTGCATTAAATATATCATGCCACTCCCTTCTGACCTGTAAGGTTTCTTCCAAGAAGTCTGATGATAGCCTGATAGGTTTTCCTTTGTATGTGATCTTATTTCTCTCTCTGGTGCTTTTAATAGTCTGTCCTTATCCTTGATCTTTGCCATTTTAATTATTACATATCTTGGTGTTGTCTTTCATGGGTCATTTGTGTTGGGAGTTCTGTGCACCTCCATGGCCTGGAGACTATCTCCTTCCCGAGATTGGGGAGGTTTTCAGGAATTTATTCCTCAAAGACACTTTCTATCCCTTTTTCTCTTCTTCTTCTGGTTCCCCTATAATGTGAATATTGTTCTGTTTGGTTTGGCGACACAGTTCTCTCAATATTCTTTCATTTTTAGAGATCTTTCTTTTTCTCTCTGTGCCTCAGCTTCTTTGTATTCCTTTTCTCTAATTTCTGTTTCCTTAATTGTCTCCTCCACCATATCTAATCTGCCTTTAAAACCTTCCACTGTGTTCCTTAATGATTGGATCTCTGACTGGAATTTTTTTCTGAGTTTTTGAATATTTTTCTGTACCTCCATGAGCATGTTTATGATTTTTATTTTGAAATCTCTTTCAGGAATATTGATGAGATCAATTTCATTTGACTCTTTTTCTGGTATATGTAGGATTTTGCTTTAAGCCAGGTTCCTTTGAGATTTCATATTTTTATATTGCGCCCTCTCGTGCCCAGAAACTCTATTCTCCGGAGCTGCTCATTCTCTGAAGCAATGTTGGGTGTTGCAGGGGAGCGAGTGGTGTTGGTTCCTGGGGTAAAGAAAGAGCTGTTTCCTGCTTCCCGACTACGATTACGGTCTCCACTGCCAGAACCAGTGGGCTGAACACACAGTTACAAGCCTCTATGCTTTGCATTTGTAGCTGCTGTAGGTGGGGCTTCCCTCTGGCTGGCCTGATGCAGGGTAGGTTTTGCTGATTTGTGAGCCATGTGCGGCTTGGTCGGGTGGAAGGCGCAGCAGACTGGGTATCATGGTGGTGGGCCTTGGAGCTGTGTAGCCAGCCAGGGGGCTGGAGCACCTGAAGATTGTGAAAGTTCCCAACCTGCTAGGCAGAGTGCACCTGGACAATTTTGTCTACCTGTCTTTTTTCCTGAGCAGTAAGTTCTGTGCAATCCTTGCCCCTTTAGCAGACCTCTTGCTGTTAGGAGGACTCTCAGACTACCTGCCTTTCTTTTGTCCCAGAGCAGCCAGATTTGTATCCTTGTTTTCCACAAGCAGCTGGAATCTTAGTTTCTTCAGTTATTCCACCTGTTTTAGCTTTCCAACCCCACTAATCTCCAGAGCACCATGCAATGTAGGTTCTTGCTCCCAGAGCAGATCTCCAGGGCTGCATGTTCAGCAGTCCTACACCTCCACTCCCTCCCCACTCCATTTCTCTCCCTCTTGCCAGGGAGCTGGGGTTGGGGAAGCGCTTGGGTCCCGCTGGGTCATGGCTTTGGTGTGTTACCCTGTTCCTTGAGATCTGTTCTTTTCTCCAGGTGTATTCAGTCTGACACAGACTTTGTTCCTGTTGCTCTTTCGGGATTAGTTGTATTAATTATATTTTTATATTAGATGTGGTCTAGGAGGCGGCCTCTGTCTCACCTCTCACACCACCATCTTTAATCCCAAATATTTTCAATAATATTACAGGTTAAAAGTCTAGACATAAATATAAATTCATTGTTGAATATATTTTGGAAAACATTGCCATACTGTGAAAGATGTAAGGTATTCAGAAAGATTATTTGCGTTTAAAAATTCTTTTTAACTCACCTTAATTTGTAAATCTTATTAGTAATGCATTGCTGCGGCCCAACTTCATATATTAATATCAAATGTTAAGGTTGTAAATTTGACCAATACATGAAGATATACTACTCATATGTCAGGCCATGATGATTATAATGCAGTTTGGAGACATGATTTATAATCATAGACTTGGTAACATCTATTAAGATGTACTGCTAAAGAGTAACTACCTAATAATAATTCTAACACATATGCATATAGAATAAATAGATATTAATACCTCAAATGGTCATAATTTATAATTTTTAGACATATAATTATTAGACATACTTGGCAGTTCCACCTAGAAACATATACATAATTAGAAACAAATACCAATGATGTTTCAAAACATAAGAGAAAAGATTATCTCCAAGTTAGTTTATAGCTAGCAACTCAACAGTTGTAATTCAAAAAGCAAGTAAATTGGTTTGAAAAGAAGTGATATCAAGCTCCACTTTAAATTGCTAGAGAAGAAAAATGAATTGAAATTTTGACTTAAACAATATATTTTTGTAAAAATTAATTGAAATCAGCCTGGCAAGTTTAGACTCTGAATATTTATCTTGACAGAACTATGAGAGTGGGAAAAGCAAGACCTAACCTGAATGGTCTGCAACATACTTGAAACGGACTTTCAGCTGTTTTGATTTTTCTCTCCTAGCCCTGAGGAAGTAACCCATGATATTGTTTCTGCCTCATAAATCTTTACAGTTAAACACTTTCTTACAGTGAATTTTTTTAATGCAGAAATAAAGAAGTTATCTCTTAAGACCCTACATTATGTCTTGTCTTTTATTATCTCATTTTTTTTAAATTTTGAGATTCAAAGGGAATATGTATATCACCTTAATGGAAAATGAGACATAATAATATCAACTATAGGAAAGAAATGCATGCTTGGTATTTATTTTCCTAACATCTCTTAATTTTCGGATAACCAAACTTTGTTACCTATTAAGTTTGGTGTATATTGGATATTCCTAGATAAACTGAAAGGGGTTAAAATAGAGAAGCCACTAAAATAAGCTAAATTATCTCAAAAAGTCACTTGGACATTGACTATGTGATTGTCCTGTGAAATGTGTGTGTGTGTGTGTGTGTGTGTGTGTGTGTGTGTGTGTGATTATTCTCACTGGGTAACATAGAAGGATAGTTTTAAAATAACTTTATCATCTCTCTTGATCTAGCAAGGTATTAGCTAGCAGGTCATAAACATAATTCCCTTTACTAAAAATAATGATAGTTTTAATGTATTAAGATACTTTTTAGGTAGAAGATAATGACTAGGAGCCTAAAATACTTAAAGAGCAGTCGTATTTGGCCCCTGTCTTCCTGTCTGTGCTCATTATCTTCAAGTATAAGAACTCTTAGGACAAACAGTTCCTTAGTAATGTGAAGTACAAATGCATATCGCATCTTAAACAGAACACAAAGCAGTGGGGGAAGTACCAGTAGAGGTTGGTGGATACTAGAAGGCTCAAGAGCACTGACTGTGGGATTAGACTAATAACCTCTTCGATCTGTAGCTGTTATTTACACTTTCTAAGCCTTGATTTCCTCATTTGTAAAGTCATAATAATGAGCTTAACTCAGAGACTTTTTATAAGAAGTGAAAGAGAAAAATCCATGTTAACACAAGGCCTGGCACATCCAATGCTGAATCGTTATTAGTTCTCATCACCATTATTATTATACTTATATGTTCTTAAATATATATTACTCATTTCTATGGGAACAGAAATCCATTAGGATTAAGAAAAGATAAAATAGTTCACCTGTTTTTAAAGTACCCTTTTTTAACAATAGCTTTATATGCAATAAACTGTTTTCTCTCTGGAAAGAGAAATTCTGTCTTAAGTGTTTTTGTTTGCACTGAATCAGCTATTGTATCCACAGCAAAAAAAAAAATTGGACAACAAAAGCCAGTGTGTATTTATATATTAGAAATGATTAAAGGTGCTGAGATTATTCATTTTAAGATCAATACATGGAGTCAGATTGTCATATTTATTCATGAAAGTTTCCAATAACAAATACCTTGATGAGCAATGTGTATTGAATATAATTTTGAGGAAAAGTGGCAGAAACATTGTGTAATTCCAATTGAAATTAATGAGGAAATATACTTTTTTTCTATTTCTCAAATAGGAATGATAAAATTATATTTTACATTTGTAGGGTTATGTTTCCTTTCTTCGAGCTCCCTTGTCAAGTGCATGAATTCCTCAAGAGGCACCCCATAAAATAAATGGATAATTGCCAGTGGGGACCAAGTGACAGAAATATGTGTTGTTTTTATTACAAAAGACCTATTCTTCAAAGACAAAACCGATCTGCAAAGGAAAAGAAGGGTCAGTCCTGTGCAAGGTTACTTAACTCACTGAATTGTTGCTTCTGTACAAAATCAGAGTGCAGTTTTGATTTAAACATTTTAAAGTTGAGAATAAATGGAGATAGATAATGGTATCATAATGGAAAGGTCAAAGGCAACCTATAGATTTGAGGATTCCTTTCAGTAATTAGAGCTGGAATCATGTAGCAGTAAAGAAACTTAATTGTTGACTCTTTGTATTTTTTCATTCTCCCTCATCTGTTGTTTGGGCATTATATAGCCTTTTACATAATAAATTGGAATTAATATTCCTGTTTTATTGTACATAATCCTACTTCTTTGTAAAATACCCTTTTAAGGAGTTTTTTTTTAAATTGAAGTATAGTTGATATACAATCTTATATTAGTTTCAAGTATACAACACAATGGTTCAACAGTTACCTACATTATTAAATTAAATACTCACCTTGACTAGTGCAGTTACTATCTGTCAACATAGGAAGATGTCACAGAAATATTGGCTATATTCTCCATGCTGTGCTGCTATCACCGTGACCACTATATAATGGTTGAGAATTTTCATGCCTCTTTATCTCCCTCGTCCTCCCCCATGATAACCATTAGTCACTTCTCAGTATCTGTGAATCTATTATTAATTGTTCTTTTTGCTTAGTGCTGTTTTTAGATTCCACAAGTAAGTGAAATCATATGGTACTTGTCTTTCTCTGCCTGGCTTATTTCATTTAGCATAATACCCTTTAGGTCCATCCATGTTGTTGCAAATGGCAGTATTTCTTTCTTTGTATGGCTTAATCATATTCACTGTATATGTGTTCCATATTTTCTTCATCCACTCATCTGTTGCTGAACCTTTTGATTGCTTCCCTATCTTGGCTTTTGTAAATAATGTAGCAACAAACATACAGGTGCATATGTCTGTTCGAATCAGAGAATTTTTCTTTGGTAAATTTCCAGAAGTGTAATTACTAGGTCATATGAGAATTCTATTTTTAGATACTGCTTTCCACAGTGAGTGAATCAATTTACGTTCCTTCCAACAGTTTACAAGGGTTCTCTTTTCCCCACACCTGTGCTAATACTTGCTATTTCTTGTCCTTTGGATAGTGGACATTCTGACTGGTGTGAGGGGATAACTTACTGTGGTTTTGATTTGCATTTCCATATAGTGATGTAGAGCATCTTTTTATGTACCCGTTGGCCATCTGTATGTCTTCTTTGAAAAATGTCTCTTCAGGTCTTCCACCCATTTTTTAATTGGTTTATTTTGGGGTTGAGGCATATGAATTTTCTATATATTTTGGATGCCAACCTTTTTTTGAAAAAATCATGTATGAATATACTCTCCCATACTGTAGGTTGTCTGTTGTTCTGTTGATGGTGTTCTTTACTGTACAGAAGTGTTTTATGTACACTTCTGTACAGTAAAGAAATTTGATGTAGCCCCTGTTGTTCATTTTCTATTTTGTTTCCCTTGCTCAGGGAGATGTCTTCTGAAAAAAATGCTCATGTTTATGTTAAAGAGAGTTTTGTCTGTTTTCTTCTAAGCATTATATGTTTTTATGACTTACATTCAAGTTCTTGATCCATTTCAAGTTTACTTTTGTGTATGGAGTTAGACAATAATTCCATTCTCTTGCATGGAGGTGTCCAGTTTTCCAAACACTTGTTATTGAAGAGACTATCTTTCCCTCATTAAATATTCATGGCACTTTTATCATATATTAATTGACCATTTATGTGTAGGTTTATATCTGGGCTCTCTATTATGTTCCATTGAGCTATGGGTCTGTTCTGTGCCAGTACCACACTGTTTTGATTGCTGTAGCTTTATAGTATAGCTTGAAGTCATGGAGTGTAATACCCCCAGCTTTGTTCTTCTTTCATGTTTGCTTTGGCTATTTTGGGTCTTTTGTGGTTCCATAGGAATTCTAGGATTATTTGTTCTAGTTCATTGAAAATGCCATTGGCATTTTGATAGGGATTGCACTGAATCTGTAAATTGCTTTGGGCAGAATAAATAGTCATCTTGACAATATCAATCCTTCCTATCCATGAGCATGGGATATATTTCTACTTATTAGTGTCCTCTTTAATTTCTCTCATCAGTGTCATAGTTTTCAGAGTACAGGTTTCACCTTCTTGGTTCCGTTTTTTCCTGGGTATTTTATTCTTTCTGATGCAATTGTAAATTGAATTGTTTTCCTGATTTCTTTTTGTGCTAGGTTGTTGTATGTAAGAATGCCACAGATTTCTGTGTATTAATTTTTTTAATCCTGCAACTTTGGTGAATCCAGGTATCAGTTCTAATAGTTTTTTGTTGGAGTCTTTAGGGTTTTTTCTATATAGTATCATTACGTCTACAAACAGTGACAGTTTTACTTCTTTCTTACCAATTTGGATGCCTTTTCTCTCTTTATCTTCTCTGATTGCCATGGCTAGGACCTCCAATACTATGCTGAATAAAAGTGGTGAGAGTGAACATCACTGTCTCATTCCTGGTCATAGAGGAAATGCTTTCAGCTTTCGCTATTGAGTGTTAGCTGTGAGTTTGTCATATATAGCCTTTATTATGTTGAGGTACGTACCCTCTGTATCTATTTAGCTGAGAATTTTTATCATGAATGGGTGTTGATTTTTGTCAAATGCTTTTTCAGCATCTATTGAGATGATCATACAGTTTTTATACTTCATTTTTATTAATGTGGTGTATCATACTGATTGATTTACAAATATTGTACCATCTTTGCAACCCTAGAATAAATCCTATTTGGTCATGATGGATGATCCTTTTGAAGTATTTTTGAATTTGGTTTACTAATATTTTGTTGAGGATTTTTGCATCATTGGGAATATTGTTCTATAATTTTCTTTTTTTTTTTGTAGTGTCTTTGTCTGATTTGATATTAGAATGATGCTGGCCTCATATGAGTTTGGAAGTATTCTCCTCTCCTACTTCTAGAAATACTATAAGAAGGATGGCTGTTAGCTCTTCTTTAGGAGTGTTTCATTTCTATTACAGCTTTTTTCCCCAAAGAATGCTTTAGAGCAAAACTTACATTGTTAAACTTATAATCAACTTATATTAAATGAAAAATCCAGGTGTCCAAAACTCAATTTAAAGGCACACTTCTAGAAGGAGTTAAAATGCTTTCTTTAAACTTCTTTTGAACTTTCTTTTAAATATTAGTGAACATTTTATAAATAATTCACAACAGCAGTTAAATGAAGGTCAAAAAATTATTGGGAAGAAGCAGAGAGAGTGGTTGCAACAAATACAAAGAAACTATTGAGATGTAACAAACAGATGCAATTATTTGTGAATGTATATACCAGTTATATATTCCACTTTCATAGCTTGAAATGGTTGCCATATAATGGCAATGCAGTTTTTAAACTAACATGTATAAATATATATGTCCCTATTATTCTCAAGGTTTCCATATTTCAAGGGAGTATCCCTACTTTGATTATCCAATGTCTGAACACATATTACAGTAGTATAATGATCCCCATTGGGATAAATTACTTAAACACTCTTCACATCCTTCCTGATTTGTCATCTCTCATCTGATCCCTCTCCTGATTTCTCCCCAGTTATAACTGGTCTTGGGATCCCCTCCATGCAACCGATGCTCTTACATTTTACCAGCGTGTTTTAGAGTTGACATTTAAAAAAGTATTTTCCTGAACATTAAAAATAATATAATGACAATTCAGTTTTTAAACTAACATGTATAAGTATATATGTCCCTAGTTTAATTTAAAAGTACAATGAGATATCACTGCATACCTATCTGGGTGGCTATCTTAAAAAAATAAAAGGCAATAATTTTTGGTAAGAATGTGGAGAGATTGGAACTGTCATACACCATTGGTGGGCCTGCAGAATGGTGCAGCTGTTATGCAAAACAGCTTGGAGGTTTCTCAAAAAATAAAAATAAAACTACCGTATGATCCAGAAATCTTACTTCTTTGTAATTATTCAAAAGACTGTCATCAGGATCTCAAAAGTTGTTAGCACCCCTGTTCTTTATAGTGCTATCTTGAAGATGTGGAAATGACCTAAATATCCATTGAACAATGAATTGGATAAAGAAAATGTAGTATATACATACAGTGTGGTATTATTCAGCCTTTAATAAAGAAGCAAGTCCTGCAATATACAACACGGATGAACTTTGAGGACATTGTGATGCTAAGTGAAATAAGCCAGTCCTGGAAAGAAAAATACTGCATGATTCCAATTTTATGAGGTATTTAAATAGTCAAATTCATTGAATCAAAAAGATGAAATGGTGGTTGCCAGGAGCTGGGGTTAGGGGGCAATGGGGAGTTATTTATCAATGAATATCAAGTTTCAGTTAAGTAAGATAGTAAGTTACAATAAGATTTGCTGTACAATATTATACCTGTAGTCAGCCATATTGTATTGTATGCTTTAACAGTATTAGGATGGTAGATTTCATGTAAAGGGTTCTTATAAAGTAAATTTTTTTAAAGAAAAGTTAATTTAAATGAAATTTATATTTCATTCTAGACATTTTTTTCTAATAAATTGTATATGCCCAGTGTTTTATCAAGAGGAACAATGGCTTAAATGATCATACTGTTTGGGACCCTTTCAAACTAAGAACCTTTTTACATTTAGAATACAATAGCTTGTTGTATTATATTTTGTATACAATAGCTTGCATATTAATCTATTTTTCATCTTTTACATAGCATTTCTCTCACTAGCCACATTTTACTGAAAAGTTAAAAATGATTTTGTACAGTATTGTCTTTGATTTTAAATTAACACACATTCTCAGTCTTCAAAAAAGTGGTTCTTAATGGGGATGTTTTGTTTCCCAAAGACATTAGGCAGTGTCTGGAGATATTTTTGTCACAACTGCACATGGGTATGGGGATGCTACTAATATCTGGTGGGTGGAGACCAAAGATGCTGCAAACGTGTCTATATATGCAGAGCACCACTGCTGTCAGAAAGAATTATACAATGCAAATTGTCAGCAGTGCTGATTTTGAGAAATTCTGCTCTAGAAGTTAAAACATTGTAACGTCTGAACAATTACTTTTAACAATATGCTTGTTCAGATATGTAAATGCCCACCTTTATGGATTCTGTATAATTCTAATTATATGAAATATGCTGTTCATATGTTTGAGCTAATCTGATTATAAGGTAAAGGTTATATTCATACATGCTTGACATGTATTTGTAAATGAGTGGCATTATAGATACACTAATAACAATATATTTGTTCCATTGCTACTACATTTTAAATAGGATTTCTTATAATACCATTTAATGTAGTAGTATTTTTGATGCATTTCAACTTACTGTATCACTGAAAACAATAAAATGATTACACCATCAGTGAAAATAATGACCAGAAGTTGAACCATTTTAATATCCATTCTGGAGTTCAATGATATTTAAGTGTAGTATGTTATAAATGCATAATCATATCTGTGTGTATATGTCCATGTATTTTCTTAGTCTAAATCCTCTAGATTTGGGAACATTTCTTTAAAAATATATTTTTATCTGAAGAAAGAATGTCAGTTGGTATATGTTCAATTGTTTGTTCCTTTCAGATTTCTAACCAGATATTTAAAATTTATTCCTAAGCAGACAATTTTAGGAATCAAAAGATTATCAGAAAGAAGAGTTAAATATAGGAACATTAATAATACTAAATGCCAATTAAAATTGTCTATCATGACAAGGTATAAATCTATTATACCATATTAACGGAGGTAGGAAGTGACAACATTGGGATAGTGAGATATGTCTCTTTTTTAATAATCATAGCTGAAAGGAAGACTGAGTAGTGTATATATTTGTATATATGTGTATGTGCATGTGTATACAGGTATTCTCCTTTATTGAAAGTTCATGTCACACCATTTTATGAAAGTTTGTGTGTAAGTAATCTTCTCTGCTGACATCTTTCTCTTCTTTCTAAGGTATAAAGATGATGAGTGGAAAGGGAGGAAGGATAGTATAAGGTTTGAAAAGATGTGAAGGTTCAGAACAGCTGTTCATAGCAAAGAAAACAGCCATATACATTAGCTGGAAATTGGGGGTTGAGCTGAATGGTACCAATCTACATAATCTCCAGTTACTTTGATATTTCTATTCTCAAAGAGTGTTAAAGGCCTTATTAAATATTAAAAAGTCCCTTTCAAAGTGTTCTTAAAATACAGCCTTAGTGTCATTTCAAGATATTGCTGAGGCTTGGCTTCATGATTAGTTGACTGCTGTTAACAACCACAGTTATAGATGCTGAACACATTATTCTTTCTGTTGTAAGGTGTACATTGTTTTTTTCTCATTTTAAAGATAAAACCATTTAAATTTATATACATTTAATAGTAGTAGACTTGATAAGTATTCATTGTAACTTCTTACTTGAACTGAAGGAGAGCTTTCTACATTAAAAAAAAAGCTCTTAATAGATAATCTGAATAGAAACATTTAATTAATCCATCCAGTTGAGTTAGAATTTAAACAGATGATACCTATGTTTAAAAAACAAAATTTATCTTTGAACATTTTATTTCTTTTGAAATGTTAATAAATATGGCAAAATAATAGAAATTGCATGATTATTGTGGTTGATTGGTTGTCTAAAATATAAATTAGGTTTGACATGTTATGATGTCTTAAAGATATACCTATTTACAGTCCTCTATTTGGGTCTGGATGCTATTATTTATGTTAATTTGCTATTAAATACTCATGATACATTAAAATATTTATATAATTATAAAATTATATATTTATATTTAATTTATCTTATAATTCATATTATGCATATATAACATAAAATAATAGTTTAAATATTACCCTAATACCAAGGAAATATGACTAGTACTTCAATACAATAATAATCATTGAATTGTGTATTCCATATTGGAAAGTCGGCATAATGGAGAAGATGAGGTGCAAAATATGTATTGTCTAGGCACATTTAATCCAAATATTCCAGCTCTTCTCACTTCAATGATAAAGTGAAATATCACTCATATATTTACTTGTTTATTAGACGTGGTCAACTGTAAAGTTAAAGTATTTCATTTGGATGGAGGGCTTTATTTTAAGTAAGGAAATGTCTTGAAGGAGAGAGTTTTTGTTTTTTATTTTTAATTATTGGTATATAGATAACTGTAAAGAAAGATGAAGTATAGTAGTTGGTATACAAAAAATTACCTCCATCTGCAAAAACTGAAAATATTCTTTTGTTATTTCTGTAAGTTTACAGAAATCATTATACCCATCCAGAATGTCACAGTCATAGAACATCTACTTTAATCACAGTAATCACACCACAGAAAATAACATTTGAATGGTAATCATGACTTACACAATTTCATGATCCCTTTGCATTTATACAACCAGCAAATACTTGCCATCTCAGGGCCATGGATAAGGGCATCAGGGGACAGCATGCCTGCCCTTTCAGAACTCAATAACTAGAGAGGAAGCTGGAGGGAGACAAATCAATACACAATAATTAAAGCATTGTTATATGTTTGAGCAGGGATCATATTATTATTATTTTATTTATAAGGAAACAGACTCAGAGAAAATGGTTTCACTTAAGTTATTAGGCTGATGAAAAGTAGGACTGGAGATCAAGCACTTCAATTCTGGTTTCACAGGCAGTACTCTTTTGGAACTTTCATAGTACTTGTAGTTGTTTGACTATGTTTTAACACATTTTACCCAATGTAGTAACATTTTATATATATATATATATATATCATGTCGAGAGAGAGAGAGAGAGAGAGAGAGAGAGAGAGAGAGAGGGAGAGGAGAGAGATAGGCATATCAATAGAGAACATTTTTTCAAAATTTTTTGACACTGATCAGGATTACCTCATATGATGTTATCTTCCAATATCTTTTAAATTTATTGTAAATTAATTTATTTAGAATGTATTTTCATTGATTATTTTTTCTGTACATTCTGATTGATGGTCTTGTGAAGTTATGTGATGTCCTCAAATGAAACAGTCTGTTGCTATCCTAAACCAACTGTGAGTGATTGATTCATGACCTCCCAAATTTCATATGTTGTAGTTCTAACCATCAGTATCTCAGAATGTGATGTGGTTTGGAGGTAAGGTCTTTACAGAGATAATCAGGTTAAAATGAGGTCACTGGGGTAGGCCCTAATCCAGTGTGAATGGTGGTTGGCCTTCAAAAAGGAGGTATTTGGAGACATCCTGGCTCCCAAGGAGAATGCCTTGTGAAGATGAAGACAGAGATAGACATAGTTCACTAGAAGCTAAGGGACATCAGAGATTCCTAGCAAAACACCAGAACGTAGGAAGGATTTTCCCCCAGAGTCTTCAGAAAGAACCAACCCTGCTGACATCATGATCTCTTTGAGAAACCACCCAGTTAGTGTTAGTTTGTAATGGCAGCCCTAGCAAATTAATACAGCAACTAGTAAGCAAGTGTTTACAAGACAAAATGTATTTGTTTTTAATTTTATACTGATAAAGAAGTCAATTTTAGTTTGCCTAGAAAAGAAAGCCCTCATATATATAGATATATTGAAAGTAAATTACCATAATGAAATCTGCATTGTGCGAGGAGAATATGAACATTAACATAAAATAAAATCCTTATTTTGCCTTAGTAGCTCTCTCCTAGTCCAAAGTCCATCTTACTTAACCATTTTCTTTTATCTGCTTTAGGCACAACCATTCACCATTCCTGTAGTATAGGCAAAGTTTAAAATCTCTGTGAATCAGTGCTGAATCTTACACTTGCCCTTCAAGTCAGAAAGCTATTCTTTACAGTTTTAGCACCATGGAAAAGATGAAATTTATAATTGTGAAGTTTAAAAAAACATATATGAATTTTAAAAAAATTTTTATTAAGGTATTATTGATATACACTCTTATGAAGGTTTCACATGAAAAAACAATGTGGTTACTACATTTGTCCATATTATCAAGTCTCCACCCATACCCCAATGGAGTTACTGTTCATCAATGTAGTAAGATGCTACAGATTCACTATTTGCCTTCTCTGTGCTATACTGTTCTCCCCGTAATCCCCCACACCATGTATATTAAACATAATACCCCTCAATCTCCTTCTCCCTACCTCCCCACCTGCCCTCCCACACCCCTCCCTTTTGGTAACTACTAATTCCTTCTTGGAGTCTCTGAGTCTGCTGCTATTTTGTTCCTTCACTTTTTCTTCGTTGTTATACTCCACAAATGAGGGACATCATTTGGCCTTCTCTTTCTTCGCCTGGCTTATTACACTGAGCATAATGTCCTCCAGCTCCATCTGTGTTATTGCAAATACTAGGATTTGTTTCTTTCTTATGGCTGAATAGTATTCCATTGTGTATATGTATCACGTCTTCTTTATCCGTTCATCTACTGTTGGACACTTCGGTTGCTTCCATATCTTGGCTAATGTAAAAAGTGCTGCGATAAACCTAGGGGTGCATATGTCTTTTTGAATCTGAGAAGTTGTATTCTTAGGGTAAATTCCAAGGAGTGAGATTTCTGGGTCAAATGGTATTTCTATTTTTAGTTTTTTGAGGAACCTCCATATTGCTTTCCTGGTTGAACTAGCTTACATTCCTACCAGCAGTGTAAGAGGATCCCCCTTTCTCTGCATCCTCGCCAGCATTTGTTGTTCTTAGTCTTTTCAAAAAAGCATATATGAATTTAAGTTTCAGAGGGAAGAATACATTCCCCAGTTAATAGACTATCCCTCCTAGTATGTGTGAGACTAAAAGAAAAGGAAAAATGATATAAAATAATACAAAACAGAAACAAACAAAACAAAAAGAAATGCCATGCAATAAAGTGTTTAGTAAGCTATTAACAATGTTTTTATAGTGTTTGTTAGTGGTATTATTCATTTTAATTGATATATACTTTCATTTTTTACAACAGGTTTAATAAGAGTTTATTAATTATGAGGCACATTGTTAAATTCTGGGAATAAAATGGTAATTCAAACAAAGCGTTCTTACATAGGTGGAGTTTGGGCCCTGGAATAGGTATGAGATATTTGCATGAATAATTACTGTTTGATGACAGCCAGGAAGAAAGCAAAATTTAAGGATATAAGGAGAAATAACAATTGTTTGAGTTTAGATATGTGGAAATTGACATGTTGTCTTAGACCTTGAGGGATGCTAGCAGATTCCTAGCAAAGAATTGGGGGAGCACAAATATTGGTAGTGCAACCAAACATATGAAAACCCTGAGTTATGAAATTTTAATTCATGTTGGAAATCAAGTAAGTCATTGTGGCTACAGCATAGTGAATGTGGAGGCTGTGAGGCTGGAAATGGAGACAGGGTAAGACTACAGCAGCCCCTGAAGGATACGTTAAGAATTATAACATTAATCCAAGTACATAACCTGAATCATCCTTGAGTTCTCAGTCTCATCTTCTGTAATAAAAGGAGACACCATGCAGCTGTTTATAACAAAGTTCATGTTTATTCTGGATGTTCTTAAAAAGACAGACCTAGCACTTTTATGGAATGTGCTATGCAGAAATCTTCTTAGATATATTTTCTCCAAAGTTTCTCAATCACAGCACTATTTAAAATAGCACTTATTTTCTGTCATTGATATGTTGGTGCAGTTCCTTGTTATAGGTTCTTGTCATTTCTGTCCTTTTTCTCCACCAAAAGCACCTGCTTTCCACTTGCCAAGTGATCACAAGCCATGCTAGTCATTCTAGGAATTGCTGTCGTTTCAGAACCCTCTGAGAAGTGTAGTTTTTCTGTCGCTTTGCTTGTTTTCTAGATATTCATATGGGAATTTCTGGTAGTAAAATTCTACATTGTGTTCCACCAAACTGAGAAACATGAATCTCACCACATCCCCATACATGTTTTTTAGCTTATTGTAACTTTGTATACAGTTCTGGGGCTGGTACTGTTGTTTTCCCATTGTTAACCTAGACATCAAATCAGATAAGAACTTGGTCAGTAGACTGCTTGGTTATTACACATCACCTCTTTTGTAGGGTTAAGAGTCTCACAAATAGGGAGTACACGGAAATTAACAACAGTATCTGTTCCTTCAGTTCCATTTAATACAAATAAAAGTAACTTGAAAATCCCAAGTCATATGGGCCCTTTTTTTTTTTCAATTTCATCATATGAACACCAGCCTTAAAGAACTCAAGCCTTACTACTTCTATTTGTACCTGAGAATTTGAGGATCATTAGGAAGTCCCCCTAAACAGCAACAATAACAAAAAAAGTACTTTAATTATGTCTGTAGTCAAAATACCATAAACAGTAAGCATGGTGGTATTGCATGAACACTTTTTATTATCATCATTTTTGTGTAGGTAAATCTTCTTTACAGAGTGTACTCATGTAAATATCCTTCATTATTAAAAATGTCTTGAAAGATTCCTGTAATCAACATACAATAGGGTGTCCTGAGTCCCGAATTATTGAGGATGGCTATTAGTAGGCAATTCAAATATTCATAGTTTAAAATTGGTTGAGTTCTGCTTACTGCTCAAGGTCATGAAAGTCAGTTATTTGATGGGAATATGTACTATGACTAATATATTTGTTGTTAGTCATGGTTTATATTTGAGAGCTACATGTCGATAAATTTAAGCAAATTAGACAAAGGAGTGTTCTATTTCACTTCAAAGATAATTTTAATTCACTAACTCTTAGATTAATGCTCCTAATAAAAATTAAGTGCTCCCCAATGCATGGCATCTGTACCAAATGACCTCATTAAACAGGTATATGGAGAACAGATGCCTCCATGACCTGTCTGCAGATTTACTGAGGAGGAAGTCTCCTTGTTTTAGTGTCCCTGGGCTAGGTGAGTGAATTTCAAATTAGAGACACAAGGACAATATTTCCTCATGGGCTGTTCTCTATGCAGTTTGACAAAATTCAAAACATTAAACAAGATTTATCTTTTGCTGATGAATTTATTGTCTTCTTTTTACAAGTCAGTAAATGCTTGATTTTATAATCAGATTTTACTCTTTAGATATGTTTTCATTAGGTTAGCCTTCACAGGCAGTGGGGATAAGTTCATTTTTGTGAACATTAGAACATTTCTAAATAATACCTGTATGAATTATTCCATATTCATGATTACAAATGCATTGTTTTCCATAAAATACATACACCCTTAGTGGTGTCTAATTCAAACCATCATTTATTTGTTGTTATGGTTCTGCTAATATTGGTGGTATAGGTTTCTGTCAGTAAGAAATAGTCATTAAACCAATACTTGACCTGTGTCATGCTACTGATGGTGCCTCTATAAACAGGAAGATTTTTAATATAAATATAAGTAACATTGTAAAATTAATTTTTCTGATGGTGTATTTTCAGTTGTTGGGCATTTCTATTCTATTTCTTAAAAATCCAACAGAAATTTAGCATGACTATAGAATCAATTACATTTTGAAAGTATTATAAGTATATCCACACTGAAAGCTGTAACATGTATGAAATGGAAGCTAAAGTTTGATGATGAGTCTTTAATGTACCCACAGTATTGTTAGGCGGTATTAATGTTTCTTTGGAAATACCAAATTACTCTGTTATTGATTTCATGTGCTCATTTTATCTTAGCATTTTTAGAGTACCACAATATAACTATGACATATGTTATAGATGCCCCATCTATTGAAGATGTTACTTTAAAGCTACCTAAATGTTACCTTGCTACTGGAAATCTTTAAAAATATGTGCATCCAGTTAAGTGGTTTATGCACACTTGAAGTATAAATTACTATGAATGGAGCTGTCTTTATAAACAACCTGTAAGTAAAATTCTTTAATATTATATTTATCAACTCAAATATTATTTAAATATGAAAATATGTAGGCAATATGTATAAATGTGAAAACTAATTATCAGATATTATATCTTTAAAGTTGGCATGAGAGGGAGAATAATATTTTAATTAAAAATATGTTACTCTGGGGGTGGAGCCAAGATGGCGGTGTGAGTAGAGCAGTGGAAATCTCCTCCCAAAACCACATATATCTATGAAAATATAACAAAGACAACTCTTCCTAAAATAGAGACCAGAGGACACAGGACAACATCCAGACCACATCCACACCTGCGAGAACACAGCACCTCACGAAGGGGGTAAGATACAAGCCACAGCATTATGGGACCCGAGCGCCCCTCCCCCCAACTCCTGGCAGGAGGAGAAGAGTCGGAGCAGGGAGGGAGAGGGAGCCCAGGACTGCTGAACACCTAGCCTCAGCCATCCACACCAGAGCGCAGGCACAATGTATGCGTGGGGTCCTGGATACTATGGAAACAGGGCAACAGGACCAGCGAGCGAGTGCCTAAGGCTGATGCCGGAGAACAAAGAAATGGGAGCAGCCATTTTTTTCATCTTTTTTTGTTTTGGCGAGTGCTTTTTGGAAGTCTTAAAGGGACAGGGAACCCAATACTAGGGAAACAGGGAAGCAAGACTGGAGAGCTGGTGCCTGAGGCTGACGCCTGAGGACAAAGAAAATTGTGCATTTTCCTTTTTTTTTCTTTCTTTTTTTTGTTGTTTTGGTTTGGTGAGTGCTTTTGGAAGTCTTAAAGGGGAAGGGAAGGACACTTACTCCAGAGGCAGGGAATCTGGGGATCTCTTGGCACTCTAACCCCCTGGGCAGCAGGGAGCACAGAGGCCCCTTATGGAGATAAATAGCCTCCTGGCCGCTCCCCCTCCAACAGGGCTCCACCATTTTGGAGCAGCAGCCCGTGCCAGGACACACCTACAGCAACAGCGGAGATAAACTCCATAGCAGCCAGGCAGGAAGCAGAAGCCCTGTCTGTGTGCAGCTGCCCAGCACAAGCCATTAGAGGTCACTGTTCTCCCAGGAGAGGAAGACCACAAACCAACAAGAAGGAAAGCTCTTCCAGCCATCACTCGTACCAGCTCTGCAAACTATCTCCATCACCATGAAAAGGCAAAACTACAGGCAGACAAAGATCACGGAGTCAACACCTGAGAGGGAGACAGACCTAACCAGTCTTCCTGAAAAAGAATTCAAAATAAAAATCATGAACATGCTGACGGAGATGCAGAGAAAAATGCAAGAGCAATGGGAGGAAGTCTGGAGGGAGATCACAGATGCCAGGAAGGAGATTACAGAAGTGAAACAAACCTTGGAAGGATTTATAAGCAGAATGGATAAGATGCAAGAGGCCATTGAAGGAATAGAAACCAGAGAACAGGAATGCATAGAAGCTGACATAGAGAGAGATAAAAGGATCTCCAGGAACGAAACAATACTAAGAGAACTGTGTGACCAATCCAAAAGGAACAATATCCCTATTATAGGGGTACCAGAAGAAGAAGAGAGAGGAAAAGGGATAGAAAGTCTTTGAAGAAATAATTGCTGAAAAATTCCCCAAATTGGGGGAAGAAATAATCAAACAGACCACGGAAATACACAGAATCCCCAACAGAAAGGATCCAAGAAGGACAACACCAAGAGACATAATAATTAAAATGGCAAGGATCAAGGACAAGGAAAGAGTTTTAAAGGCAGCTAGAGAGAAAAAGGTCACCTATAAAGGAAAACCCATCAGGTTATCATCAGACTTCTCGACAGAAACCCTACAGGCCAGAAGAGAATGGCATGATATATTTAATACAATGAAACAGAAGGGACTTGAACCAAGGATACTGTATCCAGCACGACTATCATTTAAATATGATGGCGGGATTAAACAATTCCCAGAGAAGCAAAAGCTGAGGGAATTTGCTTCCCACAAACCACCTCTACAGGGCATCTTGCAGGAACTGCTCTAGATGGGAGCACTCCTAAAAAGAGCACAGAACAGAACACACAACATATGAAGAAAGGAGGAGGAATAAGAAGGGAGAGAAGAAAAGAATCTCCAGACAGTGTAAAAAAGCAGCACAATAAGCTAGCTAAGTTAGGCAGTAAGACACTAAGGAAGCTAACCTTCAACCTTTGGTAACCACGAATTTAAAGCCTGCAATGGCAATAAGTACAAAAATCGCAATAGTCACCCTAAATGTAAATGGACTTAATGCACCAATCAAAAGACACAGAGTAATAGAATGGATAAAAAAGCAAGACCCATCCATATGCTGCTTACAAGAGACTCACCTCAAACCCAAAGACATGCACAGACTAAAAGTCAAGGGATGGAAAAACATATTTCAGGCAAACAACAGCGAGAAGAAAGCAGGGGTTGCAGTACTAATATCAGACAAAATAGAATTCAAAACAAAGAAAGTAACAAGAGATAAAGAAGGACACTACATAATATTAAGGGGCTCAGTCCAACAAGAGGATATAACCATTCTAAATATATATGCACCCAACACAGGAGCACCAGCATATGTAAAACAAATACTAACAGAACTAAAGGGGAAAATAGACTGCAACGCATTCACTTTAGGAGACTTCAACACACCACTCACACCAAAGGATAGATCCACCGGCAGAAAATAAGTAAGGACACACAGGCACTGAACAACACACTAGAACAGATGGACCTAATAGACACCTATAGAACTCTACATCCAAAAGCAACAGGATGTACATTCTTCTCAAGTGCACATGGAACATTCTCCAGAATAGACCACATACTGGCTCACAAAAAGAGCCTCAGTAAATTCCAAAATACTGAAATTCTACCAACCAATTTTTCAGACCACAATGATATAAAACTAGAAATTAATTCTACAAAGAAAACAGAAAGGCTCACAAACATGGAGGTTTAACAACATGCTTCTAAATAATCAAAGGATCAACAAACAAATCAAAATAGAGACCAAGGAATATATAGAAACAAATGAGAACAACAACACAAAGCCCCAACTTCTGTGGGACGCAGCAAAAGCAGTCTTAAGAGGAAAGTATATAGCGATCCAGGCACACTTGAAGAAGGAAGAACAATCCCAAATGAATAGTCTAACATCACAATTATCAAAACTGGAAAAAGAAGAACAAATGAGGACTAAAGACAGCAGAAGGACAGACATAATAAAGATCAGAGAAGAAATAAACAAAATTGAGAAGAATAAAACAATAGCAAAAATCAATGGAACCAAGAGCTGGTTCTTTGAGAAAATAAACAAAATAGATAAGCCTCTAGCCAAACTTACTAAGAGAAAAAGAGAATCAACACAAATCAACAGAATCAGAAATGAGAATGGAAAAATCATGACAGACTCCACAGAAATACAAAGAATTATTAAAGACTACAATGAAACCTATATGCCAACAAGCTGGAATACCTAGAAAAAATGCAAAACTTCCTAGAAAAATACAACCTCCCAAGACTGACCAAGGAAGAAACACAAAAGTTAAACAAACCAATTACGAGCAAAGAAATTGAAACGGTAATCAAAAAACAACCCAAGAACAAAACCCCCGGGCCGGACGGATTTACCTCGGAATTTTATCAGACACACAGAAAAGACATAATACTGTTATCCTTAAAGTTTTCCAAAAAGTAGAAGAGGAGGGAATACTCCCAAACTCATTCTATGAAGCCAACATCACCCTAATACCAAAACCAGGCAAAGACCCCACAAAAAAGAAAATTACAGACCAATATCCCTGATGAATGTAGATGCAAAAATACTCAATAAAATATTAGCAAACAGAATTCAACAGCATATGAAAAGGATCATACACCATGACCAAGTTGGATTCATCCCAGTGATGCAAGGATGGTACAGCATTCGAAAATCCATCAACATCATCCACCACATCAACAAAAAGAAAGACAAACACCACATGATCATCTCCATAGATGCTGAAAAAGCATTTGACAAAATTCAACATCCATTCATGATAAAATCTCTCAGCAAAATGGGAATAGAGGGCAAGTACCTCAACATAGTAAAGGCCATATATGATAACCGCACAGCCAACATTATACTGAACAGTGAGAAGCTGAAAGCTTTTCCTCTGAGATCGGGAACCAGACAGGGATGCCAACTCTCCCCACTCTTATTTAACACAGTACTGGAGGTCCTAGCCATAGCAATCAGACAAAACAAAGAAATACAAGGAATCCAGATTGGTAAAGAAGAAGTTAAACTGTCACTATTTGCAAATGATATGATATTGTACATAAAAAATCCTAAAGACTCCACTCCAAAACTACTAGAACTGATATCGGAATACAGCTAAGTTACAGGATACAAAATAAACACAAAGAAATCTGTAGCTTTACTGTACACTAACAATGAACCAATAGAAAGAGAAATCAGGAAAACAATTCCATTCACAATTGCATCAAAAAGAATAAAATACCTAGGAATAAACCTAACCAAATAAGTAAAAGACCTATACCCTGAAAACTACAAGTCACTCTTAAGAGAAATTAAAGGGGACACTAACAAATGGAAACTCATCCCATGCTCATGGCTAGGAAGAATTAATATTGTCAAAATGGCCATCCTGCCCAAAACAATATACAGATTTGATGCAATCCCTATCAAACTACCAGCAACATTCTTCAATGAACTGGAACAAATAATTCAAAAATTCATATGGAAACACCAAAGACCCTGAATAGCCAAAGCAATCCTGAGAAAGAAGAATAAAGTAGGGGGGATCTCTCTCCCCATCTTCAAGCTCTACTATAAAGCCACAGTAATCAAGACAATTTGGTACTGGCACAAAAACAGAGCCACAGACCAGTGGAACAGATTAGAGACTCCAGACATTAACCCAGACATATATGGTCAATTAATATTTGATAAAGAGCCATAGACATACAATGGCGAAATGACAGTCTCTTCAACAGACGGTGCTGGCAAAACTGGACAGCTACATGTAGGAGAATGAAACTGGACCATTGACTAACCCCATATACAAAAGTAAACCTAAAGTGTATCAAAGACCTGAATGTAAGTCATGAAACCATTAAACTCTTGGAAAAAAACATAGGCAAAAACCTCTTAGACATAAACATGAGTGACCTCTTCTTGAACATATGTCCCAGGGCAAGGAAAACAACAGCAAAAATGAACAAGTGGGACTATATTAAGCTGAAAAGCTTCTGGACAGCAAAAGACACCATCAATAGAACAAAAAGGAACCCTACAGTATGGGAGAATATATTTGTAAATGACAGATCCGATATAGGCTTGACGTCCAAAATATATAAAGAGCTCACACACCTCAACAAACAAAAGACAAATATCCTACTTAAGAAATGGGCAGAGGAACTGAACAGACAGTTCTCTGAAAAAGAAATACAGATGGCCAACAGACACATGAGAAGATGCTCCACATCTCTAATTATCAGAGAAATGCAAATTAAAACTACAGTGAGGTATCACCTCACACCAGTAAGGATGGCTGCCATTCAATAGACAAACAACAACAAATGTTGGCGAAGCTGTGGAGAAAGGGGAACCCTCCTACACTGCTGGTGGAAATGTAAATTAGTTCAACCATTGTGGAAAGCAGTATGGAGGTTCATCAAAATGCTCAAACAGACCTACCATTTGACCCAGGAATTCCACTCCTAGGAATTTACCCTAAGAATGCAGCAATCAAGTTTGAGAAAGAAAGATGCACACCTATGTTTATTGCAGCCCTATTTACAATAGCCAAGAATTGGAAGCAACCTAAATGTCCATTGGTAGATGAATGAATAAAGAAGATGTGGTACATATACACAATGGAATACTACTCAGCCATAAGAAGAAGGCAAATCCTACCATTTGCAGCAACATGGATGGAGCTGGAGGGTATTATGCTCAGTGAAATAAGCCAAGCAGAGAAAGAGAAATACCAAATGATTTCACTCATCTGTGGAGTATAAGAAAAAAGGAAAAACTGAAGAAACAAAACAGCAGCGGAATCACAGAACCCAAGAATGGACTAGCAGTTACCAAAGGGAAAGGGACTGGGGAGGATGGGTGGGTAGGGAGGGATAAGGGGGGGGAAGAAGAAGAGGGGTATTAAGATTAGCATGCATGGGGGGGAGAGGGGGAAAGGGGAGGCCTGTACAACACAGAGAAGACAAGTAGTGATTCTACAACATTTTGCTGTGCTGTTGGACAGTGACTGTAAAGTGGTTTATAGGGGGGACCTGGTATAGGGGAGAGCCTAGTAAACATAATATTCTTCATGTAAGTGTAGAATAATGATAACAAAAAGAAAAAAAGAAAGAAAGAAAAGGCGGATTATTCCCTGATAGGATAAAAATAACTGTAAATCTACAATTTATGTATGATTTAAATATCCTTAATTTTGATCACTTAAAGGGTGTTAGATGATCGGCTATGGAGGTACATTTTTCTGATGACATTCCTTTCTCTGAAAAAAAAAAGAAAAGCAGTTCCTGTGTGGTGACCTCCAATGAGTTCTACACAATGGTATAAAGGGCATATCAAAGTGTGGGCAAAGGGTCTGTTTGTGTTTATACAGAGGATCAAAGTCTAATTTGGCTACCCAGAAAATGAACTAAGATACGATATGAAGAAGAACTTCCAACATCAGCACTCTCTGGAAGAGTCATACCAGAAGTTGATCATCAAAAAACCTCAACAAAGATCCAGGCAATGCTGCAGTTGTAGCTGCAATCAATGGTAAGTTCCTGGACTTACCATTGGAATGAAGAAGGAGATATCTAAGCTGGCCTGTGCATACAGTAAAACAACAAATTTGACTGGATCTATACTGTTGGAACTCAACCAAGAATTTGGAGAAGTGCATGTTGTAGTGCTCCAAAATATTACGACTACAGACTATCTACTGTTAAAAGAACGTATGGGATGTGAACAGTCTCCAGGAATGGGTTGTTTTAATTTATCTGATTTCTCTCAGATTGTTCAAGTTCAGTTGGACATTATCCACCATATCATAGATAAGTTTTCACAAATGCCTAGGGTGCCTAACTGGTTTTCTTGGTTTCACTGGAGATGGCTGGTAACTATAGTTCTTCTTTGATTATGTAACTGTATTCCTATTATGTTAATGTGTGTATGCAATTTAATTAGTAGTTTAAAACCTATACATGCTTAAGTTACTCTACAAGAAGATATGTCAAAGAAATAATCAATCCTCCCAAGTTTCCTTCATATGCTACATCTATAGCTTTTCTTCCTCCTTCCTAATTACAACCCTTAAATAGAATTCGTGCCTCATATTGAATTTACCGAGTATCATAATTCTTCCAAGTTGTAAAGATACCTGAAGACAAATACTGTGCATAAAAGCCACAGGGCATAAATCTGCAAAGAAGTAAAAAGCTAACCTTTTCAAACAATATTGCTTCTCTCTTACTTACCAACTTTACATTTCCCTGTATGGCCCCAGAAGATGTCTGGTTAGCCAGAGATGGGTAAGATTCCTCAAGGGAGGAACAACCTAAGACAGGCACCGTTGCAGAGGGGCCATCAGGTGAGAAATTGGGGATCAACAGAGGTGAAGCTTAGAACCTCACTCCCCCCCTCTGTTTTGAGAGAAATCTGCATCCGTGGATGTTTTATTGCCCTTGTCTAGCTTGGATTAACACTTAGTCTACAGGCACACACCTGATCATCTAAATTTGCTCTCTTATAGCACTAAACTATGTTTTCTACCTTTATCTTGCATCTACCTACCACTTCAGCATTTTATTAAAAAAATTAATAATACTAATGGAGAAATGTGGGATTCACAAATAAATCAGGTATAAAAATCAAACAAATATTCATATTTGACCTGATTGTTTATAGTTCATAATATGAGATCAAAACTAAGAGTTTCTGTGATGACTGCCATTGCACTGTTCACCATGTAAGAACTTATTCACTATGTAAGAACTTGTTCACCTTGTAAGAACTTGTTCATTATGCATCTGAAGATTGGAGACTGACGAGAATTAGGCTTGGGGTGGATTAATGATTGTACATTGAGCATTGAGTCCCTTATACAGAATTTTATTGTTGTTAACAACCATTTGATCAATAAATATGAGATGCCCTCTCAAAAAAAAAAACGTTACTGAAAAGCACTCTTATTGGAAAAGAACACTCTTCTATATATCAAGAAAGAAATGGTGTACCATATTTTTGTATAAAATATGAGAACTAAGTAATTGAATAGTTGTAACAAGTATGATATAGTTCTATTCAAATTTTTAAAAATTAGGTTTTAAATTGACTCTTTATGAAGGTAATTTGGATGACTGCTGTTCAATGGAAGGAATTAAGAGCATTTCCCAAAAGTGTATAGAAATATTCCACTCCACACTCTTGAATTATTTGTGTGACATAATGTATGCTAGAGAATAGGCATTCAATTATCTGTAGATGAAAGGATGAATGGTACTAAGCTAGAGTAAATGTGGGAGAAACAGGCAAACAGATATATGAGACTTATGTCTATTTATTTTATTTTCACTTTAAATAACTTCATTTATAAATGCTAATTTCCTTTCTGCTATTTCAACTAAGAATAGAACATATCCTATAAAATTACAGATTTTAAAAGTATTGTAATAGGTATTAGGTACCAAATTTAAGCTAACACAGATACACACTGGAGTTGAACTAGTCCTAAAAAGGAAGTGTTGGGAAAAAGAAATAAAAAGATGCAGTCTTCCAAGATATTTAAAATATTTGTGAGATTTCACTTTGATGTAACAGATATTGTTTTATTGCTTTTTCATTTGGCAATCACAGTGCAGTGCATTATTTTCCAGGGAGGATATGCAAAAATGAATAGGACGTAGTTCTCATCATAAAGGTGCATAAACTAAGACAGACAATACATGATAAAGATGAAAGCATTATTTACTTCCAAAATAACTGAAGAGTGTCCTGTAATATGCACAGTATTACATTAACATCTTAATTTTCTTATACTCCTTTTTTGTCGCATTATCTGGGTGATAGGTGCTATAAAAATTAACCTTAAAGTTGTTAATATTTCATTTTGTGAAGTACTGTTTTATAGGTTTCTAAAACATTTTCATTTTCATACTGTCATCATATTTTTCTTCATTATTAGTTTAAACCTGTAGCACATAATACAATGTGAAAATACTACTATATTTCCATGTCTAAATGCCATCCTAAGATCATTCTGCTAAATGGATACTTAGTAATTTAAAAAGGATGCAAGTTTATCTTTTCAAAAACCGATCTCATCAGATGACATATGTTCTAAAGAGATTGCATATGATTAAAATACAATTGTAATAATATTCACTATCAAGATAGTCAGAAACTCATTAAATGCAGGAGAGTTTTTCATGATTTGTTTCCTATGTCCTCATGTACCAGTTTCACCTGAAACCAGTTCAGTTTATTAATTCATATCTAAAAATGGGTGATTTAATCAATGATGATGTGCCTTTACTGTGTGCTATAACAGATCATTCTCTGGGAGCGAAGAGAATTTAAATTATATATGAATAAAGTATTTAACCTGGACAATATAGAAAGATACTTAAGGTTAAAATGCTTTAGCTATAAACATTGTCTTCTTTCTTAAATGAAACATTTATTAGAATAATAATTGCAAATCCAAAAGTGGTTCTATTCTCTTCCCATTAGCAAATAAAATGTTCTCTTTCTTAGCCAGCTATAGTGTAATGGCGGGTTCTTCTTTGCTAACAGTAAGGTCTAATATTTGGTGATAATTCTCTACCTATCTTCCCAAACACTTTTCTACACATACATCTTTTCAACATGCTTTGAAGAACTCTAGAAATGGGACATAGGAAAGATAATAAAGAACTGAGTAGTTCCTTATTTTGAGCCCCTCTCTATGTCTATCTGGAAAAGTTTCTGATCTTTAAAAAAATCCAATGACTACTTGCTCTGTGAACCTTTTCTTACCCCAAGACTGTGTGCACCACTCTTATTTTTTATATTGTCCTATATCTTCCTTATCTTTATATTATTGCTCTTGAAACACATTATCCTGAAATTTTCTTCTTCTCATATGCTGGGAACTCTGGCAGTTATGTGTGTGTGTGTGTGTGTGTGTGTGTGTGTGTGTGTGTGTGTGTGTGTGTGTGTGTGTGTGTATGTGTGTGTGTGTGTGTGTCTATGTGTGTCTGTGTGTGTCTGTGTGTATTAGGGACATAAATAGTTTCTTTAGATGCTAAAAATATCACAGAACCCCAACTGGCAAAGTGAACAGTAATTTTATTTTCCCAGTGCGAGAAAATATAGTGACATTAAATTTCATGGAAACTGGGAAAACTTATACAAAATCCAACCCCAGACACATTTCTTTGAAGGCCAAATAGCAAACAATGAGACAGAAAAAGAAAAACCTGGTTATAGAAGTTTTCAGAAGAAAAATACTAAAAGCCATTTTATAAGTGTTCCTCTAAGTGAATGTAAAACCAGTGAGATAGGAAAAGGACGTTGTGATTGTGAGATAGTTCACAATGCTAAAATATAATTATTTTTACTTCATTTTATGCCTTGGATTCTAGTTACCCTCCTAAACTTACCAGTCTCTGTTAATTTCAATGTCATTTCCCTGGTTCCTGAGTTTCAGTTGTCTTTAAGAATAGACACCCTATTAGCAATTCAGACCAATAATATTGAGCAATAGAATGATCCACACTAAGAGCTTTGAGAATGTAGAGATTATCTGTATATGCATATGTATATAATCCAATTTATGTATTAATATACATTTATGTATTCATATATAATAAAGCTATGAAAAATCCTGTTAAATAGCAGTATGGTAACTACTGAGGGAGTAGAAGTCAACAGTGATATGGGGGTGTGGAGATGACAGTGGAATTGAGTAGAGGAAGAGAATAGTGAATTGGGAAAAGAAAGTGAGACAATGTGCGTCATTATGTAGCGAGCAGTTAGAGCCTGAAAAGGGAGGTAGGACCATATTTTGATCTAAAATTGTGTAGTAATAAATGTTGTCTTCATGTTGGATGAAAATAAGTTATTAAAAGTTTTTAAACAGGGAGATGGTATGGTCAAGGTGGATTTCCTGAAGCGTAGAATACAGCAGTGTGTCAGATGAGCAAAAAGTGAGAATATTGAAATAATGAAGGATATTCCAGTAGCCCTTCCCATTTCTAATGCTGAATTGGTAGGGACCCACACCATGTTGGTGGTAGAGTGTCTGAACAGGAACAGGATATACAAAAAGTATTCTGATGGGACAATGAAAAGTAGTTACTTACTGAATTTGAAGAACACAGAGAATCTGAAATGCCTCTGATGCTTTGAGCTTGGAAAATTGGAAGGATAATCATGAACAAAGCAAGTGGGAAATAAAGTTTTGAGAATACATTTCTGAACATAGTGAATTGAAATGAGGGTTATTGAAGAGGAAATGGGAGCCTGCAGATTAGAAATACATAATCAAAGCTTCTGAGCAGTCTCTGCTTAAGATGGAGGCTTAAACATTTTCACCAGAAAGATGATGTATAAATTCACATGAGTGAATGAGATATTCAAAAATGAGTATATAAAAGGTGAAGAACTTTATGCATGGTGTTCCACTTTAGAGAACACATACTAAGAGGAAAGGAAGGGATATGATTAATGAAGGGGAAAAGGAGGAAGAGATATGCTAGCTTTTAATTTAGAGCAAATGAAGCAAGTTGGTAAAAATTGACAAAGTTTGTGGGGACATTGATCAACTAATTTCCCAGCTTCCTTGTAAATTGGGAATTTCTTAGAATAATAGAATGCAGACAGTGGGGGAACAAGCAGAGCTCAAGATAACTATGAGAAGGATCCAATTTTGTGTTTGAGAAAGTAACTCTTGACTTTTCAGATTTCCAGGTCTTTGACTATTTAGCAAAGCTGAATTTGACTTGTATATAACTCAAACAAATGGAATCATGCATTTTTACTCTTTATGAATTGTTTATTTCACTTAGCTTAATGTCTACAAGGTTCATCCATGTTGTAGCATGTGTCAGAATATCTTCCATTTTTTACAGACTGAGTAATATTTCATTATACATATATATACATATTTTGTTTATTCATTCAAATGTTATGCATAAAATTTTAAATTCTTTTACATTGCATTGCAGTGTGCTATGTCCAATGTATTGTTCCTCAATCAAATGCAAATGCAATATATCATGCAAAATTTCAATGAATGTGTTCAAATAACTCAGCATTTCCAGCAAGACCCTACACTTGCTTTCTCCTGCACCACAGAACAGTTGAGATTTTCCCTGCACCTTTAGGAAAACTGAGATGAAGTAATTAAGGGGTTCAAATTTAGGAGCTGGAAGCCCACTCTAAATAACTGTTGCCTAATTGAGTTTTGGAAATTATCATTCAACAGTTCCCTCACCACACATACCTAATGGAAATGGTATGCCATTTTGTTGGAACAACTCCAGATGACCTTCCCCTGGCCTGTCAAGTGCAGACAGTTGTAGGTCACTTGTTATGACCATTAAGTCAAATATGTGCTTATATTTCTAATCTTTATGGCCACAAGGTGTGTTAGGCCACTTCATCTCTCTTGTTTTATAGAAGGGGGAACTGAAACTCTCATTGGGGATTTGAGTCACTTGCTGTGGACCAAATAGTTTTGTCAAAGTCAGAAACAAAACTAAGATTTCCTAATTCCCTAGCCATGGTCCTTTCCACAGTAGTGTTCTTTGTAGCTTTTAATGTATTATTTTTATTAAAAGTTTGTTTGCTTAGCCTTGGTTTGATGTAATTACACTCCATAATTGTCACTATAAGATTACATGGGTAGGTTTAAAGCCCAAAAGAGACAATAATTCTGTATCAGTCATGATGGCAAGGAAGTGACAGAAGCAAGAATTTACTCCGTGACAACTTCATTAATTCATAATCAGTTCTGAGTGTGGTTCCTTTGGATCTACCTGTGTTTTTAAAGCTGAACTGAAATCTGAGCTTACAGATAAGCCTGACTTTACTTCAAGGTAGAGAGGTTTGGGTAGATATACATGTAAATTCTGTGAGTCTTCAACATGCTGTTCAAGTAAACCTCTACTTTGTCCCACAGTTATAATCCCTGGTATAATTGCTTATGTTTTAAATATTTGTTGAATTTCCTTTTTTGGAGTATTCAACCTTTACAGTCCCATGTGAACATCATTGCATACAGAAATATAAAAGGAGAGAAATTTAGTTTTGAAGAAAGAAACCCTTTCTTAAGAGAAACTGAGAAACTTAGGTTTAAAAAATGAAAAACTTTAGTGTTTTTGATGGTGTTGTTTAAGAATATGATCATGAAGATCAGCAGTTTTAAAAGAAATTTGATAAAATTTTAATTTGTATTACAAGGAAAATTAACTGAAAGCATTCTTCTATGGTGCTTTTATGGGATTTAAGAAAGCTGACTATGCATTTAATGCAGCGCATAATGAAACATGGACCCTTATAATTTACTAAAAAAAAAGAAACACAAAACTTAAACAGAAAGGATTCTTTAGTTTCTATTCTGATCCCTGAATGCTTTTGCTAAGTAATTATTTCAGGCTTATACTTGCAAAAATTTGTTAGAAAATTAGAGCCATTTAATTTTTTTCACTTTTTTTCTTTGTGCACATTTTGCTTTGTCTAGTCTTCTCTTTTAAAGATTTTATAGCTCTGTCAGTTAAGTTTGAGGCATGTTATTCCCTCTACTTTCTTTTGTTTCTCCTCCATCATTTGTTTTAAAAGTGGGTCAGATGACTTTAATTTCATTTTTTGTTTTCTGAAGAGTATTGAATCCAAAATAAGCTCCCTGACATTCACTATTACATATGATCAACAAAATGCAGCTTTTAGAATCCTCATGACTAACTCTATGTATATGGAAAGCTGTACAGGTTCTTTATTAACTTTTTCATGTCTAGTGAAAAAAAACAACATCATTCTGCTCAAACTGTCCCTTTTTCCTGGAATAAAATGGGCAGAATCCCCTAAGGCACAACGCCATTCTCAGCTCTCTTCTTTCATTTGGCCAGGATTGGTCAGGGAAACAACAGAGGACTGTCCTTTGCAGAGCTGAATACATTTGACATGGAGTGTGAGGTGACTGTAACCTTGGCCAGATTCTTGAGGCTTATTTCTTTCTATCATCAGAGATTGTACATCAGAAAAAAGGAGGAAGTGTATCAAGCAGAGTGATCAAAAAGATGAGATTTTGAATCATTTTCTATTGTGTATAAATTCTGTGATCTGGAGAAAGTTAATCAACTTCTTTTAGTTGCAGATTTTTATTTAGGAAAAAGGGATAACACCTAACTTTCAAGAAAACTTTATGACAAGATATTTTAGATGAAGTGCATATCAGAGATTACTTGTTCCATAAATTATAACTCAGGTGTTGAATATTTAAGGTAGATGATACGTAGTATTAGAATTGACTGAGAGTTTTACTTCATCCCAATATCTCCATGTTAGATGATTAAACCTAAAAAAGAAAACATTCTGCCTTCTGTTATAGATTTTAGTTTTGGGTTTTTTCCTTAAAAGGATAGGTCCTCAATTGCCTTTGAAGGATAATTGAAGGATTATTGATAAAGACTATCTGGTCATTGCACAAAAATAAAAACAAACTTTATCATGTTTCTTAATTTCAGATTAATGAGGTTTATTTCATTGTGAAGCTGTAACATTTTGTAAATGATAATAGTATCATTTGTATTTAACCTAGTTTTTTATGTAACCAATTTTATATGAATTAAAAAGAAATGTAGCACCTTTACTTTCATATTTATGATGCAAATTTGGATATAAAAACTGAAGAGAAGTACACAAAAAAATTCCATTTCTCCTGTAAGAGGAAAGAAAATGCTTCAAACACATAAAAGAAGCAGTAGCTCAGAATCTTGAGATGAATTTGAGATTAAGTTTACTGACTCCATTGCAAAAGAGTTACAGGTTTGTTTTAACTAATTTTTAATAATAGGCTACAGGAAAATATTATATGTCAACAGAGTTTTATTTATTTATTGGCACACAATTTTACTCTTCAACTTGATCTAGGGAGAAATTCGTCTTGTTACTTTCACAGGCCCATTGCACCTTCTTCCAAATAAGGTATTGCTAAGATAGGACCTTGCTCACCAGTGTCATCACCATCACCTCAGAGTCCAGTCCCCACAGGCGGGAGGAGGACAAAGAGAAAGACAAAGAGAATCGGTTCAGCATTTTTGGGAATAAGTGAACTACTTCCCTTTGCCTCCTGCCCTTCTCTTTTCACTGAAATTCAAGCATGCAAGCTCAGAATCAACATATTCCCTGTGCCTAATGTTCCTTGATGTGGTTAATTTTTTTTTTTAATTTACAGATCTTTATGACAGTGCATTTTGAAGGTTGTTTCATTTATGAAATCCTGCAATCAAATTTTGGTTTTAAGTGGGCAGGAATGGTAGCAAAATATCTTAGAGTGATAATAAAATTGAAATCAGTAAATTTCTAATTCATATCATACTATAAATAGGCTTAATTTCCAGTAAAAGATGTTATCTCACATGTATATTTGATTTTATCCCATGTTAACATACAATAAAATAGAAGTATTTTTATTAACTCTAGCTTAGACTTAGACTCCCGTCAAAATATAGTGAGTTTGTATATTTAAGTGCTTGTGTGTGAATTTGAGGCTTTAGTATATATGCGTTTTAACATGTAAGTGCTATAATGTTTAGTGGATAAATGAGTTTATTGTATTGATTATTTTGTCACCCTGTTTTTTTTCTAGATGTAGGCAAAGGAAATGAAGAGGTGGAAAGTCACAAATAACTTGCAATTTATTGGTGATTTTCCTTTGGTTATAGAATGAAACCAAGCTGTTGAATTAATTTAGAAATGTGGAAAAGTGGTATTTCTTTTGGATCTAATTGCATATAAACTCATTACTTTGAATTCTTTTTTCATCTTAGAGGTGATTTTCACTTTCCTCTTTTTAATAGAGAATTTCATTTTTCCTTTGACTTTTAGAAATTCATTAACATGAGTGAGAAACTGTGACAGAATTTATAGATATTTCAAAGATAGAAATATATCTTTGACCTCAAGAAATTTGTATTCAGAGGCAACTAAGACTGATGCATAAAAAACATATGCTATAAGGAATATTTATGATGAGCACTTTAAAGAGCATAGACAAAATATCACAGTAATTGATGAGGAAAAGATTACCATGTCATCAATTTTGCTTTTGTAGAAATTCTTCTGCCCTGTTTCTTCAGTCATGGCATTCTTTGCTCATTCGGGCCATCACTATCTCTCCTGAGTTACTGTTCTAGTTCATGTTACTTCACCTTTGTTTCTTCCTCCTACTGAACTAATCTATCCCCCACATTCTCAATAGCATATTTTTTTAAAAGATTCATCTGCTTAAAAATATTGAAGACCTCTCATCTTTATGACATTAAGAACATGCTCCTTGGCTTTCCACAAATGTATCTTCTCCATCCAAGTATACTGTGTTTATTGCATTTTTCAAGCATCCAGTATTATTCACTTTTTCCCCTAAAAAAACATCCAGTTCCTAATTTCATCCATTTTCTGTGCCTTGTGATTAGAATATCCTTCCCTTGTGGCCCCTTCCTGGAAAAATACTTATTTTTAAAGAGGCCACTGAAATTTCACCTCAGACATCTAAGTTTCAAACTTCCTAAATCAGAATTGATAACTTCATTATTAAGCATTGAATCAGATTGATCACATTTATTACTCTTTGAATTATTTTGGAGTTATTTAGATAAATTTTTATCTGTCTCTCTATATGTGAACTCCTGGAACTCAAACGGCAGTGTATTGCTTAGGAAAGCGTCCCCATGTTTTATACCTGTTGGAACTAAAAACCACTTGATGGTAATAAGGAGTGTGGTTGTATATAGATTCAGCCTACTTTCATAATGAAGAATCAATTATAATTTGATTGTTTCTTGAAAAAAGTGGATCATCATTTGGTCATTGACATAAGTGGCACTTAACTTTAGTGTCCTATTTCAAAGAATATTTAATCTTTCTACCATGATGGTAATTAGATTTAGTTTGAAAAGTAGCTAGCTCAATAAAAATGAGGTTTTCCTACAGATTTCATTAAAACTGGTATTAAATATTACTACTGCTTTTGCTATTATTGCTACTGCTGTTACCTCTGACAATACAACAACTAATAGCAAAAGTGCTCTATATTAACCCTGAACTATAGAGGTGTACTTTTGGATCTTATCTGAGTCTTTGAGCAGCTGAAGGAGTTATTAGATAATTAGTATGGTCATCCTTTTGTCTCATGTTTGATCATAGAGTAACTGCAGCTCGTCCATCTCCTCTACTCCATATTGCAGCTACACTGGATGCCATACATTTTTAATAATTTGCCTCTTAGGTCTCTGAACCTTTGCAGTTCTGCTTCCACTGCTTGAAAAGCTGTTCCACTATTCCTGGACGTCTATGCAGTTTCATCACTGAGGACAAATATTCAAACGCTGTTAAACTCTAGAAGTCTCGCTAGCCTCTGAAGATCTGTGTGGGAGGCATGCTGTTTGATCCTTTGGCAGCCTCTTCCTTCTACCATGGTTTTTGTCAAAACAAAATAGATTTGGCTCTTTTCTCAGTTGTTTATACCTTGAGGTCAGGAATCCCCATTATGATTAGTAGTGATACAAGCAGCAGCAGCATTAGTCGATTTAACAGTCATCGCGTTTGTTTTCCCAGCTTGTTAATGTGGCACCTGGACTCTGCAGGCCTGGCATTTGCGTGTCTAAATGAATGAAGGAGTAAAGTAGCATCTTTTTAATAGTTATATTATCTCCATTTAAGGGGAGAAATCTGAAGTGGAGATACTTGATACTCTTTCTTTGCAGAGAGATAAGCTGAACTTGGGATCTAGACTCCAATGAATGCTAAATCTGTTTTCTTCCATTTAATTGGATTTTTTTTATTGAGATAAGTGTAGATTCATGTATTGTATTAGAGTTTTTCGAAGAAACAGAACCAATAGAACAAGGATAGATGAATAAATGGATGGATCGATACAGATATATCTAGAAGGAGATTTATTGCCAAGTACTGGCTCACACCATTATGAAAGCTGAGAAGCCCCAAGATCTGTATACTGCAGCCTGGAGACAAGAGAGCCAGTGGTGGTGTTTGAAGTCCTGAGATCCAGAAGCCAAAGCGGTAGATTCCAGTCCAAGTTGAAGGCCTAAGAACAAGGAATCCCCGGGGCAGGAGATGAACAAGATCACCTAAATCAGAAGTGAATTCAACCTTTGTCTGTCTTTTTCTTTTCAGGTCCTCAAAGGATTGGGTTATGCCCACCCACATTAAGGGGGACCATTTACTTTACTCAGGCTACCATTTTACGTGCTAATCCCTTCTGGAAACACCCTTGAAAACACACCCAGAATAATCTTTAACTAGCCATCTGGGCATCCCTTGGCCCTGTCAAGTTCACATGTAAAATTAATTATCATGCATGTAAGAAATTATACAGAGAAATTCCTTGTACAAGTTTGTTCAGTTTACCTTGGTGGTAAGATTTTGAAAAATTAGGTATAATGTCACATACTGACATTAATGCATCTCTCCTATTCAAATGTATCCCAGGTCTGTATACTCACTTTTGTGAGTTCTATACAATTTTATCACCTATTTAGGTTTCTGTATCAACCAGTGTAGTCAAGATACTGAACAGTTCCAAAACCACAAGGATCCCTTATGTTGTCCTTTTATATCCATGACAACTTCCCTTCCTGCTATCCTCAGTCTCTTAACTCCTGGCAATCACTAATCTGCCTTCCATTTCTGTATTTTTTTTTATTAAAAAAATGCAGTCTAAATGGAATTATACAGCATGTAATCTTTACATTTCTCCGATGTAAAGTTTTGTGATAATCTTTATTAATAATTACTTTCTTCTGTGCATGTGATCCTTATTATAAATCAAGAGACTGTCCATCCTATTTGGATACTTCTCCCTTCCATGAAGGTTGGCATTCAAAAAATATTAATCTAAATGAATGAATAAATTATTTTTGTACTTAAAATTATAGAACTTTTTACTCTGGGCTTAGAGTAAAAATTAGCACCATTTCATGTTTTATAATGACCACTTATGACATTTTTTTTTTTTTAGGAGAGCAAGGTACAGGCTTTTATTTAGAGGTAAAGTGAAAGGAAAGAGCTCCTGACTTACACCAGGAGGGGACAAGAGAGTCGCCACATATATTTTATAAAGGAAAATTTTTCTTTCTTGATCTCCTTTACTCATTTGCCCCCTCTGTCCCACCTTCTAGCAACACAATCTTTTCTTTGTATCTATATCTGGGTTTTGGTTGCTTTTGGTTTTTTTTTTTTTGATTTTTAGATTTCACATATATTTTATGGCTGAGTAGTATTCCATTACATATATAATTATATGTATTACTGGCATTCAAAGTGCACACATACACCACCCCCCCCACAACTTCTTTATCCATTCATCCTTTGATGGACATTTAGGTTGCTTCCGTATCTTGGCTATTATAAATAATGATGCAACTAACATAGTGGTGCATGTCTTTTTAAATTAGTATTTTCATTTTCTTCAGGTAGATACTAATATTAGAATTGCTAGATCTTATGGTAGCTTATTTTTAGTTTTTTAAGGAACTTCCATACTGCTTTCTACAGTAGCCGCACCAATGTACATTCTCACCAAGGGTGCCGGAGGGCTTCCTTTTCTCTGCATCCTCCCCAACACTTGTTATTTCTTGTCTTTTTTTTGTTAATAGCCATTCTGACAGGTAAAGATAATATCTCATTCTGGTTTTGATTTATATTTCCCTGATGTTTAGTGAGATTGGGCATCTTTTCACGTGCCTGTTGGCTATCTGTATGCCTTCTTTTGAAAAATGTCTATCAGATCCTCTGCCCATTTTTTAATTGGACAGTTTGTTTTTGATATGGAGCTGTGTGATTGTATCCCTTTTGATAGTATCCCCTTCTTTGAGATATGATTTGCAAATATATTTTCCCATTCAGTAGGCTGGCTTTTTGTCGAGTTCTTGGTTTTCTTCACTGTGCAGAAGCTTTTTTATTTGATGTAGTCCCATTTATTTATTTTACTTTTGTTTCCCTCATCTTTGGAATCAGATCAAAAAAACCATTGCTAAGATCAATGTCAAGCTTATTGCTTAATGTTTTCTTCTAGAAGTTTTATGGTTTCAGGTCTTACATTCAAGAGTTTAATCCATTTGAGTTAATTTTTTGGGTATGGCTTAGGAGAGTGCCTCAGTTTCATTATTTAGCATGTGGCTCTCCAGTTTTCTCAACACCATTTATTTAAGAGACTGTCCTTTCTGTATTGTATAATATTGTCTTCTTTGCCAAAATTAATGGACCATATAAGCAGGTTTATTGCTGGGCTCTCTTTTCTGTTCCATTGGTCCCTGGTCTGTTTTTGTGCCAATACCGTAACATTTTTATTACTCTGTAGTATAGTTTGAAATCAGAAAGCATGATACCTCTAGCTTTCTTCTTCTTTTTCAAGATCATTTTGGCTATTCAGGGTCTTCTGTAGTTCCATACAAATTTGAGGATTACTCTAGTTCTGTGAAAAATTAAATCAGTATTTTGGTGGACATCCCACTGAATCTGTAGATGCTGTGTGTAATATGGACATTTTTAACAATACTGATTCTTCTGGTCCATACACAGGGAATATCTTTCCATTTATTTGTCTGTTCTTCAGTTTTCATTTTTGGATTCCTAGAGTTCACAGTTTACAGGTCTTTCACCTCCTAGGTTAATTTTATTCCTAGGTAATTTATTCTTTTTGATGCAATTATAAGTGGGATTGTTTCCTTGACTTCTCTTTCTGACATTTTATTATTAATATATAGAAAAACAACAGATATTTGTATATCAATTCTTTATCTGGTAACTTTATTGAATTCATTTATTAGTTCTAACAGTTTTTTTGTGGAGTCTTTAGAGTGTTCTCTTATAGTATCATGTCACCTACAAATAGTGACAGTTTTACTTCTTTCTTTCCGTGTGTTTAGTTTTCTTGTCTAATTGCTGCATTAAGATTTCCAAAGCTATGTTGAATATACGTGTGGAGAGTGGGCCTCCTTGTCTTGTTTCTGATCCGAGCGAAAAAGCTGTCATCTTTTCCCCTTGAGTGTGACATTAGTTGTGGGTTTGTTATATATGGCCTCATTATGATGAGGTGTATTTCCTATATACCCACTTGGTTGAGAGTTTTTAACATGAAATGGATATTGAATTTTGTCAAATGCTTATTCTGCATCTGTTGAATAATCGTATATTTTTTCTTTCATTTTGTTAATGCAGTGTATCATGCTGATAGAATGCAGATGTTGAACCATCCTTGCATACCTAGAATAAATCCCACTTGATCATGGTGTATATCCCTTTAATGTGTTGTTGAATTCAGTTTGATAATATTTGTTGGTGATGTTTGCATCTATGTTCATGAGGGATATTGGCTTATAAGTTTCCATATTTGTGGTGTCCTTGTTTGGTTTTGTTTTCAGGGTAATGATGGCCTTGTAAAATTAGTTTGGAAGCATTTCATCCGTTTTGATTTTTTCGAAATTTGAGAATGAAAAGTATTAAATCTTCTTTGAATGTTTCATAAAGTTCACCAGTGAAGCCATCTGGCTCTGGAAATTTGTTGGGAGATTTTTTATTATGATTGAATCTCCTTAGCAGTAATTGGTCTATTCAGATTTTTTAATTTTTAATTTTTTCAGTCTTGGAAGAGTCCATGTTCCTAGAAATTTATCCATTTCTTCTAGGTTGTCCAGCAAGTTGGTGGATAATTATTCACAGTAGTCTCTTATGGTCCTTTGTATTTCTGTGGTATCATTTGTAATTTTTTTTTCATTTCTGGTTTTATTTATTTGAGTTCTTTCACTTTTCTTGGTGATTCTAGCTAAAGATTTTGTTTAGCAACTTAAATCTGAACACATTCCAAAACTCTACATTTTAACTTCCTCCCTATATTTTATGTTTTTGTTGTCACATTTTTATATTTTATTTGTCCCTTAGTTAATTATTGTGGTTTTTGTTAACTTTACTACTTTTGTCTTTTGACCTTCATGATTTTACTACTTTACATGTCTTTACTACTTATGTGATTAATCCACCAACTTTACTGTATATTTCCTTTATCCAGTAAGATTTTTACTTTTGTTTGCTTTCTTATGATTAATTAGTATCATTGCTCTTCAGCTTAAAGAAGCATCTTTAGCATTTCTTGTAAGGCTGATTTTGTGGTAACAAACTCTTTTAGCTTTTGTTTGTCTGGAATACTGTTTTTCCTTCAATTTCAAATACTAAACTTGCTGAGTATTCTTGGTTGGAAATTTTTTCCCTTCAGTGCTTCAAATATGTCACAATTTTACTCATTATCTCTTCAAATATGTTTTCTGCCCCTTTCTCTCTGTCTCTTCTCCTTGTGGGGCTCCTATAATGCAAATGTTATTCCACTTGCTGTTGTCCTTTAGGTCCTTTCAATAAGATTTATTTTTTTAAATTACTTTTTTCTTTTTGCTGCTCTGTTTGGGTAAGTTGCATTGCTTTGTATTCCAGGTCAGTAATCCTTTCTTCTGTTTAATCAGTTTTCTTTTCAACCCCTCTAGTGTATTTTCTCAGTTTAGTTATTGTATTCTTCAGAGCTGTTACTTCTGTTTGGTACTTACTTGAATTTCGTATGTCTTTGTTGAAGTTTCACTATATTTTTCTCTAGAGCTCTGTGAGCTATTTATGACCATTACTTTGAATATGTTATGAGGTATAATACTTATTTCCATGTTATTATGGTCCTTTTCTGAGGTTTTGTCTTGTTCTTTTGTTTGGAACATATTTCTTGTTTCCTCATTTGCTTAACACTTCTTTTGTTTCTATGTATTAGGTGAAAGAACTATCTTACTTTTAAAGGAGTAGACTTGTGTAGGTAATGAATATTCTTGTTCAACTTTGCCTGGGCTTTTAGTTGTTTCTCAAACTTTTGTAATTGTCCAAACTTCCTGATTTATTCTTGATATGTCTCTGCTCTTGAAAGTGTGCCAAAACCTGTCAGTGTTCCAAGGAGAACAATTTCATTTACTACCTAGCTTCAGGCTGATTGAAAGCCAGGTCCTTAGGCAGCAACTTTTAAAGCATACAAATATATGCAATCCTAAGGGGCTGCAGTCATAATTCCTACTGGTCTCTAGACCAGGAGATCTGGAGGTACTCCTTGGGTGACAGTTGCAAAAATTGGGACTCCATACCCCAAGCTCCTTTCTTGGATGTCTTACTGAGCTGTAGTGAGAGCAAGGGGGTGTGCAAAGATGGTGTCTCCTTGCTTATCTTCCCTAGGAATGCCTCCTTAGCCTGTAGATGTGTGAGAAACTTGAAACCTGTCTCTCAGTCTGAAGCTCCTGGCTAAGGATATAGGCCTTTTTCACATGGAGACTAGGATTGTTTTTCAGTCTCCTATCTGTCCAGTGCCCTGGGGATGGTGGCCTGCTAAGAACTGTTTTCTGATTGTTCCATTCCTGTGGAGCTCAGGAACACCAGCTCTCTTGACCAACAGGGCCAAGTGATCAAGGGGAAGCCCCAATGTGGATTGTGCACCTCTGCTGGCTTTAGTTGGGCAGCTGGGGCCTATAGGGGTGGACAGACTTGCAGGCTTCAGAAAGGCAGTGGGAAAATATGTTGATTGCACATGCCCATGGGCTTCTGGAATGCAGTGGGAGAATACCATGACTACTTACTTTGCACCAGTGTTAGCAAGGTGGCAAGAGGGTGCTTTGTCTGAGTTCACCCACCTGAGCTAGCAGGGTGGGTAGAAAATGCCAAATTGGTGTCTTCCAGTGCCTCTGTTTCTGGAGAGAGTTTAAGCTGTCCCTTGGCCTCCAGCAGATGCTTTTAGATCAGCAAATGGATTTCCTTCACATATAATCTAGGTGCTTTTCAACCTGCTTCTTTTTCGATGTGTCTCTGTATAAGACTGTATGTGGGCTTTTTAAAAGGGGAATTTCAGTTTCCCATAGCACTTTTTGTACCTTATATGTTGTGTTTTGTGGGCTTGTCTCTCTGGTGCAGATCTCAGAGATTGGGGTGTCCTATGTGGGGCACCAACACCTTACTCCTCCAGGAGGAGCTCTGGACTGGTGAAATTCCCCTCTACGGCATTGCACTACAATTGGGGTTTTTGCAAGATTGTGTCTCTGCCTATCCTACCCATCTTGATGTGTTCTTTTTATCCTTTATGGTGAAGAGGTGGTTCACCTAGTTTTCAGATATTTTTGGATGGAAATGATCCTTAGTGGTAGATTTAATCTTCCCATGGGAGGAGGTGAATGCAGGATCTTCCTATGCTGGCATCTTGTGGAAGCTCTCCCTAATCTTAATATTTTTATTTAAAAATCCCTTGGTTAAGTTACAGCCTATTACACAAAAATCTTTCATTATTATTACTATCATTGCTACTATTATTGCTATTGTTGTATTAACCATTAAGGATGTTCTAGCTAGGAATTACTATCTTTTATTTACAAAGAATGGATA
Source organism: Manis javanica (assembly GCF_040802235.1). Lineage (NCBI taxonomy): Eukaryota > Metazoa > Chordata > Mammalia > Pholidota > Manidae > Manis > Manis javanica. The sequence continues at coordinate 104,515,307 of NC_133158.1, forward strand.
GTCTGCTAATTTAAATTTATGTGAAAAGTAATGTGGGGAGAAGTAAAGAGCTTAGTATCTGGGTATTTTCAGGACCAGACACTTTTCTTTCCACCCTCTCTGTAACGAGTTTCTCCCTTTGCCTATCTGCTCTGGTTATCTCACTGACTGGATTCCTCAGCTTCCATTGGCCTGTCACATGCCAATTCCAACCCAGTATCTCTGTCATGTTCTTTTTATTTGACTTCTTCCACTATCAGCTGGGCTTAAAATTCACAGACTTCTGGTCAACTACTGGAGGAGCTCCTTTCTCATCAAATTTTCACCACTAGTTGAGCTGCTATGGCAGGAGAAATGGGCTTATGTGATGCAGGACACACTTGTGCTTTCTCTGCTAGGGTGTGCTTGTGGATGTATTTCTGCAGATGGGATTATAGGCACCTGAAGGCAGCTCTGAAGACTGAATAAAGGTTAGTTTCTAGTTGTTTATTGCTATTTTCTTGTAAGTTCATATCAGCTCATTGCTTTACATCTGAGAAGAGATCTATTACTCCATATATGTAGTTAATTATAGAAATTCATAGAAGGAAATTAATTTACCTTGCAGTGTATGGAACCTATATGAAGTCTTCAAATTTACTTTAATGTGTCTACATTTATTTAAAGGAAAATATTAAGTGGGGTTTAACATTTCACTCATAGATTAACTATCTTACAGGAATCCTTCAAAGGCTTTCTAATATGAGAAGGGTAAGATGTGAGGACACTTTCTTTAAATGAGATAGAGTGTTGTTTGCAGTCAGTCAACACATTTACTATAGATGAGACAAAAGATGCATGAAGGTATGGAAGTTGAAGTACACGTTGTGTTACTGGTGCTCGAATATCAGAAGATGCTTTGCATGATCATGACATGCACAAAAGAATCTTAAAACATTGTAGAAGGGGACCTTGGTGATATGGAAGGAAAACCAAAGAATACGTTGCTTATACCTATTTTCTCTTTTGACTTAAGAGCTCATTTTATATATATGAGGGCCTATTTGTAAACCAGGAGATGTATACAATTACACATTTTGCATTCTACCTGTAAGGAAACATAATTGGCAGAATTGTATGCACAAGGTAGACAGGTTCTCAAAATGTATTATATCTTAATATGGTCAGGGGAGCCTTTTGTCATCTTCCTCCACTGCTTCATTTGTACGTAATATAAGGCTTGGGAATCATAGTGTTGATTCTGAGGTGCTGCAAGGATCAGGACCATCCAAGAACAATGTAGGTGGCTTTATTGTAGTAAAATGTCACCACCTCAGAAACTGTAATTAGATATTTTGAAAGATTTTCAATAACAAGATGTGTTACACTCATTGTGGTGGTGCTTAAATGTAAGTCCTAAATGAAATGGACAGTTAATTTAACTAGAATATGTGAGTAGAACAATTTTATTTCTGTTAAAGCTTCACAATTTATGCTTCAAGATGTCCCCAGTTGAAATGTGTGCATGTGCATGTGTAATTTTCTTCCTACTTCTAGTCTTTACAGTTTTATTCAATGTGCTTATGTCTTACTAATTGTTTTTAAATTTCAATGATTTCCAATGATTTTATTCTTTATATTTTTTTCAAAATAATAAATCAATCCATTTCTTTAATAAAATGATATTTACCGTTTTGGACACATCTAGAATTATAACATGTCTTCCCAGAAAGATGGCAAGAATTACATAAGAATTTAGGTTGTCTCTAAGATTTAGATCATGTATTGTTGTTTTTCCCCTTAATTATCCATTTCTTCATAATCACTAGCATTAGAAAGGAAATTTCAGGTTTGAAAAGAATCAAAGCATCCTTTCCATATAGTTGAGGATTTTTGTTCACTTTTATTTACCCCTTTGGATCCCCTTAACACTCTTCTGCACCCTGCTCTTGTCCCAGAAACTAACTTGTATTTGGCCAGTGATCAATAATTGTATGCTGTTAGTTGCCAGACTAACTTGAGAATAGCCAATGAGGAGCCCTGTCAAGAGATCATAAAGAATGATGTCTGGGTATTTATTCCCCTGACTTCCCCCCTGAGATTGTCCTGCCCTAATGTGCTGTTTCTGTAAAGGCACTTCAGTCCACACAACTGTCTCTTCTCCTGAATTCCAGTAACATCTCCTCATATATAGGGGGAAACAGCAGTTCTGCAGCTAGCCCTGGCCTCTGAACTCTCCCTTATGGTTCCCCTAGACATCACACACAACTTTGTTATTAGTCTCTTTGTAAATAATGTGGTATCTTAATTTGAATATATATATACCTTCTGTATCCTGTGGGACTATGTGGAGATACAGTATTCTGGGAGCACAGACAGAACTTGGAATCCAGTGAGACAGGAAATTGTGAGGTTATTGCATAAGGTGCTAAGAACACATCCCAGTTGGTTTCTGGCCTGAGAATTCAGACAAGAGTCTTCCATTTGGCTTTACATTGGTCTTTGGAAGGCTGAAATGATGATGTGCTTTCACATCGTTTCTGGCAAACCTGCTCTTGTATATGATCAATAATTGTATCATCACATAAAGACTCAATATAACTAAGAGTGATATGTTAGGAATTAGTCTTGTCATCAAATATATCCTTACTATCTGACTATCACCTTTCAAATGTATGTAAACTCTCTAATTTATCTTGAAATAAATGTGTCCTCACTTATTCTATATGTTGAAATTCTGTAAAGTGACATAGACCTATAATTGTAGTTTAGCAAGAACAGGACATTGTATTACATAATAATAAAAGGTTTTTAATTTGTATATGAAATTAATAGCTTTCAAATAAACATGATACAGATAAGCAGTCACAAATATTAAGAAAGTACATTACCTAGATCACTTTAAGAGGAGCATTACATCCTTTTTAAGCCAAGCAAATGTCAATAAAAATTTAAATAATGCAGAGCCAGAATAACATAAATTATGCCAAAGTTATGATTTGTATTGGATTAATGTACTGATATCCATGATATCAAATAAAATCATCTTCAACAATTATACTTAAATGTATGTAATTGTATTTAGGAACTGCACATTTTCAAGAAAAATTGTGTTGGAATTTCACATTTTGAGTCTGAATTAAAAACAGAGGGTCAATGTTGTTGTCTCAAACTTTATTATGAGAGGAAAGCTCCAAATCACGTATAATGACCCCCATAAGCAATCATGTTGCATACAGCCAAATTTTGGATAGTCTTACATCCCAGAGGTTCATTTTGTGACTGTTTTTCTTCCATGATTGGCTTTGTAGAGTCATTTTTTATTTAGTTGAGATATCACTGACACATAACATTATGTAAGTTTAGTGTGTACATGTGTTGATTTGTTATATTTATATATTGAAATTTGATTACAACCATAATTAGCTAACACCTCTATCATTTCACATAAGTATCATTTCTTTTTTATGGTGTGAACAATTAAGATCTAGTCTCTTAGCAACTTTGAAGTTTATAGTATCATTGACTATAATCACTGTGCTGTCATTAGATCTCTAGAACTTACATTTTTAACAATCAGTGTTTGGCAAAACTGTTTTCTGAGCACATCCATTGACAGCCATATTTATAGGTCATGTTTTTTAGGCTTCAGGGACATAGGTTTACAATTTGGCTAGCTAGTCATATTATGGCAATCTTTTGTGAGTTTTTTTATTTGTTCTGTTTTGCTTTTTAGCAAAAACTGTCCATTGGAAACCTTTCACTCAAAACAAGTATTTTAGAATGAGAGAAGTTAAGCCTTTCAAGAAAATAGAATCTTTATTTGAAAATACAGCAAAACATTCCCTAATAGAAGTATTTGGGAACAATTTCTTTTAATAGAGAAGCCTACCTTTTATGGTAATTATGTTTTCTGAGAAACTTTCCCTAACCGAATTTTGTCATTCTCAAAGTTATGATGCAATTTAGTGTATAACTGCTTATTTTGGTCAGAAAACTTCTATGTACTTTTTCTCTCCCTGATATATCTATCCCATCTGCTGGCTATTAGTGGCAATCAAACTTACAGTAAAGAATCACATTAAACATCCTTTTTTTCCTGTTAGTTCCCTGAGATTCTTTCCCTACAGATATAATGCAGCAAGACTGAATATATCTCTGAACATTCTTTTCTAACTGAAACTAGGTGCCTATGAAGAATGAGTTTGTTTGAAACTGTGGTCTGAACATGGATGCCCATAACATCCAAAACAACTGTTTTCTGCTTTCTCTTCTTTCTTCTCTGTTTATGCTGTGCAGTTACTGTTGCCCTCCCTGATCCTATTGCATCCTTCACTGAGAGCTGTCACTGCTCTTCAGATGGCGTATTTAAGCTGTCTGCTAGGTGTTTCTGAAAGCTGATTATATTTCAATGGTAAACATGCTAATATTCTTTTTTTTCTTTTGAGTTTATAACTGTATCCCCTGTGTGCCTTAAATTTCAACTCCTAGTTTAAAAATAGCCATCCTATTTACTTATTTTATCCAAGAAACCACATTTTGACACAAAGAATAAACACGGAAAAGCCTGCAAACATCAATGCAGTAACTCCAACACCCACAAAACCGGCGGGTGGGGATGTGAGGGAGTGTGAACTGAGGCTGACCTCCAGCACTTCCTACTCAAGGTCTGAGCAGCCCAGCTGCAGTCTCTGGGAGGTCGTTGGAAATGCAGAACCTCAGTTCACACTCCAGAGATAGTTTTATATCCCCCACTGTGTTTGTCAATTGCATGAGAAGAGATCCAGTGCCTCATGGTGCTACAAATTGTATATTTGATCCCAGCGTTGTGACTAACTGAGTAGGTGGAATATTGAAAAAAAAAATCACAACTTCAAAATTGGAATGTATTGATAATAATGAAGTTCAAATTTTCACTGTCAAACTTAGACACAATTGTACATTTGAAGCTAACTTACAGAGAAACCAAATTGTTTTAAAAGCATACAAACAACAAAGAAAACAATTAACTAAATCAAAAAGAAAATGTGCTTAGGAAAGAGATGAAAATAATATGACCTTAAAAATTCTCCAAGAAGGGGGTAATGTAAAGACAGTTTGCTGGCCATTTTTTGTTACCTGAAAGGTAAATAATATTCTCAGTCATTAAATATAACTTTTCTAGATAAACTCTAACTTAAAATATAAAGTATATTTCAAGAAATTGAGATTTGCTTGGATGAAAATATATTTAATGTGGCTTAATGAATTTTACTTCATAGTTTTTAAATATGTTTTTAGAATGAATTAATACAGTGTTTTGCTTTGAACTTTGAAAATCATGTTTATTAAAAGGTAGCTTTCTGCAGGTATAGTAGATATGGCTTTATTTGAAGTCTTATGTGTAGATGTAAATGAACAGTTCAAAGACAATTCTCAAAGATTTAATTATAAATATTTAAGAAAATTCAAATTAAACACTTCCAATTGGTAAAATTTCCACAGGGACATTAATCATAATCAGTGAATAATGAAAAATATTGGGGCATATTAGAAGCATAATTGTTGACTTCTAATTGAGTTTTATGTTTTTCTAAGCATTGATCTTCACCACTAAAAAGAAATTAGTTCACTAACTTTCTCTAGATAGATTTTATAAACAGTTAATTAGTTAAACGTGATCACTATCTTGAAGTAGTAATGTTTTGCATTTTTTGAGAAATATAAAGTCAATTCAGGTTATGTTTGTGTTTCAGAAAGTGAAGTGTGCATGAGTGCTAAAATGAGAATTCAACTTAATTGTTAAATAATATACATCAAAGAATAGATTCCTTCAAGGCTTGTATGCTCTAGTTTAATGATTTCGTTTGGGGATGCGTTTTTGGTCCAAACCTCATGAGTGACTTCCTAGTCATAGGAAAAAGTATTGAATGCACACATATATACATAAGACTGTTGATAAAATTGAAGCACTAGTGTAGCTAATTATTGATTATGTTAAGTATATAAAATATTCTAGAAGTTGTTAAAAGTCACATAGCTATTTACCTGTCCATTATCCACTGATCAACTATTTATCTGACTGAAAACACAGCTTACTTCACCTTTAAAAAAAGATAGAAAAGCAAAGGAAAAGCCATGTGGACAAAAACAATAAAAAAATAAACATGGGCAAGTGCCAGTTCAAAAACTAAATATGCAATAAAAATTAAAAATGAAACTAAATGAGTAAGTTCTTTAAGAGAGAAAGGCCGATTTAGAGTTTTCAAATAAGCCTATTGCTATAAAGAATAAAGTAGTGTATACCTATGAAAATATAAATAAAACCAATGGAATGTGAGTGTTTTAAGAAAAATACCATTAAATAAGAAAATATCAAATTCTTGAGTATTGCCTATTAAAGAAATTGTGTTAGTTATCCTGTTTCATATTTCACACAACTTGTGTGAAATATGAAACAGGATAACTAACACGATCTTTTCTTTATATTGATAATCTAGCACTGTATCTACAGTGGAACTCAAGGGTGGGCTGTTGCATATTGCAATTTCCCATCAGAAATTCACAGCTGTACTTTTTAAAATAAATGGGCAATGAGAGGCAAGAGAGAAGAAACTAATGAGGCAGATAGGTATCAAAGGAAATATGAGCAGAACATCTGTTTATGAGAAAGAGAAAAGTCCTTAATTATCCAATGGGAATATCCATGGAGATTCTTTATTTCCTTTTGCATTTTGTCTTTGCTGTACATAAAGTCCCTTACCTATTACTGTTAATTTTATTTAATACATTTGATAGCAATGCCCCATATTCTTATTAACAAGGGTGCTTGCCAAGTTATTCCAATGTTCTTTTTCTCATACAGTATAGAAAAAATGTTGACTTTAAATGTTTTAATGCTCTCCTTTTTACTTTTTACTTTCCCAAGGACTTAGAGTGAATTTCCTTTCATATTTTCACTGGACCCAATTTTAATGATTTCCTATAGTACATATAATATGGCAGCACTCAATTTGCATGGTAGTCCAGGATCATAAAAACAGTGCAGACTGAAACTGTGTAAACAAGTCACTGGCAAAGTTATGATCCTTCTGTGACATTTAAAATTTTTTGTAAAACAACTTATTCATAAGTTTGGAGAGATACTAAAAAACAGTAAAAGTAATATTTAGTACACTATAGTTTAAAATATTAGGCATATTGAGAATTAAAGTGATTTATTTCTTTGAAAAATAGTTATCCAGAGTTATTTGAACAGTACTTGCCTTTTCATTGTTTGATTTATGGTTAGTATCAGAAGTGAGCATCTTTTCTAAGCCTTGGTGGATTGTCATATTTCTTCTAAGTTTGGAGCAGCTTCCAGCACTTTATTCTTTGCTCTTTCCATATCATGAAATATCTCTGCGTTCCTTTAATGGGAAGTTTTTGTTGGCATCATTTCCTTTGGAATATATTCATCCTTTTTGTCAAAATCAGTTTCTTCATTTATGCCCATTTTGCCTTAACTGTTTCTCTGGCTTCATATGTAGAGCCTCCGCACTGGCACCAATAAGAGCATTCTCATGTCAGTTATTTATTTGTCTACTACATTTACCTTTGACTTAAATTTCACTTCCTGCATCATCACCTTTAGTTGGTTCCTTAAATTTTCATTTTTGTTAGTTAATTCCCTCATTCATTATCCATTTTTGTTAAATGCCAGGTGTGTTTATCACTAGGAGACAAGGAGGAAATACAATCACTGGATTTGGTTGTACTTTTGGTGCATGACCTGAATAAATTGGCAGTGATTAATCACCAACAGACTATGAAAGAAATGGCATTATTGGTCATTGGTCATGATGAACAGCTGTTATTTGCATAGTAATTTATTAACTGTTGAGCTAGCCGCCAAGTTGTACTTAACGCAATTACAATATATAATTATATGGTAGTAACAATATATGAACCATGTTGTGGGGGCTAATATTTAACTAAGCTGTGGTCACCTAAATTTGTATACCTTGGGAATATACAAAATGAGGTTTACTTGTGTTTTTATTTTGTTATGAATATTGATTATTTTATTATTTGCTTGCACATATGTGTAAAATTACCCATTTTTAACAATGAGATGTCATATGTAACCTCTCATATGTTTTCTATCTTAAATTAAACTTTCTGTATTTTAAACTGCATATAGATTTCAATAGATCGTCCTGTTTACAGTGCACTAACTTGGACATATAATAGGTACCTGTTAAGCAAATAGCAAAAAGCCTGCCTGGCTGTTTGAAGCATGCCAAGGCCCACATCTGTAAGGAAGAGTCTGCTGCTGTATAGGTCCAGAAACTGTTACACCAGATACTCATTGTTTACTAGACTTCTGGGGTTGATGCATTCTAACCAAAAGAGCAAGAAAGCAGCTGATATGCTAAATAAAAAGTTTAAATTGATGATCACAAATATAACCATGAACTGGATGGAAATTGTCACAGTGCCTTTACAATACATTCTTTCCCAAATAGCAATCCCAATCCTACTTTCATTGGGTCACTTTGTGGTCTTGGACCAAGAGCTGGAATTAAAGAGCTCTGCCTTCAAAGATGGGTACACGTTCCCATTGCCTAGGCCAATTGAGAGGCAATACACCTAATACCTAGAAGCACATATTCTAGAGTAGTGTGTCCCAATATGGTAGTTGTTAGCTACATATTCAAAATGTGGCTAGTCCAAATTGAGATGTGTTCTAAGTATAAAATACACACTGAATTTTGAAGACTACTATGGAAAAATAATATAAAACTCAATAATTTTGGCATTGATCGTATGTTGAAATGTCATTTAGAAATATTGGTTTAAATAAAATATGTTACTAATAATTATTCCAACTCCTTTTTATTTTCTTCAGTGTGGCTACAGAAAGCTTAAAATTGCGTTATGTGGCTCACACTGTATTATTAGGCAGCCCTGCTATACAACCATAATGCTTAGGTCCAAATCCCAGCTTCCCAATACTTGTGTGATACTGGGCATTGGCTCTTACCCCATTGTTCCTCAGTTTTCTTATCTGTCAAATAGAGAAAATAACAACTTCTAGAATGTAAGGTTAAAGCTAAGTTTAAATACATTAAATAATAAGTATTATCACTTAGATAATTGCCTGATACTCAGTTAGGCACTGTATGTTCCTTTTTATTTTTGAGTGTTGACCAATATAGGACATGCATTAAATATATTCTATCTCTTAAACTCCTTTTGTATTTTTCTTTTCTTCTAGTAAACATTATTTATCTTCCCAGACATATTGCCATATAATTGGATCATATTACACTTCCTTTACATCAGCCAAATCAAAGCATGTTTTCCTAAGAATACACATAGGACTGTTGACAGAGATTCGAAACACAGCCCCATTTCATCACCAACTTGTTTATATTTCATCACAAACATATTTACAACCTATATTTTTTTGGTTTGACCTTTATAAATGGGTAATTCTATCTGTGTGTACGCACGTATTTTAATTATTACTTTGTTCACCAAAGGGTGGATTTTTTCCTCATTTCTCTATTTGTGGCCAAACAATGGGGGCTCTTTTCTCAGCTAACTAAGATATGATTATATTATTTAGTATAAAAAGTAATTCAGAACCCCCATTCAACATAAAATTAAATTATAATATGTAAGTATTAAGTGGAATTTCATATGTAAAGATTAAGGTTAATACTAGTAGGGGCCCTAGGATTCCTATTACAGAGCCAAATAAATATACATGTTCTATAAACCACATAGGTTTATAGATTACAGCTTATAGGTTCACTGATGGATGAATTTAACTTTTAGATATATTTTTGAGAAATCATTTTTGGTATGGAAATAATTTCTAAATATAGTTGGATTAACTAGACATCTGTAGTAAGTGAAGGATAAATTACATGCATTTCTGCTTTGCTAATATTCTATTGTTTAGGTATCTTGAGAATATTCTTTTAGACATCTGTACTATAATTTTTCATTTTTCAGCATAAATAATGGACTGTATATGAGTTTTCTTCTCTGAGCTTTGTTTAATGAGAAGTACTCCTTCAGCTGGAAGAATCATAATCCAAAATAACTTTTCCTTAAAATACAGGCTTCCATGTACATAACTCTAGTGTGTTTATATCCTCTTATTTTCCCAATGTCTCAGCTTAAAATATAGTCATAACAATGTATTACTCAGAGTTAACCGTGTTCATTTTCATTATGGTCAATGAGACCATGAGGTTTTAGCAGAGATTTTATCACAGTTAGGTGTTTTTTCCAGTTTACAATATTTCCATCCTGATGTTACTGCTTTCTCTAGTCAGGATACCCTCCTATCCTAACTCATTTTATTTCCAGTTCTATGGTTATTGGTTATTTAGTTTAACCTATTAATACTGTGTGATAAACTTTAGCTAGAGATTTTGTAAAGTCTAACTATATTAATTGAATTTGAGTATTGTGACAGTAATAACTTCAAAGTATCATAATAGTCTTGTTAGGCATGACTTCCCCTTCCTGAATTCATGTGGGCTGTAATTAATCAAATTACGCTTTACCAGGTGTGCACTTGCCGTGTTCCCTGATTACGTGTCCATGAGTATAATTCTACAGCAGATGTTAACCTTTGTCACTCTTGATTCACCTTCTGTTGTTCATTTTATGCTACATTCCGTGGTTTAAGTATCCATTTAGTGATCAAATAATACTCATTAAATAACAGAAGAATAGGTAAGTTATTACAGTTGAACTTGCTAGTTGTTGTAATTCCCAAAAGGATTTAATATTAACTATACCTTTAAACTATACATTTTTATAATCAACAAATATGTGGTAAATAATTATTATAAAACAGTATATTTCAAGTTTTAAAAGTCCATTTTACAGTTCTTTTCAACTTTAAATTTTTAATCATGTGGCAAACAAAATGAGAGTCTCTGTAGTATTATTTATCCAAATGGAGAGAGAACACAACTAATCCCAGAAAGAAGAAATTTTATCACTGAACTCTGCATTGGGGTCTGCAGGTAATGGGAAATTATTACAGTTGTAACTAATCTTAAAATGTGCCCAATTCTCAAAGTAAATACTGGTGGTTACCATGGGGGAGGGAAATAAAAGGGCACAAAAATTTTCAATCGTAATATAAGTTGGTCATGGGGATAGGAGTACAGCATGGAGAATATAGTCAATGATTCTGTAACATCTTTCTATGTTGACAGATTGTAACCACCCTAGTGGGGGCGGTGGATTTATTAATAGGGGTAACTATTAAACCACTGTGCTGTATATTTGAAACCAATATAAGACTGTATATCTATTATACTTCAATTAAGAAAAAGAAGAAAAAGTAAAGAAAATAATGTCATCTGCTAGACAGATGGCACTATGACATATGCCATCAGTTTTTAACGTTATTATAAATTACTGTTATTTGGTTTTGCTTCATGGAAAGACTTAAGAGTACAAAAACCAATATTCCCTTTTCTTGGTAATTTTAAATGAAATGCAAAATATCTTGTCGGTTTAAAATTGTTAACTTGGTGCAGGTACAAATGATGGAATAAAAAGAGCAGCCTTAAAAATAAAGAGACAAATAACAAACGCCACAGACTGGGTGTCTTAAACAACAGAAATTTACTTTCTCATAGTTCTGGAGGCTCGAAGTATGAGATCAAGGTGTTGGCAGGGTCAGCTCCTTCCAAGACATCTCTTGTTGGCTTGTAGATGGTTGCATTTTCCTTGTGTCTTCACATCATCTTTCTTCCCTATGTATCTGTGCCCAAATTTCCCCTTCGCATTAAAACACCAGTTATATTGGAGCAGAGCCTACACTGATGACCTCACTGTAACTTAATTACCCTTGTGAAGACCCAATCTCCAAATATGGTCACATTTTGAGGTAGTGGATATTAAGACTATGACATGAATTTTTGGGGACCCAATTCATCCCATAATACTCTGATAAAAGTAAATAAAAGTAAAAATTTTAAAAAGCATGCAAATTATTTCTGACAGATCAGAATTTGTATTGCCATTATTTCATTTTCATGAAGAGTTAATTAATAAGATATTGTATAATTCAATGTTATACTTTAAATATAAGCTGAAGAGAAATTCTTAATGAAAAAAGGTAATGTCAATATGTTTATTTCTCTGACAGTTGTGAAATCTTCAGTTTTGTTAATTTCTTATATATTTGCTGGAGGCAATAATACTTTATCAACTGAATGTGTAATGGTAGACATTATTCAATAGATATTTTTCATGATTAAAGATGGAATTCAGTTCTCTTGATTGGAATCATAACTGTATTTTTTCTAAGCCCAACATTAATTTTTTTTGTCTATTTGTCTTACATAAACATATACTATACAAATATTCAGTTAGTAATGGTTATAATTTATATAAACTTATACTCATATTTTTGCATTTATTGGAGTTGTAATATTTTAATTCTAATTTGTCCAAATGACAAAGAACAAGTAAATATTAGATGAACTATTTTAAGTTTCCTTCTTACTATGGCAAAATGCAATGAAAAAAATTATGTTCAGTTAGTCTGATATCCCTTTCAGATATTGCAGATCTAAGTGATTATTAATATAACAAAAAGGGTTTGATTTCTATGATATAAACCTTTAGAGTTTAAGTTTGTAAAATTGAAAGTGCACATGGTATCATGGAGTTCTAAACTATCATTAATTTGTTAGTATTTTAAGAATAAATTTTTTGCTAAGTACTTCATTTTGATTTTTTTGTTTTTTGTAGTTTCTCTGGCTTTTGTACTATTGAGTTCTATCTTTGGAAACCTAGTATTTGTAAAATGTGCATTGATACTATTATGTAAATGCAAATTTAAGACATATATTGACATAATTTCAATAATATCATTTCTCCCAACTATTAGAGCTTATTAGCTTTTCTTTATATCTGTCTTCATAATAAGCCTATTTGGTAATATGATGAATTTATGTATCCTATAGGACTAGTCTTATTATTCTTAGTCACATATGATATTATATTAAAAATACTGAAATGGATTCCAGAACAGAAGGGCATGATCCGTTTTCAGTGTCTTACCATATGTTAGACATCTTGCTAAATACTTTAAACCTATTAGCACTTCTATTGCTCCTGTTAGCTCTGTTAAGGGAGGTTTTATTATCCCTGTTTTACCGATGACTAAACTGAGGCTCCATGGACTGAGCTGAGGATTTGTTCCATTAAATTCCAAAGCTAAAGTATTATATGTGATGTGCACTGAAATGTGAAGAATTGTATTTTATAACTTTTTCTGAATTTTCATTCAGAGATTGACCAAAAAGTGCCTTTAAATTTTATATCAATGTTGAAGTGATTTTTTAAAAAATTCAGTGTTGCTCAGAGGCCTGAAGTGGACTCACCTAGGGCATTAATTTTAAGCAAGCAACTACCAGATGCTGATAAAGGAAATTATTCTGCTGAGATGTCTGGGTGTAGGGACAGCTAGATGATGATGTTTGGTGACAGAACTTAGAGGTTGATAAGAATCAAATGGGGAGCACAAACCCAGGTGGAGTGACCACCCATGAATTCGTTTGTTCACTTGTGTGTCAAGTAGATATGATTGATGAGCTACGATCTTCTAGACAATGTGTTAGACATTATCCAAAGGACCATAGTGGGGGAAAAGATGAAACGAAGTGAGTGAGAAAGTCAAACTGAGGGTCAGTACTGTGGGTAAAATTGCAACATTTCCAGAATCTCTTGCCTGGCTTCAGTGTATCTCCATATCAATAAGGTGTTTCCAAGGGGTGGAGAGAAGTAGCCATCTCCATATCAATAGGTAATTACAAGGGGGAGGGAGGGCATATCTGGACCAGAGAGATTGGAGGGGCCCCTTTTTGCAGCGGAGTTGGTAGAGACATGGGTGAGCAGAGGTGGATAACTGCTTGTAAGCAATAAATGGGTTTTTCCCACTTTATTTCTCCCTTTGACTGATTTTGGTTTCAAAGGTGTTTTGCCCTGGACTGGGAAGTTGTATTCCCCCCAGACTTACAAGTACTCAGACAGAAGTCTACAGCACAGAAAGGTAAATCCTGGATGATGCCTTCAGTGGTGGGAAAGTAGATATATTTTGCCTTTATTGATCATCCGTTTTGAGAGAACCTAGCTCAGCCAAGTTACATTAAATGTATAAGGTAAGAATAATTAAATGGGCTCTAAAAAAAGGCAAGGTGGCTAGCTTTCAATCATTTTCCAATGCCAGAAGCAATATTGGCGGTGTTCCTCCATTTCCCTTCTCATGAAACTAAATGCATAGCAGACATCCCAGCTCTCCCAACCCACCCTGCTCCTGCTCAACCGTCTTTACTTCCACACCATTAACTGTAACTTACTCATGACACTTCTGCTTTTCTTGTCATTTTTTTGATCTTGTTTTCTTTACTGTCTTTCTAAAAGAATTCTATGTAGCCTCTAGCCACCCGTATTTCAATTGATTCCTTTGCCTTAGCTTTAACTTGCCATGATTTTTAGCATCCTGTGCCTTCTACTGACCAGAACAGATTAAGAATTAAGTAATGTTTTGTTCATTATTTTATTTTTAATGTATAGCTTTCTTTCTTTCTCCTTCCTTCTCTCCTTCCTTACTTTTTCCTCTTACCTTATTTCCTTTATTTGAAACTTTCAGCCTTTCCCCCATCAAAACTGACCATTTTTTTTGCCTCAGGATAGGGTCCCGTACAGCCAAATACAAAGAACCAAATATTAAATTTTTAGATTTCGAGTGTAAAATAGGTTTTCTAAAATTCATGACAGGGACCACAGTTGCTTTAAAAGGTGTTTGAGTTATAAGATCATGTTTCTTAGAGAGGAAAAGTTTGTACATTTTATATTTGATCAAGAAAAGAGAATCCCTGAAGAAATCTAGGCATTAGGTTTATGAGATAGCATCAGGAGAGACGGAGTTCTCAGAGTGCATCAGTGAAGACCGGAAGCTGTGCTAGAGCTGTAGGCATGTCAGTAGGAGCAGCAGAGGTAGGTGGATGTCTGTGACCCTCCAGAAATCAGTACAGACTGTGCCTCAGTGGATGTGAGCCTGGGATGACAAAGACAGGAGAATGAAGTGCTTACCCCCAAAACCCTCATGCCCTGTAGAAACAGAAGAAAAAATTCTGATATAAGTGAAGTGATCGGTTCAAACTGAGTTACCGGTATAAAGTTGGCTTTATCAGGCAGAATGGAATCTCTCAAAAGAGAATAAATTTAGAATTAGAAAATATTTTTTTTCAGACTTCGGTCTAGTCCCCACATATGGACTTTTGATATGCTTGGTCCCGAGTTCTGCCTACACTGCTCTTTTCTCCTTTCCTGTTTAGTGTCTCTGGCCTCTGACTTCTAGTGAGTCTTCTCTCTTCCCCTCACCTCCTGCACACACAAAGATGAGTGTCCATTTTCTTGGGCGCACTTTCTTCCAGGGCTTTCTTTGCCACTTCATTTGTTTTAATGTAATAGATGCTCTTAGCTAGGATCCAATTTGCTAGTCCCTTAGATTTTAATGAATTTGATCTGTGGCATTGACTTACCGACTAAGCCTTAAATTTCCCAGCAGTGTCTCCCAATAGAATCTAAGTAACATGGTGATATGTAAGGACCATCTTGTATGAAATGTGTCGTATTATCCATTTCCTGACAGATTGCAAAGAGAATAGTTATCTCCTGTGATTCTATAGTATTTACTGTTTAAAAAGTACTTTTGCCACATCTCATTTTAACCTTAGAATTATACAAATAATTAACGAATAATGTGTTGGTGTTTCTTAAAATACAATATGTCGAAGCAAACATACCCATAACTGTACTAATGATAGGCAACAAATATGTGTTGGTTGAACATAAGAAAAATATGTATGAAAATATAACAAACACATAATCATGTCTAATTATACACTAGAAAGCATGTTTTATTTCCTTTGTGTTTTTCATTCAGTGATTATGATTGCTTAGATACCACATTTTATTTTTGGAAACATAAGCACTGTACACTATCCCAGATATATTGACAAATGCATGTTTCAAGGAATCAAGTGCGACTCAGTTTAATTAACTGGTTTTCTGCCTCCAGAGTCTCACTGCCCATTTCTGAATGCCATCCTTACTGGTTATTAGCTGTTTGATTTAAGAAAGTCACTGAGCCTGTCTGTGCCTCAGTTTCCTACAGAAAAATAATAACATACATAATTTATAATGTTGTGATGTTTAAACAGACTAATGTGGAACACCTTGTGAACACTAAATATTATTTATGATTCTTATTACAAATAGTCATATTTTTAATGTTTTTATTTCTAATCTATAATTTTGACTAAGTAGAGTAAAACATGACACAATTATTGGAGAGGTAAAAGAAAAGTTAGTTATGATTCACTAGCTAATTCTGATATATTTAAATGTAGTCATTTATCAAAAAATTCAGAATAGTGTTTTCTGATTTCTGAGGTAACCAGAAGAATAAAAGTGGTGGGAAATGAAGAATAAATTTAGGTTTTTGCACAAAGAATTGAATGAAGAAAAGAAAGAAAATTGATTTCACATCAATTTTGCAATCCCACTTTTATTTTTTGAGTTTTCATAAGCCTGCTACCTGAAACCACAGCTTTGACAATTACCAGTGGTGTTGACCAAACATTTACAGCTCTCCCCTTCTTAGGGAATGTGCTTGGGACTGCATTTGCCTGTTTCTGAAGTTACACCTGGCATGTGACAATCTTTGGCCAGCGAAGCGTGGGAGGTGACAATTGTCACTTTTTTTTGCACTACTCTTGACGACTCTGGAAGCCCCAGTCGAGGGGAAGCTTCCATCAGCCTGAGTCCCTGTGTAACCATGATGAGAGAGCCCCCTGCTGACGTTCACTGGAAATGAAGCCAGAGCAAAACAAGCCCTGGCATTAAAGTGACACTTGGGGGTTGTGGGAAACTAACATAGGCTAGTCTGTCCTGACTGTCACAACATTTATTGAGATTTTGAACCACAGTTTATTTTTCTTTTAAAAATATAAAAATGTATAATATATGATATAAAATATCATTAAAAGCACTACCTATACTTCTCAATTTAAAATGTGAGAACTTGACAATTTAATCTAATTTACTTTTCTAATTCTCCAAAACTCCCCCGAATACTTCTCAGGTGGTAGTTCGTGTACAGTGCAGTTCTGGTGTAGTTCAGAAAGCTTTAAGCAGAGCTGCATGTTCCAGTGAGGTAAATCGGACATTTAATAAGGTTCTTTTGTCACTTAACTAATAACTCATGGATATGCATCAAAAGCAATTATGAAAAAAATTGGTGAAATTCAGGAACATTTGTAAAATGCCAAGTATGTGAAAGGCTCTATGATAAGTTTTTGAAGGAAAACAATAAATGAAAACAGTTGAATGAGATGTGATATTTTTAAATTAATGATACTGAGTTATAAAAATTCCAATAGAATCTATCATTAATGTGTCGTGAAACAGTCTGAAAAGGCCTTTCTGTGAATCAACCAGTCTTTGGTTTTGGGATTTAAAATGAGAGTGAGAGAGAAAGAGAGGGAGAAAGGGACAGAAAGGAAAAGAAAGAAAGGAAGGAAGAAAAGATAGAGAAAGATACCATTTTCTGTTATTATTTTACTGAAAGATGCTGACTAGGGCAAAATGAAAAAAGCTTCATATATAATTACATGATATATCCTTATGTATTATCATACTTATGTGGTTTTACCATTCTTTGTAAAAATATGTCATAAATAGTTTTAAGTCCCATCATCTCATGCATGCATTATTGTCTAGTCTTTTTATCAAAGGATTCATTCTTGTGAATCAACAAGGCATAGACCCAGACTAAAGAGAGCTTTCATCGTTTTTAAGAAAGTGACGCTAGCTTACAGTCTCCTAGGAAACTCAAAAATTCAGCAGCTGTAGAAAGTCCAAGTTTTACAAAACAGCTATTATTGGGGGTAAAATCTTTGAAGGAGTCATTCCCTGCAATTTCACCTTATTTTTAAATTAAGTCTAAGAAATACTCAAATAGTGTTTATGGTTAGCCATTTGTTATAAGAAGAAAAAATGAACAAAACCCAGATTTGGACACTTTCCATTCTTGATCTGTGTGGAACTGCAGTTAAACTCAGGAAACTTAACAAAAGGCTGATTATTTGAAGGGAATAGTCATCAAACAAACACTGAAAAAAATACAAATCCAGTAAGCACAAACAGAATAATTAATGAAGCAGTGTAATAGCAATTAATTAGGAGAAATGTATATACTTCCTGAGAAATATGTATTTGAAAATATGAAATATAAAAATTAACAATACTTGAAATAGCCAATTTCCTTCTGTGAAATTAAGAGCTTTGAGCTAAATGAGCTTCAAAATTGCTGTCAAGAAAAAAATTCTATGATGCTATTATACTTTTCTAAGTGTTTAGGATACTCAGTGTGTTAGTTATGTTCTTTTGTGTATGCTAAAAGCAGAACAATGGACTGTTGCTCTTTGTACCTCTGTTTTATATTGTCATGCTGCTATAGAAGATGCTCATGCATTTTGCTTTGGAAAATCAAGGTTTTGTAATAAGGTGAGCACTGCCTGATGTTAGTCATTTATTTGTATGTGTTAATAACTCTTTTATTATCAGTGGATCTTGATGAGGAACAAGCTAAGATTAAGAATGAAAAGTAAAATTTTAGAACCACTTCCCTGGCAAAAATAAATAAATAACTGAGGAAATAAATGTGCTTGTGGAATTTTCAGCATCTTGACTCATGTTTGCCCCAGTGGAGTAGAACAGCAAAGAGGAATGGTATTGACATCCAGCAGCTCTGAGTCAAAGTATGTTTTTTTCAATACTGTTTCTGAGATTTGGTGAAAGTTAATTTGCTTCTCTGAAACTTAGTTTCTTTATTTCAGAAATACAGGTTATTACAATGATCTCAGAACAGTTTAAGGAAGTTTATTGTAAGTTTTTAATAAATGTTACTATCTTTTGTCCTCCCCCTTTCTATGGAAATTTAAGCAAGTTCTTTCCCAGCAGTAGTTATAATCAATATAAATATATATATCTTATCTGTATATATATAATATATATAAGACATTTTTCTGGTATTAAGTATATATTAGTGAGCTGTGTGTATCTGCATGTCAAATGCCAAACAAATAAGATGGAAAAATAAAAAGAGGAAATATTTAACATACATACTACGTAAAAAAGGTATCCTATCATCTATTTTGTCTCATAGATAGTTGTTAATATGAGATACTAAATAAGCATTTTGTTTTAATCATGGCAGTATACAAGGCAGGTAGATATTCTTTGCTCTCAGGGAGCATATATTCAAGTGAAGAGCAAAAAATGAGAAAGTTAATAACTAATAAAAATTATAGAGGTTAAATTTTTTTTCTTCAAGGTGTTTGCATTGAACTGTGAACTGAATGACATGTTATAATCAACCATGCTATGATCTGCAAAAATTGTTCCAGACCAAGAGAACAGTGATGAAAAGTTCACAAGGAGAGAATGAGCTTAGAATATGTAAGAAAAGGAAAGAAAGTCTTGTGACTGGACTATAGTTAGTATGGTATGGTAACATGCTACCAGCGGGTCCTTAATAATCTTTGATTGTGTCATCTTTGAATATGTTCCCACATTGTTCTGGGGTTGGCTTATATGTCCAATAGAAAACAGCAGAATTTATTCTATGCTTCTTCTGAGATTAAGCTGTAAAAGACAGTGTGACTTCCTTCTTGATTGTTGTTTTTTCTTTCTATTGGATTCCTTACCTTGGGGGAAACCATATTGTGAGCAGTCCCATGGAGATGCTCTGGTGGTTAGGAACGAGCCTCCTGCCAACAACCACATGAGGGGACTTGGAATGGATCCTCCAGCTCCAAACAAGTCTTCCAAGATTGTAACCCTTGCTAACAACTTAACTGCCATTTCATTAAAGCTGGAACTCCTTAGCTAAGCTCCTCCCAGATTCTTGGCCTTCAGAAATAGTGTGGAATAATAACTGCTTATTCTCTCAAGTGCCCACATTTGGTGATAATTTTTATGCAGCAACAAATAATAAATACATAGAAAGAAAGTGGTTAGAAATGAAGCACATGATTTAGGACTTAACAGACATTGGTGGAATTTTGTTTAGTTATTAAACTTAAGTTATTAAGTAGTTTGAAATTATGAAATATACACTAACATTATTGGACTTTGTTATAAGTAAAAATGAACTGACTTTTGAGGACACGGCAGTTTGGAGGGACATAAAAATTAATCAGTATGTTGAGTTAATAGCAATAATCCAGATGTGCTTCAGGCACTGATTGGAATTGGACATAAAAAAAACAGATGAGTGGGGCTATTTGGGATACAAATGGAGATGGAACTGGCAGGAAATGCTAAAAATGGGATATTCTTAATATACATGAGTGCTTAAGATCAATGAGAAAATTAAAAAGCAAGTAACTAATGAATTTACAAATGAAAAAAATGCATCTCAAAAGATGCTTCATCTCATTATTCTGGGCAAAATAAATCAATAATAATGACACATTTTTTATCCTGCAGATTTAAAAAGATTGATAGTACTTTCCATTGGCAAGACTGGAAAACTATTCACTCTCTATTATAAATAGGAGTCTAAATTGATATAAACTCTCTGAAGCTAGTCTGCAAAGTACATACACTTGTTCCAGAGATTCTACTTCTAGGAATTTATCCCAGTGAAATGTTTGCATATTAATGAATACTCATTGTTCATTGCAAGTTATTTATATTGGTGGAAATTTGGAAGTAATTGATAGGCTTATTTTTTATGTAGTGAATTGTGCCTATGGCATAATATTGAGTAAAATAAAGGTTTCAGGATGGTATGTTTATCATAAATCTCTCTCTGTATAAAACTATGTATATCAGTGCCATATTCCTATGATGTGTGTGTGTGTGTGTGTGTGTGTGTGTGTGTGTGAGAGAAAAGGTCTGTATGAAAGAATGTTCAGCAAATATAAATATAATGAATAGGGGATTTGGGGTTTTTTTACTGTCTTTAGATTTTTCTCTATTAAGAGGTTCTTGCTGACATGTTTTCAATTTTTTTATATAGATTTAATTTTTTTTGAGAAGTTTTGTTTTTTCATAAATATTGAGTAGAAGGTAGAGAGATTTCCCACATGCCTCCTGTTCCTACCCATGCCTAACCTCCCTCATTATCAACATTCCCTACTAGAGTGATGCATTTTTTACAGTTAATGAACCTACACAGACACATTATTATCACCCAAGGTCCATGGTTTACCTTACGGTTCACTTTTGGTGTCGTACATTTTATAAGTTTGGACAAATGTATAATGACATGTATCCAAATATCATATAGTTGGAAACATACAGTAGGTAGCCTTTTCATATTGCCTTCTTTCATGTAGTAATAAGCATTTAATGTTCCTCTATGGCTTTTCCCAGCTAGATATCTCATTTCTTTTTAGCACTGAATAATATTCCTTTGTCTAGGTGTGCCACAGTTTGTTTATGCATTCACTGAAGAACATCTCGGTCGCTTCCAAGTTTTGTCATTTATGAACAAAGCTACTGTAAACATCAGTGTTCAGGTTTTTGGGTGGACATAAAACTTAAGCCCTTTTGAATAAATATGAAAGAATTTAATTGTAACATCATATGGTAAGAGTCTGTTTTGTTCTCCAAAAACTGCCAAAATGTCTTCCAAAGTAGCTGTACCATTTTATAGTGGCATCAATAGTGAATGAGAGCTCCTGCTGCCCCTCAATTACCCTCATCAGCACTTTGTATTTTTCTTGTTCTGATTTGACTGTTCTAATAGGTGTGTATTGGTAATTCATTGTTTTAAGTTGCATTTCTCTGATGAAAGATGATGTTGAACATCTTTTCATATGCTTATTTGCCATCCGTATATCTTATTTGGTGAAGTATTTGGTAAGGTGTTTGTCTCATTTTTTAGTTGGGTTATTTATTTTCTTATTTTGTCTTTTGTGAGTTTTTCATGTAGTGTCGATAACAGTGCTTTTTTAGATGTGTCTTTGCTTTGTTTTCATTTCCTTGACAGTGTCTTCGGCAGAACAGAGTTTTAATTTTAATAAAGTCCAGATTATTCATTCTTTCATGGATGGTGTCATTCGCCAGACATGTTAATTTACAAATAAAAAAACTCAAAACTATTCACGAAAATGTAAAAAGTAAAAAAAACTACCTGAACAAAATAACATTTTAAAACCTTACCTATCATGATTTTCTATTATAACAAATAACTACAAAAATAACTCTTTCATTCATTATTTTCGCCATTCAAATATTTTCTTTATAGTGCTGATTTGGATCCTTAGTAGTCCATTTCTAGTTACTTTTTGGGACTTTTAAAAGCTTTCTTTACACTTACTGATTTTAATTAGAACAAAAAAATGTCATAAAAGTAAGAAAAGTAAAACAGGATTGATCATTGAGGGAAAAATATAATACATGTAATAAAAATCAAGAAAAGAATAAAGATATATATCTACAGCAGATTTGTTAAGATACCAAATTTCCTGGTTTTCAAGTAAATCATGGGCCATTCACAAATGTTTCATAGAGATTGCTGAAGTGATATTTTTGTTCTATGTCAATTTTTGTAAAACAATTGGTTGGGTAAAATATTTTTTCATAAGTTATTCTCACATTCAATTTTACTTGAGTCAAGATCTGAAGTAGTAGTGGTATGAGAGTCTTATCCATTGAAATATTGCTTTGTAGTCTCTGCTTTGGAGAGAGACCAAGGATGAAACAAAAAATCAGTAAAAATTTCTGCCTTCTGTATTTATTTGAAATTAATTTATCTTCTTTAGGGTTTACTGGAGATCTTAAAAAATCTGGCAATAGTAATCAGAATAATAATGTACTACTCTTATAATCAATAGTCTTGTACTGCGCATGCACTATTCCATTTTATCATTACTGCAACTTGAAGTAGCTCTGATTAATTGCTTCTCCTTGAGAAATAATATAATGGAAGCTCAGAGAGGTTAAATAACTTGTTCACTGTTATACATCTGCTGCGTAGTAGAGCAAGAAAATAACTCCAGAGCCCACAATGAAATAACAGCCTCAAAAAGTAAATCATATTTACTTTATCAGTCCTGATATATCTTATTTACTGCATAAAGCTTTCAAGACAGGTCTGTAGTCCTAAAGGAAATTACAAAGGTAATTGAGGATATAAGGCATGCTATAAGAGAACTCAGTGAGCAGAAAGATAGAGCAACATGTAATCAATTGCATTCATTATTATCAATTTAGGTTTTTATATCTTTAGCACTTACTACCCAGTGGTATGATATAAACTGATGGCCTCGACCTTGATGTCATTGCTAAAATTTTAAATATGTTTGTTGGAGTAAGAATTATTTATTTCTCTTTTTTAATCTGGTCACTTCAGAAGTTTCTTCATAATATACATCTTGAGTATAATCTATTATTGTTCAACAGTTTATTATTATTTTAATAAACATTTGAATGCTCTCAGTATATATTATATAGATTAGAATACCTAAATTGTACATGGAGAGTAGAAATATATTTCTCCTAATAAAGCCCCTGCAATATATGAATAACCATGCAGTTTAATTATTTAAATCCCCTATTTTTATTTTGTTCATCATTTTTTTTAGTGCGTGTGTATTATGTCTCAAAAAATGTCCTTATGTTTGGAGAGTTAAACTGTTCAACTCAATTATAATCCAATATCTTAAAGAAGTAATTTGACTTATAAATTCTGAATTTTTTTACCATCGACACTTATTAATGTACTGTGTGCCAGGCCTTAAGTCTCACTCAGGAATTCTGCAAAGTGAGGACCTATCTGCATAGAACTGAATTTCTTTTGGAGGTAATTGCTGTTGTAAAAGTTGAAAAACGGCAGTCTGGAATACAGTTGGCCATCACTGATGGCACTTTTAATTTTGAAGCTACTCTGTATTGTCACACTACTATCCAAATGGTTGTCAAAAATGAGTGTGCTAACTACACACTTTTTTTTACAGGTCCCATCAGTGTTATCCTCCTACACAGACAATGGCCAACATAAGGCCAAAACTTTATCTCTTTCCACAGTATGTGGAGCACAAAAATGAAATGCTGATTGATACAAATGAGTTTCTTTAGAGGAGGTTCCTTAGAGGAAATAAGGCTTTAATTGGAGAACAAACAATGAGAGATACAAGTCAAGCTTCCTCATTGTGATTATTTGTATGATAGGGAGGTTATGAATTACTCAGGAATATTAGAGATAATTTTCAGTTATTTGATAAATACCTATTGATTATGTGCTAAGTACCAGGCACCATTTCAGGGTCTGGGAGTGTAACAGAGGCAAAACATACAAAGTGCCTGCTCCCAGGAAGAATTCTCTCATTTCAATGCACAGAGACTGACAATAAACAACTAAGTGCAGAGTATATCACCCAGTGACTCACATAAAGGGGAAACCATAGACTAGAAAAGGGTATATGTTAGAGCTGGAGGCAAAGGTGGAGACGTGGAGAGGTAATGCTCTTTTGTAAAGTTGAGGGAAGGCCTAATAAGGTGATGTTTAAACAAAAACATAAAGAAAATGAGCTAGCCAGAAATCTTGGGAAAGGATTTCAGGGAGAGGGCATAATAAATGCAAAAGCACTGAGGTTGCCAAGTGAGAACAGTGAGGAAGCCATGTGGCTAGGAGCAGAGTGAGAACAGAATAGTAGTGGCAGCTGGGGTCAGAGGGCCAGATCATACAGGGCCTTTTAGCCATTGCATATTTTCTGAGTGAGAAAGGAAGTCATTAGTGGGTTCTGAGAGAGATGTGACCCGATCTGACTTACATTTTAACAATCTCACTGTGGCTGCTCTGTTGGGAATATTAGATAGGGGGGCCAAGGGCAAAAGCAGGGAGACCATTTAGGAAGTTACTGCAATTCAGGAAGGAGATGGTCATGGCTTGGACAAGTGTTGGTGCTGGTGAGGAATGGTCAGATCCTGTATATATTTTGAAGACAGAGTCAATAGGATTTGCTGAAACTCTCACAATGTGAGAGAAAGAGTGTAATCCAAGGCTTGGGGCCTGATAAGTAGGCATGTTGGAGCCATCATTTACTGAATGGGAAGACTGTGGGTGGAGTAGTTTGGGGGTTAGGGTGGATGGTGGAACCAGGAGTGGGTTATGACAGGTTGGTTTGCATGTCTGTCAAATATCCAAGCACAGGGTGTTAGGCAGGCAGTTGGATATATGGGTCTGTAGCTCAGATCTAGGCTGAAGATATAAATTAAGTGTTGTAAACACAATGTATTTGAAGCCATGAGGCCCAAGGAGATCACCTTGGAAGCAAATATAAATAAAGAAAAGGAGGTCTGAGGATTGATTAAGCCCTGGGATGTGCAAACGTTAGAGGTCTCAGGAATATGGAGGATTCAGCAAAGGTGCCTGAAGAAGTGACTAGTGAGGGAAGAGAAGAAGAAAGAGAAGAACAAGTAATACTAGAAGCCAAGGGAACAGAGTGTTTGAGAAAAAGGGACCCACCAACTCTGTCAAATCCTGCTGATAGTTCATGTAAGACTGGCAGTGAGAACTGACCATTGTCTGTGTCAGTTATGCCGGTGTGAATATCAATTGTCCCTTAAAAATGAAACCATCCCTTTTTGTTTGTTTATTTTGGCTTTGAGTCCAAAATTTTTTGCTGATCCATTGAATTGTGAATTGAATTAATTCTATTTTTCATACATAAGAAATTAGTATGCTAACTGAAGAGCTCTGGCCCTGAAATTAACTGTTGCAATTTTATTAAACAGAAATGAGAACTTTATATGAAACATGGATTTTTAAGGTGGATTGAATTATCAAATTGTTAAGAATGGGCCACAATGAGAAAATCCTATAGTAGATGGATTTTTCAACTTCTAATTTGTTGAAAAGACTGCATAAAATTTGGAATAAGGACATTTCTACCTAGATCTAAAAATTCCTTTATGGTATAGCTCATAAATCATCTTGCTTTCTGTTGGATTTGGAGACTCTCTAGTAATATGAAATATTGAATTTCAGGAATTTGCGATCAAACTCAGAAACCATACACTTTTGTTTTCCAAATCAGATGATAAATCAAGAAACACAGGATAAACCAACTTCACTATTTACTAACTCTCAGGTATCACCAAAGGTTAAGTTTGGGGTAACCATTGAATATCTTTGACTACACTTATGGCAATGATTTCTAGTATTTTTATTATGTATTTCTGGTAAATAATTATTAAAATAACACATATTCAAATGTTTAGTTGGTAGGGTCACAGTTGATACTATGAAAATATTATCAAAATTACTTTTTGCAGGGGCTGGGATATATATTTAGATTTAATTGAAAAGGAAGCATTGTGTGTTTAAAATGCCTTTCAAAGGATAAGCCTGGTAGAAGTGAGTTGTGATTTTATTTAACATTAATAATATGAAAGGTCAATTTAAATATAGTTCTGCATATTGACTGAAAATCTTGAAGAAAGCAATTCAAATATTTGAGGTGCATTGTTTTGCATATATATATACATACACACATCATACATATTTTTAATATAATAATTAGCTAAATGAATGAATTAACTTTCACAAGATAAAATGAACATTTTTTCCTGCAGAGGCAAATTAAAATAACTCTATTTTGTATTATTCCTAATATTCTATTTCGTCTTTTTTTCCATTCATTTTACTGTTAATTGCAATAAAAATGGTTGTTAAAGTTCAGTTAAAATTCCCACTAAATTTTTTCTTTCATGTAATAATTTTACATAGCTGTAGGACTTTGATGATTTATTGAACTGCTAAAAGCTTATTTTTTAAGTTTGTAACTTTCTTATAAATATATAGTCAGTTTTCTAATAAAAACCGTATTATTTCATTTTTCATTTCTATTAACTTTTTGAGGAAAGGAACAGTTTCTAATTAATCTGTTTCCTCCCTAGCTGTTAACTAGCTGTTAGTACAATACTTAGCATGTATTGTATAATGAGCTTAGCCTGTTCTGCTTCTTACTTAATATTCAAAGAAAAGACCCTAAACACAAAGTGCCAGTTAGGCTAGGTAAAGGAGAAACAGGATATATTTCCTAGATTCAAAAAAATGTGACACATCACACACAATAATTCTTTAAATTCAGGTAAACAATGAAAAAATAATTTCCTCTATGTTTTATAAACTATGACATACATATTCATCATAGTTTTATAGCAGAGAAAAAGCAGTCTTGAAATGAATGTTTTAATAAAACCTCAGGATAGAAATATTTTCAAAAAATAACTCACAAAAGGCATTCTCTAGCACTTTCACAAAAAGTTCAGATCAGTAATAATTTAGAGTGTTAAACACTGTCTTTTGTGGGAGGGGAAGGAATATGTCACTGAATACTGTCTCTACTATTTCCAGATGGAGCAAACAGTCCCTTAAAACAACTAGCTTCAGCTCATGTTCAATTAAATACAGATAATCACAAAATTGGTGAGATTATACAAAAGCTGAAAGGAAAAGTGTCTGGATATAGTGTGTGTTTAATAACAACAGTTGAACAAAGGGATATATCAAAATGCTACAGAAAAAGAAAATCATCATGCACATATTATTTTAGGAAACATATTCTTTGTGTACTATCCTTTGTTTAAAAGGCAACAAATTAATTCTTTGTTGAATACAGTTCTGGCAAAGGATGATTCTCCAAACAGAAGAGTATGCTTACTTTCATATGAAAAAGGAAATGATAATATCCATTATGTTTCTAATGAGTCTCCCTACATTTTGAAGAAACTTAAAATGATTAAATATTAAATTGCAGTAACCATGTTTTTACAAGTGTTGATTCTATTTTATTCTACTATTCATACACTACTGTTCTTTTAAAATATAAATCCATATTTCAATAGATCAGAACTAGAATTGTTTACTGAAAATTGAAAGTGCAGGGATGTGTTATTTAAAGCTATAGGATTGGATGTGATCCACTACAAAATGGTTGGCAGAAGAGATCCCAGGCTAAGCTCAGGAACATCCCAGTATTCAGAAGTCTGGAATATGAGGTTAATCTCAAAAGAGGACTGAGGACAGATTGGGGAGAAGCAAGAGAGAATTGCTGCACAAGCCAAATGCAGAAAAGTGAGTCAAGGATGGAAAAATTGACTGTGAATCATGTTACAGATCAGGGCAGATCTGATACAGAGCAGGGATAATCCACTCACTGGAATAAGAACAAAGGCATAGTATGTGGTTACAGAAACCAGAAGCTTGGTAGATTGGGTGGAAGGGAAGATGAAAATTCTCTTCTGATTTCACTATTTCTTTTGTCAACATTAGAGTCTTATTCATCTGATGAATGTGAGTGGGTGGGAGGGGATGTCTGAATTTTGAGGAAGGTGAAGGTGTGGAGCCCTCCACTCTGCTAGGAGACTCAGAGCTCAAATTGACTAAGGAGATTCTGTTTTCTCATTGGCCTGTTGTTTCTCAAAGCATAACTGAGTCTCACAATCATTGGTTTAAAATGTGGTAGATGACTTTTGGTGTAGTAGACTAATGTCTATTTTGTGAATGACTGAACCATTAATTTAATGAATCATATAATGGTTGCAATAAAACCTGTACCATTAATATTTTGAAAAGTTGAAGAATTTTAATTTAGTATAGACATTACCTTATTTTATTTACTATAATTCTGTCATACAAAAATTTTATTTTCTTACCTCTCTATTAAAACAAAATACTCTATTTTTAACATTTGAAGTTTCTTTTGCTTTTTTAAAAGACTAATGTTCTATAATGATTCATTGTTATCTTGTGACCATTTTCTTCCTCTCTCCATTTATTTGCCTCTTTGTCCTTAAAATATATTAGTTTTTTTCTTACATTCTGCTCTGAATTCTCAATTTATGTTTAGAAATATTTTTGCCTGAGGAGAGTAAAGAGGCAGCTTGGAAAAAGTGACTATTTCTCTAAAGGCCTGATCCATCCTTCTTATTTTTTCTCTTACTTAACCTGTTTCTATCATACCTCCTTATCAACATGTTGATTTCCTATTTGAAATAAAGTTGAACCATAACAAGCAGCCTGAATGTACTTTAAATACACTTTACAGTGAATTGAAATGTCTTAGTTCCTTCTCCTGCTTCAAGGGCTGCAATCACTGCTCTCGGGCAGTTATTTTGTGTCACACTGATTGCCAGATGGTATCAGTCCTGATAACGTCATTTAAGAAATATATGAAGAGAAAACTATCAGTTTCTTACCATCAGGCCTTATCACTCACAAACCAGTGGTCAAGCTGAAAGAATAGTGCAGATCATAAAGAATGCCCCAAAGCAGGTTATTGTAGTAAGTTTCCCAGTAAGATTGAACATAAGACTCATCTTTTCACTCTTAAATCAATACCGATATTAGTAAAAATATATCTTGGGGCCTCCTTAAGCTACTTACCTTTAGAATTGGCTTCATAGACTCAGAAAGAATGCAGTATATTGTTGCTTTATTGTACATGTTCATCACCGTGGTGAACATGGGGCAGTTTTGCTCTCCTGCACATGGGCATTTTCTGCAAAACTTCTTGACAAAGAATTAGCTTAATTTATTGGGGCTTTTAGAATTTAAGAACTATACCAGTTTCTCACAGTGAGAATATCTTCCTAACCCATTGACTAAAACTCAGGGGCTATGTAAATTAAATGAATATTTTCATAGTGATACTAAAGCAGTAATTGGACTTTTTCAATGTGTTGACTTTGGTACTGGCAGTGCAAAAGCAGTGCTGATCTAAACTGCTGCCCCTTGGCCAGAACTAAATAGGGGCATGAGATCTTCTGGTGTCCATTTTATTTTTCACTTTTGTACAATCATAGGGAGAAGAAAGACCGTTTCTTTTAGGAATGTCCTTCAAGAAGCACTGAAATGTTTTATGTCTTAACTCCACATGTTTTCAATATTTAGTATGCCAAAATTGACACTACATAGAATTTCTGCTGCAAAGATACAGTATCTTGACAGAGGAAATGTGGATTATTTGATTTGTGAGCCAAACTAGTTCTTTTTTTTTTTTAACATGGAACATTATTTAGATTTGGGTATTGAACTGTCATTTTTTTACCCCCAAGTGCACAAAGTGAGCCTGTCACTTCAAGGAAACTACTAGCAGTATTGTCATTCATAAAATGTGTGCTTTTAATCAATTGATCCTAAATAGTGCTTACTGCACTGCACTATGAATATTTGATGTGGAATTTTTTCTCCAGTTATTTATCTAAGATTTTAGGACTCAAATTAATGCCTCTTCTGCTTCAGTTGACCTCCTAGTAACTCATTATGAAAGTTTTTTTTTTTACCATGGATAATAATATTGTTTGATAGTTTTTGTTTCAATTTGTGTGTCCTCAGTTTCATACTAATTACTTTATTTTGGAGTTCAGACTGTCTGAAAGTGCTGTATCATTCTCTGACTTGACCATTGTGTTAATCTCTATTGTGAACTAGCTAATTTAACTATGTCATCATTAGCCCCCATTTCTCTTCCTCTTTCAATATATACTTTTATAATATTTTCTTATTATATAGTCTTACTATATACTATATTTCTTACTATATATATATATATTCTATATGGTAAGAATCAAGAAAACCCTTCCCAATTTATATTCTAACAGTGTTTATTAGAAAAATGATCAACAATATGAGAATACCTTTTCAGTTACACCACTCCCCAAGATCCTGATTCTCCACTCAGGTTTTGGGAGAAGAGTGTGGCAAGCTTCCTTGAGAATCTCCAGGCATATACACTCTTGAAAGTAATGTACAACATATGATATCTTATTCTTCTGACATTATGTTATAAAAGTATTTTGTTCTGTATAAAACCTTATTCTTTAAAACAGATGTGGGCTGTATAAGCAAGTATATCATTTTCCTATAAAGTATATTTAAAATTATTGGCAAATTGCAAGTGTTTTCTTATGCATGTGTTTCTAAAATTGGGAATACAAGTGTGATCACGTCCTAATGGATCTCCTGGGATATAACCCTTTGTTTGTAAGGGTCGGTGTTAATGATCTGCCATAGGAACAGGTTGTAGCAAGGGTAGAGAGATCATCTGTAACACAAGCTGTTTCTTAAATCTAAAAAGCATGGCAGAAGATGTGTCTTAGGCTATTTTAGTTATGCCCAAGAGTATTGAAAAGGTGTTTTATTGAAAGCTGTTATGATGAACCACTAGGCAGTGGCTTCATAGGGCAGGAGGGGGAGACAAAATGGTAGACCATACAGCTCAGAGCTTCCCAGGGCTTCTTCACCATCTTCACCAGAACATCTCAGTTTTTGTTTGTTTTTTAATTAACTGGTTTAGTCATTTGTCTGTTGCTTTCATTTGAAGACAAATTTTCCTTTATGAAAACCTTTGAGAAATAAGGGAGTCCCAAGTAATGATTCCTGCAAGTTAACTTTACATTAGTTTGGGAAAACTTCCATTATTATTAAATAGCACACAAAAAATAAATTTTGTTAGAGCTTTTTCTCGTCCATATTTGCAGCGCTGCTCTTTTAGTGTCTGCCCCAGTCCTAAATGCTGAGTTGCCTTCTAGTGTCCTTACTGTTTTATTATCATACAATGCAGTCTTAAGGTGCAGATTCTAAAATAATTAATCAAGTTAAATGAAAACATTAAAAATTTCAAATTTATTCTCAGTTGCCCTCCTCGTAAAATTCTTGACTACATCTCTTCTTTTTGATATAATTAATGTAGAATTACTTGAACAACATTATGGTTACTAGACTCCCCCTATTATCAAGTTCCCCCCACATACCCCATTATAGTCACTGTCCATCAGCGTAGTAAGATGATATAGAATCATTACTTGTCTTCTCTGTATATACTGCCTTCCCCATGTCCCCACCCCCTACATTATGTGTGTTAATTGTATTGCCCCATTTTCCCCCTTATTCCTCCCTTCCCACCCATCCTCCCCAGTCACTTTCCCTTTGGTAACCGTTAGTCCATTCTTGGGTTCTATGAGTCTGCTGCTGTTTTGTTCCTTCAGTTTTTTTCTTTGTTGTTATACTCCACAGATGAGTGAAATCATTTGATACTTGTCTTTCTTGGCCTGGCTTATTTCACTGAGCATAATACCCTCTAGCTCCATCCATGTTGTTGCAAATGGTAGGATTTGTTTTCTTCTTATGGCTGAATAATATTCCATTGTGTATATGTACCAAATCTTCTTTATCCATTCATCTACTGATGGACACTTACTACAGTATATTGTAGTATATGGAGTACATATACTTTTTCATAAAAGTGCATATACTTGTACATAGGAGTGCATATGTCTTTTTCAAACTGGGCTGCTGCATTCTTAGGGTAAATTCCTAAGAGTGGAATTCCTGGGTCAATGGTACTTCTATTTTGAGTTTTTTGAGGAACTTCCATACTGCTTTCTACAATGGTTGAACTAGTTTGCATTCCCACCAGCAGTGTAGGAAGGTTCCCCTTTTCCACATCCTCGCTAACATTTGTTGTTTGTCTTTTGGATGTTGGCCATCCTAACTGGTGTGAGGTGATATCTCATTGTGGCTTTAATTTGCATTTCCCTGATGAGACTACATCTCTTCTTATATTTTCAATTTTAATTTTTCAATTTCAATTTTTGTTATTTTTATTGAAGCATAGTCAATGTACAATATTATATTGGTTTCAAGTACACAACACAGTGGTTCAACATTTGCACAGATTATTAAATCTTCACCCCAACTAGTGCAGTTACTTTCTGTAAAAATAAAAAGGCTTTATGGAACCATTGGCCATATTCTCCATGCTACATTGCCATTCCCATGACCAATTTATATTCTAATTGAGATTTTTGTGCTCTTGTATCCATCTCACCCATCTCACCCTCCCAATCCCTCCCCCATGTTAACCACCAGTCACTTCTCAGTGTCTATGAGTCTATTGCTGTTTTGTTCATTTTGTTTTATTTTGTTTTTAGATTCCACAAATAACTGAAATCATGTAGTATTTGTCTTTCTCCACCTGGTTTATTTCACTTAGTATAATACCCCCCAGGTCCGTCCATATTACTCCAAATGGCAGGACTGCATCTCTTATTGGCAGTTAAAATACTAGGTGCATTCTGCTTCTAATGGTCAGGTTAGTGGTTTAAACTGCTGTTTTCACAGATAAGTCCTGTTACCAGCTCCTGTGTGTAGTTCCTGGAATGTTCCTGTACTGTTTCTCTTCTGGTTACAGAGTCTTTTAAGAAATCTTCCCTAACATGATTTTTCCAAAATCACTTATGTACTTGATATTCTACTTTAATTGCCCTTATTCTTGGGGTACTCATGAATCTAAAGACCTCCTTCCCTTCCCAACAATTGTATTTTCCTGGTTAAAATATAATTGTAAGTTCGGAGCCATAGAAATTGTGTGTATATGTGTTTGTGGATGAGTGTCTATGTGTGTATTTCAGTGTCGTCTATGGAGGGGAATAAAATTGATTGACTCAAAAATGTTGAAATGTATTTCCTGAGATAACAAGAAGCTCAAGAGTAGAGCTAGAGCTCAGGGTTCCAGCTCTATTTTTCTGAGATTCTTTTTTGTCTTTTCTCATGGGTTGGGGTTTTCCTCATATTGTTTCCAGTTTGAATGTAGCAGCTCCAGGCATTGTATCTAGACACAATAGAATAGACTTTGTTTTCTTACGTTTTTCACCCAAGGATCAATTAATTAATTTTCAGATGCATCCAGCAGACATCTCGTTGGTCAGAATGAGTTGCATGCCCTGTATGAACAGATTATAATGTTTGTTTATATGAATCATCTGGGGAAACCACCTCTGTGACTAGTACAATATTGAAGTGAAAAATTATTATTTTTAGCACATTGTTAGATTGTGTGGGAGATGATATATAATACATAAAATTTATCCTTAGGTACTTTAAAAGTTTATTGTCAATTATATGAAATATGTACCATATTTTGTATATACATATAGTACATAACAAATACATGCATAAATGAATGAATCACAGAAATAATTAAAACTTCAAGGCAGTAGTTTTTGAAGAAAAGGAGAAAATCACCAATGCTATTTTTTATACAAACACTGCTTTCATCATTTGATTTACTTAGCCTACGATGACTTAAAGAGGGTTAATAGAGCTGGTCCTTATTCCTTAAAGAATGTATTACAGTGGGCGAGCCCACCTTTAAATAAGTTCTGTGAAGATGGAGCTTGTGTCTCATTTGATTGACAGTTTAAATAAGGACTGTATTAGGCCGAATTAGTATTAATCTAATTCTGTTCAATGATTGGGCTTTTGAAATCCTAATGAAAAAAAAAATCTCTTGGTGAATGCTAAATTGTTAAAATGCTTACCTTTTAAGAGCGGCTACCAAGACTCTCAACAAATAATAACCAATGAGTTCTTGTGTTGATGCTATTTGATACTTTGGATGTTCAAAATGAAAATTCATCACCTTCTTTTGACTTGCTCAGTATAGTAGATAAGTTAAACGGATCACTTCATCTGCCAGAAATGAGTTCAGATCACCATTGCATGTACCTAACCATCTATGCTAACAAATTGCTGTATTACAAGCAACCACCAAGACTTAAGGAAGCAGAATATTGATTCAATCTCAAAATAAATTGAAGAACAAGTGCTTCAGCAGTCCAGGAATGGGAAAGGTGATCTGGTCTTCCTGTGAGATGGGTGGTCTGACTGGGCCCTGAAGACTTGGTTAATTCAGACAAGCTAAGAGGAAGGGGGAAAGGGAGACTGTAGGTGGAGAGGACATGGTAAGAAAGAATGCTCCATATTCAATTACTATGTGCAGCCTGAACTGATCAGCAGCCTGCTAATTAGCATAACAAAACAAATCCTTTTGCTTTATTTTTCTTCACTGTTTTTCTTTATTTCCCTTTTGCTTCTTTGTTTTACTCTTTCTCTCCTCCCTCTTCTTTCATGTTTCTTCTTTCTTCTTCCATATCATCCTGATTCTTCCCTTCCCAGCATTTCCACTGATTATTATCCCCTTCTCCATCTCTACACCCAACACACATACTCTTTTGCACCAGTGGATTTAGGATGTTTGAGATGGCTCACATGCACTCTCCTCACACTCCTTATTTTCTGACATAAAAAGATCAGTGCCCCTTCCCTGTTTCTATACAACAGTTTTGGCAAGAGCACAATTAGTTTAACATATTGGTTCTTAATTTTATGCCCACTCCTAGCTTTTTGGACTAGTGAGCACTTATATATGGCAGACAGCGATCATTCTCATCTCTGCTTCTTTGTTTTTGCTTTGTTTTGCTTTATGGGTTCTGTTTTTGTTGTCTGTTTTTTCATTTTATTTTGTTTTGAGCATACTATAGATTATTTTTGAGAAGTTCAACTTAATTTTTCATTTGAAAGATCATGATAATACATTTGAACTTCATTCAGAGCAAGATAATGGAGCATTTTCCTTTAGTTCTATTCCCTTTTTATATGTTCTCCTTAGCGTAATGATTACTTTGCAGTAATATAATAGTCCTTTTCTTATTTTAATTAATGTCACATCTCAATTCTAAGTGCTTGTTTTCAGCCCCAGGGTGCTAATTTCATATCTTATTTCTTAAATTAGCTGACTATAAGCTCAGATTTCTGATGGTTATGGTAGTCATATAGCTATTCTGTGTCCCCATCAAAAAGAAGAAATTAGTGTTTTAATAAAGGATTTTCTGCTATTTTGCTAGGTATTTTATTTGAAAAGAACTGTAGTATTTTGTCATGGCCTTAAGTTGCATATTAAGCAGTAATTACTCTGCAGCTAATATATTTTTGTTATTACTAGAATCATTAATAGTTTATAAAATGGCAGGAAATTTTCAAAATCCAATCAGATGTGTTTAAAAATAACTTATTTTATTATTATCCTATTTAATAAGCCAACATAGAAAATAATGCAAGTTTCATAGAAACCTTAAGAAGATTTGTTTACAAATTCAATTTTTTCTTTGGTAATAACATCTTAGGAAGAAAAGAAAAAGAAATTCTCTAGAGACATCTTATTAACATTACATCTTAACTTTTAGAAAAATATAAGTAAATCTAAATGAAACTTAGAAACATAGAAATTAGTCTTTTATGTTAGTACTGCTGAAAATTTAGAATCTAACAACATAAACAGTTTCATATTAAAATCAACTCTATTGTATGTGTTTAAGTATAATTATTCTACTTTGATTTAAACTTTTTTCAAAACCCCACTGTGACCTTAACCTGCACTGGTCCCTAAGCACTGAGTTTTCTCCATTACCTTAGTGTTTGATTTATTGCCCAGTTAGTAGTGATGATTACACTGAAGCACCATCATTGTTTTGATAATTGCTTTAAGATGCTGTCTCTAGTTAGAACGTTTTCCCTGTTTTATTTGTTCCCTGTTTGCTCTAGAGGATGAGAGTTACTTTCTTAGGGTTCATTATATTAAGGGGAATAATAATATGTTTTCTAAATCTGTGGATTTTGTTGCCATGAACAGCTTTATCAATCATTTGCAAGGATAATGATAGATAAATTCTAGAATTTCCAGAGTTTTGTTTAAAATGAAAAGTTAGAAAAGAAAAGGCTGTCACTTTACTGTTGACAGTCATGACATATTGAAAAAGGCAAGTGATTTTCAATGAAGAAGAAAATAACATTTATTTGGGGGTAGAAAATGAATCTCTTTAGGGGCGTTGTGCGTGTATGTGTGTATCTTCCTAGGATATGGTTTTAAGATGATATTGGAAACAAAAGGTGCAGGTAGGTGTT
Source organism: Manis javanica (assembly GCF_040802235.1). Taxonomy (NCBI): domain Eukaryota; kingdom Metazoa; phylum Chordata; class Mammalia; order Pholidota; family Manidae; genus Manis; species Manis javanica. Next base: position 104,552,106 of record NC_133158.1, read on the forward strand.
AGATAGGAGTTGTTTGTTTACAGACTGTGCAAGGTCCTTATTCAGAAAAAGCCCCTGCAATACAATGGAGCTCGTGTTGGACAGGATAGGGGAAAGTCCAGGTTGGTCCAATATGGAAAGGGAATGTAATGGTGTTTGTAAAGGCAATGAAAGTTTTAAAAGAAATTGGTGCTTATTTGTGTCCTGTGAAGGACTTTACTAATAGTAACTTTTTTCTTTCTATGCCTGTTGGATTTTTCTTTAGTTCATTGATTTCTTATGAACATGATTTATAGTATTATTTTTAATAATTCACAAATTTCTCATATAGAAATTTATTTTCATAAAAATATGAATGATTACACTCTGACAATACTAATTTCTATAGCTCGTGAGTACCATGAACGTCACAGATTCTGACTCCTTTTCTCTGACCTTCCCCTTTTTTGTCTTCAAGCTCTTTAAATTTTATTCTTTAAATTTTATTTAAGGTAGTGCTATATATAATCTTCCAAGTCATTAACTGATATCAAGGAGAGAGTGGATGAAATTAATAGTCTTACATGATATTTTCTGTTTGATATAAACTCTAAATAATGGAAGAAATTCTTTTTTTCAAATTTTTATTTGCATATCATAGCTAGAAATTTGAGTAACTTTTAATTGGGCTCTAATTATGAATGGTAAAGTTGTGAGAATTTATTTAGTGAGCGATTAAACTATTTCCAAATATGATAAAGTATACAAAATAATCAAGATCCTTTTTTTAAGTCCAGAGTGCTTAGTTCAAGGTAAGAGAATTCATTCTAGCCAGTTTAAACAGAAAAGGATTTATTGTGGATTATTTATCGTGGATCATAGCTTGTTCACTGAAGTGTTTGGAGAGCTGATGGAGAAGGGCTGTATGTAGGCTGAGCCTCCAGGAGTGCCTGTCAGAGCCATGCTGTTCAGGTGGCTCACCGGAGGGTCTGCTTCTCTGTCATGATGGGGTATAAGCTGAATTAGGAAGCTAATACACAGCTGCTGGCTGCAGATACACATTGCTTTGGAAGAAGTGATGAGACAGGTTGCGGAGAAATGACAATCATTGAGCTAAATCCAAGAGTTATTATACCTGTTTTCAAAAACAACTGTGGAATCTAAGAGTAGAAGCTTTGAAGATAGTGCATTCTGATGAGCATTTTGCCCTCTTGGGTTTTAGAAGGAACTAAAATCAGTATTATTAGTGGAGGTCTGATAATGCTTGGAAGCTGTGAAGTAAGATATTAGAAGCAGCAGTGCTAGGCTAGGAAAAGAAACTAAAGCTTATCTTTTATTCATAGAAATTCTGTCCTATAATTGTCTATGTATAATTCAATAATAATTCAATAATTTAATGCATGATAATACTTTTTATTAAACTTCTAACACAATTTGGTAGGGTGATCATATGAAATGATACATGGTTCAAGATGGGAAAAAGGCCCACGTAACTCTATATACCACAAAAGCTTGAGCTTCATAAGACCTACAATCTAAAGTCTTAATTTTAGTATCAGGTTGAAAAAATATAGTTTTGAATATTTTGTCCTATAATGCATTATTTCTCCTTATACCAGTTGTGAATTTATGTAATAATAGTATGAAAAAATTATTTATACAGAACCTAACCTGCTGGGGTTTTATCTGAGCCCAGCTGACCTGGGGGAAGTCAATAATTACTGATTTAAAACATCAACTACTTTTATTTCTCACGGTTTTGTGGTTTGATTGAGTGCTTTTCTGATCTGAGCATGCTTTAGTGGTTAATCTGGGATGGGCTTGCTCAGGTATCTGCGGTCATTTGGTCAGTTCAGTGGAAACTGGCTGGGTCTTAGCTGAGTCTTTTCAGTTGTCTATCACATGGTCTCACATCGTCCAGCAAGACAGACCTGTATTCTCAAGCCATGAGTTTTTGGAGTCATGCCAAACCTGTTGAGCCCTAGGCTCAGAGCTGACACATGGTGACTTCAGCCACATTCTAGGAGTCTACGCAAGTTATTATAGATTATCCCAGAATTAAGAGATAAATAAGTTACAACTTTTTATAGGAAATGTTGCAAAGTTGCTTTGCAACCATTGGCCATGCTCTTTTGTACTTTTGAGAAGCAAATCAAGCAAGATCACTGTCTTCAATTTTTCCTCAACTGACTAGTCTCATATTAAAGTATAAACTCAGTTTCAAATAGGCACATCTCTAAGAAGGGTATATACTGTCCTTGTCAATAAAATTATGTAAATATAAGTACATTTAAGAATATTAATTGAGCAAATATTTAAAAATTTTGCTATGCACAGTATAAAATTGAAAAGCAAAAACAAAACAATAATCTGGTCCTAAGTGTGGCGTCTAAGGAACTTCGAAGTTGTCATTCCATCCTAACAACAAGTAAAAAACTGAGTAAGCTAAAAAAAAATACAAAAAATATCCCAAACAGTTCTTAGGTCCATAAGAGAAGTAAGGTCACAGGGTAAACCACTGCCCCCCAAGTTGGAGAGAGTGACAGGTGAACACAGAATCACAACTTACCTAAACAGAGCTGAAACCTCCTTGGAAACCAATGTTTGGATAGGAAAACCTGAATTGTAATTGAAGAATTCCTGGAGCCTCAGTGTGGACAAGTCTGAGAGAGAAATTCTTGAGGGGAACCTGTGATCAGGGAGCCTCTGTGCTTTGTGAGTTTTACTTCCTGGAGTCCCACCAGTTCTCCTTCACATAGTCTCATAGTGAATATCAGAGAATGATACCCTTTTGTTTTCACCAAAGAGAGGTCAAAGGAGATAATTTTGAAATAGTTAAGAGCATTCTGTACTTCTTAACAAGCTGGCCCTCAGGAGAAATTATTTGTACACAACCTACCGTTTTGGGGTTTTACCAGAGCCCAGCTGTCCTGGGGGAAGGTAAATACCCAGCTCCAGCCCAGCTAGCTATTCTGTCTCAACTAAGTCAGGAAGGACTGAGAAGCACATGTGAAATTTCATAGTCTAAAACTACAAGATGACTGAAAGCCTGAGATTTCATTCTAGGACTTCAGAATGCTTCCCCTCCCTTTAACACCTTACCATCACATTAGTAATGGCCAATTTACAGCAGTTCATTTCAGCCAGTGCATCATGCCTCACCTTTGAGAAGAAAATTACAAGCCAAGAAACACAATTTGAAAAGATTTAGTAAGCATCAGAAACAGACTCATTTATGAAGGAGGTGTTGAATTATCAGACTGTATATTTAAAATAACTGATTATTATTCTAAGGGCTCTAGTGAATCAAGTAAACAGCATGCAAAAATAGATGGGCAATGTAAATAGATAGATAGAAATCCCAAGAAAGAACTAAAAAAGAAATGATAGAGATAAAACAACAGCAACAATACACTGTAACAGTCATGAAGTATGCCTTTGATGGTCTTATTAGTAGACTGGACATTGCTGAAGTATACATGAGCTCAAGAGAAACCTCCAAAATTTGAATGCCAAAGAAGAAATGACTGAAAAAAAGAGCAGATATTTAAGAACTGTGGGCCTACTGAAGGTGTAACATGTATATAGAAATATCAGGAGAATAGAGAAAAAACAAAATAAATAATTTAAAACAGTGACTGAGAATTTCCCCCACATTAATGTCAGACATTAAACCAGGAAGCTCAGAGAATACCAAGGAGGAAAAATGACAGAAAAACTACACCTAGGCATATTCAAACTAAAACAAATCAAAGAAGAAATCTGAAAGAAGTCAGAAGGAAGTGGGGGGGGGAAACACCTGACCTATAAGTAACAAAGATAAAAACTATATCAGACTTTTCTCTTCAGAAGCCATGCAAACATGAAGACCATGGAATGAAGTATTTAAAGTGGTGAGACAGGAAAATTTAACCCAGGATTCCTGCAAAATTATCCTTCAGAAGTAGAGGAGAAATGAAGACTGCATATATATTTCATGCCGTATATATGATATTAAGGAAAAGACAAAACTTTGAAGACAATAAAAAGATTTATGGTTGCCAGGGGTTAGGAGGAAGAAGAGGATGAATAGGTGAAGGACAGAGGAGGATTTTTTAGGCACTAAAAACTTCTGTATGATACTATAGTAGTACATACATTTCATTATATATTATACTTTGGATACATAATAGACAATTGATATTATACTTTCAATAGTCTATTATATGTGAATTTTGGATAGTATGATGTATTGATGTAGGTTCATCAACTGTAACAAATTTATCTCTCTACCTCCTGCTCAATATTGCTGTGAACTTAAAAATGCTCTGAAACATGTCTTTTAAAAATAATAAATGCTGCCACATTTGCCCTCTTTTAATACCTATTTGATTTTATCTTCTACCTTTCTTCACTCTAAATCCTATACAACATGATCTGGAATTATAACACACTGATTACCAAACTGCACTAGCTGTGCTGTTGTCTGATGTCATAAATGTCTTGGGATATTTTTCTCTTGTCGCCTCATTTCTTTAGCAAATATCTGTAGTGGATATTGCAAATAATATGTTTTGATGTGCATATTTGATGATGTACATAAATTAGGAAAGCTGAAATGTATCACATCTTTATATTAATTACTATATCATTCTTTATAATAACCTTATGATTTGGATGTGATTGTTATCTCATTTTACAGATGATGAATCAGAGGCACAGAAAAGTAAGAGTTAACATTTAAATTCATTCCTGATAGTTTTCAAATTACATTCAAGTTGATAATCTTCATTTCAAAGAATAACCAATACCTGCACACCAGGTTACGTTGCCCAGACTTTTGCTGTTGAACACAGTGCTTCTCGGTCACTCACAGTGAGGTTATGATGGATTTGCATACAGTGCTTAGAGTTTAACACTCTCTACATGTCTAGCTATACTATAATTATTTGACAACTTGGCTTTTGTATGGCATACAGGAAGAAAGCAATATCGAGTCAGCATTTGTTACATGAGCTACTTTGGCCTTTCAGTTGTTAGTGTGGGTTTCTAAAATAGTAACTACCCATCCATTTTTGAGGGTTTTATTTGCTAATTCAACTAGAAAAACAGAAAGGGGGAAGATATGGAGGAACAGAAATAGGGGAAAGAAAACTGACGGTTAGGAAAACTTTGATACTTAAAAATAAACATTGTATTGAATTTCTAAGACATCAATTAAACCTAAGAAGTAGTTTAAAACTTAAGTCAGGTCATAACTATTTGACGTACACTTTTTTCTTCTCCTAGGCTTCCTTTCCTTAGGCTGTGACACCATTCCTTCAGTTACCTGAGTTCCTACCCTTAATTCTAGTGCCATCTAAGAGAATTAAGAATAAAATTAGATTCTGCTTCTCTTATGAATGATCTCAGTGGACTATTAATGCCACCATTTTTACTTTCACACAAAGTATGAAATATATAAAACTAGAGAGCAAGGCCATGCGGGAGCCTGGGCCAACTTGCTCCATCAGACGAATTTTGCTGAGCAGGGCTCATACACAGAAATCCTGGGCACAGCTCTATAACCAGAAGGTCTTTGATAGATGAAGCCAGCATGAGGACATCTTGGGCATTCTCTCTCTGAAATAACACATGGTGTGTGTGTGGGCATCTGCCCCTCAGAAATACTGAAACATCAAATTGCAACAGTGCCAGCCAACTAAGGACAACACTCCTCTCCCACCCTCCTGCATTTGTTTGCTGCTGGAATATGCTGGCAAGCTGATTGTTAAGCACACACTATTGTGAATTGAATGATATAACCTAAAAATGTAAATTATATTAAAGTAAGTATAATATATACTCAAAACTCAACACTTTCTAATTATTTTGTAACATATCACTGCTATCTATGCTCTCTGGGTTGTTTGCATTATAGTATAGTATATTTATGATGGAAATACTATATAATTTAATATTATTCCACATCTTTTTTAAATACCGCTTTCAGCAGTGTCACATTGGTGGTGGTTAAACCACTTTTGTGAGGGACCTGCCATGCGATTTTATCCAAATGAGTTCTTTGTCACCCTCCACTCAGAATCTTCTTTCCACTGTATCATACTGATATGTGGGATCTAGTTCATCTGACTGTTCCGTGGTAACCTATTTTGAAATTTCTGCATGGAGATAATAATACTAAAAAAAAAAAGAAAAAAAATGCAGATCAAGGTAGTTCAACCAAAGTAGAAACCACTTATTCTTTCCTTTGTGAACCCCTTGAACCCTAAACAAACCTAGTTTTCAAAAACTGAGCTGGCATGAAATCAGCAGCACAATAGTCTCTAAATTGAACTCGAATGAACTGCATATTCTATTCATTTTCAGATTTGATGGAAAGGAAGCTAAATAGATACCTCATTCTTTTCTTTGCCAGTATATTAAATTTATCAACAAAAATTCTCTGCAGTGCCTTCACTTTAGCACTTATTTTGTTTGTGCTGGGGAATCCCTAAGCCTCTCTCAATGTATATAATATTTATATAACACACTTTCAAAAATAGTTATATCCAATTATGTTTCCTAATAAGAGTGTGCTATTAGTCTCATCTGTAAAGGGTATTTTTCTTCGACTTGAGTTCCATTTCTGATGCTATCATGGAACAGTAAAAATATTTATAGAGAAAAAAATTCTTTGAATTGATGTAACTTATTGAAAATATTTTTAATTAGTATGATACCCTTTTCAAATTGTATAAAAGGGTAACATATCTGAATAGATTTGTTTATTCAGTAGGACTAAACATATATACCATATATGCAGTCACATGTACATATGTATACAGTCTTTAAGTAGAAGGGCTCTTTTCTATTCTTTCATCTATATGTTTATATTCTTGTCATAGTAACATGATAACCAAAATATCTGTAGTACTAAGTGTGTTCAATACCAACCCCAAATGCACACTGTGTGTGTGTGTGTATGTGTTTTGTAGTTGTATGTGTATATAATTTGTGGGATTTCATACATTTGATATACTAGCTGAAGCATGCAATCTTAAAATAAAAGTAAAATTTCAATGGCAGTTTCTGTGGAAGAGCAGCTCATCGAGAATAGTATATATTATAAGCCTTACAAAAATTAATGATCTGTAAAAATTTCAGAGTTAAATAAAACAAAGTTATTTGCTAAACAGTCATATTGAAAAATAAAACCAAAAACATACTTTTACATTACTAATTTAATTTTTTTAACAGGCATATGTATGCATTTAAAAAAGTCATTGTCATTTTTTTTGTGAATTAAAAGAAACATTTTAAAGCTAAGTACATAAACTGTCCAATGTAATAGTACTTTTGCCTTCTAGAAGTAAAAAACTACATATATATTAAGAACTACAACTAAATTTCACTCTTTCAAGTATTTCTATCACAAGAACTTTCAAAAATAAAGTATACATATACATCTCTGATGTATCATTGTATATTTCACATTATTAAAAAAGAATAAGAATTAGTCATTATATAAATATATCACCTTTATAATTTTTACATGATTTTGTTTTATCAGTAGTTTTCAAATAATCCTTAAGTAAATTATCATATAAATAATAAAGTTGGCATATGTATAAGATGAATAATATGTATTTAGAGACAAACATCAGGAAACATCTATTTTCAAATAGAAGAAAAAGGCTTACAATTGCAAAGATAGTCAAATAGTTGATTATGTTTTTATTTAAACACATTTAAACAGAAGTATGTATCTACCTAAATATATATTTTATATGCTACCTCCAGTAGAGAATGAACAAATGATATCAACAACTGGAAATTTGGCTGGTATTCAGCTCATGGGTTGGATTGGTATTTTGTGATGTCAAGTGTGTATATTTGTTACCTCATATTATTATCTATTTTTTTCCTTTTAATCAAAAAGAAGAACTGTATGCCAGGAAAGAAATGGGGTGACCACACTACTACATAGTGTATCTGGGGTGAGAGCTTCAAAGAAGGTTAAATCAGACAGAAATGTACTGTGAATGACAGATTATGGTTAAACTGGGTTTGTTTGTATTGGTCAAGGATGAAAAACATACTAAATCAGATTTATGCAGGAATAATTATTTTCTTATATTTAAGGACAAGGCCACAAGAGTAAACTAAAATCGCTCTTTATTTCAGAATAAAACAAGTGCGTGTCTGATATTCACAGGAAATTTATTTAAGTGTTGTACATATCACCTTGACTTGCAATGTAGCATCTGGTAGGGGAATTTCATCAGCACAGAAATAGAAAGACAGAGTGACTGATTTAGTGAATTTTCCACATAACATGCACTGAAAAGATCAAGATCTCTTCTTACTGAACAATAATTTAAGACAAATGAAAAATAGAGGATGAGGGGAAATAAAAATTGCACATTCCACTATTACTATTTACTAAAGTTGGGATTTAGAAGATCCTGTAAGAGCAGAGCAAGAGTAGTATATGCTAATGATTCATAGAGCCCTTTTAAACATTTGATTTGATTATGAATTAAATATAAAATAAAATATAAATATAAAATATTTGGACCTTGTGAGGCAAAAAATAGAAAAGGGTTGAAAGCATATGTCAAGTAAGAAGAAGTTGACAAAAGAAAATAATGAATAAAGGTCAATATTTAAATTAAGTCTATTTGAGTTCTTAAAGTGCATAATTATTACTGTACAAAATTGGATCAGAATTCATGAGGAACAATAAATGAAATAAGAAAATCTTAAAATGATGTAAGATGCTTTAATAGATGTGCAATATCAAGGTGAAAAATAACCAAAGAAGTAATAATGAAAATAAATGATTTAAAATAAATGCCACAAATGTGTGTGAAATACATTAAAATTTAAAATATGTTTAGGTTGCTTTTTGAATCACAATTATCAATTTTTCTGGTAAACAAATCTAAAAAATATGCATTTCCATATTCACATTTCTGTCAAATTTATTGACCATGTGAATCTTTATAATATCAAAATTTTAACAATATTTTAAAATTAGTGGACTAGAAATAATTTTGACCAGTTACTATATAGATTTTCCCTTACTGGATGCCTTAATAATTTAATTAGAGCAAAAGAAGGAAGGTTTAAATAATGTTTTAACTAATCCTTTCAACCTTGAAGCTGCCTATAAATTCTTCAGACACTAGAAAATTTAACATAAGAAATTATCTTAATCATGATAATTTATTGTATGATGAGTGCATATTTTTACAAAAATCTATTATGAGGTTTCTAGTGGTTAGAGATGTTGAGAATAGAAGGTGGATTTTGGACTTAGAAAATATAATCATTGTGCAAGAATAAGTGAGTCTTTTCCTCTGATATAACTTGAAGGAGCATCGTTTAATTTACTAGGAACATGGAACTAATGTCCTGAGAAGCACGATTATGTTATGGAAGATAAGAACCTCTCTACTTATTCTGTTATGTTGTCATGTATGCACACTTCAAAACTTTAAGGAATAATAAAAAAAACATAAAATAAAAAGTAATTAGGATGTTTAATATTGTCTAAATGTATTTAAACAAGAAAATTCTGCATGAAGTATCTTTTAGATTGTTTCTTACAATGTTGTGGTCTTTGGAATAATGGTAACATTTTAATTTGCCATTATCTAGCTCTTTGTAACTCAAACCTTTTTAGAATGGAAATCATGCAAAAACTAACCTGTTTGTCTAGGGAAATAAGTATATCGACAGAATTTTATTAAAAATGCTTAATAATATATTTAGTGGAAAACCTTTTATTTTAAAGGATTTTTGAGTTAAAATTGGCAGCCTTCTAAAATGTTGAATAAAGCATAACTTTATATGCATCAATATCCCAAACTCTTATTTGGCTGTATAATTATTCCTCATAATATCTATTTTTATTTTTATTTTTTATTAGGATATCATTGATATACACTATTATGAAGGTTTCACGTGAAAAACAATGTGGTATTACATTCACCCTTATTATCTAGTCCTTCCCTATACCCCATTGCAGTCACTGTCCATCAGTGTAGTAAGATGCCACAGAGTCCCTATTTGCTTCTCTGAGCTACACTCTCTTCCCCGTGACCCCACACACACCATGTGCACCAATCATAATACCCTATGATCCCCTTCTCCCTCCCTCCACACCTGCCCTCCCACACCCCTCCCCTTTGGTAACCACGAGTCCCTTCTTGGACTCTGTGAGTCTGCTATTTTGTTCCTTCAGTTTTGCCTCACTGTTACACTCCACAAATGGGGCAAATCATTTGATATTTGTCTTTCTTTGTCTGACTTATGTCACTGAGCATAATACCCTCGAGCTCTATCCATGTTTTGAAAATGGTAGGATTTGTTTCTTTCCATGGCTGAATAGTACTAAATTGTGTATATGCACCACATCTTCTTTATTCATTCATCTACTGATGGACACTTAGGTTGCTTCCATTTCTTGACTATTGTAAATAGTGCTGCAATAAACATAGGGGTGCATAAGTCTTTTTGAATCTGAGAAATTTTATTCTTTGGGTAAATTCCTAGGAGTGGAATTCCTGAGTCAAATGGTATTTCTATTTTTACTTTTTTGAGGAACCTCCATATTGCTTTCCAAAATGGTTGAATTATTTGAACATTCCCACCAGCAGTGTAGGAGGTTTCCCCTTTCTCCACATCCTCACCAGCATTTGTTGTTCCTAGTCTTTCCTATGTTGGCCATACTACCTGGTGTGAGGTGTTATCTCATTGTGGTTTTAATTTGCATTTCCCTGATAATTAGCGATGTGGAACACCTTTTTTTGTGCCTGTTGGCTATCTGAATTTCTTATTTGGAGAAGTGTCTGTTCATATCCTCTGCCCATTTTTTAAAAGGGTTATTTGCTTTTTGGGTGTTGAGGCATGTGAGTTCTTTCTGTATTTGGGATGTTAATCCATTGTTGGATGTGTCGTTTATGAATATATTCTCCTATACTGTAGGATGCCTTTTTGTTCTGCTGACCATGTCCTTTGCTGTACAGAAGGTTTTTAACATGATGTAGTCCCATTTGTTCATTTGTGATTTTGTTTTCCTTACCCGAGAAGGTGCGTTTGGGAAGAAGTTACTAATGTTTATATTCAAGAGATTCTTGCCTATGTTTTCTTCTAAGAGTTTTATGGTTTCATGATTTACATCCAGGTCTTTGATCCATTTTGAGTTTACATTTGTGTTATAAAACTAGTTTCATTCTCTTGCATGCAGCTGTCCAGTTTTGTCAACACCAGTTGTTGAAGAGACTGTCATTTCCCCATTGTATATCGATGGCTCCTTTATAGTATATTAATTGACCATATATGGTTGGGTTTATATCTGTGCTCTTTAGTCTGTTCCAGTGGTCTGTGGGTCTGTTCTTGTGCCAGTACCAAATTGTCTTGATTACTGTGGCTTTGTAGTAGGGTTGGAAGTTGGGGAGCGTAATCCCACCCCTGCTATATTCTTCCTTTTCAGGATTGCTTTGGTTATTCAGGGTCTTTTTTGGTTCCGTATAAATTTTAGAACTATTTGCTCTAGTTTGGTGAAGAATGCTGTTAATATTTTGATAGGAATTGCATTGAATCTGTAGATTGCTTTAGGCAGAATGGCCATTTTGGCAATATTAATTCTTCCTATCCATGAGCACGGGATGTGTTTTCATTTATTGGTATCTTCTTTAATTTCTCTCATGAGTGTCTTGTAGTTTTCAGAGTATAGGTCTTCCACTTACTTGGTTAGGTTTATTCCTAGGTATTTTATTCTTTCTGATGCAATTATGAGTGCAATTGTTTTCCTGATTTCTCTTTCTGCTAGCTCATTGTTAGTTTATAGGAATGCAACAGATTTCTGTGTATTAATTTTGTATCTGGCAACTTTGTTGAATTCAGTTATTAGATGTAATAGATTTGGAGTGGATTCTTTAGGGTTTTTTATGTACCATATCATGTCATCTGCAAACAGGGACAGTTTAACATCTTTCTTGCCAATCTGGATGCCTTTTATTTTTTTGTGTTGTCTGATTGCTGTGGCTAGGACCTCCAGTACTATGTTGAATAAAAGCAGGGAGAGTGGGCATCCTTGTCTTAGCCCAATTTTAAGGGAAAAGCTTTCAGCTTCTCACTTTAAAGTATGATGTTAACTGTGGGTTTGTTGTATATAGGCTTTATTATGTTGAGGTGCTTGCCTCTGTCTCCATTTTGTTGAGAGTTTTTATCATGAATGGATGTTGAATTTTGCTGAAGGCTGTTTCAGCATCTATGGATTCTGTCCTTCTTTTTGTTAATGTGCTGGATTATGTTGATGGATTTTTCAATGTTGTACCATCCTTGCATTAGTGGAGTAAATCCTACTTAATCATGATGGATTATCTTTTTGATGTATTTTTGAATTTGGTTTGCTAATATTTTGTTGAGTACTTTTGCATCTATGTTCTTCAGGGATATTGGTCTGTAATTTTCTTTTTTTGTGGTATCTTTGCCTGGTTTTGGTATTAGAGTGATGTTGGTCTCATAGAAGGAGTTTGGAAGTATTTCCTCCTCTTCTACTTTTTGGAAAAATTTAAGGAGGATGGGTATTAGGTCTTGACTAAATGTTTGATAAAATTCAGCAGTGAAACCATCTCTTCCAGGAGTTTTGTATTTAGGTAGTTTTTTAAGTACCAATTCAGCTTCATTCTGCTTATTGGTCTATTCAGATTTTCTGTTTCTTCCTGGGTCAGCCTTGGAAGTTTGTATTTTTCTAGAAAGTTGTCTATTTTTTCTAGGTTATCTAGTTTGTTAGCATATAATTTTTCATAGTATCCTTTCATAATTCTTTGTATTTCTGTGGTGTCCATTGTGATTTTTCCTTTTCATTTATGATTCTGTTTATGTGTGTAGACTCTCTTTTTTTCTTGATATGTCTGGCTACCAGTTTATCTTTTTGTTTATTTTCTTGAAGAACCAGATCTTGTTTTTATTGATTCTTTCTATTGTTTTATTCTTCTCAATTTTATTTATTTCTTCTCTAATCTCTATTATGTCCCTCCTTCTACTGCCTTTGGCCTCATTTGTTCTCTTTCTAGTTTCATTAATTGTGAGTTGAGACTGTTCATATGGGATTGTTCTTCTTTCCTGAGGTAGGCCTGTATTGCATTATACTTCCCTCTTAGCACAGCCTTTGCTGCATCCCACAGATTTTGTGGTGTTAAATCATTGCTCTCATTTGACTCCATATATTGTTTGCTCTCTGTTTTTATTTGGTCATTGATTGATTGATTATTTAGGAGCATGTTATTAAGCCTCCATATGTTTGTGGCTTTTCATTTTATTTATGTAATATATTTCTAGCATCATACCTTTGTGGTCTGGGAAGCTGGTTGGTACAATTTGAATCTTTTTGAATTTACTGAGGCTCTTTTTCTGGCCTAGTATGTGGTCTATTCTGGAAAATGTTCCATGTGCACCTTAGAAGAATGTGTATCCTGTTGCTTTTGGATGGAATGTCTGTAGATGTCTGTTAGTTCCATCTATTCTAATTGATTGTTCAGTGCCTCTGTCTCTTTACTTCTTTTCAGTCTGGTTGATCTGTCCTTTGGAGTGAGTGGTGTGTTGAAGTCTCCTAGAATGAATGCATTACATTCTATTTCCCCCTTTAATTCTGTTAGTATCTGTTTCACATATGTAGGTGATCCTGTGTTGGGTTCATAGATATTTATAATAGTTTTATCCTCTTGTTGGACTGACCTCTTTATCATTATGTCCTTCTTTGTCTCTTGTTTTAAAGTCTATTTTATCTGATACAAGTACTGCAACTCCTGCTTTTTCTCCCTTTTAGTTTCATGAAATATCTTTTTCCATCCCTTTACTTTCAGTCTGTGTATTTCTTTGGGTTTGAAGTGAGTTTCTTATAGGCTACATATAGACAGGTCTTGTTTCTTTATCCATTCAGTGACTCTATGTCTTTTGATTGGTGCATTCAGACCATTTTCATTTATTGTGATTATTGATAGGTATCTACTTATTGACATTACAGGCTTTAGATCTGTGGTTATCAAAGGTTCAAGGGTAATTCCCTCACTATTTAATAGTTTAATTAACTCACTTAACTCACTTAGTATGATATTACAAACAAAACCTAAAGGTTATTTTTCCTCCCTTTTTCTTCCTCCTCCATTCTTTATATATTAGGTATCATATTCTGTACTCTTTGTTTATCCTTTGATTGACTTTGAGCATAGTTGATTTGATTTTGCATCTGCTTAGTAATTAGTTGTTCTACTTTCTTTACTGTGGTTTTATTTCCCCTGGTGACATCTATTTAGCCTTAGGAACACTTCCATCTATAGCAGTCCTTTCAAAATGCACTGTAGAGGTGGTTTGTGGGAGGTAAATTCTCTCAGTTTTTGCTTATCTGAAAATTGTTTAATCCCTCCTTCAAATTTAAATGATAACCTTTTCGGGTAGAGTATTCTTGGTTCAAAGCCCTTCTGCTTCATTGCATTAAATATATCATGCCACTCCTTTCTGGCCTGTAAGGTTTTTGTTGAGAAGTCTGATGATAGCCTGATGGGTTTTCTTTTGTATGTTATCTTTTTTCTCTTTCTTGCTGCTTTTAAAAGTCTGTCCTTATCCTTGGTCTTTGCCATTTTAATTATTATATTTCTTGGTGTTGTCTTCCTTGGGTCCCTTGTGTTGGGAGATCTGTGTACCTCCATGGCCTGAGAGAATATCTCATTCCCATATTGGGGAATATTTCAACAATTACCTCTTCAAAGACACTTTCTATCCCTTTTTCTGTCTCTTCTTCTCTGGTACTCCTATAATGTGAATATTGTTCTGTTTCAATTGGTCATGTAGTTCTCTCAGTGTTTTTTCAGTCCTAGATCCTTTTATCTCTCTGTGCCTCAGTTTCTTTGTATTCCTCTTCTCTAATTTCTATTCCATTTCCTCTATCTTCTACTACATCTAATTTGCATTTAAATCCCTCCATTGTACATTTCATTTCAGATACGGAATTTCTTAATGATTGAATCTCCATCCTAAATTCATTTCTGAGTTCTTGAATATTTTTCTGTACTTTCATAAGCATATTTTTTATTTTTATTTTCAGGAAGATTGGTGAGTTCAGTTTCATTTAGCCTTTCTTCTGGTGTTTGTGAGATTTTCGTTTGAACCAGGTTCCTTTGTCATTTCATATTTGTATGTGGCTCCCTCTAGTTCCCAGAAGCTCTAGTCTCTGGAGCTGTTCAGCCCCTGGAGTGATGTCAGGGGTCACAGGTGATACTGGTGCTTGGGGGGAGGAAAGGGCTGTTTCCTGCTTCCCGGCTACAGTGCCTGTCTCCACTGTCAGAGCCAGTGGGCCGAGCACACAGGTGTTATCCTCTGTGCTTTATGTCTGTAGCTGCTGTAGGCAGGGTCTCCTTCTGGTTGGCCTGATGCCAGAGCAGGGACTGCTGGTTTGCAAGCCAGTGACAGGAAGCTAGGAGGAAGGTGCAGCAGGCTGTATATCACATTGGGGGGCCTTGGAGCTGAGTAACCAGCCAGGGGGATGGAGTGCCTGAAGCTCTTGAAAATTCACAACCTGTTGGACAGAGCATACCCAGACAATCTTGTCCTCCTATCCCTTCTCCTGCATAGCAAGCTCCATGCCAGCCTCATCCCTTCAACAGCCCTCTTGCTGCTAGGATGCCTCTCAGACCACCCACCTTACCTTGTCCCATTGCAGCTGGATCCCTGTCCTCCACAAATGGCTGAAATCTCAGCCCCTCCAAGTATTCCACCTGTCTTAGCTTTCCAACCCCACTAATCTCCAGAGCACCATGCAATGTTCGTTTGTGCTCCAAAAGTAAATCTCCAGGGCTGGGTGTTCAGCAGTCCTAGGCTTCCACCCCTTCTCTGCTCCATTTCTCTTCTTCCCCCCATTGAACTGGTGTGGGGGGAGGGCTTGGTTCCACCAGTTCAAGGCTTTCATTCGTTCCCCTGTTTCATGAGGTGTGCTCTGTTTTCCAGATGTATATAATCTGTTGTAGCCTTCTTTCCTGTTGCCTTTTTAGTATTAATTGTACTAAGTAAATTTTTGTGCTATATATGGTTTTGGGAGGAGTTCTCTGTCTTACCTGTTATGCCGCGATCTTGAATCCTCCCTCATATTTTCATTAATGTAAAACTTTCAACATAATGAAAAGGAAATATTTAATTATAAGTAACCCAAATTATTTATTGATAACCTGTAAGGGTAATCAATAGGGATGAGAAAATTTTAAAACATTTTTTCTATTAAATACTATCCATACCTGAAGAAATACTTTTAATTTGATTGACTTTCTCTCTGTTATATCTTTGCTTCTATGTTTTTTACCAAATTTTTATGAATTAAAAAAAATACTAACTTGTTAAATCAGAACTGTTTGAATTGTGTTCTGATTAGAGCAGTTTGAGATTCACAGCAGTTTTCTTAGAGCAGTTTGAGATTCACAGCAAAATTGAAAGGAAGTTATAGCAATTTCCCATATTCCCCTTACCCCTACACATGAGTAGTCTCCCCCATTATCAACATCACTTTCCAGAGTGGTACATTTGTTCCTTAGATGAAGTTCTATTCACATCATTATCATCCAAAGCCTGTAGTTTATTTTAGGGTTCACTCTGTTGTATATTTTATGGGTTTGGAAAAAATATATAATGATGTGTCTTATTATAAAACAGAATAGTTTCATTGTTCTGTGCCATCTGTTCATCCCTCCACTCACCCTACTCCCTAACCCATGGAAACTACTGACCTTTTTATTCTCTCCAATGTTTTGTCATTTCCAGAATGTCATACAGTTAGAATCAGACAGTGTGTAGTCTTTTTAGATTGACCTCTTTCACTTAGTAACATGTATTTTAGGTTTCTTCATGTCTTTTCATGACTTGATAGTCCAGTTCTGTTTAACGCTGCATAATATTCTATTTTCTGGATGCAACACAGTTTACATATCCTTTCTCTTACTGGAGGGCATCATGGGCACTTCCAAGTTATGGAAATTATGAATAAAGCTGCCATAAACATGAGTGTGCAGGTTTTTGTTTGGACATAAGCTTTCCAATCCGTATGTAAATATCAAGAAGCATGATTGCTGGATTATTTGGTAATAGTTTGTTTAGTTTTATTAAAATAAAACCCAAACTATCTGCTAAACTGGCCATACCATTTTGCATTCCCACCGTAAATGTATGAGAGTTACTGTTGATCCATATCTTTGTCAACATTTGATGTCAGTGTTCTGGATTTTGGCCATTCTAATAAGTATATAGTGATATTTCATTATTACTTTAGTTTGCTTTTCCCTCATGACATAAGATGAGGAGCATCTTTTCATATGCTTATTTGCCATCTGTGTATCTTCTTTGGTGAGGTGTTTCTTAAAGTCTTTGTCCCATTTTTAATTGTGTTGTTTGTTTTCTGATTGTTTAGTTTTGAGAGTTCTTTATGTATTTTGAAGCAAAGTTCTTTGTTAATTGTGTCTCTGCAAATGTTCTCATTCTTTTGATAGCATCTTTGATAGCATAGTCGTTTTTAATTTTAAGTATATCTAGCTTGTCAATATTTTCTTTCATAGATTATGCTTTATCTAAAAAGGCATCATCATACCCAAGGTCATCTAAGATTTCTCCCATATTATCTTCTAGGACATGAAATTGTCCCCAGTTGTGTAGTTTTTTTTGTTTAATTCATCAAATTTTTGTAGTTTTCTTCATATAGAGCTTGTACATATATATATTTTTCAGATTTAAGTATTTCAACTTTTAGCATACCAGTGAAATTGGTGCTGTATTTTTAATTTCAAATTCTACTTGTTCATTGATGATCTATAGGAAAGTAATTGACTTGTATATTAACCTTATTTTATATAACTTTGCTATCACAGATCATTGGTTCTACCAGTTTTTTTCTGATTCTTTTGTAGTTTTCTACATAGATAATCATGTCATCTTGAGAACAAAGAAAGTATGCTGTAATTTTTGCCTCTGTATAAATTACCAAATTGTGGAATTTAAAAATTATTAATTTACTAAATCAAAAAGAGTTAAACATGTGATATATTTGAGTATTAAAGTGATGGCATATGTTTAAAACTGTAAGCCAGAAATTTATTAATATTTTCGTTCATGTTATATAAATTAGCATGTAAAAATAATAATATTTAATTAAACTAGGTATTTCAGTTATAAAGTGAATACTCTTGACATTATATGAAACCATAGGACAATATATTTAGAATTTTATTTTGACATTCCTTACATTGCTTTTACTTGCCTCTGATCCACAGAAGGATTGTAGGGTCATATTAATATCCTCTATGAAGCTATAAAATTATTTAGGAAAAAAATTCTATCAAAAATTAGAATTATATCAGTTAAATAATTATATCAGAAAAAAGACAATAATTTGGAATCTTCATTTAAAAATTTGAAGTCATACTAATGCCTATGAAAATAGTAGCCAATATAGGAAATACTGATTAATTTTTTTGGAAAAGTGGTATGAGTATTGATATAGACAGAGGTATCATCCTTCAATAATTATGTATAGAAGCAATGTCAGATTAGTATCTTCATCTCTAGAGAATAATTCACAGATCCAAATTGGGCTTTGTGCTTTACTCTTTTAAACTATTGATTTATAATCTGTGTAGAATAGTCCTATATTTTCCTCTAATTGGATATCTGTCTATTACTGTAGTTCTCTATATAAGTGACACTAAGTAACAGTGATGTATGAAAATTGTGCATTATACAATTTAATGTTTATAGTTCATTCAAAAGATTTTAACTTAAAAAGTGTAATAAAAACAGTATTTAAAAATATTCTTAAAGGATTAACTAAAAATGGCTTATCTCTAGTAACTTCACAGTCTTCTTTGTCGTTTTCTTATTTTACTCATTTATTTCTCAATATATATTGAACTTCTTTAATGTCCAAGATACTATGAAATATTCTGGATATCTAGAAATCAAAAATGTAAAGTACATACTTATATAAATAGCTACAGTTATATGTTTCCTCTTGATACTGTAACAAATTTCCCCGGAGTTAATGATTTAAAACAACACAAATATATCACATAAAGTACATGAAGTCAGAAATTTAAATTAATGATATAGAGCTAAAGTCTAGGTGTTGTCATATTTTCCTACTTGAGGATATAGTGAGAAACTGTTCACTTTTTCTGGCTTCTAGAGGCTGGCTGCATGCATTTGCACATAGCTCTTTCCTTCATCTTCCAAGCCTCCTGAATAGCATCTTCAAATCATTCCCTTGTTCTCTATCTCACACTCAGTCTTGCTTTCTCCCCCCACTCTTTTTATTCTCTAACCTCTGATTCCATAGTCACATATCATTGTTTGACTCCCCTTTACCTTATAAGGACTCATGATCACCTTGGGTCCACATAGATAATATGTAATAATCACCCCATTTTATCTCAAAAACCTTAAGTTAATCTCATCAGCAAAACCCTCTTTTCTTGCATGCAAGACTTTCACAGGTTATGTTATAATTCACAAGTATTATAAATGGACATGTGTGGTAGGAAAATATATACTGTTTACCTCTGTAGATATATGTATATTTTTATGAAAACTTGTGTTTAATAAAATCTTTGTATATATTGAATGGGAGAAACAGTGACCAGTATTCTAATATGAGATTTGGCATAATACATATGCACATCAAAGTAACTGACTATTAATTCCATAAACCATGCATAGATTTGAATAAAAGATTCTTTATACTATAAACACAGATTTTGGTTTTGTACTATCAGCATAGAGAAATCAGTTTATTTTTATGAAAACATTTCATTATGGAATATAAAACAGACAAGTACATAAAGCAGAAATGTGTACCATAATTAATATTAAAAGCAAATACCCATATAACCACTCAATAACAAAGAACCCTGCAAGCTCTCTAGAAATTTATGAGTATTGCTTTGAGGGCACAATCTTTAGTGATAACTCCTACCCTAACTTCTAGTAATCACTTTCTTGATTTTTTAAAAATTTTGTTATCATTAAGCTACAATTACATGAGGAACATTATGTTTACTAGACTCCCCCTATCACCAAGTATCCCCACAAACCCCATTACAGTCACTGTCCATCAGCGTAGTAAGATGCTATAGAATCACTACTTGTCTTCTCTGTGTTGCAAAGCCCTCCCCATGTCTCCCCATTATACATGCTAATCATAATACCCCCTTTCTCCCCCCCACCACTATCACTCCTTTCCTACCCATCCTCCTCAGTCCCTTTCCCTTTGGTAACCGTTAGTCCATTCTTGGGTTCTGTGAGTCTGCTGCTGTTTTGTTCCTTCAGTTTTTGCTTTGTTCTTATACTCCACATATGAGTGAAATCATTTGGTACTTGTCTTTCTCTGCCTGGCTTATTTCACTGAGCATAATACCCTCTAGCTCCATCCATGTTGCTGCAAATGGTAGGATTTGTTTTCTTCTTATGGCTAAATAATATCAAATGGTAGGATTTGTTTTCTTCTTATGGCTAAATAATATTCCATTGTGTATATGTACCACATCTTCTTTAACCATTCATCTACTCATAGACACTTAGGTTGTTTCCATTTCTTGGCTATTGTAAATAGTGCTGCGATAAGCATAGGAGTGCATCTGTCTTTTTCAAACTGGGCTGCTGCCTTCTTAGGGTAAATCCCTAGAAGTGTAATTCCTGGGTCAAATGGTAAGTCTATTTTGAGCATTTTGAGGAACCTCCATACTGCTTCCACAATGGTTGAACTAATTTACATCCCCATCAGCAGTGAAGGAGGGTTCCTCTTTCTCCACAACCTCACCAACATTTGTTGTTGTTTGTCTTTTGGATGGTGGCTATACTTACTGGGGTGAGGTGATATCAAACTGTGGTTTTAATTTGCATTTCTCTGGTAAGTAGCAGTGTGGAGCATCTTTTCATGTGCCTGTTGGCCATCTGAATTTCTTCTTTGGAGAAGTGTCTGTTCAGCTCCTCTGCCCAAATTTTAATTGGATTATTTGTTTTTTGTTTGTTGAGGTTCATGAGCCCTTTATTTATTCTGGATGTCAACTCTTTATCAGATCTGTCATTTATGAATATATTCTCCCATACTGTAGGATTCCTTTTTGTTCTATTGGTGGTTTCCTTTCTGTACAGAAGCTTTTCAGCTTGATATAGTCCCACATACTCATTTTTGCTTTTCTTCCCCTTGCCCAGGGAGATATGTTCATGAGGAAGTCGCTCATGTTTATGTCCAAGAGATTTTTTCCTATGTTTTTTTTTTACGAGTTTTATGGTTTCATGGCTTGCATTCATGTCTTTGATCCATTTCAAATTTACTTTTGTGTATGGGGTAGACAATGATCGAGTTTCATTCTCTTACATGTAGCTGTCCAGTTTTGCTAACACCAGCTGTTGAAGAGACAGTCATTTCCCCATTGTATGTCCATGGCTCCTTTATCAAATATTAATTGACCATATATGTTTGGGTTAATATCTGGACTCTATTCTGTTCCACTGGTCTGTGGCTCTGTTCTTGTGCCAATAACAAATTGTCTTGATTACTGTGGCTTTGTAGTAGAGCTTGAAGTTGGGAAGTGAGATGCCCCCTGCTTTTTTCTTCCTTTTCAGGATTGCTTTGGCTATTCGGGGTCTTTTGTGGTTCCATCTGAATTTTAAAACTATGTGTTCCAGTTTATTGAAGAATGTTGTTGGTATTTTGATAGGCATTGCATTGAATCTGTAGATTACTTTAGGAAGGATGGCTATGTTGTCAATATTAATTCTTCCTAGCCAAAGAGCATGGAATAAGTTTCCATTTGTTAGTGTTCTCTTTAATTTCTCTTCAGAGTGTCTTATAGTTTTCAGGGTATAGGTCATTCACTTCCTTGGTTAGGTTTATTCCTAGGTATTTTATTCTTTTTGATGCAATTGTGAATGGAATTGTTTTCCTGATTTCTCTTTCTGTTAGTTCATCATTAGTGTATAGGAAAGCAACAGATTTCTGTGTATTAATTTTGTATCCTGCAACTTTGCTGAATTCAGATATTAGTTCTAATAGTTTTGGAATGGAGTCCTTAGGAATAGTGTGCAATATCATGTCATTTGCAAATAGTGACAGTTTGACTTTTTCTTTACCAATCTGGATGACTTGAATTTCTTTGTTTTGCCTGATTGCCGTGGCTAGGACCTCCAGCACTATGTTGAATAATAGTGGGGAGAGTGGGCATCCCTGTCTTGTTTCCCATCTTAGAGGTAATGCTTTCAGCTTCTCACTGTTAAGTATGATGTTGGCTGTGGATTTGTCATGTATGTCCTTTATTATGTTGAGGTACTTGCCCTCTATAGCCATTTTGTTGAGAGTTTTTATCATGAATGGATGTTGAATTTTGTAGAATGCTTTTTCATCATGTATGGAGATGATCATGTGGTTTTTGTCTTCTTTTTGTTGATGTGGTGGACAATGTTGATCGATTTTTGAATGTTGTACCATCCTTGCGTCCCTGACATGAGTCCCATTTGGTCATGGTGTATGATCCTCTTGATGTATTTTTGAATTCCATTTGCTAATACTTTATTGAGTATTTTTGCATCTTTTTTCATCAGGGATATTGATTATTGATCTGTAATTTTCTTTTTTGGTGGTGCCTTTGCTTGGTTTTGATATTAGAGTGATGATATTAGAGTGATGATATTAGAGTTTCTGTACTTTGGACTAAGTGGTGTGTTGAAGTCTCCTAGAATGAATGCATTGCATTCTATTTCCTCCTTTAATTCTGTTAGTATTTGTTTCACATATGTTGGCACTCCTGTATTGGGTGCATATATATTTATAATGGTTATATCCTCTTGTTGGACTGACCCCTTTATCATGTCCTTCTTTATCTCTTGTTACTTTCTTTGTTTTGAAGTCTATTTTGTCTGATACTAGTACTGCAACACTTGCTTTTCTCTCTCTGTTGTTTGCATGAAATATCTTTTTCCATTCCTTAACTTTTAGTCTTTGTATGTCTTCGGTTTTGAAGTGAGTCTCTTGTAAGCAGCATATAGATAAGTCTTGCTTTTTTATCCAATCTATTATTCTGTGTCTTTTGATTGGTGCATTCAGTCCATTTACATTTAGGGTGAATATTGAAGGATATGTACTTTTTGCCATTGCAGGCTTTGGATTTGTGGTTACCAAAGGTTCAAGGGTAGCTTCTTTACTATGTAGCCTTCTAACTTAACTCTTTTATTAAGCTGTTATAAACAGAGTCTGATGATTCTTTTTTTCCTCTCCTTTCTTATTCCTCCTCCTCCTCCATTCTTTATATGTTAGGTGTTTTATTCTTTACTCTTTTGTTTTTCCTTTAACTGCTTTTGTGTGTAGTTGATTTTATTTTTTGCCTTTAGTTAGTATTTGGTTGGTGTGCTTTCTTTGGTGTGATTTTATTTTCTCTTTTGACATCTATTTAGCCTTCAGAGTGCTTCAGTATAGAGCTGTTCCTTTAAAATATCCTGTAGAGGTTTTTTGTTGGAGGCAAATTCCCTCCACGTTTTTTTGTCTGGCTATTGTTTAATCTAGCCTTCATATTTAAATGATGATCCTGCTGGATACAGTATTCTTGGTTCAAGACCCTTCTGTTTCATTGCATTAAATATATCATGCCATTGTCTTCTGGCATTTAAGGTTTCTGTTGAGAAGTCTGATGATAGCCTGGGGTTTTCCTTTGTAGGTGACCTTTTTTCTCTCTCTGGCTGCCTTTAATACTCTGTCCTTGTCCTTGATGTTTGCCATTTTAATTATTATATGTCTTGGTGTTGTCCTCTTTGGGTCCCTTTTGTTGGGAGTTCAGTGGCCCTCCATGGTCTGAGAGACTATTTCCCCCTGAGTTTGGGGACGTTTTCAGCAATTATTTCTTCAAAGACACTTTCTATCTCTTTTTCTCTCTCTTCTTCTTCTCGTACTCTTATAATGTGAATGTTTTTCATTTGTATTGGTCACACAGTTCTCTTAATATTCTTTCATTCCTAGAGATCCTTTTATCTCTCTCTGCCTCCCCTTCTCTGTGTTCCTGTTCTCTGATTTCTATTCCATTAACGTCCTTTTGCACCTCATCCATTCTGCTCTTATGTCCTTCCAGAGATTGTTTTATTTCTGTATTCTCCCTCCCTCCTTTTTCCTTTAGCTCTTTCGTATTTCTCTACAGGTCCATCAGCATGGTTATGACCTTTATTTTGAATTTTTTTTCAGGAAGATTGGTTAAATCTTTCTCCCCAGTCCCTCTCTCAGGGGTTGTCTGGGTAGTTTTAGACTGGACCAAATTCTTCTGGCTTTTCATGGTGATAGAGGTAGCTGTAGGCAGGTAGCGTGTGTGTAAGCTGGAGGAACAACATACTTTCCTGTTTGCTGGTCACCTTGCCCTTCTCCGCTGCCTCTGTCATTTACCCGCACTCCTGGAGCAGCCTCCAGATTAATCCCCTAAGCTGCTGTGGGCAGTGTTGCCTTCAGGGTAGCCCAGAGCCCTGCAGAGAGGGGCAGGCAAGCGAGTGTGCTCTCCTGCTAGAGCGGAACCCCTAACTGCCTGCTCCGCCCCGCTATGTGCTGTCGGCTGCCTTTGGGTCTGGCCCGGGCGGCTGCGCGCTGGGAGGAGATTCTTAGCAGCTGCTGGGGGCACTGCCACTTCTGTGCCACTCTGCTGCCACTGCAGGCATGCGTGGCCGCTCCCAGGCTGCTTGGCTGCCACTGCCCTGGGCTCATACAGCTGCTCTCAGGTTACTGGGCCACTGTGTCAGGGGCCGCGCCATTGGGGGGAATGACTGGCTGGCTGATTATTGCTCTGAGGGGCTTCAGAGTTGTGCTGCCTCCCAGGAGGTTAGGGTGCCTGGAGTTTCCCAGGATTCCCAGCTGCTAGGTTGAGTGTGCCAAAACGCTTCTGTCCTGCTGTGATGTCCCCGTCCCTTTAAGACTTTAAAAAAGGATTCACTCTTCTTTTGTCCCAGGGGAGCCGCCTGAGGCGACCCGCTCGAGAATTTTGCTTTTCTGTTTTTCTAATGTCCAGCACACCATGCAATGTCTGTCTGCACTCCCAGTGGGGATTTCTAGATCTGGTTGTTTAGCAGTCCTGGGCTTTCATTTCCTCCCCACTCCAACTCCTTTCCTCCCACCAGGGAGCTGAGGCGGGGAGTGCTTGGGTCCCGCCAGGCCTCAGCTTTTATCTTACCCCCTTCGTGAGATGCTGAGTTCTCCCAGATATAGATGTAGCCTGGATGTTGTACTGTATCCACTGGTCTCTCTTTTAGGAATATTTGTATTTGTTGTATTTTCAAAAATATATATGGTTTTGGGAGGAGATTTCTGGTCCCCTACTCACGCCGCCATCTTGGATTCTCTCTCTTTCTTGATGTTTTTAACATTTATGCTTATGTCCTTAAACAGCCTATTCATATCTGTTTTTATAATGTAAGTCAAATCACTTTTTTATATATTATTATGTGTCTGCCTTCCTTTGCTCATGTTTTATTTGTAAGACCCATCAATAATTTCGTATGTGACTCTGGTTTATTTACTTTGATTTCTATACAACATTCCACTGATTTCATTAATAATGCAATAGTTTTAGGCTGTGACATTAAGCAGTACAAACTGAAATAATAAGATATAATAATAATGATGATAATAGTAAAGAAATATGTTGGTTTCTCTTATCTGATTACATATCACCAGTCTTCAGAAGATGGCCTTTAGTCTAACACTCCATCTGAAACAGCAGCTATGTCTGGTATATTTACAATTTCCACGGCAAAGGGAACAAGTAAATGGGTTGAATCGTGTTCTGTCCTTTAAAGGTTCTTTCCAGAACTGGCACAGAACTTCCACTCCTAACTCATAACCGAAGTATCAATTGTCCACACCTGATCTCAAGGGAGCAAGCAAGTATAGTCACTCTGTGTACCTGGAAATATATGATGAACTGCACTAACCAGTTCACCAGCTGCAGTATTAGTCATCAAACACTCAATTTAATATCCTTTTTACCTACTAAATAATCCTCAAGAACATAGTCATAGTATACATTATTAAGCAGATAACAATATTGGGAAAATTCATTTAGCAAGTTAAAATATTGTGAACTTATTTTAAAATGTGGTTAAAGCATGCTGCTTGTATAGTAAAATTTAAAAAGTAGAAAATTACATTACCAATTTGTGCTAAAAATATGACTACTTATGCTAGAATATCATAAAAATTATCTTTAAAAAATCAACTACAAAGTTAGAACATTGGAAAGAAGAATTCTTTTGTACATTGTGACATTTTACATTATAGCAGTTTTTTTTAATGCTTGTCTGAAAAATGCCTATAAGATGTTTTTATGAGGGGAGACTTTTGTGACATTCTGTGTGATTTAGGAAAATGATGACAGCATAAGGGTGAGTTCCTTTAGTTGCTTCCAAGCCTAGAGGATATCCTTTGAAGACAGTAATCAGTTTTTCTGTTTGTTATTTTTTAGTGCTGAGATTCTTCTCCATGCTGCATGGGATGGCTTTGTTGTTTCCCTTCATGGGTCTAGGTTCTTAGCAGGAAAGTGACACTCATAATTTGGTTGTTGGAGTACTTGGCAAAAACTTTAATAACAGTGTTACCTTAAGCTCAGATACCAGCTTATTTTTATCTCCTCCAGGGTCAACAGCCCTCTAAGAAAGAAACCTATCTTTTGTCCCACTTTCAGGCTCTAATCAAGGCCTTTCAAAGAGGAAGTCCTGGCACATGCTAATAATGTTTGTCTTGGAAACACCTGCGTTTCACATTCATTATGTGTGAACAAGCACAGATTTCATCAGTTGTTGGGCTGAATCATAGAAGCAAAGTTTCTCTACTAGTTTACCTTGAGCGCACCCAGTTTTGCCAGTATCTCCAGTCCACTCTGCAGACTGCCATGATAGCTCTCTAATCCTTGATGTGATAGTAACACAACATAAAATCAACCAACCAACCTCTGGGGACTTTAAAGCCAGACAGATGTGTTTGACGTGTCTTTTCTATGCTTTGTTACCATTATCTGTAAATTGAAGATGAGAGTGATAATCACAGTTCCCAAATCTTAAGCTGTATCTTCTGTTTAGTGTCTTTATTTGCCTGCCACACAGTAAGAATCATTTAAAAGCAACTGTCTTCACACCATTTTATGATCTGCATCTTAGAGTGAGGGTTGCATCTTTTTCA
The DNA here is from genome assembly GCF_040802235.1 of Manis javanica. Lineage (NCBI taxonomy): Eukaryota > Metazoa > Chordata > Mammalia > Pholidota > Manidae > Manis > Manis javanica. The sequence goes on from NC_133158.1 coordinate 104,579,266, forward strand.
TATTCTCGTTTCCCAAAACATCAGCAATATTGTAAAATAGATGTTACTGTTAGACTCCAACAGATAACTTCTTTCAGCAGTGGCATATTCAGATGAAAACATTTGTAATTTTAATTTTGATAATGATGAAAAATATTCCCAATAACTAAATAACAATTTTAAACTAAGCATTTTCATGGCAAAAAGATGTTTCGTTATTTCAATATTTGAGTGGTTATTCATTTGATACAATGGTTGTTGGTTTGGGTGATGTTACATACATGTTAAAGCATTTCCAACATTGTAGTGATTTTTTTCCTACTTGTTCATCACTTTGTTAATGCTATGATATCTTCACAATACCGGATAGTTACATAATGTAGTGAGTTGGATGTTGGCCTCCCTCAGAACCTGTAAAAGTTACCCTCTTTGGGAAAAAGGTCTTTGCTGATTTATTCGGTTGCTAGGGCTGCCATTACAAAATGGCACAGATTAGATTGACTCTATCTACAGAAGTTTTTCTTCTCGGTTCTGGAGGCTAGAAGTTCAAGATCAAGGTGTCAACAGGTTTGGTTTCCTCAGAGGCCACCCTTCGTGGCTTGCAGATGATCAGCTTTTCTCATATGGTCCTCCCTCTGCACGTGCACATGCCTGGTGTCTCTTTGTGCACATTTCCTCACCTTATAAGGATACCAGTAAGACTTTATCACCCAAACATGTGGCCTCATTGTACCTTAATTACTTCTTCAAAAACCCTATCTCCAAGGACAACCACGTTCAGAGGTACTGAGCTTTCAACATATGAATTTTGTAGAGATACAAATCAGCCCATAACAGCAGATGTAAATTAGTGAAGGATCTTGATATGAAGATTATATGGATATGCTCCAAGTCCAATAATAAGGGTTCTTCTAAAAAAAAAAAGATGAGAGGGGGCTTTCAGGCTGACAGAAAAGAATGGAGACAATGTGATCGAAGTGGCAGAGATTGGCGCGATGTGCTCACAAGTCAAGGAATGCAAACAGCCACCAGAAGCTGGAAGAGGTGAGGAATACATTGCATACTAATAGAATACATTTCTGTCATTTCAAGCTACCAGGCCTGTGCTAATTTTTTTGTGGCATCCTCAGAAAAATAATGCAGATTTGTTCATGTGTGTAGTACTTTGCATCTGTTCCTGAAGATTTAGAATGATTTTTTCATAAACACTCTTGCCCCATATAGTTTTTATTGTAGAATACAAAAAAGAAATTAATATACAAGATACATAGTAAAGAATGTATATTCACATATATATATACACATGCATACATATATATATATAATTGCAACAATCTAGATGTTTTCAATTTTCTGTGTTTACTTTTCATGTAGGATAAACATTCAAGTACATTTTTAGAATTTTGAGATGCTAGAGAAAATATTGTTTGTAAGTATGTGTTCAGAGAAGAAGTCTGTAATATAAAAATACATGGAGTTCCAATAATATATATATGCATGTTTTTGTATATCAAAATATTTAAAATGTCAGTGGATAAGTGAATATTTAGTTCTACATGTGAAAAATACTAGATGCCATTGTTGTTAAACTCTATTTTATAAGATTGTTAATTACTAGAATTCATGAATCTGATATAAGTAAATCTAAAATTACTTGTAATTTTTGTTACAAAGCCTTGCTTTTCTGGAAATATACTTCTGTGGTAACTTCTATATTAAATAGATATTTATCAAGAATACTTACTAAAGAAGATGGCTCCAAGAATTTGGAACATAAAAAAGTAATGTTGATTTCTAAGATTTATCCAGAATTTTTTAAAAAGAGTATTTCCCTATGGCTAGAATAAATTGTCAGGTTACAATTTAAAAAGTGATAAAATGTTAAAATCCACTTTTAAATCATTAGAATTGGTATAATGTTATTGCTTTGTATTAATTTCAGAAGTCATAGAATAATAACCACAAGGAACAAGTCTTGAAATATAAATGGTACTGAAAATTTAAACACAGTTTTGTGGGATATAAAGACAAATTATCACATACACTATCCATTGAAGCACAAGTTTCTATTTCAGTAATGTTAGCTGGAGTATCTGAAAATTCCCCTGGGGTCTATGGGCACAGCAAACACATCCAGTAAGCCATTCCTTTAGTAAATGATTCTTACTGAAAATAAAACTACTAACAGAAACATGAGAATATTCATCCCACCTTTAGTGCTATTTTCCTTTTGGGCTTCAGTAAATTATTCTACTGATGTTAACAAGCAAGGTGTATTCTAATTTCAAAATTACAGAATAAAAATTACATGAGGTTGACAGATTTTTCTTCCATCTAAGTCTCACCAACTGCTTTTCAGTGGAGTCATCAGGGTCCAGACCTTGTGCTCTGATTGCAGCTGTTATCAGAGGTGCTCAGCAAGAGCCAGCATCATGCTCTAGTGTTCTTTTTTTTTCTCACTTTTGTTCAAACTATTATCTACAAAATCTTGAAAAGTTACCTATTTTTCAATATTTTTAACATGTCACAATTCCTGACTCTACAGATTACTTTCTAAGAAAGTCCCTAAATGCAAAATATCCTAAATGCAATTTAAGAAGTCAGAATAATTTGTTAATAAAAATCTGTGCATATTGTTAGAGAACAGAATGTAGAGGTTGTTCTGGGAAGACTTAGTGATCAGCAAGAAAAGAGAGTAACTAGTTTCTTAAATTAACCCTGCTTTGAGAGGTACCCTTCCCTGAAGGCCTCTATAAGCACCAAAATGGACTATTTAAACATAGTCCCAGAGGCAGTAGATTCTCTCCACTGAGGGAAAGGTAATATCTCAGAAAATGAATATCTTCCCATCTTTGCACATTTTTGTAATGTTGATTCTTTGATCCTGATAAAATTAGAGGACATAATATTGCATAATTTCAAAACTTATTTTTCAGGTTTTGTTGCTAGAAAATTTGAAGAGTGGTTACAAGTGTGCGTACATAAATGATACTTAACATTCTTCTGTATTTCCTGTAAATTGTTTTTTCATCAGGGGACATAGGTTGTCTGGCATCTTCTTTCATGATGTCAACAGCTGTTGTTTGTCTAGCTCCATTAATTCACCAGCAGTTAAAAATGGTGCTATTTTAATAACATCATTCTTTCCTAACTTATTAGCTGATGTTTTTATAAAGAAAAAATGCCCTCATTAACTATATGGTTACCAGTGGCACAGGAAGGCAGGATAAATGCTTGATTCTTTCCCACCCATTAAAAAAAAGTTTTCAAAATAAAGATTTGCCTCCCTAGAACTATCATTAATGAACAATTAATAGTTCTTATAAATCACCACTAACTTGTAGGCATAGATAAATTTATGGATTTCATCCCACTCAAATTTATTCTCTTTATTGATACTCACATTTACTCAATTTTTATTTATGGGAGCCTATTCCATTTAACCAAGTCCTTTGACACAGTCCTCGTGGTCACTGGTAGCTTGCATTCTATCTGACAAAGTAGTGATGTGGGCTTAGGTATAGCTCCTGCCACAGACCAGGAATTAGTGAACTGATTACTTTTAGTGGGAAATTGTGTCTGGACACCATAATCTGGGTGTTAGGTATGCTTATTACCACTTCACTGAACCTTGTTTTTAAGTATCTCAGAGAACAGAGTTAGGGAAATAGATACAGGTGATAGACAGGTGGACAGATAGATATACATACTATGTACTTACATAGATTAAATAAGTCAAGTCATACCTAATTTCCAATTCAAATTCAGCTGTTAAGGGTTTTGCACAGTCTATTCATTTTACATCTTTCACCTCCTTTCTTCTGCTTTTCAACAATATTGGAAATACTTTCATTACATTAACATTTACTTTACTCCACAAAGCACATAAGACAATCTCAACAACATAAAAGAACAACCAATACCGAGTACTGTTAATAGTCGAAGATTAATTTTTGGTCGTTCTTTCTGTCCTTAGGTTATATCTTACTATAAGCATATAGTTTAATTGTTGTATTTTAGAGTCACTTGGAATTGTTCAACTGTGTGTGTCTATGCCTTTAATAACTAGACACATAATAGTTCACTTTTTCATATTTTTCCTTTCCATTATATTTATGTAAAATATTTGGCATGAGTTTTCAGGTCAAAAAACAATGTAGAGAAAAGTGTATATACTATAGATGTAGGTTTGTACACACACATACATACATGTATACACATCTATACCATGCATAATTTTCTCCATTTTTTCACTTATAATACATATGGATAAATAGTAGTCACAGGGGCATTCCTTATTCCTTTGTAGAGTTAAGATTTTGTAGATGTAGCACACTTTATTTAACAAGATGTTCATGGGCAGAAATTTGGGTTGTTGTCTGTTTTTGGGGGTCTTACTCCATCACACAGAGTGCTGCAATTATTTGCTTAGGTCCAAATATATTCTTTTAAAAATATTTTTGTCTGTGTAATACAAATATATTCCTAGAAGTTATATTGCTGTGTCAAGGGGTAAATGATAAAAAAAATCTGTCACATATGTCAAGATAATCTTCATAGTGATTTTATCATTTTGTCATCTCACTAGTAATGCATGAAGGTTGATACTTAGCTGCGCCCTTGTTAGCTGAATATGCTGTTAAACTTTTGGCTTTTTGCCAGTGAGAGAGGTGTGAAATGGCATTTCAGTTTCTGGACTATTTCCATTTCTCTGTGAATTGTGTGTTCTTTTTCTATGTTTAGCATTTCTGAAAACATTCTATAATTTTAGCTGCTTTTTATTAAGCGTATTAACCCTTTGATATTTAAAGTTACAAACATTTTTCCCAGTTTGACATTTTTCTACTTACTGATGGTGTCTTTTGCCTTGAAATTTTAAAATATAATCAAATTTACCTAATTCTTTTTTTCCCTTATTCCGATGTTTGAATTATAGCTTAAAAAGATTTTGCCTCTCCGATTTACAGAAAAGGCAACCAAGTATTCTGTTATGCTTATGGTTTTACCTATTACAATTAAATTTCTAGCCATTTTTGAATTTATTCTTAGTATGATACAATGAACAGATACAACTTTATCTCTTTTCCATATGGTCTCCAGTTATCTTAACACTTTTTAAAACTATATTTTTCCTGTTTTCTAATATACCCTTTTTCTATTTTGTTCCCTTGCTTTATCTATGTATTTTTGCATCAAAAACACAGTTGAGAGTATTTAAAATGTTTAGTGTATTGTAGAACATTTCTCATTCATTTCTCTTTTTTTCTCCAGAATGTTTTGTCTATTAATCACTTGTACTTTTTTGTTTTTTCAAATAAGCTTTTTAATCATATTACCATGGCTCAAACAATAACAAATTTGTGATTATTTTGGTGTATAAAGCATTTAAGCATAAACGCTTTAACTTGTAGAGAAGTCACATCTTTATCACATGAAAGTCTTCTACCCAAGCCTATAGTATTTATTTTCTAGTTTTCTTTATTTACTTTTATGTCTTACACTGATTCTTTTTTCAGTATTTTGAGGTAAATTTGTTTTATTATATGACAATATTACACAATTGAAAAGCAAATAAAAGTCAGAATAAAAAAATCAACAAACTTAAAAGGCATTTAAAATAATGTTAAAAAAATGACATACTAACAAATGAGTTCAAGATCTGTATACTGCAAATCAAAGGACATTGTTTAGGTGAGTCCAAGAAGAACCAAACACCTGGAAACACACACTGTGATCATGGATTGGAAAAGTCAACAGTATCAAGGTGGCAATTAGATATATCCATTTGATCTATCTATCTATCTATCTATCTATCTATCTATCTATCAACCGATACACACACACATATCAACACACACACACACACACACACACATACACACATCATTTTTAACTTAGGATTTCATCCATGACACAACTTTGAATTTCTCTTTTACTATCATCATATGACACAAAAATCCTCCCCAGCTTAGATCAAACATGCTGTTCCCAAATGCTCAATACCTGCCTCCATCATTCCTTCTTCCCTCTTTTACATTCATAGACCTAACTAGAGACACAAGAAGCCCAACTAGGGAACCTAAGACCTCTTGATTAATGAAATGCTTAATAAATAAATGTAATATATGGAAATATAGAGAAACAAAATCAGAAAACATGCCATATAGTAATGGAACATGTTTGAAGAGTGAGGGATCAGTATGCACATGAAAAGCAAACTAATATATGATAAATTGAGAGGAAAAAATGATTTTACCAAGGGTTGAAAAGCTTTATTACCACTGATACAAATATCCATCAAGCAATATTATTCTCTACAAGATTAAATTCCAAGTAGATAATTCAAGTTGATAGGCAATGCAGTTTGATATACCAAAGTCATTTTATTTTATGATTACTCCACCTAATTTTTTCAGTTTCATATCAGTGAGAAACAAAATCTTTGATATGTTGAAGCAAACGCAATATGGAAGGATTTGAAACTCGTGTTAATATGAACTACAAATTATTTTTACAGTGGCTTCATTCGATATAACAAGAAAAATGGCAACAACAAAAATTTTAAATTGTTTATTTTCTTTTATATCTAATGTTTTTCACCATCTTGACCACTATTTTAGATGATTTAAATTGAATAATTAATATAAAATGGAATATAAATTATTAACAAGTTAATGAAATTTATTTGTATAATCAGAATAAGAAAATCTCTATGACTTTTTTTTCCATGTAATCGTGCAATGTATCTTATACAGAATTAAATATTGATGAAAACTATTAGGTGCTCAGTGACAGATGACCAAGAATAATGCTTTTGTTATGTAATGTAATTTTAGTCTTTTGTTATTCTCTAATAGTTTAGGGTACCAAGATTTTAGGGTAAATCTCTATGCTACAAACAACAAGATGAAGTGAAAATAACAGAGAATAAGAAGATTATTGCAAAAGGGAAATACAGGTAATAACATATGGCCAGCACAAGAGAATCTATAAAGATTTATGCATAAGACGTTTATGATCTCCAGTATGCATGGACCAATTCAAGTCACCGAGGGTAAAAAGATGAATAAGTAAGATTCTTTTTCTAACCTAAGGATTTCACAGTATAATGGGAAAGAGACAATGACTCAGGTGGAGTGTGGCACATTTAACAACAGAAGTATACTTAAAGAGCTTGGGAAAACAGTGAGGACTGTGATTAAATTTGCCTCAGGGAAGCAGGAGAGCCAGCAAGGCTTCACAGAGGAGCTGGCTCATAGACAGTAAAGATGGCAATATCTTCAATAGCAGGTATGCCTGCAAACTTTTGCAAACAAAGCACATTTGTCTACAGTCTTCAAAAAGAATAATGTATAAGGGAGCGTAAAAATTCTCAATCATAATGTAAGTTGGTCAAGGGGATGGTAGTACAATACAGCATGGAAGACAGAGCCAGTGATTCTGTAACATCTTCCTATTTTGACAGATAGCAACTACACTAGTTGGGGTGAGGATTTAATAATATGGTTAACTGTTGAACCACTGTGTTGTATACTTGAAATTTATATAAGATTATATATCAACTATACTTCAATAAAAATCAATGGATAAAGTGAGAATATGAATTGTATAATAATGTGGGTAACTGTTGAACCACTGTGTTGTATATTTGAAATTGACATAGATTGTATATCAACTATACTTCAATAAAAAATAATAAAGTAAGAATATAAATTGGATAATTTCTATCTATAAGCTGTTAAATAAATATTTCAAAATGTAAGAATTAAAATATGTGGTTATCTAAAATATTCATAGTATTCTTACTGAATAAAATATTTGTAAATATAACATTTGTGAAAACATATTTTAGGTATATAAGCTATTTATATAGGTAATGTCAACAGCCTTACTTCATTTAGTTTATATTCAAGTTTCTTTTTTTTTGTATTGACTAATAAATGCTCCAAAGGGCTAATTGTCTTTCTGACATGAATTTAATCTGATTCTTTGAGAAGATGTTTAAGTCTTCTGTGGTGATCTTACTTGAAGGGTTTGTGCTTAAATATTAGGGACTACAGAAATGAAGGCTATCTCTATTTTAAATATTGTTAAACAATATTATAGTTTGCTAAGAAAGGGAGATACTTCAGTGTCCTCTTTCTTTGATTGCTTTCTAATCAGAATCTCTGGAAAAAATCAGTTCTCCTGCATGGAGAAGGGACTGCTGAAATGGAGATTGGAGATTTTAAACAAATGTAGAAGAAAGCAAATACATAATATTTAACTCAAAAAATCATAAAAACCTTCATTTTTCCTTTAGAAGAATAGAGGTGATTTCAGTCCTGTGCATTTCCCTGTAGGACACTTTTTTTTGTAACTGCAGCGAGAAGTATTCACATTTGCTTAAGTTGTCATAGTTATTAACAGTTCTGATAATTTCCCCTAGACTTCCCGGTACATTTAGGTGGTGTTAAAATATTTTCATAAAGCTGACTTGAATTTATTTACTGATATGTGAATAATTATTAGAGCAGAAATAAAATTGTTATTCTAAAGTTGTATATCTTAAAATATTTACTATATTTATTTATTTTGCTAGTAATGCATGCATAGCTATCTTTGTTTTTTTTCAAATTTGTATCCAGTCCCTCCAGAAACACTGACTAAAAGTCTGTCTTCCAAGATTTATTACTCTTTGCCAGTCTTTACAGTTTTTTTTGCCTATTCCACTGCTTGGGAACTCCAGGACAATATCCAATAGAAGTTCCTGACTTTGTGGAGAAAGCATTCAGATATTCACCATTAAATACAATGTTAAATGTAGTTATTTTGTAGATATCCTTTATCACATTAAGGAAATGTTCTTCTATCCCTAGTTTGGTGAGGCACTTTATCATTAATGGACGCTGAATTTCATTAAATGTTTTTTGGCTTCTATACAGATGATCATATCATATTTTTCTTTTCTTTTATACGTGTGACAACTTAATATTGTTTCTTTCCATTCCTGGGGTAAATCCAATTTGGTCATGATGTATTTTCATATCTTTTTATGCATTGTTGGATTACATTTGCTAATGTTTTCTTTGTGATTGCCATGTTTATGGTCATAACTGTACCATTATTTTCTAGTAGTACCTGTTTTTTTGTATTTGGTATGAGTAATACTCATGCATTATTTGGGATGTGTTCTCTTTGTTTTCTGAAAGAGTTCATGTAAGTTTGATGGTTTCTTGAGTAGTTGATAATATACACTAGTAAAGTCATCTTAATCTGGACTTTTTATTGTGGAAAGATTTTTAAAGAAGAAATAGTTACATTTTTTAACCGGTAGTATTTTGTGCCAGTTTTGGCAGGTTTTGTCTTTAGGAAAAAAGGATAATTAAGTTTACATCTTTACTTTCTAATATTATTGTTTATACCAAAATTAATTTTGGAAATACATCTGCATCTGACAACTTTTGATATTTTTCATTAGCTCAGAATATTTTCTAGTCTCCTTTTGAACTTTGGATTATTTGGAATATGACAAACATATCATTATTTATTTCTAATTTGATTACCTTAGTTTAAAGAATATACTTTGGATGATTTAGTTATATTAAACTTACTAAGATTGTTTTATGGCCCAGAATATCATCTATCTCGGAGAATATTCAGTGTGTATTTGAGAAGAATATCTATTTAACAATGGTTAGTTATGGAGTACTATTAATGTTTTTTGTATTAACTTTGTTAATAGTGTCATTTACATCTTCCAAATTCTTTCCTATTTTGGACTGCTTATTTAAATTATTCAAAGAGGAATACTGAAATCTCTACAATAATTGATGATTTGGTTTTTTCAGTTCTGTCAGGTACTTCTTTTCAATTATCTATATTGAAGTTCTGTTACTAGAAGCATATACAAAAAGCATTTTTCTGTCTTTATTATGAAATTGCCCTCTTATTATATTGAAACAACCCTCTATATATGGTCATATTATAATAAACTTGGTTTTGCTAATGCTAATATAGCCTTCTCTTCCTTATTATTAATCATATTTTTTCCATGCTTATATTTTTTAACTATGTGAGTCTTCTGTTTTCTGGTTTGCATTTTTTCAATGCAAAATCAATGATTTTCTAATATTTGTTATTTTGTGCATAAAGTGACTTTTTTCTCTAGTTGCTCTTAATATCTTATGTTTATCTCTGATTTTCAAAAATATTGTTATGATCTATCACAGTGTAGTTTTTGAATGTTTATCCTAATTAGTTTGTTCATATTTTTGAATAAGTTGATTTGTATCTTTTCATAAATTGTGGAAATTTCCACTATTTTTTCAAATATGTTGTCCCCTGTCTCTGGGACTCCCTTCCTGTATATTAGCTTTGTGATGTTAACAAAGTACTGATAATTTGCCCATTCATTTTTTCATTTTTCTCTCAGTGATTCATTTTGGATAATCTCCATTGCCATATCTTCAAGTTCATTACTCTTTTTTCCTGCGGTTTCTAATCTGATGTTAAGCTCAACCAGTCAATATTTTATTCTAGATATTGTATTTATAGTTCTAAAGTTCCATTTGATTTCTTGATTTATTTTTTCTCTGATTCCAGTTCTCTATTGTAATTCATATTTTCCTTGGAATTCTTGAATGTATCTGCTAATTCCACTTTGTCATTTGTATCTATTTCTATTGATATATTTTACTCCTAATTAGGGATCTGGAATTCATCATTTGTCTACTATTTTTTGTTGTATACTGGTCATTGTGATTATCACATTGTTGAGTTTCTAGATGTTGGTGTTTTCTTCTAAAGAGGATTGTATTTGACTGTGCTGACGATTTATTTGAGGATCAAGTTGATCTGTGCATGCTTCCATTTAAAGAATTTTTAGGGGAGACTTTGAAAAGATAATACTTTAGAACTAATATAGCTCAACTTCAAAGTATTGGTCTTTTTTAAGTCTCAACCGAATGTTCCATCTATTCAACATATAATTTTACTGGGCTTCATTCAAATTGAAAATTTTTCAACCTTGTGAGTTGTGGTGATTTTAAGCTTATCATTCCCCAGTAGTTCTTTTCCTCTGAAAACTTAGGACTCAACAAAAGGCTCAAAAGGACTTATATATTTTCCTGGAGTTCCATATCTGTGTAGCCTTCTCTTCATTAATAATCTGACACAAATTTTAGCCACATTAACTACTCTGAGCTTGACGTTTGGTTGCCATAGATCGTAGAAACCATTGTGCTCTGCCCCCAACCTGTACTGTTGTCTTGGGTATGCCTCTTGGCAGATAAAGTCAGGGTGATCTTAATATCATCTAATTATTTCCCACTTCTCAAGGATCGGTGTTTTATATGGCCTGTTGTCTAATTGTGGAAGTATGTTTAATTTTTTTTCAATTTATAAGTTGTTTTGATGAGAGGACTTGTCTGGAGGCAATTCCACCATGGCCAGCAATGGAAAATATGGTACCTTTTTTTCATTTCAACAATATATTTCTTATTGGAAGCATTTACAAGACCTTATGCTTTTAATCTTTAACTCTGTTCCCTTATTACTTTGTATGACTCCATCAGCTCTTGGTTTAAATGGCATTTTTCCCCCCAGGAAGCTTCCTGGGATCTGCATTCCCATATATTGTCTTTGTTTACAGTGACTGTATCCTCCACTTTCTCCATCAGCACATTTATTTTGCTACACCATGTTCACTTGCCATTGACTTGTTTATATACGTAACTGGGGAGTATGCCTAAGGCATTTTCAGGAAGAGTCATAAGGTCCATGTCATTTAAATCTTTCTCTGGGGTTATATTAATTTTACTCCGGACCAGGTTCCTTTGGCGTTTCATGTTTGTATATGGTGCCCTCTAGTGTCCAGAAGCTCTATTCTGGAGCTGCTGAGCTCCTGAAGCAACGTCGGAGGTTGCAGGGGAGCGGTACTGGTGCCTGTGGGGAGGAAGTTGCTGTTCCCCGCCTCCGGCTACTGTGCCTGTCTTCACTGCCTGAGCCAGTGGGCCGGTCACACACGTATAAGCTTTTGTCCCAGAGCAGCCGGATATGGATCCCTGCTTTCCACAAGCAGCCGGAATCCCAGTCTCTCCAGGAACTTCCTGTATTAACTTTCCAACCCGATAGTCATGCGAGTCTCATGAAAGCACCATGAAATATAGGTTTGTGCTTCCAGAGCAGATCTCCGGAGTTAGGTATTCAGCAGTCCCAAGCCTCCCACTCCCTCCTTGCTCCGTTTCTCTTCCTCCCGCTGGTGAGCTGGGGTTGGGGAGGGGCTCGGGTCCCGCGGAGCCACAGCTCCGGTACGTTACCCCGTTCGCTGAGGTCTGCTCTTTTCTCCAGGTGTGTGCAGTCTGACGCCGTCCTCTTTTCTGTTGCTCTCTCAGGATTAGTTGCACCAACTATATTTTCTAATTGTATCCAGTTTTAGGAGGAAGCCTCTGTCTCTCCTCTCACGCCGCCATCTTTAATTCAATCCGTGCCTAAGGCATTTTAATAGAAAAGTATGAAATATTTCAGTTCCATAAGTATGAATAATTCAAATTTGGAGGAGAAAAAAGTGAAGATGCATTATATACCCTGAAAACTTTGGGAAACACTCTTTAAAAATTGTTTGTAAACATTTAATGATTAGTCTAGTCTAATTTGGTATGTGGAGCCACCATCTTAAACTTTTATTTCATCTGTGTATAAAAAAGGTCCTTCTTGCTTTAGTTAAGTTCTTATTAGTGAGGCTGTGGTAGGACACTCTGCTTCCTGCCCTTGACTCAGTATCAGGAAAATGTTCAGGGAGCACTGCTACCCATGTTCAGTCTCCTTCAGTCTTTTTAGGCACCCATACACAAGAATGCCAAAATAAAAATGGACTTGCTACTCTGGCATTCTGGTTCTGTAATATTTCTGTCTCTTTCTATAAAGAATGATGCATTTTTACTCTGTTTAACAACAGAAACAAACCAAAATAAATTGCAATTTTTTAATGTTTGAATTTCAAAGGAGTAAATGTATTCTGGACACACCCAAACATCTTTGACTAGACAGTAATATATTCAGCAAGCAGGAAAAACAATATATTGGTGTAAGTCATTTCATAACAAGTGTTTACCTTCCATATTTGGTCTGGCTATGTGGAGTATATATAACAATTCAAATGTAGTATAGCTGGTTAGGAATTGCTTGATAATCCTATGAAAGTGGTGCTATTCAGTTGGTTGTTTCTTTGCCTATAATAAACACAAATTGCAACTATGGAAGTCAGCTGTAGATAGATAGATGATAGATACATAGATTTAGATATAAGTGTAGATATGACTGCAGTTATAGATATGTTTCATATTACTTAGATAATATTCTTTTATTGATATTTTTCCAGAAACAACAAAGAAAATGAGTTGAGAGCAAATGACCTTATAAAAAGAAGGAAAAACTTCTTCCAGAGACCACGATCTTAACTGTGTGCAAAGCTGAATATGATGAGGTTGTAAATTATCTCCTAACAAAGACACTGGAGAAAATCTGATCCAGGGTTGGCTAAGAAAACTGCATCTGTTCTAATTAGGACTTAATGTCTTTTCATTCATTGTCAAAATTCCACCTCTTTGTGGTTGCCTAATATCTGTTCTTTGTTCAAAATCCAAATTGTTGCTGGTAGAAATTTCCAAGTTTCTGTACCCACAGGTTTTCAGTTCACCACAGAGGAACAGCTGTATTAATACAGATTTTTTTTCCCACTTTTCTCTAATAGACTCTGTAACATGCCTGCCACGTGTTTCTTATTCCCATCGAATGGCTTCTCTATTTTTCTGTGGACTCATGGCTGTATTTTTCAATCAACTGATGTGTTACTCACTGCTGCATTAATAGAAAGGAATTATATCCTGCCCTGAGTTTTGGCAGGAAAAGTAATTCACCACTTGAATCTGAACTAAAATTAGCTTCCACATTGGTTAGAAATATGAACACCTTCTTATGTCCTATGAAATGCCATTGAACAATCTTTGCTGAATGTCTGTGGGTTTTAGTCTTAACTGTATTTCATGCTCAATATTACAGATTGCAGTAGCTCTAACAATTGGTGAAAATTCTGCTTTGATTGCCCTCACAAGTTATTTTGGACATAAAATAGTTGGTAATCTCTAGGATATCGTATAGATTTATATTCCAAACTAATTGTATATTCAAACTTTCAAAATTTTAGAAAGTATTCCTTTGTCTTTGTATTTGTGCTGTCACGATATTTGTGCTGTCACCATATTTGTACATTGTCAAGTAAACAAAGGGAGAGGATTAAGTGCATTACAATGTCTAATGTGTGCCCTGTTATAAAATATCCAGTGAGAATTTCCTTTATTTGGAATCATCTGTGTTTTTAAAAAGGGTCTTCATAAAACATGCAAAGAACAGCTGACTGTTCTTGCAGCTGCCAGACAGAAATATCTCAGTTCACAGCTTCTGTTTATACCACAGCAGGTGAAGGTTAGAAGGACCCTGTCTAGGCAGAACAATGAGGTCTCTGAAGTTTTATTTTTGCCTGATTTCTTAGCTAAACTGAACATACTTTAAAGCAACTTCTTTCTCTAATTGAAGAATGTAGAACCCTGGATATGCTCCTCATTCTTTCTCACATAGAAGACATTTGTGCTTAATAGAAGGGAGTCACTTAGATGAAACATCTGGATTCTGAAATCAGCTTGATCTGGGTTTGAATCACACCTCTGAAACTTATTAGTCATGTAATCTTTTGAAATTTCACCTCAGTGTTTTCTCACATATTTGTTTACTCAAAAAAAACCCTATTGAGCTGTGCTAGCTGTAGTAGTATGAAATTCTGGCAAGCCTAGCTTTTTGGCTGTAAGAATTAAATATAATAATTAACTTACAACAATGAATAAAATATATGGAATAAAGTGGATGCTGATATTATATAGCTTTTTCATCTCTTCTATATTAATATAAAATTAATTACATATTAAAACTCTCACATCTTGCACACACATATAGATATGTGTGTATATTGTGTGAGTATATATATATTGTGTATGTAATTATATTCTATTTAATTTTTTTTGAAAGAGCATCTCTCATCTTTATTGATCAAATAGTTGTTGACAACAATAAAATTCTGTATAGGGGACTCAATGCACAATCATTAATCAACCCCAAGCCTAATTCTCAACAGTCTCCAATCTTCTAAAGCATAACGAACAAGTTCTTACATAGTGAATAAGTTCTTACATGGTGAACAGTGCAAGGGCAGTCATAACACAGAAACTTTCAGTATTGATCACACATCATAAACTATAAACAATCAAGTCAGATATGATTGTTTGATTTTTATACTTGATTTATATGTGAATCCCACATAATAATAAAATAAAAATAATAATAATTATTATTATTTTTAATAAAATGCTGAAGTGGTAGGTAGATGCAAGATAAAGGTAGAAAACATAATTTAGTGCTGTAAGAGGGCAAATGTAGATGATCAGGTCTGTGCCTATAGATTAAGTATTAATCCAAGCAAGACAAGGACAACACAACATCCACGTATGCAGAAGATTTCTCTCAAAACAGGGGGGGTGAGGTTCTAAGCCTCACCTCTGTTGATGCCCAATTTCTCACCTGATGACCCCCCTGCGACTGTGCCTGTCGTAGGTTGTTCCTCCCTTGAGGAGTCTTACCCGTCTCTGGCTAACCAGTCATCTTCCGGGGCCATACAGGGAAATGTAAAGTTGGTAAGTGAGAGAGAAGCAATATTCTTTGAAAAGGTTAGCTTTTTACTTCTTTGCAGATTTATGCCCTGTGGCTCCTTTGCCCAGCATTTGTCTTGAGGTATCTTTACCACTTGGAAGAATTATGATACTCAGTAATTTCGATATGAGGCACGAATTCTACTTAAGGGTTGCAATTAGAAAGGAAGAAGAAAAGCTATAGAAGTAGCAGACGGAAGAAAACATGGAAAGATTGATTCTTTCTTTGACATATCTTCTTGTAGAGTAACATAAGCATGTATAGGTTTTAAAAAACTAATTAAATTGTGTACACACATTAACATAAAAGAAATACAGCTACATAACAAAAGCAGACCTACAATTATCAGCCATACCCAGTGAAACCAAGAAAACCAGTTAGGTACCCTAGGCATTTGTGAAAACTTATCAATGATATGATGGATATTGTCTAACTGAATTTGAATAGTTTGAGAAAAATCAGACAAATTAAAACAACACATTCCTGGGAACTGTTCACATCCCATTTGTTCTTTTAAGAGTAGATAGTCTGTAGTCTCAAGATTTTGGAGCGCTGAAACTTGCACTTTTCCTAATTCTTGGTTGAGTTACAACAGTATAGATCCAGTCAAATTTTTTGTTTTACTGTATGCACAGGCCAGATTAGATATCTACTTCTTCATTCCAATGGCAAGTCCAGGAACCAGTGGGATGAATGCAGCTACAACTGCAACAGTGCCAGGATCTTTGTTGAAGTTTTTTGATGATCATCTTTTGGAATGACTCTTCCAGAGGATGTTGATGTTGGAAGTTCTTCTTCATATCTTATCTTAATTCATTTTATGGGTAGTCAAATTAGGCTTTGATCCTCTGTATAAACACAAAAAAACCCTTTGCCCTTTGACCTTTATACCATTGTAAAGAACCTATTGGAGATTGCCACACAAGAACTGCTTTTTTTTTTTAAGAGAAAGGAATATTATCAGAAAAATGTACTTCCATAGCTGATCATCGAACACCCTTTAAAAGATCAAAATAAAGGATATGTAAAGCATGCATTAATCATTGATTTGCAGTTAGTTTTATCCTATCAGGGAGTAATCCCCCTTTTCTTTCTCTTTTTTTTTGTTATAATTAATCTACAATTACATGAAGAATATTATGTTTACTAGGCTCTCCCCTACACCAAGTCCCCCCCACAAACCCCATTACAGTCACTGTCCATCAGCATAGCAAAATGTTGTAGAGTCACTACTTGTCTTCTCTGTGTTACACAGCCCTCCCCTTTCTCCCACACCCCACATTATGGATGCTAATCATAATATGCCCTTTCTTCTCCCCCCCGCTTATTCCTTCCTACCCACCCACCCTCCCCAGTCCCTTTCCCTTTAGTACCTGTTAGTCAATTCTTGGGTTCTGTGATTCTGCTGCTATTTTGTTCCTTCAGTTTTTCCTTTGTTCTTATACTCCACTGATGAGTGAAATCATTTGGTATTTGTCTTTCTCCGCTTGGCTTATTTCACCGAGCATAATACCCTCAAACTCCATCCATGTTGTTGCAAATGGTAGGATTTCTTTTATTCTTATGGCTGAATAATATTCCATTGTGTATATGTACCACATCTTCTTTATCCAGTCCTTTACTGATGGACACTTAGGTTGCTTCCATTTCTTGGTTATTGTAAATAGTGCTGTGGTAAACATAGGGGTGCATCTGTCTTTTTCAAACTGGAGTGCTGCATTTTTAGGGCAAATTCCTAGGAGTGGAATTCCTGGGTCAAATGGTAAGTCTATTTTGAGCATTTTGAGGAACCTCCATACTGCTTTCCACAATGGTTGAAATAATTTACTTTCCCACCAGCAGTGTAGGAGGGTTCCCCTTTCTCCACAACCTCGTCAACATTTGTTGTTGTTTGTCTTTTGGATGGTAGCCATCCTTACTGGTGTGAGGTCATATCTCATTGTGGTTTTAATTTGCATTTCTCTGATAATTAGTGATGTGGGGCATCTTTTCATGTGTCTGTTGGCCATCTGAATTTCTTCTTCGGAGAACTGTCTGTTCAGTTCCTCTGCCCATTTTCTAATTGGATTATTTGCTTTTTATTTGTTGAGGAGGGTGAGCTCTTTATATATTTTGATGTCAAGCCTTTATCAGATCTGTCATTTACAAATATATTCTCCCATACTGTAGGGTATCTTTTTGTTCTATTGATGGTGTCTTTTGCTGTATAGTAGCTTTTCAGCTTAATATAGTCCCACTTGTTAATTTTTGCGCTTTTGTTTTCCTTGCCCAGGGAGATATGTTCAAGAAGAGGTCACTCATGTTTATGTCTAAGAGATCTTTGCCTATGTTTTTTTCTAAGAGTTTTATGGTTTTATGACTTACATTCAGGTCTTTGATCCATTTCAAATTTACTTTTGTGTATGGGGTTAGTCAATGGCCCAGTTTCATTCTCTTACATGTAGCTGTCCAGTTTTGCCAGCACCATCTGTTGAAGAGACAGTCATTTTCCCATTGTATGTCCATGGCTCCTTTATCAAATATTAATTGACCATATATGTTTGGGTTAATGTCTGGAGTCTCTAATCTATTCCACTGGTCTGTGGCTCTGTTCTTGTGCCAGTACCAAATTGTCTTGATTACTATGGCTTTGTAGTAGAGCTTGAAGTTGGGGAGTGAGAGCCCCCCACTTTATTCTTCTTTCTCAGGATTGTTTTGGCTATTCAGGGTCTTTGGTGTTTCCATATTAATTTTTGAACTATTTGTTCCAGTTCGTTGAAGAATGTTGCTGGTAATTTGATAGGGATTGCATCACATCTGTATATTGCTTTGGGTAGGATGGCCATTTTGATGACATTAATTCTTCCTAGCCAAGAGCATAGCATGAGTTTCCATTTGTTAGTGTCCCCTTTAATTTCTCTTATGAGTGTCTTCTAGTTTTCAGGGTATAGGACTTTCATTTCTTTGGTTAGGTTTATTCCCAGGTATTTTATTCTTTGTGATGCAATTGTGAATGAAGTTGTTTTCCTGATTTCTCTTTCTATTGGCTCATTGTTGGTGTATAGGAAAGCCACAGATTTCTGTGTGTTAATTTTGTATCCTTCAACTTTCCGATATCAGTTCTAGTAGTTTTGCAGTGGAGTCTTTAGGGTTTTTTATGTACAATATCATGTCATCTTCAATAGTGACAGTTTAATTTCTTCTATACCAGTCTGGATTCCTTGTATTTCTTTGTTTTGTCTAATTGCCATGGCTAGGACCTCCAGTACTATGTTAAATAACAGTGGGGAGAGTGGGCATCCCTGTCTTGTTCCCGACTGCAGAGGAAAAGCTTTCAGCTTCTCGCTGTTCATTAATATGTTGGCTGTGGGTTTATCATATATGGCCTTTATTACATTGAGGTAATTTCTCTCAATACCCATGTTGCTGAGAGTTTTTATTATGAATGGGTGTTGAATTTTATCAAATGCTTTTTCAGCATCTATGGAGATGATCATGTAGTTTTTGTCCTTCTTTTGGTTGATGTAGTGGATGATATTGATGGATTTTAAAATGTTGTACCATCCTTGCATCCCTGGCATGAATCACACTTGGTCATGGTGTATGATCCTTTTGATATATTTTTGAATTCAGTTTGCTAATATTTTATTGAGTATTTTTGCATCTACATTCATCAGTGATATTGGTCTGTAATTTTCTTTTTTGGTGGGGTCTTTGCCTGGTTTTGGTATTAGGGTGATGTTGGCTTCATAGAATGAGTTAAGGAGTATTCCATCCTCTTCTATTTTTTGTGAAACTTTAAGGAGAATGGGTATTATATCTTCTCTCTATGTCTCATAAAATTCCGAGGTAAATCTGTCCGTCCCAGAGGTTTTGTTGTTGTGTAGTTTTTTGATTACTGTTTCAATTTCTTTGCTCATAATTTGTTTGTTTAACTTTTGTGTTTCTTCCTTGGTCAGTTTTGTAAGTTTGTATTTTTCTAGGAAGTTGTCCATTTCTTCTAGGTTTTTCAGATTGTTAGCATATAGGTTTTCATAGTAGTCTCTAATAATTCTTTGTATTTCTGTGGAGTCTGTCGTGATTTTTCCATTCTCATTTCTGATTCTGTTGATGTGTGTTGATTCTCTTTTTCTCTTAATAAGTTTGGCTAGAGGCTTATCTATTTTGTTTTTTTTTTCTCGAAGAACCAGCTCTTGGTTTCATTGATTTTTTTTCTATTGTTTCATTCTTCTCAATTTTGTTTATTTCTTCTCTGATCTTTATTATGTCCCTTCTTCTGCTGACTTTAGGCCTCATTTGCTCTTCTTTTTCCAGTTTCGAGGATTGTGATGTTAGACTATTCATTTGGGATTGTTCTTCCTTCTTTAAGTGTGCCTGGATCGCTATATACTTTCCTCTTAAGACTGCTTTCGCTGTGTCCCACAAAAGTTGGGGCTTTGTGTTTTTGTTATTTGTTCCATATATTCCTTGATCTCTATTTTAATTTGTTCTTTGATCCATTGATTATTTAGGAGCATTTTGTTAGACCTCCATGTGTTTGTGAGCCTTTTTGTTTTCTTTGTAGAATTTATTTTTAGTTTTATACCTTCGTGGTCTGAAAATTTGGTTGGTAAAATTTCAATCTTTTGGAATTTACTGAGGCTCTTTTTGTGAGCTACTATGTGGTCTATTCTGGAGAATGTTCCATGTGCACTTGAGAAGAATGTCTGTCCTGTTGCTTTTGGATGTAGAGTTCTATTGATGTCTATTAGGTCCATCTGTTCTAGTGTGTCATTCAGTGCCTCCATGTCCTTACTTATTTTCTGTCCAGTGGATCTATCCTTTGGGGTGAGTGGCATGTTGACGTCTCCTAAAATGAATGCATTGCATTCTATTTCCCCCTTTATTTCTGTTAGTATTTGTTTCACATATGCTGGTGCTCCTGTGCTGGATGCATATATATTTAAAATGGTTATATCTTCTTGTTGGACTGAGCCCTTTATCATTATGTAATGTCCTTCTTTATCTCTTGTTACTTTATTTGTTTTGAAGTCTATTTGTCTGATACTAGTACTACAACCCCTACTTTCTTCTCTCTGTTGTTTGCCTGAAATATGTTTTTCCATCCCTTGACTTTTAGTCTGTGCATTTCTTTGGGTTTGAGGTTAGTTTCTTGTAAGCAGCATATAGATGGGTCTTGCTTTTTTATCCATTCTATTACTCTGTGTCTTTTGATTGTTGCATTCATTCCATTTATATTTAGGGTCACTATTGAAAGATATGTACTTATTGCCATTGCAGGCTTTAGATTCGTGATTACCAAAGTTTCAAGGTTAGCTTTTTTAGTATCTTACTGCCTAACTTAGCTCGCTTATTGAGCTGTTATATACACTGTCTGGAGATTCTTTTCATCTCTCCCTTCTTGTTCCTCTTCCTCCATTCTTTATATGTTGGTTATTTTGTTCTGTGCTCTTTCGTGTTTCCTTTAACTGCTTTTAGTGGGTAGTTGATTTTATTTTTTTTGCTTTCTTTTAGTATTTCGTTGGTCTGCTTTCTTTGCTGTGATTTTATTTTCTCTGGTCACATCTGTTTAGTCTTAGGAGTTCTCCCATCTAGAATTTTTCCTCTAGAATATCCTGTAGAGGTGGTTTGTGGGTGGCAAATTCCCTCATCTTTTGCTTGTCTGGGAATTGTTTAATCCTTCCTTCATATTTAAATGATAATCATGCTGGATACAGTATTCTTGGTTCAAGGCCCTTCTGTTTCATTGCATTAAATATGTTATGCCATTCTCTTCTGGCCTGTAAGGTTTCTGTTGAGAAGTCTGATGATAGCCTGATGGGTTTTTCTTTATAGTTTACCTTTTTCTCTCTAGCTGCCTTTAAAACTCTGTCCTTGTCCTTGATCTTTGCCATTTTAATTATTATGTGTTTTGGTGTTGTCCTTCTTGGGTCCTTTTTGTTGGGAGTTCTGTGTATTTTTGTTGTCTGTTCAAGTATTTTCTCCCCCAGTTTGGGGAAGTTTTCAGCAATTATTTCTTCAAAGACACTTTCTATCCCTTTTTCTCTCTCTTCTTCTTCTGGTACCCCTATAATACGAATATTGTTCCTTTTGGTTTGGTCACACAGTTCTCTTAATATTGTTTCATTCCTGGAGATCCTTTTCTCTCTCTCTGTGTCAGCTTCTATGCATTCCTGTTCTCTGGTTTCTATTCCATCAATGGCCTCTTGCATCTTATCCATTCTGCTTATAAATCTTTCCAGAGTTTGTTTCCCTTCTGTAATCTCCTTCCGGACATCTGTGATCTCTCTCTGGATGTCTCTAATCTCCCTCTGGACTTCATCCCTTAGCTCTTGTATATTTCTCTGCATCTCCGTCAGCATATTTATAATTTATATTTTGAATTCTTTTTCAGAACAACTAGTTAGGTCTGTTGTCAGGTGTTGTCTCTGTAATCTTTGTCTTCCTCAAATTTTGCCTTTTCACGGCGATAGAGATAGTTTGCAGAGATGGCACAAGTGACGGCAGGAAGAACTTCCTTTCTTGTTGGTTTGTGGCCTTCCTCTCCTGGGAGAACAGCAACCTCTAGTGGCTTGTGCTGGGCAGCTATGCACAGATGGGGCTTCTGATTCTTGCCCGTCCGCTATGGAGTTTATCTCTGCTGTTGCTGTGGGTGTTGCCTGCCTCGGGCTGCTGCTCCGATATGGTGGAGCCATGTTGGAGAAGGAACTGCCGGGAGGCTTTTTATCTCTGTGAGGGGCCTCTGAGCTTCCCTGCTGTCCAGGGGGTTAGGGTGCCTGGAGTTCCCTGCTGCTGGACTAAGTGTCCCAGGATGCTTCTGTCCAGCTGTGGGGTTCCTGTCCCTTTAAGACTTCCAAAAAGCACTCACTTTTTCTTTGTTCCTGGCACACCGGCTGCAGAGACCCACTCACAGGTCTTACTGTCCTGTTTGCCTAGTATCCAGGACCCCACGCATACACTGTATTTGTGCTCTGGTACGGATGGCTAGGGCTGGGTGGTTAGCAGTCCTGGGCTCCCTCTCCCTCCCCACTCTGACTCCTCTCCTACTGCCCAGAGCTGGGGTGTGGGGCGCTCAGGTCCTGCTGGGCTGGTTCTTGTATTTTCGTGAGGCGCTGGGTTCTCGCAGCTGTGGATGTGGTCTGGATGTTGTCCTGTGTCTTCTGGTCTCTCTTTTAGGAAGAGTTGTCTTTGTTGTACTTTCAAAAATATATGTGGTTTTGCGAGGAGATTTCTGCTGCTCTACTCATGCTGCCATCTTGGCTCTGCCCTCTCTATTTAATTTTTACAATGTAAATTTTTACCTTCTGAAAAAATATTTTATATAGATATTTAAAAAGTACGTAAATATATTTTAATAGAAGTATTAGTAATATTGCAGTATTAGTGCAAATTAACACATTTATTATAGATCTATATGACAGATGCAAAAACATTTATCCGAATAGTATGATTAATTACATTAGTTTTGTACTTTAAATAATACTTTTAAATTAACTTGGATTTTATACTCAGTTAATATCTGTTTGAGAAGTTTTTAGTAAGTAGGGTAACTGGGTGAATGTAATCTTTTATGCCCCCAGTCCACCCACTCTTCTGAGTGACTGAATTCAAATATAAGGGTTCATATGACTCCCTCAGTTTCAATAATTTGGTAGAATAATTCACAGAACTTAGAAAAAAGCACTTTACTTGATGTTTTCAATTTTATTAGGAAGAATTTTATTATATAACTCAGGAGGAGCTAATGAAGGGACAAATAGGGTGTGGTTTGGGAGACTCCCAAATATTTTATTTTGGTGCACTCTTCAGGAATCAGGGCATGCCACCCTCCCAACACATCAATGTGTTCACTAACCAGGAAGCTCCACTCTACAAAGTCCAGAGTTTCTACTGGTGTTTCATTACATAAGCATGATTGATTAAATCACTGGTGATGTGATTGAATTCAATCTTCAGTCTCTCTCCCTTTGCTGGAGGTTGGGCTGGCTCAAAGTCCTGCTTCTCTAATCACATGGCTGGGGTTCTTGACATGACCAGCCCCTGTCCTGCCAATTTCTAGGGACCCACCATGAGTAACTTCATTGGAAATAAACATTAGATGAGATGTAAGGAAGTCATTAATAACAAAGACATTCCTAGTGTGAAATTCCAAGGGCTTAAATCTCCCTCCCAGAAACCAGAGATGAAGACTAGTCACATTCTTCATTATATAACAGTTACCATTTGTTTCATATTTGAATTCAAAGCCATGTTATGAGGATTACAAGTAGGTACTACTTGGGTACAGTTCAGAGAATTTTGGAAAAAATTGATTTATGAGATATCATGATGGAATATAACAAATTAAAAATATTTCATTTCTCATTTGTTTCTCATTTACTTTATGCATTATATCCCCAAAATGATTGGGATTTTGGCAGAAGGAATTTTATGACTAGAGTCCCCTTGTATGTCTCACTGAATTGATGATAATGTCAGCCAAGAAATGAAGCAAAGATCCTGGTCATATTAGACAAAGTAAGTTGTATTCAGGGTTTGTCAGGACTGCAACCCTGGGAACACAGCCTCATAAAGCACTTGGATTCTGCTCCACCAAACTACAAAATGGTGGAAGCTTTTAAATGCAAAACCACAGGTTAAGGAAAATCACGTAAGTTGTTTGTCAACAAATATGACTGGTGCTGGCAAGTAGTAAGGATGCTTCTTAAGTAG
This sequence comes from Manis javanica, assembly GCF_040802235.1. Classification (NCBI taxonomy): domain Eukaryota; kingdom Metazoa; phylum Chordata; class Mammalia; order Pholidota; family Manidae; genus Manis; species Manis javanica. Next base: position 104,603,674 of record NC_133158.1, read on the forward strand.
GATTGATGGAAATCTAAGAACCGCAAAGTTTACATTTGTAGCTGGTATTTTGAAAAACTACAAGGCTGCAGTCAGCAGAACTTAGTCACATTGGTCCTTAAGACATTGTGGCTGAGCTCCGTTTAAAGTTCAACTTTGTATTGGAGTGAGGATGTCTCAACCAAGTCCACTTAACTCCATTTTAATTGTCTGACAAATGTGACAGTCTTGAGTCTTTAAAAAAATAAAGAATATGTGTACAATAATGTATTTAGAGGGATTTATTATAATATTCATATTTACATATTCAGATAATTTCTTATATCACTTAAGGAAAACTCTGTTACTCCAAATTCAACTCAGAAGCAAATTCAGAGAATGATTTACTTAACACAGGTATTCATCTCTAATACACTTGAAATTTAAAAAATATTTTCACAAAATAGAATTCTGGGACACAATTTCAGAACCATTTCATAGAATGAACAACTCTACATTTAAATTAGAGAAATATTCTTCCTGTGAAATAGAAAAATAAATGGGTCATATGTCTGAGAAATATACATAAAACATGGAGATGGATGTTTGCTGATTCTCCAGATTGTACATTTTCATGAACAGTTTTGCTTAAAACTTTGTTTAAGTACCAGTTTAGCAAATTACTAGTGTAAAATATCACAATTTACATATGACTATAGGCTGTTAAGGGGATTGTAGTATATTTAGATCAGCAAAAAATCTGTTTGAAAAAGGAAGGTCCTCTCAAGTTCACATATTTTCGCCCTTCACATTTAATGAAAAAGCCCAAATACTGCATTACTCCATCCCAGTTTTACATTTGACATATGTAAGTAAATGATTACAGGCACGGAAAGAGAAGAAAAATGTTCTTGCTAATGATTGGCATGTATGAAGATATAGACAAAAGTCCTTAGAAAACCTGTCGGGTTACCCAAAACTCTAGAAAGCAAGTAATTGTTACTTCTAAATGCTACCTGCATCAGTACTGAGCTTAAATACATCATTTACTGGTGAAAAACCAGCTTAACATTTAATCTGTCCAAAAGTATCCTGAGGAAATTAGCAGTTCCTGTGAGGAGATTAAACTGCTTTTATGAATAGATAAAAAAGGGAAGTCCCAATTGCTTACTCAGTCCTTGAGCTTAAAATAATGAAATGTCCAATTAGCATATTCTTTCATCCCCTTTCCTAAATAGTTACATTGAAGCAAAAAGAGACATTTATGTAATCATATATTTCTGTCCTTGATATATGGCATCAAATTTATGATGTCAGGGATACAGACTAAGAAATAAACTCAGCAATTCCCCTGAAGAAGCTTACATTACAGTAAAAATAAAGATAAATGCATTATTTTTAGTGATGACAGCCAAGATCAAGGTTAGTGATTGCCTATAGGAGAGAGTGTGATTGAAGTTGTTCAAAGGCAGTTTACTAAAAGAGGGACATAGGAAGGTAGAAAGGTTAAGAATAAAAGCTTTTCCATTGTTTAGAATGCAGTCAGTCTATCTGTCTGGCTCCCTGTACTATACTAAATGTTTTGGATTAATTAGCATCTTTCCTCTTCAAGACCTTTTGCATTTTGTTTTGAAAAATTAGATTTTATGGTTTTAATTCCTTTCTATCACACACTCACAATTATCAGTACACGCACACACACACACACATACATTCCACAAACCCAGCATCCTCACATAGTTTTAGTAGGCTTTATTTTTCCTTTGCTTAGTTTGTTGTTTATTCTTACACTAATTTCATTTTTATTCATTATGCATGTGTTGCTTGATAAAACACACGTGCATTAAACATCAATGCATTTAATGTTTTTAGAGTAGATTTATGTAGAGATACCAACATGACATGGTAATAATAGCTTTTTTGTTTGTTTTTTGGGCAATTTCAGCAACACTTCTAAGGACTTAAATAGATTAGTTAATCATTACAAAAATCTTATGGAGAATTTACTATTATTAGTCCAATTTTACAGATAAACTGAGGACAAGCAAATTCACGTAATGGGTTTCATATCTAGTGAATGGTAGGACCAAGATAAGAATCTGACAACTTCTTCCCAGAGTCTTGTGTTCTAGATTTTAATTATTGCTGAGGAGCCAGACAGGGACTTGATGACCCCATGTTTCTCCTAAGTCAACTTCCATGGACTGGACTAATACAATTAACAAAACTAAAAGCGATACCTGTAATAACTGTGGTATACTAGGAATTGGCCAATACGCCAGGACCCAGAAAATTCTCTATATTTATGCTAGAGTGGACAGTTGCCACCAGGTGGCACCAAATACAATCAGAAACAGATGGATGGGCTAGCATCCCCGATAGTCCTCTAAGTAAGTCAGCCTTAATAGTTTTGGCAATTCTGTAATTTACAATATTAAGAATTTTTGGACTTCACATGTCTTATTATGGTGAAGTTTTGTATGTTTTGATTTGAATTGAAAGCAAAATCTTGAAAGGAGAATATTAAAATTTCATGGATGATTGCAAATACTTTTAGGGGAAACTATTAGCTTTTAGAAACAGATTCTGAGACTTACAAGGAAGTTTAGAAGCTATTACTTCTAAAAACATGGAATGATTGAATTACCCTCAATATCTGTTAAAAAAAAGTAGAGATATTGCCTGAACTTCTCTAATGAGAAACACAGTCCCTGAAGACTACCTGTGCTATCTTTGGTCAAATGACAGAAAATACTCTTCATATTTAAATAAATTTTACTTTTTCCTGTTTTTAGTTCTAATTTGGGTTTTTTTAATAAAGCTAAATGGGGACTTTCCAATCTAACTTTTCTTTAGATATTTAAATAGAACTATTATGATACTCTTTTAGAGCCACCAAGCTAATTTATCACAATTCCTTAGCTTTTTTTTATGGCTATATTTATTAGTCCACTTACTGAAGGAATATTGGATGATTATACTTGACACTGTGTGAGACATTAGAGAGAATTGGTGAGTCAAACAGACAAAAGCGCTGCAATTGTGGGGTTTATACTCTAATGGGAGGAATGGACAATTCTCAGATAGATAAACATTATGATTATAGATTGTGCTGTTTGCTGAATGTGAAAGATAAAGATGAGAGATAATAATAAGGAAAGTCAAAGGATCCAGGCTTTATCATGTGCCAGGCACTGTTTTAAGTACTCTTCTATGCACTATTTAATTTTCACAACAACCTTTAAGTTAGTGTTCTGTGTTTCCCCTAAACCACCCTTTATACTTCACTAGAAGAACTCAGAAGACCCAGAAAAGCTCTTATGTTTGTTTTACTGTTCATCAAAGTGAAAGGACACAGCCTGAAATTGGAAAAGAGAAATGGTTCATGGGACAAAATCCAGGAAAAGCTAGGCATAAGCTTCAAAGTATCTCTACCCAGTGGAGCCACACTGGGACACAATTTTTCCAGCAACAATGTGTGGCTACATATGTAAAGTGCTGTCAACTAGGGAAGTTCACCCATGCCTTGGTGTCTAGGTAGGATATTAGGGTCAGTTCAGAGGCATGCAGCGTCCTCATGACTGACCTCAACTACTCAGACTCCAGCTCCCTCCCAAAGCAGAAACAGATATTCGCTATAAATCACATAGTGTACCCAAACTGCTGCCATGTGGCCAAAGGCAGGAATACAAAAACACTCTTATCAGGCAGATTATTCCAAGAGCTAGAAGGTTATCTCCCAAGAACCAGCCACACTCTCTCTTTGGAATGTAAAGTTTGGAACAACCCAGTCCTGCTGAGTTCACTTTTATTTTTCAGTCTACTTGCCTGGTCCTGGCCGAGGCTCTCTTACTATAAAGCAAACATATTTTTCTGAGCATCTACATTTAGTAGAGGATTTTATATTTACATCACACAACAAATTGGTAAGAATTACAGATGTGTTTGTGATGCCTGCCAAACAGAATTAACTCTTGCACATATACCAGATAGAACTTCATTAAAATTAGCTATAATTGAGTTATTTCTGGGCTCCAAGTCAGTTGGGAACAAATCCAGTCACTATATTAGTAATAGGCTTGTGCTGAGACTAGTTGATGGTAATCATACTTATATATAATTTAGTATGAATATGTCATAGACTTCCCATAACCTTCCTTGTCTTAAGACAGGGTCATTCCCTATGGCACTTAAGATCCTTTTCTGATGCCTATGTTTTAATCTCATCAGAAAACCATTGTCTTTTACTTCCATTTAATAGTTTTTCAGCTGTGATATGTTTGTGCGCAGGACATTCTGGGATATTGAGCATGCCAGTTGCCTATTTTGTCCATGGCAACCAAGGACCTATTTAGACATTTAGTCATCAGTGTTTAGAGTTACAGAGTAGTTATTTTTCCAGGAATTGTCTGATGGCCTAGTGGGGAGTAGTTTCTAGAAATTTCTTCTCAAATGGTATATTGGGTAGTATATGCAACCAGGAAAAACAGTGTCAGAAGATACTGGTATATTACTAGAATTCCACTCAGTCATCAAACTTGGTTCAGATCATCGTCAAATTATATGACCAAAATGTCTTCCAGAACAACTTGTCAGGTACCAAATATAGGGACTATATTGGCAAACATATGGCTTCACCTTTTTTTGTTCTAGGCATCTGGTACAATTGTGCTAAGATGATTTTCTTTGGAATGTGCACAGTTTGAGCAACCCAGACCCTTTACTGCCCAGGTAGCTACTGTTTGTATCCCCAGATGACAGTTCAAGAAACTTAGACATGAGGTTAATAACCTACTCAAAGTCCAACTTTAGAAAAGTTTTCCAAAGAGCACTATATAGGGGTGACATGTAAATAAAGCTTGAAGAATGAGAAGGAGCTAACCATAGAAAGAATGGAATGGAAGGCATTCCACAGGAGGGGGAACTGCTGTACAATCCTTGAGATAGGAGAAAGCCCTGAATACTCAGGAAATTATGGAAAATTAAGTGAGGCTAGTCATGGGTGAGTGAGGGGCAACATGGCAGGAATTGAAATTCAGGAGATAGACAGGAACAGATTAAGTAAAGCTTCACAAGCTTTTATGAATAAGGAATTGTAGTATAATATACTTCCTTTTAAAAAGAATTACTCTTTCTGACAAGAGCTGGATTATGGTAGAGAAAGAGGAGATGATTCATGGAAGTAGGGTGAAGTATTCTAGATAGGATGCTGGTTACCAGTGCAACAAGAGATGAGTTTGAATTAAATTTTGAAGGTAAACCCAGAGCACACGGAGATGATTAGGATGCATCAGTAAAATATCAGGCATATAAACTCTGTCCTTACTGGGCTTAAATTCTGTTTGAGAGAGACTGACATTAAATATAACAAATAAATAAATTATATATTGTATCTGTAAGTAATGTGGAAAATATATATCAGGGTAAGAGATATTAGGTATAGAGGATGAGAAAGATGCACAACATTAACTAGAGTGATCAGTATGGTCTCATTGAAAAGACAACATGGGATCCAATACTTCATTATTTCATTAGATAATTTGATCCTCTTAACTCTGCATCTTTTTTTGATGTGTTTCAATAAAAATATCAATATTTTCCATCTGGTGGTTTTCTAGTTGTCATATTCCATGAAACAACATTCTGTTTTTTTGCTCTTCTTTAATGCTTCATGCATGTCCAAACAGTTGTTTATCATTCCCATACTGTATCTCCTGTTAAAATATTTGTTTGGTGGAAGAGAATCATTCTGGTTAGTTACAATATTCGACGTGAGTTCTATTTCATCAAATTGTATTGATACCAGTGTAAAAACATTGACGCCCTTTGTCATAAATGGTTCAGTGGTCTGCTCTTTTCCCTTACCTCCTAATGATGTTCTCAGTTTCATTGTTTTACTTTTTCTTTCTCTCTTTCTCCTTTTCCAATATCACTAATCTTTATAGAAATGGTTTTGAATATTTTGTGAGAGGAGAATGGGAAAAGGGGGACTTGGGAATGAACGGATGGGAATTAAAGTGAAAATTTGTATGCAATTTCCATAGAGATCAGTAAGTTTGACCTAGGAAAGCAATGACATTCTCTTACTCTTCTATTGAAATTTATTTTGCTTTATATCAGATCATCAGAAAACTTTGTGCATGATTACATACATATTTTGAAATGGAGGAAATGCATATCCCACAGGAGATAGGCTTTATTTTACATAATTTTTGTTTATAATTTGAGTAATTTAAAAGAAAGATACCACATTCACAATACATTGTCCTTAAAAATCTTATGAGCTTCCAGTTTTGAAAACTAGAAAACCAAATGAATCCAATAAGCAGAAGAACAGAAATAATAAAAAAATCGAACAGAAATCAGTGAAATGGAAAACAGGAAACAATAAAGATAACCAAATCAAAAGCTTTTTCTAAAAGATCAAATAAGAGGATCACGGGAAGATGGTGGTGTGAGTAGTTCAGAGGAAATCTCCTCCCAAAGCATATATATTTATGAAAATACAATAAATACAACTATTCCTAAAAGAGACACCAGTGGATGCAGTACAACAGCCAGGATACATCTACATCTGCGAGAACTCAGCATCACACAAAGGGGGTAAGATACAAGCCGTGGCCAGGTGGGACCTTAACAGCCCCCCACCCCAAAATATGGTGGGAAGAAAGGAGTCAGAACAGGGAGGGAGTGAAAGCCCAGGACTACTAAACAACCATCTCTAGAAATCCGCAACCAGAATAAAGACACAAGGTGCACAGGGTGCTGGATATTAGAGAAATGGAAAAGCAAAACCTGTGGGCAGGTCCCCACAACCAGCGACCCTGAGACAAAAGAAAAGTGAGTGCTTTCTTCAATTCTTAAAGAGACAGGGACCCCATAGCTGGACGAAGTTGTCCCGGTATCTGGGAATACTGGGGAAACTTAGGCGCCCTAAACGGAGGCAGTGCAGCTCTGAAGCACCTCACAGGACTAGGCAGCCTGCCAGTTGTTCCTCCAACTGGCACGGACCCCGATGCATGGGCCCAGTAGCAGGAGAGTGGGAGCGTGCGCCGGGGACGGAAGCGCTAGAAGGAACCTAGAGCAGATCTGTGTGCTACAGGGCTAACCCACAGTGGCACGACTGAACAGCCCGGGTGCGGCTCATGTGCTCCGGCGGCAGTGAAGCCAGAGCCTGGTAGGAGCCTCTGCAGAAAAGCCCCACGTGCACTGGCAGCGGAGCCAGAGGGAGCAGGCACACTCCTAGGGGCTGACTGGAATACCATCCCAACGCACAGCCACCCGGGCCAGACCCAAAGGCCACTGCAGGGTCACTGCTAGCATGGAGGAGTGCACCTGGCATGCCTGCCACTCCCCACAGGGCTCCGTGCTGCTCTGACGGACACTCAGCCCACAGCAGCTTAGGAGATTAACCCAGTGGCTGCTCCAGGAGTGCAGGTAGCTGTCACAGGCAGCGGAGAAGGTTAAGGCATCCAGCAAGCAGGAAAGGACTTTCTTCTCTCAGCTGACACACCTGCAACCCGCCTATAGCCACTGCAATCACCATGAAAAGGCAAAAAAATCTGGTCCAGACCAAGATAGTTACACCTGAGAAAGGATCTGCAGAGGTAGACCTAACCAGTCTCCCTGAAAAAGAATTCAAAATAAAAATCATAAACATGCTGACAGAGCTGCCGAGAAACATGGAAGAACTAAGGGATGAAGTCTGGAGGGAGGTTACAGACATCCAGAGGGAGATCACAGATGTCCGGAGGGAGATTACAGAAGTGAAACAAACTCTAGAAGGATTTATAAGCAGAATGGATAAGATGAAAGAGGCCATCGATGGAATGGAAACCAGAGAACAGGAAAGCATAGAAGCTGACTCAGAGAGAGATAAAAGGATCTTCAGGAATGAAACAATATTAAGAGAACTGTGTGACCAATCCAAAAGGAACAATATCCGCATTATAGGGGTACAAGAGGAAGAATAGAGAGAAAAAGGGATAGAAAGTGTTTTTGAAGAAATAATTGCTGAGAACTTCCCCAAACTGGAAGAAGAAATAGTTTCTCAGACTATGGAGGCACACAGGAGAGTGGGATCCAAGAGGTCAACACCAAGACACATAAAAATTAAAGTGGCAAAGATCAAGGATAGGGACAGAGTATTAAAGGCAGACAGAGAGAGTAAAAAGGTCACCTACAAAGGAAAACCCAACAGGCTATCATAAGACTTCTCAAAGAAACCTTACAGACCAGAAGAGAATGGCATGATATATTTAATGCAATGAAACAAAAGGGCCTTGAACCAAGCATACTGTATCCAGCATGATTATCATATTTAAATATGAAGGAGGGATTAAACAATTCACAGAGAAGCAAAAGCTAAGGGAATTTGCCTCCCACAAACCACCTCTAAAGGGTATCTTAGAGGGACTGCTCTAGATGGGAGCACACCTAAAAAGAGCACAGAACAGAACACCCATCATATGAAGAATGGAAGAGGAGGAAAAAGAAGGGAAATAAATAATCATCAGACTGTGTTTATAACAGCTCAATAAGCAAGTGAGTTCAGACAGTAAGGTAGTAAACAAGCTAACCTTGAACCTTTGGTAACCACAAATCTAAAGCCTGCAATGGCAATAAGTACATATCTTTCAATAATCACCTTAAATGTAAATGGACTGAATGCACCAATCAAAAGACACAAAGTAATCGAATGGATAAAAAAGCAAGACCCATCTATATGCTGCTTACAAGAGACTCACCTCAAACCCAAAGACATGCACAAATTAAAAGTCAAGGGTTGGTGAAAGATATTTCGTGCAAACAACAGAGAGAAAAAAGCAGGTGTTGCAATACTAGCATCAGACAAAATAGACCTCAAAAGAAAGAAAGTAACAGGAGATAAAAAAGGACATTACATAATGATAAAGGGGTCAGTTCTACAAGAGGATATAACCATTATAAACATATATGTACCCAATACAGGAGCACCAGTATATGTGAAACAAATACTAACAGAATTAAAGGAGGAAATAGAATGCAATGCATTCATTTTGAGAGACTTTAATGCGCCACTCACCCCAAAGGACAGATCCACGAGACAGAAAATAAGTAAGGACACAGAGGCACTGAACAACATCCTAGAACAGATGGACCTAATAGACATCTATAGAACTCTACATTCAAAAGCAATAGGATACACATTCTTCTCAAGTGCACATGGAACATTCTCCAGAATAGACCACATACTAGGCCACAAAAAGAATCTCAGTAAATTCCAAAAGATTGAAATTCTACCAACCAACTTTTCAGACCACAAAAGTATAAAACTAGAAATAAATTGTACAAGGAAAGTAAAAAGGCTCACAAACACATGGAGGCTTAACAACATGCTCCTATATAATCAATGGATCAATGACCAAATTAAAATGGTGATCCAGCAATATATGGAAACAAATGAAAACAATAACACAAAGCCCCAACTTTTGTGGGACGCAGCAAAAGCAGTCTTAAGAGGAAAGTATATAGCAATCCAGGCATATTTAAAGAAGGAAGAACAATCCCAAATGAATAGCCTAATGTCACAATTATCGAAATTGGGAAAAGAAGAACAAATGAGGCTGAAGGTCAGCATATGCAGGGACATAATAAAGATCAGAGAAGAAATAAATAAAATTGAGAAGAATAAAACAATAGAAAAAATCAATGAAACCAAGAGCTGGTTCTTCGAGAAAATAAACAAAATAGATAAGCCTCTAGTCAAACTTATTAAGAGAAAAAGAGAGTCAACACAAATCAACAGAATGAGAAACGAGAAAGGAAAAATCATGACGGACCCCACAGAAATACAAGGAATTATTAGAGAATACTATGAAAACCTATATGCTAACAAGCTGGAAAACCTTGGAGAAATGGACAACTTCTTAGAAAAATACAACCTTCCAAGACTGACCCAGAAAGAAACAGAAAATCTAAACAGACCAATTACCAGCAACGAAATTGAAGTGGTAATCAAAAAATTACCGAAGAATGAAACCCCTGGGCCAGATGGATTTACCTCATAATTTTATCAAACAGACAGAGAAGACATAACACCCATTCTCCTTAAAGTTTTCCAAAAAATAGAAGAGGAGGGAATACTCCCAGTCTCATTCTATGAAGCCAACATCACCCTAATACCAAAACCAGGCAATGACCCCACCAAAAAAGAAAATTACAGACCAATATCCCTGATGAATGTAGATGCAAAAATTCTCAACAAAATATTAGCAAACCAAATTCAAAAATACATCAAGAGGATCATATACCTTGACCAAGTGGGATTCATCCCAGGGATGCAAGGATGGTACAACATTCGAAAATCCATCAACATCATCCACCACATCAACAAAAAGAAGGACAAAAACCACATGATCATCTCTATAGGTGCTGAAAAAGCATTTGACAAAATTCAACACCCATTCGTAATAAAAACTCTCAGCAAAATGGGTAGAGAGAACAATTACCTCAAAATAATAAAGGCCATATATGATAAACCCACAGCCAACATCATAATGAACAGCGAGAAGCTGAAAGCTTTTCCTCTGAGACTGGAAACAAGACAGGGATGCCCACTCTCCCCACTGTTATTTAACATAGTACTGGAGGTCCTAGCCATGGCAATTAGACAAAACAAAGAAATACAAAGAATCCAGATTGGTAAAGAAGAAGTCAAACTGTCACTATTTGCAGATGACGTGATATTGTACATATAAACCCTAAAGACTCCACTGCAAAACTAATAGAACTAATATCAGAATTCAGCAAAGTTGAAGGATACAAAATTAACACACAGAAATCTGTAGCTTTCCTATACACTAACAATGAACTAATAGAAAGAGAAATCAGGAAAGCAATTCCATTCACAATAGCATCAAAAAGAATAAAATACCTAGGAATAAACCTAACCAAGGAAGTGAAAGACTTATACCCTGAAAACTACAAGACACTCTTAAGAGAAATTAAAGGGGTCACTAACAAATGGAAACTCATCCCATGCTCCTGGCTAGGAATAATTAATATCATCAAAATGGCCATCCTGCCCAAAGCAATATACAGATTTGATGCAATCCCTATCAAATTACTAACAGCATTCTTCAATGAACTAGAACAAATAGTTCAAAAATTCATATGAAACCGTCAAAGACCCCGAATAGCCAACACAATCCTGAAAAGGAAGAATAAAGTGGGGGGGGGATCTCCCTCCCCAACTTCAAGCTCTACTACAAAGCCACCGTAATCAAGAAAATTTGGTACTGGCACAAGAAGAGAGCCACAGACCAGTGGAACAGATTAGAGACTCCAGACATTAACCCAAACATATATGGCCAATTAATATTCAATAAAGGGGCCATGCACATACAATGGGGAAATGACAGTCTCTTCAACAGATGGTGCTGGCAAAACTGGACAGCTACATGTAAGAGAATGAAACTGTATCACTGTCTAACCCCATACACAAAAGTAAATTCGAAATGGATTAAAGACCTGAATGTAAGTCATGAAACCATAAAACTCTTAGAAAAAAACTTAGGCAAAAATCTCTTGGATATAAACATGAGTGACTTCTTCATGAACATATCTCCCCAGGTAAGGCAAAGAAAAGCAAAAATGTACAAGTGGGACTATATTAAGCTGAAAAGCTACTGTACAGCAAAGGAAACCACCAATAGAACAAAAAGTCATCCTACAGTATGGGAGAATATATTCATAAATGGCAGATCTGATAAAGAGTTGACATCCAAAATATATAAAGAGCTCATGCATCTCAACAAACAAAAAGCAAATAATCCAATTAACAAATAAGCACAGGATCTGAACCGACACTTCTCCAAAGAAGAAACTCAGATAGCTAACAGATACATGAAAAAACATTCCACATCACTAATCATCAGAGAAATGCAAATTAAAACCACAATGAGATATCATCTCACACCAGTAAGGATCGCCACATCCAAAAAACAAACAACAACAAATGTTGGCAAGGTTGTGAAGAAAAGGGAACCCTCCTACACTGCTGGTGGGAATGTAAATTAGTTCAACCATTGTGGAAAGCAGTATGGAGGTTCCTCAAAAAGCTCAAAATAGAAATACCATTTGACCCAGGAATTCCACTTCTAGGAATTTACCCTAAGGATGCAGCACTCCAGTTTGAAAAAGACAGATGCACCCCTATGTTTATCGCAGCACTATTTACAATAGCCAAGAAATGGAAGCAACCTAAGTGTCCATCAGTAGATGAATGGTTAAAGAAAATGTGGTACATATGCATGACTGGAATATTATTCAGCCATAAGAAGAAACAGATCCTAACATTTGCAACAGCATGGATGGAGCTAGAGGGTATTATGCTCAGTGAAATAAGCCAGGTGGAAAAAGAAAAGTATTAAATGATTTCACTCATCTGTGGAGTATAAGAACAAAGAAAAATACTAAAGGAACAAAACAGCAGCAGATTCACAGAACCCAAGAATGGACTAACAGTTACCAAAGGGGATGGGACTTGGGAAGATGGGCGGGTAGGTAGGGACAAGGGGAAAAAGGGGCATTACTATTAGCAGATATAATGTAGTGGGTGGACAATAGGAGGGCTGTGCAACACAGAGAAGGCAAGTAGTAATTCTGTAGCGTCTTACTACGCTGATGGACAGTGACTGTAATGAGGTGTGTGTGTGGGGACTTTGTGATGGGGGCAATCTAGTGAACATGTAATTGTAGATTAATGATACCAAAATAAAAAATAAAAAAAGATAAGAAAGGAGTACTATGAACACCTCTATAATTACAAATTTGATAGCGTAGATGAAATGGACAAAGCCCTTGAAAGGCAAAATCTCCCCAAACTCACACAAAGTCAAATAGACAATTTAAATCTATTTATAGCTATGAAAGATATTGAATCAATAATTAATAACCTTCCAGAACAGAAAACACAAGACCCAGTTCACTAGTTAATTCTCCCAGTAATTTAAGGAAGAATTATGCCAATTCTCAACAATTTCTTCAAGAATATAGAAGCAGAGGGAATGCCTCCTAACTCATTCTATTAGAATTACATTACTAAAACCAGACAAATTCAGTGCAAGAGAAGAAAACCATGGAACAATAACTTCTGTTAACAGATGCAAAACTTCTCAATAAAATATCAGCAAATTGAATCCAACAACATTTAAAGAGAATTATACACCATTACCAAGCAGGATTTATCCTAGATATGCAAGTCTGGTTCAATATTTAAAAATTAATGGGTGTGATTTATCACATCACAGGCTAATGAAGACTATCACATGATAATACCAATAGATTCAGAAAATTATTTGACAGTATTCATCACCCATTCATGATTTAAAATGCTCAATAAACTAGTAATAGAGGGAAACCTCTTCAACTTGATAAAGAAGAAGTGTAGGAAACTTAGAACTAACACCAAGATGAATGGTGAGAAACTTGAAGCTTTCCCAGTGAGATCAGGAAAAGGTAGGTATACCCCGTCTCACCACTGCTTGAAATTGTACTGGAAGTCCTATCTAATGCAGTAAGCAAGAAAAGGAAGTAAAACGGTATACAGTTTGGGAAGGAAAAAACAAAACTTTGTTTTCCAATTACATGATTATCTATCTAAAACACCCAAAAGAGCTGACAAAAAAAAGAAAGAAACCAAAAACAGACAAACTTCTTGGAACAAATAATAAGTAATAATAGCACTGTTGTGGGATAAAGTACAAAAGTCAATTGCTTTCCTATATACCAGCAATGAATAAATAGAATTTGAAATTAAAAACAGATTAACATTTACATAGTAATAAAAAAATGAGATACTTAGGTATAAATCTAACAAAATATTTACAAGTTCTGATGAAAACTGGAAAACTCCGATGAAAGATCAAAGAAGAACCAAATAAATCGAGAGATAATTCTGTGGGTGATAAGATTCAATTTGTCAAGATGTCAGATCTTCCCAACTTGATTAATAGATGTAATGCAAACCCAATCAAAATTCCAGCAAGTTATTTTGTGAATATGGACAAACTGATTCTAAAGTTTATATGGTGAACCAAAGGCCTGAAATAGCCAACTCAATATATTGAAGGAGAAGAAAAAACAACTAAAACAACTCAAATTCCAACACCTATCATAAAGCTACCATAACCAAGTCCTTGTGGTGTTGGTGAAAGAATAGGCAAATAGGTCAGTGCAACAGAATAGAGTGACCAGAAATAGATTCACATAAATAGAATCAACTCTTCTTTGACTTAGGAAGAAATATAGCCTTTCCCGTAAATGGTGGAACAACCTGACATCAATGTGAAAAAAAAAAATGAATCTAGACACAAACCTTACACACTGCAAAAAAGTTAACTCAAAATAGATAACAGACTTAAATGTAAAATGTAGAACCATAAAACTCCTAGAAGATAAAATAGGAGAAAACCTATGATTTTTGGGTATGACAATGACTTTTTACATACACCACCAAAGGCATGATCTGGGAAAGAAATAATTAAAACCTAGACATCATTAAAAATACAAAAATACTCTTGCCTTTCAAAGATATCATCATGAAGGTGAGAAGACAAGCCACAGACTGGGAGAAAATATTCCCAGAAGACACAATTGACAAAGGACAGTTGTCCAAAATATACAAAAAACCCCACAAAACTCTCTTAAAGCTCAACAGTAAGACAAAATCAACCTCATTAAAAAGTGGGCAGGAGACATGAGCAGAAACCTCACCTGAGAAAGTATATAAATGTAAAGTACATATGTGAAAAAATGTTCAAATTCATATGTCACTAGGGAATTGAAAAGTAAAACACAAAATAATACTGCACACTTATTAGGGTGGCCAAAATACAGAATACTGATAACACCAAATGCTGGTGAGGATGTGAAGCAAAAGGAATTCTCATTCATTCCTGGTGGTAATGTAAAAATGATACTGGCATTATGGAAGAAAGTTAAGCAATTTCTTCTAAAACTAAACATAGTCTTGCTATGCTATATGATTCAGCAGTCACACTCCTTGATACATATCCAAATGAACTGAAAACTTAGTCCACACAAAAGTCTGCACATGGATTTTTATAGCAGCTTTTTTTAATTCCCCAAACTTGAAAACAACCGAAATGTCCTTTGGCAGATGAATGGATGAGTAAACTGTGGTACGTAATAATAATGGAATATTATTCAGTGATAAAAATAAATGAGCTATCAAGACATGAAATGACATGGAGGCAGCATAAATGGGTATTACTAAGTCAATGGAGGCGATCTGAAGGGGCCACATACAGTATTACTCCAATTGTATGACATTCTGGAAAGAACAAAACTATGGAGACAGTAAAAAGTCAGTAGTTGTCAGGGGCTAGGCAAGAGAGAGGGATGAATAGACAAAACACAGACATTTTTAGGGCAATGAAAAAGAATTATTCCACCTAATACTGCAATAGTGGATACGTGTTGTAATGCATTTGTCAAATGCCAAGAGTGAACTATAATGCAAACTATGAATTTTGGGTGATGATTGCCAGTGGAGATTCATTGATACAAACATACTGCTGTGGGGGGCATGCTGACATTGGGGGAGGTTGTGTGAGTTTGAGAAATGGGGGTTTAGGGAAGTTCTCCATGTTTTCCACTCAATTTCACTTTGAACCTAACAGTAATCTAAAAGTGTATTTTTTTTTTTTAAATCTTATGACATCAGTTTCAAACCTCTTCCTTTTAAGAGTACTTGGGCACATATTTCAGTTTTACATTTTGATATTGTAATAGATTACATGGTCAGTTAGACAGGGGTGTGGTAATACATTTATAATGTGACACTTTCAGCCTCTGGTGTGATTAATTACCATGCATTAAACATTGGCTGACAAACTACACTTTGTAATGATCCTGGGATTATTATTATTAGAACAAGATTCTAAACTGAAGGAAGACAAGACTTGTAGCATGTTTTCTTAGGGAACTATTTCAAATTACAAATGCCTGCACTGCAATGCATACTAAAATGTTGAGGCATTAATAATAATAATAATGTACCAATGAAATCTAAACCAGTGAGCACTCCTTGTGTGCCTAACACTGGTGGTGAGAGACAACCTATGACTAATCTTATTTTGTCATTCAACTATCCCTGTTTGGTAAGGTACACTGTGTCACATTTTGGCAACCGAGGAAACTGTGGGACACCAAACATAGAATAAATTGTTCAAAGTCACACAGATAGAAACTATTCAAGTCAGGTGATAGCAGTCTTGCCTCCAGCATGTGCCTTGTTGCTATTTCACTATAGTATCTCCCACCTTCCTCTGTTATCTCTTGTGAGCACTCTTGACTATCTCTGACTGGAAACGCGGAAGTGAGTTTTAAAGAAAATATTGCCATTATCTAGGTAGGTAGCGATCTGAGAAAATTGATGGGTAAAGAGAAAACAAAACAGGAATTTCTCAGAAATATTTTCTATAACTTAAAAACTGTGGAGTACATTTGGCTGGATTTAAACACATAAACTATTTTACCTGAGAAAGCTGAATGTCAGTGGGCAGAAAGGTCAATATTAAATCAGCAGAATATTATTTTGGTAGTTGTAATTAGAATTGTGCTAATTAGTGTAGTAACAGGTTTATATACTGTTTGTATTTCCAAATTGCAAGAACTTCTGTTCCTTTTAAGGCTATTTTTAAAAGCCTTAAAATTATATGCAAATGAATCAATATTAATGTCTGTTATTCCCCAGTAACCTTAATAAGTGAGCTTAACACAGAATGTGGATTTTCCACATTTTTGTTTACCTATTTTTTTGTCTCACCAGATATAGATGATCTTTTCCTAATTTCTAGTGTAAACCTTTTTTAGCAAGCTTGCATTTGTTTTCTAATTGTTTCCTGACAGAATAGTGACAGAGTCATCAGTTTGGTAAATTAGGAGGAAAAGCAACAGATTTCCACAGGCTGGAGCCTCAGGCTAAAATTTTTAAAAAATTATTAGACACCAATAACACCCTTATTTAAAAATATCATAATATTTTGTGAAGTTATACAAATAACCCAATAATGAAATAATGTTCCTATTTGATATATCTAAGTCATTTTGACCTAACTTAATTTTAATATTTATAAAAATAATTTAAGAATAATGTGTTTTTTAAAACTTTGTATTCCTAGTCATATCTATTTTTAAGCATGGAAAATTTTTCTGTACAAAGATACATTAAAATAATTCCTTTTTAGTATGTACTTTACATATGCATTGCATATTGTACAATAGTAGTCACATATAAATGCATAATCAGTTGGCTGCCATTTATAAAGATTGACATAGTTACATAGGAGAAACAAGTGCATTGGTTTAAAAGTACTTGAACATTTAAGTGAATATAGTCTTTCCTCTCACAAATTAAATGACACCATCAATTTTATCTAGAGCTCTAGGCAATTCATTAATTCTTTAGCAGATGAATGTATGACATTTGAAATATTTATCTAACTGAAAACTGAAGACATAAACTACATCAAGCATGGTGTTGGCTGAGATTTTCCTTAGTATTTACAGACATTTGAAGTCTTTATAAATATATATGTATCATATTATAGATTATTTTCCAAGTGCATCTTTTATAAAGAATACAGAAGAAATAAACACTGAAACTAAAATATATTTAATTCACATCTCCTATTTGATCTGTTGCTGCCTTCAATTTTTACCCTGTAATATTATTTATGAGAGTCAGTAATAGTGGACTTGACTAATGGTTATAGTGTAAAAAATGTATCTTCTTTGCTTTCTTGCATAGGGATTTGTGAATGCAGAGTAATATAAATAATTAATATAACACAATGCCTGAAGCAGAGAGGGTATTCAAAAGTTGTACAAATGAATTATAAAAATGATGACATATTGTATTTTTTATTTATTAACCTACAAGAAAAATTCTCTGTTGATATAGAAATTTATCTCAGAGGAGAACTACTTGTATTTAGGTGCTAATTCTTTGCTACTCATTGAAAAGAAAGTGGACAAAGTTAAAATGGAATTAAATGTGACATTGTAATGAAGAGCTGTTACATATATAGTACTAAATTTCAGAATGGTTACATACCAAGAGTAACACAGACTTGGGTAAGGGCATGTTGATAGGATTTTTTTCTTTCCATTTCTAAGTGTGTCAATGAAGTAAGCCTGATATCCAATTAGATGTGCACCATGGCAGTGAAGTCAGAAATAATGCATTACATGAACCTTCATTTAGTAAACACTGAGAGCTGCAGGAGAGGATGACCTGCAGAATATCACTATGAAGCATTATAAGAGAGCTTTCTATACTTGTTTCTTTAGGTTTTCTTAGAGTAAGTCAAGAGCATAAATCCAGAGTCAATGATTTGAAACCTCTTTTGTAGGAAGTCTAGACAATTTGACACAAATAAACTAAAATCCTACATTTTCTGCATCCTTGAAATAATAATTAGTAGCTTAGGTAAATAAGTACCCCATATGAACTTTTGCTGCCTTCAATTTCTACCCTGTAATATTATTTATGAGAGTCAGTAATAGTGGACTTGATTAATGGTTACAGTGTAGAAATGTATCTTCCTTTGCTTTCTTGCAGAGGGATTTGAGAGTGCAGAGTAATATAAATAATCAATGTAACACAATGCCTGAAGCAGAGTTTGAATGCCTTCAAACTATCTGCCATACTGTCTGTTTTATCAGTGAGACCTCTGATGAAAAAGAGGCAGGGATCTAGTCACAGTCATATGCTGTAGCAAGCCTAGCTTATAAGGATCCGTGTGGCTGATTAGCATCATATCCATACACTTTAAAGCCATCAGACCAAGGGCTGATGTATGATTTTGAACATTAGAGGTTTAAACAAAGCTTTTCCTTATAGAGTCAGCCATTCACCCCCTGTATATAGTATAGTCTGTGTTAAGATAGCCATATTTAGCAAATAAAAATACAGGATACCTGGTTAAATACGAGTTTCATGTGAACAATGAATAATTTCTCAGTATGTGTATTTCTCATGCAATATTTAGGGCCTATTTTACTTAAAAAATCAGTTTTATCTGGCAATCAAGTATGACTGGGTATCTATATTTAATCTGGCAACCCTGAGACATTCAGGGGCAGATGGTGATTAGCATCGCTTTTGCCACATGACAGCACAGTTTGAGGGAAAACGAACTTCACACAAGATTTCTATATTTCTGGAAGTCAATAAGCAGAATTTCATTTCATTTTAATTTAATTCAAGCCAAAAAAGATTATTGACTGCCTACTAGTTGTGAGGAATTCTATAAGGTGCTTAGCAATGAAAAAATAGATCACTGCCTTTAGGGAGAGCACAGTTTAGCTAGAAGACATAATAAAATACATCAATAAAATAATTATAAATGGAGAAAGATGTTATAAAATAATAAAGTAGTAATGTGAGAGGGAGCAAGACCATCTTTAAACATGCCAGGGAAAGGCTGGCTAAGGGAACTAAAGATTTTGAGTGATCTGAACTGGTCCTACCACAACCAGAGGTAAGAGCTTTCTAGGGAGTGGAATCTACACATACCAATTCCCCAATTCAAGAACGAACTTAATGTGGAAAGTAAAGGAACACTGTCTCTGGAATAGTGAAAGTTTTCATAGAAAAAATTAAATAGGTCCTTGTAAGTCATAGTAAGAATTGGATTTTTTTTCCTTTTTTTCTAGCTGGAAAGCCATTGGATAGCTTAAAGCATACCTTTGGTTGTATTTTCAGAAAATGAGTTAGACTAACATACGAAGAATAGATAGCAGAAGAGCAATAATACAAACAGGGAGACAAAAGGAAAATACGATAGTCTGGGGTGTGGGGGAGGTGAGGTGTTGGCAGAGTTGAAAAACCAGAGTTGTAGCAATAAAGATGGCAAAAAGTGGAGAAATGTGAGGTTTGCTTTGAAAGTAGTGATAAGAGCATACATGACCTGCTAAATACTTAGCTGTTGGGACTAGCCGAAAAGGAGAATGAAGGATGAGTCCCATTTTAGCCAGGAGTAGTGATGGTGCATTTACTCTGAGAAGGGAGGTCCTGGGAAGAAGAAGTTTGTGAAGTAAACTCAAGTGTCAGTTGGTTTATTGACAAACAAATATGTGCAACGGTAGTTTTCCTAATTATATTTTGGTTGATTCCTAGAATGGAGTAGCCCAGCATTTCCATCTAATAGTCAAAAGAACTCACTTTATTTAACTTTTTGTTGTTTATCTCATTTCCTAGAAGACTAATACTCTCTGTAGAAAGTTTGGTTAAAATCAGAAATATTTAAGACTTAAGTTTCCCTTATATTTCAGAAACACACAGCATGTTTGGGCATACATTCTAAAAAGAAAAGAAAAGGTGCATTGACGTAGCTGTGAAATCTTTCTGAAAAATTCAGATCTCTTAATTAAAAGATAAAACCTGTATATAATTTGATTTTGAAGATCTGGGATTTTTTTGTATTACTCTGTTACCTTTTCCGTATCATTTAACTCGAGCACTTAGATCAAATCAATCATTCATTACAAGTCTGTATTGATAACTCCAGTGCCATTTCCAGGGTTTTTTTTTGAGTAAAAGTTATCATCAGAATAATTCAGAAAGTTCTGTAATCATAAATATTAAGAAGTGAGTGTGTCATTTCAAACATCTGTATATAATTGAAATGTCCTTCTAATGATGATGGATAATCATAATTGAATTTCATTATTAACCATCTGTCTTTCACATCCATTTACTAATTTGGTTCCTAATAAATTCATGACCAAAATTGATCTGGTCTTTAGAAACATACTGAACCTAGAATCTTTCTATGGAAATATAAATGGACATGATAGTATTAAGAGATTGAGGCATATTAAAAATTGTAAGAGTTTGAGGAAAAATTGACTTGGATTGGGCAGCATCCAATCTCGCCAGATAGAAATGAGCTCATAGGAACTGAACAAAATGAAAGACTTCTCCCAGAAAAGTGTGTTGTTATTGCAAGGTTGCTTGGCATCAGACATACTCATCACTAGTTCTTATCAGGTGATTCCTGATTGCAGTTTAATGTGACGTTTCTGGGAGAGCTGAAACTGTAAGTCTCAGTTTGGTGACGTGAGCTTAGCATAAGTGATTGCACTTTGAACCTGTAAGCTTGTTTTTAACAGCAGAAAACTGGAACATGGTCAAAATATAAGCAAACTTGTTTAGAGGAAGAATATAATA
Source organism: Manis javanica (assembly GCF_040802235.1). NCBI lineage: Eukaryota > Metazoa > Chordata > Mammalia > Pholidota > Manidae > Manis > Manis javanica. The sequence goes on from NC_133158.1 coordinate 104,624,876, forward strand.
ACAAATTTAAGACAAATTTTATTTAAAATATTTTAAAAATTAAATAAGTATTTTAGAATGTATTTTCAGAATTTCATTTTTCCATGAGGAAGGCTTGAAATGTTGTATATTAAATATATACTTATGACTTTTGTGATAAATTCTCTGGTAAATGAAAATGTTATGTACTTTTTTTCCCAGGTTTTGTATAATCAAGAAATTGTATTAAACCATGGTTTTGTTAAAGTAGGCAGATTACATGATATATTTTTCTTTATATAATCAACATTTATCTGTACTAGATAATTGCTATAGAAATTAATTTTGGCTCAGGATTATAGAGATGTTTGATAATGGAATGATAAAATGATAAAAAAGAAAACAACTAAGAAAGAAACCTTAATAAGCCTTAGAAATCAAAATTTTTCCATTCAAATTTATAACCAAAAATTGCATATATATAGAAATACCTAACCTGTATTAAATGTCACTGCCTATTTACATAGCATATTTCTAGTTATTTTATTGGCACAATCTTAATGTATTCTGGTAAGACAGTGCCAGCTAGAGAAAGAGGAAGAAAGAGAATAAATATTTGTAGGAGCTGTTATGAAAGTTATCTCACAAACAATTTTGCTTTTCTTTGTTTCTTTTTTTTTTTTTAAGAAATCATCTTTAACTTTAGAAGAGGGATGACTGTGTGCAGAACCTATGTTCACTAATTTGGCTGTTAGTGGCTTATTTCCTACAAAAAAGCACTGTTAAGGCCTATTTACTTTGAATTGCCATAAAACAATTCTAAGTATGTTATATGCTTCCTTAAAGGTTTAACCTATCATATACTTTTGACTCAAAATCTGTATTTAGTCATATTTCTAAATGACTTTAGAGAATATCTAGAAACTCATTAAATCCTTCACCGGGTTATGATGGTCAGTTTTAAAACTGTATATTAATTTGGAATAATGAACACCTTTGAAATGTTTACCATTTCACATCAACAACACATAACAATAGTCATAATAATAATGTAGATTGTGTAGCATTTTATTTCATATTCTGTCAAAATTATTTATCATGCATATTATATATAACTATATATATATAGTGAATAAAGTGGAAGTAAACCATATATTACTTTATATTTTGTGAATAACTTATTTTGTATATCATGTATTAATGTAACATATTAACATATATTTCTTTTTCTTTCTCTCTACCTTTCTGTCTCTCTATCTCTTTCTCTTGCTGGCCCTTACTTTCCACCTCCTCCCTCCCTTCCTCCCTTCCAACAATGAATGGAAAAATTTCCCCTCAATGAAATGAATTGTACTCCATCTTCCTTGTCATATTGACCATCACTGCATTTACATGGGATAATATTATCGATAGGTAAGTCTATAATATAAAAATAGGAATATTTTGCTTGATAATACCTGGCATATTTTTTGGGAAAACATTTTATACATCTTTATATTGTATTTTAATTTGATAATAATTAAGCTCTAACAATTTTAAGGTCATTGCTTTGAAACTAGTAATTTAAGTTGGACCTCAATCTTTCGTAGTATATTAGCTAATGCATAACTTAACAAAAGACATATTATCACTGTTTTATTCTTACAATGATAAGCAATTCACATAACATTTTTTCTCGCCAAACCATTGAGTCTGGAAATATAGTAAATATTCCATCAGTATAAGGAAAAAGTATTCCATAAATATTCCAAATAAATAAATATTCCATGCTTATTTTAATTTCTACTAGAACAATTATCCTGAATTTGGTTAGTACCCCTGGTTTTTGTTTTGAGAAAGTGAGACAGAGACAGAGTGGACCAAGAGTGAGAAGGGAGGTGGGAGACAGGGAGCTGGTGTGAGCACACTAGTTCCGTTATGGCAATCATCAAATATAGTAGGTTCTCCTCTCTTTTCATTTTAATTTAAAGATTTAGATTTATTCAGTTAATTTCTGATTGCTCCATCACTCCTTATACAATTTTAAATTCTTATATAAACTGTTCAGTTTAGCAAAAACTTTAATTTTCTGAGTTTTTGTCAGCGATAAGCATTTTCTAAGAAAGTCTTTTTTAAACAAGATAATACTGTATTTTGAGTCAGCTCTATGAGCTGATCACTGGGCTTAAAAGGATAGATTAGATGTGCTTCATGACCTCATACTCTTAAGATTGTCAAATGTGCATTTTTAAAATGTTTTATGATTGATAATCTGCCATTACCTGCATTATATCATGTAATCATTTAGTTGAAACTCTTAATCTGGTCTTACATAATTCCTTGGTAGTGGTAGAAATCACTGAAAACTAATGTTATGCTTAAAACAAATAACATTATGCTTATGTTGTTTCAAATGACATATTTTTACTATTTTAAATTTTATTTAAAAAAATGATTAGCAATTGTCCTACCTGTGAAATGGTCCCCTTATGCTTAGGGCTCAGGCTTGAAGAGACCACACATTTTGATGCCAACAACTGTTAGCTATGTGCATAAAGCAGGGTGAGAATTTGTCACAAAGGCAGTGCCTACCTCGCAAAGGTTTACTAGTTGTCTTAGAATCGGTGATGGTGCACATTCAGAGGTGAAGGAGCACAAAATGGACCTTTGCTTAGTCCTGGGAGGCTCACTCATGGTCTGATAGGTGCTTTTCAGGAATGCATCTGGGTTTTTATGTAGTATTTTTGTGAAATTAAGGTTTGAAATCTTTTTTCCTTTCTTAATGAACTAACGAGCTTTTGTGTCTTAAATAGAAACAATCATTAACAGCTTTGACTTGATATTCTTACATGGCTACTTCGAATATGTACTGATTATGGTTGGTGATTGTATTATTAAATTAATGTTTTATGATAGTTTATTTGTTATATTTCTCAGATTGTACATTTGAAAGCAGTGCAAAATCATGTGTTTCTGAAACAGACTCAATTTATCATGTAGATTTGTCTTTTTGTCCCCTCATGAACTGCTTTGCCTTAAGAAATTATGTTTTTGCATGAAAATACTAATGAGAAGTCTCAATCAATTCTAAAATGACATTCTCTCAATGTGCTATAGGTGTTAACCATAATTAATCCCAACAGCTGTTATCTTCTTTTTGTGTGACATTTGTCATAAAGCCATCCTCCTATTTCTGCTTATTAAGGTGTATCTGGGCTGTTTTATTTAAGTTAGGAAGTATATTTACTTCATCACAGAAATAAATATCTCTGCGTGTTGCATATGTCATCTTCATGAGGAATAGGTAATTATTGTGCAGTCAGTTTTGCTTGTGAAAATGTAGGACATTATGAACTAACTCTGGTGTCCCTAGAAAGCAGCATAGTGTCTCCTACAGAGGGACTGCTCATCTGTTGTTTCAGTTGTCTATTGGTGTATAGTAAAACAGACTCAAACTTTATGGCTAATAAGAAAAACAATGTATTATTCTTCATATGTTGGTTGATTGGGAATTTTTCTTTTTCATTGTCAAGTGGGGCCCTGGGATACCTACAAGGTCCAAATAGCCTCCTTTTAAGTTCCTGACTGTTGGTGACACTGCTACAAGAGAGGGCAGCTGGAGATTTTGGTCAGGGACTTCATTTGTCCTCCTCAGTGGCTTCTCCTTATCACTACTTGGGCCTCCTTGCAGAATGAGGGATGGGTTCCACCAAGCAGTGTTCTGAATGAGTGTTGGCAAAGCTGTACCACGTTAAGACCCAGACCTCAAAAATGCACAGTGGCATTCTTGCCACGTTCAACTTTTCAAAAGAGTTTGTGGGAAAAGAGTATAGAAGAGGAAGTAAATAGATTTGAATAAATGCAGTTTATTAATTCAACAAATGTTAATTCATTGCTGGCTATGTTGAAAAGCTCATTGATGTTGAGCGCTTAGAACTGGGTTTTTGTTCAGTCATTCATTCACTCAATTCTTTGCTTCATTTCTCAAAAGATAAGCATATTTATTGAGGCTTGTGATAAAACACTCTAAAACAGTATTATAAATAGAGCAATACAAAATAGGAAGCCATTATGCTAGGAAGAAGGAGGAAGGTTGTGTAGAGAAATACATACATTGCCTTGATGTCTCAAGCCTCAAACTGTAGCAGATCTATGAGTGGCTCAGGAACATTCTGTTATTATACAACTATCAGTGTAATCTTTCTTAGAAGTGTGTGGTGGGTATAAACATACATGTTTTAAAGCAATGTAGTATTCTGTAATCATGTAAAGTATGTAAGAGTGACATTGTTTTTTTTACGTGTCCTCTTCATGGGTGCTTTAACTTAAATTTTATGGAAAACAAGCTGTAATCTCAAACCCCACTTTGATACAGCTATACATTTCTACATTAGAAAAAAATATCTGATTGAGTTACATTTTATAAAGATGCAGACTCAGCTTTGTATGTCTTTTCTAGGTTATCGTCCTCCAGTGTTGCATTTTAATGAACTATGGGATTGTGCTGATAGAAAAAAAAAACAAACTTGTATTTGAGCTCTAATTTCATATTGTCTTTGATGGGTACAACTGTATAGTTTCTTCTACAAATAAGTAGTAGTTGAATGTGTCTTCATAGAATTACCACTTTGTTGACATAATCTCAGCATTTTATGAAAGTAAAGACCCATTCTTTTCTTATCTTACACATTTTATTTGGTAGAGGAAGTGGAATAAGCAATGTTGCTGCAGAGAAATATATAGTTTGCAATAACTGATTTTGCTTTAATATTCACCTAACCCTTCTTAAACCTTATTGCTGTGTGCATTGTAATGAATAAAAATAAAATAATTATTTTAAAATGTACATTTTGTGAGTATGCTGATGACTGTGATGGCCATACATCCTTTGTAGGACTGCTCACTAGTTAAATGCATTCCTATATTTGGGCCTCTGCACTTTCTGAAACTTCTGCCAGAATGCTTTTCTCCAAATAATTTCAAAAGTTGACTTCTTTATCCCTCCCTCAGATTTTTACAGAAATGTCACCTTCTTAGTGACAACCCCGCAGTTTTTTAGTATTTCTTATCTCCTTCCAATGATTTTGCACAATATTTATCACCATTAGACAGATCGCATATTGTATTGATTTATCATTATGCTCTCCCTTAGCCCCTTTAGGTGTAACTTTTGTGAACACAGGAAATACTTATTTTAATATTATTCATAATATCCCCAGGATTTAGAATAGCCACTGATACATAGTAGTCCCTTAGAAATCTTTTTGAATGAATGAATGGATCATTGTTGAGGAAATGATAAATCAGCATTAATATTAAGGAAATATTTAACAAGTATATTTTACCTGATACTGATATATACCTTCCCAGGTTGATTCTTTAGAGGATTATTTAGTAACTTTATGACAAGGTGGAATTTCCAATAGCAATAGGAAATATATTTTAGTTTTTACTTGATGCATCTCACTAAATGTTAAGAACCAAATCTTTTTAAGGTGCAACCTCAAAACATTATAAAAATGTTTTAACATCTTATTAAGATTTAGCATGATAACTATCTTTGTAGTAAGCCCAGAATACATATTTTCAGATGACATGAATCCCTAAAGTTTACTCAGGTCTTGGATTGTAAAGACAGTAGCTTCAACTTTGATATTAATTTCCATTTTGCCAGCTATTAATGTGTTTCATGATCCTGAATAACATCTTTAAATTTTGACATGTGTCTGTTTTAAAATATTCATTAGTATTTTGCTCCAGTTGAATTGGCTTTGATAAAAATTTTTATTAGCAATCATCACCAACCCAGTTTTATTTTAGCTGTTCAATTTAGAATATTACTTCACACACAATTGCTATCATATCCCTAATGCACTGGAAAGACAATATTTTTGTAAAAATATAGTTTAGTTATGATTTTGATGGAGATTGGGACTTGACAACTTGACAGGCTGGGCAGTATTATTCCTATTAAGATGTATGTATGCCTTGACCATATCATTTTAATCACTTGCTCACAGTGTTCTGTAGAACATTTGCTCTTCTGTGATATTCAGTAGTCTAGGAAAAGTAAGACAATTTTTATAATAATATTTAAAATCAGACTTTTGTAAGTGTACTTCATGATATTTATATTAAATAGTGTAGTACTGATGATAATTCCTTCAACCAGCATCAACTATGCATGTACTCCATGATACACATGGTACTAAAAACAGGGTGTAATAATAGTTAGTGGTTCTTGAGAAATTACTATATCTTAGGCACTGTTCTGTTTACATAAATTATTTTATGTAGTCTATACTCCAACCTTATGAGGCAGGCATTAATTTATTATTTCTATTTTACAGGAGAGTAAATGCAGGGGCACCAAGGTTAAATAATTTGCCTGGGTCATACAATTGATAAATTATGAATCCAGGATTAAAATATTTGTGGTTTGACTTCAGAAGCCAGTCTTTTAATCGCAGTGCTGCGTGGCTTCCCACATAACTGTGAATAACAGACTCACTGCAGCTATTGTCTATGAGAGAGAGAGACAAAGAGATCTATCTTTAATGTGCAATGAATTTTATGGGAAAGATAGGTAAAGGGTGCTGTGAGAACACAATGGAGCAGCCAGTTGAAGGAGTTTTGGGCAGTAAGGAAATGAGGTGGGGAAGCTTGGTAAAAGCGGAGACCTTGTTTGGCTTCTCACTGTTACATTCCCCAGGCTGGCCATGAGAGGACTTTTCAGGAGAATGCATTCAACAGTTGTGACATCTAAGCAACAGTCTTATAAACCTCAAAGTGTGAAAATCTGGAGGATTCTCTTTGGAGAATTTCATATAAATCAAATGTAGATGAGCTGAGAGCATTTGTTCTAGACATGTGAGATTCTTAATCTGCTCTGAATAAAGAATACCAGTCTTTACTGACCAAGAAGACTAAGTGTCAAAGTTCAGTTTATTATAATGAATCTAAGTTGAAAAAAACAAAAAAGTAAATAAAAACCAAAGTAAATTCAACCAACTCCTAAATCTCACATTTTCATTTTAATGATGCAGCCATTTCATGGAGTTACAGAACTGAATGTTGATCATTAACTTTTAAAGTTTATGATCATAAGAAGAACTCATCAGAATATTTATTAGCTAAGATACTAAAATATGAGAAAGGAAAAACATATTCATTCTCCAATACATATATACCCATAAAACTATTGCAAGGAGAATATGCTTCAGCACTTTTTTTTCATTGCTCTGGAGGGGTTTTTCTATTACTGTATGAATTTCATCTGTTTCATTTTAAATCCTTTTATGAGAGGTATTAATTTATTGAGGTGATAATGCTGACAAAAACATACAGTTAAGATTAAGAATTTGTAGAGAAAAGAATAAAACTAGGGAATCAGTTTCTATGAGATCTAGGAAATGCTAATGGCTTCATCTGCCATATGCCAAAGAATAAAGGAATACTTTAAAGCTGGGATTTGTTATAAAAAGAGAGACAAAGACAGAAGCAAAACAAGAAAGTAGCTCGTATTATACTAACTGAAGGAGTTATTTTGGCACTTGCAAGACTGACGACATCATGCAGTGGTTCTCAAAATGGGCTGCTTCTTAGACTCACCATAGAAATTCTTAAAAATACTGATGTCTGGGCTTCCCTTTTACGTTAAGATTTAATTGGTTCTGAATGCAGACCTGGGGGTAATTGGTTTTTTTTTTTCAGGTCTCAGGTGATTCTAATGCACAACCATTATTGACAACAAATAATCCAGGGCTCTACAGCCAATTAAAGTTTGGAGGATTATTTGCTGGGAAGTGTTAATATTTGAATGACAGTGTCCATACATCATGTCTCAATTTTCTGTCAGTTTTTCATTCTGGTAAATACCAACAGTGTTAATAATGAAAGAAACTGTCCCTTGCTCCTGAGGAACTTCTAATAAAATGAATTAATATTGAAAAGCCTAGGCTGTTTCCAGGAAGAGCAAATTGAATGTATTGTTTGGGAAACTCTTCACCAAATGTTATTTTAGCACTTCTGTAGCCTACTTATACTAAAGGGGCTTTTGATTTCAAGTGGAAAGGATAAATGTAAATAGACCACACTTACAGACTCCTTTGTCAGAGGCAGTGGGGAGTCAGCACTAATTTAGTCCATATGGACAAATGACACCCTAGTCTCAGTTGGAGGAGAATGATATGCATATGCAAAGTAATAATGCATTTTTCTGGAAAGTGCATGGTACCACAAAGCAAGTTAAAATGGCAGCTTAATGTTCTATAGTTATGAATTCTAACACTTAACACACTCATACATACAGATATTCACTGTTATTGTTTGTTTTTAGGTCTATGTCTATAAATCAGTGTTTTCCAAAATATCCTACTTATCCAGTATGTGCTAGATGTGGCATTGTTTCACTCCTGTAACTTTTGAGAGTAGATGACGGTTAGCTAAGTTTCATGTGGGAGGGTCTTTAAACTCATGTGCCACATGGTCATGAGCCATTTTCATTCAGCTACTCACTCAGCAACTTCATCCTTGACTAAATTGTTCATCATATTTAATTTCAAGCATATACTTTTTGCCTCTTAAAATTTCTGTCTTCCCTGTAGGATTGTTTCTACTTAACTTTTAGAAAATTACCTTTTATTTTATATTCACTAACCCTTTGTGGGAATATAATTCTCAAAGTCAATTATTTGTTTTTATCTGTATAAATTTGTCATACAGACACTTTGGAAAATTGTTTGGCCATATCTTTGACAGCTTTACTTGTGTTGTACTCTCCCCCAGCTTTTCTATTATATATATTGGCAGTAGGAATGAAAAAAATATGTTCATAGTGTCACTATTTCAGTTAGCTCCAAACTGTAAACTGTGTCATTGCCAATCAGTATTAAAATAGAAAAAATACATTGTGGTATATTCACACAATAATTATTATGCCACCATGAGAAATAAAGATCTAGAGTTATATATATAACATGGGTGAATTTTTCACATATCATGTTGAGGAAAAGGAATGAGATAAAGTAAAAGCACAAAGTAAAAGTATGATATTTAGTTATACTTATATACAGTAAAAATACTATTCAGACTGATATATTATTTTAGAAGACAGGATAATGGTGGTGTGGAGCACATTCCAATAGTAGTAATAATAGGACCACAGAAAGGATGTGCCTGGATCACAGGTCTTTTTTGACCTAGACTTTAGTTATTTTCATTTGTGAATTTTCATAAATAGGTTACTTTACAATGCATGTATTTTTCTCCATGCCTATTATCCTTAAATACAATTTAAAAGAAAAATCCAAAATTCTGCCAGAACCTGAACTATAATTCTAAGAATACTAAACAATAAGGATAACTTTTGTAATAAATTACAAAGCTGACTTTTGGAATTGGTTGTAAATTATAGAAAATAAGTTTCTTGGCGGGAATTGTAGTGCTTACTTGTACTTCAAGCTCATTGTCAACTTAGAAACAAATTCAAGTAGTCTTTATGTTACCTAATCTAGAAATTACAAAAAATAGTAGTAAATGGAAATTAGGATTAGTACAATTTAGGAATCATTAGTTTGAGAAAATAAATGAGTTCCTGATTTTTAAATGTATTATTATCATTGTCCTTTAAAAGGGTAAATCATGCTAATTAATTCAGCTAGTTAGGTTATTACTTGCTTTTCATGCATCACAGAATTGCTTATTTTTTTTTATATTTGTCTGCAGAATTGCCCAGAAACAAGCTAACACTAGCAAAACATATTTTTTAAAGAGATATGTGGCAGCCTTATAAAAATGTAGTACCATTTAAGTGTAATTTTTAAAGAAAAAGTGACAATTGAAGAGATTCTTAAATGTGATAACTATGCACATAAATAATATTATGATTAGAAACTTCTGTTTTCAAAGTCTTTCCTGGAAATTCATCTATTCTCTTGTTTCAAGTATACCATAGTTCTTGTATTATAATTTATCCCAACATATTTTCATGATTTGGGAGCATAACATTCTTAGAAAAGTATGTGAGTGTTTGTGTGTGTGTGTGTGTGTGTGTATGTATGTGTATGAATTGCCAACTTAAATGATATTGTACGAATAAATTTTAAATACTATTAAAATATATACGTTTAAGATACATCTATTTACCTGACATCTTTATCTTTCTTTTGATGATTGTGTTTCAAGTCATCATGATGAAAATAAAATCGTGCTCAATTTCTCTTCTAACATGATGAAAATAAAATCGTGCTCAATTTCTCTTCTAACGTTGCCTTATCTTTGTTTTTCACTAATTCCTCTTCTATTTAGATGCTTTCCTATATATTTTGTATAGAACACTTACTATAAAAAAATGAACTTCTGTCTATTCTTACTCCTAAATGTTACCCCCAACAAATACCTATTTTAATAAGAATTCATATAATAGTTTTGAGAACAGTTTGCATATATTTACTTTTTTTAATGTACTGTCAACACTTTTTATTAGCAAAGCTATATGGACAATATTTGGAAAGCTGTGGCACCAATCCCTGCACATGTGGACAATATTTAAATATGATTTCTTTAATATTAACCTCATCATCCTGGAACAGATAAGGTTGAGTAACCAGGTGATGGGAGTGGGAGGGGCATAGTTTATTTCTAATTGCCCTAAAAGTGAAGAAACAATGTTATTCAATAAGCGTAAACATTATCATATACTGTGTCTTTGTAAATGTGTGCTAAGACTGATTAAATATTTGTGAAAAACTGTAAATGCTGTACTCTTTAGGGACAGCTACATGAAACAGTACATAATGTACATCATGAGTTTAGTTTTCAAGGTGCTTACCATTTTTTTCTCTTTTGTTATCCTCAAATGTATTCCTTTTAGGGAAACTTTAAGAAGTAGACAAAACAAATGATTATGAATCCCATTATAGAGAGAGATGAATTAGGACCCAGATGTTTTAAATGACTTTCTTAAGGTCACAAGGGTAATAGTTGTTTGAGTAAGGACTGGAATTTGTGTCTTCTAATATTTTAGTCTCTTTTTCTCTAATTAACTTGAAACCTTTGCCCACATTGGCCAGGAGTTTATAGGGCATGGGGGCTGTTTAAAAGATTTCAGGAGTATATTTTAAATTAGTTCAACAAAATAAAAGAAAAAATGAATTTTCTGTCTCCAATGACATCTAATTCAACTGACAATTTCAGGGATAATTTCAGTAAGTTTAAAAAAATACATAAGACCAAATATCTAACACTTCTAAATGTAATAAATTGTTTAATTAGTGGCACTAATTCATTTTGTCCCATTTTCCACCTATACAAAGCAGCAATACATGTGAACTTCAAGATATGTTGTAAGAATTTTGAAAATAATGATCTCTACTGTAAGTTTAAAATAGGAAAAGAATTATTACTTAGAAATAAATCTTATCTATATATGCTATACCTGTTTTTCATCCCTTCGATTATTTAAAGATTATCTGTGTAATGGTTAGGAATAAGGCTTATGAATTAGGGTATCTTTCTAAAATAAAATCAAAGAGAAAAATAGAGAAATATAATTTTCTATGAAATTTCTGCCCAGAAGCTAAAGTGCAAATGACATAACTATTTTAATCCTAAGCATACAGATTGGTTCTTTTGATTATAAAAGATAAGTAAAAGTTATTTTAAAGTTTGGAAAGGGAAACAAATTTGTAAAATATACCTTTTTTACTTACTTGAATGTTTTATACCTACAATTTCTGTGGCTAGAATTGATTAAATGGAAACACTATTTAATTTTACCAGTTAACAGCATTTAAAAATTATACTTACTTCAAGTAGTCATACTGTACCATATATCTTTATAACATTCATTGTCCTAATGAAATAAGATTTCCAATCCATATTGTACTTATGTGACCACCAAAGGAAAAAAAAAAAGGAAATTCTAAATCAGTTGCATTTTGCCAAACATCCATCCCCAGGAATAAGTAGGTTGTAGGTCACAGAGGGTTTTGAAAGAAGAGATCATCATTTACTCTCTACTCCTTTCTCTTTTTTAATGATGTCATCATCAAGTCATAATTTAAATAAATTACACTAAGCCAAATAGAACTATTATATAACATAAACCAACAAAATAGAACATCATAACACAAGTAGCTCTAGTTATTAAAACTTTATTTCTTTCTTAGGATTACAGCATATGAGTTTGTATAATTGTTGTGTCTTGGGTATTTATTAAATGTGGTTCCCTGCTGAATGAACACATTAGTGAGATAACACATCCCATTGTCATGAGACTTGAACTCTGTAGAGTTTATGTCAACAAGTTCAGATAGATAATATCTCTGAAAACCTAGATTTTAAACTTGGTAAAAATATATTTCTAGACAATCCTATCATTACTTAAAACAAATACATGTAATACATATAATCCTCAGTTATTAAGAAAAAATGGTTTTCCAAGTATGGAGGTATTAATTTACCTGACAAGTTCTGTGTGCTTTACATGGTTAAAATGAAATGATTATAGCTTTGCACAGTTTGGTTACAAGTGATTTAAATAGCCTTCCTCTTTGCTTTTTTTTTTTTAATTTTCATATCACATATATGAAGCAGTACAAGAAGATTTCCCATAAGGAAGTACAAATAAGAGAGTGGAAAGTGAGTACTATATTTATAATGAAAAAAATGAAAAAAAGCAGAAGATGAAGAAAATAACTTATCAAATATTGGCCAGTATAGCTGTTAATAGACAATAAACACTTGTGGGTTTTAGCAAATACTCACTAGTGTATGGAATCAGAACAAAGTCTGGAAATTACTCTTCATGTTCAATGATAGTATAAAGATATAATTACTGCCCATTAAGGTTCTTTAACAAATATATTTTAAAATAAAAAATGGGTTATTTCACATGGGAGATTGAAAAATTTCTCTATTTGGCTGTGGTTTTAAAAACACAGTATTCTCATTTCATTGTTTGTCTTTAAAAGAAGCTCTAGTTAAAATAAAACAGGATATAATTCTGACTAGAGATGCCTTATTAACAATCAGCAAATCTCTGGATTAAAATAAGTATTTGATAAATAATTTCCTAAGACCCCTTGGATTTTCCAGTCGTGAACCAGTGCCCACACTTATGTTCTTTGCTGATGGCAAAAATAAATAAAGCCAGTGAAGTGCAGGAAAGGGCAGAGCAGATTATATCATAAGTCTTGTGGATCACAAGTGACACATGACAGAAGATAAAAGGTTTTGTCCAGTGGTGAATAGTTCTGTCCATTTTTAAAAAACAATAGCATATAAAGAGCCAGATACATTCTATATGCCTTGAGCAAGTTAAAAAAAATCTTCAAACTACAGAACCTTTTTGTCAAGTGCAATTTTATGTAAGGTCTCATGGTACAAAAAGTAAAAAAAGGACTGATTAAAATTGGGCAGGTGTCTTGGCAACCAGCCCAGAAACTTATGAGAAATCTCCAGGGATCTCAAGCATTCAGCAGAACACATGTGCATTTTAGATTATACAGTGTTAGACCCAATAAAAATTTAGCATTTATTTAATCCCATTCCTTTATTGTACAAATGAGGTATTAAAGTTCAGCAGGCTTGGGGGTTTGTCTTTAATCTCACAGAAAGTAGCTAGAAACTCTGTCTTCTGAAACCAAATTGAGGGCATTAAAACCACTCAGTTCTCAAAAGTTTGTTCAATTGGCAAATACTTTTTTTAAAGATGAGTTTTAAATATGTGATAAAAATAAGAATTAAAGTGGGTCATATCTTAAAAAGTGACTGTGAAGTTAATAATGACTTAAAATATAAAACTCCTTTATGTCTTGATAGGATTTGCAATTGAGATAAATGAAAATATCAAGGATTAGTAAATGTATGACACAGTTTCCAAACATGACTGAAACCCCGAAATTTTAAAGGTATCATAAACCAAAGTTAAGCAAGATTCACATTTTCAATTGTTATTCTAAACCTGGTTACTTTTGGATTATTCTTGAATTCTCATCCACCAGAAGGTATAAAAGTGTTGACCTTCTCCATGTTTTGGTGGAAAGGTATTTGGTGGAAAGGTGGTGACCTTTCCATATTCAAAAAGTGAGCACCTGGGAATTTGCTCCTCTCTCAGCCATTGACAAGGATGTGGGTTCTTGCTCCTTCCTGTCTTCTCTGATCAGGTTTTTACTAGGCCACTTAGAGAAATATCTCCAACAGTCTGAAGATCACAGTGAAATGATGTCTGCCTAGTAGCTGAGTAGTCTACAGAAAGAGAGATGGGCAAGGTGGTTGTATTGGTGGTGGAATAAAGTCACTGCTAAATTGCAGATGTTCTTGATTTCTAGAGTTGTCCATGAGAAGAAAGCCTATGTGTTTATACTGACCGTATTTGGGCCATGCAGAAGAAGTACACTGGGGAAGAGTGGGACTGATCTAGTCTTCCTCCAATTGTGTAATGAAACTTCGCTAGATGGAAGCTGGAAGAGACCACTGGATTCCTCAGTGTTAAAAAGTGAGCAAGCAGCAGCTGGAAAAGTTATAGCAAGGGAGGTCATCAAATACCTGCAAAAGTGTTCTCTGAAGAAATAAATTAGTTTTAAATATCTCCTAGTTTCAGAAAGCACAGGACCATTTTCAGACATTACCAGTCAAATGAGAACATGGTTTATCTCTCTTATCTACCCACCCATCTCCAACACCTAAGGTTTCTTCCAAGAACAAGGGAAGAAAATTCCTCACTGAACAAATTTGAAATGATGCAATGGGAAAAAAAGTATATTTGTGCCTCATGATGAGACTCTGAATCCTTCTTCAGAATTCTGGTTATTGATGTAAGAATCTGCCATTGATGCTAACAATATATTTGGGAGTAGGATTAAACCCATACTATTAGTTAAAATTACAGAGCTTCCTGAATCTTCCATTGTCTGAATTCAGTGTGTGTGGTGTGTGTGTGTGTTGTCCTGTGACAGCCTAGTGGAGGGAGTTAAGAGAACAGCTCTAGGTCAAGACTGGCTGGGATCAAGTTCCAGCTCTACCACTTACCAACTCTGGCAACTTACTTAACTTCTTGGTGTTTTAATTTGCTTATCTGTAAAATATACATAAGACTGGTACCTACATGATAAGGTTCTTACAAGAAATGAATGAGTTGGACAATTCTCAGTACCTGTGAAGTTCCATAAAATTATTATTGCTGGTCTTGTTATAAAGAGAGTTTTGGTTAACTGGGTATCTTGTTACTGACAGTGTTAAATCAAAGGTCATGCATATTTACATATTTACTAAAATGAAACTATGCTCTAAAAAACTCCTTACAAATAATTCTCCCTCTAGATTAAAAAGAAAAAGTTATATGTGCATATATGTATATATATGTATGTGTATATATATATATATATATATATATATATATATACACACACACACACACACACACACATACAGAGAGAGAGAGAGGGTGAGAGAGAAAGAGGCTATGTGAAGGGAAACTTCAGGAGGTCCCATTAGCAATGAATGGTAATTTACAGAGTCAGCTGCTTTGAAAGTTATTTAGGAGAAATATACAGAACAGGTGGACTGTACGACCTGTTTGCCCTGTGAAAATTGTTATTTGAAATGACCCAATTTTCAACCTGAGAATTTTCAAAGTGACAAATTATGCTCATTTGGCTTGTAATGATGTTCTGATTATAGGCTATAAGACCAATGATGGATTTCCTTGACTTCTTAATGTTTTCAAAGCCTGTGGTGACCTTTCCATATTCAAGCATGTAGCAAATGTTTTCAGAAACAACTAAAAGTTTTGTAATTACATATTTAAATGTATATTTATTTTATTAGTATAAACTAAACATTATTTTAAATCAATCCTCTATATGCCTTAATCCTTACAGTATGCCCTTAATATATTTATTTAAGCAAATGTGTGGTAAAAGCAGTTTTAAGAATGACCTACTTTCTCTGTCTCTGGTAAGATTAATGAAGCTCCAAATCAGAGATACTTTACATACACTTTCTACAAAATGCATTGGCATTTTTTTTCATTATTTTAAAATTATTTTCATTAGTACATTCCCAGTGTTTATTGAATTTCTGCTGTGCAGCAGGCATAAAACCGGGCACTGGAGATACAAATGCAAACAAAACAGAGCCAGTTACTGTCCTCATGACACCTATAACTTAGTGTGGGAACAGACCATCAACAATCTTACATTTGTGACTTGGTGGCATTTAGAAGACATAAATGAGATCACTGGGGATAAATAGAGAAGAGGATTGATTTTAATATCTGAGGAGAGTAGAAGAAGCCAGTAAGAGTGAGAAAGAGAAACAAGTGTGGCAAGATGAAAATCATGAGTGCTCTAAAACACACTAGAGGAGTCTGTTTCCAAAGGAGACAGTGGTAAAGTCCATAAAATGCCACCGATACGTTATGTATGATGTAGAAAAATGTAGGTTATTGGGAATGTTGACAAAGCCTATTCATTGCAATAGTGGGAGTTGAAATGCAACTGAAGAGGATGTAGTAGTGAATTGGAAAAGAAAGGTGGAGACAGTACACACAGGCATTCCTTACAAAGCCTTCACTGAACAGGATGCAGAGCATTGGACTGTTTGAGGAGGGGATGTGGGGTCAAAGGAGAGTTTTAAAGACAGACATCAGCATGAAATAATGACCTGTGGAAGGCTGAAATGATGGTGTAGGTGACAAAACCCCAAATGAGCAAGAGATGGTTCTAGCATGGGAGGGAATGATGAAACTGCAGTTTGAGATCAGCAATACAAATCTAAAAATGATTACTAATGAGGAGAAGCTTGAAAGGGAAGAGATCCACAGGCCAGAGCACCAGCCTCAAGGTTTTATCTGTGTCTTGGTGCTGTGAGGCCATTGAAATAGAGTGATGGACTAGGCGAAGGTACATAGCTTAAGGGAAGATAAAATAATTGTTTTATATACTTATAAATAATGGGCTATTGCAGTTTCTTCAGAATAGTTTTTCTGTTTGAAATACTGAGCTTTGAATTAAAGAAACAGATATTGGCCTTAAACATAAGCTCCTTTCCTTGACTATGCAAGTTGCCTGATGTAGTAATTCTGTCCCCATCTCTCTCTTTATCCCAGTTCATCCAAACGGATATGTCTCTGTACCATTTGTGTGTAGGCTGATCTATGTCCATAATGAATGCTGAAATTTTAACTGGATAAATGAATGGATTTTAGATGTATAAGCCCTATATTTTATTAAGTTATTTCCTTCCTTTTTATTTAATACATTTTCTGTAAAATATGCCCTATTTGAGCTATGCCATGAGGAAGAAAAGATAAGGCTTTTTCACTCATCACTGGCAGAAAGGTTAGGTAGAGTACAGCCGGTCTTGGGGATCACTGTGGCAGTGAAGATGAACCAAAATGTGAGAAACCTCAATGAATGACCAAAAACAAGTGAAGATATATATTTTCATGATAGCTAATATCACAGTTGTATTTAGAAGTTCTCTATATACTGGAATTCTTGAGAAATTATTTCAAATTTAAAGGGAAATGTAGTTATCACTAAATATTGATATGGAGCTTAAAATGTATTTATCCTAGTGGTTGTTTTGTAGTGAATTATGTTATATGCGATATGTGTTTCTCTTTCATGTGAGAAGACCACAGTTTTCCAAAACAAATTAAACAAAGAAAAGATAAAATATAATAAAAACAACAACATGTAAGTTTATCATTTAAGATAGGTTCCTAATGTATAATTTTGGCCTTTAATAGATCAGATTCTGACCTTAGTGAATAGCTCTAATTTTTCTTTTATTAAAATCATAATTATAATTAGCATATGGTTTTCCCTTACTTTACTATACCATTGGTCATTTCTCTAATTTATCAGAAAAGCATTCCAGGCTACAATTACTTTAATGTATGGATATAAATACATACACACATACATTTTGGCATATATACATTGGCACCATTTATAATCAGAGTTGCTGAGTTCTAATAGTGTAATAGGTAAATAGTCTAATAGGACTTGACTGAAGCTCTTTCATCTATTATTCATTAATTTTCTTAATGGGTAAGTATAACTCCCATTTTAAATATGAGAGAACTGAGACAGAGAAACAGAGTTTAGTTAACTTGTCCAAAGTTGTTTAGCTCGAAAGGAGCAGACTCAGTGTCATCCTCACTGCTCTGTTACACACTCAGGTATCTCTGCAGAGCCTAATAATAGTAATAAACTTTATTAGTCATTATGGTATTGAGAATTTGCAAAATTAAAATAATAAATGCAAGCTTATATACAATTTAATTCAGTATTTTAGAATATGAATAATGAATGAGAGCTGAACCCCATTTTGAAAGTGAGAAAACTGAGACTCGAGGTGTCCTTGACGATAATGAAAGGAGAGAAGTGATATTGTTAGGGCAAGAGAACACATTTCACCGAAACCACTGAGGCAATAAAGGAAGAGAGAGCAGTAACAAACATCATTCATTTTTATTGCTGTATTTCAGTAGACAAACAAATAGAGACAGAAGGAAATAAATGTGAATGAATGTATAAAATTGTTGAGATACTGGAACCGTTATACTTACTTAGTGTCCTAAAGTATGGAATGCAAGAAAAAAGAATAAATCTGAATTAAGAAGTATTCTGTACTTTTGCCTTTAAGAAAAAAAATTGTTCTACAGGAAAGCTTCAGATATTTTATCCTACTCTTAAATATCTGTACAGAAACACATACGTAAGAACCCAAATTATTCAGTTAAAAAACAGACTCAAAAAGAAAAGTAATTAGTTGATGGTGCATACATTCTTTTCAAAATCATTATGCTTTCCTTCCTATTACGACATGGGATTCTGTCTGTAGTAAATCATCCTGGAGGCATGAAATTCTAAATATTATCATTAGCTTATATTTTTATAGAAGTAAAGAACAAAATCTAGATAACGACTTAAAAGATATTAAATAAAAATTATTCTGATGTTCGTTTGATCAACTAACTCTTCAATATGCATGTGACAGGCTGTGTAGTGTTGCACATATTATTGCTGTAGCTGGAATGAACAATTCAGAGTGTGAAGACGAAATGTTTGTCAGACTCCAGCAATGTTTCTCAATTTTATACTTCACATATGCCAGACCTAGAAAGGACATGACTGAATGTGAAGTAAAACTGTGTAATCTAAATTGACCTTACATACTTCCAGTGGAGATGGAAAGACTAAAATTTTGATAGAATTGATTAATATCTGTGTTTAAATTAGTAAAATAATCTGGCTTCTAAAAATCTAGTTCACATTCTCAGTCATCTTCAACTGGATCTAAGTGTGAAGATCTTCAACTGAATTAGAGCGTGAAGCTTGTGTGAACCTAGGTGATGTGAATTCTAACCAGATACACTCTGGCTTGAATAAGGCCATTTGGCGCATTGGACATGGAGAACCGTCTTCCACCCCCTAGGACTTGCTGCTCTGGCTTTAGGGACTTCATCAGATGATAGACTTCAGCCGTCAGCTGCTTAGGGATTGCTCAGCTCCGGAGAGTCACTTCAGCCCCCGGCATGTTCTGGAGGCAGCCAGCATCTAATGACTGACCGAGGTGGGAATAAGAGACCTGAGCTCTGAAGTCCAGTGCAGGATGACTCTCATGGGCCGTTTCAGTTCCACAGCTCCCACAAAGCTTGCTGAACCCACTGGGCCCTCACCCAGTCTCACAGTTGAGTTTTTCCTCCACCCAATCCCACATTCCTCACTTCTCTTCCACAGGAGTCTTCCTTTGGACTAAATATGTCTTGCAGTCTGCCTCACAGAAAATCCAAGTTATGACATAAGAAGTATGGCACTCTTGGCAAATTTACTATCTAGAGCCTAGGATCTTAAGAGTAAATTCTTTAGGAGCTGTCTGAGTCCATATGGGCTGCTATACAAAATACCACAGACGGAGTGGCATCTACGCAGCAGATTTACTGGGTACACTGTCAGAAACTGAAAGTCCGAGATCAGGGCACCAGCTTGGTCAGGTGGGGACCCTCTGTGGGCAGCAGACTTCCTTTATCCTGACGTGGCAGGAGGGCAGGATGCTCCTAGGATCTCTCGTGTAACATAATCACATTGAGCAGGGCTCCACTTATGATCTATTCACCTCCCAAAAGCTTCACCATCTGATACCATCATGCTGGGTGCTGGAATTTCAATATGTGCATTTCAGGGGGACACAAACACTCAGACTATAGCAGGAGCCCAGTGGGCAACTTACTGAGTGAATCAGACTAAGGACAAGATTATACGAGTGTGGCAGTGACAGTGTAGGGGCCAGAAACATGAGAGCACAAGACCCCTCAAAAACTCAAATTCAATCAAAATAAAATGTGAGACAAACAAAATATGTTTTAGAACC
Source organism: Manis javanica (assembly GCF_040802235.1). NCBI lineage: Eukaryota > Metazoa > Chordata > Mammalia > Pholidota > Manidae > Manis > Manis javanica. The sequence goes on from NC_133158.1 coordinate 104,645,201, forward strand.
AAAAAGAAAGGCTCATTGCTGTTAAATCTTCAAAGCATAAAGCTATGGGTGGTGGGGGAAGAAAAGAAATAAAGCAATATTCAGGAATTTCAAATCTTAAACTGATTAACATGCTACATTTTCTAACAAAAATATGACTGTGTAAGGTCTAATGTAAATTATTTCTGCACTATTTTTGTATGAGGGACACATTTTGCCGAGTTCCTTCCAACTTGTTAGTATAAAAATGACTGAAGTCAGTAAGGATCTCACAGTAGGCTGTGTGGAGGAATTTCCAGGAAAATTCTGAGGGAAAAGTAAAAAGCTCTCTTGAACTCAGATACAACTGAAATATCAGTTAGGCATGGTAAAATGACAAGCTTTGCACATTTGGTGACAGAAGATGGCTCTGAATGTTGTCTCCATGGTTACTGTGACTAGAAATATAACTGATATTTTCCATGCTTTGGTCTTTTTTTCTGTTAAATTATATTAGTACTAATACTGCCCACTTTACCTGGTTCATATCACTCCTGTGAGGATTGTGGGGATTAATGTATGTGGAAACAATCAGTTTTATGTATATATATATCCTTTAGATTTTATATAAAGTATATGTATTATATATAAGGTTATAATATATATGAATGCATGTAGTATAATACATATATACTGCAAAGTATATATACTTTATATAGAGAGTATAAGGAATATATATATTCTTAAGAGTTTTTTCAATTGCTTCCTACCACTCAAGGAGAATTTACTTAATTTTTTAAAAATATATATTTCCCTGTGGACACCTGTTCTCTTTTACATTTATAATATCATTTGTTCTATTTGCATTTTGATACAATTAAAGTTAGTGTAAGTTTCTCTTTCCTATTTACTTTGATTTAGAATAATCATACAGAATACAAAGAAAAAGAATATGTTGTTTCAATTTAGCCAGAATGCATTTTACTGGGAAGAAAACTATGTCAAAATGCATTGAATTAGTGCTTTCATACCATGAATAGAGAGTGACCTTCTAGAAAGATCAAAATGCTTTGGAAGTTGTGAGTAAATCTGCTAGTTCACTTAATAAAATCAAATGTTGTCCATCCAAGGATAGCAATGGGGGGAAATGATTTTTACCACTCTGACTTTTGTCCTCAATTATCTTTCTTCTCAAGGTTCTGTTGATAATAACTGCTGATCTGAAGACATGGGAGCAGAAAAAGGCACTGTGTTCTTTAAGGCTCCTGCCCAGTGTGGCTATAAGCTTGCCTGTGCTCCTCTATATATGGTATACAATACACCCCAGATCAACAGCACAAAGCTTGACACATAACAGATATTTGATAGCTAATTTCTTAGTGAATATAAATGTTAGAGGCCAGAACGGAACATTAAAAAATGTTTTTACCTATCATCTTAGGGATAAAACAAAAGGAATTGCAAACATAGAAAGCTGACATTCCACCTTTAACCTTAAGTTTGATGGCCTCATTCAGAAGATGGACCTAACCAATATTATCTCAATAGAAAACAAAATAATTATAGAATAAAACTAACATATATACAAGAAACACACATACACTACTTCATAGGAATTGTTTTCAGTATAATAGGATAAAATATATGTCAGATAGTGTGTAAAGTTTTATTCTACAAACTTGTCTTTCTGTTGTATCATTGTCTAAAATTCCTATAAATGCTTATGTTATGTGAGCTATTTTATGTCACATTTCATGTCTCCTGTTGGACAAAACACTTCATAATTAGAGTCTGGCCCATTGAATATTCCACAGTATTTATACAATGATTTATATACTGTAATAAGTATCCATTAAAGAGAAAATAAAACTCTAGGGTAATTCAATTTTTCATAGTTTCATTGTATATGTATTAGCTCAATATCTTGCTTTGCTACTACATCAAGACAGCTCCCCCAAATCTAAGGGATTGGTAATATAATGTCTCAATTTATTTATTTTTTGCTTATCTTCAAGGAAGCAGACCTTAAAAGACAGGAAAGAATAACAAAGGCAGAGTTGAGACTGGGCTAACTTAGCTGACAGATCCAATAACTGTCTCTATGAAATCCTGGCTTAACCCCTAATAACAGTGCCTTGAGAGGATAAATAGAAAATGTACTTTGAAGAGGGGTGCTTTGCTTTGGATAACAATGAAATGAACTTACATTGGTTCAACACTTACTACATACCAGGAAACACTGCACGATGGTTCTGAGAAGCCGCATGACTCACGTAGTCCATCAACCCTCAGGAGTAGGTTCTGGGAATGCCAAATGAGGCACCACCATACCAGTAAGAAATTTGAAATCTTCATTATTTTCCATCAGTAGTTTTTCTAGCTATATTTTTTCCAGTTCTAAGAGATAAAACAGAAAACAGTAAGTGGCCAGATAAAACTGTCAAGTACAATTTGTGAAGCCTTAGAAATTTCTGGAACAGGAAGTCAGATACACAGAAAGTGCAGATTACATCTTTAAGCAATGTATATGCTGTTTAACTTGTAATGCTGTATCCTATTTATCAGGCTATGATTTGGCTAAATTGGTGACAAGACTCAAAATGTGATTGTTCTAAAAAAAATCTTCTAATCAATGCAGTCCTTAACTTCTTTCAACCTCAATCTTCCCAACAACATTTTGAACCCATCTTTGAGGAATAAAATCAATCTTTCAAATTTGTGTGTGTATGTGTTATCCTGTGCTCTTCTAGCTTTAGACTAAATTCAGAGTCCAGTGATAATGTGTCCATAGATACTTATTCTCCAACTATATCAGAGTGTATAGTAATGAGTCAATGATTGTAGAATACATTTTTATTATTCTAATGTAATTTTTACCTACTAAACAGTTTTTTGGAAGAACGTAATGAAAATGGAGTATAATTGGATTTCATTGATACTTGCTGATATACTGTAAGTGGAAATAATTAGGTCCACCTCTATAAGAAAACAGTTTTTCCATTTTCATCCCATTTATTTACCATACATGTTTATGATTTATAAGTTTGTATTAGAAGATGTGAGAAATAAGACTCTGAATGTGATATGGTCCCTAGTTCCAAAGAACTTGTTTTTAGACTGACTGAAATAGTTGATCAATACCTAAAGACAAGATTACCCCAAAGTTCATGACGTCTAAATATGCGGCTCCCTTTCCCTATTTTTTTATTTTATTTATTTTGGTATCATTAACTACAATTACATGAAGGACATTATATTTACTAGGCTCCCCCCTTCACCAAGTTCCCCCCACATCCCCATTCACAGTCACTGTCCATCAACATAGTAAGATGCTGTAAAATCACTACTTGTCACTAACTTCACAGTCACTGTCCTTCAACATACTAAGATGCTGTAGAATCACTAATTGTCTTCTCTGTGTTGCACAGCCATCCCTGTGTCCCCCCAACACTATACATGCTAATCGTAATGCCCCCTTTCTTTTCTTCCCATGCTTATCCCTCCCTTCCCACCCGTCCTCCCCAGTCCCTTTCCCTTTGGTAACTATTAGTCCATTCTTGGGTTCTGTGCTTCTGCTGCTGTTTTGTTCCTTCAGTTTTTTTTGTTCTTATACTCCACATATGAGTGAGATCATTTGGTAATTGTCTTTCTCCACCTGGCTTATTTCACTGAGCATAATACCCTCTAGCTCCATCCATGTTGTTGTGAATGGTAGGATTTGTTTTTTTCTTAGGGCTATGTAATATTCCATTGTGTATATGTACCACATCTTCTTTATCCATTCATCTACTGATGGACACTTAGGTTGCTTCCATATCTTGGCTATTGTAAATAGTGCAGCGATAAACATAGGGGTGCATCTGTCTTTTTCAATCTGGAGTGCTGCATTCTTAGGGTAAATTCCTAGAAGTGAAATTCCTGGGTCAAATGGTATTTCTATTTTGAGTATTTTGAGGAACCTCCATACTGCTTTCCATAATGGTTGAACTAATTTACATTCCCACCAGCAGTGTAGGAGGGCTCCCCTTTCTCCACAACCTCGCCAGCATTTATTGTTGTTTGTCTTTTGGATGGTGGCCATCCTTACTGGTGTGAGATGATATCTCATTGTGGTTTTAATTTGCATTTCTCTGATGACAAGCGATGTGGAGCATCTTTTCATGTGCCTGTTGGCCATCTGGATTTCTTCTTTAGAGAACTGTCTATTCAGCTCCTCTGCCCATTTTTTAATTGAATCATTTGCTTTTTGTTTGCTGAGGCATGTGAGCTCTTTATATATTTTGGATGTCAATCCTTTAGTGGATCTGTCATTTTTGAATATATTCTCCCATACTGTAGGATACCTTTTTGTTCTATTGATAGTGTCCTTTGCTGTACAGAAGCTTTTTAGCTTAATATAGTCCCATTTTGCCATTTTTGCCTTTGTTTCCCTTGCCTGGGGAAATATGTTCATGAAGAAGTCACTCATGTTTTTGTCCATGAGATTTTTGCCTATGTTTTTTTCTAAAAGTTTTATGGTTTCATGACTTACATTCAGGTCTTTGATCCATTTCGAATTTATTTTTGTGTATGGGGTTAGACAGTGATCCAGTTTCATTCTCTTGCATGTAGCTGTACAGTTTTGCCAGCACCATCTGTTGAAGAGACTGTCATTTCCCCATTGTATGTCCATGGCTCCTTTATCAAATATTAATTGACCATATATGTTTGGGTTAATGTCTGGAGTCTCTAATCTGTTCCACTGGTCTGTGGCTCTCTTCTTGTTCCAGTACCAAATTGTCTTGATTACTGTGGCTTTGTAGTAGAGCTTGAAGTTAGGGAGCGCGATCCCCCCACTTTATTCTTCCTTCTCAGGATTGCGTTGGCTATTCAGGGTCTTTGGTGTTTCCATATGAACTTTTGAACTACTGTTCCAGGTCATTGAAGAATGCTGTTGGTAATTTGATAGGGATTGCATCAAATCTGTATATTGCTTTGGGCAGGATGGCCATTTTGACGATATTAATTCTTCCAAGCCAGGAGCATGGGATGAGTTTCCATTTGTTATTGTTCTCTTTAATTTCTCTTAAGAGTGTCTTATAGTTTTCAGGGTATAAGTCTTTCACCTCCTTGGTTAGGTTTATTCCTAGGTATTTTATTCTTTTTGATGCTATTGTGAATGGAATTGTCTTCCTGATTTCTCTTTCTATTAGTTTATTGTTAGTGATAGGAAAGCCAGAGATTTCTGTGTGAAATTTTGTATCCTGCAACTTTGCTGAACTCTGATATTAGCTCTAGTAGTTTTGGAGTGGAGTCTTTAGGGTTTTTTATGTACAATATCATATCATCTGTAAATAGTGACAGTTTAACTTCTTCTTTACCAATCTGGATTCTTTGTATTTCTTTGTTTTGTCTAATTGCTGTGGTTAGGACCACCAGTACTATGTTGAATAACAGTGGGGATAGTGGGCATCCCTCTCTTGTTCCCGATCACAGAGGAAAAGCTTTCAGCTTTTCGCTGTTCAGTATGATGTTGGATTTGGGTTTATCATATATGGCCTTTATTATGTTGAGGTACTTGCCCTCTATTCCCATTTTGCTGAGAGTTTTTGTCATGAATTGATGTTGAATTTTGTCGAATGCTTTTTCAGCATCTGTGGAGATGATCATGTGGTTTTTGTCTTTCTTTTTGTTGATATGGTGGATGATGTTGATGGATTTTCGAATGTTGTACCATCCTTGCATCCCTGGGATGAATCCCACTTGGTCAAGGTATATGATCCTCTTGATGTATTTTTGAATTTGGTTTGCTAATATTTTGTTGAGAATTTTTGCATCTACATTCATCAGGGATATTGGTCTATAGTTTTCTTTTTTGGTGGGGTCATTGCCTGGTTTTGGTATTAGGGTGATGTTGGCTTCATAGAATGAGACTGGGAGTATTCCCTCCTCTTCTATTTTTTGGAAAACTTTAAGGAGAATGGGTGTTATGTCTTCCCTTTATGTCTGATAAAATTCCGAGTTAAATTCATCTGTTCCGGGGTTTTTGTTCTTTGGTAGTTTTTTGATTACCGCTTCAATTTTGTTTCTGGTAATTGGTCTGTTTAGATTTTCTGTTTCTTTCTGGGTCAGTCTTGGAAGGTTGTATTTTTCTAGGAAGTTGTCCATTTCTTTTAGGTTTTCCAGCTTGTTTCCATGTATAGGTTTTCATAGTACTCTCTAATAATTCCTTGTATTTCTGTGGGGTCCCTCGTGACTTTTCCATTCTCGTTTCTGATTCTGTTGATTTGTGTTGACAGTCTTTCCCTATTAATATGTCCAGCTAGAGGCTTATCTATTTTGTTTATTTTCTCAAAGAACCACCTCTTGGTTTCATTAATTTTTGCTGTTTTATTCTTCTCAATTTTATTTATTTCTTCTCTGATCTTTATTATGTCCCTCCTTCTGCTGACCTTAGGCCTCATTCATTCTTCTTTTTCCAATTTCGATAATTGTGACATTAGACCATTCATTTGGGATTGTTCTTCCTTCTTTAAATATGCCTGGATTGCTATATACTTTCCTCTTAAGACTGCTTTTGCTGTATTCCACAGTAGTTGGGGCTTTGTGTGTTGTTGTCCTTTGTTTCCATATATTGCTGGATCTCCATTTCAATTTGGTCTTTGATCCATTGATTATTTAGGAGCGTGTTGTTAAGCTTCCATGTGTTTGTGAGCCTTTTTGCTTTCTTTGTACAGTTTATTTTATTTCTAGTTTTATGCCTTTGTGGTCTGAAAAGTTGGTTGGTAGGATTTCAATCTTTTGGAATTTACTGAGGCTCTTATCGTGGCCTAGTATGTAGTCTATTCTGGAGAATGTTCCATGTGCACTTGAGAAGAATGTGTATCCTGTTGCTTTTGGATGTAGAGTTCTATAGATGTCTATTAGGTCCATCTGTTCTAGTGTGTTGTTCAGTGCCTCTGTGTCCTTACTTATTTTCTGTCTGGTGGATCTGTCCTTTGGAGTGAGTGGTGTGTTGAAGTCCCCCAGAATGAATTCATTACATTCTGTTTCCTCCTTTAGTTCTGTTAGTATTTGTTTCACATGTGTTGGTGCTCCTGTATTGGATGCATATATATTTATAATGGTTATATCACCTTGTTGGACTGAGCCCTTTATCATTATGTAATGTCCTTCTTTATCTTTTATTACTTTCTTTATTTTGAAGTCTGTTTTGTCTGATACTAGTATTGCAACACCTGCTTTTTTCTCCCTGTTGTTTGCATGAAATATCTTTTTCAATCCCGTGACTTTAAGTCTTTGCATGTCTTTGGGTTTGAGGTGAGTCTCTTGTAAGCAGCATACGGATGGATCTTGCTTTTTTATCCATTCTATTACTCTGTGTCTTTTGATTGGTGCATTCAGTCCATTTACATTTAGGATGATTATTGAAAGGTATGTACTTATTGCCATTGCAGGCTTTAAGTTTGTGGTTACCAAAGGTTCAGGGTTAGCTTCTTTACTATCTTACTGTCTAACTTAACTCACTTGTTGAGCTATTGTAAGCACGGTCTGATGATTCTTTATTTCTCTCCCTTCTTATTCCTCTTCCTCCCTTCTTCATATGTTGGGTGTTTTGTTCTGTGCTCTTTTTAGGAGTGTTCCCATCTAGAGCAGTCCCTGTAAGATGCCCTGTAGAGGTGGTTTGTGGGAGGCAAATTCCCTCAACTTTTGCTTGTCTGGGAATTGTTTAATCCCTCCTTCATATTTAAATGATAATCGTGCTGGATACAGTAGTCTTGGATCGAGGCACTTCTGTTTCATTGCATTAAATATATCATGCCATTCTCTTCTGGCCTGTAGGGTTTCTGTTGAGAAGTCTGATGATAGCCTGATGGGTTTTCCTTCATAGATAACCTTTTTTTTCTCTCTGGCTGCCTTTAATACTTTGTCCTTGTCTTTGATCTTTGCCATTTAAATTATTATGTGTCTTGGTCTTGCCCTCCTTGGATCCCTTGTCATGGGAGTTCTGTGTACCTCTGTGGTCTGAGAGGCCATTTCTTCCCCTAATTTGGGGAAGTTTTCAGCAATCATTTCTTCAAAGACATTTTCTATCCCTTTTTCTCTCTCTTCTTCTTCTGGTACCCCTATAATACAGATATTGTTCCATTTTGATTGGTCCCTCAGCTCTCAGAATTCTTTCATTCCTGGAGATCCTTTTATCTCTCTCTGCATCAGCTTCTCTGTGTTCCTGTTATCTGTTTTCTAGTCCATTAATGGTCTCTTGCATCTCATCCATTCTGTTTTGAAGTCTTTCCAGAGCTTGTTTTATTTCTGTATTCTCCTTCCTTAGTTCTTGCATATTTCTCTGCAAGTCCATCAGCATGGTTATGACTTTTGTTTTGAATTCTTTTTCAGGAAGACTGGTTAAATCTATCTCCGCAGGTTCCTTCTCAGGGGAAGATGTAGCATATTTTGAAGCTGTCTGGGTTGGTCTTGTCTGGATCCAATTTTTTTGCCTTTTCATGTTGATCAGTGCATTTGTGTGCTATTGACACATCTATCAGCTTTCCACTTGGCTCCTGGCCGTTATTTACTGGGACAATTGCGACCCCTAGTGGCTTGTGTTGGGGAATTGCGTGTAGACTGGGTCTTTGTATCTTGTCTGGCCAGTATAGAGGAAGCTCCCTTGCTGAGTGTGTGGCCACCCTCAGGCTGCTTCTCTGCTTTGGCAGGGCCCCGGAGGGGTAATGGATGGGGGCTGTTTGGCTGTTTACCTCCATGAGGGGTCTCAGAGCTGTTGCCCAGGGTGTTAGTGTGCTGGGATTTTCCTGGTATTTCCAGCTGCTGGACTGTGACCTGGGTTGTTTCCATCCAGCTGTGGCGTCCCTGACCATTGAAGACTTTCAAAATCCACTCGCTTTTCTTTGTCACAGGGGTACCGGCTTTGGGACCTGCTCAGAGGTCTTGTTTGCCCTGTTTCCCTAGTTTCCAGCCCTCCACGCATGCACTGTGTCTGCGCTCTGGTGCGGATGGCTGGGGCTGGGTGTTTAGCAGTCCTGGGCTCCGTCTCCCTCCTGCTCTGACTACTCTCCTCCTGCCAGGAACTGGGGTGAGGGGCCTCGGGTCCCGCTGGGCCGGGGCTTGTATCTTACTCCTTTCACCAGGCGCTGGGCTCTCGCAGGTGTGGATGTAGTCTGGCTGTTGTCCTGTGTCTTCTGATCTCTCTTTTAGGATTGGTTGTATTTGTTGTATTTTCAAAAATATGTATGTTTTTGGGAGGAGATTCCCACTTTCCTACTCACGCCGCCATCTTGGCTCCACCTCTCCCTTTCCCTTTTAGCAAGGAATGCCTCTTAATGAGACAGATGACATTTCCTGTGATGAGCAGGTGAAGGCCATAATTCTAGAACAGCAGGTTTAAAACCTAAGGATCCTGCTCAATAATCAGATATCCTGCTCAGTGATCTCAATAACAACGAATGATCACAGGCATTTTTCTGATAGAAAAAGACAATAGTGGTATCTTTGTATGATTAATTGATTTAAAGGAAGCATTATTGAGAAGAAAGCGAAACTGGAAGACTCAGGCAGTTTAAATATCCACTAAGTGGATATCTGTGATCCTTCAACTGTATACACAATGTGGTTCACCTAGTAATTTTTAATATACATTATTTTAATCTCCCAAACTGCAGTGAAGTAGATAATGTAAAGCAGTGCTTCTCATCCCTGGATGCCCATGTTAATTCCTTGAGGAGATATACCCACCCTCAGATTTCTGTTTCCATTGGTTGAAGCCAACAGCTTTTGATTGGTTTCTAAAAGGTAACATTCTGAAATGTATATTGCATTCTTCCATCTTTCTTATCAGATTAATATTGGATCTAATTATTTGATTCTGTGGTAATCACAAGTGCCAACTCTTTGTCTCTGATTAACGGAGGGTACTGAAGGGTGCAGACTTTAACCTGGTGTCCAAGAACACTCAGGATTTCATGTATTGAACTCTATTTAAATATAATTGATATTTTGGAACTCTTTTATTTATAGTTAATATTGCATTTATTTTTTTATTTATATTTTTATATAATTTGTAAATGCATGTTATATGCAAAATTTAATTGTATTATGCATATTACATGTATTTAATGTTTATATTTTATTTAAATTATAATTATGAAACAGTTATCATGGTGTTCAGTGAGTCATTGACACAACAATTTTTTAAAAAGTACCAATATTAAGGACTCCTGTGTAAGAGTAGTTTTACTTTAAGTTAATTGGCTCCTCACAGCTCTGGTTTTTGTTTCTTTGTTTGTTGTTTGTTTTCTTGTCTTTCTTGTTAATAACCAGCTGAATATCTGCTTATTTATTTATTTACTTGTTCTTGCATATTTCACTTAGGAAATCTAAAGAACTAGCCTCCATACTCTAGAACAATTTTCTGAAAGCTGTGTTAGGGGCTCAAACTTCTTATTCATGGATTTAGTGACAGTTATTTTGCCAGTCTCAAGTTGGTTAGGGGTATTGTTTCATAAAAACAGTAATAACCTCAGAGTAGTTTCTAATTGCTCATAAATCCCCTAGTAATATGACTCCTTTCTGGGTAAAAATTTGGCATTATATATTCCTGAATCTTCAGAGTCTAGAGCATTTCCTAACACATGGTAGATGCTCAATCGATACTTGATGAATAAAGGAAAAAAAACTTGAAATGATGGTGTTCTACTGCAGAGGTCCTGGGCAAGGCAGGACTGTGAGGGCTTCACAGGTGACTGGTTATTGCCTGGAATAATTCTTGGAATTTGAAACAAATGGAATTTAAAGGTTTTCCTGATTTTTTTTTTGTTCTGTCAGTGAGATTCAAAATTGGTTGATTTATAAAGGTAGAAGCTTGTTTTGGAATTAAGTTTACTAGTGTTTATTTTCTATGAGTTCTCCCTTTGGACCATACCAATTTAAAATTACTTATACCCATTACTTTTGTTTGTGTTACTTCTTATTAATTAACAAAAGATTTTAATTAACAAAAAATATTTGCCATGTTTTAACTCTGAAAGTTTATTCATTCAATAAGTGTCTATTGTGTATCAGCAGTATCTCCTGATATACTTGGTTACTACATATGTGCCATCATCATTTTTGAAATGTGGGTACTTACTGAGTCATAATTATTCTTTAAAAGTGAATCTACTATTGTCTTCTTTGTTTCTTACATTTTACCTTTAATCTCTGACTTTTACATCTACTACTACTAACATCTAAGCATGATAGTTATTCAGAGAGAACCATGCAAACAAAAAATATATAGAAAGTGGCTATTTATGGTACCTGAGACAGTTACTGCAGATATGGCCATATTTTATCTTTGAAATTTCCAATAGCTTTGTTATATTTGATAATAAACACACATTCTATAACCTTGTGCTACATAATTCACATAAATCAATTAGAACAAAGGGATTTATTTAGAACCTTCTTTTGTTCACTTCTTTTTTTCTGAAATAACATTTTAAACCCTGAGGTAACTTTTACAGTTGGAGAAAAGGCCACACTGGATATCAGATGTGGATTCTAACCAGTAATCTGATGGAGTCCTCTAACTGCAGCACTAAGGTTAAAATGGACCTCTTAGGTCTGCCATGCATATTTGCATAGACTGGATGAAATTGTCCACTTTATTTGAAATAACCTTTATTAGACTAGTGCTCTGTAACATATAGCAAAAGATTTTAGGAAAAGTGTTATATTGTCAGTTTATTCATATCACTGCATGCAACCACCTGGCAAACATTTTTCCTAACTGCTTTTTGGGTTGTTACATGAAGCAAGGAACTGCTGTAGCTCTCCTGACTGTAATTTCTACATTCATATAGGACTTATCCTTTGATAATAGTTACCTGCACATCCCATCTTTCTTTTATCTACTTTAAATCCTAGCTTTCCTTTTTATAAGCACATATATCATTCTTTGTAATGACAGCCATGTGTGATATTTGATGGAGGTTTGTATAAAATGATGTATTTAAATTTATATATATACATGTGTGGGTATGTATGTGTTTGTATCTATCTATATGATTGCATGTACATACCCTGTATCTGATGGGAAACATCCATTTCTTGTTCATATAATCTACTTTAATGATGTCAAATTGGTAGTATTTCACGAAGTGATAAAAACTCATATAATTTAATACTAAAACTGAACATTATTTTATTTCCTACATATGCCTTCAGCCTTTTTAATCATAATTTTCTTAAAAAACAGTGTTCAGTAGTTTACAACTCAGTGTTGCTATCTTCTTCAGCATGTCAGAACTGTGGACTAATCAACTGTGGACCTTTAAAATTATATTTCAATTTATTAGTGTCTGACACACTGATTGAATTAGAATATGCTCTAATATATTCTAGACATGTACTTTCTTTTCAAGTTTCTCACATCATTCTGATGTGCCTTAACTTTCTTGAGACCTACTGCTTTTTATGTAAATTACATCTTGTTTAAATATTGTTTCAAGTTTAGAGAATTTTTAGTAAATGATGATGTTAGAAGACTATACTTTTATACTTACCTGGCAGAGGAGAAACCATGATCAGGAAGGCGGTTTTTCCAGGTTGAGGCTCATCCATTGCACTCCGGATGTGCTGACCTGTGCAATTTCCCCAAATGCGGGAAACCAGACTGCATAATTTGTGGCAGTGGGGGACTGCATTTGTGCTTTACACTGGGCAAAGACAGAAAGAAAAAGAGTGTACTTTTTAAATTTAAAATAGAAAACTGTGAAATATAATTAACTCTATAAATTACCCATATTTATATGTTTGGCCACTCTAAAGGAATTTCCAAAATCCTTAGGTTTTAGAGAAACTTTAACATTTTAATCAACTTTAAGAGCACAATTAACAACTTACCCAGTTTCACATCACATAAAACACTATGCTCTTTTGGAAATAGTAGATAATTATCAACTATTGGTTGAATGAATGAATGGTGTTTAGAAGAGTAAACGGATGATAGAATGATGGTTATCTTGTGTTTCATAATGTTTTAATTTGCAGTGCATTATATTTCCCATTGTAGATGTAAATTCTTATTTATGTATTAATAAACTCAATTTGACTTCTTAATAGGATAGGTTTTCATAATATAAAGTTGTATGTGGGGTCTTGGAAACTTCTGTTATTACTCAACTCTTCAAACAATATTCAAAACTATTTAAATTATAGCTATATATGGACCAGTATAAAAGTCAGCCTACTTTATAGTTTATTCGCCTAATTCTTTAAAGCTATTTATGCTCCATAGTGCTGCTGTGACTTTACAGACAGACTCTTGAAACATGGTAAAATATCACAGCATCCTACTAAGTTTGAACATTTCTGTGCATCAGAAGAATATCCAGTAAATTCTTATGACAAATTTTTTTTAATAATCCATTTCTAGGATACTGACTTTCATGACTTCATGTTATAGGTGTTATTATATGCTTCTGCAACCTATAACGTCATGCTTAATAACTTACTTGATTTTGTCACAATTTGGAATTCAGGTTATTTTAAATTTATACTTTAATGTCTCAGCATATAAATTGGAGATAATGTAATTATTTTTGTAATGATCATTAAATAAAAGGATAAAAGCACTGATTCATTCAGTAGGAACCTAGTGGAATAACATAAAGTACTGGTTGGTTTGGTGTCTGTAATATTTAACAGTCAACAGATTATTATAGTTATTAAATAATGTCTTTGTACTAATATGAAGGAAAATTTGCATATGGATGAAGAGATAGCCAATATCTTTCTTTTGAATATACAAGGTATTTAATGATATCTAAATAAGCAAACATCATATTAATGGACATATCAGAATTTTAACATTGTCATTAGAATTTTTTTGAAGTGGGAAAGCTATACTCATCATTAAATATTAAAATAAAATAGGGTTTTTTTTTATGCCAAACAAAGTTCAAATAATGTTTGATGCACTTAATGAACTGAGTTTTAGCTATCTGACAAAGTAAAGTTCTGGGACAACTGACTCTTCTTAAGATTCAAAAGAACATGGACCACAGTAGTAGGTAGCATGAGTGCACTGTGAACTGTGATTTGGCTGTATATTAAATTACTACTGGTAGTTGAATTTCATCATGTTTTAGTTTTCTGTATTTAATTTGTAAAGTCTAGACTTAATATTTGTATGTTTTTAAGTATTAGACTTTACCAGCAGGGACCTAAGAAATATTTCCCTTTCAGTCATACTATAACATACCATACTATAATCCAGATACAGACCCTGTAGCCAAGGGAATGAGGCACTTTATTCTACAAAAGGGAGTGCTGGAAAGATTTACCAAGGTGTTGCCATTTGAGCTTCATCTTGGAAGATAAGCACATGTATGGTAGGCAAAGACAGGGCAAAGGAAAGGATAAGGACATTAAGACATCTAGAAAGACAAAAAGCCATGTGAAGGAGTGATAGAAATGTAGATAAATAATTGTTAAAGGCCTTTCATGCTAAGGGAACTTGGATTTTAGATGTTGTCTGTATGAATCCAACAAAAGCAAAAAGCACTAGAATGTAACCTTAACTTTTATAGTTCAGTTGTGTGCATACTGATTTTTTTTAAATTAAATCATGTTTTACATAACATCAGAATCCTGTTGGTTAAGGACCCATTGGAAGTGGAATGTAAATATTTCTGTAATGAAAATAAATTGTCCTATAATTTTTTAAGATATAAAATAAGGGAAACAGAAGGAAGACACCTTATAGATCCTATAAACTTATTTGTATGCATATACCATATAGCACAGATGAATCAGAATATTACATTAAAACACAAATTGTCCTATTAACTGGGGAGATCTTTAGCAAAGTTGAGTTTTAATTTAAAGAGTAGGAAGGAATGTGTACACTAGTGAATTCTGGCAGTCAGGAAGAAGCAGAGTGTCATCTAGTTTGTCTATGTCTTTGCCCAGTTTTCCTCTGACCAGGCAGTAGGACAAGGATTGACAGGTGGAACTGCAGTGCTTGATGGAAACTAAGGCCATTCTGTTGAATTTGTTGTGCCAAGTGGGGATCAAGGCTGGGACTCCAACACCAATGAGCAAAATCAGAACCTAGTTATTTGAACTAGGTTGTCATCAGGTAGGGTTTGCCCACAGGGAATCAAATGAGAACCTGATTGTTAGAAGCAGTACATAAAGTCATTATGAATCCACAAATTACTCTAACCTGCGTTGGTCACTTGAGTTATGGATTCTGTAGGCTTATTTGGTACCTATTCCAGATACTTACATGATTCAGAGAGTTAAGCTAATCAGTACAAGAAGACCTCCCCAAATGACAAAATATCAGATAACTCATCTGCATAGAAAGTGGGTGACTGCAAAACTACTTCTGTTAAAGGTAAACTGTATATCATCAAGGGTACACAAATGCTTAGGTATCCTCTTTTTAATATACTATGTCAAGAACTAAACCAAAATCTTGTTGCGCCATTTAAAGTCTTCCTTAAGAAAGATATTGTTCTCATTTTTCAAGTTAAATAAGTAAAGCCATGCCTTTGAACTCTGGAATAGCTCTGTTTAATACATTATTAACTTTTTGTGACTGTGAGCTTGAGGAACTGAATTATTAGAAGTATTGTGTTAGACCATAAGCCCCTTATGAAGTTAATTACAATGAGTTGCTAGAAAGAACTTTCTCAAGATATATTGAAGATATAACAATCTACAAATATTTCCAAGGTAAAAATTTGAGTAGAGGATTGTGTAAAATGTGAAATGTAACACTGGACAATGATATGTGACCTTGAATCAACTGACAATGAATAAAATAGAACATAATAAATAAACGTTTTAATTATCACTTTAAACCATTTTAATGTCTTCAGATTAATAAAATGCAGTCTGTATGAGGTAGCAAGGGAGGATAGAATTGTCTCTGTTGTAATATTAATACTAATTAGAAGATTTTGTAATATTAAGAATTTTATTTATAGTCTATTTTTAAATTAGGATGACCTTTGGTAAAATACTTAACATCTGTATAGTCTTAGTTTTTGTATGGAAAATACATAATTTTCAGCTCATCTTCAGTAGATATATTTTATGAAAGATCATATTTTGATTACAAAATAATATGAATGCTTGAAAAGTAGTACTATGTTGTGGAGATTATTATAGCAGAGACCTTAAGAAAAAAAATCTTGGATATTTTTACCCTGTAGCTACTTAGTTTATGCATCAAGATAACCATAGAAAAATAAGTGGCTATTCAGTTCTCAAAATTCCCAACATAAATTTTATCATTGCATCATTTCATCTCATATTCAATGAGTTTTTATATTCAACTGTGATTTCCTACTTAATTTATAAACATGTTTTATTTTCCTATGGTTTATGTTTAGTAAGGTAAAACTTGTTGAGATTGACCTAGAAATGTAATGGGTTAAACTAGATTTTTTTTTTCAAAGTTGGACTGGTACATTGGTGTCTCATCTATGCTGTGGTTTCAAATAAAAATAATTGTGACTCTGAATGTACAAATGTTGTACTTCCATGTGATTGCTCTATTGATACTTTGACATTTCCACTCCCAAAATCCTATTAAGAGATAAATTTAAGAACATGAAATGGTAATGGGAAAGTATTAAGAATTGATTACCAGTATCGGATGTCAATTGATGATAGGTTTAGCTTGCATTTTAAAGCATGGTGATGCACCTGGCAATGGGGAGCTCGTCTTGATGACCTGAGGCAGGCTGACAAAATAGGGAGACTTTCAGCCAGTCATGGAAGTGGATCCACCTACAAATGCATGGAGTCATGGCAGAAGTTGTCTGCCTTTTAATTCCATTGTGTTATAGCATGCTTTCATAAATGCTCTGAACCTCTGCTCTATATTGAAAAATAAAAGACAGTGTGTGTGTTCTACACATAAGATAACATAGTGAGGGCTGGTGTGTCTCTTCACAGGAAGACTGAGGATAAGGAGCAATGACAGACACTAGCATACCTCTATGCTCCAAAAAAGTGGTGCCTGCCACAATTTTCTCCCTTTCCCCATCAAAGGGAAAAAATAGCATGGTATTATGGCATAGAGAAGTAGATCAATATGCAAATAGAAGATCCTGAGGAATCTGTTCAGAGCATAGCCTCTGGGGAATTGCTCAGCAATATCTGAGAAGTAGGCTGGGGTTGGAAGTCTACGCTAATTTTCAGTTATAAATTCAAGAGCTCATGTCACTGTAATGGGTTTAGATGAGCAGATAGAAAATTTGCACCGTCTGCCATAAAATAGTGGAAATGCTGCAGTAGTTCAAATTGACCGTGCAATTCATTGTTTTCCCTCATCTCCAATCAAATCCATTTTTCCTTGAAAAATTTTATTAGGAAAATGGATTAACTTGGTAAGAATTTTATCAGTTGCTGGACATTGCCATTTTTGTGTTTACTGTACTTAGAGTAGGTAATAGATTATAAACATATAAAAAGTTTAACTGTAGTGTTTATTTACCAATTGTGATCATGCTAAGCTATCTTATCATTTGATGGTCATAACTTAAAGCTTTAATCACCTAGGTTTTACCAGCTGAGGAATTAATTTCTTTAACACTCTTTCAAATAGTGGATATTTAAGAGCACCAGTCCACTCCATGACTTACTTACTGTAGAAATCCTTCATGAAATAAAAATTCCTAAAAATTCAAGGAGAATAAGAGACCTAAAGGAGGTTTTTTTTTTTTTTTCTCTTTGATTGATTAGAATAAGTTTACTTGTATTAATCAACAGGCAGGTTCTCTTTGTTTACTGGAAAACAGAATGAAACATTCTATCTTGAAAAAGGGCAACCAGAGACATATTATAGAGGTCAGCTGGACAGTTGCCCAGGGCTATAATCTATAAGGAGTGTCAGAATGTCATTGAAGGGCAATGAGGTGGAGAGAACATCTTATTTACCCAATTTCCCTTGAGAGAGTATGTTCTGTAGTTGAAGGTAATCCTTTGGTAAGTCACCAGTGATGCTGGGGTAAAGTAGAGGTTGGGGAGACTGAGGAAAGTGGGAGATGGGGAGAAGCCTAAGGGGCCTTCTATGTAGGAGAGATACAGCGCTATTTAATCACTTTCCCCAAGCACACACACATACACACACACACACACACACACACACACACATATGCACAATGCTACCAGCAGTTCAGCAGTTCTTTCCCATCCTTCTTTCCTAAATCACTAAATAAATAATTCTTAATAATCATAAACTCTTCACTAAATAAACCTAAATACTGAATACTATAGTAAAAACTATGACTTTTTTTAGTTCAGCTTCAAGGTCAACACCATCCTTTCCCCAAATGTAGGCTTAGTAGTTGATTGGCAATTTCATCCACAATGTATAAAAACTTCTTGTTTAATAATAGTATATGTAATTTCTTGCAAAGTATTTTAATTATTAAAAACAGCATGCTTTCATATTCACCAGGCATTGTGATAATCCATAAGGAAGAAGCCTCATTTAGTCCTTACAACTATAGGTGACTTACATATGTTAAGAACTAGGATTTGACTTCATTTCAAATCTGGCCAACCCTAGAGGCCTTGGCACCTTCGCATTTTCCATGTATTTCAGGAAATAGCTTTAGTTTAGGTGTCATAACCCATAATTACACTTTACCATCTGGTGTGTTAGGAAGGATTATTTTGTTTTGCTTTGTTTTTAGCTACAGAAGCTAACTAGATAAAGAGGGGAAAAGAAACTGAAATATCTTACAGAGTGCATATTTCAGAAAGGAGAGAGCACACATTTTCTGAAAGAATACAAATGAAGTGTTGTTCATTTTCTGTCTTCTGTAGTCACTGCTTCTCTCCTCATTCTCCTTTTCAGTGTGTTCTCTCTCTGAAAATGGACTTTCTTTGCTCTATACTCCACATAGTAGAAAAATACATCAACTTCAGCCTGAAAGGTACTGGCCTCGCTAGATTATAAACCCTTGAGGAGAGAGACTTCCTAAGTCCCCTTCACCCATGAGCCCCAATTCTTTACAATAAATACTGGTGAAGATTCAGAGAAACTGAATCAATTGTACATTTTTGATTGATGATAACAGCTACTTTGGAAATGTAGTCTCTTTTAAGAGTAAGCAAGCAGCTGACCATATGACC
The DNA here is from genome assembly GCF_040802235.1 of Manis javanica. Classification (NCBI taxonomy): domain Eukaryota; kingdom Metazoa; phylum Chordata; class Mammalia; order Pholidota; family Manidae; genus Manis; species Manis javanica. The sequence continues at coordinate 104,664,296 of NC_133158.1, forward strand.
CAACAATTTGCATCCTTGGTTATGTATTCCAGAGAAATGAAAACTTACATTCATATAAAACATGTGTGTAATGCTTGTAGCAGCTTTTTTGTAATAGCTGAAAACCGGATTCAGCTCAACTGTCTTTCAATAGGTGAGCAATTAAACTGTGGAACACATATGCATGGGAATACTACTCAATAATCAAAAGGAATGAATAAACTTTAAACAAGTTCAATGGATTTCAGGAAATTGTGCTGAAAAAAAAAGGCAAAATAAAGGTATATTGAATTATATTATCTAAAATTCTTGAAATGGCAAAATCCAGAAATGGAGAACAGATTATCGGTTGTCAGGATTAGGGATATTGGTGGGGAAGGATAGAGGAAAGTGTGTGTGTGAGTACAAAAGTCAAGAGGGCATATCCTTGTGGTGTTGCAAGCATCAGTACTGTCATCATGACTGTAGTAGTGGAAATGCAAAATTATACAGATGACAAAACTGTACCAAGCTTAATAAACACACATGTAATACATACAGGCACACACATATACACATACACAAATGACCATAAGCTAAATTGAGGGAGAATCAGTAAGATAGGAAGACTGTAACAATGATAATATCCATTTGTGATATTATACTATAGTTTTGCAAAACGTTATCATTGGGGAAGATGGCACAACGTGTACATGGGTATCTGTATTAGTTCTTACATCTCCATGTGAATCATCAATCTCAATTAAAATCTCAACTTAAAATGTAGATGACTAAATAAATAGTTATCCCATAAATGAATAAATCAGTTAATAACTTTTAGCTGTGTGTGAATCTATAATGACTTATGACTTGCCTTTTTTTACTTGCTTATTAATGACCTAAAATCACTATTAGATTTACTAGAAGCCTTCATAACAGTGATAGCGAATAGAAAGGTAAGCATTCCTCTACTGTTAATTGATGTAGTGTGTCTAACTTGTAACTTTAGTACTAAGTTCTGAGTTGTGAATTATTGACCAAAAAGTTATGCTAGAGTTTTAAATACTTTAAAGCTAAAGTTGCAATTTTTGCTTAAGGCTTCCCAGTCTTCTACTGATACATAAACAACATTCTTATACTGTTAAATTCATTAAATTATGAAGTTCATAATCTCTTATATACTAGGAAACCATACTGCTCACACTCGGAGTAATTCATGCTTTATCAAGAATTTTCAAGATAAGAACACTGAGGCAACTCTATTAGGAAGAGTGTTCTTGAGGTGTGCTCACATTACAGCATTTTTACTCCTTTTACCTAGGAAGAATCTTATTCTGTCTGGGGTTCATCACAGGCTCATTCCCATTTGAAAAAACATCCTGTAAATCTTCAGGTTTTATATGAACATGGCTGCCCATTATGTTAAAATGTCATATCAATGTACAGATATAACATCAGCTGACAGAAAACATAGTTGGACTCCAAATGCAGTCAAGCGATACATATCCTTTTTGTTGATATATTTTATTTGGGAAAAAACTGCCTGATGTAATAAACACATACACACAATGTTAGGGTGATTGTTTGAAGGACATTTCAATTATTCTACAAATAGAGCTCTTAGATCAACAGAACTGAGTAATTTTGACAGCTGCTACTAAATACACATATGCACCTGAAATCTTTGTGATTCATTTTTGGAGGACAGTACCTAAAAATCAATTTCTACTTTAAGCTCAACCTGCTAGAATATACCAAAGCTAAATTCTAAGTGTTTGCCTTTATTTTCCTTCCTTCTGTGAATGAATTTCACTTATACTAAAGATGTGTAGGAAGTGAAGCTCATCGGACTGTGTGGGTGTTTTTTGTGCTTTCCACTTGTTTTTGTGCAATTTTCCAATTTTTGAGAATCGCAGCTTTCCAAGTAAAGCACTTTATGAAAAATGTTAGTGGGGTCCAGATTGTTGAAATAAGTATGGTAATTATCCATACTTTGCATTCTTTGGTAATGTCAGTATTTCTACATAGCCACCTCCAATTTTCTTTCCATGATATCTCATTTCTGTGAAGTACTTATTAAATTATGCAACATGTAATGAAAAATTAATTCGAGTAAAGTCCTCTTTTAATATGGAAGTCAGGACAATTGGCTATTTAACTGTGCTATCTTAAATTTTAAGTTTCTTTTTCCCATCCCAAATGATTATCTTTAGCTCCTGAGAAATTACTAAAAAGTGTTATTTCTTGATACAACCTGCTATGCTATCAGCCAAGGCATTATAAGGAAGGAGGAATATTTGGAATCAAGCTTTAGACCTTGAAATATACTTTGATATGAGCATTAAAGGTATCAACAAAATGATGATTGCTTCAAATAAATCAAAGAAGTTGTAAAGAAAAAAAATGAAATTAGGATTGGTTTATTAGAATGACTTAAACTCTGATATAATCAATTTTAGCTTGAAGTAGCACTAGAAAAACTCTTGGTAGGAGGAGTGTTGTAATTCTGGAAATATGTTAATTTCAGGAGTCTTTTGAATACATTTAACAATATGAAACATTGAAAATGAGAAGCTAATATTGAAGTTTTACTGATCATTATATTTGTGATGATCAAAGCCTAAAAACAGAAAAGAAAATGAAAACTATGATGATGGTGGAGTATAGGGAACTTACATAGAACCAACCCCAGAAGTTAAGGGTATTTTAAGAGAAGTGCCATGAATCTAGTGAACTTATGTGCTTAAGAAGTTCTATATGTGTATGTGTTCACTTTTCTGCAGAATAATACATACTCATACTGTATCAAGAACTTTCAGGATAAAATGATTTTGGCAATGAGCTATAGAGACATTTATATTAAAGTAGAAACACTGTTAGGAAGTGTTTGAAAAAGACATGTAAGGATTATTTTCAGTGCCAACAGTTCATTAAAAAGTTTTTCTTAAATATTGCTCTGATAAATAAATAAAAGATTGCTTATGTAAAAGCATATAGATATATATGTAAAAGGATACAAATATGTATGTGTATATATAAATATACATGTATGTATATATATATGTGTATCTCTATATCTATGCATGTATACATATATATGTGTGCATGTGTCCAGGGTTGTAAGATATTTGATAAAGAGGCCATGGAGGGAAAAAAAGTCAGTCTGATAACAAAATCTTTGATCTCTTTTTCCTGCCACTTTCCATTTGGATGGGGAGAAATGTAAGTGATAGAAGGCTGATAAAATAATTATTTTGATAACATAAGCAGGTACTATCCATTTCCCATACCTTTGGGTCTTAGGCCTACTCTACCCAAGACAATTTTTAGCTTGAGATTTTAACAGAGATAGTCTAGAATTATTCAGTAAGTTTTGCCTGTGTGCCAGCCACTGTGCTAGGCATCAGTAAAATATCAGGTAGTCAAAAAGCCAGACACTTAATTATCAGGCTTAGGAGTTTGTAACACCTGGGAAAGAAAAATCAACCAAGAACAGAAGCATAAACAGCACAAACTGAATAAATGGAGTATGTTGAGGAAGAGTGAATAAAAAATCAGAACACATGTAAGATACTGCTGTGTTTTTGTAGGGTGTAATTTATCACCTTTTTTCCTCCCCTGTGAGTTACAAACCAACTGAAAATGGACATGGAGTTGGACAGATGGAGAACAAAACTTCAGCTTTATTTCTGTGAAAACTGGTTTGGAGGACATGACCTTTTTCTGTGGCCACAGTCCGGCTTCCTAATACTTGTTTTTTGAGATGAACTTTATCCAGAATTGTAAGCCTGCCCCAGGATTGGACTGTAGAATACAGCAGAATGCATTGTCCTACCCAGCAAGGAGTTGAGCCACACATGTCCATTTCTTTTTCACTAGCTTATCAATCTTATTACACCATTCTTTTCTTGGTCATGATGAATAAGGGGATGGAGACAAGAGGTAGACTTGTCCTTTCAGCACATGATCTGGCTGAGCACTGGAATGAGAATTCCTTTCCTCTAGAAATGTCAAGAGTGGTTCTTCAGGCTTTCCTGAATGGAAAACTCAGTCCTACCACCACATGGAACTGAATTTTAGAAACAATCCTAGAACCTCAAGGAAAGAGCACATCCCTGTTAGCACTTTGACTAGCTCTGTGCAGATACTTGCTAAAACTTCTGAGCTGCGGAAACTGTGAGGTAACAAATAGGTGTTGTTGAAGCCACTAAGTTTGTTCAGTAGAAACCTAAGACATTTGACAAATGCATTTACAACATTCTTTTACATAGGATATACTTGTGTTTGTAAGCGTGACCAAGCTGCTGAACCAAGAGCAGTCCAGTGCAGAGAAAACTTAGTTACCAGATTCTATAGAGCATATACTGAAATAGCAATAAAAGAATTATTTTTACTTTAAAGGTTCACGACCAAGTACACTTTCAGCCCTCTTGGAGTTATAGTTCATTGCTGTATAGACTTTCCCATTGATGATTTGCACTTTGGAAAAATATTCAGAGTTTAGAAGTTGTGAGGAAATAAACCAAAAATGTGGCCTAATCCTAGTGTGCAGGGTAAGCTAGCTCAGCTGTGTTGTTTCACTCAATGCATAGCTTTATTTGTTTTTAAAGAACTGCCGAAAACTATCCTTATACTACCTAAAATACCTAGTATATTTTTGAAGGTAAATTTTCTTCCAGAGTTTTGAGGTTCTTTTGATGAGGGAAAGCTCAAAAACAACAGACAACAGTAAGATTCATGTTCTGTGTTCTTTCTGTGAACCAAGCTACCATTATCTTCCCTTTCCCAGACATATGCCAGCATGTCAGTACCCTGCATTTTGGACATTTGGAGGACTTAGATTTATTGATATGTAAAGAAAATGAGACAAGATCTTTATAGGAAAACATTGTTTTTGCTACCACATGTCCTAAGTTTTTAGAACATAGAGTGGGTTGAAATCTTTGAAGATCCTCTTATAAGCTACCAGTTACAGGTGAGACATGGAGACCCAAAGATTATGAATGTTTTGCTCAAGATCAGCAGCCTCAGTGTTTTCTTTTTCATATTTTTGCCACTGCAATGCTCACTAAATTCATCTATATATTATCTTAAAAAGGAGAGGAAAAATAGCATATATGTGGATATTTAATGAGCAAAATATGCCTCTTTGCAAATCTATGGTAAAAGTGAAAATTTTTACATAATAGCTTCTAAATGGAAACCTCTTTAGCTAATATCTAATAATTTAAATTTCTCCCATTAGAAATCAAACCACTCTTTTAGAACACCCATGATCTTCCACTTTTTCTTCTCCTGTAAGAGGCAGCAGATGTCCCCTCTTTTATTGGGCAACAGGTGTTGCAAACTAGATAGTGAATAGTTGTGTTAAAGGTTTTGTAGGCAGAATAGTGTCTTCCCCCAAACCGTCTCTGTGCCTAGAAATGGTGGATATGTTATATTACACGGCAAATGGGAAATAAAGTTGTAGGTAAAATTAAGGCTGCTAATCGGCTAGCCTTAAAATACAAATTTTCCCCTAGAACCCTCAGAAAGAAATATCCCTGCTGACACCTTAATTTTAGCCCAGTAATACCTGTATCAGACTTCTGACTTACAGACTATGCATTTTTATTTAAAGAACACCAAATTTGTGATAATTTTATTACAGCAGCAAATAGAATATTAAAACAAAAGTAAGTCTCATGTTATTAATTTGGTTCCACTAAATTTAAAACGTTGATTTACTGAAGTCCCTTCGAAGGAACTTTATCTCCTCATCCCACCCTTTTGTTGATTCTCTTCTTCTCTACCTCCCATATCTATTTTCATTAACTGATCCTTTGACACGCACCCTTCGTGAATCTCACAATGTAATATGCACAGAAATCCCCATCTTATATGTTAAAATGTAGGTTCTGTTTCAGTCAGGGTGGGGCCTTGTATTCTGCATTTGTTACAAGCTGCTGGTCTACAGATCATACTTTGCTACCCAGCATGAATCAATTTGCCACAGATGGAACTACCTTCAACCTTCTAGCTGAGTCATATATAATTATTATTATTTTTTAAAGAACTGGTTAATAGGCTTATATATATTGTTTACTTTAAAATGACTGGTTAATAAACTAATATATATTATATATATGAAACAAAGCCACATTTTTGGAAAATTCTCTTATGTGCTAGGAATTCTAAAGCTCTGACTCCATACTGAGGGAATAAATGTATTTGAGAAATTAAGTAACATCATCAGAATTAGAGTTGAATGTGAAAATCTTCAAAACATTGTGCTACAAAGTACCATAGTACTTATTAAAAACAACAACAAAAGTCTGGGTACATTTGTGCATGGTTTGTAAAACAAAACTTTGACAACTAGTGATTAGTCTTTAGAGATGGGTACTGGAATATGAAATTTCTCTTGCAGTATACCTTTTCAACTGACATGCTCTGCAGAATTCATTACAGGTGATCAAAATCAACTGACTGTGTCTGCTATCATGACCAAGCGCAAAGACCACCACTTCCCTTTGAAAGTCAGCATTCATCTTCACAAATAGTCATTACCTCGAAGGAGGGCTGTAGTTAGATGGTGGTAAAAGAAGTAATAACTGCCCAGCAGTTCCAAGAGGTGATCTAAATACAGCAGGATGTGTCACATCATGGTTTCAGTTATCAAGGGGCTGTTTAAAAACCAGTATTTAGATCTCCTCCCAGATCAAGTAAAGTAGAATCTCTGTTAGTAAGCCTAAAGAATTAGTAGTTTTTTAAAAGCTTTCCAGTTGTTTCTAGCAGTCCTCCAGTTTAGGGCTGCAGTCCATTGGTCTGGAGTGGCACTGTCTGCATGTGATATTAGGCACTTGACATATATGTAGTTTGAATTAAGATGTTCTATAACCATAAAAACACACAAATTTTGTAGGTTTAATATGAAAAATGAATGTAAAATACCTCAGTAATTTTTATAATGATTACATGTTGAAATAATGATTTGGATATATTGGGTAAAACAAAATGTGTTGTTAAAAATAGCATCTGATTATTTTCATTTTTATTACTATAGCTGCTAGAAACTTTAAAATTATTTATGTGGCTCATGCTTGTGACTTGCCTAATACTTCCATTCAATGATGGTCTAGCAAGTCATAAACTCTTCTAAATTGTTGGCCCCCAGAGCACCTCTCTCTTCTGCTGTTATTTCACTCTTCCTTTTTAATGTATTTCAAACTGCTACATGCTCAAGCCATTCTACAGCTACTTTAGTATACATTGATTAAATCAAGTCATTTATTACAGACATCTTTAGGCTTCCCTATAAAACTTCTCTTCTTCCTATTCCTCAAGTAATATATAAACTCCAAAAATTATGGGGTCATGATTTAATTGGTTATAGTCATTAGAGTTTCAGTGCATACTTGAGTGTGATATACAGCAATATTCTACAAAGAACAATTGTAAGACAAATCCTCCCTCCAAATATAATAATTGAAGAAACACTGATTATTACATATTGATAAAGTAATATTGGAAAATCTCTCTCTTTTAAGGAAAATGATCATAGCTTCATGTGTTTGAGAGGAATATGGTGACCTGGGATTATTTATACAGTAACTACTTGTGTTTTTGGTATTCTCTTTATCTGCCTTTATTTTCTTCTCTATCCTTAATTCCACTCATATTTATTGAGGAGTGGGAGAACATAAACCATAAACCCTTAAGATTGTAATCAGGTGAGCTAGACAGATTATATTATTCTTCCTCTAATTCCCTCTTAGTCAGTCTCCTTTTATGAGAAAAATCCAAGGAAAATATTATGTAATCTTTAATTCTCTCTTTCATTTTTTCTTATACTCTTTCTTTTGGGACATGATGCTTTATTGATCCATGTGAAGCCTGGCTGTTATATTCTGTATTGTTCATTACTTCTATTTTTCTTTTTTAGAAGAGTAATATATTTTCCAACTAATACATGAAATTGAGTTTCTTTTCATATTTCTGCTAAGAACCAAAATCATCCACATCTGGGGAGTATATGTATGCTTATGTACATTTATAACATACACACATTTATTGTATTAGTCATGATATTTTATACACAATCAGACTCAGTAAGATACACACACATATATATATATATCAGTATTGTTTAATGTGGTGGCAAGGGAAGTCCCTCAACTCAGTGGCTCTCGTATACACACCAAATCTACATCTACATAAAGAAAAATTTTTCTCTGAAAAAGACTTGAAACCACCTGAACAGCTCATCCACAAAAAAGGATAAAAAGGCTACATCAAGATAGAGAGGAGAAGGAGAGAAGTGAACTTCTCGAAAACCACACTTCCAGCACAGTGATCCATTAGTGGGGGGCATCTCACAAATATGGATCATGTCTCTAAGGAGTGAGGGGTTTGAGCCCTGACTCTTGGGCCTTGCACCAGACAGATGAGCACCCAAAACATCTGGCTTTTTTATCCAGCAGACAGAAGGGGTTGCAGGAAACCAAGACTCCACTTTTAAGGGTGTCATCCACAAGCTCACTTGCCCTGGAACTTAGCACAAAAACAGCAGGTTGAGTAGTGCTAGAACACATGTGAAGGATATTCACTGGCTTATATGGAAGCATCTGTTGGAGAGTCAGGGAACTGTTGGAACTCACTCCAGGGACAGAGGTGTCTGTGCAAGCAATTTCTGCACTGTCCTACCTTGCTAGTACTGCTTGCCCTGCCCTGTACTCTCCCACAGTCCCACGGCACTAAACCTGGTGGCTGGATGTTACCTGGCCTGGCTGCCTCATGGATCCACCCTTCCAAAGCCAGTGGGCAGGCTGGCTCAGCTGGGCACTCTCCCAAGGCTCTGCCAAAGCTGGTGGTTGAGTGAAGTCTGCACAGGGGACACCCCTTGAACGCCTGTCTCTGGTGGCCTGAGCTGCTTGTCGTTCTGGGCTCCATGGGATGAAGTCATCATAAGAACAGTTCTTGGAAGACTACCACCCCTAGGGCACCATACAAACAGCAGATCGAAACATACCCCCGGTGTTCCTGTGACCACTCCTTAAAGACTGGAAAAGATAGCTGTTTCATCTGATATATAGAAATACAGAGTCAAGCAAAATGGTGAAACACAGGAATACGTTCTAAATGAAAGAACAAAAGAAAACCCTGAAAAGTCAAACCTTAATGAAGCCAAGACAAGAAATTTACCTAATAAAGAGTTCAAAGTAATGGAAATAATGATGCTCACTGATTTTGGAAGAATAGATAAATACAGAGAAAACTTCAACAAAGAGATAAAATATATAAGAAAGTCCAAAACACAAGGAATAGAGAGAAAGAATACAATAACTGGACTAAAAAATAAACTAGAGGGGCTCAACAGCAGACTAGATGAAACAGAAGAAGGGTTCAATGATCTGGAAGATGTGGCAGTTGAACTCACCCAAACAGAACAGCAAAAAGAAAAAGTAATTTTAAAAAGTAAAGATATTTTAAAGGACATGTAGGACAAAATTAAAATTTTGAACAATATTCATATAATGTTGTCCCAGAAGGAAAAGAGAAAGAGAAAAGGAGAAAAAATTTATTTGAAGAAATAATGGCTGGAATTTTCCATAATCTGGAGAAGGAAATAGATATCCAAATTCAGGTATCTCAGAAGTTCCAAATGAAATCAACCAAAGGAGATCCACATGAAGGCACAATATAACAAAAATGTCAAAAAAGTAAAGATAAAGAGAGAATCTTAAAAGCAACAGGAGGAAAGCAACATGTTACATACAAGAGAACCCACACAAGATAATCAGATTTTTCAGCAAAAATTTTGCAAACCAGAAGGGATGATATATTCATGGTATGATATATTCAAAGTACTGAAAGGAAAATAACCCCAGTGAAGAATACTCTATCCAGCAAGGTTATCAATCAGAATTAGAGAGAGAAAGATATTTCTAGCTAAGCAAAAGCTAGAAGAGTTCCCCACCACTACACTGGCCTTACAAGAAATGTTAAAGAGACTTATTTAAGCTGAAAAGAAATTGTACTAATAAGTAATAAGAAAATATCTAAACATAAATATCTCACTAGTAAAGATAAATATATGTAAAGCTATTGCACTAATCACTTGTAAAGCCAGCATGAAAGTTAAAAGATAAAAGTGTTAAAAATTCTATAACTACAACCAAATGATTTCACTCATATGTGGAGTATAAGAACAAAAGAAAACTGAAGGAACAAAACAGCAGCAGAAGCACAGAACCCAAGAATGGACTAACAGTTACCAAAGGGAAAGGGACTGGGGACGATGGGTGGGAAGGGAGGGATAAGGGCAGGAAAAAAAGAAAGGGGGCATTACAATTAACATGTATAGTGTGGTGGGGGGCACAGGGAGGGCTGTGCAACACAGAGAAGACTAGTAGTGATTTTACAGCATCTTACTATGTTGATAGACAGTGACTGTGAATGGGGATGTGGGGAGGACTTGGTGAAGGGGGGAGCCTAGTAAATATAATGTCCTTCATGTAATTGTAGATTAATGATACCAAAATCAAATTTTTTAAAAAATACTATAACTACAATAATTAAGGAATATATAAAATAAAAGATGTAAAATGTGACATCAAAAATATAAAACATAGGAAGAGGGAGTGAAAATGTGTGGTTTTAGAATGTGTTTAAACTTGCTCTCAGCTTAAAATAAACTAGTATATGTGTTGACTGGTATGCATAAGTCTAGTAGTAACCACAAAGCAACAAGTATAGTAGATACACAAAAGATAATGAGAATATAGTCTAAACATAGCACTAAAGTAAGATATCAAACCACAAGGTAAGAGAGGTACCACAACAAAAAAAATCAAAGGAAAATAAAAAAATACCTTAGAACAAATTAAATTGAAAATATACCAAACATGCATCCAAAGCAATCTTATAAGGGATATTCATAGTAAAAAAGTCCTACCTCAGGAAACAAGGAAGATCTCAAAGAAAAAATCTAACTTTATACCTAAAGGAACTAAGAAAACTAGAATAAATGAAGCCCAAGTTAGTAGAAGGAAGGAAATAATAAAATCTCAGGAACCATAAAATCTCAGATAGCCAAAGCAGTCTTAACAGAGAAAAACAAAGCTGGAATCATCACACTTCCTGATTTTAAACTATAGTACAAATTATGGTAATCAAAACAATATGGCATTAAAGACACACACACAGATCAATGTTATAGAATATAGAGCCCAGAAATAAACTCATGCATATATGCTCAATTAATTTACAACAAAGGTGGCAAGAATATCCAGTGGAAAATAACAAGTCTTTTTTATTTAATGGTGTCTAGAAACCTGAGCAGCTCCATGGTAAAGATTGAAACTGGACCACTATCTTACATCATACACAAAAATTAACTCAAAATGAATTAACGATCTGAATATAATGCCACATACCATAAAACCCTGAGAAGAAAACAGGTAGTAAGCTCCTTGACAATATATTTTTGGATGTTACTACATAGGCAATGGCAACAAAAGCAAAAATAAGAAAACTGGGCTATAGCAAATTAGAAAGCTTCTACATTGCAAAAGAAAACATAAGCAAAAAGACAACCTACTGAATGGGAGAAGATGTTTTCAAATCATATATTTAATAAGAGGTTAATATCCAAAATATATAAAGAATGAATATAACTCAATAACAAACAAAAGTGATTTAAAAATGGGCAGAAGATCTGAATAGATATTTTTCCAAAGAAGGCATGCAGATGGCCAGCAAGCACATGTAGTCACTAATAATCAAGGAATTATAAAGCAAAACCACAATGAGTTACCTGTAAGAATGGCTATTATCAAAAAGACAAGAAATAATAAATGTTGGTAAGTATATGGAAAAAAAAGAGATCCCTTTTGCATTGGTGTTGGGAATGTAGACTGGTATAGCCACTATGTAAAACAGTGTGGAGGTTCCTCAAAAAGTTAAAAATATTACTACCATATGATCAGAAATTCTACTTTTGGGTATTCAAAGAAAATGAAAGCACTAATTTTAAAACATATATGCACCCCTATGTTCATTGCAGCATTATTTGTGATAGCCAAGATTTGGAAAAAACTTAAGTGTCCATCAATAAATAAATGGATAATAAAGATTTTGTGTGTGTGTGTGTGTGTGTGTGTGTAATGGAATACTACTCAGCCATAAAAAATAATATAGTCTTGCTATTTGTGACAACACTGACCAATTTTGAGGGGGTTAAGTTAAACAAGTCAGATAGAGAAAGAAAAATACTATGATCTAACTTACTTGTGGGATATATATTTTTTAAAAATGATCAAATAAAATAAAGCCAGACTGATAGATAGAGATAAGTAACAGACTGATGGTTTGCAGAAGAGAGTAGGTGAACTAGGATAATGTGATCAAGAGGTACAAACTTTCAGTCATGAAATCAGTGTCATAGGGATGCAACGTACAGCATGGTTTATACCAAGTTTATATGGAGAATACAATATTATATTGCATATAATATAACATATGGTGATGGAGGAAACTAGCTTATTTTGGTGATTATTTCAGAGTATATACAAATATCAAATCATTATATTATACACCTGAAATAATGTAATATGATATGACAGTCCTCAAAAAAATAGGATATATGCATGTATATGAATGAAATAGATTCATTCTAAAGAATTAGAATGCATTTGGGGCTTGAAAGTCTGAAATTTGTAGGACAGGCTGTTAGGTTGGGAGCTCAAATAAAATTCTGTGTTACAGTCTTGAAAATTATATTTTTGAGGACCGTAATACCTTCTACTTATTGGATGAAGCCCATCCATATGAGGGCAATATCCTTTACTTAAACCAACTAATTGTAAACATTGCTCAAATCTACAAAAGGCCTTCACAGCAACATTTAAACTAGTGTTTGATCAAACAGCCAGCACCGTGGATATCTAGAGAAGTAAACACATGAAGTGTGTATGTATATATATACATATAAAGGTTTATAATAGAGTTACTATATTCTGAAGTGATTAAAAGCCTGAAATGGTAAAGTATCTAAATAGTTAGGTGTCTTAAATCACACCAAAATCTACACACACACACACACACACACACACACACACACACACACACACAAAACTTTCTGATTCTATTAAATCTCAGAATCATAGAAATACCAAGTTTATATGGACAATACATAATTTTATGCTCCCATTCACTGAATCGTGGGGTCTGTAAGAGAATATAGCAAAACAAAACTCAATCATGATTAACATATATTATAAAATCAGTATTATACATTTGTGAGATCATTAGATGTAATCCAAAAACACAGGTCATTTAGAAGTATTCTTATTAAAATAAGTAACATTTAACCACAAAAGGCCCCGCATAGCCAAAGCAATCCTGAGAAGGAAGAATAAAGCAGGGGGATCTTGCTTCCCAACCTCAAACTCTACTACAAAGCCACAGTAATCAAGACAATTTGGTACTGGCACAAGAACAGACCCACAGACCAGTGGAACAGGATAGAGAGTCCAGATATTAACCCAAACATATATAGTCAATTAATATATGATAAAGGAGCCATGGACATACAATGGGGAAATGACAGCCTCTTCAGCAGCTGGTGTTGGCAAAACTGGACAGCTACATATAAGAGAATGAAACTGGATCATTGTCTAACCGCCAAAAAACTAAATTCGAAATGGATCAAAGACCTGAATGTAAGTCATGAAACCATAAAACTCTTAGAAAAAAACATGGGCAAAAATGTCTTGGACATAAACATGAACAACTTCTTCATGAACATATCTCCCCGGGCAAGGGAAACAAAAGCAAAAATGAACAAGTGGGACTATATCAAGCATAAAACTTCTGTACGGCAAAGGACACCAGCAATAGAGCAAAAAATCATCCTACAGTATGGAAGAATATATTCACAAATGACAGATCTGATAAAGGGTTGACATCCAAAATATATAAAGAGCTCACACACCTCAACAAACAAAAAGCAAATAATCCAATTAAAAAATGGGCAGAGGAGCTGAACAGACAGTTCTCCAAAGAAGAAATTCAGATGGCCAACAGACACATGAAAAGATGCTCCACATCACTAGTCATCAGAGAAATGCAAATTAAAACCACAATGAGATATCATGTCACACCAGTAAGGATGGCTACCATCCAAAAGACAAACAACAACAAATTCTGGCAAGGTTGTGAAGAAAGGGGAACCCTCCTACACTGCTGGTGGGAATGTAAATTAGTTCAACCATTGTGAAAAGCAGTATGGAGGTTCCTCAAAAAGCTCAAAATAGAAATACCATTTGACCCAGGAATTCCACTTCTAGGAATTTACCCTAAGGATGCAGCACTCCAGTTTGAAAAAGACAGATGCACCCCTATGTTTATCGCAGCACTATTTACAATAGCCAAGAAATGGAAACAACCTAAGTGTCCATCAGTAGATGAATGGATAAAGAAGATGTGGTACATATACACAATGGAATATTATTCAGCCATAAGAAGAAAACAAATCCTACCATTTGCAACAACATGGATGGAGCTAGAGGGTATTTTGCTCAGTGAAATAAGCCAGGTCGAGAAAGACAAGTATCAAATAATTTCACTCATCTGTGAAGTATAAGAATAAAGAAAAACTGAAGGAGCAAAGCAGCAGCAGACTCACAGTATCCAAGAATGAAGTGACAGTTTCCAAAGAGAAAGGGACTGGGGAGGACGGGTGGGAAGGGAGGAATAAGGTTGGGGGAGAAAGGGGGCATTATGATTAGCATGTATAATGGGGGGGCACAGGGAGGACTGTACAATGCAGAGAAGAGAAGTAGTGAATACAGCATCTTCCTACACTGATGGACAGAGACTGTAATGGGGTATGTTGTGGGGACTTGATGATGGGGGAGTCTAGTAAACATAATGTTTCTCATGTAATTGTAGATTAATGATAGCAAAATAAAAATAATAAGTAACATTTAATATTTAATGTAACTGCAGAATTGTTGGCAAAAAATCACATATTTGGAGTAACTTATTAGGAAGTATAGAATAAGGACAACTACTCAAGAAGGTTTATTTTGGAATACTCTGTAGTTACAGAAAGTAATATAGTTCAGGTGAGGGCTTCCGTATTAGCTTGGGGGAAAACCATACAGTATCATTTCAGTTCACTAAACAAATCTGAATGTTCTGGCTTCAAATCACTTGTCTCCTCATTCAAACATTGTAATTACATTATGTAATATTCATTGGATTGTAGAACAAGTGTAATGTATTTACTTTTTATTTAGTTGTGGGATATAAAATGTCAACTAGCCCTTCATGTATTTGGTCTTATCAACATATTAAGTGCATTTCATTTACAGCTTTCTATGTTTCCCTTACATATTTGAATGTTTCTATCCATTTTGGCTTATTTCTTTAGCATCATTCATCTTTTTCAGCCTTTGGGTTCATGAAGTTGGATTTTATACCAGTGAATAAGTTAGAGATAGTTCTGAACAGCTATATAATTTTATCCACTAAAGCATTGAATTTCCTTATATGTTGGTAATAATGCCTATTAGAACACATCATAAAATGATTTACATTAATGCCAATTTCACAAAAACTAAGTGAATATAGTGGAAGGAAGACATAATGAACTAGTTGGTATGAAAATCATTAGCAAAATAAAGCTAAAAGATTTTAAAGTGGAATAGCTTCACAGTTTTTTAAAGCAGCACTTCATTATAACAATTCAGGCAGAATCCCATGTATATTTGATAACAACACAAAAAATGGGAGAAACAGTGTTATGTTTTTAAATGTATGGACACTTTACTGCCCTTGTAGCTTTGACTGCAGTCTATTGACCTGAGCAATAAGCTTTTAAAGTTATTAAATTTTGATGTCACTGTTGGAATACTGATTAAGCAAGAAAAAAAAATAGCCTGGTAAATGTGAATTTAAGTCCTTCTTTTAATAGTTAATGACTGTAATAATCTCCTTCAAACTTTAAGAAGTCTAACCTATAAAATAGGGAAAGTGTATTTTCTACTTGGTTGTGATTAAATATGACTGAATAATTGTTTTCCTATGATAAATATTCACTCTGTAGTGCCTATACTAATAGATAAATAATTGCCACTTTTGTATTGTTTATATAGCATAAATACATACATTCATACATACATACTGTCTTGCAAATGGATTTCAGCCCTGGGCAAGTTCGCTATAGATTCACTGTGACCAAAAAATTGACAACAAAACGTTCTTTGGGGTGAAAGAGTTTATTACCCGGCTTGTTCTCCCTCCCGGCACTAGGTCGAGCACTAGCATCTCTGCCTCCACCCAGTGTGCACTAGCATCTCTGCCTCCACCCAGAGCACTGGGCCGAGCTCTCTATATAGCGCAATAATAGCTTATTGCCTAAAGGTGTGGAAGTGGTAACCTAACAACAGGCCAGTTACATCATCAGGTGGTTTAAGTTCAGTGAGGATCCTGACCATAGGAACCCCAACTTCCCCACACATACATACAAATACACACACACACACACACACACACACACACACACACACATATACACATTTACATACCCTTTGCTCAGATTATTATTTTAAAGAGTATCCCTTATATCCTGGTACATCAAGTTAGCTATCAGATAATTACCTGTGCTTAGTGCTTTATATATATTAGCTCAATTTGCATAGCATCCTCAATGAGGGAGGCATTATTCTTCCCATTATAGATAAAGTAACTGATGTACAAAGACACTAAGCAATTCTAATCCCTTTAAAGGTAGACACAATTTACACGTGACTGTCTGAATATAGAATCTGCATCGCAGCATCACACAGTACTTTATTTTTCATATGCTATCTGTCTGTTGCTCTTCAGTGTAACATCTGCTTCTGCTGTTTCATTCAAATATTGCCAATATCCAAAAGTTCACAAAATTCAAGTTTTTTGTGTGTGATCTTACTTTAAGTCAGAAAGACACTGACTCTCTGGAAGCCCTTTTCTATTTTTAGCTTTCTGCTGTCCTGTGTCCCCTTGGCTTCTTTGTTCACTGGCTGTTTCGTCCACTTGCAGCACGCTGTGGAGGAGGGGGATGGACTGAGGACACAGACCTGATTTAGAATCTTGTGGTATTAGGAAAGTCACTTATTTCTGAACCCTGTATTCTTGCAGTGGATAGTAATGATAGCTATTTTGCAGAGATATTATGAAGATTAAGTGGATAACATTTGTTCATATCACACTTAACATAGTTCATATCACACTTTCAAATTTGGCTGCATTATCTTACCAATTTATTTTTGAGATTGTGGTCATGTAACAAATGGGTTTTCTAAATTTCTGCTGTTGAACACTCTTCTCCCTATATATTGTATTTCTGTTGCACATTGCATCCACACTCATGTTTCTAAATATTATTGTATTACCTTGACTCCCTTTAGTTACTCTGTGTTTATGCTATAGATTCTACTCTTACTTTCTTATTGCTACTTGGCTGTTGCATTAGTCTTTGCTCATTTTGTGTCACTCTGTGCTCTGTTCTCAAAATATGCTTGCTAATAAATGCATTTTACCTTAACACACAAATTCCAAAATAGTCAGTGGCTACTCATTGCTATCCAAAAATCTGAAAATTATCTATCAAGAAATTAAAGTTATTTAAGAAACTCTCTGAAATCTCTGTGCTTAGTAAACATTGTTTATTTTGCCTTTTCTTGAAATCAAACTCATTCTTCAAAAACTAAATCATATGCTTGCTCATAACTAAAGTTGGGATATGATGTCTTCTAAAGACATGTCTTCCATCAAACATTTTTATTTGTTATATATTCTGTTAATAACTTTCCTGTTAAGAACACTTATCCTAATTTTCCTTTCATTTTACACAACACACATGGGTACATAGCCATGCACACTCTTAGGTCCTGTGCTACTCACTAAACTACCTTTACTATGCATCACATTGTGTCCAATAACCTTTTATAACTTCGTATGTGGATTTTTATTCTATAAATGACATTGAAAATTAATTAGCAAATTTCTGTAATCATAAAAATACCCAATCAGTAAATACATATTCAATAACATTTATTAATTTAAAAACATTCTCTCTTACAGTCATAATTTGTTTTATCCACATCTGTTAGAACCGTTAGACATGATCAGTATCATGTCTTTCAAATCATGATCATCCAGTTGTATTCTCTAAAAGGACATACTTATTTTCCCATCTGTCAACAAAGCTCCCAATTTTTAGGTCATATAAAGGAAATGGTGAACTGGAGAGGAAAACATTGCCCTTCTTTCTTTCAAACCAAGTGTACCTGTCTTCAGATCAGTAACAGTCAGCTTAGAGAGTACTACTAGTATTTGATTTTTGTGAACCATATATTGCCTCTAAATAATTCATAACATAGGAGGACATAAAGCTTGAATTAATGCACCATGCATTGTTATATGATACATAACAAATTTTGTCAGTACTGTTAAAACAACCTTGCTTTGAAAGTTCTCTTCAGACTAGAGTTTGAGGAAGACACACGATTGAAAGAGAAAATAGTTTTATTAATGAGATTCAGAAATTAATGCTTTATCTCAAAACATTGCCAAGCTAATACAATGTAAACAGAGATGAAGTGACATGCTTAACAAGAATAAAGCATAATCTAGAAACAGAAAATAAAGTAGGAAAAACGTTTGCAGTCATCACATTTCAAGCACAATTGGATAGATCTGAAATAAAATCTGTAAAGAAGAAAGCAATCACTGAATGCTACATGACAGGGTGGGGGAGTGGGAAGTTCAGAGCTATCTAGCACACCTACTATCATAGTGGAGATGTGTAAGTGCTTTCTTATGAAGCCACTGACACTGAGTTTTCAATCCAGCTGCAAAAATGTGCAGCAATTTGAGAGTCAGCACAGAAAGTCAAAGACAAAATCCCTTCCCCATGGGTGTTATGAAATACTGCAAAATCTTTAAGGCATGAAGGTTTTTCACATTTGTACTCATCTTTGACTAGGAAATGAGTTTCTCCAAAAGAGAAAAGCAGTATTATTTCCTATAACTGGCATCGAATGATCCCTTCCATTTTGCTTCAGGTGTTACTGAATTTCCACTGTACTTTGGTTGTCTTAGCTGTACCTGGTATATATAGGACGTTTAAAGATAATCTGGGTAAAATATAAGAGAATGTTTAGATACTGTTATTTTTATCTATAGCTCATATCTTTAAGTAGACATCCTTCACCAAGAAATTATTTTAATAAATTAATTTCTTGCACAAATACTTGTAATCTTTAGAGAAGCACATAAATATATATTAAATATGTTTTTAGAAGTAATATATAATTGTGTCCATAAAATTCACCTAACAGTTCTTATATTTTATATTTTGAATTGTCATTAAATCCTAAAGAAAATTAAAATAAGGAGATTAGCATTTACAAGAGGCAACATTTGGAAAGATCCTATTTTTAACTTACTGCTGGCAGGCAAATATTGAACCTGGGCAGCTGCCCTTATCCTGGGTAGCCTTTTGGAAAATTGACAGATTTTTTACTCTTACTTATGGAACTACCACTGTCAATAGTATCATTTCATTTAAGTATTTTTAAAGTGATTAAAACTGATGATCAAATAGAAAATTCCTTGCACGTTATCTTTAAGTTAAAATAATAATACATCCATTACAATAGAAATACAAGAATATCTCTGTTTCACTATATACTTAAATGACATCTATGAGAGGCTGGCTCATTTGAAAGTCAGACATATCAATTGAAAAATCCTAGAAGATATTTAGTCATCTGGTATGCATTACTTACTTTAAAGGTGATGAAATTCCCATGTAAGAAAGTTTTTTGACTCAAGCTCACGTTGTTAGTTAAAATCAAAGTTGGGTCTTTCCACTGTAGTGTGTTAATTAAAATGATGCTAAATAATTTATTACAGGTATCCTAATATGTATGCATATTATAACACTAATACTAGACCTGGGCCCATTTATTGTTTAAAATTTGCTTTCACATCACTTTCTGTTTAATTTCTTATTCTTTATCCTTAAACTTTACCTTATACTAAAATTTAAAAATATATAGGAAGTCAAAATGGAATTGAATTTGCAGTATTGTTATTTTCAACATTCCAATGTTAATTTTCAATGATTCCAACACACTAAACAATTATAGGGATATCTACTATTATCCATAGTAACATTTAAATAACTTTAGGATTTCAGAATAGGCAATGAAAAGAGAAACTGAGAAACAGTTGTCCATAAAATATGTTAACATACATTGCTTCAGACTTACTTTTGAGTAAATAAAATTCAGAGTAATTAGAAATTCCTGATATAATTCTAACTGCAAATATCCAAAGATAAGAATTATGAGAATTTAGTTTTTCTGTGCTAACTGCTACAAGGTCTTCTGTGCCTATTCCAGAGATAAAGATGTGCAAAGTTCTAACACAACCTTTAGAACTGCAATGGCAAGAGGGCAAAACGCCCTGATGGGGTCACTGTGGATTTGCCTAAGAGCATCTAGAGATATAGATTTGTGATTGTTACTCAGAAAGGCACACCTACTTAAAAACAAGCATTTTATTCATATATAAAAATAATACAGAATAGAGTATTTGGAATGCTGCAACTTTTAGTTAAATCACTTCAGAAAGGGCCCTCTTATAATTCAGTAGCTGAATGATACTTTTTTGTTATATAGATTTGGACATGTTCACATTAATTTGCAGATTCAAGAACATCCTTCATTTACCTGAGTGACATTGAAAAAGAAAAAACTTTACACTTCCCACCAAGAATAAACTATTCCTAGTATCTATAACTTCTATCTCCACAACTAAAACATTTCCAAATAACATCACCACCAGTGATAGCATCACTGGCTATCAGTAGCCAGCCAGTGTCTCAAAGAGCTCTGCTGGGCCATTTGTACATATTTTGTCCATCACAAGTCACCTTGGCTTTGGAAAGCCAGTGGGGAATAAAACTTAGATCTTCTTTTGCTCCCCAAACTTAGGACCTTGGATCAGCATTGCATTAGTTTGAAGGATAGGGCAACTTTTTTGCAATTGCTTTTCCCAGGAGTTACAACTCTTTTCAAATTTTTAAACCTTGCATGATAGTTGCTGTCTCTGGATACTAGCTGCTATTTGCAAGCACTCCAGGACATATGTAAATTATAGCATGGAATTCCCTGAGTAGAGAGAGACAATCCAATTAGGAGATGTTCTTTTATCTCCTGATCATATACTTGGTAGGACATATACATATACTGTCCTACCAAAAATTAGTGGATTGCTAGTTAAAATCATTTATAATCATACATGCATTCAGTAGATGTTCATTGAGTGCATACTATTTTGGGTATATCTTGGTGAACAAACAGATAAAATGCCTGTAACCATGGGGCACCTATTCTGCTAATTTTAAAGTGATAATAAAGATAAACAAGTAAGTTGTACAATATGTTAGAAGCTGCTAAGGATTACTGAAATAAAAACAACAAATAAAGCAAAACGGAGTGTGCCAGGGTTAGGCTAAACAGTTGTAACACATGGAGATAAGGGAATAATCACCCTTGCTGCTGGACTGCGAATAGATCTTTGATTTTTACTCTAAGTGAAAATTCGAGTCATTGATAAATTTTGACCAGATATGTAAGATTTAACTTATCTTTTTAAGAGATCATTTTTAAAATAAACAATCATGCTGTTGTATTTATCTGACTTCTGTTTTTAAGTGCTTAAATTTACTACTCCTTTGATAATGGAATGAAAGCCTGACAGAGGAAAAATAAGTCAGATGTTATGGCAAATATCTCTGGGTGAGAGAAAACTGTCTCATGAGAGAATTGTAGCTGTAGCAATGGTGTACAGTGCTCAGATTCTTATAAGCACTTCAAGGTAAACCCATAAGGATTTTCTGATGTATTATGTGTCAGTTGTGAAGGAAAAAGCTGAGTAAAGACCCTGAAAACTATCAGACAATGTTGTTTACCCACCAGTTTCCTTATTCCTTAATGAACCAACATGCGTTCCACCATTCCAAGCACTCCTAATCCACCAAATTGGTACTGCCCATTTTTCCAGCTCTACTATTTTATTATTAAAAGGAACTGAAGCACATGATGTAGGAGGTAGGGCATACTCACCATGACCATATAATAGCCATTAGTCAATAAATATATGAAAAGATAATCAGCTTCATTGTAATCAAAGATGTGCAGATTAAAACATCAATAAGACATTCTCAAGCCCATCAGTTTGGCAAAGAAATAAAAATATGTTAATAAGAAATGTTGGTAGGTATATGAAGAAGGAATAACTCATAACTCATATATTTTTTGGTGGGAATGCAAAACAGCAAAAAACAATCTGATAAAAAGTTTGGTAATACTCGGCAAAGATGAAGTCATACATTTAATCTGGTAGGTCTTTACCTAGGTATCCATACCAGATTCTATTGCACATGTTCTTAATATACCAACAAGAATGTGGTTAGCATGATACTTCATAAAAGCCAAAAAAAATTGACATTTATCAACATATGAATGTATTTTGTTATATTTGTAGGGTAGACTTTCATTATTTATTTATTGCTATATAACAATTCCCAAAATGTGGCTACTTAACACAACATGCATTTAATTATCTAACAGTTTCTGTGGGTCAGGAATCTAGGCATGACTTAGCTGAGTTCTCTCTTCAGACTGTGGTCAAAGTGTTAGCGGGGCTGTTGTCCAATCTCAAGACTCAACTTGGGAGGATCTGCTTCCTGGCTCGCTCAATGGGCAGGATTCGGTTCCTTGTGAGCTGTTGGCTGAGAGCTTCAGATCCTCACCGGCTATTGGTCTGAGGCCTCCCTCACTTCTCTGTCACATGGGATTCTCTGTACAGTGGCTCACAACATAGCAGCTGGCTTCCATCCCAGCAAACAAGTGAGAGAGCAAGAGAAGGAGAGCAAAAGGGAAGCCAGCACCTTTCTGTAACCTAACTTCAGAAGTGGCATCTTACTGCTTTTGGTTTCAAAACAAATCAGTAGGAAGCCGGGATCATTGTGGTATATATTAGAAATTGTCGACCACAGCTTCAAGGAGCAATTACAATATAGAACAATTAAAACCTATAACCTCATGCTGCACATACCACTCTGTGCATAAGTGCTAAACACATCATGCTGCTGTTGAATAAAAATGACAAATTGCAGAGATACATGCAGTATACTGCCATTTCTATAAAATGCATCTAAAATAATATAATAGGTACGTTGATTGATAATTGATTTAAAGAAAACACATAGACATAGCACTATTCAGGACAATGGTTTCTTGTTTGTGGGGAAGAGAGTGGAATAACATCAGGAAGTATACACAGGAAGATTCAACTGTATTTGTAAGAATTTATTTCACACTGGATGTTAAATATTCTATAGTTCTCTGTATGTGTTTTGCAGTACTTGAGAATAAAATTGAGAAGCTTCATTCCTTTTCAAGGACTCAAAACACATCATGAAATTTTATCTATAGAGTGAATGAAATCATCCTATTCCCTTCACTAGAGATGGAGCCTAAAGTGAAATGTCTGTCTTATTCTTAGCTCCTTAAACAAACACAGGGTATATGCAGATTTATCACATCCCTGCTGATTCCCAAAACAACCCTCTAAAAGTGTTTGAGTCACCGTATTCCACTTACTCCAACTGACTTGTTTCCTTGATCTGTTTCAGTGTTAAAGGCATTACCGTCTTCAAGGCATTTTGGTCTTGGAGGCTCTTATGCCAAACTGAATTTTACTGTCAGACATATTTTATCCCAACACTTGTTTCTAGATTTTCTTTCAACATTTTTTCTGTAGGAATACCATACAGTCTTTGTCCTGCTCCTCTAATTTTGTAGCGGTTTAGTTTGGATAAATAAATTTCTAAAGATATTTTCTTTAATTTGAGTTGAATTCAGCAAAGCTTCATATTTTTCTCCTATTTTAAGGGCCTATCTTAGGGTAAATATTTGTCATTCTGATAGTAATTTTTATTTTTTTTTAGTTTTCCAGAGTAGAGATTCTTCTCCTTTTTATAGAGAGATAACTTTCAAAACACAGACATAACAATAAGAATGGTGTGTGACATAACTTTATATTCATATAGAGGGGACTTTCCATTTTTAAAAGGAGGACATTTTGTATTTATAAAGAAAAACACTTAGATTGACCAGGTGAAATATATTCTATAAGAAATTCTGTATCTAGTCATGTATGATTGGAATATATCTGTTTTATTGATATATATGAAATAGTGAAGTAAAGTGCAATGAAATTCTTAATGGTAAAAAAGCTTGCGCTTTTTTTTTTTTGGATGATACACATGGTCACACAAACAGGAGAAAATTTTCCCACCTCACTTGTAATCTTGAAACCAAAACTGGACAAGGGTAGCTCAAGAAAATTAAATCATTGGCCTATCTTCCAAACCTACAGAAAGAAAGAAAAGAAAATATTAACATACAAATACATATACAGTCATTCAACACATCTTAACCCAGAATGCATGGGTACTTTAACATTGCAAAGCCTGTTAATACAGTTTTTTACATTAATAGATCAGAGAATAAAAAACTGCTTATGATTATCTCAGTTGATATAAGAAATGGAGGAATTTAAAATTCATTTACAATGACTATTAGCAAAGTGGGGTAAAAGGTAACTTTCTTAATATGATAAAATGTATCTACTGATAGCATATAGGGAAAACATAATTAATGGAGAAATTTAGATCATATTTTCTCTAAATAAGAAATAAGGCAAGGCTCCTGCCACAATTTTTTTTTAGTGAGCATTGCATTAAAGGTATTAGGCAGATTTTAAGTAAGCAAAATAACAAATAACAGAGTTTAAAGGACTGGAAAAGAGAGAGAAATATTATTTGCAGATGATATAATTGGTGACAGAAAACCCAACAAGTCAAATAAGGATCATTCTGTTATAGAAAAAAGAGCTGTGATTTTTTCTCACAGTGCAATAATATATACCACTGGATATGACTGAAGTACATCCTCATGAATCATGATGAATAAAGATTTTAAAATCTAAGTTTTAATGAAATTCTAAAATTTCAAAGCTGTATTTAAATAGGGCACAAGTCATATAAAACTTTAAAACACGCAAGATAGTAAGTGGGGTGTGTTCAAATAATATATATGTAGCCTAAAGAGAGAACTGTTCCTGGGAGCCACTACCCTACCTGGAGGATAATTTTTACTCCTGGGAAGGAAGAAAGGAAAAGACATAGAGGTTGAAAATAATATGAGCTGAAACTCTTAACACTTAGATTTTTAAAGAGAACATTTCAGAGAATATATGGAGAACATTATGTTTTAGTACTGGGTCATAATTACATGTTCTGTTTTTACTTTCCTTTATTATTATTGAAACATTCTATTAATGTTTTTAAAAATTTGAAAGAAGTAAATTTTCATCATAGATTTAAGTGTTTTAAAGTACATTGTATATTAAAACTATATATGATTTAAATTGTACTTTGAGTATTTCAAAGTGTGTGTGTGTGTGTGTGTGTGTGTGTGTGTGTGTGTGCATGCACTTGTATATGTGGATTCTTGTGAAAAGTCTTGACTTAATAATGTGATGAGGAATCATATACAGAAGTGGAAATTTACTTCTTCAATCACACTTGCTGACTACAATATACAATGAACTTGCTTAAAGGGGTTAGTGTGGTATTTGAAGGATTTAAAATTATCAAGTTAATTTAAAGGGAATAAAATATACTCAAATGCATTCTCAAATACTTAAAATTTTGCTGTCCTAAGAATCTATGTTTGATTTGCTAGGTTGGTTACTATTGGTCCTATAAAGTTCTAGACACACTTTCTATGTAATGTACTGACTCTGTTCATGTAAAAAGTTTATTTGTATATTTCAATAAAAACAAAAAAAGGAAAGCAGTGAAGGCAACAAAACAAAACAAAACAAAACAAATTTACTTGGAATACCATGGGTAATATTTAACTAACTATAAAATTTTTTTTGTAAAAATTTATCAGTTTTACCAAAAACTTAATTTATTGGTTGAAATTTTAAACGTGATAGTATTAACAATTTCATTTCTACTGGTTTGACTATTCTATGGGCATTTCTAGGTACTTTGCATACATAAATTTATTTTAACTTTATAAAGTTCTGTTTTTTATGCCACAACTCCTACCAATGATAAAATGAAACAAGAGTGTCAAGTAAAAATAGAATCAAGAGTGACCTTGCTCAGGGTCACAGAGCTAGAAAGTGGTACACTGGCATTTGTACTTGTTTGTCTTCAGAGATAAACTCATCTCATTATCTCATTCATTCTATGTATGACTACCTTGTGTTCCTACCATACAAGACCATTTTTTTTCATGCTGTATATGATTCCAATTCATAAGTGGTTCAAAAAGATTTAGTGAATACATTCCTCATATCATTGTTCTTGGGTTGTGAATATGGAAATAGTATGGATTTTTAATGTTCCTAAAATTAAATGAACTATCTCAGACATGTTTGCAAGCCAAGGGATTTAAGCCTAACTGAATTATCCCTTGATTGGGTTTTTGGAAACCATATGAAATTAAATCTGTATAACAAAAAAAAATGATATATTTAACATTATTGAGCATGTATTATTTGCCAGGGATCTGATCCAAAAACTTTGTATACATTGACTTATTTGAAACACACAACACACACATATACACACACACACACACACATGACATAATTATCATAATCCCCATTTACCAGTGAATAATCTGAGGCACAGATATCTTAGGTAATTTGTCTAAAGGCTCTGAATTGCCAGATTTGGGTAACTGGACTGGACTCTATTAGTAGTCACCAAATGCTATCCTTTTGCAAAAAAAAAAAGAAAAAGGTAATAAAAATGATAATGAAATGCATTTTCTTTTACTTAATCCAGTTTTAATAAAATTAACCCTTTATGGTTATTTAGTCTATATACTTTCTATATTAAAAATATTTTTTAGTAAACATGATTTAGTGGATTTCTTTCTTGATCTCCAGGCAACATTTCTGCAGCAGACACTCCCTGCTCTCTCACTTTGACACCATCACTGTCTTGGTTCCATAATGTCTATTTCTTTCTCCTCCTTTCCTTATAACTTTTTAAAGATTTTTTAAAATGACTATGTCTCTCTTTTGTTATTTTTATGAAATTGTGGATGATTAAAGTTAGGTTCAAGTTTGCTTGATTTCTCCTTGCTTAAAAACATAAAAACTGGAAACCCTACTTTTCCCCCAAAGTATTTTATTTTGTTTCATTTATGTGATTCCGGTGGACCATGAAGTCCAAGCTAGAACTTAAGATATTGAAGCTTCACCTTCTAATCACAATGTGCTTTGATCCTAAATATATGAATATTATTCTGTGATATTTCTTCTTTCCACTGTATCCTTTTCTTTCCCTCCTCACTTCATGATAATGAAAAATAGCAAATTCATCTTACTCATCTTTGTAAAAGTTTTGATGCTAGCAAACTGCTCATTCGTAATTTCAATATTTTATCAAAATTCAATCATGCTATCCTTCAAAATGTTCCCAGGTGATGTTAGAACCAGAAAATTAGAAAATCACAACTTTAACAAAAGCTTTGTTTGGGGGTTTATAATTTAAGAACATAAATGTTGCATATAATATATTTAGTTCTTGGTTCAGTAACACCACCGATCATACTTATTAAGTTCAGAACTATGGAAAGGTTTTGCTTTTCCTCTTCATGCCCATACTTATAGGTGAGAATATTTCATTATAGCAAAAGAAAGGAGAGGCATGTGTAGTAATAATTTGTGTAATTTTAAATATTTTTAAGACATTACTCCAGTGTGTTCTGTATGCTAAAATTTTTAGATCCTCACAAAATTGCCAAGCAATTAAGAATGATGTCAAGGGTAGTGATTAGAAATGAATCATTGCTAAAAATGTAGAAGTGGTATATTGATTTTCACTAAGGAAAAATTAAAACTACAATGCCCAAAGTACCTAGTTGTCTAACTTCTGCAGCTATAGAGTTGATTTAGTAGATGAGGGGACAGTAAATTTAACAGAACTTTTAATAAAACAGAGATGTGCATGGAACATCCAAAATATTGCCTAATAAATTGAACTACTGTAGAATTTATATGACACTTCTCCCTTTTATAATTTAATCAGCAAAGTTGTGACAAAAAACTTACAGGAATATATGTATCATTATCACATACTTCCTGGGAAAACAGTATGAGATATGCACTTTTGGAGAAAGGAACAGACTATAAAATTAAATTTGAGAGCACATAATATAGGGGGGGAGCACAGGGAAAGAAGTATAGCACAGAGAACACAAGTAGTGACTCTATAACATCTTACTATGCTCATGGACAATGATTGTAATGGTATATATATGTGATGGGGAGTTGATAATAGGGGGAAATGTAGTAAGCACGATGTTGCTCATACAAAACCTGAGTGTAAGACTGTATATCCATGATACCTTAATAAAAAAAAATGTGAGAGCCATAAGACTTGGCTTATTTTAACTAATTTATACCATAGCATGAATTCATAATATTGTGGGCTACTGCTATTTAATAACTTGTTACCTACTTCACTGTGTTTCATGGATAGTTTTCATAAACCTTGAAATTATTATTTAAAGAACAAAATTTAGGAGAAAATTTGAACATACCTTGTTTCTGAAAACTTGAGAACATGTACTCACAGAAGTAAATCTCATTTAAAATCATTTTGTTTGATTTGAGGACCAATCATTAGAAAAATTATTTCTGTGTATTATGTGGTTCATACTGTTTGCAACAAAAGTATCTTACCTTAATGTGTCACTTTTCCATCTGTTGTGAGGCTAATATTTACAAAATCTGCTCTCTGTCTCTTTAAGTATTTCATTTTAATTGGGAGTGTATATAATTACCATTTTTAATAAATATTTTAAATGCATTTGCACATTTTATGCCCACCTAAACAGAATACTCTGAACATTGATGATGACTCTTCTTGTGTCAACTGTGTTTATTTTAATGAAATTTTTTATTTTGATGAAATTTTAATGAAGGGCAACTGTGTTTATTTTAATGAAATTTTGTTCTCTTATAACTGATTTTCCCTCAGCGATGTCAGGTTTTTTAACTTCTATTTCAGAAATACTTCTCTGCATATTATCCTCATCCTTTTCATATGCATAATTTTAAAGATTGTTTTAAGACCTTTCTCTACACTTACCTTGCATTGGAGTGCAAACTCTTTGATGATATTTGATTCAGAGAGAGATTCATAAGGAGCCTTCAATGATAAAAGTATAAGATTCCTGTCATCCAAGCAATACTAGTATTACTGACATATAAGTCAGTTATCAAATTGTAATTTTTATCACACTTAAATTATATGATGAAATTTAAGGAAGTAATTTGTGAAAAGAAAATATATATGGACACACATTCATATTTAGTTATACTAAAACACAAACTAAGATTAATGACCTAAAAACAAGAAATATATTAGTTTAAAGGATTAATTTTAGTCTAATTACAAAGCCTGTGAACTAAATATTTTTGTATCCCTTGTTGAATGAATCGGTTAATAATTGTAGTGCATAAATTGTACAGCTATATTTGAATATTGCTTGAGTTGCTATGGCATGGTGGTCCTGTGTTTGGAGTAAGAAGGGTATTTTGCTTTTCTTCTGGTGAAAGGGGTTTAGATGATTTAGAAATAGTCACTGATCTTAGGAAAATTAAACTTCTTATGAGGAGAAAAATGTCCACTAACAGGACTAATTTTGCTAGATATGTAAGGATATACTACATGCATGTGTTTTCCAACTTTACTGTAGTATCATTGACAATAAAATTATAAGATATTTAAAGTTTACAGTGTGATGATTTGGCATACATTATAAAAGGATTCCACCCATCAAGTTAGTTAATTCATCCATCCATCACCTCACGTTATTATCCTTTTTTTCTTGCTTTTATGGTGAGGACATTTAAGTTCTACATTCTTAGCACATGTCAATTATTCAATACACTGTTAGCAGCTATATCACCATTCATTAGGTCCTCAGACCTTATTTAACCTTTAATTGAAAGTTTTTACCCTTTCATCAAACTCTCAATTTTCTTCTTCCCCCAACCCCTAGAAGTCATTTTTATACTGTTTCTATGAGTTCAACTTTTTAAAAAAATTCCGCATATAGAGTATACCATGCTTCTATTCTCTGTCTGGCTTATTTCACTTAGCACTCTGCCCTCCTGGTTTATCTATATAGTAGCAAATGTCAGTATTTCCTTACTTTTAAGACTGCATAGTATTCCATTTTGTATATATAACACATTTTATTTATCCATTCATCAGTTAATGGACACTTAGGTTGTTTCCATATCTTACCTATTGTGAATAATACTGCTATGAACATGGGAGTACAGATATCTCTTTGAGATAAAGATTTTTGTTTTCTTTAGATACATACTTAGAAGTGGAATTGCTGGATCATTTGGTTGTTCTATTTTTAACTTCTTGAGGAACCTACATAATTTTTCCCATTATGACTACTAATTTACATTCCCAAAAACAGTGTGCAAATGTTCCCTTCTTTCCACATTCTTTCCAATACTTTTTCTTTTTTGTCTTTTTGATAACAACCATCCTGACAGATGTGAGGTGATAATCTCATTATGGTTTCAATTGCATTTCCTTGATGAGTAGTGATGTTCAGCACCTTTTCATGCACCTGTTGTACATTTGTGTATCTTTGGAAAAATATTTATTCAGATCCATTACCCATTTTCAGTTGGGTTATTTGTGTTGGGCAGTTTGATATTGAGTTGTATGAGTTCTTTATATATTGCAATATAGTGTAGATATTAATGCTTCATCAGATATGTGGTTTGGAAAAAATTTTCTCCCATCTGTAGGTTGCACTTTTTAAAATGAGGCATAAACATTTTTCATAAGACTTGAAAAGAAATTTTTAGCCTACAAAATCACTCCCTGATGTAATACCCTGATTGTAATATTTTTCAATTTTACATAAGACCCTTTTCATCTTTAACCCTACAGTCCATTCACTCTTGTGCTACAGTCAACCCAGATTTGGAACAATTGAGAAGTGTTTTTGTGACTTTGATGATAAAGTGATTTCTCATATGTTGGGTCTTGAAGACCTAGAAAGTTCCATACTCTTAGGACAACTGGAATTTTGCTGAAAATTCTCATATACCTACCTACCCATTTAGGTAAAAGACTTATTTGGATGCTAATCATAAAATTGTAATCAATTTTCTTACCTGTGCCTCTTTTTCTGGTCTCAGATAAGGTAGAGAAGTAGTTGGTGTTGTTTGTGACTTATCTTAGATTTAGTTTTTGTTTTCTCATTTTTCTTGACAGAAAGAGAAGATGAATATAACCTTACAAGTTTCTTTTTTTATCCACTCTTTCTTATCATGTGTGTAATCTCCATGACATATTCCTCAGTGAGGATTGAAGCTAACTTTTATTACCATGGAAACTTCCTACTTCTAGTTTCATTAATTAAGGCATTCTACCATTCTTCTGTTTCCCATAAAGTTTCAGTTGTGCATTCCTTCTCAGTTTAAACTCATTCAAACAAGGTACCATTCCCAGAATATGGCTTTCAAATTTTTATTTTACTTGTCAAATATATGTTTTCTTAGCTCCTCATGTATCAGTACAAACCATTTTATATTGACCTGTAATTTTCTTTCTACATAGAGAATTTATTGGAATTAATTTCCACAATGATCAACTCATATAGCGTACTATATTTACACAGAACTTACACTGTTTGGATAAAAGTCAAGCATATTAAATGCTCTCAGGACACTGACACTGGGACCACTTAAATTTAAACTAGAATTCTTTTCATGTACTTTGTGTGTGCAAATGAAATTTTGGCATCACCAGCTATGGATAAATTTCCATAGCTGTTTAGATTTATTTTCTTCTATTAAGACAGTTTAGCATTTCAGAGTTTTTCATTCTGTACTCTTACAAACTTTAGTTATTAGCACCAGAAATGCAAAGGAAGAAACCACAAGAAATTATATATGTTTTTATTTCTTCATGAAATTAGTAGTTTTCATTATCATACATATTCTCCTTGCCATATAGAAATAGCAACCAGAAAAGATAAGGTGCGATTTCCTTTTTGGTATTCAGAAATGGAAGTTAAGTTTGGTGACCATACCAAATAACATCATCAATCTGTTTTTTTATGTTTCTAAAAGAAGATACATCTTCATAATATAATGGAAAGTATACACTGTATTTAGTAGCATATATAGGCTCATAATTTTACACACATTGAAAAGTGGAATTGTGATTAAGTTGATGTGTAGGTTTAATATTTTAGAGAATTGTGTTAAATATCCTTAATTATTTCACATTAAGATGTAATTGATTTGATGCTGATTAAGAATATTCCATTGACATACACCCTAAGTAAAGAGAAGGGAGTATTGAAGAATGCCTCTTTAAGATATTTATAGAGGTTTTACTAATATTAGCATAAAGCAACAATATTGAGATTCTTTGTTTACAGAAATAAAATATCCTTTTTTTAACCAATTTAAATTTTCATTAGAACTTAAAGAAATATAAATGTTTCATATTTTATATTTTAGGTTTTGGCAAGTAAGTACCTGGGATAGAAACATTTTAAGAACTTTGCACAGAAATGCAACACATAGCTTTATTTATGTCTTCTCTGATTGAATAATATCATAATTATTATTTTATATGTAAGTTAAACTGGCCAGCATTGAAAAAAGTACATCTGTAGATAGACCTACTCCACTTCATTCTTTCTAAAAAGTCTATTAATTAAATACACTAATCATGAAACTCTTCAGAGATATATAAAATTATAAAGTGAAAATAGTGTAAGCACAAATGATCAATATCAAATTAATTAGGACCCTTTGTATTAAATGTAACAGAAGTTCAGATAAAACTGTTTTATATAAGGAATGGAACTAACTGACTCACCTGGTTAAAAAATATAGAGGTATGCCTGACTGTAGATGCAGCATCATTTAGCAGCTTAAATTCAGGAGAAATTCAGTCTTCCATCTGCCCACTACTGCTTGCTTGGTTTGTACCTAGTCCACATTCAGATCTTAGCTCAGATCCATACCACTGAAGATCACCTGTTGTCAACCTCTGTCTTTACTGGACCAGACCAGGTCCCCTTACTATATGTTCTAATAGCAGACTCTATTGTTTTATCATTGTCTTTGTTAGTAGTTACAGTAGTAGTAATAAACTTAAGGTTTTTAATCAATTATTTCCTTTCCTAACATATTATAGATATGTAATCTATACTTACTGAGTTAATGAATTCTTAAAATGAAGTCAAGTATCCATCACAATGCTTAACACATAAAATTACCATCAACATTAACACTCTAAATGTTACTTTCTCCTCATCTTTGTTCAGTGTTTGTCATATCAATGCTCTCTGCTGAAACTCTGCCCTTCATCAAATTTCCCTAATAATCAGAGCTCACACACACACGCGTGCCTCCTTTGTCTTTGAAACCTTACAAGATACTATTTCTCTTTTGGCATTGATTAAAGTCATATCAGTTATTTGAGATGTGTTTTATTTTTATTTTCTCTTATAGTGGAGGAGGTGTTGAAGTGGACAGGTGGGGAGTGTGAGTGGGCACAAAATTCTCAATCATAGTAAGTCGGTCGAGGGGATAGTAGTACAGCAAGGAGAATATAGTCAATGATTGTGTAACATCTATGTTGACAGATAGTAACCGCACTAGAGGGGGTGAGGATTTAATAATATGGGTAACTGTTGAACCACTGTGTGACATATTTGAAACCAATATAAGATTGTATATCAGTTATACTTCAATAAAAAAAGCAAAAAGAAAGCTTATTGAGATGTAATTTACACACAATAAATTGCATATTTTTAAAGTGTAAAAAAAATATATATACTAGGCAACTTTATAGATTCTCTTTCACATGAAATAGAAATTCAGCAGCAGGTAGAAATGCAAACCCAATAAGGTATGAAATGAAAATGCTTCTCTATGTTTTTAACAATGCTCCTTCAAAAAAATTATTTTGTGGGAGGTTTTTAACATCTAAGAAATATATATAGCCATTAATAGGAAAAGTATTGACTTTGATAAATGAGAGAAAAGGGCTCTCAAAATAATTTATGCCTTTATATTTATACTTAGTAGTTTTACTTTTATGAAACTTAGTAATTTCTATATAACTGTTTAAATATAGGTACAGTGATCAGATTAAATAATCATTAATATAAACTATTGAAAGATAATTGTTTCCTACTTTTGTAGGCATTTTCACAATAAAATCTCTCAAAAAGTTCTGGATTTTAGCTATAACACTAGTATTTACAAAACTTTTAATTCAGGATTGTTTTGGGCGACACCATATCAGATTACCTAATAAACATACACAATAATAGGAAAGTTTCAATCAATATTCACAGAGATCACTATTTGTGTGTGTGTGTGTGTGTGTTTTACAAATACAATTTGGAGTCTATGTTTTCCCTACTACACACAATATCATTAGGAATAGCAGAATCTTTAACCTCTTCACTTAGGCAGAATTCGAAACTTAGGAAAGAAAACTACAGTTAAGTATACAATACTCATTTAGCACACTTTATCACATTTATCTATTTTCAATGTTTCTTTCTTTCCTTTTTTTTCTGTAAACCTTAGAAATCTGATCATTATTCATGTTTCTATCTCTGGTTTCTGTGCTTTCCAAGTCATTAATTGCTGATTGATATTAAATCCTATTTATGGAGGCACATGGTTGGTATTTTCAGGAGAACAGACAGAAATAATACAGCTGTAAGGGGCAAGACTACCCAATTTCACAATCCTTTCTTTAGTCAGGTACCCCATTTAACGAGGATTTGACCCTGCAGAGAGCCCCTGAGGGATCAGCTCCTGTTGTTACTGTGGTTTCAGGTTTAAGGTCTCGTATCATTACATCTTCTAAAGAAAAGGTCTACCTAGCTACTTTCTATCATAAGCTACAGCAACAGTTAGGTGGAATTTAAACCTTTGGGCATATTTAAATATTTCATGGAAAATTATGGTGTAATTGTGGACATAGTAATTACAATTTTGTCTTTCTAACATTTCAACTCAGAAGTAGAATTTTCAATTCCTGTATGAATCAAAACCCCAATATCTTAACCTTTGGCGAAAACTCCATTTAGATGACCTTTTAGCTTACCTTATAGCCCCAAGGTTATATTTAAATAAGATTTTTCTCCCAGATTAAAAATATCTGTTTTGTTTATTTTTATCTCCCTCATCAAAGCACATGTTCTACTGGACAGTAATCAAAGTTTACTGTTCTCCAGATTAATTTGAGTTTTGTCTTTTAAGAAATTTTAATTAAGTAAATTTAACTTGCTGTACAGTTTATTATCCCCATAGTCATTATCCTAATACCCATTAATGCAAAAATAGTTAAACTTAATTCATAAAATCATGCAATATAGTTATAGTTTAAGTAGAATTTTTAAAACGATGTTCATATTCAATGTTTCTTTGAAGTTTTAAGACATTAAATGCTTAATTGAGGATACTAAAACAATAGGAAAGGACCTTTGAAGGGTCTTCCATTCCTTTTAAATACTTTATTCAATGCATTTGGTCCTTAAAATTAAAAATCACATCATCATGATAAATTTACAAGATGGGTATTAGTTACTTCATCTGCTATAAAAGTTTGTCATACAAATTGATCCTTAGAAAAAACATAGGAGACTGATTTACACCATTTTTTGTCCTTTAAAATGATACTAAAAATTCATTTTTTTCTTAGTCAAACAGTATTCCTCTGACACTGTACATTGGAGGTTTTGCATATTGATTTTCATTTATTTTTAACGTAAAGATTGCAGAAGACAAATGTGTTATTAAATATAACAATAAGAAAGCAGTTCATGATAACATCATAGAAATATTTATAACCATAAACATTTTAATTATGTTGTAAATTTAATTTTAAAAATAAGTTTTTATTTTTAATTAGGATGTTTCAATATTTTTTTTCTTTTAACGTTAGCATTTTTTAACTCAGGCCGACATCAAAACCACAAGCCACTTTTCAAGAGTGTGAAACATATAAAAATGGAACCTTCAGTCATTTCAACAACAAATATTAGGGCAAACATTAGGTCTTTCTCGTTAAGAGTTGTAATAAGATGTACATTTTCCCCTGTCGTAATCAGCTCAAAGTTCAGAGAGCTGTTTACCTCAATTTCCTAGGGTTGCAAAGTGAAAGCTCCTCAGATATGTATTATATTACTGATAAAGGTTTCAGTCTCGTGGCATAATCTTCTCTGAGCAATTTGCCTGGGTCGGTCATTACAGCAGATAATGGAAGCATTTGTTATCTCTAGATACAATTGGACTAAATCAAATTATGTTCCCAATATCCTTCATATGAGAATATTTCCTAATGTTGTCAGCATTCATTGAGCAATAAACTGGAGGTTGACACTGTGCAAAAGAGAGATACATAGAGCTCCCTCATCTCCTTTAGCTTTGCCTCTACAATGTTTATTCCTTAAATTAAACATTTATGCAAGCTGTAAATTCAGATGTTGTGCAAGCCCAGTGCTAAAGGTGTGGTGAAAAATTTTTCCCTGAGGCATTTGCAACCCATATTAAAAAAAGTATTCTGTATGAACAGGGAGAGAGTGCCTGCTACCAAGACAATACTCTACAAGGAGACATTTGGAGCAGAATATTTTAAGAGGGAAAAAATGTAGTTGACAGCAGAAACAGTAGGAAAGCAGCCTGTTACCTGTAATCTATCTATCTATCTATCTATCTATCTATCTATCTATCTATCTATCTATCTATCTATCTATCTATCTGTCTGTCTGTCTGTCTGTCTGTCTGTCTATCTATCTATCTATCTATCTATCTATCTATCTATCTATCTGTCTATCTATCTATATCTATCTATGTATCTATCTATCTATCTATCTATCTATCTATCTATCTATCTATCTATCTATCTACCTATCTATAATATTATGCTTTTCAAACAATAAGTATTCATAAAAATTATCTCTCTTTTAAGAAGTTATTGGATATTCTTGATAATGGCTCAGTGTTATGATTGTTCAATGTTAGGGTGATATTAGTAAAATGTGAGACTTTCTATCTTTAAGCATTGAATTTGCAGGTTTCACATTGATTATTTAATTATCAAACCCTCTTTACAGCTTGTATGTGATGTGATCATGGTCACACAACTAGTGGTCAGTCAGGAATTAAATTCAGACCCTTCTATGTAAATCAAAATGGTGAAATATTTTCTGCTCTGAAAGCCCATTGTTTCATTGATTAGTCTATACATACAGAACATGTTAGACTTGAAGTGAAAATATCTTTATATATAAATTATATGTTCAATATAAATACAATTTATAGAATAGCACATTAAATATTAAAGTGTGTATATATATATAATTTATTTATATAGCTTTATAAATTATAATATCCAAATTACATTAGGTAATCTCACGTTTTTTTTTCTTCCAAGCAAAAATTCCCTCAGGAAAATCTGTAACTAATTTTCTTTCTCCTTTTTTTATTTGTCTCTTATACACACATTCATACACACAGAAATGACACCATCTCTACACAATGATACCATTGCCTACCTTCTGTTCCTTGTAAAAGCTGTGTTTTAGCTAAATATATATTTAATGTTTCAAAATGATTCTACTGAAGAAGTGCTAAAAGCAAGATTAAAATGAAGACTGTTTAAATGTAACTAAGTCAAGTCCCCAACAGATTTCTTTTAGCTATTTATAAATTGTAAGCCATTCCCATTGCTGGTGGCATACATACTTAAAAAGTAATATGCAAATGCATAAATGTTTTCTCCCAGAAGTATAGGAGGATGGGCGGTTGAAATAATAGTAGAATGCAAAAATACATGAGATTAATTTGTTAAAATAGTTTTAAAAAGCAAAAACCTACAGTTCTGTGTGAATTCCTTCCCAGAAGAAAATTTATTTTTGTACCTCACTGATGCATATCCAGCTAATGACAAGACTACTTCATTTTTTCTACTTTTTTACTCTGAGAGCCAGATTGATGTGGTAGCGAGTACACTTAACCTGGATTCTTGTTCTGGTTGTGTTATTAATTATCTAAATTGTGTCTGAGGAAATCCCCTTTTACTTGAATGACAATTTATTATTCTGGAAAACTGTGCTATAATAGTTAATAAATTTATATTTTTATATCTGCCATCTCATATTTTTCTTTATCAGATCTCATCAATCTGGTGAGGCATTGGGGAATTCTCATATCACTTAAGATAAATCTCTGACCGAATAGAATATGAAGACTTGTTAAGGCTTTATGGTGAATGAATACCTTGGGCAAGTTATTAAAATCTTCAGTGCATCTGGTTTTATCTTAGAAATGGGGATAACTATATCCATTTCACAGGGTTGTGAGGATTGAGTTAATATTTATAAAACTTTTTGAACAATCTGTGACACAAGTAAGTACCAAATAAATGTCATAATGATTATTGTTGTGGTTATAACAGCATCATTAACATTACCATTATACAGTTAAAATTACTAGGACCAGAAATCATATATGCCTATATTACAGTGATTACATTAAAAATAAACTGTAGAAAGAGTCTGGAAGGATTTTGAGGACTGTAGCATTCTCTCTTTATATAGTATTAATAAAAATTCAAAACACATTTTGGACCATTATGTGTCCCAACGTCTTCAGGTATAAGCAAAAAGCTCACCTTGACTTTTAAAGTGTCAGAAAAGAAATGACAACACAACAAAAATGGCTTTTTAAAAATATGTTGTGTTTTGGGGAATTATTTCTACTGACCTTAAAACAGTTAAAGGTTCCTGACAGATTCCCTATGAAAAAAGACCTTACCTATATCATTCTAAATGATGATAAAAATATTATATAATATGTTCACAGTTTATATAGGTTGGTCCTATTAAATTTGTAAGTTATCCTATGAAGTTCTTAGCATATAACTTATTTTTCATATGGAATTAAAGCATGTATATGCCAGTTAACTTGCCAGTTCACCAAGGGTGTGTGATGACGTTTAAGCTGTAACCCAGATTTATTCAGGCCGAGTGGCATGTGCTGTATCCCTGTACGGCAGGGCAGATGGTGGAGAGTGCTCTAATGACAAGCTGTCTGGGAAATCCTGCCAACTCCATTCATGTGAAGCACTTGCCAGGTTGTAAAGGGTTTGTTCCAGGTGATTTAAGGAACTGCATTAGAGGCTCTCATCTAATTTTTTAAGCATAATCCACTATTCGGTACAAAAACTTGCTAACTTCTAAGCAGCTTGTTGACCAATGTCTGCTTAGAGCATGCTGTGCTTCTGATCAGTAAAGTTTGGTCCTGAGAGTTTAAAAACAGTTTTCATTACTTGGTTTGCTTCCCCAGTAATTGATGATCCAAGGAAGAAGGAAAAACACTGCTAATTGTAAGAAGAGGATCTATTTAGAAATCTAGGTTAAGAGCTTGAAGACTATTAAGTAAAATTCGGTAATTATTAAAATAATGGGTCTCAGGAAAAGATTAGAAATTAATCAGTCCTCCAGTCAGCCTTACAATACAATTGTTGACTATCCTTTAAATTCCTGGAATTATATTGAGTGGTATGAATACAAAGACAGTATGTACGAGGTATATTGACAAATGTTTACTGATTATTTGTTCTTAATCCTCTAAGTGGAGGAAAAGCTTTTGGAATTGCCACCAAGAGAAATAAATGTATACAAAAGAGGTGAATGAAACTTTGCTAATCAGAGAAGAAATGAGAATGTATAATCATTCCCTATGTATTTTAGACCCTCTTATTTCAAATAAAACCAGATGAACTGTAAGCTAAGGTATCATCAATATGTAAATTCCTACTTCGTGTGTAGAGATCATTTGGAGAGAAAGCAGGGAATCTTAAAAGAGATACAAAACACCCATAAGGCAGATGCTTGCAAGGTTTTAAAACCAAAGAAACAGTTTAATTTCAGTGCAGACAATGTTTTCATGAAACTCAGTGTCCCAGAGGTTCAATGTTTCTATTAATAAAGAGCAAAAGTCTTAGAACTACAAGAAGAAATAATTTGAAATGCATAGATATGTTCCAGGCCACCTGAAAAAGAGAGTTACACCTTGGAAAAAATCATAAAATACTATTAGTACTTTGTAGGGAAATATTACAGCTCATAAAGTTTAGCAGAGGTTCAGTTATTACTGATTAAAATGTGCCTGGTGCTGTATTACCCTTTCTTCGGGTTTTAGGAAGCACCGACATGCTAAGGCTAACCAGTTGAAGAGAATTTATTTTATTATTAAGATATGTTGAAAAGTTAAGTTTTCAGAGCTGCTCTCAGTAGTATAATTGGCTAGGTTTGACTTTGGTGATGTCACCTAGTCCTGATATTATCGACCACAGTGGTATGGTCATATGATCACCTAGCTTAAGAAATACCTGAGGCTATTTTTTCAAAAAAGAAGTCTAGGCCATTTACCAGCACTCAGACATTGATTAAAGGATGGACTTGGAAATGTCTTGCAAACACCCCCTCTTGACCACTGAAATGGGTCATGAAGCACATCTTTGCCTGGGAGACTTGTGACAGAGAGAATAGGGAAGTAGTGATGGGTCCTATTCAAGGAAAGTGATATAGAGCCTATCTTGTACATAAAACAGTAAGAGGAAAATGGAGAGCAATGCTTCTGTTTTTCCAAGATGCACCTTTGGAACATCTGAGGAATGCTTTTTAAGGTCTATGTCTTCTCCCCAAATTCTATTTTAATTGATTAAGGATGGAACCCAAAGCATTGGTAAATTTTGAAAGTTTCCTGTGTGATCTAATGTACAACCAGAGTTAATAACTATTGGTCTAGATTAGAAAGTATGTTTTTATGACTACCTATCCTAGGTAAGACCAGGCCAAATCTGTTGGGAATTCCTGAAAGGACACATAATATCCTATTTCTGCATCTCCTGAAAGTCTCAGATAGCCAATCAAAAGACTAAATTCCCATCAGTAGGAAAGGAAACATTTTATTTATCCCTAGAGGCAAAATAAAATAAAACAAAACCTGAGTAGAAACAATAGGAACAGGAAAAATCAGAGTGATTAGAAATGTTTACTTAATTTGTATTTGGCAAACTGAGGTCAAGTACACAATCTACATGGGTCCCAGCACCCCACTGTAAACTCTCAGGAGTCTTTCTGCTTTATCTTCTTAGAAGAGGAAATGTTGCTATGAACTATATGAAGTTTTCAAGGAAAAATACCACCCTTTATAATCTTTGTTTTTGATTGAATTTACATGTAACCTACATTTTAAATGCCAAACTTATATATAAACAACAACAAAAAGTTAGGACATGCTCCTTTACAGTACTCCATTGTGCTATCTGTTAACTTCATTGATTAATTGTTTTTCCAACCTCTCCCCTGTATTGAATCCATGACAAATGATATGCCTCTTCAGAGACAGGCAGAGCCAGAAAAAGTCAAAATTCTTCAAATCACTTTTTAAAATAAGTTGAGACCACCCAATATCCAAGAAGAATACAACCTGTAAGGGAAATGAAATGCAGATTGAAAGAGGATTGAGAAACATCTTGGACATCTCCTTACATATGTCTCTACTGTTCTGTGGGCCAGAAGTATTTCCTCATTACCACATTCCAGGCGCATGCATTTCTCCAAGCTTTTGCCATTTTCTCTGCCTACATTTCCTCCCCCTCCCTGTGTCACTCATTCTTCATTCAGGGATCAAATATTATAAACTCTGTGAACTGTTTTTTTTGTATGTTGCACTCACTTCCATAGCCAAATAATCAATGACTGACTCCTCTGTGCTTCCATGAACTTTTGCAGTTTTATCACACCATATGCTTACATCAGTGTGATTTTGTATTTGTTAAATATATGACCTTGGGGGCTATTTTTGTAAGTTATTTGAGAAGATGACTGTGTCTTTTTATTTTGCCATAGAGTAAGTTTTTTCCCATTGTTGAGTGTATGTGAGAAGTTGCTTCATCACCCAGAAAGACATGTAAAAGGCAGAAAGTTCCAGTAGCCCAATATATTATCACCTCTTCAGTAACATTGTTAGGATGAGACATGAAGAAATTATGGGTCAAGGTATCTCTTCTGTGGACCCAGATTACCAGAAGTTGTCTCTTTAAACATGTTCCTCAGTGTTTCACTGCAGCACTACCCCAAAATCGTGTTGTAGATATCAAAGTTCATAATTAATTTGTTTATCTTATGTCATTATTTCTCAGGTATTTTTCCTATGAAAACCTCTTTTTCTCCCGAGAAAGAGAGTGGGAAGCAAGGTACATAATGGAACAAAGGAAGGATGGAAAGAAAGTAGGTAGGTAGATACATGGTCAGAGGTGAGATGTGAGTAGATAGATGGTAGATGTGGTTTTAAATGAGCCCATAAATTCTTTGATATTTCTCCTTTAAAGTGATGGGAGCCTAATTCACTCCCTTTTAGAGTGGATTGTACTTAATGACTCACTTCTGGCAAATAGAGCTGAAATGACAATGTGCTATTTTTGAGACTAAATGATAAAAGGCACTGTGACTCCCTCCTCACTTTCTCTCTCTTGGATCCCTCACTTTGGGGGAAATGAACAGCGATGTCATAAGAGCATACATGTGTGTATGGCCAGGCTCATGCAGCCAGTGACTGAGTGAGTTTCCTGCCAGCAGCCGTGGGAGTAAGTGTTCGTGGAAGGGAATCATTCAGGTGACGTCCTGGCTACACGCACAAGAAAAGCCCTGGCCCAAACCACCCAGCTAAGCCACTCGTGATGTCTTGATCCCAAAACTGTTAAATGATGTTAAATGAGTATTTCTTGTTTTAAGCTATTATGTTTGGGGTGATTTGATACACATCAATAAATAATACAATAGATGAGAAATAGATAGATGAATGATAAATCAGGGAGAGGTAGAAATATAGAAAGATACAGATAGCTTTTATATAGAAAAATATATTATTCTGGAAGTATGTTTAAAAGTTCATAAATACATGTCATGACAGAACTAACCTGTCATTTTTGTAAATTAGTTTTGGTCACAACTGTTTTTTTTCTTTT
This sequence comes from Manis javanica, assembly GCF_040802235.1. NCBI lineage: Eukaryota > Metazoa > Chordata > Mammalia > Pholidota > Manidae > Manis > Manis javanica. Next base: position 104,707,521 of record NC_133158.1, read on the forward strand.
CTTTGGTAACCAATTGTACATAAATCTGCAAGATTTTCTTCTCACCTGTTTGATATTTATTACACTTTCTGTATATTACAATAGCACATTGAATTAAAGGAAACAAAATGAGTCAATGAAAAGTTTCTTTACTCAATGTTCGGTTCAAATTTTTAAATTTCAAAAACAAATTTTTTAAACTTCTGACTGGTGTTGACTGATACTTCCAGCACTTTTAGTATCCATTTGGTGACATCATCATTATTACCACTCATTTGAGCCAATTTAGCTGATCTGCCTAATGTTAGCATTTCTGTGATTCAATTGTCCAAGATACCTATTTTGTTTTTCACCCTACATTCAAACTCCCTATGGTATTTATGACTACCACTGATTTAGACATTAATCATATGTATTCACATTTATAGAATAGAAAACTATAAATCATGACCTTGATTCACCTTTTGGAGAACGATGGATGCAAAATTTATTTGTGAATGGAGACACAGAATTCTATAGCTTGTATGTGAATTATGGGCCTTCTTTCCATTATGGTGTCTCTATAGCAGGGTGTAAAATATTAAACAATGTTAATTGATTAGAGAAATTTTGGTTGACTTTCTGAGAAATCTATTAAAGACAAGAAGAAAAATTTAAAATAAATCTTTGAATTTGATTTTAAAAGTTAAAATCCATCTCATTCTGGAACATACGCATTTCAGTAACTGTCCTTTGAAGAATAAAAATCTATCTAGGTATTCCTTCAATAATTACTATGAAAGTGAAATATAACTAACCTATAATTTATGATGAATTATTTTTTTTATCTCCTGAAAAACTGTGTTGAATGAATGAGTCACCATATAATCATATTGTTTATCATAACTAGTGCTGGCTCTATGTAGATTCTTACTGCCATGTAATTATAGTATTAAAGTATAAAGTAGGAAAGATGCACATTCATTCTTCTTCACACCTGCTTTTCTTCAATTGTCCAGTTCAATTTGATTAACTCAAAGGAGAATTTTTTTCTATTACTGCTCATTACTGCACAATAGGCTTGTTTTCTCTCTCTCTCTCTTCATTTTTTTTTTAAATACAAATTTAAACTGACTTTAAAATCCTGAAATTGGGAGGATAGGATAGAGAGAGGAGTAACAACATGGGAGAATAAGAGGGGAAAGGCATTTGTGTGTGTAGGTGGTATGTATGAGATAAAGAGAAAGACTAAGAGAGGAGAGATCCTGGAGTTTATGTTAATGCAACTAATAGAAATCATTCTTTCTCTCTATATATATTTATATGCACACATCTATGTGGAGTTACCTGAGATGAAGAAAAACACAGTTATCTCCATTTAGGATATAAACCCACAGGAAGGGAGAGTTTAACTGACTTGCTGGTCCATACACTTAGTTTTCCCTGAGCTTTGACTTCCACAGCTCATTAAACAGCAATATTTCTTTAGACTATGCAGTTCTACAGTGGTAACCCAAAGTATGATCTCTGTGTCACTTTTTTTGCTTTCTGTTCATTTAACCAGTTAACTATTGATATCTTTTGCCTTTAAAAAATATCATCTTGCTTATCATTAAATAATTAACTTTTTCCCTTTATAATCTTTCAGCGCTCTTCTTCTAACGGTTTCTTGACTCACAAGACAGTGAGTATCATAACTGAGTCCTTGCTCTTTTATGAATGTTTAGATTCCATTAAGATTTATGACTTTGTTCACTTACTGAGTTGCTTTGCTCAAATTAGAAACATAAGACTTAGATTAAGCTTTTCAAATACTAAAATGTCCAGATATCTATTGGGTTGGTTGACTCTGTGACTCAGACAACTATCCTGAAGTTCAGATAATGCTAATTTCCAAAAAAGCCTTTATTTCCCTGATCTCTTAGTTGTCTTTATCTTTTCCAATTACGCAGTAAAAATAGTAATATTAATAACAATAATAGTGACAAAAACAAAACATCAAGGTAATAAAGTGATATTACCTAATAATAAAGTAATTTTACCTAGGAGTAATAGTAATAATAATAATAGTAAAAATAATAGTACATCATAAAGTAATGTCAAAGTAAAAAGAGAGTATAGGTTTTTCTACATCTGAATCAATCCTTCCTTCAATAGCCCCATACTCGATCCTTTTCAGCTGGGTTGCTGCTAGAGCATTAAGTTCTATAATAAGTAATTCGAGTAGTTTTCTCTAGCATGGTGTGTAGCTAATACCTTTCTTGATGCATATGAGGGTAGTTAATACACTGCATGCAATGGCTTAGGGTGCTGATACTTAATTCTCTTGAAGAACTGTGGTTCGGAAAAGCTGCGCTATGCACAAACCCCCAAAAAAGTGCCCACCCATTACACCTCCCAACATGTTCAGGCAACCAGGAAAAATAATTGAAGCTCCTCACTGGGAGCTTCGTTTTCAGTTACATTATAAACATGTTTCCCATTTCTTAAATTTGGATGTGTTTTATAGCCATGTGTACATTCAATAAAGTAGCATTTTCTTTGTTTCTCGATAAATGTTTATGAAGATGGTGACTTGTCTTACAATAAGAGCCTTTTTAGGGTCAATGAAATTGAGTACTTCTTTTAGAATTCCATCAGTACCCCCTTCCAGATTTATATGAGACATCAGGACTAAAATACAGCATCCCTTCAGCAAACAAAAATTTTTCTGAAAATAAAATATTATATAAATGGTTAAAATTTTTATAAGGTAGAATGTTCATAATTGAATTTTTTCTACCATTAAATTCTTTAAATCTGTGAGTCGTCTTTCTGCATTGGCCTTTAAAATAAAATGACAATGGATTTAACACAACCAAATAAATATTGTAAGAGTAATGGATTAATATTGCATGGTTTTCTACCAAGTGCACCAGGCCCCTCCGTGATCTGGCATTTGAACATTTCAGGAACCAGTGCCCGAAGGCCTCCTTTCCTGCCGGTTGATAATGTGCAGTAATAGGTTCAGATAGACTAATTTGTGCCTAAGTGATAGCTAATATATCTTCCTCCCAGGTAGTATTTAACTTGATTAAAATGGACAGGTCAACATAAGGCATTTTCAAGTGGGAATTTCAAGCATCACTGGAAGCTAATTGGGCAAGACAAAGCTTATCAGGAAGAAAGTATACTTGGAGTCGCCAATTCTAAATGGATGCTAGGAAAAATTATATTTGCATCCCATTTGATACAAGCACTTTGGGCCTGTTCAGTGCATACTGCCAAGGGAGCTGCTTGCTTCACCTAGAAGTTTTACCTCCATTGCTCGGTGGCAAATTGGAAAAAAAATGCCAGTTGTCTTCTCATATAATACAACCTCATGTGCCACATGTTTCAAAAATTTGCATTTGATGGAAAGACTGATTTTAAAAGTATATAAAAATTGCGATTGGTCTTTTTTCTTTCTAACATTTCTTTTTCCTAAAAGTGAAAAAAGAAATAAGCAAACATTATCAAGATATGCAACCCATGGGTCAACAACTCTGATAATTATATAGACCCTGGAAGGTAACTGCATTAATGAAGGGAAGAAAGTAGAGACCTCCACAAACCTGAATGTGAATGACTTCTCAGAAGACATTCAAACTCATTTTTTAAACAGCCCTGTGGAACAAACATTCATACTGACCATGCTATATCCACAGAGTTCCAGTTTCTAACCTCTGACAGATAATTTGAACTCGAAATGTTCAGTTAATTTGTAAATATGTTACCAAGTGTATTGAATTTCATCCAGGCTAATTATGAGTACTATTTTAGAAGACATATGAATATCTATTTAATAAACTCCCTTTCTAGTCTGGTTATATTATATCAAAAATAGCATGCTAATTGTAGATTTTTCTGTATAGCTATTGTAATATTGCATGATTAAAACTACTTATTGTTTATTATATGTCCTCCACTATGCAGAACTAAATTAAACTCAGTACATGATTCTTTTTAGCACCTGACTTATCTCTCCTCTCTCATGGAGAAAGAATTAAACAGTTTGTTTTGTTTTTTTCTTTTTGAGGATGTCATTAAAAAAGTTGTATTTCCTCTCTTCTCTCTAACATGCATTAGCTAGAATTATTCTTAACAGATCTTTGCTTTACAGGCTATCCAAACATGTTCTTTAAAGAAAAAAACAACTTAAGATTATGGAAGATACCAAAACACAAGAGACCTGTGCAGGAAAATTTTTCAAAAATGAAATCAGAATAAATAAGGGAAAGTGACATAAATAGAATTGCTTAATGAGTCAAGTAATCATGCTATTTCACATCAAGCAATTAAACAAATAAAATATTCCTGAACCCATGTAGTATTATATTTTTTAAACACATGAGAAATTATACTGGGTAAACTTGAAGCACAAATCAAAGTGGAAACGAAATCACCTTCTGTCAATCTTTCAAAACATTTATTTTTCTTCTCTCCTTCCCACTCCTCCCTTCCTCACTCCTTCCCTTCTCTATACTTAAGGGGCATCCTTTTCCTACTATTCAGTCAGGTCCAAGACTTCAGTTTACGCTCTCACATGTATGTACTGATGCTCATCCTATTTTCATGGCATTAGGAACAACACAACATCTGACTCTAATTGTTAAATCTTCCAATACCAAAAATCACTGAAAAAATGGTCTTTTTTCCCCTGCCTTGATATTCTTCCTTTGTTCTAAGGATCTTTTTCCTTTCTCTCCAATTCTGATTGCTCAATAACTTAGATCATGGGACTGCTGATTCTAAAGTCCCGCAGCACACTGTTAGTATTAATGCTGCTTCCTTTTACTACTATCCCTCTTTGCTTATGTACTTGTCTTATATTCTTTCATGAATATCAGTCTGGGTGAGTATGTCTGATGTTCCCTACTGAATTATATTAAGCTTCATCTCATCATTTTCTCTCCTCTTTTTGTTTGCTTTTAAAAATTTATTTTATTAAAAAGAATGTCCAGAGACACTGAGTACTAAAACATCTGTCTATGGCATTGTTTTATAAAAGTTCCTAATGGAGCATAAATATTTCACTTTCTGATATATCTTTCGTTTAATGATGAGGTGGATGAACTCATGCAATTAGTTAATTCAAACTGAGGCTGATTCACTTTTGTGATCCTAACCAGGAACTAAAACCATTCTTTCTTTACATGGTAAGCCTTCAAGAAATGTATTCAACTGAATCTTCCTAAAATCAACACATTTTTAGAAAACTGTTATGTTTGTACCCTAGACAATTATGAAAACTTAAAATGCCTACACTTTTGACCTTTTACAGATCAAGGAACCAGCTTAGACACTGGGATTCTAGAGCCCAGTACACAACTGGCCAAAATTTCTGAGACAGGATTACTAGTGATTATGAGCTCAGGTTTTGGCACCAGAACTCAGTGAGATATCTTGACTTTCATCTGGTGATAGAAGAAATTTCAAAACACAGGGGGATTATAAAATCCAAGACCTTCAGAATGTCTAAGTCCAAGAATCAAAAAAAGAGAATGTAAAGATTAGTTAGAGAAAAACCACTGATCAGACAGTAAACAAAACAAGGCTTCATCCACAAGAATCTGAATACCAAGGCTGTCCAAATGTTCATTTTATTTACTTTTGTATGTTTGTCTTACTGATTCATTTTTCCTTAACTTTGTGTCAAAAACTGCATTAGGCTTGTTACATTACTATTCATTTTAATTCTCAGAGTCTATGAGATACATGCTATTCATCTGCCCCTTCTGAAAGGAAGAACCTGAAACTTCAAGAAATAAAGCTAACTATATTGTACAGCCTTTAAGTGGCAAAGCCAGGATATGTTATTTAAGTCTGATGCCAAAAGCTGAGCTCCCAGTCACTATCCCTCCTCAGAAATCTGGATCAACTGCCTGTAATCAAAGCTGATTTTGGTAGCTTGAATTTTTATTTGCCATTTAGGTCATGTTTGTGAATGTTCAGAAAATGGCATGGTGATCAATTGACATACATTTTGCTCAAGTTCTCCCCTCTGGAGCATCTTTGGAGAGAGTTGGGTTTAAAGACTAGACCATAACATAATATAAGTAACTGTTGAACCACTGTATATTTGAAACCAACATAAGATTGTATATCAATGATACTTCAACAAAAAAAAAGGACTAGATCATAACATGTCATTTGGAGGATAACCTTCTCCATGCAGATGGCTGAAGTCATTCCTATTCTTCTATGCAGTATAGTTGTGCAGTCTGAATTTGGAGTAAAGAGCTGTAACAAAGCAAGATACTTCTAAGGCAGGGGTGTGTGTGAGGAGTAGGGTAGGCGTGTTAGGATGAGAGGACCACTTCAGTGATTTTATATGACCCAGGGTGCTAGTTCTTCCTGTGGTGACAAGGTTCATTGCAGTTTCTTTTGTGAAAAGAGACAGACCCTATTCTCAATGTGTCTATCCTTAATCTATCCCTGTTTTTTGTAGTTAGCATGCATATTGCATTTGAAGATTTTAAAAATTTTTGCATCAGAATGAGTTGTTCCAAGTAAAATGCTGTCTAGAATAAACTCTAAGCTAACAGAATGACATTGACAACATAGCTAGGAGCAGCTAAAGTGTTGGAATCCTGTAGTCATTTGAAGTTTAAGATCATAATATCTATTTATGCATCCTGGGACTGTTTTTGGCCTTAGTGCTGGTATCAGATGTTTTCCTATGCCACAGCATGTTATAGCTTATCATAGCTTCCAGACTTCCCTGTGAGGTGTGCCCTATTTTTGAAGAAGCTTAAAAGTGCCTCTTGTGTTGAACTTTGTTAAAGACTTTCCCTTCTGGGATCTACGGCCAGCTGTTTTAATCAAGCAGGACTTTGCCATGCCATGAACCCACTAAGCTGTCTCTGCTTACTTCTGCATCTCTGGCACTATGGCTGGAAGGGAGTAATCTGCTGCTAACATCATACTGATTCTTTCAGCTGATAGTGTTTCAGCTTATGTGATAGGATGCCTTTGGGAGTATTTGACTAAAACCACTGTTAGTGTATTATGAAGAATACTCTTGTTTTCTTCTTCTTTGTTTCCATAACACTAATCACTTTCTAACATATAATTTACTTATTTCTCATGTTTTGTTTGTCTCACATATGTTGGAATGTAAACTTTATAAGGGCAAGAATCTCTCTGTTTTATTCACAGAGGAAACAACAGCATAGAATAGCAGTCAGCAAGTAGTAGGTTCCCATAAATGTTTGATGAATGCATGTGGCCCAGCATTTCAGGCATAGGCTGAGCTCTGCCCTACCAGCTCTGGGCTGCCGTAATGAGGACTGAGTCTCCAGGCACTAGATTCCTTCAGCAATCGCCCTTCTCCTCAGAATATAGCTTTTTTGAAAAGTCTTCCTTCAGACATGGCCCCTGACTATGACTAACACTGTAGATAAATAAGCACTGAGGTAACTCCCTCCTTACTAGAGACATATATCCCCACTAAGGCCCATATTTGAGGACAAATTTTCAATACTGTAGGGTAGACTGAGTCAGGTTATGTCTCACTTTGGGCTTCTATAACTTCTGGTTGCCTTAAACAACAGCATTTATTCCTCACAGTTTTTGATGCTCAAAGTCTGACATCAGGATGTCAGCCTGGTCGGGTCTGGTGAATACCCAGGTACAGACTGCAGACTGCCTGATTCTTGTTGTATTGTCATATAGTGGAAAGAAAGTGAAGAGCTCTTTGGGGTCCCTTTAAAAGGGCTCTAATCCCATCATGAAGCTCTACTCTTCTGACCAAATTATCTCCCAAAGGCTCCCACTTCCTATTCCCATCAAAATGGAAGTTAGTATTTCAACATGTAAATATTAGGAAGACATACACATTCAGTCCATTGCAGGATAGACCAGGATGGGGGCAGAAATAATAATAATTTCCATTACTAGAATGCCATACATGCTTCTAGGGACCAGACCAATCCCTTTCCTTGCATATAGAGGTCAGTTATTTTACCTCGATGATGCAAATTCAGGTGAAAGACTGCTTATTCTTGCAAACACAATGAACTATTGGACACCATTGATTTTTGGAGTGTCTCACACTTGCATAGTGAAATTGAGCCCTCCTCATAAAGTTCCACTCTGTACAATCACACTTCATAAAGAGTGCCATAGATCCAAAAGCAGAGACCAGAGGCTCACACAAATCCAATCTACAAAGCAATTTACAATGTATTTCAATTATATTATAGTTCCTCAGCCTAGAGGTTCAAGTACCAACCTGTTAATGAACGTTGAGAAGTTATTTCTGTGTTGGAAATGCCTATAATCACCATCCAGATGAGATTCTGTATATTCTGAAAGTCCACCTACATGAACCATTACAGAAATGGTAGTGACAAAATGGTGTATTTCTCAGTAACACTAGAGAAAGAATAGTCCTCTGTTCTTTCCTAGAGGCATCCTTCAAGATGTCATTCTATGTTTCCTCCTCTGGCTTTCCTGAATTGAACCTGTAGCCATTCATCTTTTGAATCAAGCTGCTAATGGAACCCTGCAGTGATTTAGGACGTCCATTCCCAGGGGACACGCTTGTACACTTTCTGTACGTAGTAAGAGAACTTCGCACAGTTATCGACTTGCAGATAAACAAATCATGAAAAACAAAGAAACCACTTGTCTGGGATTGTTCTTAAACTCTAAATTCATTTGGCTTGTAAAATGAAGTGATAGATGGAATTAGAATACAACCAATTTCTCTGGAATTTAGGAACAGAGGCTGGTCCCTGGTGCAATCACAGAATCAACAGCGAAGCACTCTTTTCTGTTGGGTAAGTGGGAAGTAAGGTAAACTCTTCACGTCATTTTCTCCCTTGTCCTGTATGGGAAACAAGCTTCAGGACCCTTTAAAGCCAGAGGAAATGTCCTATGGGCTCTTCATGACTGTCGTTGGAGAAGATTGTTTGCCATCTGAGACTGTAAGGGCCTAGGAAGTCTGACCATATTGTCTAAGTTTTTGCAAAATGGCACAGGAAATAAAATCAGAAATAGAAGATCCCAAGATAGAAAAGAAAGAACATGTAACTGCTGATTTTTATGAGCCAGCTACATCCACATATGTAGGCGGAGAGGGGAACCCGCTGTGTGAAGGTTCAGTTGTTGGGGGCAACCACAGATTTTGCATCCTCTTGTTCTTGGTTTAGTGGCATGTTTTGGGCTCTGGTCAGTTTCTTGACACCTTGAAATATATCTAAAGAGACTAACTGATGAAGGTGAAAACCACAATCATAGGCAGATTCACATAAATTTAAAAATACTGAAAATGAACTTTGGGTAGATGAATATTACTCAGCCTTCACCCTGTTCACACACAGAGTCACACAGAATTCTGAGGTCCATCTTCTCTGATTTCAGCCTTTTTCTCAACTTGTGGAAAACCTCTCATTCTATTGTGTTAGCCCAAACTAGGAAGCCATGCTATAGAAGAATGAGCCCTGGAAACTCCATAATTCTCATCTGTCTTCTGATTCACTCAGCTCCACGGAGAAGGGGTAGTAGGCTGTCTGCTCTCTTCCTTTCTAGGAGAGAATCCCCCCAAGTCAACTTTTCCTCCATTCTGAGGAGGTACCCAATCTGCTCCTTCACTACAGTTCTGCAACAAAATAACACCAATATTTGGGGTATCCAAAGTCAATTCAGGCTGGGGATTAGTAGTCTAAACAGAGATGCACTTCGGCATTGTCCTGGGACCTTTAGAAGCAGCTGAACCTTCTGGACCCCTTTCTGCACTAACCTGAGATCACTAGAAATCCTGTACGACCTTTAGGCTATAAAACTCTAATATTTTGAAATGCCTAAAATTCTTTCACTGTTGGAAAAAATAAAGATTTCTCTATATTTAATCATCCAAACCAATTTGGTCTTTTTAAATTTCTCTGGGTTTTCTCCATGTTTTTAGGAACACATTCGAATAAATCATTGGTCAAATATGCTTTCTTCTTAAATACTTAATCTTAGTAATAAACATAAATGCCCCTGGCCATAATATAAAATTATCCTATTGATTTGGAGATGTAAAAAATAGAACTGCTGTAGACTTCTTAAAATGTATAAATTATTAATTTCATGAAAGTGAGAATTTTTCAGGCTGGTGAAATATTTTTCCCATGGTTACATACCAGCTTACTATGTCTGTATTCTCAAGAAAATCTCCCCAGCAATTCCACACATGATTACGGAGTAAACCACTCAATTAGTGAGTAAATAATTGCATCTGTCTTTGAATTATAAATGCCAGTTTTATTCTGGTAATCATTGTTACCATGTACTACTGAAAACCTTAAGAATATTATGACTTAGGCCTTATAAACTTCTTCAAATTGTTTACTTTGAAGGAGTATATTCCTATAGGAATATTTTCAATTCTATAACATAATGGGTTTATGTTATAATAATTTGATGACTTGTACTAAGCAGAGGAAATTAGTATACTCTTACATTAAGGGGGGGCATCTTTCATTGGTCCCTCATTTTAGTTCTTCTGATTTAAAACTTTTTTGTTCCTAGAGCTGAGCAAGATGTGTTCCTTCTATCTGCACTATTTCATGGCAGCATTTGCAGTATGCTGACAGGTTTCATATTTCCTGGCAATGTATGTCAGGGTGTGCTGGTAGGCAATGTAAGTGTTGAACAGCTAGTACTATAATACCACTCAGAAAAGGAAGGCAGGCAAAAACATTCTAGCTGAAAAGTTGTGCGACAAGTATTTGATTTCTGATTTGTCAGGCTTATAAATAAGATTTGGGCTGATGTTAATGTGGAGAGAAACTCCATACACTTGAAGTAGGAAAAGCACTTACATAGGCTTCCAGAGACTTAGGAATTAGACCCAAAGCAAACACTCCTGTTTAATTTAATTTTCACTGCATTGTATTAACAGTGATAAAAATTTCACAGTAGGTTCTATGCTGATTTCATCAAAGCAGCTAATAACTTACATGTCTAAGTGGTGTCTGTTGAAATGAACTTGGATTGGATATAAAACTGGACTTAGCAGCCACTTCACAATATTTATTTTTAATTAAATGTCACACTCAAAATAAGTGATGTTCCTGGTCTTCTAATGGACTCCAGGCCTAACTACCATGTAAGCACAGATTGCGTCACTCATCATGCATATGACATCCCCCAACCTAACTGGCGTAGAGGAATATTTTCTACTTATATTTATATTAAGTGATTTAAGAGAAAGGATTGACTTGAAAATATGGGGCAGATGGTCTTATTGCTTCCTGTCTTATAAACATTATTTATATTAATAAATGTATCATATATAATTATTTTACTTTTATAAGAACCTATTTTGCTGAATATTTCTATACAAAATTTATTTAAATAATGTGTGGAGTTTCAACTTCTTTATCTTCTCTTTAAACTGACTGCATGTTATTTAATTGCGAACAGTGTACTTTATGTAAAAAAATTTTTTGTGTGTTTTTGAAACAAAAATGTTTGAATCACAGTAATGAATCTTTGCTGTGGTTCAGTGACAGATGAGAGTGTAATCATCAGAAAATACATTGCCTCACTGTTTTAGTCTTCCTGAGTTCATCATTTCTTGACATTTCCTTATAGACCTTTCCACTTCACTTCTAGTTCTTTTACCTTTATTTGCCTTTTCTCATTCACATAACCTATTTTGATCAGGTTAGTTGGAGGACCAGTCATTTGGATGACACTTTTATACATTTCATGTTCACATGTGAAATGCATGTATGAATAGAACACAAGCACCACACACAAAATTACTAAACAATCCATGGCAGTGAAACTTTCTGCTTGAAATCAGCATGTCATTAATTTATTTTATGCATTTTTTATATATTTAGCAAGATATGCATTCTCAAAATTAGAATAGTCTATGAAGAATAAAAACATTTAAAACTGCTTTTTATAAGATTCAACCAACAAAAACATTCTTGAAGAGATATTAGTAAGGCACCTTCCATTTGTTTTTGTTTTACTCTGGTATCACTTTTATGGACACGTATTTTAGCATGGGCTCTCTTCCAGACTATATGCTGGGTGGACAAAGATGAATAAGATATGCTCATTTTTTCCAAGAGTGTATAGTCCAGTGGAGGAGCAGGTGTGTGAACAAAATTGAGTATATGTTAATGGCTATTGGGGAATAGTACAGAAACTCAAAACCAACAACTGTCCTCAGTTTTAGATTAAATTTAAATAAAAGAGTACTTAGTGAACTTGAAGAAGGGAATATAATGCCTTTAAGTTAATGTACATATGTTTTCTGATTATTAAAAGTCATAAAATTCTTATCAACATACTTCAGTGTAATGTTATAAGTGCTCTAAAAGAAAATACTGCAGTATTTTAGAAGATCTTAAAATATTTATTGCTTGAAGGAGGACCCAAGTAAGTCTTTAATCAAAAGGGTTCCATTGAATAAGGAAAACAATGCAAAAAGCAACAGAAAAATAGGAAATTGGTGCCTTCTTGGGAAATTTCTTGCAAAATATTTTAACTACTATGCATGTTTTATTTTTATTTGATTTTTCTCGCATACCTGGAAAATGACAGGTTAAAGTTGAATAAAGTTAGGTCATGGCCAGCTTGTGAAAGATCTATGTCAAGTGTGAAAGTCTGGGGTTTTATCTATATATGATGGAAAGTATAGGCATACCCCAGAAGTACAGCAGTTACAGACTACTGAAATAGAGTATCTCAATAAAATGAGGCAAATGAATATTCTGGTTCTCCAGTGCATAGAAAAGTTATGTTTACACTATACTGTAGTCTATTAAGTATGCAATAACATTATGTCTTAAAAATGTACTAATTAAAAAATAAATTATTAAAAAATAATTTAATTTAAAAAACTACTTTGTTGCTAAAAAATAATGACCACCATCTGAGCTTTCAGCGAGTAATAATCTTTTTACTGGTGAAGGGTCTTGTTTCAGTCTTGATGGCTACTAACTGGTCAGGGTGGTGATTGCTGAAAGTTGTGGTAGCTGTGGCAATTTCTTCAAATAAGTCAACAATCAGGTTTGCCACACCAGTTGACCCTTCTTTTCACTTGAATACTTAGGGGCCTCTGTTGGGTTATTAACTGGTCTAATTTATTGTGTCTCAGGGAATAGAGAGGCTATAGTAGAGGCAGAGAGACATGCAAACAGCCAGTCAGTGGAGCAGTCCAAACACACACAGCATTTATTAAGTTTATGTGCATGGTTCATGACATCCCCAAACAATTACAGTAGTAACAATAAAGATCACTGATTACCATAATATCACCATAACAAATATAATAATAGTGAGAAAGTTGAAATATTATGAGAATTACTAAAATGTGACACAGAATCACAAATGCTGTTTAGAAAAATGGCACCAACAGATTTGCTGGACACAGAGTTGCTACAGACCTTCAAGCTGAAAAAAACACAGTATCTGCAAACCACAATGAAGCAATAAAGCAAGGTTTGCCTGTATATTTGTACTAAAGAATGGTAAACATATTGGACTGCCACAGAGCAGTGCTGACTACATTTTAATGTACACATGGCTCACCTGAGGGTCTTGGTAAATTATAGATTGTGATTCAGTATGAAATGGGACATTCAGTATGAAATGGGACATTCTATATCACAAAGAATCTCCTAATTAAGGTCAAGTGATATTGGACTGGGGACCACTTTCTAAGTAGCAATGGTTAGCACCTGGAAGCTACTTAAAATAGAGAATCCTGGGCCTACTTAAAATAGAAAAAAGCTAGATAGATTGAATCACAATACCTAAGGATTGACCTATAGCCAAACAAAAACAAAATACACACCCATGGAGACTTCCTCAGATGTTTCTGATGAACTCAATGCCTGACCTTGTTCAGTTTTGCAGACTCCTCACTGGACCAGGCTGGCAATGGAGAAAAATAAAATTAAGGTAATTAAGGATGCTAAAGATAAAGCAGATTTGAGAAAGACATTTAAAGGAAGAGTGAGCTGGATTTTATGAGTTTTATATTAGTCAGAGAAGAGACTGTTTATCTGGCAAAATATATTCAATAGATAATAGTGGCAAAACTTAAAGAATTAAGAATAAGAAGGCCCTTGAGTTTTGATATGCTGACTTTGAAAATACAGTTTTTAAGAAGTATAGTATGTATTAGCAAATATGTTTCTAGACCTCAGAAATGATTAAAGGGAAATATACACACATTCTATCTATAATTAATATATAGAAGAGGGGATCATGAGCAAATGGAGACAGAGTTTTGAGTGTTTATTATGAAGCAGATTATACTGGTAATTTTTTTTATATATATGAAGGGCATAGTGAAGTAATTAAGATCACAGACACAGCACAAATATTTGGATTCAAATATGCCTTACTATATATTGGGTGAGTGACCTTCAGCAAATCATGACACGATCTTTTGACTTAACTTTCTCATCTTTAAAATAGGAATGAAAATAGTACCCATTTTATAGTACTGTTTAAGGATTAAATGAATTATTTTAGGTACACTGCTTAAAACAGTGCACAGCACATAGAAAATGTCATATCTGTGTTTGCAGTAAAACGTTTGCAACAGAGGAAAACAAAGATGAGGTTACTAAGAAACATAAATATTTAAGGCATATATGGAAGAAGATGTAACAAAAAAGGCTAAAATAAGAGTTATCAGAAAAGTGAGCAAAGAATACATATGTAGGGGACAAGGAATAGACATTGAAAGAACAAAACAGCCAGCACTATCTCATCTTTCATTAAATCAAATAAAAAAGACAGCTAAACCTTGTTACTGGATTTGAAAATTAGAAGATTGTGGTTGACCTTAGGAACTGCAAACCTATTAGTTGAATGGAGAAGACAAAAAAAAATGTAATAAAGAATAATTGAAACTTGGAGAGTGTTTTTTTTCCAACAGTGTCTATAGCGTCATCGGGTGGGGCCATACAATGAAGACAAAGTAGGGTAAGTAGGATGGATATACCATACTAATTTGAGAGAGAAACAGAGAAAGGATGATCTATTTTTAAAGATATTGTTTGTTTATTTTGTTTTGTTTTTCATTTATTTATTTTTCTTAAATGATGGAAGCAATTAAACAGTGTCTATAGAATGATGATAAGGGCCTGATAGAAAGAGAAGTATTATGGAGGTAGACTATTTGCTCTTAAAAGGACTTGGTTCTAGCCATTGAGACATTCATTTTCCTAATATAAGATGGGGATATTGAAGAAGATTGAGTTCAAATATAAAAAAGCATGGAGTTTGAGAGGAATTACACAAAAAACTTGTCTTGGTAAACTTAGGTGAAACAATTTGAAAAACAGTTCTGAGAAAACATTTTCAGCCAACAGATATCCTAAAATGTTTGATGATAGAATATTTCTTAAATACTCCAAAAGTCCTGAACTTTCTTGGACATTGTAGCAGTTTTTGAAACCCATAACCCACTACCATATACACTATTGTAATATATTGATATGAAAATTCAATAATAAGAAGTGAATAATTAAATAAATTATGTAATAATTCTCTTGAAGCAGATACAATTTTAGAATATATTTTCAATGAAAAAAATGAGAAAATCATATTCATTTATTATAGTCAATAAGGACCATCTATGCATAAGACTTCTTGAGAATTTCTATAATTACTAGGTAAGGGCCTTAGTTCTCTAACTCATTGATGTGAAGGCTAAGGAAAAATGCTTGCTTGAAAAATGTTGTAAGTCACTGTACCAAGATAAATCAGTGCCTTAAGTTATCTCTGCATGTCTGTTGGAATTTTAAATGATTCCACCTCTCCTTTGTGTCAGGCATGTAGTAGATGACTAAATTGTCAGTTTTTAAATCTCCATAGGTGATAATCTGGCCATTTGAAATGCCATTGTTAAATGTTGTATCAAATTGCAGCAGTCTCTTGTTCTTCTGATGGACCTGGGAAATGCCAATGACTTCATTATATTTATATTCCTGTAAATTAAGAAAGTCCCATTTGGATATCTGCTATTTAATCTGCATACTTACTTAAATTATAAATATTACTAAACCTTTGTTATGATAGCAGTTATCTTTGTTAAACTGCTGCCTATGTTCTATTTTGAGATATCATTTTCATTTATGATATAAATTGCAGCTTCACATATTCCCCTCCATTAGCTCTTTTCGGAAATTCTTTTTCACATTGATGACACTTATTTCACTGAAGCAGAAAACCTTAACATCTTTGACTTTTTCCCTTTTCCACTAATGTTCTAATTGATCACAGAGATAACTTCTATTTTGATTTTTTGTTACATCCATTCCTGCTTTTCCATATTCTTTGCCAACAGCCAACCCAGATACTCATCATAATATACCCTAAAGTGCTTGTCCCCTTAATTCAATATGTCAGTCATTTTATCTTCTAACTAATCTTTACTAAATGCCAATTTTGTCCTCTTACTGTCTACTTATAAATAATTAATGGACAAAAATACAAGTCCAGACATTCTACCAAGGCTTTTGAGATCCTCCAATGTCTTTTAAAAACTATTTCTCCAATGATAATATATTACCAAAACTCTACATGAGGTCAGCCTCATCTGTATTGATCTACTAATTATTCCTGGAATGTTCCTTGAACATTTTTGCCTTATCTGGAATATTCACCAACATATCTTCCTTACCCGGAATGTCCACCCTTTTTCTGTCCATTTATTACAGTATCTGTCCCATCTCTTGTTTTTGCCAAGTCTTACTACCTACCCTCTGTGCAGCCTTCTTGACCATAACCCTTGTGATGGCCATAACTGATATACATCACCTTGTTTTATCATTCCTCTTTTTATGTGTCCTTTCCAATAAATTGTAAATCCTCTGATATTAGTATCTGTGGCTTATTATTTTTGTATATCATAGCATCTTAAAGCGATTTGCTAAATGCATATAGTCAATAAATACTTAATGATTTTTGTAAACTATTCAAATTTACCCAACTCTACTTTTCAGATGTATAATAAATGCATTCTTTGAGAATAGCTCACAGAGGACATAGATTTTTCCTGGCCCTTACAAACTCTTCAGTTTGTAAGTTTCAAGCTTTTTCTTACTTTTTTGTTTTGTTTTGTTTTGTTTGTTTTGAGAGGGCATCTATCATATTTATTGATCAAATGGTTGTTAACAACAATAAAATTCTGTATAGGGGACTCAATGCTCAATGCACAATCATTAATCCACCCCAAGCCTAATTCTCGTCAGTCTCCAATCTTCTGAAGCATAGCGAACAAGTTCTTACATGGTGAACAAATTCTTACATAGTGAGTAAGTTCTTACATGGTGAACAGTACAAGGGCAGTCATCACAGAAACTTTCGGTTTTGATCACGCACTATGAACTATAAACAATCAGGTCAAATATGAATATTTGTTTGATTTTTATACTTGATTTATATGTGAATCCCACATTTCTCCCTTATTATTATTATTATTGTTATTATGCTTTTTCTTACTTTTAAGAATCTCTTGTGAAGATATAGCATTTTTTACTGTCCACCCCTACTCTGATACAAAAGTATGATTTATTGATTGATTGGTAAGGAATGCCACCATTTAATCAATAATGCTCATTATATGAAGTGAATCTCTCTCACACTGCACCCTTCATAGTTTTCTTCAACATTGTTTTATCTATTCCAGACACATAATAATAAAACATTGAAATTGTATTTTCCAGCATCACTGAATGTCATGATATTTTCAAACCCCAATCCTAAATACAAATTTTTATTATAAATGTTTACTATAATTTCTTCTCAATAAAATAAAAGCTCCATATTACTATTCACCTTCATTTCTTTGTGCCTAAATTGGAGCACCAGAAATTAAGGAAAGGTTTACTGAATAGATATCAAATTCATCAGTTCTGTACAGTTTTCCCTGAACACAACTTTTGGCATTAGAAAGCTTTAATTTTCTTCTGACATTTGTTCCAAAATCAGTCTCTTGCTGTAGTCACAGGTCAAGTATGATCACAAGAAACTCTTGTTGTTAAATCACAAGAGCTTTGTTTAAGGCATGACTTTAAATTTTAGTTCTCCAGATTTTTCAATATGCCCATGTTTTAGTATATTGGTCAGTTAGAGCAAATCCAGTCTTTTGGAAATGTATTTTAATAAAAAATATGCATTTTCTTTATATGCTTTTAATACCTGAAGTACAGTATTGTCTGGTCACCAAAATATATATGAAAAATATGGTCTTGTTTAATGGGTGAATTAATAGTTTGTACTGAATGAAAACTTACCAAGTATTTTAATAAAAATTAATGAATTAATTACAAGCTCTATTTCATTTTATTACAATGAATATGTTATTTATTACACCTATCAGCAAATCAGCTTAAAATTGTACAGAACTGTACTTGACATTTAAAGTGCCCATCTTTCAAGTTTTGTCTTTTCTATAAACTTCTCCTTAGAAAAGCAAATGTATTCCAGAGATCAAAGGCGGAAATTATTTAAGTAATAATTGGCAGACATTTCTGAAACTCCCTCTGACATCCTTAAATTCCAGCTAAGACAATGAAATCATTCCAAAATTTTGTATTATCAATACTGTCAATATTCTGTACCTAGTGTAAGCTCTTGGTAACTTTGTGTCTGTTATTCTGCCATATATTCATATAGTATCAGTTTAGGAGAAACAGAAAAGAGACTCATGTACCTTCACTTCTAGAAATTTATGTTTAAATAAGGTAGAAAAATGAATATAATTATTAACAATGTTTCATTTGTTTAGTAAGAATGCCTACTGATCAAATATATTATTGATACTGTGGATGTGGCTTTCAAAGAATGTTTTGCAAACTTATTGATATTTTAGTTTTGCTTTGAGGACAGAATATAGTCATACTGTAGACATGTGTAAAAGGGAGACAAAGGTAGAAGAAATGGTTTGAGCAAATGCACAGTGGTGGAAAAGTGTGAGTAAGTGGAAGAAGGGTGTGAGTAATTAATCCTAGTTGTCCGTAAATACAGAAACACTGGGAAGGAATAATTGGATATGAACTGGGAAAGGTAAGTTTTCTTTCAATTAAAATTTGTATAATTGGTAACTGAACAAAGCAAATCCATTTTAAAGACTCTTAAACAGGCAGGTGAATTTAAATAGTTCTAGAAACTTATGCATGCAACAGCTTGAGAAATACTTCCATGGGAAGAGAGACTGAAGAGATAGAAGTCAGAAAAATAAATATAGAATCTGATATACCACTGTCTCAAACATCTTACTTTAAAATTAATGAGTGCAAGTTTTAGGGAAAGAATGTTCATTAGGGAATGAACAAGAATGCATTCAAGTACTGTTAGCAGAGGTCGTATCTCCAAGATGAAAATTGATTGATGGTGACGAAAAATGGAATACGAACAGTGAGCAATTACTGTTAGAAGGAGAATGGGTTCAGTCTGTCCATAGGAAGTTTGAATTAAATTATATTATTCAACTGAATATTAGCTGAGAGTTGGAAATTGCATGGCTGGATTTTAGCAAAGCACAGACTGAAGTACCAAGGAAAAAAGGAAATGATGTCGTGAAATAGGATGACTTCTTAATGGAGAAAGTAAAGGGAGCAAAGAAAGGAAAAGATGAACAGAGTCAACAACTTCCTTTTTTCTTTCAACTATATAAACTTCTTTTCTACCTATTCCCTTTTGTCCATAGGTATGCCCAAACCTTCCCCAGTTTATAAAACCCCTGACCACATTCCCAGAATTGTGGATCCCCAAAACTCTTGAATCTATCTTCAGATTCAAGCTTGTTATAAGGGCAATCTCAAATTCCTTGACTTAAGCAGTTTACCTCTGTTGACCCCATTATACTTAAACTAAGTTCACCAAGGTGTTTACTTGTTACTTCTCAAAAGGAAAGCTCCTCTTTTGTGAATTCTCACTGTATCTGGCATTTTTTATAGCTTTTAGATACTTGTTTGTCCCTTAGTCCTACTAGTTTTCTTCCTATTATTTCTAACTTTTGTACTTTTCTTAATCCATTCTTTCTGAAATACTAGACTTGCTTGAACACTTTGTTGAGCCTCTGTAATGTGACAAGCACTCTGAGTATCAAGGATTATTAATAAACATAGGATCCAAATATGGAGGGAGAAGAAATCCACGCAGCCCATGCCAAATTTCCCAGTTTTCCTAAAAAAGAAGGAATTTATCAATGATAGAGAGTATAAGGAAGCACATTTTCAAGAGTTTAACGTGTTTGACAAGTCTCTTGATAATTTCATCCTTTCTCAAGTTTTTGACTCCACATTTTATGTCTTTAAACATTTTCAGCATAGTTATGTTACATTCTTAGTCTAATTCCATTTTTTGAAATTTTGTGTACCTATTTATCCTATTGGTTGTTTCAACTAACTCTTGCTTACAGTGCCGTATTTTATTATGTATTTTATAATGTCAGAATGTGATTTTAGATTAAAGAAAGCTTTATTTATAAAAAGCTTAACTAGTCTGGGCTGATGATGTAGTTCTGAAGGGGATTTATCTTTGCTTCTGCCACTTAGCTATGAGCCCTACATGTGACATTGTTTTTCAGTTAAACTTCTCAGCTTGGAGTTTCCAAAGAACATATGTTTATAATTAAAACCCCAACCCTGGGATATGGAAGAACTGTGATTAATATATTTAGGGGGAAACATCGTCTCCCATACAGGCCAGGAGAGATTTGTCATCACACTTTTTATTTTTTTTTCCCAATGGGCTGATGTATTCTACATCCTTCTCATACCAAGGGTGAACCTTACTCTAGTCCAGTATTATCTGGTGTTCTATAGCATCCACTTTTTGAACAAGATTGGATTCTATCTCTTTGAAGTCTGTGCGCCTTGCACCTTTTGGTGACTATGATCCAGAAGTTCCCAGTGTCGACTTATACTCTAGTTTTAATTTTTTCTCCATTGTTTTCCCTTGAGTCTCCATTACTTTACTGAATTCTCACTCGTTGTGCATTTTTGGAAGCAAGGTATAGCAGGAAAGGTTTTGGGGAGTGGTCATACTATCTTGTCTACTATATCAGTAGAAATATATATATTAAATGTAAATAAAATATTTATTAAATATTGAACATAATTATAATTATTTTCCAAACTCTAGAATATTCAGCTGTTCTATTTCAAATTTGACAACAGATTTACTGAACAGCTCTTCTATTTTATTGCCATTTTCCTGGTTCCTTCACTTAAGTTATCTTGTTAAAATCAATATTCATTCCCCTCTCTCTATGCATTGCTCCCTCCCTTCTATGGATGCCTCCTTTTATGGAAATACTTCAGTAGGTAGTCAAAATGTAGTTAATTTATATTTGTTATTGTTGTAATGATAGTGTAGGATTTACTCTTTAAGCAAGGTTCCAAATGTTGAGCAAAAATTTTCTTTAGCTATTGTTCAATCTTGTAGCACATGTAAGACTAGCATCTAAATACAAAACAGCTGTCTGAGTATGAATTTGTTCATTTACTTAACAAATATATTTCAACATATTCACTTGAGTAAGTCCTGTAATTGGTCTGGTTGTGAAAGGGTAATAATGTAACAGACATAATGTTGTTATTTTTTAATGTATTTTATAAAATTTCATTTCTCTTTACAGGTAGTAAAAATGGGGTGGATAATTGCTCTTTGGATTGTGCAGTTTATAGATCATGTAAAAATCTTAGAATTCATATTTTAAACTGTAATTAATTGTTACTCAAAATTTTTTTCAGCTCTTCTTCAAGTGACAATTTCACTTAGCAAAGTAGAGCTTAGTGTGGGTGAATCTAAGTTCTTCACATGTACAGGTATGTATTCTACAAATTTTTCATTTAACCTGTTTTATGCTTTAATTATTCAATTTACTGGCAAAATTAAAGTCATGAAAAACTTAATTCTCTAAAAATAAAATATTATCACTGGATTTATAATGATTGGAAAGTACTAACAACCATATTTTGCATATTAAATACTATGAATTTTATTTCTATTATTTTCAAGTTATTAATTTTGACTATAAAACAAGTATGATGTATTCTCAGTAACTTAATTCAAATATTATTCCAGTCTAAATAGTAATATTAGGATGAATGTAAACATTATAACTGAATCATCTTTGTAAATATTCAATGAATAAATTATATATGGCACACTGCACTATAGTTACACCAGAATGAAAATTTTAGGACAAAGCAGATTAAATTCTTCTTTATGAAAATGAATTTCTTTGAAAATGCAAATAAGTTCTTTAATCAGAAAAACTTTTGCAGGATTTCTGTGACTATTAATGAAGAGAATCCCACATGATGCCTGTGGGAAATTATTTAGATCTCATTCAATTTGATCATGCACATACAGAATTTTTCAGAGGACATTTAAATACTTAAGCATCAAGTTCAAAGTACTGTACCACTCACAAATGAATACTTTCTACTTATATTTACCTATATCATATTCCTTTTATGCATGCAAGTCTTCATACCTAAAGTTTTAAAAAATACTTATTTAGTTCCAAAATTGCTTTTTAGAGTTTTTTAAATTGTTTCTGTTCCTGATTATACCTGCGCAATTCAAAACTGGTTTAAAATAACTATTTCTGTCATAAAATGTGTAATAAAAGTTGTCTTGAGACCAGCATGGCTTTTTAAAATTATTATTAAAATTAATGAAAATGGAAGCAGTTATAACAATATTTTATTAATCATATTTAATAGCATATATATATAAACATATATATATGTATATAAATACATGCACACACTATCACACCTCATGAAAAAATGATAGGGACCATGAATCTTCATGTGTTTGCCTTCATAAAGCTCTGAATTTATAGCTCTATTGATGCATATTTTTGCATATTGACAAATGGAGAAGCAGAGAGCAGGGAAGAGATAAGTTTAATATCATTTATTATGTTAGCAGAGTTTGGCATAAGAATGTAAGTCATTGTTTCTAAATCTCATCTATACATTATTTACACAAATTCATGCATTTCGCACATACATTTCAGTTGTATCACATAATCACAGAATAATGAAATAGTCTAAAGATAAATTTTGAAAATATAATGAATTGTATTATTTTCTTGCATTTGCATATCACAATGATATAAAGTATATATAATGTAATTGCATCTGCATGTATTACATAAGGTCAAATTAAGATATAATTTAAAAGAATGAATTAACAACATTCAGTGGTATTTAGTTTTACTCTTAATAATGTCAAATAATTATTATTTTTTTATTTTACATAAAGATAAGTAATCAAGAGCTGTACTGTTGTCTTGGAAGTGACCTTACTTATGATGAATATAGTAGTAAAACAAGAATCTAAAAATGAAAACATGAGAAACCATTTAAATCACAATGCTTCTATAGGTTTTTCTTCTACTACAGTGTTGACATGACTCTAAAGTTTGACACCCTGAAGCACTGACATTCGAAACTCAATGAAATAAATGTCTTAAATTAAACTGAAAGGTTTCAAACCCTCAGAGAGCTAAGTAAGAAGGTGTTATATACAGCAAATGAATTTTTATTCTACATTTTTAAGAGAATAAAAATTGTAATTGAATTAATTAATTTGTCCAATAATCCAGTCTTTATAAAATAACATGAAAAGCTTTATTGAAAATTATTATTTATTAGAGATGCTAGAAAAAAGAGAATAGTGATTGCTCTATGAAAACCCAAAATAAACTCTACTTGATAACAAAATTTTATGCCATAACATTAAGAATGAAAATATCCAGAATATATCACAGAATATTCTGTATAATATACTGTATAAAATGAGATTTTGTATTGTTCAGATTTAGAGTGATGTTCATTTAAATCGCTGTTTTGTAGCTTCTCAATGGATGGAGGAATTAAAACCAATACCTCCCTAAGTGAGTTATCCTATAACCGCTATGGTTTCATGGTCCTATTCAGAAAAACTGAAGATAACATAACTAAACTCCATTAAGATATAACTGAACTTTCTTCCATTCTTTTTGCTCAAGCACTTCTAATTTGATACCAAAAGGAGAATAATATGTATCTGAAGGCATTTCTTGGGAAAAAACAAGAAGGAACGATTTTCTTCAAAGAGGTCCTGCAGATGTTAGTTAAATCTATGCATTTTCCCCTGGTACTTTTGAGTTAATAGTGTAGGCTGCATCCACAAATTATCTCTCAAGTAATTAGGTGAAATGCATCCTTCTGGTGACTAAAAGACTTCAGCTTTTATGAAGGGGATAATAACCTAGATTCTGAATTGGAAAACTTAAATAAATGTTTACCCTGTAATGTTTTGGTTGTAATTGCCTAGCAGTATAAGTACTATTTCAATGCATTCTAATTATCATATGGTTAAATAGTTAACAGTTTTAGATTAAGATGATGAAACTACTCATTTTTGTTGGGAAAAGAGATCAGGGCTCCATTTAAGAAATAATCATTAGCCTTATCTGTGTAAGTTTAACACTTAGAAATTAATTCAAAATTCAGTATTATCAAAAGTCAAAGTTTATTTCATATAAGATTTACATTTTTATGAGCTCTGCTTTATCAGGGGAAAAAGTGCTTTCTCCTGATCCTAGGAAAGGGAATTGAGTTGACGAAATCATGTTAGTAATTATGTTTCAGTTCAGATATATCTAACCAGATATAATTTATGCCTGACACAGTGGCCAAGGCAGTTTCATAAGTTAAGTGTGGTAATAATCCAAAGATTACTATGCTAAAATTTCAGCTAGTAGAGCTCAAGTACTGTACTGGAAGTTTCCTATGGAACTTTTGGGTTTTGCTTATTCAAATGCGATGGAAGCCTCAGCATTGGATAAGGAAGAATGAACATATGTGCTAACATTTGTGTTTATTTTCAATTTTCTAAGATTTTCAGATTTCCAGTCTTTTCATATTTATATATTTTTTCTAAATTGTTAGAAGTTGTTACATAATAGTAAATGCCAATGCCAAAACAAACACTGCAAACATGTTTCTAAACACTTCTTTTCCATGGGTTTCTGCAGCAATTGGTGAACCTGAGAGTATAGACTGGTATAATCCTCAAGGAGAGAAGATAATTTCAACACAGAGGGTAGTGGTGCAAAAAGAAGGTGTTAGGTCAAGATTAACCATCTACAATGCAAATATAGAAGATGCAGGAATATATCGTTGTCAAGCAACAGATGCCAAAGGACAGACTCAAGAAGCTACAGTTGTTCTGGAAATTTACCGTAAGCCATGATTTTATTAGTTGATTGAAATTGTAACTGAATAAAAATTCAAGCAAAATAAAATGTATTTAACTAAATGCTAACATTTATTAAGAACTATGTGCTAAGCAATGTTCTGAGACCATTACAGATACCAGTTTATTTATATTTTACCATAGGGCATTTTTAAAGTAGAATAGATAGTAGATAATGGTTGGCTATAAAAATAAAGATGTAGCCAATTCTGTTAGTTAAATGATGTAGATGAAATGTTTTAGTTTTCCAAGGTCATTAAGAATCTGATATAAATAGAAAATAGTTTATTTAATGGTATGAAATTTATTGGGAGTACTTTCTCATTTTAAAATAAAAGGTTGTGATTAGGACAAATGAATTTACATGTGTGGTAACAGGGACCAGTCCAATATGAGAACAGGAAAAGGATCAGTGAGTAGGAATTGACAGAGAAAATGCCAAAAACTCATTAGTGGGGAGTAATATCTAGCCAGATCCTTCATTCTGGGTATTTTCATTAACAAAATTTTCCACACTTACATTTACTCTTATGACTTGACATTGATTGCTTCCTACATTCCTTTCTCTTTTCATGTTTAGGGATCGTTAACCTGCTTGGGAACACTGTTTGTGAAGCCCGTTGTCTCTCTAGGTTTGAGACCAGCCTCTCTCACTCACTTGTGTGGCCTTGAGCAGTTGCTCACCCTGTCTCCAGTTTCCTCATCTATAAAATGCCTACAATAGCAATACCTGTCTCACACACGGAGAACGCATAGTGTCGTTCTGAGGCCTACGTTAGTATTGCGTGAAGTGCTTAGAACAATGCCTTACCTTTGATATGTAGTGTTGGTAGTTAGAATTTCTCTGAACTAAATTATAAACATTTTAAAAATACTAACTCATAAGACATCTCTTCCTTATGGCTTTGTTTTATAATTCTAGAAACATATGGGAAAAAAGGCAAAGCTTTCCCACGGCCTGACTTCCTCTGGTTGACCAGGGCACTTTGTTGACACGTTGCTGCCCTTATTTTTCCTGGTTTGTCCTCCCCTCACCCATCATTTCTAAACTCTTCAAGGAAAGATATTTTCCCTCTTTATGTGACCCTTACTGTACCTATTTTAAATAGCAAGAAAACTACATTGCAAAAACTTAATAGCCAAAAAACTAAATTGAAGCAGTCATTTCAGAGGTATGGTACCTGGAAAATCTTTCATAAATATTTTTTTCTTGGCAAAAGCAATGAAATAGTTGAATGAAAATTTCTCATCAAACATAAATATCCATGTCACTTAATAAATTTCATTAATTTATTCAACACACTTGTTAGGTGTCTACCAAATGGCAGACAATAGACCTAGAAACTCAGTAGTGACTAAAACAAAATGTCACTGGCCACTTGGTGCTTATGTTTTAGTGAGTAGGGACAGACAATAAGTAAGCTTGAGAAAGGCATAGAAGCTAAACATACTACAGCATAGAAGTAAAGAAATTAGGTGGGGTAGAGACACACAGTTGAAGTTTTAAGGGAGGTACCTATTACGTGGGGGTCAGGCACAAATCCCAGGGAACTCAAGAGAGTGCACATGCCTCAGGATGAACATCTAGAGTATGCAAGTAATTTCAAAGAAGACAGTTGGTCTGGAGCATATAAACTAGGAAGAGAGAGGAGAAATTGTTTATGAGGGTTCTGAGGCGGGCTCCAGTTGATGTGGGGCCTAATAGGACATTGTAAGAACTTGGATGTTCTCATTAAGGTGAGACACTCTCAGAGAAAAAATGAGATTATCTGGTTTAAGGTTTTGAAGGATCTAGTTTCAACTATTGTAAAACAGCACCAAGCAACACAGATTCTGTAGTGTTACTGGGAGAAATAAACAATAATACTTCTGTGGTTTGTTTTACTTTCTTGATACAGAAAAACTCACTTTCAGAGAAGTGGTATCTCCTCAAGAATTCAAACAAGGAGAGGATGCAGAAGTGGTTTGCCGAGTTAGCAGTTCCCCTGCACCTGTTGTCAGCTGGTTGTATCATAATGAGGAAGTCACCGCTATTTCCAACAGTTAGTATTTTGGTAACTCCCTAGGTTATATGTTTTAATAATATTGCAGTTCTTTAAAAGACAGAATCTACCCGACTAAATATAGAAATTAGAATTTTTGATGCTAAACACTAAACAATTTTCAGAACCTTAAAGTTGTAAACTAGGGGTTGGTAAACTTTGGACCTCAGGCCAAACTGAGCCCCTCTGCCAGTTTTCTAAGGTGTTGAGAATACAGCCCCACCGTGTCATTGCATGTTGTATATGGCTGAGCGGTTGTGACCTAGATGGTTGGCCTATATGGTCTATAATAGTTATCTTGCGGAGATTTACAGAAAAAGTTTGCTGACCCCTACTCTATTCAAGGAAAAAATTCCATACAAATGCTACAGGGATGCTAAGTAAATGAAGCAATCAATCCCGATGCATTAAATGTCTACATGTTATAACTCAAACATGATCCCACAGGGTCACTCCATGTAAACTTAAAGTAATGTCTATATGAATCCTGTTTATTATTCTGGCACAGTTCTTTCAAAGGCACTACGTGTTCTAAATATTATTGTAAAATGCATATGGATAATAGATAAGTACATTCATTCAAATTGTCTTCATGATTTTGATTCAGACTGAGCTAAAATTCCAGAAGAATATGACATCAGAAATAGAAAGCATAATTTGCTTATATTATGCTATTTTACCAATGTGCATTGGGAGCATTTTCCATTTAGAGTATTTTTCAGTGCACCTGCATTGCATAGAGGTACAAAATAATTGAATCTTTTTAAATACTTTCCGTCTTGGATGATTCCATTGAGTGCTTCTAAGAGATGAAACTTCTACTGCATAAAGGAAAGCAGAAAGTATCTATTTTTTTAATATATACAGAGAACATATCATAATCATCTATAAGTCATTTTTTTTTTATTTTGGAAAAGGTTTTTGGACTTGGCAATTTCAACGCTTGTCAGTTATTGACTAAAACCCTTTTTCTCTATTATAATAAGTAAGTGAGAAATAATAGTTTATCCTCTTATTTTATTTTAGGTAACTGCTTTAGATTTTATTTAAAAATGTCATGAATAAATTGTGCGATGTATTTTCAGCATTTTTCCCCTCAATAATAAAGGAAAGGCAGTTCTTTTATAGCAGTTAAATGACAATGTCTAAACATTTTCAGAGTACCCAATCTTAGGCTTCAAATGTACATCTGGTTTATTGTAAGTCTTAATCACAAAGGTTTTGAAATGAATTATGTTTTTAAAAATACGCATAGAACAGAAGCCACGAAGGAAAGCAAGGCTTGATGGGCAAGGATAATGTTGATAGAGGAGCGACATTCTCTGCGACAGCTTACACGGCTTCTCAGTAACCCTGGCTGAGATGATGTGAAGCTAACTCCAATTATGGCTCTGCTCCTCCCCTTGTCCCTGAAGCTTTGAACAACTTTTCTAACTGTTCTGTACTTAATTTGGAGTCTTCATCTGTAAACAATTTATTATTATATCCATTTAAAAAGTGGTTGTGACTTTTAAAAAAAGACATTAGTTATATAATAAATATCTGTTGAATAAATAGAATATTTAGCTCTATATAGGGTTCTTAAATAAGAGTTCATCTTTCTCATTCCTTTTCAGTGAGTTTTTAAATCTTGGG
Organism: Manis javanica; assembly: GCF_040802235.1. Taxonomy (NCBI): domain Eukaryota; kingdom Metazoa; phylum Chordata; class Mammalia; order Pholidota; family Manidae; genus Manis; species Manis javanica. The sequence continues at coordinate 104,736,416 of NC_133158.1, forward strand.
AATCACTTTTATCAAAATTATATGCATTTAGGCTGTATCTAGAACTAGAAAATCCAGTGGAGGGGAAGTGATTATACTGGAGTTAATCGTGAATTTAACACTGAGCTGCATGGCAGGCAAAACAACAATAATAATTATTATTTAATTTTTTAACTTTGGGATATAAAGGATGTAGATGAGTTGTAAGGGCAAACATTTCTAACTTTTTATATTGGGGTAGCTTGCCATGTCATTCTTTATTGAACAATCTGTATATTCATAATGGATTTATAGGAAGCAGTATTCTTCATCTGATTACATCTTATATAGTCCCTTATTAAAGCTGATGCAATAAGATTAGGTTTATAACTATGAAAGGAACGTATTGGGGATTTAAAATAATGTAGCGTGTTCAGGTAACTTTCTGAAGCCTTAATGTGGTACAGGAGTAAAGTGTAGAATCTCCAGATGAAATCAGTTGAAGGTTTAGAAATGTCCACCTTTTTAGCCAGGCTTTGGTAGCAGCTGTGTGGCAGGTAATTAAAATTCCAAAAGAATATTTGAAATGAAGGTTTTCAATGTTGCTTGTTGAAAGGAAATTCACCTGCTGAAGAATCCAAGCATTCAGGGAGTAAAGATGACATTTTATTGTAAAAGTTGAATATCCTGACTTAGTGCCACTTGTTGGAGGGCTATACTATGGCAGATGCTCATTCAACGTCAGCCAGTTTGAAAGGTATCTCTGAAACTTTGTAAATTCTTTGGTCATTGCCTAATGAAGTACCATTTCAGCATCAAAAACTAGATAAAATCATCTTGTTTAATGGAAATTTTATGTAATCACCTTCCAGTGTAAAAATTCATTCAATAGTTTTCAAATGCCTGGTATATGCCTTATGGTATGCTAGATGGTGATTATTCATGGATAATAAGGGAAACAAGTTCAATGCCTTCAAAATACTAGTAATGTAGTAGGAAAGATAGATAACTCATCAATAACAGGTATGCTGAAGTCTATGATAAGGTAAGTGTAGTGAGAGAAGATGACAAAGATAGAACCCCTGAACTAGTTATGGCAGAGGAGGGTATCCAGGACAATTGCTGAAGAGAGACGCGAACTTTAAATGTGAAAAGGGATTAGCCAGGCAAAAAGCAATGGAGACATTCAGGAGGAGAGGACACTTTACAGTGCCCCAGAGGGAGCAGATAGCATGAATGGCACTTTCCAGGAACTGGAATAAGGCCACTGTAACTAGAATGGATGAGTAACTACAACTACAGAATATTTATACTAATAGATAAATAAAAACTGGGATTTGTTAATGAAAGACTAATAAGAAAGGAAACTGAAAGGAAGGTTGAGCCAAGTCAGCATGGCCTTGACATCTCTCCTAAGGAATTTGAAATCTATCCAAAGAGCCATCACTGAAGGATTTTAATCAAAGAAGTAATATGACCTCTATGTATTTGAGAAGGATATTAGTGCTTCAGTGAAGAGAATGAATCAGATAGGAGACAAAGCAAAACTCCAGGCACTGAGAACAGTTCAAATACTAATGAATAATTGCTGAGGGAGAAGGAGATTTAGACTAAGTAATGATAAAGGGAGAAGTCATAGGACATGGAATTTGATTGGATATGCAGGTTGATGGAGGTAGAAAAATCAAGATGAGTCAAGGAATTTGACTTGGGCAAAGAGTTCCATGTCTTACAGAGTTTGTCTTGGGCAATGAGCTCCTTGTAAAGACACATGAAGACTGAAATGGAGAGTATCATATGATCAATTACATGTGGAGATGTTGAGCGAAATTTAAACACCCTGGGATTGAAGTACATAGCAACCCTTCTCAGTAGGTACATCTGGTAGACTGTGAAACAGTGCTAGAGTTTATGTAATGGTCTGTCTGAAGAAACACTGTGAGTCTTAAAATAGATATGGTAATTATGGTCATAAGAGTAAATGAGACAAACCACACAGTGGCTGTGGAATGGGAAGAAAGAGAACTTAGAAAATAATCTGCTTAAAGAAGCATAAAGCAGATGCCTTATTGGGTATTATCTAATTTCGTTTACTTTTCTTACTGCAATAATGAAAATTTGGGTTTCTGTATAATTGAGAGAAACAGGTAATCTCTAATTGTTAAATAGCTATAATACCCATTGTCATGTGTGATTTAAGCAGTGCTTTCTTTGAATGTTTCTTGCAAACACATATTGATATACTTTGGTTTGATATTTTGCTAACATCATTCCATGAACTATATACAGATATTTAGAATTTGATAGACATTTTTCATATAGTCTGCCTTGCATGTAGAAAAATTTTGTATGCTTAAAATATATCATTGTGTAATTTAGATTTAGCAGGTAATTGCTGTTTTTGTAATTTTCTAATAGTTTGACACAGGAGAAGTTATGTATTAAAATGGCCATTTGAAACTAAAATGTTGCTATTAGAAGAAACACTGACTTATTTCTATTAAATTATATATTATATAGGTTCTCTCTTTTTATATCAAGTGTTGCCCTCCTGCTTTAAATAGTTCTTCCCCTTACTATTTTTCCAAATTTAATAAACTATATTAAAGAACATTATATAACCATTACAGTTAAAGAACTATAACCATTATAGTTAAAGGATGATACAAATTTTAGCATATAATGTTACAATTTTCTAGGTATGATTAAGTGAATCTCTCCCTAAATTTGAACTTTTAAAATTTTAGTTGCTTCGCATTCTAATTTCTAGTCATGTACTTGAATAGAAGATCTTTCCTATCGACTTTGAAACATTATGAATTGTTCGAAATTCTGAGTTTCTCCAGGTCTTACTGTGAGTTGTACTTTAAAATCTCTTGCCGGTTGCCTTTCTTACTCTCCAATCTTCCCTTTGGTGAGAAAACTGATCAGAAGAAAGCATCAGCATAAACACTTTTGTCTCTCTTCTTTGAGTCAACTGAAAGAAAAATAAACCTCAATGGAAAGTTTATGTAGTAGTCCCCCTTTCCCTGTGGGGGATATGTTCCTAGACCCAGTAGATGCCTGAAACTGAGGATAGTACCAAACCCTATATAAACTATGTTTTTCCTCTATGTTTATACCTATGACAAAGTTCAATTTACAAATTAGGCATAGTACAAGATTAACAACAACAGTGCAAATAAAATAGTGCAATAAAATAGTGCAAAGATAATAAGATACTGTAATAAAAGTTATGTGAATGTGTATCTTTCTTTCTCAAAATATCTTGTACTGTAGTCACTCTTCTTTTGATGATGTGAGATGACAAAATGCCTATGTGAGGAGATGAAGTGAGATGAATGATGTAGGCATTGTGACATACTTTTAGGTTTAGGCTACTATTGACCTCCTGGCCATACATCAAAACTTGGATCATCTATTTCCAGACCATGTTTGACCTTAGGTAACTGAAACTGCGGAAAGCAAAGCCACAGATCAGGGGTTCCCTATGTGACTTGAATATCCTGCCCTGAAAAGCAGTCTGTAGCTTTATACTTAGTATTTTCTGAAGGAGCCTCTGAATCTACACATTTCCCCTTTCAATTAATTATGTCTTGCTTACCTTTTAAATAACCTCTTATAGTCTGATCACTTTCCCATTTACATGTCTGGCCCAAACTTCTCCCTTTGCATTAAGGAGTTACTATAGCTAATGAACCTCAAATCTGAACTGAGCCCAAAGGTGCCTAATACAACTACAGATTATTTCTCACCCATGAGAAGTCCAATTGACAGGAGGGGTAGAAGGAATATTCTACCCCATGCATCTACCCAGTGATCTGGGCTGAGGGGTCACCTTGTTCTGGTTTCTCATGTGGCTTCTATATTTCCCTTAGCTTCTCTATCAAACCAGCAGATAGGGGAAGGGCACGAAACATTGGAACAAGCATAAAACATAACCTGTAACAGTATAACAGTAAATATGTCAGAGATGGTCAGCTCAAAATAATGGAATTTCTACTTTACCAAAAGACTCAAGGGGGGTGAGGATGTGCCTCTCTTTTTCAAAGAATCTCAAATATAATACTTCACAAATAGATAATGTTCAGTTATTTCTATGAATGCATTAATTAATAAAATTTAGTATATTGCTTTCACAACGTATTTCAGAACAGGACTACATGACAGAATATTCTTTTACTTGATAAGAAGAGAAAAGGTTTTAACATTGCAACAAAATTTTGATGATTAAGAACTAAGGCCAGATATTATAGGAAATATTGTCAGGCTGAGATGCTGCTTAGGCTAGCCAGATTATTTTAAGCAATCAGCTAATGCATGCCTTGTAAAGCTTATTTTTGTATGTGTGCATGTGCATACACTCACATAAGATGGAATCTTGAAATAAAATTAATGAAGTCTCATCTGTTACCTCCTAAAATGGATTATCTAGTATTTAGAAAAAGAATCCTGCAAATAAATTTTGAGATATGACCATTTTTGTATGTCCCTATGTGACTTGAATATTACTTGATCATTTAGCTGCCATCTCAGGGTTTCCAAATTATTAGCTTAATTTTTATGTGAGGAAAGATATTCAATCAATTTCTGACTCTTTTCCATATCCACATTGCTACATATTTGCAGTCAAAATGTCCTCATGTTTGCAATGCCTAATTTCTCAGCATTGTTCTTTTGTGCATCGTTTCTGCATTCAGTGCACCAAGGGGGAAATCATAGCCTAACCATTTAATGTGGAAATAAAGTATTGAAGGTATCTTAGAGAAAAGTTGTAACAAGGCAGTGTGCAATGGAAAAACTGAAGTCATGATATTACATTTTACCTAATTTGAATTTGTTTGTTTATGAAAAATTTGAAAATATAAAAGTTGTATTTTTACTCTTAGCAGTTTGGAGCACTCTGGACTCTGCCTCCAAGTACTGATATCGTTTCCTCCCCTTTGCTTGCTTTCCAGATCGGTTCGCTGTGTTAGCCAGCAATAATCTGCAGATTCTCAACATCAACAAAAGTGATGAAGGAATATACAGGTGTGAAGGAAGAGTGGAGGCTAGGGGAGAAATTGACTTCCGTGATATCATTGTTATTGTTAATGGTAAGCAGAGAGTAATTTGTACATAATTTATTGTTGCAGTTTAGCAATACGTTTATTGAAAGGGCAACTGTATAAGCTCAGCACTCAAGGCATCCTTAGTAAACCTCTTCTGTCCCTGCAGAAAATCTCCCCACCTCTATGACAGCATCTGTTACATCACGACAGTCTCAAGGGCAGGATCTGTGTCTTATTTAACACTATCGTCCTCTTTTACTGAGTCTGAAAGGGAATAGCTGCCTTTTGCTGGCTTTGTGGTTGTTGAAGGAATGCCAAATGAAATATAGTGAAGTTTTATACTAGACTTCACCTTTAAATTATGTGAATTACTTGTTACTTAATCTATTTAATGGTATTTGTAGATTTTTCAAATTAAATTTAATAATTGAATCTATAAGGACATTAAGAACTAAATTTATGGCATCTCAATGACATCTCTCCCTCCAAACTTGGCTTCATCTGCTCTGTTTCCTGCCTGTGTGAACATGACATTCTGTGAGACCGGAGGATAGACTGAAGTTATCCTAGTTGCCTCCTTCTGGTAATATCATCTGTTATGGACATGCCATTTGAACTTCTTTAACATGACTCAGGTGTACTCTTATTTTCTTTATCATCATGCCTACCATTAAGAGTGCTGCCCTTTCAGACAATTTTTTGCTTTTTTCTTGAATTTCTGCAAGTTGTTTTCTTCACTTTCAATCTCAGAGTTCCAACACTCTCTCCATCAAACTTTACAATCCTTTAAATTGTCAATGATTCCCATTACCTTCAAAATAAAATCAGTAATATTTTGCATGGCGTGGGAAACTTATGACCACCAGCCGCCCTTCCCTAGCATTCAGCCATGAGGAGCCCATGCTTCATCCATATGGAAACACTAGTAGCAACATTACACTAATGCACTTTATTTTTTTTCTTCTACATTAAAATAACTAGTTAGCAATAAACACAATCATATAATTCTATAATCAGAATGTAATTTGCTCTTTTTTAGAATAGACAAAATATGAAGTTAAAGAGTGAGCCACAAGTTTCCTATGAGTTAGGGCAGAGACAAGGAAATAAAAATGTGTCTTTTTTTATATCTGTTCCACTGCCACCATAAGTCATATCTCCAGTTTCTTGAAGAGATTGGAGAACAGCAGGAGTGTCATATAGATCATGTAGATCTAAAAGAGTTATTTAGTACTTTTTTTTCCCTGAAGCAAAGGTAGTTTAACTGCAAAGTGCATGCTGAAAGAGAAAGAGAATATTAAATCACTGCTATTTATTATTGTCCTTCTCAAAGTCTATAATTAATTGGGATTGGCGGATAAAATAATGAACTAGACTAGGTGGTATGCCATGGAAACCTGCAGGTTCATACAAACTGCATGTGCTCATGGCGTGGGGGTTTGAGGTGGGCAAAGTGCCAGGCCTTCAGGAAACAAGCTTTTCAGAGTCTTTTAGGAGTGCAGAGTCTGATGTTTAAGAATGCTATAGTCAGTGGAGGTTATGACCTTCAACACAAGAAAAAGACTTGAGTACATGAAATGAAGAATGGTTTTAAATACATATATGTGTATCTATACGTATATCTCTATCTACATCTATAAGCGCTCTAACCTTTTGTTAGTGTTGACCTAGCTGTCTTTGTGCTTTGTTTCCAAAAGAACTTAAGGGATGTATGTATTTTGTCATGGGAAAACCCTTGTGTTCAGTATTTGCTCTTAATAATGGGAATTATAATACTAGTTAATGTATGTAAAGTTTTTTCAAAAGTGCTAAGCTTATAGGAAACATTATACAAATATTTACTATTTATGTTATATGTATGTATATGTAAAATACACATATTTTTATACTAAAACATTAACTCAAATCTGATATGAAAAAGGAAATGGCCTCTGGCCCATATAGCATGTTAACCCTTCATTATAAATTCTGTTATTGTAATCTCTGCTTTATTACATTTATAACATGTTTTAATATGTTTCCATACTAGATTATCTCTGTTTAAAATTATGACATTTACTTTGAAGGAAGGATTATTCAGGTATGAGTGTGCTCAGTTAACAAAGTTTAAATCTTCAACCCCATCATGGTCTGCATTCAAACTGGAATATTTAGGTCTGTATGTCTATAATCATTATTTCAGGGTTGATAAGGAGATAAACACTTGAATGTGTTCTTCTATGCCACTCAAATCAATCGTGTAAGTAACGTCCTGTTCTGTCTGCATGACATTGACCCTTCCAAAAGCAAATCGCCCTCCTCCACACTGCACTTTCCTCTAACAAATTCAACTACAGATGGTAATCTAACCTCTTTTGCTTGAATACCACTTTATCTTGAGTTCTTCTAATTAGTCACATTTTCCCTTTATGGTCACAAACTCTCATATCTTAGAATTCCTGGAAGGGCTGTTCTTCAAAATAACAGTGTTCACAAAATCAACCATCGATTTATTCCCCCTGTGAATGATGCAGTCGGACCCTGTCAAGGAAACACATTGACTAATGCCACCAGACATCTGTGCCTTTCTCTCACATTTTGCCTTCATTTCAGCCAGAAAAGTCATTCTGCTTCAGTCTCATTGACTCATGCCTTGCTCACTGGCTCCGTTTAAATTTTGAGCTCTCTTTAAAAGTATCTCCTTATTATTTCTTTCTTATAAAACCTCTTGAAGATACTTTCAAAAGTAAGTGTGAGAATGCAAAAAATAAAAATATAATAAAAGCAGTACCTTTATCCATATTGCCTTATCTTTCTGCAGTTAACAAATTTTGATTCATTCTATGCCCTGCTCCTCAACTTATATTGCAAGTCCTCTTCTCTTAGTCACTACTGATTTTTATCCTAACTGATTTGGATTTCATCCTGGACCTTTCCTTTCATCTCCTTACCCCTCACGTATACTGAAGTCCTGACCCAGGGTTCCACTAAACTGTTTATTCACATTTAATACTGTTTTGTTAAATCCTGGTTCTGGAAGAAGCTCAGCTCTTTGCAAACTTTCCCCTCATATTCCCTTTCTTCTCTATTTCTTTCAATGACTAGTTGAAAGATATTCTTGCTAGGTTCCTCTGGGATACCAGCAATATTAAACATTAAGACTCTTTCTTTTTTTCCTCTCTTAACTCCCTCTATTACTTTCTTAGTATATTTCTCAAAGCCTGTGAATCGTTTTTCATGAATATCGATTTCTCCTTTCTTTAAGAGATTATATAGCACTTCTCGTTGCCAAGTGGATTTTGATGCTTCCACTGGGAGGATTATTCATCCCCACCCAGTTGATTATGTGACTTTCTCTGACCAATGGCATGGAAGCAAACATAATATCTACTATGGCTGAAATCAGTCTTCTAGAAGAATCTCTTATTTATTCTTTTGCTCTTTCCATCTGCCATTAAACTAGCATGATCCAAATAGAGATTCTCCTTCACCTTGGACACCGTGATGAAGACACGTGGAGCAGAGGCACTGCTGATACGCAGCTGCAGACATGTGACATAAAAAGTAAAGTACATTTTTTAAACCCTGAGATTTTACAGTCATTTGTTATCACAGAAAAACAAACAAAAGAAATGCCTGTAACTATTTCCTACTTAAGCAATTTAAACACTGTCCGACCTAGGAGTACTTCTGAAAGTGCTTCCCTGAGTGTGCCTCAGACATTTTATAATCTCATTTTTCCCTGAAGGCGATCGTTTCTTGTGAATTTTTTATCACATTGTCAAAATATTGGAAATTCAACTGAAGTTTTTTGACTGTAGTTTCAATATTAATTTATATTGCATATGTACATTTATTCAACTGGTATAGGGAAATTCCTGGCTATATGTTTTACCCTATGTCATGCTCAGAATACTAACAAGCCTAATACAGCATCATTTCCCTCAAGGCACTTAGAGTTTTATCTCAGTAGCTTAAAATAATCAACTTTACGAACTCCCTTATTGTTTATAGGACAGCTGGATACAAAAGCATATGGTAGGTGCAATGTTCATAGATACAGACTGTTTTATAATAAGTTGTCATGTAGCTCAAGAGGGGACTTAGCTGGTATTTGGGATAAATCTGATGACAAGGAATAATTTCATAGAATAAAGAAAGGGGAAATATATTGCAGACAGAGAACAGCAGCTGCAAAAGCAGAAAGTGTAGGATGTGAAAAAGGATCCAATAATTCAACTGTTACTGGAATATATCTGGGGGAACAAGCGATGATGGTGTTAGGTGGAGATGGACCTGGAAAGCAGGAAAGCAGGTGGGGCCCAATCACGGAGGCCTACGGAGTCTCCTGTGAGACAAAGATGAGCTGACACTGAAGAGCAGAGAAACTAGAGAGCAGGGAAATAGCGAGAAGGATGGAGGCGGGGAGAGGAAATGAGTTCAAGTAATAGATAATTAGGGCCTGTTCTAAAAGACAAAGAAATGAAGCAGAAGGTCTCTAATTAAATATTATTTGAAGCAAAACTTTTGTTATACATGTGTCACAGAGGCAAACACAATCAAGGGTAGTTTGAAGATTTGTAATGTAAAGTATAGTACTGGAAGTACTATACTTCCAGTATAGTAAATACAAACAAAAGTCATCATAAGGTGTGAACTGAAATATATCTGCTGAATTTGGCAATTATGAGTTTACAAGAGATATTAGGGTTAACAATATCGTTTGAGTAGCCTGGACAAAATTCAGACTATAATGACTGAAGAATAAATGTACATGTCCATTCATTGACAAATGAATGTACTGAAGGCACAACACCTGTTTCCTCATCTTATTGGAATCAACTATTAAATGGGAAACAGGTTGAGTTGAAGACCAGAGGAAGTGGTTGGAATTTTAGAACATTTGTAAAGAAAATTTACTTCAAACATAAGGATATCTTTTATGCTGAATCTGAAGGAAATGAGTTATTAATGATTGAGTAGAGAATATGCCTAAATTCACAGATATGTCTGGTTGATAATTGCAGAGAAATTTTGCCACATGACTTCAATATTTTTTTTCTAATAATCTGGCTTCACTCCTCTAGCAAGCATTAATGTGCTCTCCATATTGCTCAAATACTGTTCCAAATTTTTGTGTGTTTATACCTGCTCTTTACTGGATCTTCAAGTAAGCTTTTCAAGATGCCTAAAAATTTTCTTTTCACTAATCTCCCATTGGTTCCCTTCCTCTTGTTATTATACCTTATTGTGTTATTAGATATTTGCTGAACTGTCTGATCATGTTTTTTGTAAATCCCTGGACTCTTTTTAAGAGCTAATTATACTACACACACACATACAAACACACATTTACAAAGAAACACACAAAAATGGGTACATTCTCTAAAAGAGGGTCAAAACAGTTTCTCTTGATTCAACCCTTGCTCATCATCCCACCATAAAGTTTCTAGCCCTTAAACAGAATGTTCTCCAGAACTCCTAAAAAAAATGTTCATATAGATGAAAGACCTAGAAGTAACTTTTAAATTTAAAATATAGCTAATGGAGAGTTATTCTTATGTGTTCTTTTAAGTTATAATGATTCATTATATTTTGAATCTTTTGTAAATTTGTGAAGGATGATCCATTAATCAATTGCCTGTTCAAACTTGGGATATGGGGGGCAGGAATAATTAAGAGCAAATGAAAAACACCGCATAGTAAAATTTTAGAGTAATTGTGTGTTTTTTAGTCTTCCTTCTTCCTTTGAATATTAAAATCAACAGTAAATGACAATGGTCAGAGATATCTGTGCAAATAGGTATCTGAATGTATTGTTCACTTTGTTACTGCAGTGACCTTCAGGCGGTGTTTTTGTATTCCTAACTATTTCTCACCATCTCTTCAGGTTTTTTTTTTAATTAAAAAAAGTGAAGTCAGAATTTGTCTCTATAAATTTTATACAATGTTATATGATATAAAGCATATATAAACATATAAAAGACAGTGAAGTAGCCTCTTATATATAAAAGGTATAGTTGAATCAATCATTCAGAGATTTTAAGTCAGTTTAATAATGGCAAATCATGAGGGAATTTGTAATTTTTAACAAGATTCAATGTATAATTCACTGAAGTATCAATAAGTAAGCATTTGTCAAAACCAGAAATTTTCTAATTTTACTAAATATATTCTCCCTAATGACCCCTTAAAATTCAAAGACTAGCAGTCTAAGAATACAAGGGAGAAAAAATAACATTTTTTCTCAACTCTTATCCAGCCATTATTTTAAAAATTTCCATAATATTGAAAATTCAATAGATAGATAGATAGATAAAGAAATGATAGATAATAGATAGATTACCTACAAATATCTAGGCAAACCTTTTTGCCTTCTTCCTCAACATAAATAATGGGTATAGTTAATATACTTTTTAGGTATACCTTTTTATAGTAGGTAATATAGTTATTACCTTTTCTTCAATCTGTGTTTCTTTTTTGCTCAGAATTGCTAAGTACACTTAAAGTGGCCTGTTTGTCTTGCCACTGCGTTCAACCCTGGCAAGATCACTATGGATTCAGTGAGACCAAGGAATGACAATGGAACATTCTTGGAGTAAAAAGGTTTATTACCCTAGCTTTGTTCGCCCAGCAATAGGTCAGGCACTAGAATTCCATCTGTATCCAGCAGTCTGCAGGTCTGTAATCCTCCTTGTCTCTGCCTCCACCCAGAGCACTGGGCAGAGCCCTTTATATAGTGACTCAGTCAATAATAGCTCATTGCCTACGGGTGTGGAAGCAGTAGCCTAGCAGGCCAGTTACATCATCAAGTAGTTTAGGTTCAGTGAGGATCCTGGCCATAAGAACCCCAACTTCCCTACACTCCAGCCCTCCAAGATTCTCGCCTCACAGTCTTCATACTTTCTATCTTCTCCAATGGTTCCTGTGATAAAAAGCTGGAGTATTGTAACCAGATTCCAAGCAGCAACAGAGGATAACAACAACATAGAGATAATAACAAAAATTAGGATAGGACAAAATTTTGATACAGGTAACAAAAATTACAATAATCTTTAAACTTGAGGAGGTTATTCTGGCTATATTCAAGACCAGTTCTACTCAGATGAGTTCATGACTTGCGCTTAGTAGTGGCACTGATCAGGAGCTCCAAGCACCACAGCAGTAGCAGTTTTTTGCTAGGGTGTGTTCCCAATCCTCAAAGACCTTAGGGGCAATAAGACACATGTTTTCATGACACCAACATAAGCAAATCTTGTCCATCAGGTAGGATGCATGCAAGAGAGTGGTCCTGTGATAGGACTGTAGCAGGCATGGGGGTCCCTTCCAGGTATAGTATACCATACTTTTACTCCTTTCCTCATGGGAGTTACTGAAGGGTCTATATTTAGTGCTACTGGAGGTGCATGCACTGTCCTTAATAATAAAACACAACTTCCCAGTAAGATGCTCCTACCTTATGGCCATTTAGGATATATTACTGTGATCTTTGGGAACCACTCTGCTGTTACTCCAGGAATGCTCAGAAGACCAGCTTCCAGGTCTTTTCCCCAAGGTGCCAGGAGAGCCAGCCATCATTGGTCCATGTGTCAAAATGTCCAAGGCCACGTCCACTCAGTGGAGTCTCCAGGGTTTAGTGCAGTTGGTGCTGGGAAGAAGATATTATTCTGGTGGCCAAACCTCAGCTTCAATGATTCCTCCTTAATTTCTGGAGCCAACACTGCTACATCCTTCACCTAACCCATGGCACTTTGCAGCCCACACTGTCGTGCTGCCTATTCTCAGGCAGCTCCTTCTCGGGCTACCATTACATCCTTTCCCATTTCCACAGCACCTCGTAATGATGCATTTCAGTCATCAACAAATTTTTTCTCTCCTCTACAGCACCTCCCAGCAAAATCGTATCATTTTTTAACAAATGTTTTACTTCCTCCACATCACCTCACAGCTGTTGTTCTTGTGTTGCCTCCTCTTGTATCAATGCCATTTCATTCGTCAATGAATCCACAGCAGTTTGCAGCTCACATTATCAAGCTGCCATTTTTGTATCTCAGGAACATGTTCTTTTCATCTGTAGACTTTTTTTTAATACTGTGAGCAACAGCCAACCCAACATCCCCACTGCCTCACGGGCACTCTGTTTCTCAAAGGAACTCCTTATTATACCAAGGGCCACCTCTACTGCCTCAGGTGTCACCTCCACCTGCCTCCAGTCCTGGGGTGGGGCTCAGCCCTCTAAGAGGCAAGCCACTTCAGATCACATGCCCATTGCAGGACACTCGACTGTCTCCCCATTCAGGGAGGCATCCTGCTGAAGCACCCCTCCCATAGGGCAGCCTATTCTGTTCTTTGGTCAACAGTGAATCCTGCCTATGTCACCAGTTGTCTTTCCAATGGGTTTCAGTCCTGGGCAAGTTCACTATGGATTCAGTGAGACCGAGGTATGACTGGAATGTTTTTGGGGTAAAAGGATTTATTACCTGGCTTTGTTCTCCTGGTGATTGGTCAAGTACTAGAAGTACATCTGCATCCAACAGTCTGCAGATGTGTAACCCTCCTTCATCTCTGCCTCCACCCACAGCTCTGGGCAGAGGCCTTTATATAGAGTCAATAACAGTGTATTGCCCACACGTATGTAGTGAGCAAGTTATTGTTTGAATCAGATCCCTGCTCTGAACTCACCTATCTCCTGTGTGGCAGTCTCCTGCTACATTGATGTAGGGATTGATCTTTATGTTTTTTCTCTAACATTTGGTTGATTAAGTACAGAAGTGAATCCTATCGTTTGTGAAAACAATAAACATTGTAACAATAAAAACTTAAAGAAATATGTAGGGGACCACAAGATACTGCAATAATGCAAATTTTTTACATTTCATAGGTTCAATCAGTAAAGTAAAATGCCATTAAGGAACTACCTGACATTAAGGAGATCAATAAGTTTAAGAACAATTAATATCTAAATCACTTTGAACAATTAATGTCTAAATCATTTGTAAGTTCTGTTCTTAAAATGTGCTGCACTACAGGATAGCTTAGGAAGCAATGTCAGTATTTTATTCACACCACAAGCTACTTATGACCAGTATTTCTTGTCTTCACTTTTTTTATTTTTTTGACATCATATCCTATGGCTTTTAATTAAAGTGTAGGTAACCAGACCATGCATATTTTTAATAGTGAAAATAGTTAAAAAGCAGAGAGAATTCAACTTAAGTCAGGTACTATGAAAAAATGGAAGTTCCTATGGCCAGGATCCTCACCTGACCCTAAACTACTTGATGATGTAACTGGCCTACTGCTGGGCTAAGACTTCCACACCCATAGGCAATAGCTATTATTGACTGAATCACTGTATGAAAAACTCTGCCCATTGGAGGGCAGAGCTGGGTGAGGCAGAAATGGAGGTGGATTACAGACCTGCAGACGGGTGGATGCGGACATGATCCTAGTGCTCAACCTACCACCATTGAGAATAAAGCCATGTATGAATCCTTTTACACCAAGAATGTTCTTTTTTCACTTCTCAGTCTCACTGAATCCATAGGCAGAAACCCTCAGGCAAGACAGGTACAAATTAAATACACCCAGCTTTACAAACTAGTAAACCTAGTTCCTCTACTCTATTTTGAAATATAGTATGTTTTTTTTCTTTCATGGAAGAACACTTAATTTTACTAGGATGAATGAGTATATAATAACCATCTAAAACATGGTTCACTGTTCACTGTTTTTCAACAGACCAATATCTGTTTGTTCTGTAAGACTTAAATTTTTCTTTATCTGCCTTACATATGATTTCCTCTCCTTGAGGTCTCAAGATATTGGTATAAAGATCTGCTATAGGTTCATCTCTATAACATTTTCCCAAGTTCAGGTATTTGAAAGAACTCACCAGATTCCACATATTATACTCATGTAAGGGCTTACAGGAAGAAGAAAATACAGAAAGCATCAGGCAGGCCTTCAAGAGACAATCCCATGTGACAGATCTTCAAGGATAGTATTTGCACACTTGAGCTACCAAGATCTGAGTGAGAGTTCTCAAAGAAGCACTCAGTGAGATCCCTGAAGTAATTAAGGCAGGTGTCACAAATTGGTTAGTCCAGGTGCAAACTCTCAGTGCAGAAAATGTTTTGGAGATTGCTAGGGAAATCACTGGTCCATCAAAAACTTCAAAGCCTTTTTTCTTTATCAAAAGTCAAACAACAGATATCCAAGTATTCCCTGAAATGTTTCACAGCTTTTCCTGCTGAGCTATAAATGAACTGCATCTCTGCAGTCCATCTGTGGACCTTCTATACCAATTAGAAATTATCCATTTATGTATGACATTATCTCACAGACTAGATCATTTCTGCTTCTAGAACAAAGGTAATATTTATAGCATGAAGGAATATCTAGAGACTTGGATGTAGAAAGCACTCAACAACTTTTGGAATACTTTATTCAGTTCTTACCTTTTACAGAAGTGTCGTCTTTAACTTTTCTCAGAAATGTAATGAAGAGTTTTGTTTAGAGCCCTAACAAATCTTTTGTCAGATTTGTCACTAAATATTTTATATGCTTTGGTGCTACTGTAAACCACACTATTAATTTTCATTTCTAACTTTTGTGCCTATATATGCATACATATTTGTTTATATACACAAATTTTGTACACTTTTGTTGTATTCTAAAATATTATTAAATTCACTTATATTGTTAGGTTCCATAAGATGCCCTTTATAGATAATCATGTCATCTGTGAATAGACAGTTTTACTTCTTTCTTTCTGATCTAGATGTCTTTTCCCTCCCTTCCCTTATTGTACTGCTAGAACCTCCAGTACAATGTTGATTTTGTGTAGGTTTCAGCCTATTGATAGTGTTGCTATGGGCTAGGAATACCTAAGGTGCTCTCACAGCCCCTATTACTTGGAGCCAGGCCCCCACAATATTTCTCCCACTGGGTCAGTGTTGTGGCTGGACCAGATGTTGTTTTTTCACTCATAAGAGTTTGAGAGATCCTTATTTAAAAGCGCACTTTTGCCTTCCGAACAGCCTCTTTAGTGATGTTTCTGTTCCAAATCATTTACATATTTTCTTATTGTTGAATTTAGACTGTCTTTATATATTTTAGATACAATTCCTTGTTCACATATGGGATCTGCAGTTGTTTTTTCCACATTCTGTGGCCTTTTTATTCTCTTAATGTAATTCAGAAAGCAAAGAATTTAACTCTGATTTTTAAGGTGTCCAAGTATTCTTTCATTCTTTTATGTCATTGCTAAGACACAAAGAGTTTTCTCTCAAATTTTCTTCTAAAAGTTTTATACTTTTATGTTTTAAATTTAGATCTTTGATCCATTTTTTTTATGAGAAGTGAGTTCCGTCTTCAGGTTCATGTATTTGCATATGTATATTCAATAGCGTAAAAACCATTGTTATAAGACTGTCCTTTCTTCAGTGGATTGCCTTTGCACATTGTAAAATAAATTTAAAAACTGGTTGTATTACAGGAATTATTTCTTGACTCTTTTTTGTGTTCCACTGATCTGTATGTCTATCCTTGCATCATTATCACACTGCCCTAGTTACTGTAGCTTACACATACTTTAAAATTAAGTAGTATGATTTCTACAACAATTCTTTTACAAAAACATTTTGGAAATTCTAGTTTCTTTACCTTCTACTTAAACTTTAGAATTAATCTGTCTACTAAATAATATACTGCTGCAATTTTAATTACAATTATATAGAGCAATTTTGGAAAATTTGACACCTTCTTTCTATGTTGAGTCCGTAAGTTTATGATATGAACAGGGCATATCTCTCCACTTACCAAGGTATTTTTTTCACTAACTTAATCAACTTTTTGTAGTGTTCAGCACTCATGTGCCATACATGAGTTTTGTTTGATTAACACCTAAGTATTGTATTTTTAAGGCTTCTGTCCATGTTTTATTTTTTTTAATTTACTTTAAATTGTTCATTCCAAGTCTGTATATAAAACTTGATTATTTTTGTGTGTTTTTTGTATCCTATGCCTGTATTGTATGCATTTATTAGTTCTAGCAGTATTTTTGTAGATTCTTGGATCGTCAGTGAAGACAACAATGCATCTGATAATTGAAACAAAGTTATTTCTTCTTTTCCAGTTGTCTGCTTTTTATTCTTATTTCTTGCTTAGTGCATTGGCCTTCTAGCATGTTAAATAAGGGTGTTAAGTGAGGACTTCTTTACTTATTCCCAATCTTAGAAATAAAGTATTCATTCTCTGAACATTTCATGTTATCTGGAAGTTGTAAAATGTCTTTTATTAGGATAAGGAGATCTCCTTACATTCATAATTTTATGAGTGCTTTGATGTTGAATGCATGTTGACTTTTGTTAAATGCTATTGTTGCACCCATTGATTTTACTGAATGATTTTTCTTAAGCTGTTAATAGTTGATCATACTAATTGATTTTTCAAGATTGTGCTAGCTTTCCATTCACAGGATAAAACTCACTTGATTGTGGTGTACTTTTTATATGTACATGTATTGCTAGGTTTTATTTTCTAAAATTTCATTGAATGCTTTTGTATTTATTTAAATAAGGAATATTAGTTTGCAGTTTTCTTTTACTGTACTTTCATTGACTTGGTTAAATTATAACTCTGGCCTCATAAAATGACTCAAGAAATAGTACTTCATCTTATTTTTTAAAAGGAGGTTGTGTAGTTATGGAATTATTTATTTAAATTTTTGGTAAAGTTTACCAGATATAGGATCTAGGTCTAGAAATTTCCTTTTAACCACATTTTATATTTCTTTGATAGTTACAGGACTATTTTAATTACCTTTTTCATCTTGAGTGAGTTTCAGTGATTTGTGTTTTTTTAAGGAACTGGTCCATTTTTTTAACATTGTTGAATATGTTTGCATAGACTTGCCTCTATTATTTATTCCTTAAAATCCTTTTCCTGTACATGGAATCTGTAGTGAAATCACTTTTTTGACTCCTGATATTGGCAATCTGTGTCATCTCTCTTTTTTTCGTGGTGAGTCTTGCTAGAAATTTGTCATTTGACCTTTCAAACTATCTTCTGTTGAGATCATTATATTCTCTATTTTTTTCTGTTTTTTATTTCATTGGTATATGTTGTTCTTTGTATTATATTTTCCTTCTGCTGGATATTGGTGTATTTTGCCTTTCTTTTTCTAGATTCGTAGCTTTGAAGTCACAAAGAATAATTATGAATAGGTCTAGTTGTCCTCTGTGTCATTTTATGCTTTGTATATTTTGAAAGTTTTTTGTGACATGAATTCATATGTATGATTATATCTTTATCATGAGTTGACTTTTTCATCATTATATAATGTCCCCCTTTATGCCATGTAACTTTTTTGCTCTGTTACCTACTTTGTTTGATATTAGCATAGCCCCTCCAGCTTTCTTTTGATTAGTGTTGAATGGTATATAAATTTCCTTTTTTTCTTTTACTTTTAGCCCACATATATTATTACGCTGCAAGTGGTTTTCTTATAGACAACATATAGTTGACTTACTTACTTTTATCTCTTCTGACAGTGTATATGTTTTTCTTCATGAGATTAAACCATTTATACATAATTTAGATCTGCAATTTTTGTCTTGATTTCTTTTCAGTTTGTTCTCTGTTTTCCATTGTTATATTTTCCCTCCCTGCCCTCTGGATTATGTTAATATTATTTAGTATTCTATTTTATTTTGCCTATTATGTTTCTGGCTGTACCTGTTTTTATTTTCTTGATTACAATATACTTCTTTAACTTAAAACCAGTATTTTTACCATTTGAATTGGAATGTCGAAACTGTAGCATCGTACAGATTCATTATTAC
The DNA here is from genome assembly GCF_040802235.1 of Manis javanica. Lineage (NCBI taxonomy): Eukaryota > Metazoa > Chordata > Mammalia > Pholidota > Manidae > Manis > Manis javanica. Next base: position 104,755,251 of record NC_133158.1, read on the forward strand.
CCTGTCTTGTCTTAGTTTATTCTGTGTTGTATCTGCATTCATTGAAAACCCCAAAGACAATGTTAAGCCTTTTCATTTCAGTCATTAAGCATGTTTTAAAGAACTTAAGAGGAGAATACTATATTATATTTACCTAAGTATTTATTATTTCTCTTGTTCTTTCATCACCCCTGAAGTTTCCTCTGATAGAAATTTTTTTGTCTGAATTTCTCTATTATCTTAAGAAATTCCTTTACCAATTCTCTTAGATCAGGTCTCCTGGCAGAAATTGTGTTAGTTGCTCTTCATCTGAAAATCATGTCTTTATTTTACTTCATTTCTAAAGGTACTTTTGTTGAACATGGAACTTTATTTTGACACTTTGAAAATATTCTTTCATCTCCCTTTTTCCTCCATGGTTTCTGATAAGAAATGTATAGTATAGGAATTATTGTTCTACAAGTAATGAATTTTTTTGTGTGTGTTTGTATATCTTTGGTTTTTAGCAATGTGTAATGTTCCTGGACATGAACTTCTTTGGGTTTATTCTGTTTGGCATTCAAGACCACAGCTGGTTTTGAATCTGTAGTTTGATGTCTTTTGTAAATTTGGTGAGTTTTCAGATGCTGACTTTATAGATACAAATACCTATGCATTTATAGATACAAACACAAATACATATATTTGTATATACATTTTTATATTTTATATTTTATAGTGTTTTTCTCCATTTCTTCTTAGACTTGATGACATTTTGGTATGTCTCACAGCTCCCTGAAGTGTTGTTCTTTTCTTTATCTTTAATCATTTTTCTTTCTGTTTTGAAGACTGCATAATTTCTGTTGTACATTTTTCAAGTTTAGAAAGTCTTTTCTCCATCATACCCATTCAGCATATCCAGGGCTGTTCTGGTTATTAAAATTTAGCTCTAATATTAAATTATTTATTAAAAAATTTCCTGCATGTCTTTGCAGAGACTTTCCATTTCCATTTATTTCAAGATGGTTATCCCTTCCTCTTGGAAAATGTTTAAAAGACTTGCTATAGTTTTTAGATAATCCAAAATGAGTCAAAATGCCTTTGGCAGTTCTCAAACATAAGGCAGAAAACATTTAGATTCTATCCTAGATTTTGAAATTTATCTTTATGAGACTTTGGGTTTTATTTCAGCACTGTGGAGGATGTTGATATTTTTTATTTTCACAATTGGTTTGCTTAAATTCAGGCCACATATTGTGATGAGCCTTTGTGGAGTGTGGATTCAAAACCACTTTCATTTTCAAAACCTTTGTAGTATTTTTTAGGTTCATCTTGTATGTGTACTAACAGTCATTCCAGGACCTCAGTTCAATTCCAAAATCTTGATATTGTTTAAGATTAGATCCACATATGCACAGCTCAGGGCTGAACTCAGGATTCATAAACAACTTGTGGTTGTTTCCCTAACCTCTTCCTACTCTCTCTTTCCCATACTTTCCTATTCCTTTGAGTCTCCAATTTTCAGTCCTATGGCCAGAAAACTGGGATCTTATTTACCCCCTCATTACTACAAATGAGTCCTTAGTAAGGACCAACTGATTGGAAGAAAGACAGGAGAAAGCAAAGAGAGGTTGCCTTTCCCTTTTTGGACCACAACTCTTCTGATTGATTCCCTCTCTTAAACTCTCTCTTAAGGACTTAGACACTTGCAGGCTCTCCACTGCTTCCATGTTACTGCCAGGAGATCTCTTTTCTGACCCCTGCACCTGAACTAGAAGCCTTCTCTGGACCTCTCTAAAGTCACGTTGATTCCCATCTTGGGATTTGAGCTCTCTTCAATTCAGGCCAAGGGGTTCTGATGAAAATAATGTATTCTCTCACAGATTGTCTTATAGTATTTCTAATTCTGATATTTTTCTAGTAGCAATATGCCTGCTACTATTTACATTTCAGAGACCTCAAACAAATCATCCATGCATTCTGTCCAAGTGTTATAGGCAAATTAAGTCACAGAGACAGGTTGCAGTAGGGTTGCTCCAATTTACTCAGAAGCAGAACTCTGTGTATTATTTTTAAACTTGTTGACATGTTTTGACCAAATTTTGTTTTCTTTTTTTAACTGGAGGGAATTAATGAATATATTAACTGAAATGATTTATAGCACCTCACTTTTGATTGATACTTGATTTATCAAACTAGTGTGACTCTGAACATTTAGCTCACACTTTAGAATAAGGTCAGGTTACTTATTGACTTTTAACAGTAGTGTACTTAAAACCATGCATATCTAAGTTATGTAAATGGGGCAAAATTATAGGGGAAAAAGATGCTGCAACTCCTCTTTCTTTCCAGCATCTATCACAAACCAGTATCATGTTGGTCTTAAATTTTTATTTTAAAAAACATGGTTAACAGCTTCCCTGAATTATGAACTATATGATCATTTTGTGATGTTTTTATATCTATTCAGATACTATAGTAAACCGACCAGTTTTTAATACTAAGATGACTCTTTCTCAACAACACTTCCATCATCATCCATTCACTCCTGTTATATGAGTGCATAGAAGAGGGCTTTTATCTGCCAGTCCTTAGGTTTCCCTCTTTACAGCAGGCTGGGACCATTAACTCAAAACCTCAGTGGCAGCAAATGCAAAATTTACACATCCAGTCGTTTTAAATACAACCCAAATATGCATATTTTTAAACATTTAGAATCAGTCAGCTTTCCACCCTGAGCAAAATACTTCTGTTAGCTGTGGATAAAACAGACTCTGGACCTGTACAAGGCTCCAAGCTGCTGATCGCTCAGCATCCCCCTGCTGTGCTGCTACGTGATATTATAAGCCTCCCTCTCAAATTCTCCTCTCCCTGCAGTTAGTTGCCTCCTCCCCTTCAGGGTGGGCTGCAGCTGCTCTCCAACACAGACACAGTTGCTCTGGATCATCTCCAGATGGTGTGAAAACTTGCCTTCTTAGGCAACCTTTTCAAGCACCTATGTGTTCTGCTGCCATCTTATCATTTTTCCCTTGATTTGTCCTGAAATCTTTCAACTCACCACACTCCTCAACAGATTCATTTCTCCAAAATTTCTCAAAAGTGCTAACTCTCTAGGAATATGTTCCTAAACCTTATACATTTAGACTAATTTTAAACACTATGGCTTTTATTTTGAATTATTTTTTGGCCATTTTATAAGACTTCTCTTTAAATGCTAATTTGAATCACCAAATTGTGTTCTACCTCATTTTGTGTCCCAGGTAATCCTACAACTTTTTTTCCTTAGAAACCCTTTATTTGTAAAATTATTGAAGATCCCCCAAAGATTTGTATATGTAAGTCATATCTATTCACATATATGTATAATTTATATATAATCTGCTGATCATATGGTTCATAATTTTGGAACCTATTATTACATGCTTTTTAACATAAAAAATTTTAAAGACTAACATGATTCTCATCTGTGATAAATAGTTGGAAAGAAAGAGGTGTTGCTGCCTCTTTCCTTTTTCCCTTATAATTTTGACCCATTATTTAACTTAGATATGTATGATTTTAAATACACTACTCTTAAAAGTCAATGTCACATTAGATATTGAAAATGAGTTTTTAAAGTATTTTATTAATTCATTTAGATTTAAAGGTGTTTATTAATATGTTGGAAATAATAAGCATATTAATCTAAATAAAATATTTATGAAAAATAATTGCATTTCGGAAAAATGTAAAAGAGTGGCTTCTTCCTTTTTAAATTTTTGGAAGTTTCTCTAATCTATGCCTTAACAAAAGATAGGCAGATTTTCCATTTCTGTTGCCACATTCAATCTTCTATGAAATATTTTGAACCTGAGAAAATAACTCTCTTAGATAAGGAGATTGTTGAACTTTTCCTCCATTATCACACTGTATGTAGTATGTTACTTTTGCAGGAGTAATCCATCCTCACACAGATATGTGGCTGGAAAAGGGAGGGCTTCATAGACCTTTTGAATGGATTGTGGGACCTCTGGCTTCCTTGAAACATACTTTGAGGACCTCTGCTATAAAATATCATTAATTCATAAAATGTACTCTGAAAAATCATAAAATGGCCATGCTTAATGGTAAAAAGGACTCCTCAAGATGTTTAAAACTTTCAGATTTTTTTAAAACTGAGTATCTTTAATAATAACTTTGGCATATCAATTTTACTTCCAAATAATTAACTGTAGTATTGATTAGAGCAGTTAAAGTTGACAATAGATAAATATTTGGACATTCACAAGTGACTTAATATATGCCAAGTTTATCCACAGGGTAGAAGACTGTACAGTTTGAGTGAGAATGAGTAAGTTATTTACATAGTAACATGAATATATCCCTTACATGTATTATAAATTTGAGAAAAAAAAACATGTCACAGAAAAGCATCTATTATATGAAAGGAGAAGAAAACATGAAAATTTGTTAATATTGCATAAAAAATACAAATAATGAATACAGTAGTTAAGAGGGAAAGGAGTAAGGTCAAGAATTCTGTGTCTATATTTCTTTCTCTTTGTGAACCTGTGAATAATGTTCTGTTTTAAAAGTCAGATTCAAAGAACATAAAAAGCAGATTTTTTGGCAAAAACGTGGAAAATACAGAAAAATTTAATGATGTTAATATGACAAAGCTTCAGTTAACATTTTCTCATTGTTTTTATATTTGTCCACTAAAGACAATATTTATTTGCCTAAATTTCTAAATTGCTTTGGGTATTAATTGTAGTTCACTAAGAATGGAATTTGAGATGCCAATGGAAACTTTTCCCTTGAATTTTTTTTTAAACACTGTAATGAGCCAATTGATCCTCACTGTCTTGTAATCTGATGCTATCAAGGTAAATGCAATGGAAAGGACCATGTGTTAGTGAGGTCACTGAAAGAACTGAGCAAAGAAACTAAACTACTTTCCAGACACACTGAGAATAACAACCTAGAGTGTTAGATCTACAACGTATTAATGTTAGTCTGGTCCATCTATTATCTTGCCCAGGGACTAGGACAGTTCATATGACTTTTCTTTGTTTTTTTGATTGAAGTAAAATACACATAATATAAATTTTACCATCTTAACCATTTTTAAGCATACAGTTAGGTGTTACTAAATGCATTCATAATGTTGTACAATATTTATCACCATTCATCTCCATAACGCTTTGCATCTTACAAAACCAAGGCTCTATGCCCATTTAACAATAACTCCCTATTCTCTCCCACTAGCTGCTAGCAACCACCATTCTACTTTGTTTCTAATTTTGACTACTCTTAAGTACATAATATGGAAATCATAGAGTATTTGTCTTTCTGTGATTATTTCATTTCATCATCCTAATGTCCTCAAGGTTCATTGATTTTGTAATATATGTTAGAATTTCCTTTCATCTTATATCTGAATAATATTCCATTGTATCCATATTTTGCTTATTCATTCCTTCTTCAGTGGATATTTGGGTTGCTTTTACCTTTTAAATATTGTGAATGATGCTGCTATGAACATGATTCTATAAATATCGTTTTGAGGCCTTGCTTGCAGTTTACCTTCCATACCTTCCCCTGGAAGCTACAAGTTTTCAGTGGAGAGTTCCAAGACAGTTACATGATGCCTGGTACATTCCACCGTGCCTTCTTCCCCAAATCCTCCCAGAGGTTAATTTCTAAGGTCACAAAGCCTTTGAAGTGAAAACAAAGGTAAACAAGGCAGGACTGAGTATTAAATTTAGCAACCCTCTACTAGATAGAGATTTACCTGTGAATTTGGTTGATAATATATATTTAGGCCATATCTGAATAATCAATGAGTTACAAAGTGTAGCTTTCTTCACAATGGTAAAAGAAGATTTATTATTCTTATCATGAATGAATTTAGAGAGATTATTGGTGTGTGCTAATCTGAACCACACTAGTACTCCATCATTAGTACCATGTTCTTTATCTGAGAAATATTTTGAGGGGAAAAGGGTGGAAGAAGATCATAAGACACAGAGACATGTGGAATTGCTTGATGCCCTTGTTGATGTAAGGGCATTAAGCTGTCAAATTAGTGTATCTTTGGTTTCTCAACAGCCAATGATGGGAATTATAGCATGAAGGTGGACCAAAGCCTCCATATAGGTGAAAATTATGGAGCAACTTTCCTACACATCCTCATGTTTCTTCAAGATAAAAAAATGAAAACAAACAATGAAAAAGCATTGGTTGCTTAACACATACAAATATAAATCTTTGTAAAGTTATTAAAAGTTGATGTTTCAAATATAATCAAATGTAAAAAATATATTTTTGAGAAGTTAAAATAAAGTAGGTGTGGGTCTTATGAGATAAATAAATCTGAATGAAATTTATTTGTAATCCCTTCCAAATTTTTAAATCCAATCTAATAGTGAATTCAGAAACAATGAGGTAATATATGTAAAAATGCTCTGTAGACTGTAACAGCAGCTAATGAACTCCCTGAATATGTTGGCATCTGAACTAGTGAACAACTCTGCAGATTTTGATGCTACTATTTTTCAGAATTCTTCTGAAATTGCTCTTCAAAATGCTAGGTATAAATACAATATCAATATTGTTTTGCTACTCAGTGCTGTAATTAACACATTTCATTAGCAGAGTCAGTGTATCAAAAATCATGAAGATTTGTCAGTTCTTAGAGATCATCCAGAATATGTTGTTTCCTTAAAAGAAAAATAATTATGATAAAGAAGAAATAACTTTTTTATGTTAATAATAGTAACAGGATAAGAACTGGAGCTTACGGTTTTCCATTTGAGAGTGCTTCTCTTTACACAGATATTTTATATAGAAAGAATTTCTATGAATGAATCCATTTTTATTATAATTTTCTAATTAATTATGATTCCTTATTGTTGTAATAAAAGAGCCATAGTGTTCTTGCAAATCCATTTAAAATAACTAAAGGAAAAGCAATGCATTTTGATTAAATGTTCTTTTCCATAATTACAAGAGAAGGAAAATGATACAGAAAGACAAATTTCTATGTACTTAAAATGCACAGTTAATATCTGAAAAAAAAGCCCATCCTGTTGTAATATTAGTAATAATTGTTATGTTAGAGAGAGCATGGCAGATAAGGCCCCTTATATCTTAATTAATAAAGTCAGAAACTTGATTTATTGTGCTTAATTGCTAAGATATGTATCAGTTACTATCCCCAACATCAATGGGAATAATGCAGCCTCAATACTGACCTTAATGTTACTATAGAGATATTAAATTATAATCACACTTCTAAATGCCTGTCTGGTCATGTTGTTTAGGATGTGAAAAATAAATCTATTAATATAATAAATGTTAAGAATGTCATTTTGTCATATTCAATTGCAAATCATAAAGGTGTGCATGAAATAAAAATCTGTGCTCTATTTGGAAATTTAGCGTCTGTTATGGATGATATTGATTTATTTATTGCAGACAGAGTATTTCAGTAACAATTTCAACATGTCCAAAATGTATAGGATATACAGTTGTTGCAATGTAATTAGTTAGAAATTGGATAATCTTAATTTTAAAATTGAATTGTTCATGAAAATCTATTTCATACTCTCCATGACATGAGCAGTTTCTCTTCATAAAATGTTCTATAGTTGTTTGAAGAAATTAAATGCAGTTAATCAGGAAGAACATTATGGTTTGACGCCTAATTTGAAAGTCCTGTCTTGAAACAGTGAATGATTACTTATAGAATTACATATACCAGTGAGAACCTAAATAGGAAATCAATTTATGCTCCAAGTAGATCTCAGTATCGATGTAAGTCTGGGTGGTATTGTCTGTCTTTAGAAATATTTTAGAAATATTTCATTAAAGTATATATATATATATGTGTGTGTGTGTGTGTCTTTGTGTGTATGTGTGTGTCTGTGTGTCTGTGTGTGTACTAAAATGTCTAGTTTATTGTTTAGTTTGGTTTAATAGAGTAAAAATATTAGAATAGGATTAGAGAAAATTATCTAATTATTGTCCATTAGACGGCAGATCAGTGAGCTGAAAGTCATTTTAATGTGCAGCCAAGTCAGTACTATTGATGTAACTATAGAATCAAACTACCAAGTTTTAAAGCTTAGCAGTGGTGAAAATGTCCTAGTGGTGTTAGTGCTATGTTTTTCATCTCTATTTAATCTATATTCATCTCTTTTTCAGTGCCGCCAGCAATTACAATGCCTCAGAAATCCTTTAACGCCACAGCAGAGAGAGGAGAAGAGATGACATTATCATGCAGGGCCTCAGGCTCTCCTGAGCCTACCATCTCCTGGTACAGGTAGGCTATCCATCCACGTCCCCTGCCTTGTGTCTATATCAAATTCAGGGAAAAGTATTTGCAATCTTACCACTTTGTCAAAAAGAAAAGCATTATTTTTGGATTTGATTCAAAAGTAATTATGCTTTTGTTTTCAGTTAAATTGATTACATTAAATTGTTAAAGAGATCAGAGTAATTTAACCCAAGTGAAGGCTGTGACCATATGCCTGGGCATTCTGTCTATAAGGCATGTTTCTGGCCAAAATGGGCCCAGGAGCCCTTTAACTGATGCAGCCATTTTATTGCTATTACTAGAGAGTATCTAGAAATAGAATTCCTAGTGTTAATGGCACCTCTGTTGTATGTGTACAGTACCATATTGCATTACAATGCAATTGTATGTTTTATTTGTGTACCATATTACTCGAGAAAAAGCTAATTTTTTAAAGTAAAATTTCCATCAATTTAATGTCATTCTTAAGAGTTTTCTTCATCAAATTAGTAAATACTCTTTTCTATCTCCATTCTTTGACAGTTCACTTTTATGTTATTTTAGAATTTATAAATGTTACTTCAAACTACTTTTTAAAATAGTTTTGTTACTCAAAACTATTTTTTTCACTACTTTCTGAGCATTTACTGATACTCTTCGAGTTCCAAACCATTTAATAAAGCAGGTAGCAATAAACAAGATATTTCTTTAAACAAGGTGTTTTTAGATGTTCCTTTAAAAATTAATTATTTTGTTATATACTTTTGGAATTTTTAAACGGATTACACATAAAGCATTAACCTGTTCATGATAAGATATCATGTGTCTTAGAGGCTTTTGGTTTCTGGTGTGTAACCTTAACAATCAATATTAGATCTAATTGCAGCATAGAAAAGCTCATGGATCATTCATTATAATGAGCAAATACTGTTTTAAGATCTGTTCTCATCATCTTATCTTTCCAGAGAGACTTCCTTCTGTTTAGATTTTTTTTATTAAACTTTAACATTTGTTCAAAATTCTTATACAAAAGTGGAATATAATTATCATACAGAGTAAAATAAATCAAATTCAGAGGCTAATATGATAATTAATTTGAATACATAATTATTTATCTCCATCTCTTCATATAGCATCGCTTGAATGGGATAAAATAATTGTTCTAGTCCCTGGATATTTAATATATTGTAGGAAAATGGGAGTATGTTGTAGTGACAATAATATTTAAATTTAGTAGTAGAGGGGCATTTTTATTGTGATGTATTTATGTGTAGATATAGACATGCTGTCTTCATGAAAAAAAATTCCTCTAATCATTACGGAATATATAGCAGGGGCCCAGAAAGAAAGATATAGACTACCTGTTGCATAGAGATAATATATTTAAGGGGTATTAGTGAAGCCACTAAAGATAATAGTTGAGGATCAAACATTGGGGGAAAACGAAATTTTCACAAAGAGAAGAAGCAGGAACACTTGGTGATACGGAAGCCAAAGTGGAGTAAAGGCAGCTAGTCTGAATGGCTCTTCCTTCATTTCCATTCAAATGCTGCTTCTACATCTGCTGTTAATACTTCCATTAAATTGGAGAATGCCATTGATTTTTCAAATTTTAAAACAACTTTTCATTCCTTGGATTAAACCCATTTGATTATGATATATTATCCTTTTCATGCACTGCTGGAATTTATGTGCCAATCATTTCTTAAAACTGTTGCACTAGTGATTATGAAAGATATTTTCCTGTTTGGTTTGTGTTCTTGTTCAAGATCAGAACAACACTGGCTTCGTAATACGAGTAGGGAAATGTTTCTTCCTATTACATTTTCTGACAAACTTTGTATAGAATATTATATCTTAAAGTTTTGAAAAATTTTCAGTGAAGCTATTTATGACAGGACTTTTCTTGGGTAAAAGTTTACTACAAATTCAATTTATTTCATAGATACACGTCTATTCAGACAATATCTTCTTCCTTAGTGATCTTTGTTGATTTATGTCATTCTAAGAATTTATCCATTTCATTTAAGTTGTACTTACTACCATAAAGTCATTTACAGTATTCTCTTATTATGTTTTTAATGTATATTACCTATACTGATTTTCCCTCTCTCATTCCTGTAATGGTTATTTGTTCTACTCTTTTGCATCCTGATCAGTCTAGATACAGGTTTATGAATATAATGATCTTTCCATTGATCAGCTTTTCTTTCTGGTTTTTCTGGTTTGTATTTCATTAACTTCTCATCTTAATTTTATTATTGTCTTTCTTCTGCTGACTTTTTCTTTCATTTTCTTTCCTTTTTTAGTTAGAGTAGATACTGATGTCACTGATTTTAATTTTTATACTGTTCAATTATAGCCATATATTTTTTTTCTGTAAACATAACTTTAACTGCACCATACTAATTTTAATATTTCATATTTTTATTTTTATTCATCACAAATATTTTTTAATGTTCTTGTAATGTTATTTTTGACATTAGTTATTTAGCATGTTGTAGCTTTGTTTCCAAATATTTGTATATATTTTATGTACATTTCTCCCAGAGGTTTCTTAGTTGTCAGGAAACATTTTTTCTATTATTTCAATTTATTTCAGTTTGAGTCTCATTTTGTGGTGTATTTTTTTTAATGTTCTCTGTGCACTTAAAAAGAATGTGTATTCCACTGTTGTTGTGTGGAGTATTAACTAAATATCAAATAAGTAAACTCTTGATAGGTTTTGTATCCTTACGGATTTTCTAATTATTGTCTATTTCAGTGCTCATTTCTGTTTGTCTCCTACGTTTTGAAGCTCTGTTGTGTGTTTAAACATTTATTAACATCATATTGGAACAGAATTATATAAAGACTTTGATTAGGAATAGGGAAAATGATACCAGATAGAACTTTCAATCCTTTTTGCTGTTTTCAATTTATATTCCCAAATTTAATAAATGATATTTTTATGCCTTCAAATTCACAGATTTCATCTTTTGTAATGTTTAATCTGCTCATAATCCCACAAGAGTATTTTAAAAGCATTGTATTTTTTAATCTCTACAAATTTTATGGAGGACTTTTTTTATATTGAGATAAAATTGGTATATAACATCATAATAAGTTCATGTGTACAAAGAATAATTCAATTTATGTGTACACTAAAAAGTGACTACCACAATAAGTCTAGATACTGTCCATCACCATACAATAGACTCCCTTCACCTATTTTTGCACACCCTCCCACTCTCTCTGCCTCTGGTAACCACCAACCTATTCTCTGTACATATGAATTTTATTTTTGTTTTGTTGTTTTATTTATTTTATTTTTAGACACTGCATATAAATGAAATCATAAGGTATTTTTCTATCTTTGTCTGACTTATTTCACTTAACATAATACCCTCAAAGTCCATCTATGTTAGCACAAATGACAAAATTTCTTTCTCTTTATAGCTGAGTAGTATTTCGTGTGTCTTTGTATAAATATACATGTATATATACACAGCAGATCTGCTTTATAGATTCATTCATCAGTGGACATTTAATTTGCTTCTGTATCTTGGGTATTGTAAATAATGCTGCAGTGAATATAGGTGTGCATATATCTTTCCAAATTAGTGTTTTCATTTTCTTTTGACAAATTCCTGTAAGTAGAATAGTTAGATTATATAATGATGTTCTATTTTTAGTTTTTTGAAGAAATGATGTACTGTTTTCCATAGTGACTAGACCAATTTACATTCCCAGAAAATGATACACAAGGACCGCCTTTTCTCCACACCCTCACCATCCTTGTCTTCTGATAATGGCCATTTAACAGGTGTAAGATTCTATCTCATTGTGGTTTTGATTTACATTTCCCAGAGAATTAGTATGTTGAACATATTCATGTACCTTTTGGAAATCTGTATGTCTTCTTTGTGAAAATGTCTGTGTCAATACTCTGTCCATTATTTGATCAGAATGTTTTTTGTTGTTGTTTGTTTTGTGTTATTTGCTTTTGTTGTTGAGTTGAATTCTTTATAAATTTTAGATATTAACCCTAATTGGATATGTGATTTGCAGATATATTTTGCCCATTTAGCAGAAATTTTTTGCCCTTTACATTTTTGTCATTAGTTTTTTGCCATGCAAAAGCTTTTTACTTTGATGTAATCCCATTTATTTTTGCTTATGTTACCTTTGCTTTTGGAGTCAGATTAAAAAATTCAACACCAAACCAATGTCAACTAGCTTACCACTTATTTTCTTCTAGGAGTTTCATGGTTTCATGTCTTTCCATTTATTTATGTAGACATTTTGAGATGGTTTTTGTGCATGGTATAAGATAATAGTCTAATTGCACTCATTTGCATGTAGATATATAGTTTTCTTAACACCATTTATTGAAGAGACTGCCCTTCCCCATTATATATTCTAGGTTCCTTTCTTGTATGTTGATCTTATATATGTGGGTTTATATCTGGTCTTTTTATTCTGTTCCATTGATCTCTCTGTTTTTGTGACAATACCATATGGTTTTGATTACTGAACCTTTCCACTACAGTTTGAAATCAGAGCTTATGATACATCCAACTCTGTTCTTCTTTCTCAAGATTGCTTTGGCTATTTGGAGTCTTTTGTGCTTCCACACAAATTTTAGAATTATTTGTTCTACCTAGTTCTGTGAAAAAATGACATTGGGATTTTGATAGGAATTGCACTGAATTGATTTGCAGTTGATAATATGGCCCCAAATTGATTGGCTTTGAGTTATATTTTCTTTGGGTAGATTTGATTTGGGCTGTTAATTGCTTTGGGAATTTTAACAATATTCTTCCAGTCAATGAGCATGGAATAGCTTCCATTTATTTATGTCTACTTCAATTTATTTCTTCAATGTCTTAGGGTTTTCAGTGTACAGGTCTTCCACCTCCTTGGTTAAATTTACCCTAGGTATGTTATTCTTTTTGATGCAATTGTAAATGTGATTGTTTTCTTAATTTTTCTTTCTATCAGTTCATTGTTAGTGCATGGAAATACATTTCTGTATATTGGTTTTGTATCTTGCAACTTTACTGAATGCATTTATTGGTTCTAACTGTCTTTGGTGGAGTCTTTAGGGCTTTCTGTATATAGAATCATGTCATCAGGAAATAATGACAGTTTTACTTTTTCTTACCAACGTATCTCTTATTTCTTTTTCTTGCTTAATTTCTGTGGCTAAGACTTCCAACACTCTGTTGAACAAAAATGGTAAGAATGGACATGCTTGTCTTGTTCCTGATGTCAGAGGAAAAGTTTTCAGCTTGTATGATGCTAGCTGTGGGGTTGTCACATAGGGCCTTAGTAATGCTGATGTACTTTCCCTCTATACCCACTTTGATGAGATTTTTAATCATGAAGGGATGTTGTTTTTTGTCAGATAATTTCTATTGAGTTCATATGATTTTTTTAACTTTTATTAGTATTAATGTGGTGCATCACATCGATTGATTTGTGCCAGTTGAACCTGTAAGATAAATTTTAGCCTAAATAAGCAGGCGAAGAGAGGCAACAAAGGGCCAGGTAGTTTATTTGAGTGCAACTCCCGGGTAATGTTCCGTCGTCTCGGTATTACAGGCCGGGGAAGTCACACCCGGTCAGGGAGGTGGGGGCTTATAAGGGATTAGAAGGGGGAGGAGTGGGCAAATTATCCTAAGGGGCATGGAGGAGTATGATTGGCTAAAGGTGACATAATAGACAACTAGAAACTTTTTTTCCATCCAAGAGGGAGGAGGCTGACATCCAGGTCTTAGTTGGCACATCAGAATTCAGGAAGAGCTGTCCCCTTTCCATATAAGGCACGGACCTTGGGGTCTGGTCTGTTCTCCCCCTATGGCATCTCTCTGTTCTGTTTGCATGTCCTTGTTTTTCCTTCCTCCAGCCTAACAGAACCCTCCTTGCATTCCTAGAATAAATCCCATTTGATCATAGTATATAATCCTTTTAATGTATTGTTGAACTTGGTTTGCTAATATTTTGTTGAGGGTTTTAACATTTATGTCCATCAAGGATAGTGGCCTATCATATTCTTTCTTCACCTTGTATGTGTCTGATTTTATCAGGTAATGTGAGCCTCATAAAATTAATTTGGGAGCATTCCATCCTCTTAAGTTTTTGGATGAGTTTGAGAGGGAAAGATATTAAATCTTCTTTGAATGTTCAGAATTCGAAGTAAAATTGACTTCACCAGTGAATTGTCCAGGATAGCCATCTGTTTCTGAACTTTAGATTTTGGGGATCTTTTTTATTACTAATTCAATCTCCTTACTAGTAATTAATTTTAATTTATTCACATTTTGTATTTCCTTTTGTTACAATCTTGTATGATTGTATGTTTCTAGGAATTTACCCATTCCTTCTGGGTTTTCCAATTTGTTGACATATAATTGTTCACAGTAGTCTTTCATAATCCTTTGTATTTCAGTGTCACCAGTTGTAACTTCTCTTTCAGTCTTAATTCTATTTATTTGAGTTCTCTGTCTTTTTTCTTTGCTGAAAGTTTGTCAATTTTGTTCATACTTTCAAAGAACCAGGCCTTAGTTTCATTAGTCTTTTCCATTTTTTTGTTGTTGTTTCTATTTCATTTATTTCTGCTTTGATCTTATTTTTTCTCTTCTGCTAATTTTGGGTTCATATTATCTTTTTCTAGTTCCTTCAGGTGTAAAGTTAGATTGTTTATTTGAAATTTTCCTTGTTTTTTGTAAATCTGTATTGCTCAAAACTTCCCTTGCTCAGAACTATTTTTGATGCATCCCCTAGATTTTGGAATACTGCATTTCCATTTTCATTTGTTTCAAGAAATTTTTTTCAATTTTCCATTTGAGTTCTTCATTGATCCATTAGCCGTTCAGTAGCATTTTGTTTAATCTCTACATATTTGTGAGTTTTTTGTTTCTTCCTGCTACTGATTTCTAGTTTCAGTACACTGTTGTCAGAAAAGATGATATGATTTGATTTCACACAGAAAGTATGATAAGATTTCAATGTTCTTAAATTTGTTGGGACCTGTTGTGACCCTATGTGACCTATTCTGGAGAATATTTGATGTGCACTTATGAAAAATGTGTATTCTGCTGCAATTGGATGGATTGCTCTGTATATATCTATATATGTCCATCTGGTATAATATGTTGTTTAAGGCTGATGTTTCTATATTGATTTTCTGCCTAAATGATCTATCCATTGGTGTAAGTAGGGTATTAAAGTCCCTTAATGTTATTGTATTGCTGTCAGTTTCTTCCTTTAGGTGTGTTAATATTTGCTTTATATATTTAGATTCTCCTATGTTGGTTACATAAATATTTACAAATATTATATCATCTTGTTGGAATGAACTTTTGCCATTATATAATGCATTCCTTTGACTTTTATTACAGTCTTTGTTTCAAAGTATGTTTTTTCTGATAAAAGTATAGCTACAAAAGCTTTCTTTTTGTTTTCATTTGCATGGAATAGCCTTTTCCATTCCTTTCAGTCTGTGTATATCCTTATATCTGACAAGATATAGATGGGTCTTGTTTTCTTATCCATTTAGCCACTTTATTATGTATTTTGATTAAATAATTTTGTCCCATTTACATTTAAGTTTTATTTACAGGTATGCACTTATTGCCATTCTGTTCATTGTTATTTGGGTGTTTTTGTAGTTCCTCTATTTTCCTGTCTTCTTCTCTTGTTCTCCTCCCTTGTAGTTTGATTACTCTTTTAGTGCTTTGTTTTGATTCATTTCTTATGATTTTTTGTTTGTGATTACAATGAGGTTCTTACAGGACAGCCTATATATATATATATATATATATATATATATATATATATATATATATATATATAGCAATACATTTTAAGTTGAAAACAACTTAAATTTGAATACATTCTGAATACTACATTTGTATGCCTCATTCATGTTTTATGTTTTTGATATCATATTTGATATATTTTTTCTTTTGTGTATACTCTATTATTATAGTTATAATTAATTTTACTCTTTTTGTCTTTTAACCTTCACACTAGCTTTAAGAAGTCCTGCTAAAACTTCTTGTAAGGCTAGTTTAGTGCTAATGAACTCCATTAGCTTTTGCTTGCTGGAAAACTATCTGTCCTTCAATTCTGAGTGATAGTTTTGCTGGGTAGAGTATTCTTGATTAGAAGTTATTTGCATTCAGCACTTTGAATATGTCATGTCACTACCTAGTGTCCTGCGGAATTTCATCTGAAAATCAGCTGACAGTCATAATAATCTTTCCTTCTATGTTTTTTACCTTTCTGCTCTCCTTAGATTTTGACATTTTAATTATTATATGTCATGGTGTAGATCTCTGGGTTGATCTTATTTGGAATTCTTATTGGGTTCCTGTGATCTGTATGTATCTGTATCCTAGATTAGGGAGGTAATGAGCCATTATTTCTTGAAGTGTTTTCCACCCCTTTCTCTTTCTTCTCCTTCTGGGACCCCATAATGCAAAAGTTATTCCACTTGATTTCCCATATTCCCTTAAGCTATCTTCACTTTTTAAAATTTTCTTCCCTTATTGTTGCCCTTTTGGGTGCATTTTACTGCCCTGTCTTCCAGATTGCTATTCTGTTCTGCTTCATCTGGTTGGCAGCTGAACCATTGTAGTGTGTTTTTCAGTTTATTTATTGTGTTCTTTAGTTGTGACTTCTGTTTGGCACTTTCTTATATTTGCTGTCTCTTTGTTGAGGTTCTCACTGTGTTGATCCAGTCTTACAAGTTTGATGAACATCTTTATGTCTATTATTTTGAACTGTTTGTCAGGTAAATAAATGATATCCTTTTCTTCAAGATTTTTTTCCTGGGATTTTATTGTGGGTTTTTTTTTTCCTGTTTCCTTACTTTGCTTTCCCTTCTGTGTTTGTTTCTGTGCATTAGATGAAACAACTACCTCTTCCAGTCTTAAGGACTGGCTTTGTGTAGGCAATGAACATTACTGTTCAACCTTGCCTACTTATTTGTCTCCTGAACCTTTGTGATTGTCTAAGCTGCCTGATTTATTCATGTTAGAGGAAAGAGTACATGGGTACTATGAGCCTGCCTCCTTCAGCAGACGTTTGTAAAGTGCAGGGGAGAGTTATTTACTGGTTCATACAAATTTAAATTTAAAAATAAATCTCGAATGGATAATAAAAACTGTTCTCTAGAATGAAACAGATCATTTCATTGATGATCTTTCCAGTGAACTCTGGCTTTGCTTTCCAGAAAGCACTGGCACATATCCTAATACAAATCCTTATCCTTCTATGACTTAAAAACATCTAATTTTCTATTTTCTAATGACATTTCTAAATATATCATGAAATGTGCAAAAATTTCATAAGAGCAGATGCAAAATTAGTGTTTGTGAAATACTAGTAATAAGTGTATATATAGTGGTTTGTATTTTGTATTTTTCCATATTTTTACTAATCTAATATTTAGTGTCAAAATTTCAATATAGCTCAGATGCTATTTTTAGGCATAGTTTTAATATACATGCATTAAGTTTTACTGAGCTATGAAAAGTATACTCTTGATTGAAATATAGCCTTGTTTATCAATGAGAATAGTCATGATACGATTGACAACCACTGATCAAAAAGTTGAGAATGATTCGTGAAGATCAACCTGTTTTCTTCTTTAGGAATGGCAAGTTCATTGAAGAAAATGAAAAGTACATATTGAAAGGAAGCAATACAGAACTCACTGTCAGGAACATAATCAATAGTGATGGGGGTCCTTATGTCTGTAGGGCCACAAATAAAGCAGGGGAAGATGAAAAGCAGGCATTCCTCCAAGTCTTTGGTAAGTATTATAGCATAGTAGTTAAAACTATAATTAGGAAATATAAAATAAATATCTTCCATATTTACCAGGAGGCTTATTGTTTTATTTTAGGAACTTTGGGAAATTTGAGAACTACTAAGTTTTTTTTTTTTAATTAACGTTGTTTCCATTATGTTTGTAAGAAGAAAAGCAGTTTTGCTGGTGGTGATTTGGAATGTTATTATTATCTTTAAAAAAGCATAACAGTAAAAATCATTTACATTACTAACATCTATTATGTTCTCCCCATTTTTAAAAACAATGTTATTAATGCTTATGCCACAAAGGAAGGAGGGAGAATGCTGTAAAAGAGTGCCCAATGGGTCAGCTGTCCAATAAAATGGTGTTTCTTAGACAGACCAAAAGGTGAATAGTGATAACACATTTGGACATGTCCTCTGCCAGTTGGTCCTGTGGTTTTTTGTAACGAAAATATTTTCTGAACCAGAGAAGTTTTCATTAAGCTTATATTCTAGTGAAGTGAGATAGGTGATAAACAGCTCTACTAAAATATATTTAAAAAAAATAAAATTGTGATAATATTCTTTAAGAAGAAAATGAAATTGGATAGATCAGGGAGTGTTGGGTAAAGAGTGCTATGATTTTGGATTGCATGGTTTTGGAAAGTTACTCAAAAGGGTAATACACGAAGTAGGTAGTAGTGTTTACACATAAAATCTTTAACAATGAGAAGTCAGCAAAGCTAAGAGAAAGGAGAAAATTGTTCACAAAGAGGGAAGGGTAAATAAAATTCAAAATGTTAGGAATTATAGAAAGCCCCTAATTTATTCCAGCAGTGTTCCCCAGTTAAAAAGACTGTTCTCTTTAAAATTTTCAACACTAAATAAATATGTCTTCGTATATAAATACTTACAAATGATAGTATATGAGATAATTTCAAAGGGTAGATATTCTCAGTCTACCTTACTGGGCTCATATGAAGCACTCTGTAGCTCTTTTCTTTTTTTTTAAGGGTGACAGTGAATGAGAACAAAGAGATAAATAAAAGAAAGTTTCTAATGTTTTCACCCTGTGAGAAAACATTAGTGTTTTCATCCTTTCAGATAGAAAATTATTGATGAAATATTATATGCAACATCACTATTGTAATCACTTGTGTATAGTAACACTGAACACATTTCTATTGTATTAAACACCAAATCATGTATATATAGTGGAAATAAAGCTAAGTCCAGTAGTCATGGAGTAAAGAGTAAATTGTTAAAAATTATATTTTCCATATTTCTGATATCAGGAATCTAATTTCCTAATTTTAAGAACAATTTATTTATACTCCATGATAGTGTTTAAAGATTTTTAAGAAGTTGCTTGTTTTAAAATAATGTGTTGACTTTATCCCTTTTATGATCTAACAAGTAAAAATTTAAGAAATGCAGATAATAAAGAGTTTATAAACATAAAGCTCTATGGTATTATGTAAATTTGTGAATAGGCATAATTTTTACTGTTAAGACAATTTTAATTAGTAGACATATTTATTTTTATAAGTCGTGATTATAAAGAAATAATTAGCTATAAGACCTAATAATATTGTTAAGATAAACTGATGTGAAAATAAATCAACCTAAATAATATAGGAAAATAACTTGTATATATATTTAGTTCATAAATATTTTAAATAAGGAACATAATTATAGTTGCTACATATTCAGGATACTGCCATCATTTTTCTTCTTTGGTGAAATTATTTTTGAAGCTTAAGTGAAATTACTAAAAATAAACCAATGCTATGAACACACATACATACACACACAAACACACATACATACACACATGTACACATATGGCTTTAAAAGGGGAAGTTTTAATTTTGCAGCTTTAATAGAGGATAAAATAATAAATTGGCTTTTAAGTTGGCAAAATTTTTCAAAGAATTATAATTTGTATGTTGGTTTCCAGGCCACTTCAAATTATTTTTCTAATGATATTCCTGACAGTTATTTCCTATAGTTTTTTCTCCTGTGCTTTGTAACTCTCTTGTCACCACCTTTAAAGCACAGCATGCTTCTGTGACTACTACACAGTTAATAATTCCATGCTATGTTAACGTGGACCATGGCTTTTAAGTCTGAATAATATTATTTTCTTCCAATACAGATTGAGTAATATATATATTCTTTACAGTACAGCCTCACATAATACAGCTCAGAAATGAGACTACATATGAGAATGGTCAAGTCGCACTCATATGTGAAGCAGAAGGGGAACCTATTCCAGAAATCACTTGGAAAAGAGCAATGGATGGCATTACATTTTCTGAAGGCGATAAGGTAACAGCAACTCAATACCAAGTGGTTTTCACTACCATTGTATTTTCAGAATTTGGTATATTATTAAATCTCACATTGAACTCAAGCTTATCTAGTAACCTGTAGGAATGAAATAAATGGTTTAATTTTTTAAAAGATGACTATCACAGTCACCCTAAAAATAAATTCTGAAGAAAAAAATATCAAAGTATGTTATTTAAAGATATTTTTCATTTATCCACAAAAATCTTAGGTTGTTGGTATTCTTAATTTGGTTACCTGGACTTTTGGTATACTTGGAATCTATAAAATATCACTGCAGTTTTAATCTCACCCGGCGCTGTGAAAATGAAAATAATTCAAATTCACAAAATTCTGCCTGTCATTTAAATCTACTCTTTAGAAGTTGTCTTTGTGCAGTGAAATAATAGGTTTCTTCTTTCATATAATTTAGAATCTAATAAAGAGAAGTAAGTTCAAACACAACAAAATGCAGCATTTTAGCAAATGTCACTCCCATGTAAATTGGTGACCTTTCACCAGAATGCATTGAAGTTAATTAGAAATCAATTAAACATTATCATACATTTTGCTATACTTGATAGGTTTTCATTATTATTTTTATAACTATTCATATAAAACTCTAAGTACAGTTCAACAGAAAAGGTAGTGAATTAATGGTATGATGAAATTGACATTTTCACATGCATAAAGATTTTAAGATTAAGTTTATAGATTGCTTTTCTCTTCCTAATGTGAAAGAGTAACCCCCTTTAAACCTCTTTTATTAATTTAAATTGATTTCTGCAAAAGACAGAGATTTCTAAAATATAAGCACCTTTTACTCACCAGAAAAATTCAAATTCTGTTTATCCAAAACACACTTTCTATTGCTCCAACTCTTTATATAATTTTAAAGAACATCCTAAGTCTATAAATTGACAAAACAGGTATCTCCTTGTCTATTTACTATTCTTTTGAAAGCATATATTCCATTATATATCACCTTTCTTTGCCCTGTTTCTTCCTCAGGATGGCATTTTTAAGAGAGCATATTTCTTTTGGTAATAGATATTGTATTTTTACATACTTATATATGAAAATTGAAAATCAAATTATAAAATCTGAATTACATTTGTAGTCTTTCACAACCCAGAGAAATGATATAGAGTTTGCTTTAATATTTTCCTAGCAGAAAATCTAGATATTACTATGGCACAGTTGCTAAGTCTCAAAGAATCTTTATTTCCATAAGTTTGTTTCAAGTTGTCAAAAATAATAGATATATGAAGCTGTATGTAATCGTTTTCATATCAATTAGTACATATCTAATACATATCACTCAAGATTGATAGCATATATCACTCAAGAGTGTGATTTTCATGTCCATAAGGCTTTATTAATTGTACCTTTATATTCCTAACTCATGCTTTCATTATTTTTCTCCCACTACAAATTTCCTAAAAGTTCTGTTCTTAAATATAACATTTACTGTATATTTAATAGATGTTTCCTTATGTATATACTAAGGATGAAAGATACATTATATTCAGTTATTTTATCAATAAAATTGATTTATCAATCGATTTTAAAATTTTCAAGTAACAAGTAGCCTTAAGGCCATGATATTTTATTCTTCATTCTACACCCCAGTCCACCCAAATCATATACAGAAATGACATCTATACTAGCTGTGAAAAAAATATTTATTTGCTAAGAACTATCTCTATTAAAGTACACACATACCTTTTCAGTTTTTATTTCATTTATTTATTACAGAACAATTCTAGAGAACCAAATATACTTTTATTTTTCCAAATACAACTTCTATCCTGTGGATAGAGAAATTAAGACTATTCACATTTTGGCATGACATTTCTCCAAAATTAGTCTAAGATTCTTGTCTTATTCTCTGGATGGTAAACCCTCTTTTCTCATAACATTCCTAGTTTCTACAACAGCCAAAATTCAGCAATCGAATGATAGAGCTGTGCTTTGAAGTAAAACATACGTAATTTTGAATCTCAGCTCTGCCATTTATGATGCTTCAGCTTTGGCAATATTATTTGAACTTTTTCAATATGAGTTTCTTCATCTCTAAATTTGGATAATAATAACTATTTCTCTTACTGGTATAAGAAAAATGAAAAGTACATTGTAAAATGCATATTAGTCTCTTGACATTTTGTAAATACTCAACCTTTTTTTGGTCATATTACATCATATTACATAATTTTTAAAATATAGTTTCTCTTGTTTCTCTTATTCTGAGTAAATTTTGGTTTTTAATAGACTCCATAAAGTCTGAAACCTCAGGTTTGATTAAACAATATTACAAAATATGTTGAGATCATTTCTCTCTTGTCATAGAGAATAGTATTGTATTTGTCATACAAATCATTTGTAGTTCCTGTTAAAATGCAGATTCTGGAATGCTACTCTCCAAGGTTGATTTAGTATGTCTTGCACAGGACTTAAGAGCAATACAGAACAAAAGATATCCAAACTTCTCCTCATGTATACACTTTCAAGGTTTTGATGTAATTACTAATTATGTAGGTCCCAGACAGTAAAATATTATCAATGTAATATGGTTCAAACTCAAAGCTTCATCTGAAATATGACAATGTGCATTTAGCAAACGTATTCATGATTGTTGATATTCAAGGAAGAAATTAATTAGCATTCTCAATTAGTAGCATTCCTTTTCCATGCCTAAATTCTCAATCACTGGATAAGAAAAAAGAAATAAATAAGGATAAAATATGGCTTAAATATGTAGGTCAGTGAATGTTCTTATACTGAACTAAAGAATTAGATAAATTTACCCGACATAGTCCTGAGCAGCATTAGACTTTGTAACCCTCCCTGTGGGAGAAGAGACATCACTGCTGAGATTACCATCATGGCCGAGAACAAAGGATAACCTGTGGTCTCTGCAGGAAAGTCCTTTCTGAAAATAAAAAAGGGAGTGACTAGGAAAAGCATATCCATTTTGGTATCCCCAAAGCAACCCAATCAAACATTTTCCTAGTTCTCATTGGGAAAGGCCAGGATGTTAGCAGGGCTCCTTTCCAGTGGAATAAATATTAGAAGCCCATGAGAAGTATTCATTGCCGAACAAACATTATGTTAATAACATTTTAATAAGCATTGTATATATATATTGTCTCAGTTTATCTCCTGGTATTCTTGCTGCATTGTAAATAACCCCAAAACATAGTGGCATAAAACAACCATTTTATTTTGCTCATGATTTTGTGTATCAGGAATTTGGGAAGGATTATCTGAGTAGATATCACAAGGAGTATCACATGTACTCACATGCATATGTTTACCAAAGCTGTAGTTTGTTGAACTATTGAACTATGCATACTAATATACCATAAAATATTATTGCATATGATGTCCTTCAGAAACAACAGGAAAACATATGGTGCTTAAACACAGAGCTCTTTTCTCTATAATCTACTTTCATCCATTTTACCTGCATTTGGAATAACATGTAATTGTAGAAACTTCAGAAAATTTAAAAAATATAGGAATATATAAGAAAAGAATATCCACTTGCTTTAGAAATATTTTCCTAATGTCCACTGTTATTTCAGGATAATATTTTGTTCTTTATTTTATTTTAAAGAAATTTCACAGTTTTGTTTCATTCACTTTTAGTTATCTACTTAGTGAAAATATCTAGGCAACTTATTTTAGTGTGACTTGAGTATTATTGATGATTTTTTATTAAAATATTAATTTGCTGGGGTTATTTAAACATTCATTAAATTGAGAGCTTAATTCTAGAAAATTATTTTGGAGTCATCTTAAGACAATTTGCTTATAAAAATTAGAAATTCCTGGCCTCTTCATTTAAAACAAATCATGTTATATACTTAATTATAAAATATTTAAATATATAAAGTTCAAGACAGAACTGAACCTACTGTGAAAAAAGAAACAGCCATGAATTAAAGGTGTAAAGTGCTTTGCATTTTACAAACTAAACAATCTAATTTTCTACATTAAAAATCTTTACTTTTTTTATTTACCATGTCTGATTTCAGTTTCTGCATGTCTAAATAGGAATAATAATAAGACCTACTTGACAAAAGTTTCTGAAAATGAAAGTGCACATAACAATATCCCAGACACAAACTGAATAACTGAAAGTGTTATTTCTGTATCTTTGGAGGTATCCAGTTTTTAGATATTTTATTCATGAGATGATGATCATGTTAATTCTACATCAGTAAATGTTGCCACAAAAGGAACCAGATAGAACTTGGCATGAGCATGGTCTTACCTATTGTATGAATAATATCATCCATAAGAATAGTTGAATACTGTTAACAGTTGTAGATTGTGCTTCCTTGGCAGAGCTATATATAGTTTACTATAAAATAGTCTCTAAAATATTAATCTAGTGACTCAGATATGAACTTATTTTTCTTCACTAAATTCCAGTTCTCATAACTATGTATCACATTTCTTATGGAAGTTGACAGTGTCAGGATCTGCATTTGAATTTCATCTTAGTCACTGTATGTTTGGTGTCAGTCTCCATGTCTGCAGGGTAGAGCAGTTAAGGGCTCTAACATCCCATCTAAGAGGAAGATAGATTCTCAGGTTTCTTGGAGGTAGTAAAGGCTGATCTTTCTTCCTGTGAAACACAATCTCAGGACCAGAAATAGCACCGATTTCTTACACTGTTATCTTCTTCTTCCCTCTCTGCCAGGTTTGTCTTCCCCAACTCCTCCTAAATTATTCCTCTTTAGGAAGTGGGTCATGTTTTTGCCTCCTTTTCATTCCATTTACACCTCCCATATTATATAACAATAAATAGTGATTTAGAATAGACTCTTCCACATTCTAAGAAGTACCTAAACATGTCATTAAGGTAGGAAGAAGAAATGCTACACTCCAGAAAGCAAAATTGCTTAAGAATACCTTGTTTTTCATAAATTTTGAAAATGTGATTTCATATTCACATGATAAAACAGGTTTCTTTTAAACATTTTTTTGAAATACTGTTACTTGTCATTTTAGGATTAAGTGGGAGTAAAAAGATCTACAGGAGGTGCATTTACTCCCATAATTTCCTATAAAATAGTAAATATAACAGTATGTAGTCCCATCTATGTGAATAGAATATTTTATATAATAATTGTAGAGTGCTTATAATATTGTCTGGTGGATAACATCTCACATGTGTCATTTATCTACTGTTAAGATTCAGAATATATAATTATTTTAATCCTGTTATACTTGTCCTAGATAGTAAATTACAGACCTATCTACACTAGAAATTAATAACACTCTACATTGAGTGTTTGAAATGTAGAACAAAAAGTTATAACCAACTTCAAACAGAATTTTTCAAACGCCATTTGACTATCAGCTTCTCTCACTTCTATATTCTTGTGCTTCCTGGACTTTTATACATTTAATTTACATTAAATTGAATTAGCTTTTCATCTACTTTAATTCTATCCAAAAATGTCAATGTTATCAGAAGTATGATTATACACCAGTTTTATTTTTAATACTAATTAAAATAAATATAAAACCACAAAATATAAATTGTTATTCAAAGTAATACCTAAATTTAGCATGTGTCCTTCACTGGTATACAGCAATACTTTTTTACTCAATTGTATTGGTGAACAATATTATATTGGTGTCAGATGTACAACATGTGATTCAACAATTACATACATTACAAAATGCTCATCATGATAGGTGTAGTTACCATCTCTCATCATATAAAGATATTACATTGACTATATTTCTTATGCTGTACATTTCATCCCCTTGATTTATTTATTTTACTTGGAAGATTCTACATCTTCATCCCCTTCACCTATTTTGCTCATACCCTCACCTGCCCTCATATAGCAACTACCAGTTCTCTGTATTTATAAGTCTATATTTGTTTTATTTGTTCATTTTTAAAAATTCTACACATAACTGAAATCATAGTATTTGCTTTTCTTTGTATGACTTATTTCATTTAGCATAATATCCTATAGGTCCATCCATGTTGTAAAAAATGACAAGATTTCATTCCTTTTTATGGCTGTATAATATTCCATTATGTTACACATCTTCTGTTTCCATTCATCTACCAATGAACACTTAGGTTGCTTCCAAATCTTGGTTATTGTAATAATGCTAAAACAAACATAGGGATAAATATATTTTTATCCAATCAGAGATTTGGATTTTTATCAGAGATAAATACTCAGGAGTAGAACTACTTGGTCATATGGTATTTCTATTTTCAATATTTTGAGGAGCCCCATGTTGTTTTCCATAGTGGGCCAATTTACATTCCCATGAACAATGCACAAGGGTTCCTTTTCTCTACATCCTTGCCAACACTTGTTAATTATTGTGTTTTGGAAAGTAGCCATTCTGACGGGTGTATGATAATATCTCGTTGTAGTTCTGATTTGCATTTCTCTGATGATTAGTGGTGTTGAGCATCTTTTCATGTGTTTGTCAGCCATCTGTATGTCTTCTTTAGAAAATTTCTGTTCAGGTTGTCTACCTATTTTTTTATCATATTGTTATTTTGGAGTTGAGTTGTATGAGTTTTATATATTTCAGATATTGACCCCTTGTAGAATACGTCATTTGCAAATACATTTTCCCATTCAGTAAGTTGCCTTTTCATTTTAATGATTTCCTTTGCTGTACAGATGCTTTTTAATTTGATATAGTCCCACTTGCTTATTCTTGCTTTTGTTTCCCTTGGATAGGGAGATAAGTCCAAAAATCAATTACAAATGTTGATGTTCAAGAGCTTATGCCTATCTTCTCTTTTAGGAGTCTTATTGCTTTATGTCTTCTATTTAGGTCTTTAATCCATTTCAAGTGTATTTTTTGTGTATGGTCTTATACAGTGCAAACCATACTTTTTAAATAGTTCTTTTGTATCAAACACACTTTAAGTTAATGTGATACAAAGTTTAGCTATGAAATTTTGAGAAGTGAGCACATTGATTTCAGTTAGGACAGAACCCATTCTCCATCCTCCTTTATGTAGGGCCAAGCACTTCCCTCCAATAAATAAATAGGCTGCATTGTTAATTAATGGTAAAGAGTTCACAAATCATAGTAGGAGAAACTCATTTAATTTCAGTCCTTAATACCAAATGGAGCTATCAAAATGATGCCAATAAGCTTAATAAAGAAAGTATAGTGATTAACTTCAAAAAATAATTTCTTCCTATTTTTGCTGAAATAGAAAACTCTAATATTGGTCTAAGTTTAGATGAATTCAAACTTTCACGATTAAAATAATAGGGCTTTCTGTTCTTTTCCATTCATTTGGGAAACATGTTTTCCCTTATCAAAGAAAGCAACTTAACTGATTCAACATTAACATTAGTACTTTATTATTACACTATTTCATTCATTATTATGTTAGTGTTTTATGCTCTAGGATGTGATTCCCTATTGTGTATGTAGAGCTCTATATCTAAGGAAACACTGTTTTTTAAAAATGACTTACTTAAACCACTTAATGAAAGGCAGGAGATAGCGGAGTGATGTTTTCACATCATATGAAAATATCCACTGAAAATTCTTACATCTTTCATATATATATACACATATATGAAATATTAAGGTTTTATTAACCTTTTGTTTCTCTTTTCTTAGTTCTATAGCAAATATGATTTATTGAAAGATAAATTTCATAAAACATAGCAGTCAAATAATCTTTGAAATGATAGCATTTTATATGATTAACATTTCCTTTCCCACTTGCCTAAATTTATGAATAATTATCAACAAATATTATTCAGGCTGTTACATTTACAGTACTATGCTAGGAAAAATAATGAATGCAGAAGTTAAAAGAAAAAGAGTCTCCTGCTTCCTGGTGCAGACAGTTTAGGAGGGCAGCTGGAATCAAGGCATATTTAAAATCACCAGTTTTTTCTTTATGAATATGCAATTTCATATTCGCAATACCAATTTTGAGTGTGTCACAAATATATCTTTGGAAAATTTCTTTGTGCTATGACAGACCCAGTTAAACTTGTTTTCTCAGGCCTCTGTATCGGTAAATGTTGGAAAGCCTAACTACTCTCATCAGAGTATCTCCTCTCAGTTTGCTCCAGGCTGATGAAAATTGCTTAGACACTGATGTTAAAAACAGAAACAAACAATGGTATAGTTGGCAGCACCTTTATATTACAGGGGAAGAATTTAGGATTTTCCACTTCCCTTTTCTCCTTAAATAGAAAGTACCAAGATGGGATTAACAAAATCCACAATTGTTGATTTAAAAAAGAGACTATAGAGTTTCAAATATCTGTGCTTTATTTATAAAACTCCAGTGAAATGAAAAACTAAAATATGATGACATACTTATATCATTGACTTTAGGTGTGAGGCATAGTATACACGTACATTTTATGTATCTTTGCAAGTAGTTATACTTCTGGGCAAATTTTGTATAGCTGTATTTCTATTATTTTTATGAGAAGTTTTATTTGTATCTCTTTACCAAACCTAGAAGTTGCATTCTGGAATGCAATTACAGGAAATTCTTTGTGCCTGATCCTAAGACCAATTAAAAAAAAACACAGAAAATAAAACAATCAGGAACAGAGGACAAAGAGTGAACTACAATGCAAAAAATAAATAAATAGATTCAATAAGTGTTTTAGTAAGTAACTGAAGGAACAGTGATAGTATGTCTGTTAAAGGACTTTATAGACGATCATATGCACAGCTGAACAATATATATTGCTTACTGTGAGTGATCTTAATGACAAAAGAGTGGAATTTACAAAAATGCCTGGACTTTCCAAGAATCAGAGACTACAGATAATGGAATGTATTTAAATTCCAAATGTTCAGTCCCTTGAATTTCTCAAGCATATTCTGCAAAATCCTCAGCATCTAAAAGAAATCTTCTCATTTGATGTGCATTAGGAGATTTTGAGGGCCTGTTCACAGAATAAGGTATTTGAAGGAATCCATTTGTATAATCATAGTTCCTAACCATGTGAGCTTCGGTATTGCCACTTCATATAAAGTAAAGCTTAATGAATTAGTGTTATGTAATAGTTGTAATGCTGATTCTTTGTTTCAGTTCCTAGATTTCCCCTTTAGTTGCTCTCAGATATTAGGTAAATTTTTCAGAAATACAGTTCTATTGTTTATAAAGTAAGTCCCCATCAAGTGCTAACATGTCCTTATTCTATAAATCTCTCTATTGACTCAGTAGATAATTACACATATTAAGATACAGTTTTTAATTCCAAAACTAGCCCTTTTAAAAATCAGATATTTGCTAATTTTTAGTTTTTGATTATCTAGTAACTTAGTATAATGAGGCAGTGTGTTTGCAATTCCTTCTTCTATATAGTTTTGCCACGTAATTTGATTATAAGAAAAACTGAGATCACTTTGGCAGTAATCTTTACATTGAAAAAAAGATCAATTTTTGATTGTAGAGAAAAATGCTAACGAGGATACTTCTGGCACCTGTAGATTTTAATGCTTGTATTTTTTCCCCTTTCTACACATAATGGGCTTTTCTGAGGGATTTTGTATTTGAGGACATTTTTAAAGTCTACCTAATGCATCTTTTCATACCAGTGCTCTGAGAACAATACTTTTGGTCCCTGCTGGGCAATAGGCAAAATGGATACTTCTATTCCCCATCTGATGTAGGTGGTAGAATATAATTAGGTATTTTGGAAATCTTCTTGGATGCTTCTGAGCTAGCTGAGAGGTTGGTTTTCAATCATTTATAACTTTCTGAAATTTCTTTTCCAGCCCTCAGCTTGAATAACAGTTAACCAAGGAAGAAGTTGAGTCATGAGTTCAATCTGTCCTTTTTAAAATATATTTGAGAAATTTCTGGGAAATATTTTTAAAATAAAAATGTCATTATTCCTTTTTAAAACATCACTAGTTAGTGAACTATTACTTCTAAATATATTATAAGAATTCTCACTTGAAAGAAAGTCTCATGACATTTGTAAGATGATAGAGTTGTTCACAATTCTACAATAATTTCTGGGGTTATTTATACACTGAGTGATTTTAGTATGGCTTTGTAGCAGAAAATATATTATTTATTTATGTAGGGTAAATTCTTTACCCTACATAAAGACTTCAGTTGAAACTTATTTCTTCTTATGAAGTAAGCTACTACTAACCCTGGAAAAAATATGAAATCATATAGATACCAAGAAATATGGAAATGTCAGTGAATATTATAGATAGCAAAAATAACAAATGTTCTGGTAAATGTAACTTTGAGTTACTTAGATGATATTTTAGTGAGTAATATTTACTAAATTTAAGAAACAAGATGAAATAAGTTTTAATGAACGCATGCCAACAATGTAGATACTTTGGTACAACTTTAAATGATATATGTGAAAAATTAAAGTCTATGAATTGAAAGAATAATTGATAGACACAGTGTAGTTCTGAAAATATTTCAGCAAGCATTCTACAGATAACTTGCACAAACTAATATATTCGATGAGTTCCATTTTCAACCTTAAGCATGCAGCAAAACAATTGAATACATTTTAATGAAAATTAGTATAGTTACTGCAATGCCTTCCATTGTTCTTAACTCATGGATTAACAGATAATAAATTCAAATGATATATTAATCAAACATCTTCAGTAATAACT
This sequence comes from Manis javanica, assembly GCF_040802235.1. NCBI lineage: Eukaryota > Metazoa > Chordata > Mammalia > Pholidota > Manidae > Manis > Manis javanica. The sequence goes on from NC_133158.1 coordinate 104,786,254, forward strand.
CTATTCAGCCACCTTCTGAGTAGTTCTATTTATGGGAGGGGGGACAAAACAAAAGACATAGATGAGAATCTTCCTTGGCTACAGTATATTTCTGTGACCTATCTTGGGAGCAGTACCATTACTGTTGTTTTATGATCCCCAAAAGTTCTTGTCTAGCTTCCTATGTCTTTTATTCTTGGATGCCAGATTATTTTTACATGCATGTTTAATAGTGGATCTTCTTACAAGAAAATGCTATTTATTATTTTTACTCTATCAAATATGTAGAAGCAATGTAATTCTAATTTTTATGGGTCCCACCGTCTTTTACTTGGCCCAAACCTCCCACCTTGCTTACTTCTTTTAGTCCCCAGTTTAAATTTCATTGTCTATTATTATAATCATTAACTCATGGCACTTTTGCCTAAAGCATGCTCTTTGGTTTACAGTAAACTCTCCTGATTTTTCTCTGGCCAAGCTTCTCACACCTTTCATTCTCCTTTTATCAGTCTTTGTCCTCTAGTTGGCCTTTAAGTGATTGAAAGCCCCAGGATGGGGGTCCATTCTCTGATTTCCTTCTCTAACTATGCTATTCTCTTGATTTGCTCTAGTCTCATGGCTTTAATTAACAACTGGATTCAATAAACTAAATTGCAATCGTGACCCTTCCACTGAACCCTGGTCTTCTTTATCTAATCATCTACCAGTCACCTCCATTTGGGTATTACATAAAAATCTCAAAGTGATAACATTCAGTCCAACTCTGTACATTATCTCTATATGTGCTTCTCCCTCAGTCATCCAAACTTATTAAATGGTGACTTGTTCCTTCCAGCTACATAAGCTAAAATTCTTATAGTTATCTTTGACTCCTATTATTATACCTACTCTCAACTTTTAGCAAATCCTCTTAGCCCTATTTTAAATATATACAAAATTTGATAATTTCCAAACACCCAAATATTACTGCTCTGGTGCAAACCATCATAATTACTTGCCTAGGTTATTGTAATAACTTCTATAGAAGTCTAATTTATCTACCCTTATCCCTCATTATCCTCATTAAAATTAGATTGGTCTATTTGAAATAAGCCAGAAAATATCACTCTTGTTCAGAAGCCTCTAATAGATTCTCATATCATTTGGAAATCCCTTCTATTGCCTCCTTGACTTCACATGATAGGCTATTCTTCCAATCCTTGTTACCTCCTCTTTACCCTCATATCCTAGTGTTAAGATCAATTAATTTCTCCAAGTAAGATTTCACATTCTTCCATCAGTCCTTGCACATTGTGAGCTTTTCAATGGTGTGTACACTTTATCCATCTAGAACACTGCATACACAGTGCAAGACATAACTGTAGTAAAACTATCACAAATATTTGATGTTCTGACTGCAAACTCAGTATCTTTGAGTTTGCTAATAGAGTATTTGACTGCCAAACTGGAGTCTAAAGATGGACTATTGATTTTTAACATGTATTAATTACATGTATGTTTAGGTTAATTGTTGAGTTCTTTAAGTTAAACTAAGGATAAACTGTAGACCATTGTTCTTTTATTTACAAAACCTGAAGCTAGTTAAGAATTAACTATGTAGAAGAAATTGAGTTGGTTTCTTATATGGAATTTTGCATTCACTTCTGAAGTTCACTGGGTCCAGCAGAGTCACAGGGGCTGTGATGATAATGGAACAAATTTATAAAACACAAACACATGACACTACCTATTGATAAATAGTTAGAATGGATTGATATTATCCTGTGATTCTTTAATGAATTAATTTGTTTGTCTTTAAGTTAAAAATCTTCTTAAGGGCCAAATAGTAGAAAAGCTGATAATTAAGGGGATCCCGCACACAAGTTACAAAGAAGCAGTAGATTAGGAAGCAACAGAACTGTCCACTTTTCCTGTGTGTATCACAGGAAAATGTTAGAGGTTTATTGTGGCTTTATGCACCTCTTCCTAAATTACAGGAATTGTGCCTGTCTGGCTGTTTTGATCAATGTGTTGAGATAGAATGTTACATCTTTATTACCAATAGTGTTATTTTTAGATGCCTTCTCATAAAAATTACAACAATCTGACCTGCAGTATAATTATTTGACCACTTCTCATACCCACATATTCCAACACATCAAGAAGCTTGATGAAAGCTGCTTCTCATCATTTTTGTGTCTTTCAGCAAAGGTAATACAATTTTTCAGATCATCTCTGCTTTCTGGGTCTCTAGTTCCATCATATTTCCTTTTAATGATAATATTCACAATTTTTTAATCCTGTAATGATTGATACATATCACTGTAAAGAGTCATCACAGACCTGTCTAATCTCTAATTTTCTTTGGTTGTTTTAGAAAAGGAAATACATTATAAAATATAGGATGCTTTGTCTTTACTTAGTGTTTTTGACAAAGTCCACACTGGATCTTCTCCTTTCTATGGTTTAGGTTGTATTATTGATTCATTTATCCCATACTTGGGAAGTGTTTTAATAAACCTTCTAGACATAGGTAAAAAAATAAATAACAATGTTTGGATATGATTTTTACCTCCTTGAGTCTCCCATCCAATGTATCGGTATAAGGCATTGAATCAAAATATGTGAATCACTCAACATAGCTCTATATTCAAAAAAGAGCATGTGTTTGCTATGATACTATCACTGCATATTATAATAATGATATACATTAGTTATATGAAACTTGTGGTAGAGCCAATAATGTAGATATTTGACATTGGCATCAGTGTGATTTTTAAAAAAATAAATAAAAATATGCACATATATTGCCAGTTTCTTTTCTACATTATGGCATAAGTCTGATAAAAGTAATGCTGTTAATAGTGATCATTGCATAGTTGCATACTATAAGAATTCTCATTTCTGTGATTTAAAAGTGATCACTAGGTGGTAAATGCTTATATTTTCTGACATTAAGTGTGGAACTAATGACAACTTGAAATACTTATTAGAACATTTCTTTTATAATGAATAAAGAGGGTCTTGATTTACACTTTGCCTTTAAACATTGATGACAACAAAAATCAGAGTTTATGGCGTGATGGACAGCACACTGATCACCTGTGACTGGTTGGGCTGACTGTGCAGTGAGAGTTTCCAGGCTACAACAAAGAGGTGAAGAGTCTGTTTCTCTTAGCTGAAGAGACAGTCTTCAGCTGAGTTTGAGTGACCAAGAATTCATAGATGGGCTACTAGAGAGGAGAGAGCTCCCTGGTGGAGAAATTCACAGGAGAGCTCCAGACATCTTCAGCATTTTCTGAAGAACCCTGATGTAAATATTTAGTTTCATTATTTCAGATGAGATTAAAATTATACACAAACAAAAAATAAATATCCTGTCAGTCAGGGTAGCCAATAGTTACACCAAAGTTATGGTCAGCCATACTGTAAGTGCATTGCCCTTAGTCTGATTTACTTTCTTAGTGTTCCAGTCACAACGATGACTATTGTAAGAAATAGTGATATTATAAACATGAGGTCAGAATACTTTATATAACATTGACTAGTATAAGTTTTGGGAATTGTGATGCATAATCATTAGAATACTAAAAACGTAAAACCACTGAATGGTAACACAGGTTCATGTCTATGTAAGGTCTACCAGACTGGTCTTTGACACCAAAGTCATGGCATTTGAGCAGAAACGTCATCCTGATGAACAGCAGGGTGAAGGATACATCCAAGCCATTCACAAGTGTAATCACAATTACAAACAAATTCAATATCTGAGAGTTTATTAGTATTATGGATATAATAAAATATAAGTCCCATTATTCAGTAATTTAATCATTTATATGTAAAATGTCCTATCATTTATCAGTGGCAGTTTTGTTCTCCTATAATAGTTCTCTATCCTAATTTTTTATTTTTACTAAATATCATACATATTTTTCACTGACAAAATATAAACAACTGGCATGTGGTTCATGCAGTCATGAGAAAAGTCTAGCAGCAATAGTGCACTTTAAGTAAAAAGATAGGGGAGTTATTATTTCCCTTTAAAAAAACACCACAGCAAAGTGGATGTATAAACTCATATATTTATCACTTAGATTTGGACATCAGTTGTTTGTACTAGTTTATTTATTATGTACTTAACAGATACTAAGGTCTTTACAAATATTCACTCAGTTAATCTGCATGGCAATACTATGAATGCTATCCCATTATACAGAGAGAGAAACAAGTATAGCTAAGTATTATTTAACTCCAGGTAACAAAGCTTGTAGGTGACACAACCAGGATGTAAACTTTGCAGTACAGTTCTGCAGTCTATGGTGTCAGCTGCTATGTTATGCTAAACTTGGCAGTACACCCAGGCAGCAATATAAAATATTCAGATCACATCCTGAAAAAATCATTTTGACAATTGCAGTTGGAATCCACCTAATAGAATTTTAAAAATTAAAATCTAAAAATAAATTTAAAATTTTTATTAAAAATTTTTAATTAAATTCTACTTTTGTTTTATTGTTCACAATTTGTTTATTAACATTTCAATTTTGAATATTAATTTTAAAGTACCAAATGTATGATATGCAACAGAATATATATCCATTATTTAAATATGGTTATAGTAAAATATGAATATATTCATACATATGTATAATTTTATATACAAATGTATAACAATCTACTGGTGGTAGGTAACATTTCCTACTCAGGTCTGTGTGATGGAAACCTGGAAATACTATTTTCCTCCTTTGTTTAATCACCACCTCTCAGCTAATCATCCACTAATCACTGTCAATTCCTTCTGAATGTATGTCTAGGATTCACCCACTTTTCTAAGTCTCCATTACCCTTCCTCAGCACATTATCAGTGCAATAATTTTCCCATGGGTCTTCCCAAATTCATTCTGCAACATACAGCATGAGTGGTCTTTTCCAATAACAAATGTATTTACACTGTAGGCCTGAAACCTTTCGTATTCTTTTCCAATTGCTCTTAGAAAACAAACATTTTCTCCCATGGCTTTAATTTTAACAACTTTGTTTACATGCAATTCACATAGCATGCAATTCACCCATTAAAGTGTACAGTTAAATGCCTTTTTGCCTATTTTCAGTTATACAATAAACAAAATTAATTTTAGAACATTTTCTTTAGCTCAACAAGAAATTCCTCCCCTCTAGGCTAACTCTTCACAATCTCCTCACCAATCTCTGTCAGTCCTGGGCAGCCACTATGTGCTTTTTTTTTATTTATAGATTTGTCTATTCTGGAAATTTCATATAAATGGAAGCATTCCATATATGGCCTTTGTTAATAGCTCTTTTTTTTTTTACCTTGAAGTTTTCAAGGTTCATCCATGAACTTTTACATAGTCTTTAGAAGTACTTCATTTATTTTTATAGCCATAACTATCTCACACTTTGAATTTTACTTATGCATTACTAGGTGGACATTTGTGTTGCTTTAACTTTTGGACTTTTGGTATTATTAATAATTCTGTTATGGCCATGCAGGTACATGTTTTTGTGTGGACATATATCTTTAATTTTCTTAGGAGTGTAACTGTTGAATCATATAATAACTCTATTTAACATTTGAGTAACTGTCAGACTTTTTATCCAAACACCTGCACCACTTTTTATCCCCCCACACCAACAGTGCATGAAGGTTCCAATTTCTCCAAGTCCTTGCCAACATTTGTTATCTTTTTTATTACAGCCACCCCAGAGAGGCTGAAGTGGCTTTGTGGTTTTTATTTGCATATTCATGATGGCTAGTGATGATGAGCATCTTTACATGTTTTTATTGGCCTTCCCTTGATTTTCAGAGTTCTTTGTATCAGTCTTATGTGTCTGCAGTCACTGCATCTCTCACCCATCTCTACCACTGAGAATGAATATTGAGTATGCCACCTTCAGTAAGCTTCTTTCAAGTCTTTGAATGTGTCACTTTCCCCTCTAGTCCAGACCTGTATAGTTCCTTTTCCTCCCCATCTCTGCCTCCTTTTTGCTGGCTTCCTCAGTGTGTGACGTGTGCAGCTGCACAGAGCCTGAGCCTCAGGAAGGCCCCGCTTCAGCTCAGTGTGGTTCTGTGATTGCCTTGACTTCTCAGTAGGTCTCATATTTTATTTTGCAGTGTGCCCTGCAAATCACGTAGCCAGTCTGGTGCCTGGCTTTTCATTTTTAGTTATCCTTCAGGTCCCATTTTAGACAGAAATATCTGTAAGAATTTTTTCTTCACCTCTGTAGACTGTATTAGTTGCTCTTACTGAATTTCATCTATACCATCATGTACTGTGATTTGTCTTTTTCTTTCCCCCGAAGTCTTTTGACCTATGAGACTAATGGCTTTGTCTTTTTATTTATTTTTCTGTCGTCAGAACCGATCATAGTCCCCATTACATAACTGCAGTACAATATATAGTTTAACCACATTGTTGTAGCTCAGATGGTGAGCCATGTAATAAAAGTAATTTCAAACAGTCAGCCTGGACATCCAGTTGATAAGCCATGTGGGACCTGCTCACTATCACTTATAAGCTGAATGGGAACTGGGCTATTTAATGTTTCTGTGCCTTGATTTCTTCTTTTTCAAAGTGTAGATGACTTAAAGTGTAGTCTCAATCTATAGCAGAATGATGGGGATTAGTGGACTAATAAATGTAAAACATTTGGAATAGTGTCTAACTACCATTTATTATATGTGTTAGCTGTTACTGTTTATTCATTTTCTATTTGTTGAATAAAGTATTAACTCTATATGCAAAGAGGAGAAACGGGCTCTAGAACCTAGTGAAACCATGTACGTTAGGTTGTATTGCACATTACTGTTTCTTACATCAATTTACACTGCTATGAGTAATTGTGATAAAGTTCAGTGTATGAAATCAAAACAGGAAGACAGCAAGCCCAGAGGAGAGAGAATGCTAAGAGTGAATATAGGACTTGTAAGAAGGTAAGACAATCTTTCAATTTAAAATTCTTTGCAGAAATTATTCAACTTAACACAATGGTAATACACTTTTGAGAAGTTCATTTAGGTGAGCCAATGCCAGTAACCTTTGGAGGGTGTCTGTTTCCTTATTTACATATTTATCATTTATGCTCTGATGCTACCTCTAAGTGTTTGAAGTTGAGTTAATTTACAGTCAGTAGAGACATAACACCATTACAAATAATGCAAATAACATGTAATGCAGGGTGCAAATTTTTTGTATGTCTGCATTTGTCTTGGGGTCTGCATGCTGTCTCTACCCACTCAGCATGCAGAGATCCCACATACCCTCACTCTCCTCTCTGCCCCTGCTGGCTTCTCTCAATTCTTTCATATGCCTGTGGGGTAACATGCCTGGGATCCTGTCTACACCACTTCTCTTTCACCATTTTCAGATCATAATCCACACTTTGGTTTCTTAGGGAACTCTGACTTCTTACTTGCCCCACCCCTCGCTTTACTTGCCTCCAAAATGGAATTGTGGTGTGCCTGTATGGTGCTTTTCAGTTAACTTGTATTATACCTTTAAATTAATGTCTGTTAAACTTTCATTCCCCTAAGAATAAAAGTTGTTCTGTTTTGCTCATCATGTATTCCCAGGGCCTGGGTGCTTATTGTAGAATAATTGAACAAAAAGCAACAACAACAGCAAAAAAAACAGTTGAATAAGTGCTATGATTCACAATTCTCTAAAAAGGCCAAAGGGGTCAAATGACTCCAAAAATGTTCAAACACATGAGAATGAAGAAGAAGAGAGGTAGGGAAGATTGGCCATCTCAGATGTGTTGTGCACTATTATCAGGTTCTAAATATGGCAATAGGGGTCTAGTCAGGTAAGGGCACAAAAATAACCTATAAACAAGATACATTATGTAAGTTCAAATGTCTGAGAGTTAAAACTGACGAAATCTGTTTGTTGGAACCCAGGAAGGCATAGATATGTCATTAACTATTCTTGAAAGGACAGTAAACTCTATAAATATTTTATAAAAATATCAAACTACTATCCAAATAAGCAGTTCTTAAACTGACCTGGAAAGGCAAAGAACATAACATCAAATCAAATTTCAGAAAGTTCCTTTAATAATAAAGGACTCAATAATAAAGGATTAAAATAGTAATCTGCAGTTAGGTACTTTACTTCCTAACCACCTTGCTTATGCAGTGATATGTCTATCTGAAAATTCTGGATGGACAGTTAATATGCCTGTTATCCTGTCTCAATCAAATATCAGATGTCTTAAATGAATCTTTAGTAAGTGGTGAATCAAAGCCAAGATATAAATGAATTTTCTTTCAAAACTATGTAATGCCTTTTTGTAGCACAAAGAGAAAGATGTCCTCTGGAATGTCAGATATGAGAAGGAATGACTTTGATCCTGTCGTATCAGTCTCTGAAACGAATGGATATTGTGCATTATTACAGAGTCAGTTATGAAAAATGACTTACATTTCCCAGGAAATCACATACCATCCTAAATAAATTTTATTCTCCTAGAATTTCTGTTAATAATTTTAGATACACTGATAATAACTTTTAAATACCAATATTATATTACTATGCTAATTTTACACACACTAACAGTTTTTCACAAATCAAAAACCATATGTAATATACAATAGGTAATAATAATAAGAACTGTTTATTTTCAAGGGAAGTGTATTTACTTCTCAATTCTGTGAAAGAACAACGTTTTCCCTAATGGAAAAATGAAGAAATTGCTTTGCATCATTAATAAGGTATATTGTCACATCCAAATAAAGATATCAAATGCAAGTTTTTAAACCTATAATAAACCATCACTGGAAGGCTACCTATCTTTTACTCAACTAAATGTAAATTTTACTGTAACTTGCTTTGTAAAAATATTAGAGTATAATAATTCTGTCTTAGATATTAGTCCAAGTGACTTTTACATGAAGTGTTATAAAAATAAGTGTTCTCATACTTGTTCTACTATAATATCACCCTACATGATTAATTCTGTAGTTCCAACAAAATTAGACAAAGCAGTGTGCCCTGTGAATAATACAATTTCAAAGTAGTAATTATAAATAATTGCTATTTTTTATGTTTATATAGACATACAAATCTAAATAATTATAATTTATGTAATTACTAAATATTGTGTATATATAATTACATATGTGACATTATATAATAGTAACTAAATATAATATAGTTTATATGAAATTATTTTTATATAACAATTAAACAGTAAAGATACATAAAAAAATAGTCAACCATATACTATTCTGAGTACAAATTGATATTTGTTCAAGAAATTAAAGGAATGATGGTAGAATCCTGCCATGGAGAAATGGAAGAGATAAAGGGGGAAAGATTTGAGACAGGTCTGTGAAGGGTGCTTTTGGAAACCACAGGAAATTCATGACAGCAGAAGTCACCCAAATTAATTGGAATCCAAAATAACAATATCCAAATTGTAAAGTGTGCTTGGACAGAAAGCTGATACATTTGGTAGAAGTCCTTAAATATCAGGCTGAGGCACTAAGGATTTGTATGCATGTCAATGCAATGATGCAACGTCATTCTGGTTATAAAGCTTAGAGGATGTAAAACCTTCCTGAAGCTGTCATAAGTATTAGAAGTTTGCCTTTTAACAAACTTATTCTAAGCTATACAAGAACTAATTCTTGCACCTTGAATGATTTTTTTTCTTGCTAGAGAAACATAGGAAAGAATACTAATGGATTTTGCAGAGTGGGGAGTCTTTCTGAGTCACGTGCAGCCTGAGTGTGGTTGTTCTCTCTTAAATTCAGAGATGCTCAACAGTATTGTTCCAACTCATCAGCACAACTGAGAGTGTAAATAGGAGAGGCAGAGAGCAGCTAGGTCTACAGACGTACAGTTGCTGGGAATTGAAAATGATAATGTTGAGCAAGATAATGCTGAGTAATTATTTAGAATAAAAATAGATGAATGAAGATTCAGAAACTGATCCAAGACTGAGAACATGTAATAACATGGAGCATGGGAGAGAATTTCTATCATTCATGGAAAGAAAGACCACAGAGGAAAATAGGTTATGCTGGATGAAGGAGTGATGTGTTTGATCTGTGCAAGCTGGTTTGAGAAACATCACATGAAATGCCCTGCAGGTGAGACACCTGGTTCTGAAGCTCCAGGAAAAGAGGGGTCCTGGCTGGAGAATAGTTAACTACAGATGGTCAGTGCAGACATGGGCAGGGCTGAGAGCCTAAGCTCTTGACTGAAGTGACCAGAGTCCAGGACAGAATACAGAGTGCTCTCAGGTGGGAGGAGACTGCAGCCCACACCGAAGGCTAGTCAGAGAAGTGACACTGGTATGAACACCTGGCACGTGGGTGCCCTGAGAGCCAAGGGAAGTCAGTGCATATGGAAGAAAAGATAGTGCAGTAAGGTTCAATGATAAGCAGAGGCGCAGTAAGGTAAAAAGCAAAGAATACCTACTTAGTTGTGGAAAAGTAGTTAGCTCCCTTGTGTAGCAAATTGACCATTCTGCTTTTGGGTTTATTCGTTCTGATTTTAACTTCTGTGAATTCCTGCATTTTTTTCTTTTTCTCTCAATTACATAATTAGCTTGGCAGCTGAACATCTTAAAAATTGGCAGAAGAATGTCCTTCTGCTTGAAAACTTCATCTTACTATTTTAGCAATACTTGGGAGATGGGGAACCTACTTTTACCCTGGAAGTCCTTATCTAAATTACATAATACATCTCTAGCACATGTTTATTTCTTTGTTTTTGAAGATCATTTTTCTGATAGTAAATAATGAGTGATTGATAAGATTATGTAATAACTGCATTTTTATATAAAATTATAAGGCAAAAAAGTAATCATGTTGTGCCCCAATAAACTTTAAAATAGGCTTTTGATATTAGTAAGAGAAAATACATACCATTTTAATAATACAAAGTATACACCCATATTGAAATTTATTTGAATTTTGGTAATATAGAATATTAAACAACCATTATATTGTTATATAGTAACATACATAAAATAAATGTATGGCATACAATATTTTATTGATGCACTGGAACCTTGAATATTCAGAAGAATCAATTCAATAATAAAGTATATGGTCCAAATGAATTACAAAATGCTTGAAGTTCAGTATATTTCCTGATTGCACAAAATAAAATCAAATGTCTATCTCTGTTTTAATATGTGTTTTGTAAAGGCATTTAAATAACTTAGGAAAACATCTAGGTGTGCTAATTATATTGTACACAAGAATTCTCATTTGAAGCATAATCTACACATTATTAGATTGTAAATAACTCCTTGATGTGAGTCAGTGTTCCTGGAGTAAGTGAATCCTTTCCATGTTGTTTCTATTTACTGCCTAAGAATGACATAAGTGCTTTGTTTTTAATGATTTATCCATGATGAATACGGTACCAATTATGCTTATAAACAGTACTATTGCATTCATTCAAAAATAAAAACTCTAAAGTCTTTAATTTTCATTCATATTGATACATTTTTCTTACATGGTGAAATATGAAACTATAGTACAGCAGTACATTCTTCTCACTGGTAGTTTTTAGCCAGAATTGGATGGGCATTATTACTGTTTTGTTATGTTTATAAGGAACATAATGGGAAGCCAACAAAACTCTTCATAGAAGAATATGCAAACATCTAAAATACAAAGAATTTACTAAATAAAAAAAGGTTGCTAAAACATGTGTTTAAGTTTTTACTACTTGTTAGCGTCCCTGTTAGCAAGCAGGCAGGAAAAATGGATAAGCTAAAAATGGTAAGTCATAAATTTAGAAACAGTGCTTTAAATAAAAAATGAATGCAGATTATTTTCATTTATCGTGTACCTGATAAATGCCGTGTTTGGTCATTATTTTACAAAAAACAAGCATAAAATCTTTCTCTTTTCCTGAATCTTGGTATTAACAGAGCCCAGATGGCCGTATCGAAGTCAAAGGGCAGCACGGAAGCTCATCACTGCAAATTAAAAATGTGAAGTTGTCAGATTCAGGGCGATATGACTGTGAAGCTGCGAGTAGAATCGGAGGACACCAAAAGAGCATGTACCTTGATATTGAATGTAAGTTATTTTCGTTTTGTATGTTTATTCAAACAACTTAATCTGCTTTGAAAAATATGAACTTTTGTAGGAAAGTCAAAATACGTTTGTAGTTTATGTTTTAGTGTTCAATGACAGCATAGCGTCAGAACAAATGTAACCATTCAAAGTCAGTTATTGGAGACATCTAGTGGATGTTATGGGACATTTCCAAGTTCCGTATTTGTAATAGTCTTAATACTGCTTATCTTGAAAACTGTGACTATTTGTTTTTGCAGTGTTTAACCCAAAACACAATATAAACTGAACTACATTAGTTATCAGTAACTGATCAGTATCTCCTTCAGTTTTTATCTGCTTATAATATTAATGGACCCGTGTCTCAATATGTAGTGTTTTCATTTCTTATTCAAGTTATTTTTGTTGAATTATTTCTCTTCCTAATAAGATATGATATGGCATTTTTTAGTGGTTGAATATATCAGCAGTTATATTTTATCAAAATAGTGTTTACTGTCTGGAAGTGGGAACTATTGACAAGGAAAGTCATTAAGTAAATATGAAGTTTTTTATATAAAATTTGGGAAGTTTGAGGGCTAATGTGTAAATGGAACCTGCAAAATCCACCTTAGGTTATTGCATGGTGTTTTAGAATAATTTGGTATATATATGTTCATAAGGAGGAAAAAAATTAGCATTATTCTCTGGAAATATTCAGAGATCATCAGCATTAGAGTCTGCCTGTTGTTTGAAAGGACAAAGCTATCAGTAGGAATGTCTAAATTTGATTGCAGAATTTCTAGTGCATTAATATTGACGGAATATGATGGTGGCTATGAAACAATCCTCATTTTCTTACTGAGAATGCCCTTAGAAAGCAAATAATTTCTCACGATGATACTGAAGGAATCTATTAATTTGCATATTCATAAACTGCTTGTCAGGTAATTCATGGTAAGACCAAGTAAATAATTCTACAAAAGAAATTGTGAAAGATACTCAACAACAGAAGGTACTTTGATTCTATCACAAGTTATTGCTTTCTTCAGTAAAGTTGGAAACTTCCATAAAACTCTTTTTATTACCATTATTCATGTTAAATAACAAACAGACAAAATATTATTGCCTTAATATTATTCAGGATATACGGAAGAAGTGATGCTAATAACTTATTTAGTGTGTTTTCTTTCTCCCTATTACTGTTTTACTGTTTTCTGCTATTTTTCCATTTTCATATATATATATATATATTTGCACTTGTAAATATTTATAAATGTATTTGATATATCATAGGATTATTACTAAATTACTGCTGTAATTTCTCAAAAACGCATGAGTTCTCGTGGAGCTCATGATAAATGAGCAGTGTTGGTATTCCCAAATCACAGGAAGGCAGGCTGGCTCATACAGGGATCAATATAAGTCTAATATGCTAGTCTTAGGAATGGTGCTAATTAGTTGTGTGGCCTGCATCCCTGGGACCTCAATTTCTCTCTCTCTCTCTCTCTCTCTCTCTCTCTCTCTCTCTCTCTCTCTATATATATATATATATATATATATATATATATATATATATATATAATGTGCTGGACTATGAAAAAAATAACAAATTAAACTAAGACCTACAATCTCTGTCTATCTGTATTTTAAAACCTCATTGAGAAGAATTTTAAAAGTCATACTGAGTCAAAAACTAGGGTGTCTTTATTAAACTCTTTCAAGATTCAGGTTCAGTGCTGCATGATTGTGGACACAGGGATGAATAAAACATAGCTCCTGCTTTCTTAGAACACCAGGATTGACAGATTTATATCAAACCTCAACATGAATTCAAATGTCAAAGTAATCAATGAGAAAATATCAAGGAAATGTGAAATGTTGATATATAATGACACAAGGTTCTAGTTATAATTGATTTCAGCTCTGTAGAAAATAATGGGATAAACAGATTGTATAAATAATTGTATAGTGCATTACAGATTATTTGCTCTTGTGATCTTTTAATAACATGAATATTTTAATACAAAAAACATTTAGGATACTCCAATTTTCAGGGACTGATTGCTCACAGAGTACCAGTTGCTTTTGATCACAGGTGTATTCCTGTTTTGCATTAGAGATTTTAATGTTGGTCAGCCTGTTTAATTTTTCTTGAGTAAATGTTTAGAATAAAGTTCACCAGTAAATTATATATCTCTTATTTAGACAGGATTAAAAGCACTTGTTTTGTAAAAAAAATGTTGCAAGAATACTTTGAACATTCCCTGAGAAATTGTTGCTACCACCATGTTGATTAGAGGCTGAATGTATTTCAAAAATAATAAACTAGTGTTTTCCACTATTAAATCAATGTTCAAAAAATCACTTATTTTTTCATTTTAAGTGACTGAGTTTGACAGCTCTTAGAGCACTTGATCATTTTTTTCTTTTAAACGTTAAGTATTTAATTTTATTCTACTGTAGTGGAAATAATTTGAAAAATAAACATATTCTGTTTACAACTTTATTGAAGCATAGAGAATGGTACAATGCCCCTATATAAAGTGCAAAGTGTCATTGGTTTTGACATATGAATACACCCACAAATCTCATGCAATAATCTAGATAAACATGTCCACCTCCCCTAAGAATTTTCCCAAGCCCTTTTGTAATGCATTCCTTCTTTCCCCCTCCTCCCCAGGAATTATTTATTTACTTTTTATCACTGTAGTTTATTTTGCATTTCCTGAATTTTACATATGTATGGCATCACACAATATTATTTTTATTTTTTGCAAAGCACTTTCAGTCAGCATATAACATTGATATACATATGTGTGAATCTATAATTTATAATAATTTGTTCCTGTTTTTGCATTGTGTAGGTAAAACAGAATTTGTTTAGCTCTCTGTTGACAGGCAATAGGTAGTTCTCAGTTTTGGGCTGTGACAAAAAAACTTCTGTGATCATTTTTGCCCTTCATTCTTAAAGATCCAAATTTCCCTCTAATATTATTGTCCTTTATCCTGAAGAAATTTTCTCAATTTATTATAGAGCATATGTTTCTGATAAATTCTATTAAAATTTTCACTTGAAAATGTTCTTCATTCCTAAAGGATTTTTTTTTCTGAAAAGAATTCTGAGTTGACATATCTTCAAATATTTGATACCTTTATCTCCCATTATCTTCTAGTGTCCTTGGTTTCTGGTGCGAAATCCATGATAATTTGAATTTAGGATCCCTTGTATGCCACATGTCATTTTTCTTTACCTGCTAAAGTTATTTTCTTTATCTTTGTTATTTATCACTTTGATTAGGAAGTGCTGTGTGTAGTTTTCTTTGAGTTTATTCTGTTTGAGAGGTACTAAGCTTCTAGAATCTGTAATATCTTTTTTGTCAACAGTATTAGGTCATTTCTACAATTATTTCTTCAATTATTTGTCCTCTTTTCATCTCTTTGTGATCTACAGAGCGTTATGTACACATAAGGCCTTTTGAAATTATCTCAAAGATCCCTGAGATACTGTTCAGGTTTACATATCTCACACTCTTTCTCAGATTAGATAATTTCTGCTGTTTCCTCTTCTACTTAACAGACTCTTTACTCCATCATCTCTTTTCTGCTCCTAAACCCATTGTTTTTCATTTTTTTAAGATATTGATTTTTTTTTAGTTCTAATTTCCTAAATTTGTTCAGTTTTATATTCTGTTTTTCCTGATGATATTTCTCTTATACTCATTTATTGTATATATGTTTTCCTTTACCTCGTGGAACATAATTAAAATATCTACTCTAAAATCTATAAATTTAAAATGTAATAGATTCAATATCTCGGTTATCTTGGGATGTATATATTTTGATTGTATTTTTCCTTTAGAATTGGTCATATTCTTCTGGCTCATTGAATGTCAAGAAATGTTGGGTTGTAGTCTCACCTCTTTCATTTTTCTGTCAAATTATTTTTTTAAGTTTGTTTTTTATATGTTTTATGTCCCCAAGCAAAAATTATACCAACCAAAAGGTTGTTATATTGCAAAGCCCTAAAAAGATGTTAAATTTCTTTTTCCCATTTAATTTATCAATCTGTATAGTCAATTTTACATATGTATACATGAACCCTAATCATCCTGGAAAGTGTATGAAGCTCTAAATATGTAAGTCATTTCAAATTGAAATGAGCGGTAGGGTAGCTACAGTTGAGGTACAGAGCTTGATGCTTAGAGTTTTTAATAGTATCCTTTATCTATAAAGAATTAATTCTACTGATATAGGGTGA
Organism: Manis javanica; assembly: GCF_040802235.1. Classification (NCBI taxonomy): domain Eukaryota; kingdom Metazoa; phylum Chordata; class Mammalia; order Pholidota; family Manidae; genus Manis; species Manis javanica. Next base: position 104,802,513 of record NC_133158.1, read on the forward strand.
ATTTCATGTAAAGCAAGAGAAAACTTCTTACATTTTAAGATTAATAAACACATAGCCAAGCTTTAATCATTCATTAATCAGTATTTAATCACACTGTCTTCTTTTTTAATCTCCAACTGGAATTTTTCCTGTGCTTCTAACCTTCACATAAATGTATTTAAAGTGTCTCCTCTTGTTTCTTCCCATGATGAACCTCTTAAATATACATTACAAATTACCTATAAGTCTCTAGAAGTCTAGCTTCCTCCTTGATTAATCCAGATTCTTATGATATTTCTTTCTATGCATTAAGGGAAATTCTCCATTTTTCACAATTAAATTTACTCACGAATTCCAATAGTAAATATGTTGGGAACATAGCTCACTTTTCCAACCTTATACCATAGTTAAGAATAAATTTCACTTTAGCATAATATAAACTTACCTATCTATGCACCCAACCTCTTTGCTATGATACCTATGAGATTACTACCTTATAGGTACTTACTATAATTTATTAAAACTAAATCATATTAGAATGTTTAAAGTTGATGAGTTTAATTGTGGAAAATTCACTTATGATAAGTCATGTAATTACGCTAGTGGATTACTTTAAGTAGAAATTAACATAATAATCTTAATTTCATTAAATGCTAAAGTTCATATTTTATTGTTGTGGTAGATATAGGAAAAAAATGCCTCAATGTCATCATTTATGTAGCGTCAGCATTATTTTGGAGGAGGGTGTTAAATAATTATTTGTCATATGTAACCATGGTCATAATTTAAAATTTAGTTAGCCTCCTCTTTTTTTCAGTTATCTTACTTATAAATTAGTATAATTGTATTGTGAAAGTTGAACCTTTATTAAAATCTATATCACTATTTGTAATATATTCTTTCATATGAATATTAGTAGAAATTTTGGTTGGATATTGCAATATAACAACCATGATAAGTACTGAAGCTATCTAATAAGCTTATTTCTTGGTAATTAAAGCCTGTGTTGTTATAAGATATTTTATTCAGTGATAAATTTATACCATCAGGAAGTCTTTGGGAACCTTACATGTAATCCCAAGCAAAGTTATTGTTGAAAAAATATATTTACAAGTTAGAAATGGTAAGAATATTTTTATTCTGCATCTTCAAGTCAAACAGCAGAGAAACTGAAAATAACAAAGACATTGTATGCAATGTCACAAAACTTACCAAAACAATTTTTACTGCCTGATTCAAGCACTTATGCTATAATATTGCTAAAAATGATTGGAAAAACATCAAGCCATTTATAATTTGATACCAACCACATTTACTGTAATAGGACTAAACCTAAGGTGTTTAGGAGATTAAGCCTTTTTTTGTTGTCTGTTCAGACCTCTTTTGTGTTTCAGCTTAAACAGATTCCTTGGTGTCCTGCCAGTTCATTTTCAACATTTCAAAGGCATTACCCTTACTAAGAAGAACGAGTTGAACTAAAGTTCCAATTTATAAAACAAAGGAGATAACAGGCATGTGATACGTGGTTTAATGCAATAGGCACCTATTACATAGTACGTTTGATTACAATTAGAGTAGCATTAAGTTTTGTGACGAGGTTCTCAGTACGTATTACACATTAATTAGACTTAATTACTTTCCATGATAAATTTAATTTAATAGTTACATGATAACAATGCATGTTAAGAAATACTGAATTTTTCACTTACTCTTTTTTCATCAAGGTCTCTGCACCTGCTTTTATTTCTTATTATATATAATAATGATATTTAAATAAATTTCCCCTTTGGTATAAAAGTTGCTAGCAATATCAGAAAACTTGTAAGGATATAGGGATATTAATGAATCTTAATGACATAGACTCACATTACTCCCATATATACATTCACTCCATAGAATTAATAAGTCTTTGCGTTACCACACAACTTTTTCCTCAATTTTTGCAGTTCTTCAAGAAAACAGTCATTCTAGTAGCATGATCTGCTGCATGTACAGGATGAGATCAATAAGATGTGACCTGGATTAAACAGTTAAGGAAATTTATATTAATAAACACTTTCACATTAGAAAAATCTCCTTAGTCACAGAAGACACACATTTATGTCTGATTAAGATGTCTTATGACCCTAACTTTTATACTCACCATTATACATGTAAGCTTTCAAACTTTAAAGAAGATGGCTCATTTACATAAGTAAATTTGTTTTAATACCAGCAACCACTTAGGTTTTACACCCAGTATGATAGTTTCAAGGATAGTATCTGAGAGAAATATAAAGCTTATCTCTACATCCAGAAGATAGGGAGATCAGAACATTAAAAGAGAAAGGTGAAAACCTTTCACTGCTCAGCTGTATTGTTTTAACCCAGTCTTTACATGAACCCTCTGGGAAGATCTGAAATCACAATCCCCATATGCATAGGTACTACCAATTATTTCAGTTACTACGTTTTTATTGATCACTAACCGGGATCATTTGATTCAAATACCAAATCTTGTTAAAATACTTCAGAGATTATGATGATGAAAAATTGCTGAGGAATTTTAGGAAACATCTAACCCTTGAAAGGAGAATGCTTAGATGTGAACAAACAAATATAAACAAATAAATAAAATTTGTCATTTTGTGTAACTGCTGAATTTATCACTGCCTCTTGGCACCTGCTTAACTTAATTGTCCAGAAATACTGAATCCTGCCTCTAATTTGCCATGGCTTCTGCCTTCCTCTGGAAGGAAGACTGTGCCCCAGAACCCTCAGTTGCCACTAGTTTCGGCAGCTATAACAAAATAACCACAGAGGGTGGCTTGTACTTCTCTCAGTGTGAAGGCTGCAAGTCCAAGACGAGGGTGAGGACGCCAGCGTGGGCAGGTCCTAGGCACAGGCCCTTCTGCCAGTTATGTCCTCCCTGGCCTCTCTGTGGTGCAGCCACACAGAAAGAGACTCTCTTCCTACCTCTTCATTTTTCTTTAAGGATATAAATCCCGTGATGGGGATTCTACTCTCATACTTCATCTAAAATGAATTACCGCCCAAAGGACCTACTTCCAAATACCATCATATTGATGATTAGGGTTTCAGCATTTGAATTTGGGGAAACACAGCATTCAGTCCATAGCAGTGAGCTTTCTGGATTTGACAGAGAAGACCACCGTACATGTGGGCCTGGCGCAGAAGCAGTAAGCTTACCCACTGCGATCGCATCATGCCAAGCCTTCACTGACTTCACTGAGTTTTGTCATCTTGAAGATCCTCAGAGATGTGCTAAGACCTTGTGGCCAGATGCTTGCAGCCTGTTTGTTTGGGCTGCTGTAACAAAGTGCCATAGATTTGGGGTATTATAAACAAGGCATTTATCTCTTACAGTTCAGGAACTGGAATTCCACCAACAGGGAGCCAGTATAGCTGGGCTCTGGGGACATCCTTTTCCAGTTGTGGACTGATGTCTTCTAGTTCTGCCTTTAAACAATGGAGAACAGAGCAGAGGGACAGAGCTTTCTCCTGACTTTTCTGAGGGCAGTGATTCATTCATGACCTCATATAATCCTAATTGTGTCCCAAAGGTCACACCTCCTAATATCATCAGTTTGGGGAGTAAGGTTACTGCAACATAGAAATTTGGAGGAAACACAAGCATTGACAATGCTCATCTACCTTCCTTCACTTCCCCAGGATATGTGCATAAAGATTTATCTTACTGTACCTTAATCCAGAATAACATGGCCAACAAAAGTTAAAGCACTAAATTCTTAAAAAAGACCAGTTCAACAATTTGAATACAATCATCCAGAACTCTGTGGCCATAAATCCTTAAATCCTCTGAATCCTATTATCTTATTTCAGTGGAGCAGAAGCAGACAAGTTTTCCTAATATCACCTACGTATTATTGTTGATACCTATCCACTAACTCAACTCAGCTCCTAGGTGATTTCAACTACATAGCAGTTTTCTAATGTATTGCGCTTCATTAAAAAAATATGTAAATATCATACATTAGCAGCTATCCTTAGATTTTAATAAATGTTTGTTTTTATGGACTTATTTTACTTTTTTTTTCATTCAGTATTTATCAGGTATATACTACAAATCAACCACTTTTCCACGTGTTTAGTACATAGAATTGAATAAAGGAAGCAAAAACACCCAACTTTGTGAACCTTACATTCTAGCAAGGAAAATCAATAATAAACAAAATAAAGTAACAAAATATATAATAAGGGAAGCAGTGGAAAGGGCTAAGGAGAAAATGTAAAGCAGTGCAGTGAGACTCATCAACAGCAAATGACACAATCATTGTACATGATACATAACACACCCCAGAACTCAGCAGCATACAGTGATGATTCTCATGCTCTAATGGAAATAGCTGACCCAGGCTGACCTAGAATAGGGAGCTCAGTTCCAAGCAGCAGTGCTTGACTCCATGTTATGGGTCCAGTAACACTTCAATCAGGCTGTAGAGGTGGCAACCACAAGGAGGGAAGGAAGCCTTCTTATGGTGATGGCAGTAGCACGAGAGAACAAACCCAATAATGGAAGCAAATTTCAAGTGTTTGATCATGTCACATCCCAGAAGTCATGTGGTTAAGCCTAATGTCAATCCAGCAGGGTAATGCACAACACTTTTCCAGGGAGGGATTTGGAATGAATACTTTCTGAATAAAATAAACTGTATCTATGTGAAAATATGTGTATTTAAATTTTTCTCTAACTTGCTTCAACCAACTTGTGTAATAACATATTGAATAAAAAAACCAACATAATTGTCAATATATTGTTTTAAAGACATTAACAAAGCAAATGCTAGCTTTGTATCTTTACTTAAGAACCTTCATAATATACAGTTTAATAATATTTTTTAAAATTTATTTTTATTTTTTTGAAGAACATTATGTTTACTAGGCTCTCCCCTACCCCAAGTCCACCCCACAAACCCCATTACAGTCACTGTCCATAAGCATAGTAAGATGTTGTAGAATCACTACTTGTCTTCTCTGTGCTGCAAAGCCCTCCCCTTTCCCCCACCCCCCACATTATACATGCTAATCATAATACCTCCTTTCTTCTTCCCCACCCTTATCCCTCCCTACCTTCCCATTCTCCCCAGTCTCTTTCCCTTTGGTAACTGTTAGTCCATTCTTGGGTTCTGTGTTTCTGCTGCTGTTTTGTTCCTTCAGTTTTTCTTTTGTTCTTATACTCCACAGATGAGTGAAATCATTTGGTATTTATCTTTCTCCACTTGGCTTATTTCACTGAGCATAATACCCTCTAGCTCCATCCATACTCTTGCAAATGGTAGGATTTGTTGTCTTCTTATGGCTGAATAATATTCCATTGTGTATATATACCACATCTTCTTTATCCATTCATCTACTGATGGACACTTAGGTTGCTTCCATTTCTTGGCTACTATAAATAGTGCTGCGATAAACATAGGGGTGCATCTGTCATTTTCAAACTGGAGTGCTGCATTCTTAGGGTAAATTCCTAGAAGTGGAATTCCTGGGCAAATGGTAAGTCTGTTTTGAGCATTTTGAGGAACCTCCATATTGCTTTCCATGGTGGGAGAACTAATTTACATTCCCACCAGCAGTGTAGGAGGGTTCCCCTTTCTCCGCAACCTCACCAACATTTGTTGTTGTTTGTCTTTTGGGTGGTGGCCATCCTTACTGGTGTGAGGTGATCTCATTGTGGTTTTAATTTGCATTTCTCTGATAACTAGCTATGTGGAGCATCTTTTCATGTGTCTGTTGGTCATCTGAATTTCCTCTTTGGAGAACTGTCTGTTCAGCTCCTCTGCCCATTTTTAATTGGATTGTTTGCTTTTTTTTTATTGAGGTGTGTGAGTTCTTTATATATTTTGGATGTTAAGCCTTTATCGGATCTGTCATTTACAAAAATATTCTCCCATACTTTAGGATACCTTTTTGTTCTATAGATAGTGTCCTTTGCTGTACAGAAGCTTTTCAGCTTGATATAGTCCCACTTGTTCATTTTTGCGTTTGTTTTCCTTGCCCAGGGAGATATATTTCATGAAGAAGTCACTAATGTTCATATCCAAGAGATTTTTGCCTATCTTTTTTCTAAGAGTTTTATGGTTTCATGACTTACAGTCAGGTCTTTGATCCATTTTGAATTTACTTTTGTGTATGGGGTTAGACAGTGATTCAGTTTCATTCTCTTGCATGTAGCTGCCCAGTTCTGCCAGCACCATCTGTTGAAGAGACTATTTCCCCATTGTATGTCCATGGCTCCTTTATAGAATATTATTTGACCATATATGTTTGAGTTAATGTCTGGAGTCTCTAATCTGTTCCACTGGTCTGTGGCTCTGTTCTTGTGCCAGTACCAAATTGTCTTGATTACTATGGCTTTGTAGTAGAGCTTGAAGTTGGGGTGTGAGATCCCGGCCACTTATTCTTCTTTCTCAAGATTGCTTTGGCTATTTGGGGTCTTTGGTGTTTCCATATGAATTTTTGAACTATTTGTTCCAGTTTGTTGAAAATGTTGTTGGTAATCTGATAGGGATTGCATCAAATCTGTATATTGCTTTGGGCAGGATGGCCATTTTAATGATATTAATTGTTCCTAACCAAGAGCATGGGATGAGTTTCCATTTGTTAGTGTCCTCTTTGACTTCTCATAAGAGAGTCTTATAGTTTTCAGGGTATAGGTCTTTCACTTCTTTGGTTAGGTTTATTCCTAGGTATTTTATTATTTTTGATGCAATTGTGAACAGAATTGTTTTCTTGATTTCTCTTTCTATTGGCTCATTGTTAGTATATAGGAAAGCCACAGATTTCTGTGTGTTAATTTTGTATCCTGCAACTTTGCTGTATTCTGTTATCAGTTCTAGTAGTTTTGGAGTGAAGTCTTTAGGGTTTTTATGTACGATATCATGTCATCTGCAAATAGTGACAATTTAACTTCTTCTTTACCAATCTGGATTCCTTGTATTTCTTTGTTTTGTCTAATTGCTGTGACTAGAACCTCCAGTACTATGTTAAATAACAGTGGGGAGAGTGGGCATCCCTGTCTTGTTCCTGATCTCAGAGGAAAAGCTTTCAGCTTCTCGCTGTTCAGTATGATGTTGGCTGTGGGTTTATCGTTTATGGCCTTTATTATGTTGAAGTACTTGCCCTCTATACCCATTTTGCTGAGAGTTTTTCTCATGAATGGATGTTGAATTTTGTCGAATGCTTTTTCAGCAACTATGGAGATGATCATGTGGTTTTTTCTTTCTTTTTGTTGATGTGGTGGACGATGTTGATGGATTTTCGAATGTTGTACCATCCTTGCATCCCTGGGATGAATCCCACTTGGTCGTGTTTATGATCCTTTTGATATATTTTTTGAATTCGGTTTGCTAATATTTTATTGATTATTTTTGCATCTATGTTCATCAGGGATATTGGTCTGTAATTTTCTTTTTTCATGGGGTCTTTGCCTGGTTTGGTATTAGGGTGATGTTGGCTTCATATAATGAGCTAGGAAGTATTCCCTCCTCTTCTATTTTTTGAAAAACATTAAGGAGAATGGGTAATATGTCTTCTCTGTATGTCTGATAAAATTCTGAGGTAAATCCATCTGGCCAAGGGATTTTGTTCCTGGGTAGTTTTTTGATAACTGCTTCAATTTCTTTGCTGGTTATTGGTTTATTTACATTTTGTATTTCTTCCTTCATCAGTCTTGGAAGGTTGTATTTTCCTAAGAAGTTGTCCATTTCTTCTAGGTTTTCCAGCTTGTTAGCATATAGGTTTTCATAGTATTCTCTAATAATTCTTTGTATTTCTGTCTGGTGGATCTGTCCTTTGGAGTGAATGGTGTGTTGAAGTCTCCTAAAATGAATGCATTGCAGTCTATTTCCTCCTTTGTTCTGTTAGTATTTGTTTCACATATGCTGGTGCTCTGTATTGGGTACATATATATTTATAATGGTTATATCCTCTTGTTGGACTCAGCCCTTTATCATTATGTAATGTCCTTTTTTATCTCTTGTTACTTTGTTTTGAAGTCTATTTTGTCTGATATTAGTACTGCAACTCCTGCTTTTTCTCCCTATTGTTTGCATGAAATATGTTTTTCCATCCATTGACTTTTAGTCTGTGCATGTCTTTGGGTTTGAATTGAGTCTCTAGTAAGCAGCATATAGATGGGTCTTGCTTTTTTATCCATTCAGTGACTCTATGTCTTTTGATTGGTGCATTCAGTCCATTTACATTTAGGGTGATTATCGATAGGTATGTACTTATTGCCATTTCAGGCTTTAGATTCGTGGTTACCAAAGGTTCCAGGTTACTTTCCTTACTATCTGAGAGTCTAACTTAACTCACTTAGTATGCTGTTACAAACACAATCTAAAGGTTCTTTTCTATTTCTCCTCCTTTTTCTTCCTCCTTCATTCTTTATATATTAGGTATCAGATTCTATACTTTTTCTCTATCCCTTGATTGGCTTTGGGGATAGTCAGTTCAATTTTGCATTTGCCTTGCAATCAGCTGCTCCACCCTCCCTACCATGATTTTACTACCTCTGGTGGCAGCTATCCAATCCTTGGACCACTTCCATCTATAGCACTCCCTCCACAATAGACTGCAGATATGGTTTGTTGGAGGTAAACTCTCTCAGCTTTTGCTTATCTGGAAATTGTTTAATCCATCCTTCAAATTTAAATGATAATCTCACCGGATAAAGTAATCTTGGTTCCAGGCCCTTCTACTTCATGGCATTAAATACATCATGCCACTCCCTTCTGGCCTGTAAGGTTTCTGCTGAGAAGTCTGTTGTTAGTCTGATGGGCTTTCCTTTGTATGTGATCTTATTTCTGCCTCTGGCTGCTTTTAACAGTCTGTCCTTCTCCTTGATATTTCCCATTTTAATTACTATGTGTCTTAGTGTGTCTTCCTTGGGTCCCTTGTGTAGGGGGATCTGTGGATCTCCATGGCCTGAGAGACTTTCTCCTTCCCCAGATTGGGGAAGTTTTCAGCAACTACCTCCTCAAAGACACTTTCTATCCGTTTTTCTCTCTCTTCTTCTTCTGGTATCCTTATAATGCAAATATTGTTCCGCTTGGATTGGTCACACAATTCTTTCAATATTCTTTCATTTTTAGGGATCCTTTTTTCTCTCTGTGCCTTAGCTTCTTTGTTTTCCTCTTCTCTAGTTTCTATTTCATTTATTGTCTCCTCCACCATATCCAACCTGCTTTTAATACCCTCCATTGTGTTCTTTAACAATTGGATCTCTGACCTGAATTCATTCCTGAGTTCTTAGATGTCTTTCTGTACCTCCATTAGGATGTTGATTATCTTTATTTTGAACTCTCTTTCAGGAAGAGTCACGAGGTCCATATCATTTATATCTTTCTCAGGAGTTGTATTAACATTTTTACTCTGGACAAGTTTCCTTTGGTGTTTCATGTTTGTATATGGTGCCCTCTAGTGTCCAGAAGCTCTATTCTGTAGCTGCTGAGCCCCTGAAGAAATGTCAGGGGTCTCAGGGGAGTGGTACTAGGGGTAGGAAAGAGCTGTTCCCCGCCTCCTGGCTCCTGTGCCTTTCTCCACTACCTGAGTCAGTGGGCCGGGCACATAGGTATAAGTTTTTGTCCCAGAGCAGCCATATATGGATCCCTGCTTTCCACAAGCATCTGGAATCCCAGTCTCCCCAGGAACTCTGCCTGTATTAACTTTCCAACCCAGTAGTCATGCGAGTCTCATGAAAGCATCGTGAAATGTAGGTTTGTGCTCCCAGTGCAGATTTCTGGAGCTAGGCATTCAGCAGTCCCAGGCCTTCCACTCCCTCCCTGCTCTGTTTCTCTTCCTCCCACTGGTGAGCTGGGGTGGGGGAGGGGCTTGGATCCTGCAGAGCCACAGCTCTGGTACATTACCCCGTTTGGTGAGGTCTGCTCTTTTCTTCAGGTATATGCAGTCTGACGCAGTCCTCTTTCCTGTTGCTCTCTCTTGATTAGTTGTGCCAATTAAATTTTCTAATTGTATCCAGTTTTAGGAGGAAGCCTCTGTCTCTCCTCTAACACCACCATCTTTAATTCCAATTTAATAATATTTTTTATATCACTCCAAAAATAGTGCATTTGTGCTTTTCGAAGATGCAAAATGATTGAAGGGACATACAAATATTGCACTATATCTAGGAAGCTGGAATCTACTTATATGGAATGGCTTCAAAACTATCATAAAATACATAATTTAATGCACTTATTGTTAAATATGTGTCACGGTGACTATACAAATGAGCAGTCATAGAAAAAGTCCTCTTATCGATGTATTATCACAGTATTTGAAAGAAGTAAACTTAAGAACCAGATAACATTGATTCTGTGTCTATACAGTTTTAAAACATATGATTCATTTGACTTACTATATTGTTCAGGTAGTCCTCTTTATTTTATATTTATAGGGTCATGTAGAATAAAATATCCTCTCTGCTGTAACACTGCTGACAAGAGAAACTGTTTCTGTCCATGTGATGAAGATGAAGGCTTGATAAGAGCAAGTCACTTCTTTAAATGCTATTTTTAGCACTCTTGCTATCTTAAAACTTTGTAGTTAGGAGGATTTCAAATATTACCTGTTAGGTATAAATAATTCAATGATAATCCTATTTGTTAAGAAAATCTTTGATTTTTCTTGGGCCTGTAAAAAAATCTTCTAAGATAAGAGCAGTTACCACTACCCAATATGATAAAAGCCCAAGACCATAAACCATGTCTTATGCTTTCATACTTGTATTTTTTTCCGTGATTTTCTCAAACTTCATAATATGATTAATTTTTGTTCCCAATACTCTAGAATTATCAGTACTAAAACAATTGATTGAAACATTTTTCTTGCCCTGAGCAACATTTCTCATTATGTTTCTTATGTTATTTTTAAAAGAACTTGCATTCAGATCTTTATCCAGTAATAAGAATTAGATATGTGGAAATTCCACATCATATACAAATAAGCCAAGGTAATAACTTCATTTGCATATGTGAACATTTATTTTTTAATTTTATTTAACTTTCTTTGATTTTTTCACAATTAAATGTATTTTCCTATATGAGTAGAAACTTTTCCACTATAATGTAATAACCACAGAGAAAACCTAATTATTTCTAATATCTCTTTTTTTCTCTGAAGTGAAAATAAAAAATTAAAAAAATAAAATATACTTGTGATTTTCCAAAAGCTCCCTAGGAAATTGCAAAGATATTTGGTATTTAATTCATATCATTAAATCTTTATTTTGTTTTTTCTAGAATTTTAATTAGGGACAGCAAAATCAAAAGTATTTTCACAGATTATTCCACTTGGCTGAATTAAAATTGTACATGACTGAGAAACTCTTGATTACATATTTAATCAAATTGATAATCAAACATTTTTAAATAAACACAAAAAGAAGACATTCTTGATTAAGCTTTTGTTATATATGGAGTTTTTCATTCAGACTATGGTTTTTAATGTCTTCTTACTTTTAATTTCTCTGATTTTTAAACCCATTAATATTATTATAAAATTTGATTATTTGTACTACAAATGCTGTAAATAATAGTATAGAGACAGATTGTTTATATTTATTGTCATCTTCATTAATTAAATTATTATTTATTTAATGCTTTCTATATGCTAGATATGCTAGGCAGGGAAAAGAAAAATAAAGAATACACATTTTTAGCTTAAAATATTGCTGTCTAAAAGGGGAGACCCATGTCAATAAAATACTATTTCAGAAGAAGTTCTGCATTTTCTGTTTTTGTTTACAATGCTGCAAAGTTTTTAAATTGTTCTTTATATTCATTTCTAATTACAATTTGCATTGCTTATCTGGTTTAAATTATTTTGCTCTATTATATAAAAATAATTAAATTTTGATAATAGTTTGTCACCTTTTAAATTAAAAAATTATTCTAATCAATGCACATTAAAAATATAATATATATGCCAACATAAATAATAGTTAGAGAAACTGATCTAAATCCAATGAAATAATACTATGATTACTTGAAAGTTATCAGTATGTGACCATTTGTTACCAATTTTCAGTCAAGGAACTTAAAAGGATGTAGAAAAGTTCCCTACATTTCAGCCTTTCAATTAAGAGGCGATAAATATAAAGGTAAAATACTGAAAATAATAATACCAAATGTAATTCAATTTCTGTTACATTTGTTATTTACCTAACATGCTTAATTTAAATACTGACAGGTTCTAAGCAGCATGTTAGCTATCAGCATTATTATCATTACTAATATTGTTGTTGTTTGGCACGCATAATAGAATTTTCTTGTTTATTTCCCATAACTGTGACCCACATGGTGCCCCATGCATCTAATAAGCAACCTTGTAGAATGCACAACCATGCACTTTAAGGTATAATAGTGGAAATGTTTTAATTTACTTTTTTAAAAGTCATCATGTTTGATAGACCTGGGAAGTTTAAGAAATAAATAAAATTTGTGGATGTATTTTTATCATATGTAAAATTAACGATCTGGACCTCAAACTAAATTACTAGATTTAAAAAAATTACATTTTACCTGATGCAATTTTCAATTTTTATTGTAATGAAAGTTGCTTGACATCAATAAGCAGAAATTACATAAGTTACATAATGTGCTACTGATAATTCAGGTTCTGAAATTATTAACAGTTTCTTATAAAACGATTCTATCAATGCTATATCTGTACGATCAATAATTCTTTTGATAACTCAGAAATTTTTATGAACAAGATTCACTTAGGCTTTGTTTCTTTAATTTATGTGTAAAATTGGGCATGACAATAAAAATAATGATGCAATCTTTTAAATACTGTAACTGTTTATGGAAAATTCAATTAAATAAGGCAACAATAGAGGCAAAAATCACCATAGGTAGTACAATTCTTCTATTAGTATCTGTATGATGTAAGGAGGAGAGATATTAGGACAAGAGAAAGAAGGATGAGTCACCTTACTTATAATCAAACATCTCTTATGATCAGTAATACTAGTATCACTAATAAAAGTCAAATTAAAGAGAAAGCCAGTGTGTGCTAAGGAGACACATATTGGCATATCTTAAAATAAATGAAGTTATGACTCCAGGGTCATAAAATATGCTAAGATTTATGCATAACTTGGCTGTTCAAATTTAGTACAGAAAATACACATCCAGTGATATGATTAATTGGCAGTGAGCACACATGTGATTTAGTATTCCATGTAACCATTAGAATTCCCAGGACACATGAACTTAATCCTGTTAATTGCCGTAGCTGATTCTGTGTATGAGTGAACATACAGTAGAAATAGATCTATGAAATTATTAATTGAATTATCCTCCAAAGGTGCCAAAGGACATATTAGTTTTTACTCCCTTGGTAGCTTTCCTCAGCAAAAATCAAATGAGAAAATTCAACAACTGAAAAGAAGTATAAAGGTATTTTACATATTTAAAAAAAATGTGCGGTTAATTCCTAGCTAATTTAAGGGGCTGGCTTCTTTTTTTAAAAAATTAAGGTATCATTGATATACAATCTTATGACATTTTCACATGAGCAATATTCACCCATATTATCAAGTACCCCCCCGACACTATTGCAGTCACTGTCCATCAGCGTAGTAAGGTGATATAGAGTCACTACTTGTCTTCTCCACGCTATACTGCTTTCTCTGTTACGTGCCTATACTGTGAGTGCTAATTATAATGTAGGGGCTGGGTTCTTAGCAAAATAGTCAGTGTCTATAAGAGACAGTGTATTTCTGTAGAATTGACACCAGATTGATGGTCCTAAATTCTGTGAATTTAGGAAAGTCGAATAATGCCAATATACCTTTCCTACTCTGTTAATGTTGTGACAATATCAAGAATATTTACTTATCTTGTGTTTTCTTTCATTCATTCCTTAACTGTTATTTACTGAGTGTCAAATATAAATTCAGGTGTTGTACAGAATTGTGAGAAAGACAGCTTCTTCCTTGTTCTCATGAAACATGTTGTAATTAAGGTAATGGAAACACACAGCTATGTTAAGATGGAGTATATAAAAAAGTGATTAGGCAGATGGGACAGCTAAGTGCAAAAGGCTGAAATCACAAAGGGTTAAGGATGGTTAGGGTTTAAGGAACAAAGTTCACCCAAATGGGGACAAGGTCACAGCTAATGCAGAACTTAATAAATCATCATAAAAGTTTTCTTTTTTTAAGAGGTGTGAAGAGAATCTTTTAGAATGGACTGAACAGATTAAACACTGGTAGGCCAAGAAAGACAGGACTTCTAAAATTGACCAGGTAATGATAGCCTGCACAGCAATATAATAGTGGTAATCAAGAGAAGTGAATGGTATAAACATACTGGAATTTGTTGGTGAGGAATGAATGACAGAGCTTTTATAACAGAATATTCTGTTATACATTAAAGCAATTATTGCCATTAATTGTGGTTTTTAAAATCTAATATTAAAGAAAAAAATTTGAAAATTTGATACCACAGAGTATGCTGACTAGAAAAGGAGAATCTTTTAGAATGGACTGAACAGATTAAACACTGGTAGGCCAATAAAGATAGGGCTTCTAAAATTGACCAGGAAATGGTCAATATTTCCTGGTAGTGTGTAAATTATTTAGAGAGTGTGCAAGAGAAATATGCTGTAATCCTAATTCTATTTTACAAGGACAATACATATTATATTATCAATATGCTTTTAAAAAACTAAAACTTATTTTTCATTGATTGTAAATTTTACCTAATAATGCTTTTCAATGTCATTCACGAAATGGGTAGTATATAGTGAGTTTGTACAGTGAATTCCCTGAATCTGTTATTCATGAACCTGTGGAAATACAGGTAAAAAATTTGTATACCTTGGTTCCCAGAGTCTGTCTGTGTTTTGTGATCAGCGTCAACCTGCTCATGAGCAGGCAGAATTCAGAATTCAGGTCAGCACTCAGCAAGAAGTAAGACTTTACTCAGGTTACAGGTGCCATCCACAAATGGACCACGTTTAGAAAAAAGACTTCAGAGCCTGAGAGGATATGACAAGAGGAAGTGAAAAGCTTGTATTAAGCAAATAATCAACTCGGGGTGTCTTGCGCAGTGACAGAAACGCAGTGATAAGTGCCAGCTGCACGTTCAGTTCTGGCTGAGCAATAAGGAAAGAAATAAAAAAGGGCACTTATCAAATCAGGAGTAACTTGGAGCCAAGTCTAAGGGCAGTCTTAAAAGTTTCTCTAATGTCTGCTGGTATGCCTGGACTATGCTTTTCCTGATCCTAACTTTGAGGAACTGACAAATTCAGATCCTGGCACACTAGTCTGTTTCTTCTTTAAATCAGAGATTTACTCAAAGTCGTGGATATAAGTACTGTTGAAATTATCTATTTCAGCCTTCTGCATATGCAGCTGACTCTTAATTAAATCTAAGTAATTTCTCTTTGGAGCTCTTTCTGTTGAGATAAGAGCTAAGAGAATATAGTTCCTTGGTTTTTAAAGTCGGTATTCACTTTATGTGCAGTTTTATATATTTCACATGTTACACTCTATGCAGTAATATACACATTTTTAAATCATAAGATCATTAGATAGAAAATATAGAAGCCTATTTTCACCACCAAGACCTCATATTGTTTTCTCTCATACATTCTCCACTTTTAAAGATATTAAACTATTAAAATGATATTTATTAAAGAAATATTATTCTTCATTTTCATTGTATATGTGTATATATGTAATAACACATATATTTGCATTTAAATACATGTGTGTGTATAGTAAACTATCAAGCAGAGATTTTTGTAAACATGCAGTAATTAAAATTACCCCAAGGGGTTTATATAAAACTTTAAAAGGAGGCCTTAGATGTCTGATTTTCCACACAAGCTCAAAATATGACTTTGATGTATAGTCAAGGTAGTGAAACTTTTATACCTAAACAATTATATTCAGCATTCGCTAATGGCTAAGTGTCAGTAGAAATGAACTTTGATAATATTTTGACTAGAGATGTGCAATTGATTCAATCATTATGGTTCTGGAAATAGTAATATTTTGTTTGGTAAAGTGCCCTATGATGGCAGTGATTGGAATGGATGATGGAATATTCATGATTGGATATGATGAATAAATGGAAAAATAAATAGGCATTAGCTAAAATATCAAACCAAATATAATGAATACTTAAACAAAATGTTAATTATTCACAATATTTTGTAGAACATACTTAATTCTTAAACAAGTTATTGTAGAAGTGAAGTATATAGATAAAATAGACTATATCACCTTTTTCATGGTAATTTGGATTTAATTTAGAAATTGAAATAAAAATCAAATCATTGTTTAAGGGATTATGTACAATATATATACCACAATGCTGTCAGAATTGAAAATGATTTTTGCTCTTTACACAAGAAAAAAACATAAGCTGTTTTTTTTAACTGTCAAGCATATTACCTCATATTCAGTGACTTAATTTTTTAAAAAGGTAAAGAAGCCACTTATGCTTTAATTCCAAATAATTAATGTCTCTCAACAAATAAAAAAGGTAACTGGCAATTCCCTGAAAGGTACCAGTATTTAACAAATATGGACGTTTGTGCAGTTATGTTTAGTATTTTTTTCTATCTCCCATGAATATTTTTAGAAAGAAAACCCTCTTAGTCTTCACTTATTTTCTGGAATATTCTTATATTAGAAGCATACATACTCAAAAAATATATATTAATATTTTTAAAAATCTATGAATTATGATTACCAGGTTCAGATATGAAAATACCATACTCAAATGGTGAATGCCTAGCATGTTAGGATTAACAGTGGTGGAAGCACTGTAACATGTTTTTATATCTTAGTGTTTCAACAGTGATTTGAAAACAGATAACAACCTAATTTCTTCATAAACATCCTAATAAGAGGTTGAGTACTAGGCTCAATTTGAGAAATTCCTAGGAATTTTCCTGAAGTAAAAATTATATAGTAAATGAATTTTTAAATAAAAAATATAATTTAAAAAGCGTTTTAAAATGCAATTATTATATTTTAAGTTATTAATAAATATGCCCACTTACAGATTAAATTTATTCTTTATTGATAGGTGGAATGAGGTGATTCAACCTTTATCGAAAGATTACATTTTTAAATGTAATAATTCACTTTGTCATGATCAAGAGCAAAAGTTCTATGGGCATATTCATAATTTCTTAATCACCAGAGAGCTAGACAGCACAATTCTAAAATTACTTTTGAAACAGAAGTCTTATACATAAACAGTAACCAAATAAATTTCATATACAACATTAGTATTTCTTATTAATTCAAAATGGAAGGTGTACTGAAGTTTCAAACCAGAATCTAGGGGATTATCTTTGACTTTCTGATATTGAAACAATGGGTTAACTTATCTCTCTGTTTAAAATATTAAATAAACCTATAGTTTATTATTTTAGTGTTTTGTGTCTTGATGCTGAAAATGATGAAAGTTTATTTGTGTGTTGTCCCAAGTTACCTTGAGTTATAAAATAAGTAAACTTGAAAGGAAATATACAATAGAGTAAAACTCCAAGACGGTGGAGACATCTTTTTTTCATGTACAACATTTGATCCCTAATACCCAGCAGAGAACAAAGGATGAAATCAAGAAATACCTGTAAGCTGTAAATTCTGCCACAAAGCAAAATATATGTTATTGTCTTCTTGTCGTTATTCTTGTTTTCCTTCTTTTCTTCCTATTTCTTCCCACATCTCCTCCCTTTCCTTCTCCTTCTTTCTCTTCCTTGGCCCTCCAGTTTTAGTTCTTTTTCTCATGTGAGATTTATTTTCCTGAGTTTTTATCTCTTTATGCAAGGATATGTTGCTAAGGCATGTTTCTAGCTGTGAACTCCCTAGTGTGAAAATGACTGGCAGCCCCAGAACACATTTCTTCTTACATCTTAGTTTCTTATACATCAGGATAGAAATTGGAAAGGTGGTGCTGATTTTAAATATCTCTTTTTATTGGCATCACCTGGAAATAAATCAGTGTACAAATGTGCACTCCTTTTTACCAAATTCCTTCTAACCTGTATTATATATGTATTATATATTTACTTTACTGTTTAAGTACCATATATAGAATATACTTCCTTGATTACTTGGTATAATTATTTGAAACACTAATTCTAGTGTGGAGTGCCACTGTTAGTGATATGTAGGAACAACTGCCTGAGGGTGTATTTATAGTTATTAATAGAATGACTGGCATAGCAGTATGGTTTCATGAGATGGACATAAAGAGCCAGAAATTGTGGTCTTGGCTCTGCCACCACCTTCCCAAATATCCCAGAACAAGGTTTCTCATATATAGAATAAAGATTTGTAGATGACTCTCATGTTTCTTTCCAGATATTAGATTCTAGTGAAATCTCTCTAGTTCTGCAGACCTTAAAATGACCACGGGCATAAAAGTGTTGCAAGTTTAATTTTGTTCATAGGTAAATACTATAAATACAAAGACTGCCTCTTAATGTAATGAAAACTTGGTGAAGTCACACAGTTGGGTATAAATCTCATATCCTTCACTGTCTGAAAGTCTGGTTGTGATAAATTTAATTTTTCTGTGATTGATGATTTTAAAATGTTTAACTCTAACACTTCAATATACAAGAATACAGAAAATAATCCAATATTTCTATCACTGCCATATTTGCTTCAGATCTATCTTTGCCATTCCCTCTTAAAGAAAGAGAAATGAGTATTCCTCTTAAATATTTTCTGGGAGTAGTCTTTCTTTCGTCAAACAGAAATTATTTTGATATTTGTTTAAAATGTTAAGGAAGACTTCATTCAAGTCTATTGCAATAGGGGTCAAGACTGTTGCAATAGGGGAAAAAGATTGAACTCAACTCTGAATACAAGGACAAGTGGGGATTTATAGCCAATGAGCAGAGTGACAGGAGCCAGTGGATGGAAAATCACTAAGAGGAACTTGATTAAATTACAAGGATAATGTGAATCTTGCTAAATTGGCCTAATAGAATTCTTCCTAAAACCAGGCCATGGACATAGATATTCAGGGTGGGTAATAAGGAACTTGATCTGATATCAAAGATAATCAGATATCAAGGGTGTAAGTATTCTCATTAAACTGACTTTGCAGGATTCTTTACTCAAGGCAGACCAGGGACAGTGAGGGACTTCAGGACAAGGCCTAGTCTGAAAAAAGGTTTCTAGAAGCCTGACTACAGTTTGGTCAAGGAGAGCATTTTTGCCACTTTTGCTGGTTCTCATGTTACCACACACTCTAGGAAAGGATAGCTGCCCCTTTCCATCCAGTGAATGACATATTTCCATCTTGTTAGTATTCGGGTTTCTCTGAATTTTTTTCTCTACTCCACTCAGGTAAAAATTTATTCTCCCAATAAAGTTATGTCTGTTCATTATAATCTGTGGAATAATAATTTAATTTGGAATTTACTAGGATTTGAGGAACATGATGCATTAAGAAATGTTTCCATATAACTTTATAATCCATGTAGTTGGGAATTCATTTTCCCCCTGCATGGAATATGGGGCACAAAATCTGGGCAAAGAATGCAACTTCAAGGTGAAAATTTGTCCATGCCTATCTTTTTATATAAATATTTATATTTTAGTATATATATAAATATATATGATCAATTCTGGTCTGCCCTCAGTTCTGCTTATGCAATGATTTCTCTTTCTCCTTCCCCTGCTTTCCTTTCTCTTTGTCTGTCAAATTTATTTCCTTTGCACAATATTTGAAGCCTTTATGATGTGAAAGGCTTACTTTTCAAAAAGGCTTAATTTTCTGAAAACTACATTATTTTATTCATCAACATGAAATATGACTACTTTCTTTTACCCTGAAGTCTTCACATTTTACCTCTGTTAGGTTAGGTTACATCTTTCTTCAAACAATAGCCCAACACCAATTATCTGATTTCATTAACATGCTAATCTTGTGACCGTTATATTGCAGCCTTGCTACTGTTTTTATATTTACGAAGAATATAATGTTGAGGAAATTAGATTCCTTTTTATTGTAGTTGGGAATTAGTAATATTTTCTTACCTCATGCCACAAATACATTTTTTAATGTGGCTTTCAGGATACCTCGTATTGCCAGTAGCGCATTTGTATTCAACATTAGTGATTCTGAATTAAATTCCCACTGAGATCATCAGGCAGCAATTAGTGGCGATTGCTTGCTTTTATAGAAAAACCTAATCTTGCCCTAAATTTGTGTTTAAATTATAATAATATAATACACACACACAGATGCCATATTGTGGACAGAGTACACTGTGAGTCAACTATTAATAATTCTATTAGCATGTATGATTTTATATTGGGCTCTATTTATATACAAATGAATTGTCCATAAGCATCTTTCTAGAATATTATAATGCTCTGATTATATGTCACATGTATTAAACAGTAATAAGATATTTTTTAGATAGAGCTGGAAATACATAGAGATATAAACAGATTTTGACTGAATATAGGGAAGTTTTGCTTCTCTTATAGTTGCTCCCTGAATTAATTATACTCTCATATTTTTCATTTACTCTTTTCAGGCCTTGAAAAAGTTTTTTTTTCTTTTCTCCTTGAAAATACCTTCTGTTCAATTTAACTGAACTGTTGGATTGGAAAATTAATTGACTGTTTAATTTCTAATAAATTGGATGTACCATTTTTGAGGACCAAGTAAGCATTTTATACTGTGTAAGTCATCAGGTGTGTAAATTGTGACCAAATCACATCTTAATCCATAAAGTTCAGATCATTTGGTGGAGAAACAATCAAATAGATTCTTCCAATGCCTATGACCACGCTGAGGGGAATATAGAATCTGTGGGAGCACAAAGTGGGGAAACTCACCACAATTGAAGGTTGTAGAAAGGCCGTGTTTAGGAAGCACAGAGCTTAGTTTTGAACACAGCTAGGTAAAGAGAAAGGCAGGCACACTGCAAGCTGAGAAAAAACTACAGGTAGATTTGTGTGTGTAATATTTAACACACCTAAGTGCCAACATGTGTCTGTATTATTTAGACAATCTTCTTTTGTGGGACACTAAGTTATTTTGAGTTTTTGTTATTAAAATAACAATGCACTGAAAGTCTTTATATAAACCTTTGATAATCTATCTATTTACTTTTTCTGGAGACTGTATTGATGAATAAAGATTATAAACCTTTTAAGGCTCTTTATCTTCCTGAAGAATTGCTCCAATTATATTCCCCTCCATAATAGATGATAGGGTCCATCCACATCAACAAAATATTGCTAGCACTGAATATTACAATTTTGTTCCTGGGTTGCATGGATATAGAATGGACCCTGGTAGTTCACATCCTAGACCTTCAACTAGAATAAGCTTGATCTCTCTTGTTCAGGTCCTTCATGTTTAAAACCGGGTAACACTGTCCTCAAAAGGTTACTAAAAAGATTAACTAGAATATAATGCATAAGTTTACTGTCATATAGAAATAATTCAAAAAATATTTCATACTTCTGTGTGAGATTGGCATTAAAAACATACATTGTAAAACTTGACAAGAATTTTAAATGATTGCTCATTTGTGCTACAGATGATTCTTATATATCTAAAATATAATTCATTGATACAACAGAATTCGTGTAGGTCATTATAATTAAGTATAGTATAACAAAATGTTTGACAACTGAAATTGATGATTTATAAAGTGATATTGTTTCAAATAGCTAATAGAATAAACAATGATCAGTATAAACAGCAGTAAATATTTTAGCTACCACTTAATTTAGGATTACACTTTTATGTAGAACAATCCTCTCAAATAATTATGCATGCAAGATATTGAGACTCAAAGAGTTTTATTGAGTAACATTTGGGCTACATTATAGTTCTAGAGTGGAACAAGAATAAAACCATGTTTGTGTGTCTTTATAATTAGGTTATCTTAATTTAATTATAAAATGTGTTCTTTATTTTCTGAACTAATTTTATAGAGGTCTAGTGTAGGCATATGAAAATTAAAAGAGCATCATAGGACCTGATTAATTTTCAAATTATTTTTGTTTAAATGAAATCATCTCTGGTTTAATAAAAATTTGGAAAAACTATTTCGATAAAAAAAACTGTTTAGTTATGATACTACCATTTCAATTTGGATTTCATATTTGCTTCAAAATATGTTATAGAAGAGCTTACATGACTAAGACAAGATTTAAAAATGACACAAGACTACTGATTTTGTTCACTTTTATCCTGAACTCTCACTTTTTAATGTGGGTTGTTTCAGAAAGAGATTATACATATGTACATAGTTATTAATTTACTGGGTGGCTATTTTTGCCAGATTATTAAAGATAACTAATGGTGTACTTTAATGCATTAATGAATCATGTTTTAGTAAGTGGCCAACTTTGAAACATAAAACTATGATGATGAAACAAATGACCCAGTTTCTTGAGTTCTAATATTACATATTAAGTATATGAAATTACAATTGTCATTGCTTCTTTTTATAGTCAAGTAATAATTAGTGTAGTTTATACTAATTAAGTAATTATCTTAAAGATCTATAAATGTTATATTATTTTGCTTTACAGATGCTCCCAAGTTTGTATCAAACCAAACAATTTATTACTCATGGGAAGGAAATCCAATCAATATAAGCTGTGATGTGAAATCGAATCCACCAGCCTCAGTCCATTGGAGAAGAGAAAAATTAGTCTTGCCAGCTAAAAACACCACTAATTTAAAGACGTATAGTGCAGGGAGGAAGGTGATACTAGAGGTAAGTCATGTGCATGCGAGTGAATTATATTATTTTTACAGTTATCTACTATTTAAAATAGTTCAAAGATCTTAATATATAAATATAACATAGTCATGTTATGTAATATAACATATGTACACATATAAATCCTACCATATATATTTCATGTTTATCTACTTCAAGGGAAATTCTGTGCATTTGGATTATAGTACATTAATGATTAACATCTCATTATTTACTTATAAAATGTGGATATATAGTAAGTCTATTTTTCATGAATTTACATTTGGCAAAAGAAATGATGGTATCAGGACAAAAATAGGGAGAAGGAAGGAGAAATATTTGAGTTATTGAGGGCCAAAAGTTTAATTTCAGTGTTGATACTAGCCATTGATTCTGTGATTATAGTTCCCTTCTCCTTGGGCAGGTATGTGTAAATGCTGTCTGCTGGCTACATATTTACAAGTCCCTGAATAAACAAGACTTGCTTGTTCAATGCCTCACTTAATTTTGCTTTATAAAATTAAGATTATAGATGATTGTTTTTATACTGCCACAGGCCTGGGTTTTAAATTGTTTTTGAATACAATGCCTTATATTTATAATGGCAGATTATGCATGTGTACATCAATTCCCAAAGTTTATGTGTCCGGGGCAATGATCATCAGCTCCTGCAATTTATGATGCTTTCAGAACTATTGAGACTCTTCCTCAAAAGTAGCTGAAAGATGCTACATTTTTCCCACTAATTCAATTTACATATATTTTTAAATGAGTATTTTAAAATAAATCTGATATCCATACTTCATTAACTTAAAGATAGTCTCATTGGTTCCATACTGATTCTTCTACCTGGTAATCGGACTTAGTAAAACATTTGGGTGATAGAAAGACGGTTAGCCATCACTTCCCAAATGTTTGGATGGCTAACTGATAATTAAGCCACTTTGTCTAATCTATTTCAATTTAAATTGGTTTCTTGGTAACTGTATTAGAAGAACTAGCTGTTGACAAGTTGACAGGAGGTCAGTTTCGCAAAGATGTCTGGGCAGACTTTACCTAAATTTTAGGTACTTAGCCAGAGTAAAATACTGAGGCTACATTTAACTTCACTTGTAGAGAGTATATTAGTGTGCTTTGGCTGCTGGAATGAAATACTTTGGACTGGGTGGCTTAAGCAACAGAATCCTTTTTTTTTTTTTTTTCATATAGTTCTGGAAGCTTGAAGTACTGGATCAAGGTGTCAGAAGCTTTGGTTTCTGGTGACACCTCTCCTTGGTTTGTAGATAGTGCCCTCTGGCTGAGTACCTACACAGCCTTTCCCTTGCAGAGAGAGACAGAGATAGCTCTGGTGTCTTATCTTATGAGGACATCAGGCCCCACTTTTATGAACTCACTTAATCTTAATTACCACCTTAAAGAACCTATCTCCAAATATAATCACATTAAAGGTTAGGGTTTCAACACATGAAACCAAAACCTATATGGGAAGACACAGTTCAGTTCATAACAGTGTAGTTAACTTCATGTTTGATTGACAGACTGATTTATAACCCTTGCTTTATTTCATTTGCACTTTTCAGTTTCTTGGAATAGCTCATAATTCTCCATTCTATGTCAAGCAAGAGTCTATAAATCTGACATATAAATATTTTATTCATATGAAGCTCTCATATTCTTTAATTTTCTTTCTAAATGACATTCCCACCTTAAAGTGAAAATTAAGCAATTTTTGTTTATACAGAGCCAAGTGACCTGTTGGTTAAAGCAATGACCTTGAACATACATTTTTTTGTGTGTATATTATTTTTAAGTTAAAATCCTGAATAAGTAATATAGATGTCTTAATTAACACGACTTAAAGACAAAGTAAAACAAAATAACAATAGCAACAAAGAAAAAAAAGGCAATAATAAACATTACTGATTTTGAATTAGTAGAATACATAGTTGCTTGGGATACTAATTATGGTTACTTTCTGTTTAAAATAACTTTAATAGTCACATAATTGCTAATGCTTAAGAACAGATAATAAAATCCAGAAATGTCATGTTTACAATTAACAAATTGCTCAACAAATAGATTTTCTTTATTTTTAAAGATTTTCTTTTTTGTTTGATTAAGTATATACATTAAATCTTTTAAGTTTATGAATTTTAATACTAACAAAATATTCTAGGAATCCTCTATAGTTGCTGCCAATAAATGCATCTGTAAAGGTCATCCAAACTTTTTTTTTTTTTTCCTGTGCACTCCCCTGAGGTAATCAGCCAACTTTTCAATAATGATGCAGGAAGTTTCTAATAGGTTGATTGGATAATATTCTGCTTTGGATCATCTGCATTGTTGTTCCTTGTCTTAAGTAAAGATGTGAACTGTTAAATGATTTTCTCACAATGGAATGCATGGAAAGAGGAAATCAAGATTTGAAGTTTTAGAAAAAACACTAACAAACTCCTTTATTAACATTGTACTTTCAGCTTATATTTTGATGTTCAAAATTACATTTGTATATCTGTTATAGCCTATCAAAACCCTGCATCTTAAGTAAACTTGTATTATTTTAACTGTATATTAAAATATAAAGAAGTGGTATCATAAGCTACTCCTAGCAATTCCTAATAATCAGCAATAACTGGCATATTTGAAACATTTAAATATTTTTAAATTAATGTTTTATCATATACCTATGTTGTATGTTCATTTCATATTTTGATAAAATTGTCTGCTATTTCCTTGTACTGGGATTGGGTGTAAAACAACTATTGGATTTTACTTTCATTTTGCTTTCCTGGAATATACAAAATATGCTGCAGGACACATGGTTTGACTAGGTTATAACTAGATTTGTTCTTTTTTTTTAAATTATATGTGCTACTAGGGGAATTTTCTGTACTTCATACAACATAATAAAAGAATTATTTATTTCAGATACAATAGTATAGCTTTCATCTTCTGATAGGTGAACTCCCAGAAATAGAAACAAGTAAAAAGAAAAACTTAGCTGAGCCTTTTAAAAATCATTCCAATGAAAATGGCTATACTTAAATTACTTTATTAATCTTCAGGAGTTGTGCAATAGTCACATATATTTGTTGTGGCCATTCTATCTCTGCATTGTATTGATTCAGCACACATTCTTCCCTATGGGATATACAAATAGCTTTCTCATATGCCTGTAGAATAAGGAAATATTTTTTGTCAAATTCCTTTCTAGCTAGTAAACTTATTTTAAAGTTAAATTAGTTTTATTAAAAGATGAATGCAGGAAAAATGAAAAATTTAATCACTTAGGAGTACTTATATAAGAGCTATTCAAGCTTCTAATCCTTAAATTTATGATCTATCCCTAGATGGACAGCTAAGTAGAGAATGAATGACACAGCTTTTTTGTACTCTTTCAGAATTACCAACTTCAATGGACCTCAAAATTGTACTTTTAGTTAATAGCGTTCCATTACAACAAAATCACTTTTCCCCTTTTGGGATAGAGTTGAAATTAACAGCAACTCTTGTTGTAAGCATATTCTCTCTTAATAATAGTCACTGAGATTGAAAATTATATTTATTACTATCATCAAATCTCTTTTCTGAATCGATACTTCAGAATTTTGATACATTAGAATTACAGGTTTAGTCCCAACATTCAGAAATATAATCCTGGAAGGTTAACTTAATTATGGATTTCAAATGTGTAAGGATTGAGATCAGCTATTTTCCACCTGAACTGAAAGAGAATGATAGGAATTGAACAGAAATGGAAGCAAGATACTGTTATTAGATATCAAGATAATGTGCCTGTCTACAGCAATTGCCACACAAGGGCAACACTTTCTTGCAAAATGCTTCCTGGAAAGATATTTTTTTTAGAATGGGTCTTCATTTTGCTTTAATATTTTATGCTTAATAAAATCACAAGAGAGAGAGAAAAAAGACGTATTTCCAGCCTTTCTTGAACTTTAGATCTTTCTGTTCTTAGGCTAAAACAGGAAACAGAGTTAACAATGCTTTTAGTACAAATTTTTTTTCTCAAGTTCATGTCAGCCCTGATTGCAGGATATATATTTTTCAAACTGTGTACTACTTTCTGTATGTGTATAATGATTTTTCTATTTAGTAGATGTAACAAAATTTTGGTATTTACCCACTTAATAAGTTAATGGTAAAACTACTTTTCACCTAGTCCTATAGAAAATATAAGTCGATAGGTTATATTTGAAAAGGATCTAATGCTCACTTGACATAGAAGAAAAAATTTATGTCAAAGAGTTGTAAATAATCGAACATGTGTGGAGATATTAGGCATACTAGTGTCTATTTTTAAACTCCTATGATATTGTTTTAAGATTGTAAAATTTTTATTATTATAATAATTTTAGATTGCACCTACGTCTGACAGTGACTTCGGACGATATAATTGCACAGCCACAAACCGTATAGGAACAAGATTTCAAGAGTATATTCTTGCTTTGGCTGGTAAGTGTAGCAGAATTAATTAAAATAATTTCTGAGATCCCATGAAATACTTCTGTAAGCAAATAACTTTTACATTTTAATAAATGATGATAAAAGTTATTAGAAAGAATGAAGTGCTTCAGAATTTGGACAGTTGTATCTGATACACACTGAAGCTTAGAATATGTTTAACAATCAAGATTGTTTTAAAACACGGATTCTCATTCCCCCATTTTTACAAATTCCCCCTATGAAAGAAGTAGGAAGCATGTGTTAAGAAATTAACTTATTTTATGTAAAGAAAGAATCCTGTCAAAAAAGTTAAAAATAAAATACATCTTGAGAGAAAGTAAACTAAAATTAATCTATTTTAAAATTCTAAACTTGAAAATACAAATAGTAAGCTTATTTTAAAGAAAGTAGAAAATTTAGGGTTATATAACTTCTGTTCAAAACTGTTTCATCTTAATGTATATGAAAACATTCTAGTTCTTCTGCTAAAGCTTAAAGAAATAGAAATAATAGCATGTAGAATAAAATTCATTTTAACTAGAAATCCAGCTGTTTCTGTACTTGTGTGTGCATGGAGGGTATAACACATATATATATATTTCCAGAAATCTGGAAATTTACATTTTTTATACTTTGCATAGGTCTGATGATGCATAATGTGATTTACTGTCTTCTAAAACTAGAGAATTATCAGAAAATTATTATAATGTTATGTTCTGATAAAATAAGTGGTTTCCCTGAAAATATTTTAAAACATTTCACAAGTAGAGTTCTAATACATAACTGTAACTTTATATTAAGTTTAAAAAGATATTTATTTCTGTTGTTATGTAAGTATATATCTCAAAAGTAATGTCATTAGTTGTAAAGACAAAAAGGAAAATTTTAAAGTTTATAAAGCTAATAATACTCAAATTACTATGTAACTAAAAAACCTGTTATTCTCCAACTCAAGTTTTACTACACTGGAGGAAAAGGAAAGAAAGGATTCTGTGAAAGATTTCTGGGAAAGAAGCAGGAAGGAAAAATTAAAATTAGATGAAGTTAAGATAAGAGTGTTGGAACTTGACCAGTGTAGCAAGGGGTCTAAACAAGAGGTGGCGGGAGGGCTCTGATGGATGATTAATTTCTGCAAGGGTGGGGATAACATCAGTAAACATATAACATATAACAGTAGATAATTATCTCACCTTTGGAGAAGTTACAGATACCAAAGGGGCAAAAACTAGAATGACCCTAGGGTAATGGTTAGGTATTGGGGGTATTGGTGTACATTAGGTTGTACATCTACATTAAAATGTATGTAGATGTATATGGAAAGGAGAAAAGAAGTTAAAGTGTGTCTGTATGTTTTAGAATTAACCACTTCTACAAGGAGCTCCTTTTTGCTAGGAATGTTACTTAGAAAGCAGTTTGTGAGGCCTACCCACTGAGAAATTGAGAGTGCAGCACACCAAGCAAAGAGCATACCTGGTAGCAAGATCTTGGTTTCTAAATACCATTCTTCACTAAAAGTAACCAAGTCTCCTTGTAGAAATGGCCAATTCTACCAGTGGGATAGAGAAAGTACCTGGAACAATGTACTGTACCAGAAAGAAAGGAAAAAAAACATTTTTTTTAAATATAGGGAGATGTTAAAAACATCCACAAAGCAACTTAACAAATATTGTAATACAAATTAATTCAGCAAAAAGAACCAATGGTTGCTAAAGCAGTTGTGGAAAAATTATATGAGAAAAAATAAATGCAGTCTTAAAGTTTACCTACACCCAGATTATTAATTAGTTACCAAAGGAAAAGTAGTAACTTTACAGTTGATAAACCTAGCAGATCCCACTTCAATTATGTGATCAAAGTTAAAATCTCCAGTAATGAGAAAACTTACCTTGTATTACAGTTTTCTGAATACAAGTCTTTCACTTCTTTGGTTAAGTGTATTCCTAGGTATTCTATTCTTTTTGATGGAATTGTATATACAATCGTTTTTCCTTATTTCTCTTTCTGCTTGTTCTTTGTTAGTATATAGGAAAGAGAGAGATTTCTTTCTTTAATTTTGTATCCTGCAACTTTGTTGAATACAGTTATTAGTTCTAATAGTTTTTTGGTAGAGTTTCAGGGATTTTTATATATAGTATCATATCATCTGCAAATAGTGACAGTTTTATTTCTTCCTTACCAATTGGGATGCTTTTTATCTCTGTATCTTATCTGATTGCTGTAGCAAGGACTTCCAGTGCTATGCTGAATAAAAGTGGTGAAAGTAAACATCGTTTTCTTGTTCCTGATCTTAGAAAAGCCTTCAGCTTTTCACCATCGAGTATGTTATCTGTGTGTTTGTCATGTACGGCCTTTATTATGTTGAGGTGTGCTCCCTCTAAACCTGGGCAGAATGGGAACAAGGGCTTTCTATTCAACCTTGGCTTCATATTCATGAGCATAAATTAGTCCAGTGAACTTTGCTGTATTTTGTATTTGGAAAACTGAAATAAATACCTTTTTATCGGTAATTTTATGGCAAGATATTTCACACATATGTTTGATAACCAACTTTCTTATATTAACTTTTTACCAGAAAGTCAAATAAAAATATATTAGATAGAGACAGGGACAGATTTTTTTTTTTAAAGCCTTCATCAAGAATTTTTTTTTTCTTTTTAAATGCACCTACTAGGTGATATTTTGCTTTCTAGCTAGGGAGCATGCATTCTTTTTTGCTTTAAATACCTATCTTGGAGCAAATTAAAAATGTAGAACACTGGAGCCAAGTTGGTGGCATGAGTAGAGCAGCAGAAATCTCCTCCCAAAATCATATATATTTTTGAAAATTCAACAAATACAACTATCCCTAAAAGAGACTAGAAGATACAGGGTAACAGCCAGGCTACATCTACACCTGCGAGAACCCGGAGCCTCAAGAAGGGGGTAAGATACAAGCCCCGGCCCGACGGGACCCAAGCACCCCTCACCCCAGCTCCTGGCAGGAGAAGAGTAATTGGAGCAAGGAGGAAGAGGGAGCCCAGGACTGCTAAACACCCATCCCTAGCCATCCATACTGGAGCACAGACACACAGTGCGTGGGGTGCTGGATACTAGGGAAACAGGACAGTAAGACCTGTGAGTGGGTCCCCGCAGCTGGCACTCCTGGGAAAAAGAAAAGCAAGTGCTTTTTGAAAGATTTAAAGGGACAGGGACCCCACAGCTGGATGAAAACCTCCCGGGACACTTAACCTAGCAGCTGGAAATCCTGGGGAACTCCAGGCGCCCTAACCCCCTGGGCAGCAGTGCAGCTGAGAGGCCTCTCAAGGAGATAAACAGCCTCCTGCCATTTCCCCTCCGAAGCCACTCAACCATAGTGGAGCAGCAGCCTGAGGCAGCAGGGCAGAGCTTCTTCCACAGAGGCTGGGCAAGAATTAGAAACACCGTCTATACACAGCTGCCCAGCACAAGCCACTAGGGGTTGCTGTTCTCCCAGGAGAGAAAGGCCACAACTAGGAAGAAGGGATGTTCTCCCAGCCAACACATGCACCAGCTCCCCAAAACTATCTCTATTGCCATGAAAAGGCAGAAGAATTTTATGCAGACCAGACTAACCCTGACATCCTCCCCTGAGAAAGAATCTGGGGAGATAGACATAACCAATCTCCCTGAAAAAGAAATCAAAATAAAGGTCATAACCATGCTGATGGAGCTGCAGAAAAATATGCAAGAGCTAAGGGATAATGTCCGGAAGGAGATTAAAGAAATGAAACAATCTCTGGAAGGATTTATAAGCAGAATGGATAAGATGCAAGAGGCCATTGATGAAATAGAAACCAGAGAACAGGAACACATAGAAGCTGATGCAGAGAGAGATAAAAGGATCTCCAGGAATGGATCAATAATAAAAGAACTGTGTGACCAATCCAAACAGAACAATGTTCGCATTATAGGGGTACCAGAAGAAGAAGAGAGAGATAAAGGGATGGAAAGTGTCTTTGAAGAAATAATTGCTGAAAACTTCCCCAAACTGAGGGAGGAAATAATCATTCACAACATGGAAGTACACAGAACTCCCAACAGAAGGGACCCAAGGAGGACAACACCAAGACACATAATAATTAAAATCATAAAATAAAAAAATAAAATAAAATAATAATTAAGAGCAAGGACAAGGACAGAGTTTTAAAGGCAGCTAGAGAGAGGAAAAAGGTCACCTACAAAGGAAAATCCATCAGGCTATCATCAGACTTCTCAACAGAAACCTTACAAGCCAGAAGTGAATTGCATGATATATTTAATGCAATGAAACAGAAGAGCCTTGAACCAAGGATACCGTATCCAGCACAATTATCATTTAAATATGAAGGAGGGATTAAACAATTCCAAGACAAGCAAAAGTTGAAGGAATTTCCCTCCCAAAAACCACCTCTACAGGGTATTGTAGAGGGACTACTCTAGATGCAACCACTACTAAGGCTAAACAAATGTCACCACAGAAAATGAAATCACAGCAAAGAAAGCAGACCAACCAAAGACTAACTAAAGGCAAAAAATAAAATCAACTACCCACAAAATCAGTTAAAGGAAACCCAAAAAAGCACAGAATAAAATAACCAAAATATAAAGAATGGAGGAGGAGGAATAAGAAGGGAGGGAAATAAAGAATCACCAGTGTCTATAATAGCTCAATAAGCAAGTTAAGTTAGGCAGTAAGATACTAAAGAAGCTAACCTTGAACCTTTGGTAACCACAAATCTAAAGGCTCCAATGGCAATAAGTACATATCTTTCAATGATCACACTAAATGTAAATGGACTGAATGCACCAATCAAAAGACACAGAGTAACAGAATAGATAAAAAAGCAAGACTCATCTATATACTGCTTACAAGAGACCCACCACAAACCCAAAGACATTCACAGACTAAAAGTCAAGGGATGGAAAAAGATATTCCATGCAAACAACAGGGAGAAAAAAAGCAGGTGTTGCAGTACTAGTATCAGACAAAATAGACTTCAAAACAAAGAAAGTAACAAGAGATAAAGAAGGACATTACATAATGATAAAGGGCTCAGTCCAACAAGAGGATATAACCATTATAAATATATATGCACCCAACACAGGAGCAACAACATATGTGAAACAAATACTAACAGAACTAAAGGAGGAAATAGACTGCAATGCATTCATTTTAGGAGACTTCAACATGCCACTCACCCCAAAGGATAGATCCACTGGGCAGAAAATAAGTAAGGACACGGAGGCACTGAACAACACACTAGAACAGATGGACCTAATAGACATCTATAGAACTCTACACCCAAAAGCAACAGGATACACATTCTTCTCAAATGCACATGGATCATTCTCCAGAAGAGACCACATACTAGGTCACAAAAAGAGCCTCAGTAAATTCGAAAAGAATGCAATCCTACCAAATAACTTTTCAGACCACAAAGGCATAAAACTAGAAATAAATTTTACAAAGAAAGCACAAAAGCTCACAAACACATGGAGGCTTAACAACATTCTCCTAAATAATCAATGGATCAACGACCAAATTAAAATGGAGATCCAGCAATATATGGAAACAAATGACAACAACAACACAAAGCCTCAACTTCTGTGGGATGTAGTGAAAGCAGTTTTAAGAGGAAAGTATATAGCAATCCAGGAATATTTAAAGGAAGAACCATCTCAAATGAATTGTCTAACATCACAATTATCGAAATTGGAAAAAGAAGAACAAATGAGGCCTAAAGTCAGCAGAAGGAGGGACATAATAAAGATCAGAGAAGAAATAAATAAAATTGAGATGAATAAAACAATAGAAAAATTCAATGAAGCCAAGAGCTGGTTCTTTGAGAAAATAAACAAAGTAGATAAGCCTCTAGCCAGACTTATTAACAGAGAAAAAGAGAATCAACACACATCAACAGAATCAGAAATGAGAAAGGAAACATCACGATGGACCCCATAGAAATACAAAGAATTATTAGAGAATACTATGAAAGCCTATATGCTAACAAGCTGGAAAACCTAGAAGAAATGGACAACTTCTTAGGAAGATACAACTTTCCAAGACTGACGAAGGCAGAAATACAAAATCTAAACAAACCAATTACCAGCAAAGAAATTGAAGCAGTTATCAAAAAACTACGCAGGAACAAAATCCCTTGGCCACATGGATTTACCTCGGAATTTTATCAGACATACAGAGAAGACATAATACCCATTCTCCTTAATGTTTTCCAAAAAATAGAAGAGGAGGGAATACTCTCAAACTCATTATATGAAGCCAACATCACCCTAATACCAAAACCAGGCAAAGACCCCATCAAAAAAGAAAATTACAGACCAATATCCCTGATGAACGTAGGTGCAAAAATACTCAACAAAATATTAGCAAACCGAATTCAAAGATACGTCAAGAGGATCATACACCATGACCAAATGGGATTCATCCCAGGGATGCAAGGATGGTACAACATTCAAAAATCCATCAACATCATCCACCACAGAAGCAGAAAGAAAGACAAAAACCACATGATCATCTCCATAGTTGCTGAAAAAGCATTCAACAAAATTCAACATCCATTCATGATAAAAACTCTCAGCAAAATGGGTATAGAGGGCAAGTACCCCAACGTAATAAAGGCCATATCTGATAATCCCACAGTCAACGTCATACTGAACAGCGAGAAGCTGAAAGCTTTTCTTCTGAGATTGGGAACAAGACAGGGATGCCCACTCTCCCCACTGTTATTCAACATAGTACTGGAGGTCCTAGCCACGGCAATTAGACAAAACAAAGAAATACAACCAATCCAAACTGGTAAAGAAGAAGTTAAACTGTCACTATTTGCAGATGATGTGATACTGTACATAACAAACCCTAAAGACTTCACTCCAAAACTACTAGAACTGATATTGGAATACAGCAACATTGCAGGATACAAAATTAACACATAGAAATCTGTGGCTTTCCTATACACTAATAATGAACTAATAGACAGAGAAATCAGGAAAACAATTCCATTCTCAATTGCATCAAAAAGAATAAAATACCTAGGAATAAACCTAACCAAGAAAGTGAAAGACCTATACCCTGAAAACTATAAGACACTCTTAAGAGAAATCAAAGAGGACACTAGTAAATGGAAACTCATTGCCTGCTCTTGGTTAGGAAGAATTAATATTGTCAAAATGGCCATCCTGTCCAAAGCAATATACAGATTTGATGCAATCCCTATCAGATTACCAACAACATCTCCAACGAACTAGAATAAATAGTTCGAAAGTTCATATGGAACTACCAAAGACACCGAATACCCAAAGCAATCCTGAGAAGGAAGAATACAGTGAGGGGGATCTCACTCCCCAACTTCAAGCTCTACTACAAAGCCACAGTAATCAAGACAATTTGGTACTGGCACAAGAATAGAGCCACAGACCAGTGGAACAGAATAGAGACTCCAAACATTAACCCAAACATATATGGCCAATTAGTATATGATAAAGAAGCCATGGACATACAATGGGGAAACGACAGTCTCTTCAACAGATGTTGTTAACAAAACTGGACAGCTACATGTAAGAGAATGAAACTGGATCACTGTCTAACCCCATACACAAAAGTAAATTCGAAATGGATCAAAGACCTGAATGTAAGTCATGAAACCATAAAACTCCTAGAAAAAAACAAAATCTCTTGGACATAAACATGAGCAACTTCTTCATGAACATATCTCCCTGGGCAAGGGAAACAAAAGCAAAAGTGAACAAGTGGGACTATATCAAGCTGAAAAGCTTCTGTATAGCAAAGCACACCATCAATAGAACAAAAAGGTACCCTACATTATTAGGGAATATATTCATAAGTGGTAGATCTGATAAAGGGTTGACATCCAAAATATATGAAGAGCTCATGAACCTCAATTAACAAAAAGAAAAGAATCCAATTAAAAAATTGTCAGAGGAGCTGAACAGACAGTTCTCCAAGAAAAAATTCAGATGGCGAACACACACATGAAAAGATGCTCCACATTGCTTGTCATCAGAAAAATGCAAATTAAAACCACAATGAGATATCATCTTACATCAGTAAGGATCGCTACCATCCAAAAGACAGAGAACAACACATGTTGGCAAGGTTGTGGAGAAAGGGGAACCCTCCTACACTGCTGGTGGCAATGTAAATTAGTTCAACCATTGTGGAAAGCAGTATGGAGGTTTCTCAAAAAGCTCAAAATAGACATACCATTTGAACCAGGCATTCCACTTCTTGGAATTTACCCTAAGAATGCAGCAGCCCAGTTTGAAAAAGACATTTGCTCCCCTATGTTTATCACAGCACTTTTTGCAATAGCCAAAAAATGGAAGCAACCTATGTGTCCATCAGTAGATGAATGGATAAAGAAGATGTGGTATGTATACACAATAGAATATTATTCAGCCATAAGAAGAAAACAAATCCTACCATTTGCAACAACATGGATGGAGCTAGAGGGTATTATGCTCAAAACCAGGTGGAGAAAGACAAATATCAAATGATTTCCCTCATATGTGGAGTATAAGAATAAAGAAAAACTGAAGAACAAAAAGCAGCAGAATCACAGAACCCAAGAATGGACCAACAGTTACTAAAGGGAAAGGGACTATGGAGGGTGGGTGGGAAGGAAGGGATAAGGGAGGGGAAAAAAAAGGGGGTATTATGATTAGCGTGTATAATTAGCATGTACGGAGGGGCATGGGGAGGGCTGTGCAACATAGTGAAGACAAGTAGTGATTCTACAACATCTTACTACGCCGATGTACAGTGACTGTAATGGGGTGTATGGGGAGGACTTGGTGAAGGGGAGAGCCTAGTAAACATAATGTTCTTCATATAATTGTAGATTAATTGATAACAAAATTTTAAAAAATGTAGAGCACATAAGGGTAAATCAAATTGCAATCATGTAGTTATTAACAATTATCATTCTTTTATTATTTTTTTGCTTCCAATCAATTATGATCTGACAAGGCAGTGTGTGCATTTATATGTGGTTTTTTAAAAAGTTTTTCTTCAAAGACTTTTACTTGCAAAATTTCAATGGATGATTTCATTCATAGTTTTCTTAACTTTCTTAATTCAGTTCATCAGTGTTATATTTTACTTTCAAATGTAATTTTTTCATGTTAAGCCTTAGTGTAATCACGTCACTTTTGCATTAATTCACACACTCTTCTGATAAAGTCACTTAATCCTGGGCAATTTTAGGGAAGAGACTCTGCTGTAAAGTTGTCAGCAGACAACACATCCAGCATTGGGGAACAGGCACCTCAGTCCTGAAGGGGCTTCACAGCATCTATTCCGAGATCAACTTGATACGACTGGTGTGACCTAGTTTAGGACAGGAATTCAATTCACCTTCACAGGCCATGTACTAAATGAACGTAAGCAAGCTACTAGTACAACCAAATTATAGCTGATATTTTCTCTTTTCATTTGTGTAGAAGTCAGTTTATTGATGCCTCTTTAGATATAATTCAGAGAACTAGGGAAAAAATACATGGATCTAGGCCTCATAGACCAATACATAGTAAAACTGGATATTGGAACAATGGCCTCACTTATTCTGGACACTGTATTTCTATTAGGTAATACAAAATTTCATTTGATTTTACTACTTTGTCATCTAGTCCTACATCTTTTCCACACCAATTGCTATTAACTGAGATCTCCCATGATGTGCTTCACAATCAATTTCTTTTAACCTCAGTTCAAGACATTATACTTACCCCTATTAAATTTCATTGTGCCTATTTGGGCTCATTTTCTTTAACCTACTGAGATGACCCTGTCAAATCCAATTTTTTAGCCCTCTTTCAAGATTCATTTAATTTAAAAATATCATGAAATAGTCATCTGTACTTCACCTAAATAATGGATAAGTCTATACAAAGACTTTTGGAGGATAAAGACCTGCTTACAGTTTAAGATGGATCAACTGAACAGATCTGCAGATATGGAACCATAGTCATTCTACTCACCTTCATACCTGGACTTCATTTTACCAAGACTCTTACTACATAAAACTTAAAAACAGTTTAAAGTTAGTTAATTAGGAAATGCACTTTCTTCAACTGAATAGAAGGGTTTCTAAATGATCAGTTTTATTATCTAGCCTGGAAAAGTCTACATCTTGCTCTTTTTTCCAAAAACTGTCAGGAAAACCTATGTGTCTTCAGAAACTATTATGGCATCCCCTTAATTTTCTAATTCTCATGCTCCTTTGAAAAAAGAGAAATCAGATGTTAGCTATTATTTAGAAGTCCATGCTTGCATCAGTTCTTAATCATTTAATTCACTCACTATATATGTAAGTTTTATAATGGGTGCCTGGCACTGTTCCAGATCTTGGGAACCTGAAAATGAATAATATATGTCATGTAATATTTACAAAAAAGTTAGAGTACAGAAGATAAAGGTTGCAATGTAAGTGTGAATCAAATGCTTGGGAATGCAAAAAGAAATTGCATTTGGAATTCTTGGGGAATGCTTCAAAAAGGTGTCAACTTTTGAGCTGAGTCTGACATTATTAGAAGTAGGTCCAGTGAAGAAGAAAAGGGGAGATAGAAAGAACCAAGATGACTATACAAAGATACCTGCCGGGAAAAGGTGGGCGCTATAAAGAAATGAGCATTTCATGGAGGACTGGAGAGCCACACCTCGTGAAGGGGTCAATGGAGATATGAATAAAAAGGTAGTCAGAAATCAAATTATGGATCTCCTTAAAAACATTCACAGTGTTTGCATTCTGTTACATCGTGTGTACAGCAATGGAAGTTTGGAATTTTTAGTCATGAAATAGCATGGCCCATTTATCATGAAACATCTGTCTTGGTAGCAATGTAGAGACTTATTTCAGTATAGCACAGGGAGGGGCAATTGCCGGTTTCCATGTTTCTCTAAGTAGCCCCAAATATATAAATATAAAATCAGACATCCTAAAGTAATGTCTACTGTTCCAGAAAGGAAGATAATACAGAATATGTATATTTGTGTGTGTGTGTGTGTGTGTGTGTGTGTGTGTGTATATGTAATCTTTTTGTATGTACGTATATTGGACAAGTGGGTTGCTTTTCTTTTGGTCTAGTGGGTTTCAGTGTAAAAAATTTTTTTCCACAGTGGAAAAGTATCTTGAGAATATGAATTCTTCATCTACTTTATCATTTATTTCTTTATCTGCTATCCTTTCTTAATAAATAGACTTCATTAAAAAAATTTGACTGTAATTTCCATACCTAATAACTTTCCTTTCATTCTGTCACATACCCTTTCAGTCAGGTTTTTACTTCTACTGCTCTGTAAAACCTGCTGTTACCAAGGTATCTGACCTTCTCCTGCTCAATCCAGTGGTCAATTCTCAATCCTCATATTTCTTGATCTAACAGGAGAATATTACACAGTTCTTTCCTCTTGAATCATCTCCCCAGCCCCCAGCTTAGCTAGCACGTCCCCGTGCTTTCCTGCTTTTCCTCCTACCGCACTGGTCTCTCCTTGTCTCCTTGGCACGTTGTTCCACTTCTCTCTGACCTTTTAAAAATCACTGTGCCTTGTGTTTTGAATCTCTTTTGTTTCATATACACTCACTCCCTTGGTATTCTTCTAAATTATCATGAATTTAAATACCACTTATATTCTAAGAAGTCTAAAATATATCTTCAGCTTAAATCTTCCCTTGAATGCTATAGTTTTCTAAACAACTACTAAAATCCCTCTCCACCTAATCATTCTATAGGCAAGCAGATGTCCAGATGCCCAGAAATTAAAAGCTAATCTCCTTTATTCATTCTCCTTTATTACATATCTTCATTTGGCATTCTTTCACATCTCAGCAAATGGCAACTTTTTCCAGTTGTTCAGGTCGAGAAACTCATAGTCATCCTTAAATCTACTTGTTTACTCCAACTCAACCCCTTGACAAGTCTTTTTGACTCTACTGGAAAGTGTTTCCAAAGCCTCATTCTTCTCATGAAATCAAGCTCCGTATTTTAGTTGTTTCTGTCTGTTTGGCTGCATGATTGGTTTGCTTTCCCTTTGAATGAGGAATGCATAAATTCATAAACTAGTCTTCCTGCTTTGGCATATACCCCCTTGACTGTATTTTAAAGAAAAGGTCAAGAGAGTTTCTGATTATTAAAAAGTATTAATTCAAAGTTCTCTTCTCTCATAGCGTTTCAGTGGCATAATATTTTGCTCAGAGGTAGAGCCGTGGTGATTATAGTCAGGCTCCACACATTCTTCTCCATACCCTCTGCTTTCCCTCTACCTCAATCATGCTTCTCTCTAGACTGTCCCCCTTCTGTGAACACCAAGACATAGCTCTCAAATGTGTACTTAATTAGATCTTTCACTAGCATTTTCATATGAGTAGTTTTCTTCTCTTTTAAGTCTTTGTTTAAATATACATTTTTTAAGAAAGATTTTTGTCCAGTTTAAAATTGCAGTACTCCAGTTCTCCCACCATGTCTGCCTAAATTGTCTCCCTTACCTGCTTAGTATTTATAAGAACACAGTATTTATAAGAGATAATTTATATATTACAATTACTTTTATGTAATCCCAATGTAACCTCCGTAAGAGAAGTGAACCCTATCTTCTTTTTACCCCAGATCATAGAAAATCAGTTAGCTCATAGTAGGGTGAGATGAATTACTGTATGTATGAAGAGCTCAGTGTGTTATATTTGATTGGTTTATGAGTCAGAGTTGAAATGCCCTATTATTAATGGGATATGAGAGCCCGTGACTTGTTAGAAGGGTCAAGGCTCAGGTATAATCAGATGTAATAATTTCCATTGATACCTCAGGAGTAAATGAGCACTTCAATGGAGAATATTAGAAGTAAATCAACATAATAGAGATGGTTCCCTGGAATCAATGGAGTTAAAACGATATTAGCAAGCACAATTGGAAACATTTATTCAGTTATTCGGAAAGTTAGTACAACTACTTACCAGGAGAAAAATGTAAACATAAGTGATCAAACATTGTTAAAAGGTAAATAATTATTTGGATGTAAAATAATTATTAAAGTTGTGAAAGTAGAATAATTATTTGTATGTGGTGAATGAAGAAAACCAGGTGGGTAGTGAAATGGGAAAGAATTTATAGAGCTTCAGATGTGTTGCAGATTGGCTATAATTTTAGAGTTAGCTCACAGTTGAAATAGGAAAAAAAACATAAAATCTTATTGGAAATAAGTTGTCACTCAAGAGCACAAGCAGATGGAATCTGTCTCAGCACAGGCCCTGAGGTGCCTGCAGTTGATAGTGATGCTGCATATTAGGGTCTTGCTAAATCCAGGAATTTCAGTCCTTTATGTGACAATTCCCTTAATATTTTGGACTTTCATCAGATGGAGACTGGTGAAGAAACCAAGCAGAAAAGAATTTAATGTAAAGAGTCAGATGTTCATAAAGACCACTGGAAAGGCAGAGGAAAGGGAAGACAAGAGATAGCCACCCATCTTTCTGGTTTCAAGGCCATAAACTATCACAAGTGAGGTCCAGAGATCAAGTCTGCACCACTAACCAGAGGTCAGGAAGCCCTGCCGCCAAGCTACCCTTCTGCTGATGCTATGGCCACCCTTCACAAGAAACTGTGTGAACAGACTATGGTATAGAGAATCCAGCTTCTGTCAGTATCTACATCTGCAGCTCTATTATCCATGGGCACCTCCTCAGAGAAGTGAGAATAGCATTCACTGTCCTTTAGCATTCTATAGTGCTTACAAGTGCATCTCATCCTAAGTGCCTTAGATCCTTCAGGGCATCTAGAAACACAGCAGTGAATAAGTCTGGGAAATGAAGGTTCTTGCTTTCCAGTCTTGGGAATAGCTAAGATGATAGAAATGAGTACAGAGTGGCAATGGAACATATCCAGGGTAAGGTTGCAAACACCATTCTGGAAGAACAGGAACGGTTAACAAATATCAAAGTCTTCTGACTGAGCTAAGTTTAGCAATACCCGATCCTTGTCCATGGGGAAAGAACTGAGTCTCTCACTGAACCATACTTAGCCTCAGCCTCCCAGCATTCTAGGACACCAAATTCCCAGAAGTAAGGATGTCAGAAATTAAGAACAACCTGTTAGAACAATGTGACAGGGAAACAGAAGAGTTTATTGCCTGAGAAGAGAGTAGGACTGAAGAAAATTGGTCATTTGGGAGATCTTCATAGTTTGTGGTAGTAAGACAGAGAAGAAAGACTAACAATACAAAGGAGAATAAAAGAAAAGAGAGGAGTTATCTGGTGTGCTGGAAAAAAGCTAAGGAAATGTCCTTCATTCAGAGAAGGAGGGTTTAGCCTTGCAAAGAGTGGGGCAGCCTTCCGTTATAGGTCATGCAGAAGGGATAGGATACAGTAGGGATGAACTTGTTTGATGGCTTCTATTTTCACTTTTGATACGGAGGCTTATTTGCTGAGAATTGAGGATGCAACTGAAAAAGAGTGTATAGAGCTAAAACATACACTCAGGCACACACATACATACACAACTAAACTCTTTTATTTTTGTTGCCTTCACTATATACTTTCATCTTATTCTGGAGCATGAGGAAATACTGTTTTGTGATTCCATGATTCATCTTCATTTTGAAACTATTATTAAAAAGTTTACTCATCCAAGATCTCTTTTGTAGTTATTTATATTCATTACCTCCCTTTCTTTTCTTCCACACAAGTACCTTTGGACATGTACTTTTAGAGTTTCACTTTGTACAGTATATCTTCACTTTAGGGTGCTTTTTCTTGTTAGATAGAGGAACATAATATTTAATGAACTGCTTTGAATCTGTTTCCATACATCTATGTATGTGTCTGATTATTGTCATCTTCGTTTTTCATAAGGCTTCATATACTTCTATGTAACTTATTAGTTCCTCTTATTTTAATTGCATACTTTTATTTTTCCAGGGTTAAAGTCAGAGGTGCATCCCCTCACATTGTTCCTCTACCTGTTACAAGATAAAATGATCACCAAGGCAGACTTTTCATAAGTTTTAACATTTATACTTTGATCAAACTATGACTTCAGGCATATGTAAAACTATCAAATAATTATCAACATTATTTATACACTGACAGCATTTTCAAAGAAAGGGTAAGTGAAAATAATATCTGTGAATTCCAAGTGATTAATATCTATCAACTTATCCTCACAACAGCAACTTAAATGTTGGTATTGTTGCCATTTTGCTTATGAGGAAACTAATAGACAGTGTATCTATTTTGCCCAGGGTCATACA
The DNA here is from genome assembly GCF_040802235.1 of Manis javanica. Lineage (NCBI taxonomy): Eukaryota > Metazoa > Chordata > Mammalia > Pholidota > Manidae > Manis > Manis javanica. The sequence continues at coordinate 104,844,973 of NC_133158.1, forward strand.
GCAATTCCTTCCACAGTTTCTTAGAGATTGTCTTTTCTGGCTCCTAGATCATGACACCAACTCTTTGCTACTATACATAGCTTATATTTCTAAGATGAGCTTCAGTGTTGTATCTATTACCTTTCATTTGACTAAAATATAGATAGATGTCAATGGATACACTATAATGCCATATAGAAGGAGTGTGGTTAGCAGGGAGTGATAGCAAAATTACAACGACTGACATTTACCAAGTGTTTAGTGTGTACCAGGTTCTGTTTTAAGTGCTATACATTACTTGACATTCATAGCAACCCCGCAGTAGGTATTATTCCAATCTCCATTTAAAACAACAACAACAACAACTAATAGATGAAAAGCTGAAGGGACTTGTCGAAAATTGCAGTTGATAAATTACCAAGGACAGACTCGGATCCACAGGTTCTGATGACATATATCCAGGTTCTTCACTCAATTCTATACTGGTCATAAAAGATAAAAAGAGTCAATAAAGAAACAAGCATTTTCACAATTGTTCCAATTGTTCTATTTATTCACTCAGTGATGAGTGGCACTTATTAATTATTGAGATGGAAGGTGCTAAGAAGTAATTTAGAAAATATGTAACTAAAGTCCCTAATGATGGGGGCATTGTGTATGGAATTCAAAAGCTACAAGACTCATTTGAAACATTGGGCCATTTGATGGTCTTCGATGTAACATGACCCTCTGTATGCATACATCCCTCGTGAGGTTAGATAATTCAGGATCTTGAAAACCAGACTGAAAAATATAAGCTTGATGTTTTAAAGAGGAGGAAGCTCCTGAATACCCTCCTCAGGAAAGTGACGTGATTAGAGTGGTGCTTTAGAAAGATTGATTTTGCATTTACGCATCATTTGGGTTGAAATTTGGTGGATGGCTAATGGAAAAGGAAACTGGGAGTCACTAATGGCATTGCAGGTAGAGGCAGATAGGAAGGAAGAAGTGAGCAAAGAGTTATGATGCAACAATTGTGAAAGTAACTCAGTGAATAGTTGTGATATATATATATAAGAGAGAGACTCAAGGATGAATATGATAATAAAACAATTGAGAGAGTGGAGTGAAGAATTACATATGGGTTCTATGTAATTCTAGGCATATCCAACTCTATTGACTTGGACATGTTCTCTATCTTTGACTACCATTTTTAGTTACTGAAACCTTTAATTCATCATGTATTCCCTGAGGACTGAATATGTTTCAGTCACTTTTACTCAGTATTACATGTACATATATATGTATGCATGTATAAATATTTAGTAGTCAGTATATGGTTGGACATATAAAATCAGAATGAAGAAAAAAATGTTTAGGAAGATATTAGAGCTGCAAGTCATAAGCATGCTGTTCCTTTCAGTCAGGTAGCAAAAAGAAGAGGCCACCAAAAACTAAGTAAAAGTCAAGTCAGCAAATCTGAAAATAGACTCTATGGCTAGAAAAAGACACTGAGTGGCTCATGTTTTGGTGATGGTATCCTTGTGGTAAGAATAGAAGCCTATTCTCTCTCTGTAGTTGTATCTTGTGAAGGAACACAGCTTAGGTAGCAGTGGGTACCTCTGTGGTCAAAGAACCAAGTATCATGTATATGGTGCATGTATGGTCAAAGGTAGGAGCTCAAGAAGAATAACATCTCTTCCTTCTTCCCCTGTACTAGGTACCTTTCCTTTTGAAGTATATCCTTAAACTGAAGATTATAATTGCTGTGATGCCCAACTTAGACTTAGTTGACATTAGAGAGTCCCTCAGCATGGAGTGAATAATAGGCAGTCTTAAATTAAGAACAATTAATGTGTGTGTGTATAATTTTTCCTCCTCTGTAAACTTTAGATCAACCTACAGATGAAAAGAATTTACAGTTATAACCCAGAGATTAAAGAGACATGAAATCTACAACGTTTGTAACAGCTTAAATAGGTTATTTAATTTAAAAATTTATTTACACAAAAGATTTTGAGATTTTAACTATGATTTTAGGATGCATCAGTATTCTGCATACTTATTTCATTGCCCGAGAGTTAATAACATAATGCACTTCATATGCTCTTCAAATAAGTTAGAGCTGCTAATTAGAACTGAAATGTACACTGTTGCATTTCTGTACAATATTCACATGCAAAAGACTGTAAACCTACCCTCCTGGTTCTTGCTCAGTACCATTTATAAGGCATATTTTTATGTGATCTTCATTGCTTTCTTTTAACTCCAGCAAATAAGGCACACTTCACTTTGGACAGCCATTAGAGATTTTTATATGAACGTTTGATTGTTATTAGAACAGAAATTTACATTTGCTGCATTATGTTTAAGTTTTTCCTTTTTGTTTTTGTAATGTCAATTTCAGGAATAAAATTATGTATTATAATATATGCATATAACTTAGATAAATTATATGTAAATTTACAAGCTTTATGACTATTTCAAATGTGATATTGAAAAGAGAAAGTGAGAGATGAGAGAGGCACAAGAGATTACTTTAATGTTAAATGTACTTCTAATTCCTCATGTTTCTGGAGTAGAGGTTTCATTAGTTTTGTCTTTGTGACTTTTTTCTCTCATATTTTTCTCCTCTTGCCTGTTCAGCCTTTCATATACTTACTTAAAAAGTTTTGTATACTAGAAAGTAAAATAAAGTTCCACCCAAAGTACTGTATTGAGTTTGAAATAATGTGAATAATGGATTGATATAAAAACACGTACAAGAAATATTTTAATAGCCATTTTTTTAAAATACAGGCATAAAAACTTAATTATCTCAACTGAAGGTTTATTTTAATTGAATAATACATAAATGAAATTAAACAGTTTGCAGTGTTATTGTAGCTCATACTGACATTTTCTCTAAACTTAATATTTGCCCCCAAATTATTAATATATTTTATAAACAAAAAGAAATAAATCTCACATTTTCACAAGAGATAATCATTTATGCTAATGATTGAATAAAATCTTTATTACTTCTTATATTTTAATTGTACCTGCATTCTCTCTCTCTCTCTCTCTCTCTCTCACACACACACACACACACACACACACACACACACACACACACAAGCTTATTCTCCTTGAATGGTAATAAAATGCTTATATTGCATAGAAAAGGCAAAAGCAAAATTATTCCCTCAGTAAGTGAAATTTGATATTGATAGTTTACTCTTTATTTGCTACGGTAATAAAGATTGACTAGTGTGTATTTTCCTATAATTAAAGACATCATTCAGCAGTTCATGCAAGCTTTGTAATTCAGATATATTGTGATATAGGCAGCAATTTTCCTTTATTCCTAATTCTCATAACCCCCTAAGACTTAATGCCCATCCACCTTACCTGGGTCTTTGTTCCTTCATAGATGTGCCATCCAGTCCCTATGGTGTGAAGATTATAGAGCTGTCACAGATCACAGCCAAGGTGTCTTTCAACAAGCCGGACTCCCATGGAGGTGTGCCTATTCATCACTATCAAGTGGATGTCAAAGAAGTGGCATCAGAGACCTGGAAAATAGTACGTTCCCATGGAGTTCAAAGTGAGTCAGAGATTTCAAAGCGTGTTGGTTAATTCAAGCTGACCTCAATATACCTGTGTGAATAGTTTTTATTTGCCTTCAAAATGTTCTCATTTTTTTCTTTTTATAGGGTAAGGTTGGGAAGACATTTCTACTACCCTATTATTCTTGAGAATAATTGTAATAGACAGTGGAAAATTTCCATCTTCCGTAAAGATGGAAGTGTTTAATAAAATTACGGAAGTTCAGTACTGAGGAAAAAATTAGCATTTAAAATTTTGGTGGTGGAGAAGTAAGTGCTGGCATGTTAGATCTGATGGCTGAATATTCTGAAATGTTTATTTCATTTTCATTTATTAACAATACATTTTCCATAAGTAGGTATGAAATCATACTATAAAATGTACATCATGTATGTATTCATGAAGCCATCTATAAAAATTCATCTATTAAAATTTATTTCAAAATTGTATTTTGAAAACTCATATTTTTACTATTAATCATGGCATTTTGAGTAATAGACTTTTCTGATTCTGCGAAGCTAAAACTAGAGCATTTGTTTCCCCCTGTTTAGAAGTTCATCATGCTGTGAAAATACGATTTGTTTTCCCATTATTAGGAGAAGAAACTAAATCAGGAAATACTCATAAATTACCAGAGATGGACTCTTATTAGTTAGGACATAGAAGTACTTTGAGTGGCCCACAAAGGTAGCATAAAGTAGGAAACTGTTACTCTTTAGTGTCGCTGCTCCCCTGGCTCTGGCTTGATCTAACACATGAGGCCTCAGTGTTCTGCGAGGCGTAATGCTCCTGCGGATGAAAGGCATGAGCCTCCCTCCCATGGAGAATTGTCCTGGTGGATAATCGAGACAGAGCAGGTAAAGCCATTCTAATCTCACCTGTGTTGGCATCTTCTTGTTCAGTTTTTACTGAAAGTAACTACATATATTTTATTTAAGTGTCAGAATTATTATCAATCAGTCATCAGTCATTTACCGCATACTTCAAATAATGCTCCCGAACACATCAGCTCTCATAATTTCTCTCATGATGAGAAACTGGATTGGTAATGCTCCTTGTGCCCCGGCTACGTAGTTCAGAAGAGAAGATTAATAAAGAGAGTGCCCCAAAATGATGAGTGAGTTCAAGGATCCTCATAAAAGAAATCATTACCCTAGATGTAAGAACTTTTTTAAGAGAGAAAGCACATGAGAAGGTAAAAGGTGAAACAGAGAAAATTAATTATTTCTGACACTGAAGAACATTCAAATTGGGTGCCTGAGCATGACTATAAAGATAAGTGAAGTCTGAACATAATAGAAATTAAACTTAGCAGAATGATACTGCTGCATTCCACCCTGGAGGAGAAGGTTAATAGATTCTCCCGACTTCTTACAAAGTTGCAACATCCTGGAGAATTTATGGTGGCCCTAGTCTGGCCAGGTTGTCAAAGCTCAAAAACCTGATTTTGTACCCCTTGTATACATCTCTAAGTAGCAGATTTCCATGCTTGTAAGACTGACATGTAATAAAGAAGATTTGTTCATGTACAATAAGAAATCATTGTCCCAGAAATTAGATATTCAGAGTTTATATGATAGATACTATTTTTCACCTGTGGGTGTATTATGTGGGAAAGAAAGCATGAGTCAGAAACCGGTCTGGTGACTTCAGTGATATCAGGAAGGGGAATCACTTCATTGGAATATTTGATGCTGATGCCCTGAGACTGGGGGGCTTAAGCCTGCCAAGGAGATGGCTTTTTACTTTTATATGAGGAAAGCATCTCAATTGATACCATCTTTCTGGTTTCCATGGCTTACTCATCTTTCATACATGTGTTATTGAGTCCCTTAATTCAGGTTACAGTCATGTAACCAAACCACGACATGATCTCCACTCAGTGTAGTATGAGCACCACTTTCAATCCAGTTACTGCTTTCATCCACTGTTTTTGAATCTCCTTTTCTATTACTTAACATCTTAGCAGACACTGTAGATTTATGTCCTCCTCAAGTAAAAACATATTCAGTAAAGTCCTGCAGTTTAAAACTTAAAACATCTAACTTAGCATTCAGATTTTTTCTGACCCCCTGACAGATGTATCCTACCCTGGAGAGCTGAAAGTGGGGAGGTAGCATGAACTACACTATCTCTTGGGAAGAGGAAAGGAGTGAAATACCTCTTATTTTTCTAATACTGTTTTCTTCTTGAGCTGTCTCTGCCACTTGTGCTCTCTGTAGGGCAGACATCTAAGGAACTGCCCCTCAGGGATTTTTCTGTGGGGTGCAAGCACCCCAGAAGGCTTTTTGGAGACAGTTTCTTTGGATGGGACACTGCTCAGCTTGACCCCCTTAGACATCACCCTAGCTTGTCTTCAGTAGGTTTTGTTTTGTGTATAACTATGGCTCAGCAATCTGGAGAAAAATGCCACATCCTTCTTAAGCTGCAATATTAAGAACCTAGACTGCCTCTCAGTTTTTCCTCTTTTGCAAGACAGATTATCTTTCCATAAAAACAAAAATTTCAAAGGGCGATGGAAATGCCAGATATCCCCAACCTTCTGTTTGTGCTGTCCATTCCTAAGGATCTGTTTATCCTTTTGCGCTATTTTCACTTGCCACAAGTTAAGAAGGGTTCTCTAGGAGGAAGTCACGCTACTCCAGTAATACAATGTTCTGCTGGACTTTTCCTCTTATATGGAATGGGGTTGGACAGTGGTGAGTTTGCAGAGCCAGTTCAGCCTCCTATTCAACCTTTCAGGGGATGCCTGGCTTCTTTCAGGTTGGTTAGCATTTGCCAACTCTTTGCTTTATGAATTATTCCAGTTGAAAATTCCAGGACAATAGGAACACACCCACTCCTTTTCCACACAACTTTCTGTTCCTGGGCTGATGCTATTCGCTCTCCTTGAGATAAAGTGTATCTAAATGCTGAATTTACATTTTATCTGTCAAATGACAATGTGATCTCATTTTATGTATGAAAACCCAGGTCCTTAAGTGTTCCATAGTGTAGCCCTCATATTTGGATAGCAGGCATGAATGCAAATATGTGACTAAGAGGAAAAGATAAATGTAAAAGCATAAACAAAAGGTAATGAGGACACAAGCTGAATAACCCTATTGGGACCACTCCTAACATTGTATTTATTTGTTTCCAGCATTTGCTCTTCCTTTAGCAAAGAGATGTATCATTTTTTTAAAAGATATAGTAAAGATATTCATTAGAATAACAAATCCTTATACTTATAAAATATAAAATGAGAAGTGCATAATCATTGTTATGTTTACTGCAAAATTATATCATTAATTTGATTGTGAGAACATAACATAATTTTGACTTAAACTCTCTACCTTAAGTACACATTTTCACTGAGGCACCATGGTTTCTTTTAAAAGTGACAATTAACCTTGTTCACATTCTTCCCAACAGACAAGCTTAGGTCCTTTTAGCACTGCCTGAAGTTTCCCTTTACCCTGGGGTGCTCTTGCAGTCACTTCTTCTTGCAAGTGCCCTCACACTAAAATTGTGTCTTCCCCCAGAATGAGTGGCCAGCAAACAACAATGTTTCTTAGATTATATTGTATTTATATATTTAATATATTATATAACATAATATGTTATAAGTCTAATTTATCTTCTCTCTTAGCTTATAAACTCCATGAAGGTACCTAGTATGCCTACTCACTTCAGTTTTTCAAGTGCCAAAAGCATATAATAACAGAGGGAATGATGAAATTTGGTCGAGGTGGGAAAATGGAAAAGATTATTTTATAGCCCCTAGTAACTGGGTCTTTCTTTGTAAGGTGAATCTATCATATATCCCCTTTTGCTACATCTGTGCCTACAGAAGCAACTTTTAAAAAAGACCAAGGTTTAAGGTATTTATTAGGGATCAATACCTTTGAAGGGGGCAAGGAAGCATCAAAATTGGGAAAATGGAGTAATTGAACCGCAATACGGGTTCCACTAAACCTCAGCCACTTGGATGAGGAAGTCTCAAGAGAACATCTTGGATGGACCACTTCACTAGTAATAAACTGTTACTGAGTAGCATGACCTCATGATACGGTGGGTCAGTAGCTGGGTCATGATCGGCAGCTCTGCTTACATGGCCACATGGGCTGTTCATGATCCCTTGGCCAGTCATTTCTTCTTCCTCAGTAGTGTGCCAGAAGTTAATTTTTTAAAAGATATGCAATTCTGCCCTGCATGAGGTATTACCTTGATCACAAACTAGAGCACCTGAGGCAAACCCTAACTGTCTTCTGGCTGAATTATCTGTAGCTGGGAAGCAAACGGGATCTTTGCTGAAATCTCCATATTTACCATATCCTTTCTAGTACATATGTATTTAAATAAAGTGCAGAAAAAAGCTGACCTGATTACATAGACCTAAAAGTTATGTTAAAGTTTGAGTTGAGAGATAATAAACTCTGCAATGCATGTGTCTATGTATAGTTATGAATATGATATTTTATGATCATAAATTTATGATCTTTTTTTAGCACTATTACTCAAATTTTTCCATTGCAAAGGATTTCTATTAAGTAAATTATCAATGCATATTTAAATATATTGCTCTTTTCTCCTCAAAATGCTTTCTAGAATATTTTCCAAGTCTTCTATTAGCTGATCCAAAAAACAAAATTGGCAAATAGTATTAAGTGAGCAAATTCTCATTCAGCACATGAAGATTTGCTGATTATGTATTGTGTTTTGAGTGAAGTTACTATTAAAATTCATTCATTCCACCCTGTATTCTATATCAATAGTCTTCTTAAATGACCATGTTCTTTTTCTGCTGAGGCATATCAGTGATCAGGCAATTAACATAACATTGAAGATAGCTAACATTTCTGTCTTAGTTTAAGCTGCTATGGCAAAATTTCTTAGATTTGTGGCTTAAACAGTAGACGTTTATTTCTCACAGTTCTGGAGACTGGAAAGTCCAAGATCTAGGTACTACTTGGTTTGGTTTCTGTGAGGACCCTTTTCCTAGCTTGTAGATAGCAGACTTCTCACCATGTCCTCACATGGCAGAGAGAAGGAGGGTGAAGGGTGAGAGGAGAGTATGCTCTGGCGTCTCCTCCTCGTCTCACAGGAACACTGGTCTCATCAGAGGGGGTCCACCCACATGACCTCACTCTTTTAAACCTATTTACTTCCTAAAGGCTCCCCCTCTAAATACAGTCACATTAGGGGGTAGGGCTTCAACGTGTGGATTTTGGTGGGACACAATTCAATATATAGAAATGTACTAAATATTCATTCTATTTCAATCATTGTGTTAGGAACTGAAAAATAAATTCACTAAATAGATTTTGACCACAAACTGTGGTAGCATCAGTATCCTCTATTTTGCAGAGGATGAAGCTGAGGGCAATCTGTGTAAAGAAGTGAACTAAAATTATAAAGCTTAGCTAGCATCTTATCCTTAAGGTCATTTGGATAAATGATACTGAAACTAAAATTCAAACCCAGACAGGAAATCTGATTCCAAATCTTATACTATTGATTATGCACTTTTTACCCTCTATTCAGTTAAGAGTTGAGAAAATGGAACCAAATTACTACCCGTTAGAGATTGAGTATGACATTATATAGGGGTCCGGTGTGTTCCTGGATATCTGAGTATGTACATATATATGTATATACATACACACATGCATATATGTATATGTATGTATAATGTATAGTGTGTGAGACTGTTGCAATGTGTTTCAGATAATGGGAGTACTGAGAGGTAATTGTATATAGAATTTAGGGGATAATTTACCTAATCAAGTAAAATATGAATTAGAAGTTGAAATATTATTATTACTTAGGAGTTTCTTACTAGAAGGAAGAAAGCAGAAGGGAAAAAAGGTGAGGGAGAAAGGAAGAAGAGGTCATATATTTTAAACATGTTTATTCACTCCATCCCATGTATGGATGATTGACTAGACTGTATGAAGAATGTAAAATCTGGAACATACATGATAAGTACTATGTGTATGTGAATTGTGAGAAAAGTAATTATAAAGTTGCTCTTTCCATCATGCTAAGAATACCCTGATAAGAATCAGGTTAATTTAGTAAAATAATTATTAAAAGGAATCTAAACAATGTGCCCCAAGTCCACAGGCTCTGCAATGTAGCTTGATTTATAGTAAAGGTTAGATGATCTGCAGCAGAGCACAGGATTCAGTGTTAGTGAAAATATCAAAACTTATATTTAACTTCATAATTGTATGTACATATTCTAGAACTTTCATTCATTTCTCAAAAAACTTAAAAATGTTTTTTTATTTCAGCTTTGTTTTCAGATTGTACTTTAGCTGAGTATATAATTCAAGTTTAGTAGCTATGTTCCTTTTGTAATGTAAAGAGAATATTTTACCTCTTCTGTCTTCCATTGTAACTGTTTCAAAGTCTGTTGTCAATTGTCATTACTTTGTAACTATTTTGACTTTTCTCTTTGGCTATTTTTATGAAATCTACTTTATCCTGGCCCTGAGATTTAATTCATGTCTTAATGTGTATTTCAATCACTTGCTCTGCTTGGAGTTCAGTGTGTTCCAAATCTGAAGATCCATGTCTCATCAATCCTGGAAAATGTTCTATAATTACCTTCTTGAATACTGTCTCTTCCTCCACTCTTGCTATTTCTTTATTCTGAAAATCTAAGTTATACGCTAAACTAGTTATTTCAGAACTTAGAATATATCTATATATATATTTTTTATTATTATTGAGTACTGTTTTCAAGTTCACTAATTCTTTGTTCATTTATGTTTTATCTGCCATTAAACCTATTAAGTTTTTAATTTCATGATCACATTTTAATTATATAAATTCTTAGTTCATTGATTTGTTTCAGCAGAATTTCACTCATGGTGGCTTGTTTACTAGTATATTTTGTGATTTTTAAATTGTGATCTCATATTTTGTTTTTCTAGTTTACTGGGAATCACGCAAGGCCTAGGGGTTGGGTGCCGTCATCTGTAGAAGATACTCTTTTGCTTCTGTAGCTGTGGAGCATAGCAAAGCTGGAAGCACCGGAGACCCCTAAATTAATTTCTTGATTTGAGATTTTCTGTACTGTGAGAGCAGGTTTATAGTTACTAATTTTCAAAGAAGTATTTATCCAACCCCCCCTACCAAACTGGGATTGGGTTCAAGGACAAACCAATCCAATTTTAGTTGCCAGCAGTCTTCTGTGTGTGTGTGTGTGTTTTCTAACCACACATTTACTTCCTTCCAATAAATTTTGTTTTTAATTTATTTTTTTGAAGAACATTATGTTTATTAGGCTCTCCTCAACCCCAAGTCCCCCCCTACAAACCCCATTACAGTCACTGTCCATCACCATAGTAAGATGTTGTAGAATCACTACTTGTCTTCTCTGTGTTGCAAAGCCATCCCCTTTCCCCCACCCCCCACATTATACATGCTAATCATAATACCCCCTTTCTTCTTCCCCGCCCTTCTCCCTCCCTACCCTCCCATTCTCCCTAATCTCTTTCCCTTTGGTAACTGTTAGTGCATTCATGGGTTCTGTGATTCTACTGCTGTTTTGTTCCTTCAGTTTTTCTTTTGTTCTTATACTCCACAGATGAGTGAAATCATTTGGTATTTGTCTTTCACCACTTGGCTTATTTCACTAAGCATAATACCCTCTAGCTCCATCCATGTTGTTGCAAATGGTAGGATTTATTTTCTTCTTATGGCTGAATAATATTCCATTGTGTATATATACCACATCTTCTTTATCCATTCATCTACTGATGGACACTTAGGTTGCTTCCATTTCTTGTAAATAGTGCTGCGATAAACATAGGGGTGCATCTGTTTTTCTCAAACTTGATTGCTGCGCTCTTAGGATAAATTCCTAGGAGTGGAATTCCTGGGTCAAATGGTAAGTCTGTTTTGACCATTTTGATGAACCTCCATACTGCTTTCCACAATGGTTGAACTAATTTACATTCCCACCAGCAGTGTAGGAGGGATCCCCTTTCTCCACAACCTTGCCAACATTTGTTGTTGTTTGACTTTTGGATGGTGGCCATCCTTACTGGTGTGAGGTGATATCTCATTGTGATTTTAATTTGCAATTCTCTTATAACTAGCGATGTGGAGCATTTTTTCATGTGTCTGTTGGCCATCTGAATTTCTTCGTTGGAGAACTGTCTGTTCAGTTCCTCTGCCCATTTTTTAATTGGATTATTTGCTTTTTGTTTGTTGAGGAGCGTGAGCTCTTTATATATTTTGGATGTCAAGCCTTTATCGGATCTGTCATTTACGAAAATATTCTCCCATACTGTAGGGTTCCTTCCAATAATTTTGAGTTTCCTGAATACATACAGGGTCCCAGCTGTAACAATTCTCTCTTGCATCTTCTTCCCTGGGTCAGGACATTTAGAGCCATTTTTCTGTAGCAGAGATCCGTGTAAAGCTCTGCCTTGCCTGAGTACCAGTGATATTTTCAACAGGACTGCAATAATTGATTAAAAAACAATTACATGATTGGTCTTCTAGCTTCAGGTCACCTTATCTATGCCATTTTTTATGTTTCTGAGTTTACCTTCCTTTCTGTGAAATAATATGTGCCTTTAAGACTTCTTGGAAATGGTGTTTATAATGTTTTAAGTTTTCCGGCTATGTAGGTGACCCTATTGCTAAAAATCTGAAGAAATGTTTTAAAGCATACATAATATTTTGAATAGGAAATGCTCATTTTGTGCCTTTGTTTTGTAGTTTGTGCTAATTATTCATTATAATGTTTTAGAGATCTTTGTAAACATAAGTATACTCAGTGCCTTTGAGGAATTCATTAAAAAATAGATTTATCTATGAAAAGACAGGTTCATATGGTCATGAACATCTCAGCTACTACTGGTTTTTGCCCTTAGAGTGGCTTTATTTATTCTGATTTAATGAATTTAATTTATGTTAAGTTTTCCTTGTTCATAAAAATTTATAATTCATTATAAACTATTCATGTATTTACTTCTAATTACTGATATCACTACCTAGAAATAAATATCAGCCCTTATTTGATTGCAATGTAATTTAGCAGGAAAATTTTAGCAAAAAAAAAAACCTATTAGTAGATTCTAATTATAAATAACTCATAAATTAATTTTCTATGAAAATTGATCTGTTCACTCTGCACCTGGTCATAGGTTTAGGGTGCAACTGAGGCCTGGACCTATTATTATATTCTTCTTTTAAGTTTTAGCTGAAGACTTTGTGATCATCCCAGTCACTGATATGACAGAAAACTAATTTTCAAAACATGAAAAGTTTGAACAAATTAGATATCAACAACTTGAACTATTCAAATATAGAATGTGAGTCATCCTGACACTAACTTTTGAGTGAAAAACATGTATCACAGGTGTAGCAAGACTTTTTATTTGAGAGGGCTACATGACATAATCATTACCCTCTCATTTAACACTCTGAAAGTCTATTCTATACACTTCATTGGGCACATATGAAGAGAAAATAATAATCTCGCAAAACAGCTACTCATTTTGCAGTCTTCAAAATAAAAATAAAAATTAATATTTTAAACTATCAAGTTCCTTTTTTAACAGAGTATAAAACAAATATCATAATTTATTTCTTTTGATTTGTGAACTGGTTAGCAGCTAAAATTACACATAAAAGTTCTTTCAGTCTCAACCAAAATTATTATATGCTGGGCTTTATTTGTGTCTAAGGTTATAGTAGAATTTTTCTTTATTCCTGAAAATAAAATAATCTTTATTTGAAAATAGTGGCATTTTCTAAATGGGACATTCATTAGAACCTTTTACTTTTTTAAATCCTTGGCATTTGCACTAACTGAAGGAATTAATAACTCACTACAATTTAGAAATAAATAGACAATTGCATTTTTCATTTCTTTCATTACACAATTCCAGTAAGCCTACAATGTGATTGCAGGTGCAATTGCTGTAAGTATATTTTAATTCTATAGAAGGTAATTTTAACATTATAGTATTTAGTTTATAAACACTGTAATTAAGGTTATGAACATACTTCATATTACATACAATTCCAAACATGCTATCCAGGTTTTAAATTAACAGAAGTTTTAATTAGAATAGAATCTGGAGGAAACATCAGTTTAAGTAGTTGAAATAGCCATTTTCAGACTTGTGAAGAAGTAGCATGCAATATTAATATTTCCAAGATTATTTTGAAGTTTAGAGTGGGATTTATAAAATATATGCCTGTGCCTGATAGGTCAGCAAACTCATTTTGAACAGAAGTATAAATTGGAATATAGTGACGATTAATAGATGAAACACTGAGAATTTTGATGAAACGAAAGACTTGCTACTTTCCGGTATCTACCTTTGTCCCTAAATTCAGTGGCATCAACAGCCCTCTTGGAATGAAGAATCTGGCTTGAATACTCCAAAAATGCAAGCTTCCTATCTTTTATATGACTTTAGGCTGAGGGCTCCACACCAACAATAATAGTTTATTTATTACATGTATGGAATTCCCTGCAAATACCACTGTTACAGAATCCAGTTCCTGCCATGTTTTAGTTTTTCCTCGGACTTATTTCCATGCTCTCCAATCCCCCTCCCTCAGGCCACCCCCCAGTCACTCTGTCTTCATGCAGCAGACTTATGTATGGCCCACACAGGGTTCTCTTACATTATTTGCATCAGAGAATAGTTTAAGGTTTAAAACTAGACATCAGCACCCTCTGGAAGTAAGATATATTTGGTACAGGTTATTTTGTATTTTTTTCCATTCAAATTTCTTCACCAAATATTGACTTTCCTCAATTAATCCTCCATTTTTCATGTGTTTTCTTTCTCTTCTCTAGTTTCGCTCTACTCTAAATTCTTCTTCTCAACAAGCTTTTCTAGAAACTAATATAAGTAGCTGTTCTAGAAAAACTAATTCTATTGTATCTAAATAAGCCTTGATTCAACCTAAGATTAAAACAATTATTGTAGCATTTTTTTTATATTCTCATCTTAGATGTAAGTACACTATTGAGAAAATGGAGATAGCAGTTATTCTTCTTCAAAAAGCAGCCTTAATTACTCCTACTTATTTTCTCTACTCTTCAGACCAAAAGGCAGCGTTTGACCACTGTGTGATATATGCTACCAGCTCACCTAACATTAGAGAAGGAAGCATATCTCCTTACGTGATCTGCTTGTGTAGTTCTGGTGACTTAGGCATGTCAATGACAGGGTATTTCTCAGATCACAGAAAAATGAGTGTGCTCTGTAAAGCTGCTCAATTTGGGATGTTTTGCAAAAAAGGTCTTTACCTGCACAAATGGATATTGTTGTGATGCAGGAGCACATAGCAAGAGCTTTGGATTTGGGCTTCAAAGCATTTGATGGGAAGCATTGTCTTATCCCCCTATCTATTCAGGGGCCATTCATCCTACATTTTATACATTACTGCTTTAGGTACTATTGACATTTTAACAATATTAAGTATTCCAATCCATGAACATGGCATGTGTTTCTGTTTATTTAATGTCTCCTTTAATTCTTTTCATCAATATTTTGTAGGTTTCATTGTGTAATCTTCAATTTCCTTGATTAATTCTTAAGTATTTTATTCTTTTTATTGCTATTAATATTGATTTTTTAAATTTTCCTTTTCAAATTAATCATTCTTAGAATAAATAGAAATGCAATAGATTTTGGAGTGTTGACTTTGTATCCTTTTACTTTGATGGATTCATTTTTTAATTTGTAAAGTTTTCTTTGTGTGATCTTAAGTGTTTTCTACATAAAAGATAATACCATCTGTGAACAGAGAAAAATTTACTTCTTTCTTCTAATTTGGATATCTTTTATTATTTTTCTTTCTGAATTACTGTGGCTGAAACTCCCAGTACTGTTAAACTGAAGTGGTGAAAGCAGGCATGCTTGCCTTGTTCCTAGTCCTAGAAGAAAAAGCTCCAACCTTTCACCATTGAGTATGTTCCACTTTAGGTATCTAATGTATGGTTTACATCATATCAAGACAGTTTCTTTCTATCCCTAGTTTTTTTTAGTTGTTTTAATCACAAAAGAGTATTGAATTTTGTCAAATACCTTTACTGCATCAATTGAGATGGTCATGTTTTTTTTCCCTTCATTCTATAATTGTAGTTACATTCTACAATTATATAATTGTAGTATTACATTAATTAATTTTTGTGTGTTTGAAACATCCTCCTGTTGCAGGAATAAATTATATAATCCTCTTATTATGCTGTTGAAATTAGTTTGCTAGTATTTTACTGAGCATTTTTGCATCAGTGTTCATAAAACATACTAGTAGTCCTCCTCTTTTTTAGTGTCTTTCTCTGGTTTTGGTATCAGGTTAATGTTAGCCTCATAGAATGAATTAAGAATTGTTCTTGACTCTTCCTTTTTATTTTTTATTTGAAAAATTTTAGAGAAATTGGTATTGTTCTTTATGTGTTTGATAGAATTCATCAGTAAAGAAAGCCATTTAGTCCTGGGATCTTTTGTTAGGAGATTTTTGATAATTGATTTAACTTTCTTACTAGCTACAGGTTTATTCAGATTTCCTTTTGCTTAATGATTTAGTATTTGTAGGTTTTGCATTTCCTGAAATTTGTCCAATTCATTTAGGTTATCCAATTTGTTGGCAAATAGTTATTCATAACACTGTCTTATAATTCTCTTTATTTCTGTAGAATTGGTAGCAATGTTTTGACTTTAATTATTGTTTTTTAGTAATCAGAATATTCTCTTTCTTGTCTTTGTCTATATAGCTAAAGGATTTTCAATTTCTTTGATCTCTCTGGAGAATCAACTTTTAGTTTCATCAGTTTTTCTCTTTTGTTTTTCTATTTTCTATTTACTTTATCCCTGTTCTAGTATTTATTATTTCCTTAATTTGCTAGCTTTTGGGTCTAGTCAGTTCTTCAGTTTCCAGTTCCTTAAGTTGTGAAGCTAGATTGTTGATTTGAGATCTTCCTTGTTTTTTAATGTAAACATTGATAGCTATAAATTAACCCTTAGCCCTGCTTTTGCTATGTCCCATAAGTTTTTGGTATTGGTGTTTTTATTCTCACTCATCTTTAAGTTATTTTCTAGCTACCTTAGTGATTTCTTCTTTGACTCATTGGTCAAGAATATAATGTTTGATTTCCACTATTCTGTGAGTCTTGGAGTTTCCCTTCTGTTGTTGATCTCTAACTTCATCCCATTGTGGTCAGAGAAGGTACTTCGCGTGATATCTGCTTTCTTAAATCTGTTGAGATTTAATTTGTGGAAAAATATGGTCTATCTTGGAAAACGTCCAATGTGCACTTGAGAATAATGTGCTTACTCTTGCTTTTAAGTAGTGTTCTGTATATTTCTGTTAGATACAATGGGTTTGTTTTGTTGTTTAAATCCTCTATTACCTTACTTACTTTCTGTCTGATTGTTCTATCCATTATTGTGATTGGGGTATTGATGTCTCTAGCTATTATTGTGGAACAGTATCTTTTTTCATTTCAGTCAACTTTTGTTTCCCATATTGTGATGGTCTGTCAGTAGTGGATAAATATTTATAATTGCTGTGTTGAAACTTTTATTAATATAGAATCTCCTTTGTCTTTTATAACATTTTTTACTTAGAGTTATTTTGTCTGATATTAATAGCCACTTTTGCTCTCTTTTGGTTGTTATTTGCATGGATAATTTTTTCCATTCTTTCTCTTTCAGTCTTTCGATGTCTTTACATCTAATGTGAGTCTATTATCTATAGCATAATATGGATATACTGTGGATATTTGCATATGATTTTAGCCAATCTGTCAATCTCTGCCTTCTGATTGGAGAGTTTAAACCATTTACCTACCTTTAAATAATTTCCAAGAAGGAGGGACTTCTGTTATTTTTGCTATTTGTTTTTGGCATATAGCCTTGTAGCTTTTTTGTCCCTCACTTTCTGCATTACTGAATTCTTTTCTATTTAGTCAGTTTTTTATAGTGAAATGTTTAAATTGTTTTCTCATTTCCTTTTGTGTATAACCTATAGCTATTTTCTTTGTGGTTACCATGAGGATTTAATTTAACATCCTAAATTTTTAATACTCTAATTTGAATCTATACTAGCTGAACTTCAATAAGATATAAAAACTCTGCTCCTTTATATCCCATCCCTATTAGTTGTTGATATCACAAAATGATATCTTTACACAATGTGTCCCCTAAAACATAAACTGATATTCTTCTTAATTCATTAATGTCCTTAAATTATATAGAAAAGAGAATTTGAAATTACAATCAACATTACAGTAATGTTAGCTTTTAAAACGATAATTTTCAAAGATATATTAGTCTACTAAATTATGTAGAAGACCACCAGTGCAGTTGTAAACGTTGTTATAGTACTACTAACTTTTATAATTGCCCATGTATTTATCTCAGTGAGATCTTTATTTCTTCCTTTGGTTGTGAGTTACTGCTGCTGTCCTTTCATTTCACCCTCTAGGACTCCCTTTACCATTTCTGGCAGGATAAATATAATGGCAATGGACTCCCTCAACTTTTGTTTGTCTGAATATCTTAATCTCTCCCACATTCTTTGACAGTTTTAGGATAGTATTTTTCCTTTTTAGTGCTTTGAATAAGTCATCCCACTTTGGTTAGACTGCCGGTTTCTGATGAGGAATCTGCTGCTAACACAATTGAGGATCCCTTACATGTGGTGAGTCACTTCTTTCATGCTACTTTCAAGATTCTCTGTCCTTGACTTCTGAAAGTTTGATTATAATGTGTCTTGATGCAGGCTTTTTTGAGTTCATCAACATTGAAATTCGCTTAGCTTCTTCAATGTTTATATTCATGGCTGAAGTTTTCAGGTATTAATTCTTCAAATATTCTCTCTCTCTCTCTCTCTCTCTCTCTCTCTCTCTCTCTCTCTCTCTCTCTCTCTCTCTCTCTCTCTCTCTCTCTCTCTCTCTCTTCTTCTTCTTCTTCTTCTTCCCCAGAAGTGAGATTGTTGATCTATATGATCATGTCCCACAGTTCCTTAGTCTTTGCTCTATTTCCTTCAATCTCTTCTTTTTTTTCTCAGTTTCCACTGTGCTATCTTCAAGATCATTGATTCTTTTTTCAATGTTCTCATATCTGCCTGTGAATCCCTCTAATAAATTTTTTATTTCAGCTACGAACATTTAAGCTCCAGAATTTCTTTTTGATGTCTTTTATATTCCTTTCTTTTTTTATTTTGGTCATATATTATTTCCTTAACTTTGTCTATTTCTTTTTTCTGTTCTTTGAGCATCTTTAAGACAGTTCATTCACAATCTTTGTCTAGTATATGTGCAATGAAATCTTTTTCAGGGACATTTTCTGTTGATTTTTTTTCCTTTGAATGGGCCATACTTCCTGTTTCTTTGCATGCCTTATGATTTTATGTTGACAAGTAGACATTTGAATCTTATAATGTGGTGACTCTGGAAATCCGATTCTTCCTTTCCCCAGGTTTAATTATTTTCTGTTATCCTTTTTTATCTATTTATCTTTTAAACTGATGTTGCAAGCTGTGTATGTCCAAGGATCAGACTGAGGTGTAAACTTAGGGTCTTCTTAGGGTGCCAGTCCTTTACATCTCCAGGGAAATCACTTCAACCAGAGGGAAAGGGGAATGGAACAGTAAGGGGAGGTGTAACAGCAATAGCTTCCCATTTTCATAAAATGTGCAAAATATTATTCACAGATAAATTTTTGTCACAATTTTTTTAAGGATATGGTAATCCCTAAAATATCAATGGCAAATATTTGTATAAATTTCTTTGAAACACTTAAAGTTAGATAGAAAGTGAAATAAAGCCATATTAAACAATAAGGCTCAGAAAGGAACATATTCCCAAATATCTAAGGAAAGTAAAAAGTTGCTATGTCTTGAAATTCATTGAAAAACAGCAAACAATTGATTAGAACTAATGGAGATATTTGAGTTAACTATGGAAAATCATGGCCTCTCTAAATTTTAAGTACTGTTACAAGTTTGTTTGTTTGTTTGTTTAATAGAATATAACTTCTTTGAAAACAGAGGAAGAAAACTTTTCAAAGAAACTATGAGGGAAAAAACGGGCCAAGTTGCACTTGGTGTGTTGTTTGTGAATCTGATTTTGGACTGTATGATTCGGGGTTTTACATGATAGCATAAATGACAGAGTAAGAACTGTTCATTCTTCATTATTTGGAAATGTGGCTAGGGACTCTGAATGGGATACATAAAACAAACTGACTTACTGTTAAGTCTACAATGAGAGATCTAAGAATCAGAAATCTTAATAATCACAGTCTGGTCTGACTTTGCTCTGAATCTCTCATCACTGCATTTTTACTGATTGTGTCATGTGGTCCTGTGAATTATTAAGTGAAATACCATCAAATAGGATTTGAATAGTGAATTTTTCCTACAAACAAAAGTTTCACTTGGAGAAGTAAAACGTGGTTTAGATGTTTAGTAACACAAGAGAAGAGTCAATAAATTATAAAGGACAATCATAGATTTAGCATGTGACCTGTTTGG
The DNA here is from genome assembly GCF_040802235.1 of Manis javanica. Lineage (NCBI taxonomy): Eukaryota > Metazoa > Chordata > Mammalia > Pholidota > Manidae > Manis > Manis javanica. The sequence goes on from NC_133158.1 coordinate 104,865,028, forward strand.
GTTAATTTCTTTCAAGGCGATGGTTTGCTTGGTATATTTTTTTTAAATGCCTTTCAAAAAGTCTTTATTGAATTCTTATTTTGCATTCAAAATTTAAAGGCTCTGTGAGTACTGAAAACAATATACATGACATGCATGATATGTGTCCTGCTCACCAGATCCCTTAAAATAAAAAGTTTCTTATAATAAAGCAGCCAAAGTAAGGAACAGAAGGTTTAATCAATAATGCAGAAAAATATGTATAAATATTATTACAAGGTTAACAGCTACAATGAGACTTAGCTTTTCTATAGGCATGGTAGAGGAAGGGGCATTTAATTGCAAAAGCTTAATTTATGCTCCCAACTCCTGCCATAAATAAATAAACAAACAAACAAACCTTGTAGCATTAAAAGAGTTTTGTGGGTATAGGCATTTTGGGAAGTTAACATATTTGTGAGTGTAAAACAATATTCTGATTATTTTTAATCATCAAGAGATTTCATGAATATTTTATAAAAACCTGTTGTTTTAGAGTACAGAAGTAAATGTTTGGTAATTATGCAACTATCATATTTTACATACTAAGCAGGTCCTGGAAAAAAAACAATTGAACTCTCTTTGTGTGAATAATTTTTATATGCTAAGAAACATCACATTTGAAATAAAAAAGGTATGAATTGTTTATGAAAATATATTTTTGATGGAACTGTTCTGTTTTTCAATCAAGATTTTTATAGAGCATATTTCAAGGGAAGCCCTTTGATTGGAAGAGACAATATGTATTGTATAAAATTTATGTCAGTTAAAACTCAATTGTGAAATTGTTTATTTTAATGCGTAGTTTATACTCATAATGAAAAGAACATAAAAAGCAATACAATAAAAATTATGAAAATTTAGAAGTGGTGAGCTATGATCTTAAAATAGTCCTATCAACATATTTTTTTAGCAAACGCCCCACAGAAATAACATACTCATTTGATTAATTTTGCTTTTCTACCATTCATCAAAATATATATCCATATGAGTTATTTATTACAAACAATCCATTTGTAAATATTATTTATATTAAAGTATATATCCACATAAATTATATATTATGATTCATAAAAGTCTATAAGATACTTTTAAGAAGATGAGATTATGTTTTCTTGCAACTACTGAAATCTTGGGACAGTATAATTTGTATAAAAATGAAAATTTAAATTGTCAAAAGCAAATGAAAATATAAGTTAACTAAGATGATTACTTACAGAAACTTAAGAAACTAAAGGTGCTTTATGTTAGCAATGGAATTATCCGTCAAATCATTCTTATGTAGATAAAGAATAACTGGAGTCTTTAAAAATTCTACATAATAGATAAAAAAGGCAAAATATTACAGTATCTTTATTTTTGTTCAACACTTGTACACTTCTGCAGAAGGGAGTCAGAATTCTCTCAAAAATTTTTTTTGGCTGTTTTAGTTGTTTAGAGAACAAAAACTGAGCTTTAGTTGAGAAACTGAAGGGATTTCATTATAGTTTCATATTTAGCTGAAGAGATAATAGCAAATAAAATTTTGAATGATCAGTTTTATCCTAGCTAAACTTTGTGACTTTTCATGGCCATCTTGACATGTTTCATAGTTCTTGAGAACCTGAACAAGGGTGATACAGCAGTTCTACATCTAGGGAGTCCATATCTGCTTACACTGATGTCAGGAAAACCCCATGAAAAGATCCAGGAGTTTTAAAGAGCAAAAAGAGCATGGCTAAACTTAATCTTGCCATAGAACTTTGCTCAGCCTAATTAGTTAGCAAATGTGTAATTTATTTTGTTCTAAGGTTGGTAAGTATGTTGTAGCCTTTGCTTCACTTGACAACCAAAGGGAAGGGATTTAAAATACATTATCTGAACAAATGAAAACTTACTTTGTCCAACTTCCTTTAAAAAAGTCTGATTCCCTTCTTAAAGGGAGAATACAATTTCAAATTTGTCTCTCTAGCAATATCATTCCCATACTTGTTAAAAAATGTAAAAAGGTGCCTCTTCTACCATTTGCCAATTTAAATGCCATTTTTTTCATGCATTTCAATATTTTGCTGTGCTTTTTGCATGTATAGCCAGGTGACAAATGGTCATTTATGAAACGCAATTATATTTAAATTAAGCAGAAACATTACATGAGTGAAATAAACTAGATTTCTTTATGGAACCTAACCCTGTTGCCATATCAAAGAAAGATTTGTGATTATCATTTTCAGAACAACATTGATTTCCAAATCATGCTGACTGAATATAAATATAAAAGACCTTAATTTATGTCATCTGTCTTTAGAGAACTTTTCATAGTTTGTAATCTAAATCCACTTTCACCTAATATTTTAGTTTGAATTTCTAATAATTACAGGGAAAGAACCCATCCCACACCTCTGTTTGTGGTCTTTTTGTTCTATTGTATGGTCATATTTGGGGAAATCGAGTCTTACATTAACTGACTCCCCCAACTGAGGTGTGGCCCCATTACAGAGTCCCCAGCCCTTTGTTTTCCAAGTGGTAGTTTGCATTCAAGTCCTACCTTGTATATTCAAAAACCCTATGTTTGGTAATATGGCAGCAAATTATGAATGATGATTTAATGTATATATCCTCTCATTTAAGAAAGGCAAGTCAAATTACAGATTCGGGCTTTGCCTCCCCCGAATCTTTTCATTTCCTTCTCTTTAAATTGGTCCCAATTTATGGAGTTCTTTTTATTTCACACAATAATCTTTATGTTCACACAATGTTAATAAGTCTCATAATAAAGATTATTGTACCCAAACCTTCAGAGTTAGAACTCAAAAGCAGACTGATTTCCTCATGTATATATGCTTTGTAAAGCTTGCATCAATAGGTTTCTTTCCATGCCTCCCCCTTATAATTTTGAAGACCCTCTATAAGGGCTCCCTCCATCCACTTCACCTTTAAGTGTTGTAGCCCAGCATTGTAGTAACAGTTCAGCCAGTATTTACCTTTGCTTTTCTCCTCTGCAAACTGCTCTGCTGTGAAATTCAATGAATAAAGGAGAGAAAGAATATGAGGAAACATGGGGAAATAAGTTTCTGAATTAATCATAATGTAATTAAAGAATTAAGTTTCCTTTTAGCGGAGACAGAGGGACACTCTAAGCAAACTCACAACCCCTTTGAAATGTTCAAGAAATGCTGACAATCCAAACCAGAAAGAGCTTTTACTAGAAATACTCAGATAATTGAAGTAAAATGTGAAGTGGGGTGTTTTTTGGGGGTGGGGATAGTTGTAATTGTTTAATAACCTCTGTTTCCCTTATTTGGTATGCTCTGATACTTGAAATCTCTATTGTTACCACTTTTAACCTAGAGAGATGAACAGTCCAATCTCTACAAGTCTGAATTAGGAAGAGATTTATTTACAATTAAATATGGGTACTTTAAGTATCACTTTCTTGCTTAATTGTATCAAGGCAAACAAATAAATATAAGCACAACCAGTTGTTCTCATCAACACAGCTGAGTTACAGTCCAGCACTTGATCTTAAAGTGATGGGATCAGCTGCACCTTTACATCATAGAAAAATGGAGAAACATTTCTCATACCAAAGTTGTCTGCAGCAGTAAAAGCTTCTGTAGGACTCTCTCATATATTGTTGTGTACAATACTTTCTATATAGATTATCTGGGTAAATGTTAATAGTTATAAGTAAAGATCACTGACTGCTTTTACTAATAAACCAAGAGTATTTTGCCATTAAACATAGAATCCAAGATGAATAACTTTGGACTATCTATTGTTTTGCATTATCTCACAGTTTATAGGTAATATCTCCATGGGCACAGATAATTAATGTATGGTAGTGATTATTTCACAGATTACAAATTCTTTTATCCACACCTTTTGTGTTTTTGTTTCTATGTCATTTAATAAAATTGTATTTAAAAATTGAGAGATGAACTCCTCCCTAACACTTGGTTGAACTCAGTCAGTGGTGGAAGTGGAATCAGGCCTAGAGTCACATAACTTCTTTCATGCATCTAAGGCACACATCACAACAGTGTCTTTTTACAAAGGCTATCGTAGTCAACAAGCTCCTTCATGAGGCTTGTATATGTCCCCATGCCACATCAAGTCATTCTCCATTAGGGTAAAAAAGAGGAGGATAATCAACACTGACTGCTCCATGACATTGGATTAAACTTCGGCAGTTCCACATCACTGATAGTCCAAGGGCCTAATCATTTTTATTATAAGCCCTGTAGAATATATAATCTTTTATAAAGTTTAACTTTTGCAGAACAGTTTTAAATTTATTTATTAATATACTGAATAAATGGATAAAATATGATGGATTTTAAACTCCTGAATTCTTTCTTGTGCTGACCTTCAGCAAAAACTTTCTAAGCACAAGATTCCAACTTCTTAGCATTTTAGCCTCCTAACTCTAAGTTGGATTCCTTCCTCCCTATCCATAATGTGCATGACCAGATCCATCTGTGCACTCACCTCTCCATTGTAGCCATATTCTTTTTCTTGGACTGATGATATATGTACATTGACTCCAGGTCATCAACCAACTGGGTTTGGATTTCCTCCAAAAGCTCGCAGACTGTTAGCCATTGGAAATGTGAGAATTCAAGCCTTGGTTTTCCTATTTATCCTTGCAGCTTCTAATCAGTTGGATTTTCCCTACCAGTCAGTCTTTTCCCAGGTGGCATCCCTTAACTCTGACACCAAGTGTTATAATCTGAGGTAATAAACTCTCAAAGCTAGTTCTGTTTTCTTAAAAGTTAGAGAAACTGAGAAATACAAATAAAATTTTGCCAGTTGGAAATTTATCCTTTCTGCTGTTTTTAGGACACTTGTCCTGGAATAAATAAAACCTGGTTGATATATGGACTCTGTATTTTTGTCGTTAATAGTTATCTGGTATATATGGTGAGATATACCAGATATATCAGTTGCTTCTGGCAACTTTTTTTCTTTATATAGTTTATTTTAATAAGTAATTTAATGAAAAGTAAATAATTATAGGTTAAGAGCTATGTCATGATAGTAGCAGGGAAAATAATGGTATAAAGGAAGTATCAAACCAAATTCATTAACTATATTTATACAGTGTAGGATGAAAAATGTTATCTAGGGAACCTGTATTATAATGTAATTAATTATCAGAAATATACTAATAATTTATATTGGAATTTCATTGAAATGTATACCAACTTCAGTCTTGGTTCACATAAATCAATAGCTCTACAAATATGATCCTGGCTAACTATGATTGAAACATTTATTTTGATTGATTATATCTCCTATTATGAATAGATTATTTGACTTGGAGTTATTATGTAATCCAGACATAACTCTCTCTTTTTTGTTTATCAAAGCTTTACCATTTCTACTGGTTAATTTTTGCTCTTTAGCAAAGGCTGTTTTATCTAATGGAAGTTTGTTAGCTACATCATAGGGATTTTTAAAGATGTATGTAATATTTAGAAATCTGCAATTGTATCTAAAATTTTATGGCAAAATTAAAGAGGTTGACATGACCAGGAGATGTTTCTGACAACCTTTTCATCCCCTCTACTGTTTTTCAGATTCTTTCTTCTTCCTTTGTGTCATGTTGAATTCAAGTCTGGTACATGACAAAAGAAGAAGAAAATTCAAGAGACTACAGCCTTAAAACTAGCATTAAAAATAATTTGATTTGATTTGAGATAATCAAATAAATGATCCACTTTGGCTCTAGAACTGAGAACCTTATACCAGAGGCCAGAGTTCTGTATGGTGAATTCCCTATCTCCATCAAATTCTATAGGAAGATTACATTTAGAATATACATTTGGGATGGATATGGTAAAGATATTTTATTTAAATCATTCTTATTTCTTGGATATTTAAAAAATGAAAGCACAGATTTTGCTTTCTACTTTGTGCATCTAAGTATCACAGGAGAAACTATTAATATTCTTTTTTGAAAGTGACTACATGACGTTAGAAAACTAAAATGGAGGTGAAAAAGAGGACTGTTCACATATTCTCTTTCTATATGTATTTCCCACATTTTGGGGTATTTTATGGAGAGATTTACATCGAAATACTCAGCTTTGTAATAGGTTGATTTGTTTACTTATTAAAATGCATTAATCTCTCTTCTAGCAATGGTTGTTTTGACCAACCTGGAACCAAATACAACTTATGAAATCAGGGTTGCAGCTGTAAATGGAAAAGGGCAAGGAGATTACAGTAAAATAGAAATCTTCCAAACATTGCCTGTTCGTAAGTAATCATCTCTGTTTTGCTCTCTGTTGCTATTCTTTTCACTTGCAAATTTAAATGGGATTTTAGAATGCAGAGAGATGTTTCAGCACTTTGGGGAAGTGAATTATGTCTGTTCAAGTGGTTTCTGAACAGAGTGGCATCTCAGATTTATAAAAATACCTTTGCTCTGGAGCAAGGCAAAAAAAGAAAAGACACATTGCCATATAGACAGTAAAATTGCTCTCAGGAAATTCTCCTGATCAAGAACGTATTCTACTTCTTCAAAGTCTGATTGTTTGGATTTAGTACTCAGACTATATTCTGTGAGGAAGTAGAAAAAGTGTCTATGTAACATGTCCAATATTCTGATCTTTTGATGAGGCATGACTAATGTTTTTATCCTATAAATTATGTTGGCCATACATGTGAGAAAAAGGCTCCACTAACTAAACCTATTACAGTGGTGACTGTAAGACTGCGCTAGCCTTGTTCTCGTTACTACCCTGTTTAGGGTGTTGTAAATGAGTTGAGTTTACGTGAAGTCAAGATAAATTTCAAAAGAATTCCGTTTCTCTTATGTTGAACACCTTGTTTAAAAATTTAGAAAACTTGACTGTGATGCAACAAATCTGTCATAAAATCTGTGCAGAACCCTGCTGTTGTACACACATAGCGGTATAGTCAAAATGGCCACAGTAAATTATCTTACCCTAATTGGTGACCAGTTCTTCTCTGTTGGTTCTCATAAAATCTCAGTGCATTCTCTTTTCTCCACTCCTGATGCCAGCATGTTTCTCGGTCCCTCATTATTTTCTGACCAGGATGATTCACAATCATACTTTCAGACTAAAATGATTTTAGAGTGACTTTACAAAAGTGTAAACATTTTTACTTAACAGTCCTCAACAGCACCAACCTTCCCATTCCCACCTTCCGTCCATACACTTCTGCCTGCCTTGCTCACACTTGCTCCTCCCACTACCACAGTACTCTTGGTGCTGGTAGGTTGAATTAAATTCTGGTCATGCTGTTTACTTTCCCCAAAGTACTGTGTATTTGTCTTGCTTCCTCTCCTTTTTATCATCTCCTGGGTTCACTACGCAGTCCCCAGTGAAGGCATGATCTCTTCAGTAAAATGCTGGCTAACCTCCAACTTTCTTTCCTTCTTCATTTAGGCACACTTTCCTTCACTCATGAAACACCATTCTAGGTATTTCAAACATAAAAACACCTCTCCCTTTAAAAAAAATATTTTCCTTTAAAATTATAACACTTCTGATTTCTTAGTGTACTGCTGTTGACTTGGTAGACTTCTGTCCTAGACATTGAGACCCTGACAGTTGAGTTTGGCATTAGGTTTTTAATAATAAACATATATATTTAGCTACTACACAGTATTTTTTAAAGTTTAAATTGGGTAATAAGTGCAAAGTACTTAATATATCATTATCCATTATTACTTTTTGATAATTATTTATATTGTTTTGCATAAACATTCTAACAGCTAATAGAAACAGTTATTTTAATCAATTTCTGTCTGATAGAATGTACATTTGCTTTGAACTTTATTTTTAAAAGAACAGATGAAATCACAAATTTGGTATATTTTAAAGGTTAAATATAGGCATAAATATTTTAAGCATATATGTTTAAATGTTGCTAAAATATAGTCTCTGCTTATAACTACCTAAAAATGCTATTATTAAAAACAATATGATTACAATATATTATTAAGTGAAATTATACCATCTGTAAATTCTAAAATTCAATTTAGAAATGATACTAAAACACTTGAGTATAAAATCCATTTCACAATATTTAGATTTCCATACTCTCTTATAAAATCCTTTTCAGAAATTGTTGTACTGGTTTTACAAAAGTTTTCATTCATTTATTGAAATATATTGCATACAGACAATATGCATAACATGCACATGCAAGTCATGTCATAATATCTGCACACTAATTAGTTCATTTTAATGAACTGACAATCACTACAGTTCTTCTATATACTTTGTTTCTAAATGGCTGTACCTTACAAGGCTACTTATTATTATTATTACTATTTACTTGCATGTCCATACACCCAACTGTCATATTTCTTTAATGATTTGACTTTCTTAAAAAAGCTACTTACTCACTTAAGGTTATAAATACTATATTAGAAATAAAAATACTATGAGAAAAACCCCAGGTTCTCCAGGTTTGGAGATATACAGTGCTCTTTTTACTTTGTTCTGTTTAATTTGTCCTGTCATTCCTTTGAGAAGGCCAGGTTCTACAAGTGTCTGTGTAGCCTTGCAAACTAGAGCATGTCCCCTGTAACTCTAGGGGGTATAACACCTTCTCAGCCCAGGGCAAAATACCTTTGAACAGAAATCAGTCAAAGGGAGAAATAAAGTGGGAGAAACCCATTTATTGCTTACAAGCAGTTGTCCACTTTCTCCAGTGTCTCTCCCAACTGGCTGCCAAAAAGGGACCCCAACCAACCTCTCCAGTCCAGTTATGCCCTCACTCCTCCTTGTAATTACCTAATAATATGGAGGTGGACTACTTCTCTCCACCCCTTGGAAACACCTATTGATATGGAGATACACTAAGGCCACATAAAAAATTCTGGAAATGTTGCAATTTTACCCACATGCCGCAAGACTTCCTTAGTATTACCAGACTCATATCCACAAGGGATTGGAGAAAACAAGGCAGAAGATGCCAGTGTATGCCTAGGACATCGCATAAGTGACACACAGCAGGGAGTTCCCAGTCTAAGCTGTCAAGCAATGATTGCATCCTTCATGTAGAAAATTCTTACACTTTAGTAGATCCCAGTTACTATTAAAAATATTGTAGCATCTTTGTAATAGGACCATCTCAAGGGGGAAAATAACATTAAAGGCAAGTATATTCATGAAGTTATAAGAAAAAAGATTTTGAAACACATGTCTATAGATTGAACACTGCAAAATTCCTTTATTCAAATCTGCATCTAGTTAAAAAATGTTCATTGAATCAGATAACTAATTGCTAAGCCGTATCTTTTCTGGTAGGTATATATTCCATATAGTGTGATGCCTTAACATGTTAAATCAATATATAATACATTAGTATAAAATATTTACAAAATAAATTTACATTAATAAAATAAATAGGTTTGCACGCTATTAATAACACAAGAAATAATGTACACTTGTATAATTTGTACTATTCTCAGAGCATTTGCACATCACTGTAAATAATATATTCAGTCCTAAGGTTTCACTATTTTGGCATACTTTTAGATTTATGAATGTTGCTGTTTCTTGGATAGGAAAAGAGGATCAGAAGTTGTATAGCAATGAAGAGCAAATAGCTAATGGTAAATTCAGGATAACGTCGTATATTTTTATGACGAGACAGTGGTATTTTTATTAAAATGCAGTTTCTCTAGGTATCTGAGGTGTGTGCAGATATCAAGAATGTTGTATTGCATATTTAGGTGAACCAAGTCCTCCATCAATCCATGGGCAGCCGAGCAGTGGGAAGAGCTTTAAACTCAGTATCACCAAACAGGATGATGGAGGAGCCCCTATTTTGGAATACATTGTGAAATACAGAAGTGTAAGTACCCTGTCCATTATCATTTTCTATGGTGTTTTCAAGTTGCATTAAATTTATATTGAATTCATAGACATTTCAGGAGTGAATGCATATTAAGTAGCAACAATGATATATCGTTCTCACAGGAATTCAATGCTATTTGTCCATTGCTGAAATTCACTGTTACAAATCGTAAAATGATTGCTGTTTTTTGGGGTTTTTTTTTTTGATAAAATCTAAGCACATATCATCGAAATAATGCCATAGGTTTCAGTTTGTGATTAATAAACTTGGCAACTTTTCCAAAATGAGATACTATTTTCCCTGCAAGTTTAGCAGGATATTTTCATCTTCCATCCTGCTTGACATTAGTAACTTCAGGCTAAACCCTCTTCTCAAGTTTAGATACTGTAGGTAGGATTATTAACAAATTACACCTCAAAAATTACCTAGTTTAATTATTTTTTATTTTTTAATAATTATTAATAAACTTACTAATAACTTAAAATGAAGGTATTAAATATTTAATGTTGATTATTTAACAATAAATTAATCAACATTTAACATGAATGGCCTAATTGAACTTGAGGAAGAGGGAATAATTTTCTTCAAGTTTAATTAGCACTAGCTAGTATGGGATTTGGGGCAGTTACGAGCTGCCTTGGAACTTTTTTGTACCTATACGAAATGAAGGATGTCCTCTCGTTGAATAGTAATGAAGAAAGTGGCCAGTGGAATTTGCCATTGGCTGAAAATGATGTGAAAAGCCACTAAGAGTGATTTTTCCTAAATACTTTGCCATAAGCATCATTAAGTATTTGTGTCTACTGTGGAATATGTCAAAAGTGAAACACAACTTTACATTAAATTTTGTTAAGGTTATTTATTAAGCTTTATGATGATCTCCATAATGCAGTGTCGAGTTTATGTTTGTGTTTATTGAACACTTCTTAACACTTTCCAAGTTAGTTATATTTTAGCAAATAGTGTTTTAAGTGATTGCTCCATAATAGTTTGTAGATTAATTTCAACTATTTTCCCACAAATCTATAATTTTCCAAATCATAATAGTGTTCCTTTTAAATTCAGATTTCTGAGTTTTGAAGGGTAGTAAAAAGGGGGAGTTTGAATAGCATATTTCAATTCCACTTTAGACATCAGTTCAGTATTTTACACTTAAAATTCATATCCGTTTCCTAGGACCCCTCTTTGTTGCAGTCATCATGCTGAGAATGATGGACAGCTATGTTTTGTGGCTGATCTGTGGAAGCTTCATGGCTGTACCACAAAACAGCTCTGAGTGGCTCTCTGGCCTCCCTGTGAATTTAATAGTGTCATGCTACTCAAGCCAGGTTTCTTTACCATTCTGATACGATCATCCGACAGTTCTTCGGCAGGAAAATGAGTCTCTCTCTAAGAGTCATTGGCTTGAACCACATTCATGAATTGAATTGGAAAAACAGAATTTGCATGCAGATTGTGGCCTATAGTTGCACCCAGAGGAATTTATGGTGCAAAATAGAGGTGGATGATAGAATTTACAGGTAACCCCAATAAAATCCCCTGGTAAACAATAAAATGCAAGAATAAGTTGTAAAAAAATATGTCTAACATGTTCTCTACATGTATAATTTCTACCTAAAACTGAAAACTATGTTTGACTTCTCTTTACTAAGGAGTTGATATTGGAAATAACACAAAAGCTATGTAGTAAGTTCAACCAGAATCATTGATTTCAATTGGTAATGGTAAATATTTATTATTTCCTATTACATTTTTCTTCATCTATTAGTGGCTTTTATTAGCACAGCATTATATTTTCAGTAATGCTCTGACTTTTTTCAGCTACACAATCAGGAATCCAAATTATTTTTCTTTATGTTCTTTCATCCTTAGCATTTTAGCTTATGTCCCTAAGACAGTGACTGCACATCCACATTGAGAATATGAAGAGAGCAGAAAGAACAAAATAGGCAATAGACTGTTGAAGCTGAATTTGTCTTCACTCCCAGTAATTCACATAAACATTTTCTAAAAACCCCACCAAGCAGACTTAAAATTATCTCCTGTTAGATAGAAATACACCTCATGACTACCACTAAATGGGAAGGTGGTTATTGTTGGGAACTGGGTCCACAAAACAGTGGAGTCTGCCATCAATTGTTAAAGTAATTATCTCTATTATCATAATGGCTGACTTAGTTTACTAGGGCTACCATTAAAAAAAACAGAAACTGGAGAGCTTAAACAGTTGTAGAGGCTGGATTTCCAAGATCAAGGTGCCAGCATGTTTGATTTCTCCTCAGAATCTCCTCTTTGCTTGCAGAAGCCTGCCCTTCTGTTGTGTCCTCACTGGGCTTGTGCTCTTCCTTTTTTTAAAAGAGTATCAGTCCTAGGGGGTTAGGACCCCATTTTAATGACAGCTTGTAACCATAATTACCTCTTTAAAGGCCACATCTCCAAGTAGAGTCATGTTGGAGGTTAAGGCTTTACTATATGAATTTTAAGTTGAGACAATTCAGCTCATAACAATGGCAGTTTGCCATGAATCCCGTGTATCTGAAAGGGTGCACACTTGGCATTTTTGGTGACTCAGTATTAGGCCATCCAGAGCTCTACCACCCATTGAAGAATGTTTGTATCCCCATCCTCACTCACTATATTGCCAGTAGGACTCCAGTCACTGTAGAAACTAAAAATGTTCCCTAGAGCAATATTGCATCTGTTAGAGTCAGATTCAAAAAATGGAGATAATGCTGTTTTTTCAAGGAGAAATCATGCCTATTTATTAATTTGTTTAAAACAGAAATTATCATTTAAAATGCTGACCAAATTCATATTGGCTTTCTTACTGTGGATTACAGTTAATCTTTTAAGAGAAGTTATGTGTGTGCCTCAAATTGTTAAACATGTTAAATAATGCCACCAATTAGCAGGAAACGTTGCTTTAATAGTAGGACTTTAGGACCCTCTGGTAAGGTTTGTGAAAGTAATTCCTTGCTATCCTTTGTACTTCAAAGAAGGTACTACTCACTCTTAGAGACTTAAATATATAGATATGTAACTAATCAAACATAAAGCAATATGCTTTTACATTCTTCATGGGTAAACTGAACCTTACAGAATTTGGGTGACTTGATGGGTGGATCAGATACCAGAACGTGAGGCTTTACAGTTAAACCATGTCGCAGCAGTGAGGGCTGAACTGAGATCCGCCTGTGGGATTCTGTCAACTCGCCAACCAGGGCCTTGTCTCCTCTCACCTGCCTTGCTCCTGGGCCTCCATATCCAGCAGTTCTGATTCACTTTGTCTTTATCCTATCATTTAATTGTATGCTTTCCTCTCCAACACACTAACACTATCTCTGTATCCTATTTTTTCTTTTCCTTCCTTCTCTACCTCCTCCTTCTTGGAAATAACACATTCTGCAGTCTAACTAGAAATATCATGATTCAATGTAAAGTTATATTGATGTGGTCTAACAGTAGCCAATCTTGGGAAAGAAGAACTTCCTCTGCATTTCTTTCTCAACAGATTACTTCCTCACACTTAAAAACTTATATGTTCAAGACTTGGTGGCTAAAGATTTACAGCAGCATTTGCCTTGATATTTGCATTTACATCAAAACAATTGCCATTTCAAAAAGGTTCCTTATCATCTATTCTCTTTGTATGATTCCAACCCACTTAATCTATTATTTTCTCAAACTGGATGAATTCCACAGTGGATTAAAGTGCAACTGAATAATTTGGAAAATTATTTAGCCATATGCAGTGCATTTTTTAATTGGATAATTTCTATGGAAAGAAGATACAGTAATTCAAAAGTAAGGAACACCCTTATAATTTTCATTTGATTGTTTCTTTGACCCTATCTTTCAACTCCCCGTGTACACAGGACTGTATGTTTTATATGTTATAATCTCGGGGGAAAAATTTAAGAAAATATATTCCTTAAGTGTTTGTTGGTTTCTAGCAGACATGGAACCTAAGTATTTACATGTGCATTTCACTGGGTGAAGTACGAGACTAATGATATCCTAATATAGAGAATATATCTTCCCATGGATTGTGAACCAGGAAACACATTATTCTGTTATGCTGTACTAGCTAGAGCACATGACTCTGTTCAGTTACCCATTAAGAAGAGAGAATTTATTAGAACAGAACTAGAGCAATAAAAGCAGAATTAGATTTCTAAATGGACCCTTTGTGAAAATTAACATCTTTAACAATAAGTCAGTAAATTAAACTGTATTTTTGAGAATGAGGACAAGCTTATTAATCTCACAGTGTGTATCAAAAAATGAAAGAAGTTGTTTTATATACAGATTATTTTACATCTACTTTGTATTGTAGTGTCATTATAACTCATATCATTTAATAAATAGTTTTTATATGCTTCCATGAATTTTTCACTGTTTTCTCTCTAATTTGATGATAGCTATGGGACCATAACTGTCACTTAGTGTGGCACATTAAATACTTTTCCTGAGCTAAGAAGGGCTCAAGAAAATTGGTAGCTTAAAAAATCAATTGTGAGGAAGGTACTTTAGGGACCAGCAATGATACTCTAGGTTAGTTCTGTAAGTCTTAATTGACCTTCTCAAGCTATTTGGAGTCTAGAAGGTTGTACCTCAATTGACAAAGAAAAAGCAAAGGTGATTTTGAAAAGGGCATTATGATAATAAATATGTAAAACTGAGTTTTTGTTGTTAAGAGAACTTATTTTCTCATTAATAACATTACTGATGCTTTCTGTTTTAATTATGTTTAGGTGTGTATGTTGAAATTTGTTTATTTTTTGAAACATTTTCAAATGAATAGGTATGGACATTGAAAAGTCCTGAGGTTTTTGGTAAGTTTTCTTTGCTATTAATGGACAGGGTGAGTTTTATTCATCCTTGCATTGATAGCATCAAATAGGCTATTTGTTATATGAATGAATAAATGCATCAATGAATCAATGAATAAATGAGTTAGTCTCTCTCTAGTTCGTCTATGTAATTATAAATAATCCTGTAACTACATTCATAAATGCAATAAATAATGACTACATGGGGGAAAAATCTTGCACTGTGTGAATTTTTATGGGTTTTGTAAAAACCCAGAAGGTGATGAATAGGAATAATTATATTTTATTTTTCTCTAAAGAAGTATGTGGGTGATGGAGATTAGAATAGATTAAGTAGGGTCCCATTTACAAAATTTTACCAAGCTTCAGAACATGGAACAAAGGCAGTTTGAATCCATTATGACAGAAAAAAATAGAGCTTAGAATTTAAAACTTTTGAAAACCTCCAAACCTTGTATCTTTCCAACTCACAGTGGAATGTGTGTGTATGTTTAAATTATCCAGATTGCTAACCACCTTTCTTATTTCAGAGTAACAAAGAGAACTTTAAAGAATTCCGGGGCCTTCTTTAAGGTCATACATGCAGTGACTGGCTGAACCATATTACCAGGAAATTCAGAAACCAGGAACTGCCTTCCATAGAAACACAAAATCTTAAATCATAACATACAGGAGCCACAAGAACCTTAAAATTCACCTCCTCTATTGTCATCTCTTTTTATAATTATTCAGTTTTCAATTAAGGTAATGTTGTCCATATATTCCCTGAGACTTTAAAAAAAATGTTAGTGGGATGGGATTAAAGGTGGTATGAGAGGAGACACAGAGGCTTCCTCTTAAAACTGGATACAATTAGAAAATTTAATTGGTGCAACTAACCCTGAGAGAGCAACAGGAAAGCGGATGCATCAGACTGCACACACCTGGAGAAAAGAGCAGACCTCAGTGAACGGGGTAACGTACCAGAGCTGTGGCTCCGCTGGACCTGAGCCCCTCCCCCACCCCAGCTCACCAGCAGGAGGAAGAGAAAAGGAGCAGGGAGAGAGTGGAAGGTTTGGGACTGCTGAATACCTAGCTCCGGAGGTCTGCGCTGGGAGCACAAACATACATTTCATGGTGCTTTCATGAGAAATGCATGACTATCGGGTTGGAAAGTTAATACAGGCAGAGTTCCTGGGGAGACTGGAATTTTGGATGCTTGTGGAAAGCAGGGATCCATATCTGGCTGCTCTGGGACAAAAATTTCTACCTGTGTGACTGGTCCACTGGCTCAGGCAGTGGAGACAGGCACAGGAGCCAGGAGGCGGGAACAGCTCTTTCCACCCCTTAGGCACCAGTACTGCTCCCCTGCAACCCCTGACATTGCTTCAGGGGCTCAGCAGCTCCAGATAGAGCTTCTGGACACTAGAGGGCACCATATACAAACATGAAACGCCAAAGGAACCTTGTCCAGAGTAAAACTGTTAATACAACTCCTGAGAAAGATTTAAATGATACGGACCTTGTGACGCTTCCTGAAAGGGAGTTCAAAATAAAAATAATCAACATCCTAATGGAGGTATGGAAAGACATCCAAGAACTCAGGAATGAATTCAGGTCAGAGATCCAATTGTAAAAGAACACAATGGAGGGTATTAAAAGCAGGTTGGATATGGTGGAGGAGACAGTAAATGAAATAGAAACTAGAGAAGAGGAATACAAAGAAGCTAAGGCACAGAGAGAAAAAAAGGTCTCTAAAAATGAACGAATATTGAGAGAACTGTGTGACCAATCCATGCGGAACAATATTCGCATTATTGGGATACCAGAAGAAGAAAAGAGAGAAAAAGGGATAGAAAGAGTCTTTGAGGAGGAAGTTGCTGTAAACTTCCCCAATCTGGGGAAAGAGATAGTCTCTCAGGCCATGGAGATCCACAGATCCCCCTAAACACGAAAGCCAAGGAAGACAACACCAAGACACATAGTAATTAAAATGGGAAAGATCAAGGAGAAGGACAGACTGTTAAAAGCAGCCAGAGGCAGAAATAAGATCACATACAAAGGAAAGCCCATCAGACTAACAACAGACTTCTCAGCAGAAACCTTACAGGCCAGAAGGGAGTGGCATGATATATTTAATGCCATGAAGCAGAAGGGCCTGGAACCAAGATTACTTTATCCGGTGAGATTATCATTTAAATTTGAAGGATGGATTAAACGATTTCCAGATAAGCAAAAGCTGAGAGAGTTTACCTCCCACAAACCATCTCTGCAGTCTATTTTGGAGGGACTGCTATAGATGGAAGTGTTCCTAGGGTTGGATAGCAGTCACCAGAGGTAGTGAAATCATGGTAGGGAGGGTGGAGCAGCTGATTGCGAGGCAAATGCAAAATTAAATTGACTATCCCCAAAGCCAATCAAGGGGTAGAGGAAAAGTATAGAATCTGATACCTAATATATAAAGAATGAAGGAGGAAGAAAAAGGAGGAGAAATAGAAAAGAACCTTTAGATTGTGTTTGTAACAGCATACTAAGTGAGTTAAGTTAAACTCTTAGATAGTAAGGAAAGTAACCTGGAACCTTTGGTAACCACGAATCTAAAGCCTGAAATGGCAATAAATACATACCTATCGATAATCACCCTAAATGTAAATGGACTGAATGCAACAATCAAAAGACATAGAGTCACTGAATGGATAAAAAAACAAGACCCATCTATATGCTGCTTACAAGAGACTCACCTCAAACTCAAAGACATGCACAGACTAAAAGTCAAGGGATGGAAAAAGATATTCCATGCAAACAATAGGGAGAAAAAAGCAGTTGTTGCAGTACTAGTTTCAGACAAAATAGGCTTCAAAACAAAGAAAGTAACAAGAGATAAAGAAGGACATTACATCATGATAAAGGGCTTAGTCCAACAAGAGGATATAACCATCATAAATATATATGCACCCAACACAAGAGCACCAGCATATGTGAAACTAATACTAACAGAACTAAAGGAGTAAATAGAATGCAATGCATTCATTTAAGTAGACTTAAACACACCATTCACTCCAAAGGACAGATCCACCAGACAGAAAATTAGTAAGGACACAGAGGCCTGAACAGCACACTAGAACAGATGGACCTAATAGACATCTATAGAACTCTACGCCCAAAAGCAACAAGATACACATTTACACATTCTTCTCAAGTGCACATGGAACATTCTCCAGAATAGACCATATACTAGGCCACAAAAAGAGCCTCAGTAAATTCAAAAAGATTGAAATCTTACCAACCAACTTTTCAGACCACAAAAGTATAAAACTAGAAATAAATTGTACCAAGAAAGCAAAAAGGCTCACAAACACATGGATGCTTAACAACACGCTTCTAAATAGTCAATGGATCAATGACTAAATAAAAATGGAGATCCAGCAATATATGGAAATAAATGACAACAACACAAAGCCCCAACTTCTGTGGGATGCAGCAAAAGCAGTCTTAAGAGGAAACTATATAGCAACCCAGGCATATTTAAAAGAACACAATGGAGGGTAGAACAAAAGAAGGAAGAACAAACCCAAATGAATAGTCTAATGTCACAGTTATCAAAATTGGAAAAAGAAGAACAAATGAGGCCTAAAGTCAGCAGAAGGAGGGACATAGTAAAGATCAGAAAAGAAATGAATAAAATTGAGAAGAATAAAACAATAGCAAAAATCAGTGAAACCAAGAGGTGGTTCTTTGAGAAAATAAATAAAATAGATAAGCCTCTAGCCAGACTTATTAAGAGAAAAAGAGAATCAACACACATCAACAGAATCAGAAATGAGAAAGGAAACATCACGACAGCCCCAACAGAAATACAAAGAATTATTAAAGACTACTATGAAAACCTATATGCTAACAAGCTGGAAAACCTAGAAGAAATGGACAAATTCCTAGAAAAATACAACCTTCCAAGACTGACCAAGGAAGAAACACAAAATCTAAACAAACCGATTACCAGCAAAGAAATTGAAGTGGTAATCAAAAACTACCCAAGAACAAACCCCTGGGCCAGATGTATTTAACTCAGAGTTTTATCAGACATACAGAGAAGATATAATACCCATTCTCCTTAAAGTTTTCCAAAAAATAGAAGAGGAGGGAATACTTCCAAACTCATTCTATGAAGCCAACATCACCCTAATACCAAAACCAGGCAAAGACCCCACCAAAAAAGGAAAATTACAGACCAATATCCCTAATGAACATAGATGCAAAAATACTCAATAAAATATTAGCAAACCGAATTCAAAAGTATATCAAAAGGATCATACACCACGTCCAAGTGGGATTCATCCCAGGGATGCAAGGATGGTACAACATTCGAAAATCCATCAACATCATCCACCACATCAACAAAAAGAAAGACAAAAACCACATGATCATCTCCATAGATGCTGAAAAAGCACTTGACAAAATTCAACATCCTTTCATGACAAAAACCCTCAGCAAAATAGGTATAGAGGGCAAGTACCTCAACATAATAAAGGCCATATATGATAAACCCACAGCCAACATCATACTGAAAGCTTTTCCTCTGAGATCGGAAACAAGACAGGGATGCCCACTCTCCCCACTGTTCTTCAACATAGTACTGGTGGTCCTAGCCATGGCAATTAGACAAAACAAAGAAATACAAGGAACGCAGATTGGTAAAGAAGAAGTGAAACTGTCACTATTTGCAGATGACATGATATTGTACATAAAAAACCCTAAGGACTCCACTCCAAAACTACTAGAACTGATATCGGAATACAGCAAAGTTGCAGGATACAAAATTAAGACACAGAAATTTGTGGCTTTCCTATACACTAACAATGAGCCAATAGAAAGAGAAATCAGGAAAACAATTTCATTCACAATTGCATCAAAAAGAATAAAATACCTAGGAATAAACCCAAGCAAAGGTGAAAGACCTATACCCTGAAAACTAAGACACTCTTAAGAGAAGTTAAAGAGGACACTAACAAATGGAAACTCATCCCATGCTCTTGGCTAGGAAGAATTAATATTGTCAAAATGGCCATCCTGCCCAAAACAATATACAGATTTGATGCAATCCCTATCAAATTCCCAACAACATTCTTCAACGAACTGGAACAAATAGTTCAAAAATTCATATGGAAACACCAAAGACCCCGAATAGCCAAAGCAATCCTGTGAAAGAAGAATAAAGTGGCGGGGATCTCACTCCCCAACTTCAAGCTCTACTACAAAGCCATAGTAATCAAGACAATTTGGTACTAGCACAAGAACAGAGCCACAGACCAGTGTAACAGATTAGAGACTCCAGACATTAATCCAAACATATATGGTCAATTAATATTTGATAAAGGAGCCATGGACATACAATGGGGAAATGACAGTCTCTTCAACAGATGGTGCTGGCAGAGCTGGACAGCTACATGTAAGAGAATGAAACTGAATCACTGTCTAACCCCATACACAAAAGTAAATTCGAAATGGATCAAAGACCTGACTGTAAGTCATGAAACCATAAAACTCTTAGAAAAATACATAGGCAAAAATCTCTTGGATGTGAACATTAGCGACTTCTTCATGAATATATCTCCCTGGGCAAGGAAAACAAACGCAAAAATGAACAAGTGGGACTATATCAAGCTGAAAAGCTTCTCTACAGCAAAGGACACCATCAATAGAACAAAAATGTACTCTACAGTATGGGAGAATATTTTTGTAAATGACAGATCTGATAAAGGCTTGACATCCAAAATATATAAAGTGCTCACACTCCTCAACAAACAAGAAGCAAATAATTCAATTAAAAAATGGGCAGAGGAGCTGAACAGACAGTTCTCCAAAGAAGAAATTCAGATAGCCAACAGACACATGAAAAGATGCTCCACATCGCTAGTTATCAGAGAAATGCAAATTAAAACCACAATGAGATATCACCTCACACCAGTAAGGATGGCCACCATCCAAAAGACAAACAACAACAAATGTTGGCGAGGTTGCGGAGAAAGGGGAACCCTCCTGCACTGCTGGTGGGAATGTAGATTAGTTCAACCATTGTAGAAAGCAATATGGACGTTCCTCAAAATGCTCAAAATAGACTTACCATTTGACCCAGGAATTCCACTTCTAGGAATTTACCCTAAGGATGCAGCACTCCAGTTTGAAAAAGACAAATGCACCCCTATGTTTATCGCAGCACTATTTATAATAGCCAAGAAATGGAAGCAACCTAAATGTCCATCAGTAGATGAATGGATAAAGAAGATGTGGTATATATACACAATGGAATATTATTCAGCCATAAGAAGACAACAAATCCTACCATTTGCAAGAGTATGGATGGAGCTAGAGGGTATTATGCTCAGTGAAATAAGCCAAGTGGAGAAAGATAAATACCAAATAATTTCACTCATCTGTGGAGTATAAGAACAAAAGAAATACTGAAGGAACAAAATAGCAGCAGAACCCAGGAATGGACTAACAGTTTACAAAGGGAAAGAGACTGGGGAGAATGGGAGGGTAGGGAGGGATAAGGGTGGAAAAGGAGAAAGGGGGTTTTAGGATTAGCATGTATAATGTGGGGGGTAGGGGTAAGAGGAGGGCTTTGCAACACAGAGAAGACAAGTAGTGATTCTACAACATCTTACTATGCTGATGGACAGTGACTGTAATGGGATTTGTAGAGGGGGACTTGGGGTTGGGGAGAGCCTAGTAAACATAATGTTCTCTTCCTGAGTAAACTACTAAGGTTTCATATTTCTTCCTCCAGTTTTTCCAGCAATTGCTGATCCTTCTAGCTTAGGGAACCATGCTGCACTATGTCAGCTCTGCAATGTGCTTCTTCCTGAAAGCAGGAAAAGAAAAAGAAGGAAATTTCCTTGAGCAAGAGAAACATGGGTTAAATAGTAATTTTATGAGAATTAGGAATCCTTTCTTCCAGAGGACATTCCAGTGAAAGCAGTCCCACATCATCTTCCCTGGTCCTGGGAATCGAGAAGGCCCCCTCCTGGATTTTATGCCCACTTTATGCCCATCTCACCAGTTCCCTAGGCACCTGGCTTACACCATCTCCTCCTGGGGCATAATGGAGTTGTGAAATTTGTTCCAGCATCTGGCCAGCCTATTCATTACAGTCAAAGAAGAGGACAAAACAGGATCTGTACAGTCCACATTACTAGTTTCAACGCTCAGGAAAGGGGAAATCCACCTCTTCCCAGAGAGTGGCTGGTCACAGTGTCAGGAGCCGCACCTGTGACTCCAGCACCTCGGAGAGCAGAACTCGGCGTGGCTCAGCACGGCTAGAGGGAACGTCCCCTCCACACTCTCCTTAGATCTCCCTGGACTCTAAGTAAACAATCACAGGTAAAACACACACACACACAAAAAAAATGTTAGTGGATTACTTCTTCTGATCGAAAGGAGTCAAGGAGACAAATAAGAAAAGTAAGAAAATCAAGACCTCTAATCTTTTCCCTGCACAGATGATAGCACATATTTCCCTATATACTGATATTATTATTTTAGATTGACTATTACAAAGTGCTCTTAATTGTCACATGGTCTTGCTATCTATTTTTCTGACAAAAGTGTTGCTTAAGAAAAGCTATATCAAAGCAAAATTATTATTTTTCTTTCAGCAGCTGCCCTTCAATATCTAATAGGCTTATTAATAATAACCTCATTCAACAAATCATCTCATTAAGTTACCTAGGGGAACGTTTTGCAACTAGATTATCTTAAATTGTTCCCTAGGCATTTGAATTCTGTAAATCAGACCCTGTACAAATGCATAATTGAGATTTTGATGTCTAGGGAAGTATTTGGTAACACCCACTTTAATTTTTTTCCTATTCCCTAGGAATAACAATTAGGGTATTAAAAAGCATCCTTGTCTAATGTTGAATGGAAGATGAAATTGATTTAATTTAGGAAAGATATTAAAACTCCCCTTTGGTTCCTTATGCCATCAGTCCAACTATCTAAAATGAAGGAAGGGGTTTTAAATTATCATAGCAAGAGCTTCATCAATTAAGAGTTAAATGATATATAATTCAGAAGATTTTCTGCATGTCTTGTGCTTGTCAGGAAGTTTCACCTCAAATGCTCGATTCCCAGAAATAGTATTTTTGAAGGATTACTGAATGACATGAAGTCTATCCATCACTCTGAAGAATAAATTGTATCCTGGGGTAATCCAGATTTCAGTTTTGGCTTATTTTCTGACTCTTTCACCCGTATCTCCACTCAGATACCAAGCGAAGCTCAGTTGTGGATTTCCACAGATATTCATTCTCACCAAGTACTTCATAGTTGCAGAGAACTTATTAAATTATTGGACCAAAAAGAGGGCTACAGGAGCAACTCTCCACTGCTCTGTGTGCATCCTTTGTCCTCATCTACCCCTGCAGCCTTTCCTGTGCTTCCCTCTCCTTCCTGAATCTGCGTGTATATGCACGACTTATACCCTATCAAATATTTGTGTTGTATTCATTTTATTGTGTCTATATATGTACATGTGTATCTACATACATTCATATTGTATCATGTATCATCTAAAATTACTTCTGAATGAAGATTTTTTTAAAGCTTACTTTTTTTGGTCAATACCTCTGAGTGTTTTTACACTGACTTAAAACAATAAGCCTACAGTGTCTGCTTTTACATCTCCTAGTGTTGTACATTTTCTGAGGATTTTCATCATTGCACTTATTTTTGTATCCAAACCTTTGTGAAAGAATCACACTTCCTTTTCTTTGACTAGGATAGGATGAGTGAAAAAAGAAAAAAATAAACTGGGGTTTATTATTTCAGAGTGGGTGATATCACTTCCCCAGAGGAGACCTTTCTTGCTCCTGGATTGGATTACATCTCCCTCGTACATGCTCCCAAAGCACCCTCTGATTTTTTAAAGAGCTTCCGTCATTCTTCCACATTGTTTTGTAAATTTCAAGATGAGCATATTGCATATGTCTTGTCCACTATTGTGTTAATATTTCTAGAACAACCTCATTACCCCATATAGGCTGAATGAAAAACTGATGAATGAATTGACTAAGAAAAGGGGTGTTGGGAAAATTGTGACTGTTTGATACAGCTGCCCTAAAAATTTCAAAAGTACTTTAGGTTCCTTTCTTAAGTTTACTTGTCATTTAGTGTCTTAGACAAGTTATAAGCATTCTGGCCCATACTATTCAGTTTTCCATGGCCTTTGCAGGACACCTTATAACACCTTGTATAATACTAGACAACAGTCTAAGAAATTAATCTATAAGTTTCAAAAATCAAGGGAAATGTCTCTTTTTATATGATAATTTTAAGTGTTCTACTTACAGGGTGCTAATATCTTCATGGCTATGTTAGAGGTGAAAGCATCTTCAGTTTTAGGTGAAATAACAAAATACACCTATCAATTCCTTCTAATAGAAATTCTCCATAACTAAGAATAATTAAGTAAGAAAAGAGCATAATAATATGATAGCAAAACTATAATGTCTGCTTGTCTCCTTTTGAAGGACATGTCATGTTTGTAATACAATCAATTTTTTAATGCAATTGTGTCCACAATATGATTTTAGAGAATAAATCCTCAATTTCCACTGTTAATTCAAAAAACAGTGAAATTCTTTACAGACAAAGAAACATTGTAAAATATTGACTAAACATATAGTAATACTGGGATAAACTTTGAGGTTAAAAAAGATTGATCTGTCTGTCTATCATTTATTATGTATCTATAGCTATGGCCAGGCACAATTTATTTATAGTTATACCTCTGGAGAATTGGGATTTGCAATTGAAGTGATAGATTATTAGAAACATGGATCCAGAGAAAATATCATTTCAATTCGTTGTTATGGAAATAGGTTCCTTAATAATAGTTGTCAGTTGTTAAGTGGTTGTGATTCCTAAGGCCCTGAAATAATAAAGTACTTGGTTTTCCCAATTGTTCCTTTCATAAAGTTGACAGAGGCTGCTGCTACCCTCATTTCTGTAATAATGAGAGAAACAAGGCAGAGAGGTCAAGGAACTTGCCTGCATTTAAATGGTTAACATTTACCATTTAACCATTAGAATAACTGAATGTTCACATTAAAGATGGCTTAATTCATAAATCTGTATAAATGTATTGTCCTGTGTTAATTGAAACCATAGTGTTCTCTTTTCAAATAAAGGGTAATTCAAATATCATGTGGTCCAAAATATTTAATTTAGAAAAAAGAATTAGAATTTATTTGTAGTATACTCAAGGATAGGATAACATTTTTAATTTTCTTATGATAATAACCAGTTTAACAGGTTATTCTCCTCTATGCTGTTTCATTATGAGCCTAAACATAGTAATAAGAAATGCTTGTGGTAATTTAAGTCCATTAAAAATCTAGACTTTATTTGCAAAATATCTTTTTTTCCCCACCTCAAACCTTAAATAGTAGTGTGGAAATTATTTTAATGGCAGTAAGCATTTTTTTCTATAAGTAATGTTTCATTTTTCATGTTCACATGAATGTTAATTATCAACAAAGTGGCCAAACAACAAACTGATACATGTGAAGTAAAAGTAAAATCATAATGGAGGTGAATTATCAATTGCTGAATTATCAAAAGTTAATTATGAAATCATCCCTCTTTGACTAATATAAAAGACATTATATTTATGTAGAAAAGACTTAGAAATAACTTTATTGATATGGCAACTCATTTATCCCTTCAAATAAGAAAATGTCCTTTTTTTAACTTTCTTCCATCTCAATATTAATGACATTTTTGAAAAATCACAACTTTAGTGTATGGCTATTTACAAAACGTATTTTTAATGCCTTTACAGAAAGATAAAGAAGACCAGTGGTTGGAGAAAAAAGTGCAGGGAAATAAGGATCACATTATTCTGGAGCATCTACAGTGGACAATGGGATATGAAGTTCAAATTACAGCTGCCAATAGATTGGGATATTCAGAACCTACAGTCTATGAGTTCAGCATGCCGCCAAAGCCCAACATTATTAAAGGTAAGAAAATGATATGCTTTCTTAGGTTGAAAATTTATATGACATCATCTTTTTCCAACCCCTCCGGATTTTTTCTTAATATTGAAATCATAATTTTATAGAAGGAAGTGTAAATTCTAGGTTCTAACCGTGATTCTGTGGCACCTCCCACTCCGGATTTCTCAGTCCGTCTCGCCATGGAGTATTGGTTAATTTGTACGTTCATTATGACAGCGTTAGTGGTTGAAGTGCTGAGGTAGAAGGAGCAGAGGGACAAAAGGTAAGTTGACTCTTCAAAATCAACATGAAAAACTTCTGTTGAGATTAGAAAAAACTTTTTCAAGAAAGACAACTCACTCACAAACGCACAGGGCTTCTGGCTAATGATGAGCCCTTCCGTGCCCGACCAGGTGAGTTGCTTTTGGAAAGAAAATCAGCCGCACAGTGAGGCAGAAAGAGCCACAGACGTAGCCCCGGAAAGAACTGTACTAGAGTCTCAACAAGGCTCCCAGCGTTGCAGGACCCTCCACGTCGGTATTCACAGTCCCCTAGTGGATACTGCCTGTGTTAGGTAACAGGGCCTGCATCATTACATACTAGTGAGATTATCAGAGTCAACAGGAAATATTAATTTTTTTTCAGATACTTGCTATAGAGAACAAGAAGCAAGAATGATCCTGGTTCATAGTCATATTTAGCTCTGTAAATGGTCAAATTGCTCATATTTTAACATTTAACTGTTCCTTCAGCTATCACATTTAATATTTAGTGGTAAATTTTATACGTACATGTATACACACACACACACATATATATACACATACATACACCCATATTCTCTTTATATATACATAGATGAGAGCAGCATATTCATAAGCATGGCTTACCTAAGTCATATTATAATAGGGTGTCAATATTGTTACAGAACATTTTAGAGTCTGGAAAAAAAAATTGGTCAATTCTGTCATGCTCTTTAACCCTCTCATAATTTCAAATTGATATTCATTATATTATGATTTTGTTATGTTATACATCAGTCTTTAAAAATTGAAAGCAGCTTTATACAATTAATATTTCTATCAAAAAGTAATTACTATTGCTTGTATGGTATAAAAGTAATGAATATCATGGATTTGAATTGCTAATAATAAATAATAGTGCTTCAAATTATTATTGGAAGTTAGGCAGTTGAGAGCATCTAGAAGTAACATGGATATTTTATACTGTAGTGTCATTTTTAGAAATTTAAAAAGTATTCTTGAATCTGAGCTGAACAAGGAAGGGTTATCCTCATTTACAAATATGACTTTGGGATGTTAAAGGATCTGTTCAAGATTGGAGCTACTTTATGTCATATGACAAATCCAATATCCTTATAAGATGGTACACCTAAGTAAGAGTGATTGAATGTTCTATCAAGTTCATTGCCCTGTGGGTTTGAAACATCAGTAAGTGCCTCTAGAATTATAATGTATTATTCTTGTAATTGTCTTCTATGCAGGTATCAGGAACATGATATAAATATGTTTCTTAATCTGAGTTGGAATCTTCAAAAGAGGACTACAACAGTGTACACCATTTTCATAAATCTTTATATTTTATATTTATAGAAAGCTCATATGTTTAGAGGAAATTATTTTTATCGAGATAAAAGTTAATATTTTATATAGTAGAAGGCAATATTTTAATAATATTTATAGATTAAAAACACAAGCTGTAAAAAAAATAGATTTCGGACAGGTTATTTTATGTTGTACTCCCAGAGTCCCTGATATTTTTATAAGAAATTGTTGTTAATAAAAATTAACAATGAGTATAGACAGAAAGGTAAATTAAAAAAGAGAACCTAAATAAAGGCATAAAATGAGCTAAGATATGCCAGGATGCATTTACTATAAAAACATTTTGTTTCTATTTTGGAGAGTCAGTTTGTGGACAGTATCTTAAAGGAAAATGAGCAGAGGTTTGGTTTATAGTTTCAGCTTTGCTCTTGTGACTTTATTTCTCTTAATATGCATGTCCTCATCTCTAAGCTGGTTTCTTCTAGTTCTACTATAAGATTCATCTGTTCATTCATTCCAATTATTTATTGGGGTCTTGCTTTGTGACAAGTACTAAGATAAATATAGAGGAATTATGTATGAAAAGTACAGAACTGGCCCATGCCCCGAAAGATTTTACAATCTAGTAAAGAAGAGACACATTAAACAAGAGTTGAAAGAAACACCAAATAATTGCACTGAGATGGGCTGGTGTGGTTTGCTGCCATGAGGGGGCCTGGCAAGGTTAGGGAAGGGTTTCCTTAGAAAGTGGTGTTCTAGAAGAAATTTACAGGAAGTAAATCTTCCAGAAAAATGTCATATATGGGAGAAGTCTTTGAGCGAATGAAATTGATTTGTAGTAGAAACTAGAAAAATCATGTCTGGAAGAGAACCTGGACGTATGTGAACAAAAATGAGGATAGAAAGGGATCCAAAACCAGACAATCCATGGTCTTCCAAAAACCACAAAAATAATTATAGAACTGATCCCCAAAGTAGTAAGAAGTTATATAAATAGGCAGACATTATAGACAGGTTAATCTTTCCCATAGAGGCAAAAGCAAGAGATGGGTAAACAAGAATGAAAAAAAGTGATGGCAGTAGGAAAAGAAAAGAATAAATAAATTGCAGACACATGGTAGATAAAGACTAACCACACCTGTCTAACAGATCAGATTCTGTAGATATTGATGACTTTTGAGTTTCTTGCTTAGGCAACTGGAGCACAGTTGATACCATTTCTCGGGAAAAAGAATCTCATAAGAGAGCAGGATTTGGAGAATGACGTTCAAACATAAGATCAGTTTTATATTCACTAGTTTGAAATGTCAAACAGTAGTTAGATATGTATGAATGAAGATGAGAAGATAGTCATGTTGGAAACACAGTTTGATCTTATCAGTCTCACTAAGTTAACAGTATTCGAAGCCTGGGTGAGGATAAAACCCCACAGCGAGTAAGCTCTAGGAAAAGGTGCTGATGTCTGTGGTACTCATAGATGTCTCCCAGATGCTTAGAAGGGTGATTGGCCCAGCACAGATGTTCAAGGAGTATTTCTTGAGTTACTGAAGGAGAACTGAGAAGTGAATCCTGAGGACACTCCTCCCGGAGACTAAGATATTGTAGAATTCCTGGATAAACGCAACTTTATATGTAATCTCTTGGAAGTTAAGATAGAATCATACTTCAAGAAGAAAATATGCAAATCACATTAGACATTTCAAATGCTGCTGACAGGTCAACAGAACTCAATAAAAAGAGATGTGAAGCATCCTTGTTACATACAGCTTGGCTGTCATGGTGAAGAGAGAAATTAGGTAGGAATCAAGTAAGGATTTATGTGAGGTTAGGAGATCTAGTCTTCATGTTTATTAAATTATTTTAAGAAGATTTTCTGTGAAGGTGAGCCCAGAAAAAAAAAAAGAAAAATAAAAAGAAGCAGTCAGTATTAGAAGGACCTTTATGATGAAAAAGACTTACAAAGTGTTTCACAGCTGATGAAACAGATAAAGCAGTCAAGGAGAAATCAGAAATACAGCTGTACAGACAAAGATATCTGAGAAGGTAGGAGATAGAATGCATTCCCTCTAAACTGTACAGCTAATACAAAACCGGAGTAGCCTTGTGGAAAAGGGGAACAAATAAAAGATTTATCTATAAAAAGGCACGAAATAATGTCTAGGTTACCGTGACTGAACCCACTGACTACTAAAGCCTCATAGAAAGCCACATTGAAGACTTCTTATTCCATTTAATAAGTTAATTTAGTTTTAATTTATTTTCGTATACCGTGCACTATAGACTGTCCAAATGAAGTCTATGGATATTTGAATAAAAAATCCCATTATTTATGTGCATTCAGTTATACTTAACTTTTTGTAAGCAGTGTACTAAATATAGAGTACATGTATTTGTTGAGCTGAAGAACTTTTTTAACAATATACTCACCTTACATTTAAATATAATATAGTCTATTGATAATAATGCCTTTTCTGTGTATATTAAAATTGTATGTTTATAAAATATGTTTTCAAAAAAATAATTTTGGTAAGAAAAATTATCAGTAAACATCTTACTGGATACCACATTTCTCCATAGTTTATGATTCTGATTTTAAAGAAGTATTTTGTGATTAATAGTATTTTCTTATTTTCACTTATGAAAGATATGTTTCTCTCAAAAGATATTTTTCTTGATTTACATAGAAATTGAGTGTGCAAAATCACAATCATATTCCTGTTTAGATTATTCATACAGCATAATTCCATCTCATTTTATAAACAATGAGAATACTGGGGAGTTATGACAAATTAATTATAAAAATGATTATAAAACTATGGAGCTAGAGGCTGATAAAGTACATTTTTTATTTGTTCAGTAATTTTAAAGACTAAAAATGCTACTAACAGTGGATTGAATATAGTCTAATGTTTTAAAACATCCTTGGAGATAAATAATTCATTTTGAAAAACATTTCCCACTAATTTTTTTTTAGATCATCTTTTTATATTATTTGTTTTAACCAAAGAAAGACCTTACTATCTTTTAGTAATTGCTTCCTTTCTCTACCCTTGTTACTATGAATTGAAGACATGTCTAACTTTCACATTGACTATCAGTACAGCTTCAGGACAAATAATTTCATTCCTGTATTATAAAATCCAATGGCAAAATAATTCTACCATCTGAAATCATGTTATGTATTACTTCCATGAGACTTCTTTAAATTTAAGACTAACAAAGAAATTATATAAATCACTCAAAAAATGTATCAGCAAAAATTTTCATAATCTTTTTTATTACACTTCTATTGTACTGTAGAGTAAAATATTTTGATGACATTCACTGTAGTAGTTTCAAGAAATACAAGTACGCCTAGGCATCTCCGAATAACTCAGCATGAACAGAAAGTACAACATTCAAGTGCTTGAAAACACCAAAGTGTTTTCTTAAGTTAAATTTGTTATCTTTTTAGAATATAAAGTAGAGAAATTCTAAAACAAGGATGAAGTTGATGTTCTATTAACTGGGGAGAACTTCATTTTAACTATCTAGGAGTTCTGGGAATCTCAAACCTAAGTGAAATATTACACCCAAAAAGATATTTATTTGGTTTAGTCCATAATGAAAAAGTAAGTCTATAAATTACTTTCCTGATCTTTGGTTCTCAAAATTATTTTAAAAGAGAGAGAATGACATATGTTCAGAGTGCCTATGTTCTTGCTTCTATTGTTGCAAATTTTCGTTGAGTGTGCAAAATCATAGTTTCATTGAGTGTGCAAAATCATGTGTTCCCTTTTAAAATACGTGCATATGCAAACATGCAATTTTCATTTACATTTCTTGGTAGTTTATTTATTATTAAAATTGTATGTTCATAAAATATGTTTTCTAATAAATAATTTTGGCAAGAAAAATTATCAGTAAACATTGCATAATATGATATGAAAATTTAAAGTGGCAGTGTTGGTTTACCACTAAATTGGAATGACCGGTGACTTTTCTTTTTAAGTTGTATCTTCATTAAAGAGTAATGAAGGTGTTTGCATTTAAATAGTCAATGACAGAACTAATATCTGAATTATGTGCAATAAACATTATTAATATTGGGCCTCAGCTTTGTTCTTAATATGTGACAACCATTCAGAAATGTTTTATACAGATGTTAGCAATTCTTTGTCTTGTATCGAAGTAATTTTTTATAGAAAATTGGTAATGGCTTTATGCAAATCTTGCATTAATTATTTTCTCTTTTTTTTCTTTCCTATGTCGCTTTCTTCTTTTCCTTTATTTTCATGTTCGTAACTCTACTCCTTTTTTTCCCTTAATTATGTTATTCTTATTCTATTTTCACAAACAATTTTCATCATGCAGATAAATGCTGTGAAGCGAATAAAAGCGAAAATGGAAGCCAGTCATGGCAGCTGAATGCTGCTGGGTTTTCTTTCATTATAGCCATAAGTTTGTCTTGCATATTTTAATATGTTGTCATATCACGTGATATTTCCTTTTATGCCCTGCAAATTTACAAAGTTAACCTAAACTTATAATAAAATATTTTCTTTGGTCCAACTAATTATGCATGTATCTTCATCCATGAACAATTAGTCTTTTTTCCTTTCCCCAAATTGTCAACGCCAAAGTATTTTCTTTGGTCCAACTAATTATGCATGTATCTTCATCCATGAACAATAATAGCCTTTTTCCTTTCCCCAAATTGTCAATGCCTATATGTAAGATCAAGGAACTAGAATCAGGATTGTTTCTTCCAGGTACTAGTTTGCTACATAATTTGTTTCATCCTAAATTTTTCTTTAATTTCTAAAATTGACCTTGTTAAATATAATGTCACTTTTACTTGGAATTTAAGCATTTGCTACATCTAATCTTCCATTTGATTATTTTACAAATATAACTCAATATTCATGGCTGTACATTGTATAAATAGTCATTTTATTATGTAGAATTGTGGATCTTCTATCTTGGTTTTAATTGCTATTCTTTACAATGTAAATTTACAACTTTATAAACAGTTACAATATTTCATGGTGTTTACCATTATATAAATATGCACCTAACAACTGACTAGATGTGCATCCCTATTGTGCTGCCTATTTTCTTTTGACTTAAAATGTCATAAGGAATAAAAGTGAAACAGTTTCTTCTTTTAAATGTTAATACCAATTTAAAAAATACTGACTTCTGATTTCATTAAGGGAAAATAAATCTGCAATACCCCAAATAAATAACAATTAAATTCGAATATGCTTAAAAAGCAGCAACACTATTCATTGCATTTAGACTGTTGTTTTGCACTGGCATCAAGTGTTGATACCCTAATAACATGTATACTTACTTATTGCATTTTTCTGGACACCTAAGTGTCAGTCTCTTTGCAAGGATCACAGAGAGAAGTAAATATTTTGGCTACTGTTTTCAAGAAGGTAAAATGAAGATTAGAAAGAGGTGTTTCTAGATTTTAGCTTTTCAAAGAAAGCTGATGTTTTCACATTTTCATGCATTATAAAGTGAGAAAAGAGTGTTTTGTATTTTCACTCCCAACCACACCCAGTAGTAAGTGATCAACACAAAATAAGAGATTCTTACTACTCATTCAGGACAATTAGGAAGAAATAAGATTTAATAAATGCACAAGAGTGACCATATTTACATGATAAATCAGATGATTGGATTCTGGACTTTGAAATACATTCATCAAAAAGTTATTTTGTTTCATGCAAGTATTCTCTATCTCTTTTTAAAGAAATACATATAGGACCCTTTATGTAAGATCAAAGACTAGTCTTTTCTTTAATAGTCTGTTTTCTTTAATTTATCTTTTCCAAAGTCATTGCTGTCCACTGCTAACCTTCTTTCTTCTGACCTAGCAACAAGCCTATAATATGCAGAAGTGACCCACCCATAAGTTAAGCACACTTCTGCTTTCCTTCTTTCTCCACTGCTGAAGCAAAGGGATTTCCTGATTCGTGCACTATGGGAATCTAATTTATTTATGGGGAATGTTCTGTTTTTAAGATCACCATAGCCAATGTTCTTTTTATTAAATAGGTCATTGTAATTGCATATTATATTCTATCATGCATATTATATTCTATCAAATATGTAGATATGTTGGTTACTAATATGTAAAGTAACCAACTGGAAAAGAAAGGAGTTACAATAACACTTCCAGGAACAATTTTTCCCATTCATTTTAACTTGACTGGTTCTTTCCAATAAGTTATAGATTTTCACAAGAAAGTCATGTAGAAATTATCTTGATTTAATATATGATTACAAAATAGTTATTTTTGGAAAACATGTAATATGTCTGTAGTGAGGTAACAGTTGATTTGTTTTTGAAAAATTATGTTCTGTAACTCAATGTCATCAACAGTGATATAAAGAACACTCAAAGTCAGGTTTGCATGCTACAGAGACTGACATTTTGACAGTTCAGAAAAGAATCTAAAATTAAAATTCTATTATCTTAGCAGAATGATTTGTATTTAATGACTTGTTCTTTTAGATTTTGTAACATTTAAGTACTGATCAAGATTTTAATCCTCAAGTTAGCAAGAAATCTATCATTTGGCCAAATGTTTATTCTTAGATGAATGGTTTCTTTACAGTCCTGTAATATGCATAAATCCTTTAAAAAAATACTCTCAGATAGCTTAAAACTATAGGCTCTGTGCTTTGCCCTCCTTCTATAATAGGAAAGAACAAAACTATAAACAATACAGTGCTAATATTTCAATAAATAATCCCTTAGAGATTGTAAATTATCTTTTCAGATTAAAAAAATATTAAAAAATATAAAGTGTTGCTGAATTAATTTTTTTATTACCCAACCTTTAGTTTTATTATATGCAATCTGACAGTTCTTTTTGGTTTTATTAGTATCTGTCTATGGGTCTAAATAAATGTGATTATTGTTAAAGAAGACAAAAATTCAGCCTATAGTAAGTCTCTCCTTGGTATCATCAAATGATTTTTTTTCATCCAATGGATTTCCAAATAAAATTCTATGTCCGAAATGTATAAAATATGAACTTGTATGTTAAGGTGAGTTTTATGTTAATCATTATATATTCAGAAATATTTGTCTGTGTCTATTGATGTGTATATCATATCTCCAAATGTTAAATCATCTCAAAAGTTTGTTTTGACCATATAATACCTGTTGTAAAGCTAAGCTGATTTGCTTATGAATGACTGCCATATCTGCTTGTGGAGTATCAGGAATAATTTCTTATATAAACATGGGTATCTCCTTTTTCTCCTTCCCACCCTTTACTAGTATCTCCTTTTATCACTCAGCCTTACTGGTTTCTCTACTCCAATCCAAACTCTATAATTATGTCAGATGACTATAAAGCTTATCAATAACATACTTCAAATATGCAAATACAGTATTCATAGGAAGTAGCAGAAAATTCTTCTTTCTATGAAATTTCTTCTTACATGTGAGAACTTCAGGTAAATTGCAATTTTTGTACCTCCCTCTCTCTCCTAATTATATTAGTCATTGGGAATAAGTATATTTATAAATTATACACTCATTATTTCCAAAAGCATAATACATGTACATATACATGCATTCATTATGGTAGACATGGGTAAGATTGAAATATTTAATGGTTTCTTTTTTCCTTTTTTTAAAACTTTCTTTCACTTGTTTTGAAAGTATCTCAAGTGTTTAAAAATTTAAATAAATAAAATATATATATATTCTAGACATTGGATTAACACTTTATATGTATAATTTCAGTTGTATATATAAAGTAAGTATGTGCACAAATGATTTCATTGAAAAAAATTTTGACTTTTCAGATATTTAGAAGTTCTTTTAAAATTAAAAATTAAAATTGGAAATATTCTCAGTAGTTCATTGGTTTTGCAAGTTAGGTCAATTTGGAAACCGTTATAATTTAACTCAGATATTTCCCACATAAGAATGACCATTTATTGTATTTAATTTAAATTGAAACTAAACTAAAGAATATTCCACAATAGATTCATCTCTGTATAGTTGGATTTATGATTATTCTTTCATATTCAACAAAGTGTACTACGCAAGAGAGAATCTTTTTTTGGATCTGGATGAACTTTCAGATAGTTGAAAAGAATTTATTAATATGGTGTACCTACACTAAGAGTGGTATGAAATAAATATAGTTGTTCTTTTCTTTTCTAAAAAGAATCAATTAAACATTACTGTTTTTTAAATAACATTCACAATTCATGAACTTCTTTCAAGAATACGTTTATCTCACATCTTGCATTAATTTTATATAAAACACCTGTGTTTTAAAGTGACTATTTCTGATCATTTTGGTTGCAGTTGTTTTCATCATGGCTTATTTTCTTGGAAAAAATATGTACATATTATAAATGTATTGTCCTCGGTATCATCTCTTATTTAAAACCCCTGACATAATATCCAGCACTCTGTGTAATCTTATGCATGTGTTTCATAGTATAGTAAATGTCATTTTATTTTCTGTACCTCTGTGTCTTCATTGTTGTAATAAAGAAAACTGAGGAAAAGCTTCGTTATATGTGTTTTCTTTATTACTGGTACAAACCTTTCCTGTCCTTGTTGTGTGTTTTCATTTCCAATCTGATCAAATCCAGTACCTCAATGTAATAAACATATTCATTGGGTGATTTTCCTTTGGGATAAATAATACATCATTAGCCAGCTTATATTGTAAAAATACTTTAGAAATAATGCCAAATACTGTTATTTTGCATTGTAGACTATTTCTAGAGTCTTAGAAACTTTGAACTAGTAGGAAAACAAAATAACCAGATACTATGTCAGTAAAATACAGGAATATAGTTAATTTCAATGATGTTAGGATTGTTGAGTAGCCTCCATTGCTGGCAACATTTATATAACCAGATGTAAATGCTTAAAGTGATTCTTCTTTAATTCATTTGGTTAATGTATTACTAAAATTCAGTTTCAGCTGGCTTAAACATTATTGTATACACTTCTCTTGTACATAGTGATATGCTGCATTGACAGATAACTTGAAACGAGTATAGAAGTTACAAAGAGAAAATGTCCAAACCTTGCATTATTTTAAGGCTCACTTAATCTTTTTTAATTCACAACAGCCCACTCCCAAATGTTTATCTTATTACATATGCCACTTATAGACATTTTATACATTTTGAAGTGAATTTTAAATACTGTCTGTTTTGTTAAACTGATGCAATTTTATAGAAATTTTGTACATTGGGAGAGAGAGAGAGTTATTTTCTTTGTTCTTTTATTTTTCTTGAAGTCCCTTGACAATGAAATGGTATCAGAGTATCTAGGAATTGTTGGACATTTTTATAGTAACTGTCACTGTAACTTTATATTACTTTATTAGTTTTCCATTAGTTTATTGTTTCAGGCCACTGTGAAGAAACTACAGAGATTTGAGGATATCTATTCTAGTATTCCAACCGAACACCATTATTTTATCAACAAATAAGGGATCAGAGAAGCCAAATAACTAGTTATTGTCATGGACAAGCAATTTAAACTCTCACTTTTCCTCCTATCTTTTTTGTCAAGTTACACTGAGTCAAAGATGGCATAACTAAATCTCTAGTCTTTAACTTAAAATGTCTAATGTCTTTGACCTATTGCCTTTGATTTCTTCTCAGCTGCCCATAGAAAAAAACTATGTGGCAAAGGAAAGTCCATGTGCTAACCAACCACATTTCCTTTCAGTAATCATGGAACTTCTGTTAGTCAGCTCCTATCTTTCTCATTTCAATTTGTGTATATAGCTGCTTTCCTATGATCAGTATACTAAACTCACACTGAGTTTATACTCTTAAAAGGATAAAAAGTTAAATTTTATCACTTTGATTTTTTATGTTTTCTGAAATTGCCTTATAAAATTACTTCTTTACATTGTTGATAGAAATTTATAATAATTTTCTATTAATATAAAATAACATTTTAACTTATTATCTAATAAAAATTAAAATAGGTATTTCCATCTCAGCATTTATCCTTTCCAAGAAATCAAAATAAATAGCTTCAACATATAATCCACACAGTATCTATATACTTGCTTCTCTACTGATTTCTCATTCATCATTACAAAGAGAAATAGCAAAATACTAAAAATTTGTATTAAAATATAGAATTTATTTTTTTCCTTTTTAAACATGGTTTTAAAAAAGTTAAAATTATCTCTTTAAATTACATTTCTGTTTTGAGAAATCTATGAACAACCACCTTCAATTTGCTCTTGTTTCTATATAATTTCACCAAGGCTAAACTGGATATATATGTATGTTACATGGAGAGTCAAATGCACAACTTCCTGATATTCTTGAAAAATGACAGGAAAACTCTTTTGCTTCTCAGTACTTATTGATAGAAAACAGGAAAGAAAACTGGTTTTTTTATATACTAGATCGAGACTTATTGTTCCATCAAATGGCTCAGACAAAAAGAAAAGTTCACTGGAGGGAAAAGAGATGTATGTATTTCTCTATTGCAGGGTCTGGCGTGGCTCACTGGTGGGCTCCATCGTGCAAACACTGGAAGCTGGAAATGTTTGACTTTTCTGTGTGTTACTTATCACTTTTCATATGTCATTTTGTTTTCTTAGTAGTTAAAGCGCATTAAAGATTGCATATTGTATGTATAGACATATTCAGTTGATTCAGGGTTGTTAGCCATTGCCATGAAGATTTTAAAGATGTTAACATTGTAATTTTTATGCTTTTAAATAAACTTTACTTTTTAGAAAAGTTTTTGGTTCACACCAAAACTGAGAGGAATGTCCAAGTTCCCATATACCCCTGCTCTGATATATCCATAGCTTCCCCCATTATCAACATGCAGAGTGGTACACATGTTCCAATTGTGAACCTACATTGACAAATCATTCTTATGCAGAATCCATAGTTTACATTGGGCTCCATTCTCAGTGTTGTAAAGCCTATGGGTTTTGATGAATGAATAATGAAATGTATCCACCATTGTAATATTCCAACAATATAGTTTCATTGCCCCCGAAATCCTCTGTGCTCTGCCTATGCATCCCTTTTTCTCTCCTAACCCCTGGTAACAACTGATGTTTTTACCATATTCATAGTTTTGACTTTTCCAGAATGTCATATAGTTTGAATAATACAGTGTGTAGCCTTTTCAGGTTGGCTTCTTTCACTTACTAATATAGATTTAAGGTTCGTTGGTATCTTTTCATGATGTAACAGCTCATTTCTTTTTAGCACTGTATAATATTCCATTGTCTGGATGTACACAGTTTATCTATTAACCTAATGAAAGATATCTTGGTATTATTTCAGATGCACTATATAATAATATGCTTTGTAAGTGGCCCTGTATGTTTAGAATGTTTAGCTTTAATAACATAACTTGATTTTTTATATAACCCTAGTGCAACAATTGAAGTCTCTAAAACATAATACAGTGAGTTTCTAAAACTGCAAAACTGAATGTTATAAATTCTTTGAAAAATAAAAATACCACCCATATACTTGTTCATTTTTATGTATTTTCTTATACATTTAGAAAATTCAAATGTATATAAATTTAAGAATTTTGTAACAAATAGATCAAACAGTTGGGAATCTTAATAAACATTGGTACAATACCAATTGTAGTTCTATCTTATGTGGGTATTAGTCAATTTTTTAATACAGTCTTTAACAAAATTATTTTGTTTGTGCAAAGAAAATTTATTTTGTAATTTCTATATGTGAAATAGCCTTTTAATATTAAAAGAAAAATGAAATTGCCCAGTTAATGGTTGAAGCAAGGAATAAAAATCTAAATTATTTTCTTCTTTAACATGGGCCAGTATCTCTTTCGATCATATTCATTCCAATCTAAGAAGTTCCCTTTCCTACAAGCCAATGAAAACTTTATCTTTTGGGAAATAACTAAATTACCACCAGCAAAGCAAACAAACACATATCATAACACTTAAACTGCATATGGAGACAATGTAGAGTTAGCGAGAGAAGAATTAACTATGACGTATAAAATATTTTATGTTTTCTTATTCCATTTTTTGAGAGGTTTTTACAGCAAATATCCCCATTCCAATATATAGCAACTTGAAATGTCAGTGTTGATAAGATCATAGATATTCTCTTGTGTAAGGACTTCAGATTATTCACAATTTCTTATGGTTTATAGTTGCATCAGATTTGTAACATTTAAAAAATATTCATTGCTAGAGTTTTCAATTATTTGAAACATTTATCAGAAGACATGCTATTAGTTCTTAGCCAACATTTCTTTTTTTAATTAGCACCTCTGTTCTTTAGTTTTCTTTCTTATGTTAAAAAGGGTAACTTCTACTTAGACTGATAATTTGGGAAGTTTTCATCAACACTTCCAGGGAAGAATAATGACTTTATATTCTTATATAATGTATAGATTGACTTTATATTTAGATGCACTTTTTACAGGGAGTTGTTTCAAAAAGATAGATACTAAAACCTTAAGTGGGATTGGTTAGATATTTTTAAAAAGAAGAGGGTGAAAGTTATGGACCACTTGAAATGTCATTCCATTTAAAAGTATATGGAATACTCATACATAATTACAAGCATAGGTCTTATATAATTATAGTATAATTTAACTTATGCAGTGTCCGTTTTTAAACTCTATTAATAAACGCTAATTATCTGTTAATTCAATCACTAATCACACATAAGATGCTGAATCAAACTATTGCTTCACTTCTTCAATGCAAATATCGATCTGGGGTTAACATGTCTGCATGCATTATGGAAACAGGCATAGAGAGGGGAGACTAGGGAGATATTTCAACAGCCACAGTCCAGGCCTCACTAGCTCCCTATCACGTATCACTTAACCCCAGCCCCCACCAGTCACCCCCAATACCTTATCTCTAATGTCCATGAATATCTGCTAATTTCAGAATATACCACATATTTTTACACGTCTCTATATTTGTTTACTCCTTGTTTTGACTGAATTGGACTCCGTTCATCACATAGAAAGCTTCTTCGTCTTCTTCTGCACCGACTCAGACATTATCTTCTCTGTCATGCCCTCCTTGACCACTAACCACTAATTTACATGCTTCCGCCACCTATCTGCTTAGGTCACATCATCTATTACCACTAGGAAAGCAATTAATTGC
This sequence comes from Manis javanica, assembly GCF_040802235.1. NCBI lineage: Eukaryota > Metazoa > Chordata > Mammalia > Pholidota > Manidae > Manis > Manis javanica. Next base: position 104,905,389 of record NC_133158.1, read on the forward strand.
ACTACATTTCAGTTTCTTGGTTACATGACTTTTCCAAGCCTCCCAATATATTATGAGCCTCCAAAGAAGAAAGTCCATTGCTTTTCTTATTATTTTATCCTCAAAACTGCTTAATAGAGTTGTTTGATAACACTGTGATAAATTAAAGGGTGATCACATGTTTTTGGCCAAGTAATCCCTAGGTAAAAATATCATTTTGTGATATCAAAAGACTAGAAGATATTTTGAAAAAATATTTAATTTACAATTCTGTCTTTGTGAGAGAGCACATATAGGAAGAGACATTTAGAAAATGTATAGAATTTTACAATTAGAAATGCCACTTATGTAATATACATATTTACAATTCCTTTTCTATAACTAAACCAGATTTCTTCAGTTAGTCACATTTTCCTTTCCTAAATCAGATGTTTATTCTTAAAATATCTGGTTTTTGAGTGCTGCTTTCCCCACCTTCTCCCAAATAATACTTTTAAGCAGGAAGAAGTGATTTGAAGGACAATTTTAGATTGTCATTGAGTTTATATAAAAAAACATAGTTATACATGTAGCAGAACATTTTGACAGAAGAATCAATATGATTAAAGAATGGAGACACAGTAGTAGGGAATAGTGATGCAAAATACAATCTTCAGCCCCCCAAAAGAAGGATTTTATATGAAGAAATTTAGTAAGAAAAAAACTGTCTATGTCAATATCATTTAACTGTGTACACAGAAAGGACATGACCCCCTTATTAAAATGTACTGAAAATAGTATGAGGATTTAAAGCATATATAAATAACACTAGGTTTTATTAATAGATTAGTAATTAAATTATAGGTGAATTTTATTTTGAATTTTCAATTTGAAATTTTAAAATTCCTAAATTAAGGTATAGATCTTACAAATAGTACTAAGGACAAAAATACTGGAAAATCCTATAAAATGTACTTTGACATCTATATTAATCTCTGACATGAACTTTTATAATTTGTTACTAGATCTATAAAGAACTCCCATGAACTCTTTGTATGTTCATTTGTAAAATAGCAATTACTTTTGCTTGATTCTAAAAATTATAAAATCCCTCAGATTAGTCACAAAGCACTTATGAACCAATTTCATACAATTATGTACATTTCTTATGACTATAGTTCAATTTTGAATTTTACTCAATTTTTGATTCTAAAATTCCAAGATTCCTTTTCCAAAAATACAATCCCCTGTAAAGGACACTGCAGTTTTCTCATTACTGATGACAATGCTTTTTCACAGCCATTATAGATATTACTAGCATTGCATCCTTTTTTCCTTCAAGTTGTTCATTGAAAAATGCATGAGATTCCATGGTGTACCCACAGTTTTCATTCAGCTACTTCAAAAAAAGCATGCTGTTTGAATAATATGAACTCAAATGAACTTGAAAAGTTTCTAATAAAGTGCAGTTTGACAGGAAACAATTATGTAGATGCTTTTTTATCGCTCGGATGCTATGAGCTATCCAAAAGGAAACCAAGATGTGAGGGAAATAAAGATGGGAAAATAAAAGTGCAGTCTTTCTTTAAGGAAGGAGACTTTGATCCACTTTGTAATGATCTTATGAGAGTTTTGAACTTGTTTCTTATTCAGTGAAGATGAATGTGTCTAAAATACTGTGTAAAATAACCATAATAATAAAAGTAAAATAATGATAACAAAAAACTTAGAGGGAACGAAAGGAGCAAGTGAAATTACAGGAGAAAATACAGTAAACAATATATCACTGTCCCCAAACTGAACAAAAGGCAATGTCGCCTGTCAAAGATATTAAGAACATTATTAATAATTATCTTGTTTTCATTCATTTTATCACTAGGCTTATGAAGCTTAGGAACTTTAATTTGACATATCAAATTAAAGGAATGACCAAAAAGATTTGCTATATAAATAAAAAATAAATGAAAAAGGAATGACACTAAGAAAACTAAGAAACTTGTTGAGTTCTGGTCACATTAAATGCATATTTAAAATAGAAGAATGAAAATGATCTTAAACCTTAGGTATTGATGAAGAGTTTGTCAAAAAAATAAAAAAAATAAAAAAACACTTATTAAATGTAAATATGCATTTACAATTTTTTATGCATCAGAGCTCGTGAATGTTAGCAATATAAATGTTTATATTTGCCAAAATCTAGGAAGGTTTTCGGTAAAAGTGGAAAAGTTTTAATTTTTTAAAGGAAGATCCTATAAACAAGTAATGAGTAGAAAGATGTGTCTGTAAACAAGGTGAGCATAGGTTAATAGATGAATATATAATAAATGAATGATAATTTGTAGTGCTTTGGAATTCTAAAACTGATTTCTTAATATGATGCTCAAAAAGTATTTCATCTAAGATACAGGGGAATTATTATCCACATTATATCAATAATAATAAAATTATGATTATGACTTGTAATTTAGATATACTTACTGGTAGTGTGTGGGTCATAAAAATGGGTCAATAAAGACACTGTGGAGATTAAAAGTACTAGAATTTCCACAAATGTTTATTTTATATCATCTTCTAATTTCTTATTTTTTATGTTTTGTAATTGTACAATTCAATTTGCAAAGTATAAGTATACTTCAAAGTATTGCCTGCTTATAATGTGAAAGAATAATGCAATGTGCAAGAAGGGAGGGTATATTCAATTTTTCATGGGGAGGGGTATGCAGAAGCAATAAAAAAGTAACCTAGAGAGGAGGGAGAATATAAAATACAATTTAGTTCCTCTTGATTTTGCTGTTTAATTTTTACAATTTTTTTTGAGTTAATGGAAAACGGTATCATCCTTGCTGATGCAATCTGCAATTATTCTCCTTTCTAACTAATACAGTTTAAGGGGTATTGACCAGACATTGGAAACCACAGAAGTTCAAATGTTTATTTCAAACCTGGAAATTATGAATCAGAATTGAATGGATCTATCAGTTCAGAGATGAACATCAGGCACCATAAATGAGGAGGCCTATAGTCATGAAACAGAACATAAATGCTGTATTTGTAGAAATGGAAATGGTGTAACATTGTGCTTAGATTGGTAATATCAGTGGTTTCAACATTTACCTTTAATAGTGACTCTTAAAACATGAGTGAATCAAAGTTTGTGTGTGTGATTACACATGCAAAGGTGATCTGAAAGTCATGTCATTTCAAATATATAAATAAATAAATATTTATTTATTTGGAATATTTTTTTTCTGAATACCTAAAATATATAACTATGACATTTATACATGATTCCCTATTTAGTCGAACTGGAAGAAGATCGAGTCCAAAAACAATTCTTATTCAATTTAGGTTACGTTTAGCAGGTCCTGTATTCGCTAAAGGGAATAGGACGTCTTGTAAATGTTTAATAAGACGTTTCTCAACACACGTCTGTAGTGTTGAAGAAAATTATTTTCTTTCTTGACAAGTGGTTCTATCAAGAAATACAAAGGTTGCAGCTTTATTTATACTGGGGGAATATTGTGATTGTATTTTATTTTCAATATCCCCACTGTTTTTAAAGTTTGAAGATAATGAATATTTGTAAATCCTCTTTAAAATTATTAGTTTGCTGACCAACTCTAAACCCTCATCTTATTTTTGTACCTTAGCTCTTTCTACTACACTTCCCTATTCTTTGTTGATTTGAGGGATCCTAGGAAAAGTATCACAGAATGTAAATTTATCAATTTAAGATAATTTCCAAGTCTGTAAGTGACAGGTGATTTTGAAAAATAGCTTGTCTAACATAACACAAGAAACTATGTGAAGTCCTTAGGGATGGTTCTTGACTTTTAAATTATTGCAATGTGTTTTCTTTTAAAAGTATGTATTACCCTAGAGTGTTTCTTCATAATGCAATGAGATTACCATAATTCTGGTGAAAACTCTTACTGTTAACTGTATGCCCATGTTAATATAAAAACCTTATCCTTTTGTTCCTCTGTTCCATTTTTTGGGATACAGTGAATGAAATTAAATTTGGAGAACTCAGGCTTCATAAGTAAAAATGGACTTAAATGGATGTGTAATATGCCTAAAGATTTACATTAATTTATATCAGTTCTATTTTAGTACATATCAGGAAGGCCCTCTAGCTCTACACTAATTTAATAGGCACTCGGTGAAAGTTTGTGAGGCAGAAATGGATTCATGGTCATTTTTATTTTTTTAACCATGTAGCCATAAAAGTCTTTAGATAATCCAACTGTCTGATTTTAAAGTAACTGACCATTGTGGCTTAGATGAAGCCCAACTACAGAAAACTGCCTACTCAGCCTCTTTCCACTGAGAACATATATATATATATATATACACGTCTGTGTGTAGAGATTTATACCTGGATTTTCCATAGATCAGTTGATGTTTGAAATGTTTTACCCTGGGAAGGATGAAGGAGAAGAACATATAAACAGGAGAGAAGTTTACCTCCACTGTGGGAGGATATAGTATCTAGTAATGTCATGAATACCAAAAAGGGATTTTGAATGTGTTCTTGTCTTTCATACAATTAAACTGCTTACTTACTGTATTTAGCAATATCTCAAATGAAAATAGCTACTTTTATTCTGGGAGGAACAAAGAAATCTCCATTTTGAGAACTTTTAAATAAAAAAAATTTCCCCATAAATTCATCTTTCCAAGTCTGAAATTATTCTCAATCCATTTAGAAAAGATTCCACATACACACAGATAGAGAATGAAATAAAATACTAGACTATTTAAGATGTTGAAAAGCAAAGCTGGTTTTATGAATATAGTGGTAGTTTTTGAAAAACTAATATTATCAAATATAATGCATTTCACAGAGAATTCAGTGTTTCACGAGTGAGTTAATTTCTACAACAGAAAAATTAATAGGCATGTATATTACAGATTTGAAATGAAGTTTTTTTATGATATTAATGCTTAATTATATGTTTGTATGACTATTAGAATGCAATTACATAAAGGTCTGAGGACATATATTGATTTAGGTGACTAATTTCTAAATTTCATTGGGTGGAAAGTGCAGACTGGGGGGAGGGTATAAAAACTAGAACTGTTTCTCATATTTGAGAATAATGAAATAAAGTATGTACCAAACTATAGGTGTTTGACCTTTATGACTCGTAAATTTTTTACTCTTATTCAGTTTGAATAGAAAATCCTTTTCAAAGAACAGACAAAATGATCACCAAAAAGGAAGCTAAAAACAAGAATACAGAGAAATAACTTAGAGTGTTGTATCTCATTTAAATAGTTGTCCCTTCTCCAGTAATGTAGGAAAAAATGGATATTGACATTTTTCTGAAAGGAAACTATACATTTTAATTTATTCACTGTATATTATTCTCGGTGATTTGATGATGAATATCCAATATAAAATGTTAACCCTAACATAGGTATCAACAATAAAAAACCTGAAGCTAAGCAGTCCTCACTGGTACTGATCTAACATCAAGGGTTAACATGTGACCTATGTCACTATCCTCTCTGGACCTCAGTTTTCTTATCTGTAAAGGAGACTTGATATGTAATGGAGTTGTTATAGTAGTTATATCATAAAACACACGTGTAAATAATCTGGAAAGCTAAAAGAGAAAAATTTTAAATTCTTCAAATGTTTGATATGCTGTTTCAATTTATTAAATAATTAAAAATTGATTAACTCATAAAGAATTTTCTGTCATTACTGAGAATAAATCATTGTCAGTCTCTGAATCCTAGTGATGTGTTTTTTAAAGATGTTTATGGTTTTCTTTGTGAAAAATCCAAAGGTAAATAAGTAAACTTTCACATCAGTGTTAATTCATGGCAGAACAAAAATAAAGACATTAGAAATTTTAACTTTCATAGTTACTGTAGCTTAACCTTATAAGATGTGAGAAAATATAAGCATTTAGATATACTCTTAAGATGAATGCTTTTAAAAAACAACTTGCAAAAGTAACCTTAAATATTTATAACAACCTATTTGAAGTCCATCTTATCATCTACAATGATAAAAATAAATGTTTTTCATGAAAAAATGCACATAATCTTCAAAAATTAGTTATGTATCAACTATAGATGTTTGTTATATAAGTTTACAAGGTATAATTTTGTTTCTTTAGAAAAAAGTAAGAGCTATTTTAGCATCAATATTCCTTCACCATAAGGTGCTTTACAAATAAAATATTTATAAGAGCTTTCCCTAAAGATGGAAATGAAACAGATCAATATACTGGCTAAAAAGCTCAGAAATAAAATATTTACCATTTAAAAACTAACTAGCTAAACCTAAGTTATTAAAAGAATAGGAGGTTGTATTCTCAAGAGAATAATCAATATGTAATAAAAGATAATGTTTCTGATGAAAGAAGTCTATTTACAGACTAGTTTAACTTTAGATGTCTATTTTTTTTCACCAAAACTTCATTTATCTAGAATTTTGTAACAGTAAAATAATAACAACAAAAATAATAATGATAATAATAAATAGCCAGTAGTTGTTAAATGTTTACTTAGTGCTGGACAATAAGTGCTAGAGGTGTTATGTATGTCATTACATCTACAATGATCTTTCCAAAAATCCCATGACCTAGTTTGTAGCTGTTTTTGTTTTCATAAATGTTCCATCTCAATAAAGAGGCATCTCAGCCTTAGAGAAGTTAGCTGGCTCACCCAAGGATATACTACAGTAAGTGATGGAATCAGGATTTTCTGACACCAGGTCTAGTGCATTTAAGTACAAAGCAATACTCTTCAAGTATAAAAAAATAAATGGGGACTTATATACCAGACCAGGTATATTATCACTGATCTGTGGGAGTTTTTGCCTAGAACCATGTTTTCTTGTGACAGGACCCTATATGTGTGTGGTGTGTGTGTGGTGGGGGATGTTGACTAGTTTAAAGCATGAGGATCAGGGAGTCAATTAAGCTAACGCCTAATCAGATACATATTTTTCAACTATCTTTTCTATGTTTGGGCTCTCGAATCATGTGCAGTATATTCAAAATGGTTACCTGTGAATTTTGAAAAAAAAACAAGTAAATTTCATAGTTGAGTTCTTTTCACTAGGTTGTAATAGTAGATTCAGTTGAGAATCATTTATATTTAAAAATGGATAATGTGGGAAAATGTATTAAATAATGTTTTGAGCTGCTAGAAAAAATCCTAGCTTGCTTGATTTATTATTTTTATAGTATGAGCAAAGTTGTTTTTTGAGATTTATATATAGATATATCTTTGAAAATTGATAAATAATATTTGGAATCTCATTGTCCACCTGTATATTTGAACTTCACACAAACACAAAAAAAACTAAATTCCCATGGCTGAAAAATACTCTTATTTCTCCAGTCTGGTTTCCATGTAGGTTCATGTGATAAAAGAACTGTTCTGTGTCAACTAATCATTTCTCTGGATCTTAGAGTTTTCCTAAATTATCACCATGTAAGTGCTATATTAAAATGTGAAAGGGAAGGAGATTCTGAAAAGGACATGACAAAAATATTTTCCCTCCAACACTAGTGTGTGTTTGTTACCTGTTTTTTTTTAATTGAAATAAAAGGTAAGAATAAAAATTGTACTTTGCTTGGGCATGAGCGTTCCAAGATCACTGATTCAGTGCCAACGAAATTCTCATTTGCAGTATCATGGAGACTGCACGGATGAGCCACAGTGTCACCTGGGCAAAGTGCTGGGAACTATGTCACAGATAGAATGATTTTTATGAATCTATCTACAAGCTCTGAGAGTGTTGAGAAATATAAATAACATGTATTTCCTGGGAAAAAATAATTCTAGAGACAAGACTAAGTCATTCTGCCATAAAATAATCTGGGATTCAGAAAGGTGCAACCTAATCAAGACTGACTTGGTGGTGGTAGATTCAAAATAAGAACAGTTATATCATTACCTTTGGATTACAATTTTTCAGGTCATCATTAAAATATTACACCTAATTTTAAAAATATGACTTTGTTCTACATATACATTTATTTCAGAGATGGTTTTAATTTACATCTGTCCCTATACCTGTCACTTAATATTATACATCAGCTATGTATTTAGTGTGCTATTATGATGCTGAATAATAAATATATTTTATAATTAAAAAGGATAGTCATGATTTTATAATGTTTTGTAAGCAAATTTTAACATAATTATGTTAAGTTACTTTAATCCTATGAAATTTTCTTATGTAATCCTCTTTTTTCCCCCACTGATAATACAATATCATTAGTATAATCTAGTTTCTTTCTATTGTACTTATTTGCTTATCTATAAATGTTGTAACTGTGTAGTTGACTCTTCTATTCAACTGTACTCTACAGGCATATAAGACTTTATTAATTTTCACAACCACTAGACCCTCTGCTGTTTCTGCTTTGTCAATCAGCATATTCCAGCCTATCCAATCACCTCTTCCAGAGATACTTTCTTGTTCCTTTTGGAAATTCTTGGAAACACATGCCAAGTAAAAGTAGCTCCCATTTATCCCATCCTCTTATATGATAAGCTTCAGAAAGACCATAAGTGCCATAACTCTGTAAAAGTTCACCTCTAATATGATTTGTTAAAATATGAACTGAAAAATTGCAAATAAACTGTTTATTCTAAAATGATTTTCAAAATAGGTGTTTTTAAAATGTATTTGCTGTCAAAACAAAGTGCTTGGAGCCACCATTTGCAAGTTTGAGACTTAAAAGTAAAATAATTCCATACAGAACATTTATTTAATCCTCCTCTCACAGGAATTTTAACTATATTTTCCTTTTAACCATGTGATGATCTATTAATGGCTACAACTTTCTGATGAGTGCAATCAGGGATTTGATAATGTTCATTATCTTTCCCTCAGAGAATCAGAAAGTATACTGGAAAGAAGAGTTACTTAAAAGGTTTTTTCTAAAGAACTAAACTGTAAAAGTAAAAAGAAACTCTTATAAAAATAATTCAAATCATTAATATGCCATCTGCCTGAAATATTATTTGCAAGTGCAGGAATGGCTCCCAACAATGATGAAATTGAAGCCTGCCAGTGAATAGCACTGTTTTCCTGTCTTTTCAGTTAAGGGTTATTTTCAAAAGAACTGTCTAATCTTCTCTCATTTGGGGTTTAATAAAATTACCTTCTTGTATGTTTTTAAGATACACTTTTTAATGGTCTTGGGCTTGGAGCAGTCATCGGCCTGGGAGTTGCTGCACTCCTGTTAATCCTTGTGGTAACAGACGTCAGCTGCTTCTTCATTCGGCAATGTGGGTTGTTGATGTGCATCACCAGGAGAATGTGTGGGAAGAAGAGCGGTTCCAGTGGGAAAAGCAAAGAACTCGAAGAAGGAAAAGCTGCATACCTGTGAGTATCAAACACGTGCATCATGTTACATGAAACAAGTGTCTCAGTAACTCTTGAGCACTTTAAGGGGCTTTGTTTTCTGAGCACAGTCAACAGCTCAGCTGTGAGGCTGCACTCTGATTCTGATCTTAAGCCTATCCGACCTTAAGTATGACATATTATAGAGCCAAATGATTTCAAAACTATGAAAGAAATAAACCTCAAAATGGTATCCACACCAAAAATATTTGCTGTCATGATTTAAATATAGACAGATAATCACATATGTATAATTTCTCCCACCATTTTTCAGTTTATATTGTATGAAAGAAGGCTGTGAACAGCAATTGAAGCTAAAAACTTGGTTAAACTGGGTTAAAACATAAATTATGCTAATTCCTACACATGTAGGAAATAACTACATATCGTTTTCAAGATTGTATAGTAACATTATATGTGCTATGTAATCCATTATTGCAGATTCTGAATTTATTATTCCAATTTTTGATCAAAAGATGACTCTATATTAGAATTTGGAGCTCTTTGTGGTATCTCATTTAATTAGAACATGAATTCCAAGAAAATATGCAGAGATGAATTTTGAGGAAAACTCCGTTGTCATGTAAAAAAGTAATTAAGAAGCTTTAATAATTATCTTGTTTGGTTTGTCTTTAGATAGATTTCAGTCTAATTTCAAAAATACAGTAAACCAGTGAAAAATAATTAGACAGCCCAGGAAAACATAAACACTCAGTACACACAACATTTGTGTGTACGAGCGTGTGTGTTTGTACACATACAGGCAAACCCCAGAGACACTGCCAATGTGGCTGGTTCCAGACCATCACAGTAAAACAGATATTGCAATTAAGTGAGACAAATGAATTTTCTGGTTCCCCAGGACATGTAAAAGTTTTGTGTCCACTATATTTTAGTCTTTCAAGTGTACAATAACATATGTCTATCAAACAATGTATGTATTTTCATTAAAAATCGTTTATTGCTAAAAAATGTTAAACAGTGTCTGAGCCTTCAGAGAGTGAGTCATAACCATTTTGCGGGGGGGTATCCTGACTTTATGTTGACAGCTGCTGACTGATCAGAATTGTGTTTGCTGAAGGTTAGGGTGGCTGTGGCAATTTCTTAAAATAATACAACAACGAACAGTGTGCTGGATTGATTGACTGCTCCCTTCACTGATGATTTTTCTGCAGCATGAGATGCTGTTGGATAGCATTTTGCACACAGTAGAATTTCTTTCAAAATTAGAGTCAATCTTCTCAAACCCTGTCACTGTTTTATCAATTAAGTTTATGTACTGTTCTAAATCCTTTGTTATCATTTCAACAGTCTTCACAGCATCTTCACCTGGAGTAAATGCTATCTCAAGAAACCACTTCTAATTCTTGGTTTCTTGCTATTTTTACCACATCTGCAGTTTTGTCCCAGGGAATAGGGAGGCCCCGGGAGGGGGAAAGAGACCGTGGAATGGCCATTGGTGGGACAGTCAGAACACACACATTTACTGGCTAAATTTACTGTCTTATATAGGTGCAGTTCGCGGCATGCCAGAGCAAATATGGTCGTGGAATCAAAGATCGCTGATCATACATTACCGTAACAAATACAATAATAATAATGAAAAGTTTGAAATATTGTGGGAATTACCAAAATGTGACACACAGACATGAAGTGAGCAAATGCTATTGGACAAATGGGACCAAAAGACTTGCTCACACATGGTTGTCATAAACCTTCAATTTGTAAAAAAAGAAAAACAAAAAAACACAGTATCTGTGAAGTACAGTAAAGCGAAGAGCAAAAAAATGAGGTGATACCTGTATATACATGTGTGTATTTTAAACCCTGCAACTAAAGTAAAGATTCTTAAGAATTAAGGACACTTCCTTTATTTTTTAATCTTAGAGTATTTCTATTACATACAATCTAACATTTCAGTATGAAAGATATCACACATATAAATGAGCTGAAAGAATTTTATAACAAACATCCATTTATCAACCACTTGGATTTTACTCTAAATATTTTATTATATTTCTCTTGTCACATATTTATCCATCTCTCAATCCATCATAACTCTTTTGCATTTCAAAAAATATCAGTATACTTAACCCCTATGCAATTCAACTTGCATATCATCATATAGAGCTAAAAATTTGTGATTTGTTTAGGTAAAACTCACTTATCGGAAAATGCACAAAATGTTGCATTTTATGAGTTTGGACAAACCTTTCTATCGGTGTTAACTCAAGCCCTATCAAAATTCAGAACCTTAGCATTACCCTTGACATTTCCTTCATGCTCCACCCAAGTCAACCCACACGACCTCCCAGGCAACCACTGAGTTTTTTTTAACCATAGATAATTTTTAGTTATTATAGAACTTGATATAAATAGATTCCTACAGTGAGTACTCTTTTGACTGTCTTCTTTCACTCAGCATGATGTTTAAGTATTCATTCGCGGTGTTCTGTTTACCAGTAATTTATCCCTTTTTATTGTTGAGTCATTTGTTTGTTTTTCTATTCTTACATAGATGTGGTCTCATACACTATTTTCCAGTCTCGGGGATATAGAAGAATGTAATATTCTGCATGGCTACATTGTTTTCTTATTTCTAGGCCTATTTCAATCCTATGATGTAATTTGTCTATGTCCATTCTCATAGATACTCTGTAAGGGACATTTTCACTTTGTGGAATGCTAAATTAGATAGCATACAGTTTCAACTTGAAAAATTAGATTTAATTCACAATCAAAATACCACCTGCTTACTTGTAGGACACAGAACATAACAAAGAACAAACAGCAATTAGGCCATACCTCACACTTGTATGAGATATTGATATGTGTTGTACTAAAACATAGTGGGGTCAGTTCACTATCCAGTATTTCTTTTGCTTTCCTCATAAGAACATAAGAACATACTCTACTTCTAATAACTTGATGTGTTTTCAAATTGTCTTATTAACTAAATGAACATATCACCAAATTTAGTTTAGATTCTTTTCCACATATTGAGAAAACAATGTATTCTATAACATAATTATGTATATATACATATGATGCACATCTATTTACCTATAAACATACATATAACTCCAAGATGAATTTTATACATCTTCATTCTTTCTCAGCCATTGAGCAAATATTCATGGAATAAATATTAGGTAGCAAGCACTGCTATATACCTAGCAATAAAGTGGTGAACAAAATAAGAACTTTATTTATGTGGAACTCATGTTCTAATGCAGGAAGACAGATAATAAACACTAAAAATAAAAATATCTGGTAGTGGTAAGCACTTAGAAAAATGAAATACAGAATGATAAATTATTACTAGGGATTAGGTTATCAAAGACATCTCATGGGTAGTGAAACATAAACTGAAGAGTGCATGCTAAGGACCCAGCAATATAATGAGCCGAGAGGAACATTCTATCCAGTTATAACAATTCAAAGACTGTTAAGGCAGAGTTAAGCTTTTTATATTAAAACCCAAATGAACATGAGTGGTGTGAAGCAGAGAGAAACTGATATAATATCAGGGAGAGAGTTGTCCAGGTACCAAAGTGTTAAATCTTCTTGGGTCAAAATAAGGAAATTTTTTATTAATAGAAAGCTTCTGGAAGTTTTAAAGATTAACTTCTTGTGAAGAATGGATTCCTGGAGGGCTGATGGTAGAAGAAAGATTTAAAATCAGGGAATCTAGGTAGGGGGAATCTTGAAATACTCCACATAAAAATGATGGTCTTTTGGACCAAGGTAGTAATACCGTAAGTAGATAAAAGTGTGAAGAGTCTAGATAGATTTGAGGTATAGTCAACTATGTTGGGGTGAAAAAGAGAAGCTAAAAAGGACCTTTGTGTTTTTGTCTTATTTAGCCAGAGGGATGTTGATGAACATGTCCAAAAGGAGGAACATTCAAGTTCTGTTGTTTATTTTTAATTCACTCTATTAATTGGTATTTTATCCACCAACACTTCTATTTGTAAATCCTGCTGAGTTTAATTAACCTTGAAGTCTTCGGAAGATGAAAAAACATGGTTAATTCCATGGTTGTTTTTCATCAGAACTTTTTATATCACGATATTCCCTGTTTTGGGGGAACAGTTTTCAACTGTTGTTTTTCCAAAATGTCAATGTTCAAACTGGAAAAAGATTATATACAGTCTCAGTGAGAAATAGGATATAACTGACTTGACGGATTGGATTTATACTAGTTTCTAAACATGATTGCAGGCATTCTGAGACTATTCCTTTCATGTTATCACAAATTATAAAACTATGTTGATTTATTATGTAACACTTTTAAATCACACATTTAGAGCATTCTTGCATAAAGAGTGTCATGTTGCAGAAGAAAAGAGAAACTAAAATCTATGGCATAAGGGATGGCATTCAGGTAAAGCCTCAGAAAATTCCATTATTTGGCTCTTACAAATTTAAATTTACATTTATTTTAAATTTTCATAGCTTAACTTATAAAAATAGCTAATTATTCCTATTTCATACAACTACAATTATACTCTTATTTACCCAAGCATTAACTTATAATAACAAATATTCTTTGAATACATACACAGTCAGGCACTATTCTAAGTTTCCAAGACACAATTATGAAGAAAAGCAAATTAGTCTCTGCCATCATGCAGCTTTTACTCTACTTTTCCAGTTTTGTTAACTGAAAGCACATTTCAGTTAAAAAAACAATCCAATGGGTAAAACACTAAAAATTTCTATCATAAATGCTTTGTTAAAAAAAAGACTTATCAAATAGACATATCTGAGCAAGCTGTGAAAGAACTAAAGTATAAAGGAATAATAAGTAATTGTCCAAAGTGTGTATGTGTGTGTATGTGTGAGTGTGTGTGTAAATGACTTTTCAGTGTTCATAACAAGAAGCACTCAACTCCTGCCCCCTTTACTGCCACCATACGGGAGAAGAGAAATACACATCTCCTGTGCACTCAGCCATCCTGTCCCACTTAAGGGGGAAAAACAGAGAAGCAGGTGTGAGTTCACAGTCCCGTGGCACAGACTCACTAAGAGACTGATACCTAGCACAATACTACAAATGCATCCCTTCCACAGCACACCTTACCAGATATTACCAAAGGCCTATATATAACAGTTCCTTCTAACCAGTGCATCATGTTTGACCATCAAGAAAATATTACAAAGCATGCTAAAGATATAAATCAGTTTGCAGAAGCAGAGCATGTATCAGGACCAGATTAAGATAAAGCAGGGACATTGGACTTATCAGACCAAGAATTAAAATATCTAATTAAAAATACATATTTATCTAACATGTAAAGTAAATAACAAGCAAGAAGAGGTGAGCAATGTAAGCAGAGAGATGGACATTCTAAGAAAGAATCCAAAACAAATGCTTGAGTTCAAAACACCATAATGGAAATAAAGAATGCCTTTGATGAAATTACTAGGAGTTAGGACATGTCTGAGGAAAGAATCTCTGAGCTTGACTAGATCTTAATAGGAAATGCCAATACTTAAAAGAAACAAACAAACAAAAAAGACTGGAAAAAAAACCCAATTATCTAAGAACTGTGGGACAACTACAAATGGCAAAACATATGTATAATAGGAATACCAGAAGGAGAAGAAATAGAAAAAGGAACAGAAGAAATATTTGGAACAGTAATGACTAAGCACTTCCCCAAATTAAAATCAGACATACAGACATAAATCCAGGAAGCTCATGGAGGGTAAATGCCCAAAACAAAACAAAAACAAAACTACATATAGCCATATCATTTTCAAACTACAAAAATTTAAAGATAAAGGAAAAATTCTTAAAGAAGCTAGAACAAATAAACACCTAAGAAGCAAACATAAGAATTACATCTGCCTTCACACAAACATAGACACACACACACACACACAGCTGATCTGTATATGCACATACATATGTATCTCTATTATTGAATTTTTCCTCATATACCAAGGCAGCTTCATTAACATTTCATTTTAGCACCTAAATTTCTGACTCATTCTTTTCATAAAGTAGTGTCCCATAGTACTAGATACCATAATGTATTTCTTTTTGTTATAATTTTGATGAGCCTTTAATATTTTTATGATATTGAAATACGATATGCTCTGTTGAACTTCATTCTTACATAAATCCTGCTGTAAATTTATACTAAGCTCCTAGATGTAGAGTAGGAGACCAAATCTGAAAAATACTGGTGAATGGCCTACAGAAGTCTATACCACTTCACACTTCCAATAAAGTCAGAGAATACATATTTCTCTATACTTCTCAAACATTGAATATTATAAATTTATTTTTAGTTTGTCAATATAATAAGCAAAAAATATCATTTAAAATTTCATTTTTGTGATTTGGGTTTACTTTGAGTTTATTCATTTTATAATTTTGTTTTGGTCACTTTATTTCTTCTTGAAATTTCCTGCCCATATTCTTTAGACATTTTCATAGTTATTTAACATTGCTTTTACTTATTGATCACATCACATGGCCCTTAATCATTTGATGTTCTATTTGTTGTAAATATTTATCCAAACCTATCCCAAAATTTGGATTTGATGCTATTGTATAAAGTATTCCATTTTTATTTTTAAAAATTGATGAGTTTTATAAAATGGTTTTTTGGTGTACATCAAGAATTTTTCATTTTGTTTTTCTTTAATTTGTTTAAGTTACAACTTTTCCTAATATATTTCACAACAGAAATATTCCTTGTATTCCTAGGATACGGATGACATGTAACACTGATTGAATGTTGCATTTATTAGTTTAGTATTGTTTTACCTCAGTTTACTAACCAAGCAACAGAGAACAGAGATGCCTTTGCAGTGAATGTTAGAGACAGCTACTTGGTTTTCAGGGCACATCCTCCGAACTGATCTGCTGTACTTGTCGTCATTTTCTGCTTAATAATCACTTCTAGAAATCTGGCCCGAACTTGTATAATGTTTACCAGCCTGTAAATTGTGAAATTGCCTATAAATTGCAATGTACATTTTTAAGCCAATTTAAACAAAATATTGCCTGTCAACTCTTTATAATTCCACAGAAAATACTGATAATCATTGTGATGTCACATCCAAAATATATGTGTGCTTCAGGTATATTCACCAAATGGTAAATAAAATATGCACCTTATATTCTTTATAGTATGTATTGTAGTAAGAAAGGTTTTTAGAAACAGCCTAAATGTCTGTCAGTTCCTACGTACAACAGGATAGTGCACCATGAAGAGGAGAACTGCAGATCTAAATGCTCTTTTACAGGCTCCAGGAAATACTTGGTGTTAATTGAAAAGGCAAAATTACACACACTTAGTATGTTACCACTTGTGTAAAAATAACTGTATGCATTTTCACATATATATGCTGGTATGTATATATATATATATATAATCTCTCTGTAAAACAAGGTTAAAAAATGTACCGATTGTATCTCTGATAGATAACTAAGTATCCTACAAACATGGAATTGTTGGGAGATTCACTTTTCCCTCTATAAACTTCTATAGTAGTCTGTACTATATAAATATGTCAGCTTGTTAAAAATTAAAACAGATCATTAAAAACAAAAATAAGAATTTTAAGCCACCTCACCATTTTCTCTCATTACTCTTTCTTTCCTTTGAGTAATGTTTATTTTATCCTTTCTAGTTTAAAGTTGTTTTCTTAAATGTTTATTTTTGGCAAGGTACACACAATTAAAATACAAATTCACTACTTCCTATCTTTTCTTTGCATTCTGTTTTATTTAATCACAGATCTATACTTATTATTAATTATAATATAAAATAAAATACAACCTTCTGAATCACTTTTTTGCTCAAAAATCAACAGTAATCATGTTTCTCCAAACAGTATCATCCTTTATTTAATCAAGAAAATTGATGGTATGAAGAACTTTTTTAAAGAATTAATTGAAGAATAACAACAGCAACAAAATAAGAAAACAAAACATAAAACTAAAATCTAATGGTAATGGGCTCTTTAATCATCTTTACTAATAAAAAGATCTTGCTTAATTGGACTCCCTGATCAGAGAATGTTGCTAAACATGCTCCACAAATTTTAGAGGTATAAAGAGCTCTTTATTATTGATGTCTAAACTTTCTTCTCTACCTACTGACAATAAATATTCTTCACTTTTTGATGTGTGAGGTACCTACATAATCAGATCAAAGCAACAACCAAACCTTCCACCTGATCAAAAGTGATTATCATCCTTGACATTTCCCTATTTAAGTCTCAACATTTGTGAGGTCTGTTAAATATGTGGGCCATTGTTGGTTTTTTGTTGTCTGCTTTGTTTTGCACATAACCCTAGTTAACTTGTTTCTCAAGAAGTAATTTCAATGTCATGTATCTACTTCTACAGTATCAAACATAACAGTTGCAGTGTCTATGATGCCCGGTGCTCTACCATTACATCCCTCCCTTCTCACCCTGAGACCCTGGCAACCACTGCTTTTATTTACTGTCTCTATAGTTTTGCCTTTTCCACAATGTCATGTAGTTGGAATAACACAGTAAGTGGCCTTTCAAACTAGGTTATTATCCTTGGCAACATGCATTAAAAGCTCTTCCATGTCTTTTTGTGGCTTGATAGCTCATATTATCAGTAATATCCAATTGTATACATGTAGAGTAGTTTGTTTATCCACTTATCTGTTGAAATACATCTCAGTTGGTTCCAGATTTGGGCAATTATGAACAGTGTTTCTCTAAACATTTATGTACAGATTTTTGTTCGCTCACAAATTTTAAACTTATTCAGGTAAATACTTAAGAGCACATTTGCAGGAATGTAAAATAAGACTACGTCTCTGGGTAGTTGAAGGTTACCATTCCTTTCCTATTTTTCTTTTGTGTGTGTACCATATTTCTACTCTGTATTACGAGTGCATCATTTCCAACCATTATGATTTATCATTACTAAGTGGATTCCTTGTTTTTCTTTCTTTTTGATTGTTTTTTAGGTATGAAACTTGGAAGTAAACTTTCTATTTTTCATGATTATGGTAAATTAATTACTCTCATACTTCTAAGTCCAATAAAAATGACATGCATATAAAATTCTAAATGAAAATCTCATGGATATATGTTATAATATTACTGTTATTTAAGCTATTTTATTAAAATATGAATATAAATCAGTGATCACATTATAATAAAAATTATTCATATAAATTCATGGAGATATTTAAAGCAATAGAACACATAAGTTTTATCTTCCAAATTCTCTGATTCTGTATTTCAAATTTTTACAGAAAGCAATTTTTTATTGAAGTATAGTTGATATAGAATCTTGTATTGGCTTTACATATACAACACACTGGTTCAGCAGTTACGCATATTCTTAAATCCTCACCCCAACTAGTTCAGTTACAATCTGTCAACATAGAAAGGTCTTACAGAATCATTGGCTATATTCTCCATCTACATGACTGACCAACTTGTATTATTATTGAAAATTTTTGTTTCCCTTTATCCCCCTTACCCTCCCCACCCATCCACCCCAACCCCTCTCCCATGGCGACCACAAGTCACTTCTCAGTGTCTATGAGTCTATTGCTATTTTACTCATTTTGTTTTCAGAATCCACAAATAAGTGAAATCGTATGGTATTTGTATTTCTCTGCCTGGCTTATTTGACTTAGCATAATACCCTTTAGGTCCATCCATGTTGTGGCAAATGGCAGGATTTATTTCTTTTTTGTTGCTGAATAATATTTCATTTTGTATATGTACTCCATCTTCTTTATCCATTGACAGGCACTTTGGTTGCTTCCATATATTGATTATTATTGTAAAGAATATGGCAATAAACATAGAGGTTCATATATCTTTTCAAATCAAGGATTTTGTTTTCTTTGGATAAATTCCTAGAAGTGAAATTACTGGGTCAAATGGCGTTTTTGTTTTTAGTTCTTTGAGGAACCTACATACTGCTTTCTATGTAAGTGTAAGTGGCTGCACCATTTACATTCCCACCAACAGTGTCGAAAGGTCCTCTTTTTCTCCACATCCTCACCAACACTTGTTATGTCTTGTCTTTTAGATAGTGATCATTGTGCCTGTCATGAGGTGGTATCTCACTGTGTTTTTGATTTGCATTTCCAATAATTAGCAATGTGGGGCATCTTCTTTTTATTTTGTTATCATTAACATACAATTACATGAGCAACATTATGGTTGCTTGAGTCCCCCTTTATCAAATCCCCACCCCATATCCCATTACAGTCACTGTCCATAAGGATAGTAAAATACTATAGAGTCACTACTTGTCTTCTCCGTGTTATACTGCCTTCCCTGTGCACCCCCCTCCCATTATGTGGTGGAGCATCTTTTTATATGCCTGTTGGCCATCTGCATTTCTTGGTTGGAAAAATGTCTATTCAGGTCCTTCACCCATTTTTTTAATCAGTTTTTTTGCTGTTGAGGTATATGAGTTCTTTATGTATTTTGGATATTAAACCCTTACCAGATAAATAATTTCTGAATATATTCTTCCATACTGTATGTTGCCCCTTTATTCTGCTGATGGTATCCTTTGCTTTACAGAAGCTTTTGTTTGATGTAGTCCCACCTGTTAATTTTTTATTTTGTTTCCCTTGCCACAGAAGTGTCCAGAAAAAAAACTGCTCTACTCATTGGTGTCTTCTTCAATTTTTCTCACTAGTGCCTTGTAGTTTTCAAGGTATAGGTCTTTCACCTTCTTGACTGGTTTTATTTCTAGGTATTGTATTCTTTTTGATGCAATTGTAAATGGAATTGTTTACCTTGTTCCCTTTCTGCTAGTTCATTGTTAGTGTATAGGAATGCAACAGATTTCTTGGTATTAATTTTGTATCCTGCAACTTTGTTGAATCCATCCAATTATTAGTTCTAACAGTTTCTTGTGGAGCCTGTAGTGTTTTCTTTCTTTATTTTTTCCATGTATTTTTCAAAAAAGTTTTTGTAAAGCGTATGGCTAGTTAGGAGGAAAAGCTACTCCCTGTCATAAACTTTATTTAATGAAATATTTTTCATTTATTTCCCAACAGAAACTGCAGATTTAAAAATTTTAAATTTGAACTACTTTTGCAAAAGAATTAAAAATTTTCATGAGAAAAAAGAATTCTAGATAAAATGGAATTTATTAATTTTATTTTTTCTGTATGGGAAATACATGGCAAGATGAATTAAAATGAAAAAAAATTCTTAGTGGTATTTTTATTTTGACTTTGTTGGATTTACTTGGGAGGAGATGGTGGGAGATAGAGATTTTAAACCATGTTCCATGATGCATCCACTTTTACGTTAAGTAGGTAAAACTTTTATTTTTCTAGGAAAGATGGATCAAAAGAACCAATAGTGGAGATGAGAACAGAGGATGAAAGAATCACTAATCATGAAGATGGGAGTCCAGTAAATGAGCCAAATGAAACAACACCATTAACAGAACCTGAGTATGTAGCTTGAAAGGCTTAATTATTTTTGGTTAAGTATTCGTGAAGTGATACCACATTATCATTATTTGTAGCATATATTTACAAATAATGTCAGTTGTAGAAAGTGTTTCTTTTTCAATGAAAGAACAAATGAAAATCTAAAATCCACTTTCTACTGAGACATTTCTCATGAAGATTTGAGTCGGTGTCAGAGAAAAATCTACTGTTCAAACATATATCTTTAATTTTATGCAGAAAATCAAAAAGATAGAAGCATGTTGCAAAGTTAGATTTTCCTACACTAATCTCACTCCATAAGAAAGTGAAATTTTCAAAATGTGATTGATTTTTATTGTAATAAAAATGGGTCAGGAAATTAGTCATCACTTTGAACAAGAACATGAAAGTCTAAAATTTAAATAGTGTTAAATATACACAAGTCTATTTTAAAAAGAAATAATGTTTGTTGTGAAGAGGAAGTAATGCTGTTTGTGAAGCTATCATTTTAATATCTATATTGTGAATGGTTCTTGGTCTCCATTCAAGATTATGTTATTTACTTCTTTCTGTGTCCATCAGAGCTCCATTAAACCCATAGTACATATTTCAGCTAAACCTGAAATGCTGTTGAACATGTGCAAAGATAGTGTTCAGGCACATTAAAGTTAAAATGATAAAACAAGACATCATTGAGAAGTGCTAGTAATTGCTGTATTCTGCTGAATATATTTGATACTAACAAAACCATGGCTATCATATTATTTTTAAATACTACTCACCAAAATGATTTTTAAATTTTATTCTTTCTCAAACCAAATGTCACTATTTCCCAGCAAGCATGCCCTTTCAAGTAAATTTGATTCAGGCATCTTATCCTAAATCCAAGGTTAAGTGTAGTCATAAGTGAAGAACATAACTTGTTTCAGAAAACCCCTCTCTCTACTCTCAAGGGCCTGAAATGATTAATATTTAGACAAATCCAAAGTACTACTCTGTAGCTAAAATTTCAGTATTAAATCCTCAGGCCATTTTTAGTGACTACATTTAGACATTATTGCATTCTAAGTTGACGTTTACACTTGCAGTGTCAGCTTTCACAAGGTGGGTTGTTTCCCCTTCAGAATTCAAAAGTCTTTTCAATGAAGCAAAACATTACACAACAAAACTCATTCCTTCAATTAATTAACACAAAATGATATATTGGTGTCTATGAAAACTAGTTAAGAAAATATCCTCACGACAGGGCTGTATATTAAAAAACAAGACAAAACAAAAACCGAAAAGATAATTTAATGAATGCTCTGGTCTTCAGTTATAAAAAAGAAATGCTCACCATAAAAGTAATAGAATTCATTGTAATCTTTTCAAAAGATAATTTAACATAAATATAATCAGTGACACACATGCAAAAAAAAAAACAGTTGGAAACATGTTTCGTTATAAACTCAGTACATAGTTATTTGAGTAAGAGAGAAATTAAGCGTTATGCTAACCTTCCATCCAAACTCTAAATTTCTCTACATATGGATGCTGGAAATGACCCAATTTTAATAAATTTAAGTATTTTAATAATATTTTATTGTCAATGTTTTCAGTACTTGGGAATGGTAGAAAGGAAAAACTGTGAATTCATTATTTATAATGCACATAAAAGAGCCTGCCCTAGTAGGAGCAAAGTAGATGCTACTTTATTCCCAGCAACAGATCACAGCAATTTTTGCCCATGACTTACTTTTGTTTGGTTAGTTTTCACATAAAGGTTTTAATCTTCAGACTACAATGGTTTACTCTTCTCATTCAAAAATATAAAAGAAATTACAAATAAATCCCAGAAGAGCTAGCATAGTAGCCTTCACTGCCCAATAAAATGGTGAGATTAAAGTCATAGAGTTAAACTGGAGTTTTATTTGGAACTTAAATTTTTTTAATATCAAAAAATATTTTGTCAAAGAAAGAAGAAGTACCCCAAAGCTACATATACAAGATGTTATAATAAACCACTGAATTTAAGACTGATAGAAAAAGACAAATTTTTGATTTATTGTCATCATAGTAAGATTTATGAAGCTGTCTTGATATTAAGAAATTAAGATTATTATTGCTCCATAAATTATAACTAGAAACAGTTAAAAAAAATTGTTCATAAATGATACAAAAGTTACAAGAAAAAATGACAGTGAAAAGGAAACCAATTATACATATTAGGTAAATATAAAAAATGTGAGAAATTTTTGAAATATATTCATTTGAACTAAGTTCCAAAGAATATGACAAAATTATCCAGCTTTTAAAGTTTATGCAACAGAATATGGCAGCAAGTTTCAATTATTTTCACTTGATAACTTGGGCACTAATAAATTATCTAGTTGATATATAAAACTATTTTGACTTTTTTACATTTCAAAACATTAAATTGTGTTTTTAATAAAAACAACTGCGTATCAAATCTAAGCTACCCCATAACGAATGATCTGGTGCATCTAAATTTACAAATACATTGTTTCATTTATCATTCTTCATTACATCACATTTTTACAATGGACAATATTGTCTTATTCTCTTTTAGATTATTTTTCTTTCAGTCTAATATTATTTTAACAAATCTGATTTCTTTTTTCATTATAATAGGTATAGCAAATTTCCTTCTATAAAACAATAACTTAAATGTTAAGGAATACCATTTAAAGTATCTTAGCAACTGAAGTTTATTATTTTTATATTTCCTTCCAGAAAATTGCCTTTAAAAGAAGAAAATGGGAAAGAAGTCCTAAATCCTGAAACTATAGAAATTAAGGTTTCTAATGACATCATACAGTCAAAAGAAGATGACAGCAAAGCCTAACACCAAGATTATAGAAGCTTGAACAACTCTACAAAGAGCATTTGGATTGCAGTGACCCTCTGACCAAAACTATTCCACTGACCTTAATTTCATGGGAAACTTCTAGCTTGGAATAGCTTGTACACATATACATATGATCAAATACTCCTGCCCATAGTCCATTTCCTTTTATTGCTGTTATTGTTGTTGTTAATTTTGTTATGAATTTCAATATAAAGACCTGACTGGCACCAAATCTTGGTTATTGATTTGACTCTTTGATTGAAGTACTGCAACTTATAATACGGCTAATGTGCTCTATTTCTCAACAACTGAATTTCAGTCCACAGCCTCTCCAACAAATTGGAGTTTAAGAAAAAGCAAAACAAAATAAAAGCTTTGGAAACTAAATGTTTAAGAAAGCCCTGCATGCTTTTAATCTTATCTTGGGCAAATAGATGATCAAAGTGGATTTCTGTTTGCAATGAAAACACTTAATAAAGGTCTTACTTTTTATCCGGAGAATTTCAGGGAACCCAGTCTTAAGCGAGCCAGTTATCATTAGCAGCTATTAAAAATTGAAGAAACTTTGGAAAACTCTTTTTAAGTTATAATTACAGTGCTCTTTCAATGTTGACTTTTGATAGATGGAAGTGCCAGATCAAAATAGTTATCCATTGGAATAAATATTAGTTGTGTGTAAAATTAGATAAGAAAGATTCCATAAATATCTCTCTCTTTATATATGCCATATTCACTCACAATAGATTACACAAAAAAAACAAATGTATTGCAAGTAAAATATATAATATTGATTTCTGCCCTCAGCTTCAAATAAAGTAAATTGAAATGGGAACAATATCAATGTTGTCTTGATATATTTATAAATATGTGATTATCTTTTACTTTTTAAATATTTTATCAAGAAACAAGTCCTTAATGTTCAGACACTTCAAAGCATATCCTCAATACATTTTTTTCCCATTGCTTTAGATAATCTTTGCTTAAAAATTCATTTTCCTGGTGTTATAGGTCAATCATTAAATGTAATTGACTAATGGAATTAAAACCCTTGGTTAAAGAGAAATTAACATTTAAACATGTCATAAGGTGTCAGTGATAAACAATTGAATTTACACTATCTGTTTGTATTCTGGATGTTGTAGCTAGAAGTCATTTTAAGATTTTGATAAACTTTTGTTGAAGAAATTCCTTAACTATTCAACACAAACTTTCTAATATTACTTGTTAGGGCCTATAGCAGACTTCCAAGCTATGCAAGCTCCCAGAGGTAAGAGACTGAAACGTGGCTTTCACGTATATGTAATGTTAAAAAGAAGTATTTATGATTATAAATATATACACCAGTTGGGAGCAGGTTTTAGATTCTTTCTTACCCTAGAGAGCCAAAGGTTTCTTTAGGCCTCATTGCATCCATAACTTTAGTATTTCAGGTGGTATTATAGGTCAAATACTGACTGGTTGTGAAACGCATACCAATAGAACATTGGAAGAACGTTTAAACAATTCAGACCTACCTACCGAAGGGTGTCTCTCTGGAGATAATTTGATGAATATTAAATGTAATATTAATGCCACTCATGAACAGTTTTATTTACAAAGTGTTTGAAACTGTCAGCCAAGAGAGTTAATTAATTCTATAAAACTTTTAGTCATCAGCAGAAGAGAATGTGCCCATCTGCATGTCCAGGTACTAAGTCTCCATAATGTCCTTGCCATAATTTACAGAGTTATAATGCAGGAATCTCTCCTTGCTACCCTTTCTGGCATATTCTGAAGAAAAAGAATTCCAATGCCTACCTAAGAACTTAAGTAGGAATTATCCAACTTATCTTTTGACAGATTTGACTGTTGCTATTTAAGTTACATTTGTCTGATCATCTGTTTGCTTTATTTTACTGTTTTTCCCTCTTTGTACCAATGTGCTAAAAGTAGTCAAAATATTTGAATTAGTTTGTGCAAAGTAAATGGGCTTAGTAAAGTGTCCATGAAGCAATAGCCATGAATGCTAGTTTTTCTTGGATAGGGCTACATGGTTTTCAATTAATGATAGTGAAAGAATTGGGAAAATGGAGAAAGCAATTTAGCATGTTTGCTATTATTACATTTGTGCTATACTGCAAGAGCAGAGAAATCATAATAAAGAACAAATATTTTTGTTTTCTAGATTTAAAACTTCTATTTCTCTCATTTCTTTGGACTTTCCATGTAATTTACTTTATATATTTGCTTCATATATAAATACATATATGCTGTTAAATATCTTACCACTGATGTGGAGTAATGACCTGGAGTTAACAGATAATCTGGGACTAATTGTACACAGAATGTTTGAATTGTCTGAGTGGTCCTTCTCTCGTGTCCTTGAAATCTGTGCCATGCAGGAGCAAGGCAATACTGTGATAAAGTTTTTTTTTTTTCTTTCACATTTCAATGGAATGCTCCAAATTGCTCTCTGTAAAAGTTTCCACGTAAGAGATACTTGTAGTAAATTGTAAAATACGAGTAGAACTGAAATAATGTGTTTCTTATTTTTCATTTTATTCTAGACTAAATATAGGCATTTAACTATACAAATGATATTTTTACTGTCAGAGTACTCTTAAATGTTAGTATAAAATGTCAGAAGAGTTGACTGAATATAAGTAGTGTCAAATATCAAAACCCTATGCTACTTTAAACAAAAGAACGAAAATATCACTGAAAATATTGATATTTCCTGATAAGTTATGTGCAATTAGGCAATGACAATCTATATTCAACATGTAAGAGGGAGCAGTAATATCAGCATTTTAGCACATATTTTGTTTTTAAAATTGGCACAAATTAATGTGTCAACATATTTTACAGTGATCTGTAAAGGAATTTAAGAATTGTGATTTCTAAAGATTTATTTATTATTTTTGTGGGTTGATTTATTGCCATTCTATTGGTACTAATGTCTAATCTTTATCAAGTTTTCATTTATTTGTAATATTAATACCTATAAAAGCATTTTTCAAAGATTATTTGATCCAGCAAAGTTTATATGAATCTTAGTCTTTGAATTAGACATTTGTATAAGGAGAAGGGTTTAATTAATCGAATTATTTATTTGAGTGCCAACAATTAATTGTAACTTCATAATCATTCCTTCATTTTATGCTTACTTTAAATAATTAAGGTCTAGTTGTGCCTTTGGATTAGCATGACATTCTGCTTTATTAAAATAAAAAATGTAACTGCAGTCTTTATTGATATGCATCGCTCATATCTGTGACACTTGAATAATACTGTCTTATTTACCTTCAGTGAATAAGCTCAATTCAAACTACTTTACCTTGAATACAAAATCTAACTATAATAAATTATACTGTGTAACTCATTTCCACTCATAAGAAAACAATTACTTGATGCACACATTAAATATATTTATGTTTTCTACATTATTGTTCTAGAAAATAAATACATTCTAGATATTGTTGAAATTGAGTTTACCAGTTATAAGACAAAGACAATAGATGACCTTTTCAAGATTGGGTGAATTATTATGGTGTCACTTGGGTCTACGTTATTCCTGTTTTATATTTGATTTGTAATCATAAATCATCCTTTCTTGTTGATGATAAGATAATCATTGATGAAAATATGTACAAATGAAGTGATAGAATGATCTTCATTTCTTAATTTAAGAAATATTGGAATAACATATTACAATTACTTATTAAATTTGCAATGTTCTTTTTCTTGGAGAATAATGTAAACCCTCAATTTCAATTGCTCATGGAGTTGTTTTTTCAAATCAATTTCCAGAGTGCTTATTCAAAGTTTATGAATAGGTGAAGATATTTTTTAATGAGATTATTTGCATTATTTATTTTTAGAGAAAAAAGATTTGCATCTTCTTATTAACACTTTGAAGCATTATTGCACTGTCTCACATTGAAATTGTATATGGATATATTAGCATATGCTAAAACTAACCTGTGGAAGCTCACAGAAATGAAGACCTTAAATCCTAAAATGAAAATATTTCAAGAAAATGTTATACTCATGGGCTGTGTTCTGAAATTAAACAATTGTATGTGTAACTGTGAAAGTTTTAAAAGGGCCTACACAGTAGTTGCTGAACACATATAATTTCCTTCCAGGTCTGTCCTCTCCTTTTTAAAAAATTGCATTTACCCACGCAGAGGCAGCTATTTAACATTATACAAGAATGCTGCTGGATTAATTTTTCCCTTCTTAGACTTCTATATTATATATAATGCTTCATATTTATTTAATAACACATTTAATACTCAGAAAATACTTCATTATTCACTATAGGGTTTTATCAATAACTGAAATACATTAGTATTTTAATTTTTTTAATAAATTTTATGGATTTTGTCACATGATGTCCATAATTATTAATATAATAAAAGTTGTCCATATAACCTTAATATTTCCACTTATTTTCCTAAAATGAAAACACTTACCCTATAGCATCTGGTTTTCGCCTTCCTTAGAAAAGAGTAAGCAAAGCAATGGGTGTTGGAGCATTTCGAATCACAGTCAGGCATAGGAAAATAGAGCAACAAAGAACTGAAGGAATCCCGAAAGACAAACGGAATTGTCCATTTGGAATAGCTAAGAGGGGCCTTATTGTGAGAACTGCAGAACCAGAGACTAGGAACATTGCTTACATCAAAGTTTAGGCCATTTATACTGATGCAAAGGAGCAACCTTAGTGAAATCCAGAAGAGAAAGTTAAAAAAGATAGAACTGATGATTCAATTTCACAAATAGGGTTTTTTAAAGAACAGTGTGCATTATATAAAATAAATAGCACTGTTGAGAGCCAACATATTCAAATTCTTAAAGGAATGTTTATGGTTTAGTATTTGCCTCTACACTCTGTTAGGAATATGTGAACTTCTGAGAAATAAAGGTTAAAAAAACCTTTTTTTTAATATATTTTTTTGGTATGTGAATTCTATGCTGTGTTCAGTATACATCATCAAAACATACATTTTTTTATTTTCTTTAACTTATATATTCCATTCAAATTCTATATTCTTAAGTTAGCTACCACCGAGTTTTCTTATTGTTTCAATATATTATGTCCCTATGAAATGCTGTATATATATATATGTCTAAACTGTAAAAATTCTACTGCAAATGTTGAAGTTTTGTATTTATGAGAGACATGAGAGTATGGCTTACAGTATATCAAAATTGTCACTCTTCACCATTTGTATATTAATAGTAAAGATACTTTTACTTTAATAAAGTGTTGCATTTTATGTTTATTTTGAATAATAAGTGAGCTTATGATTTGATATTTTTCATTTTTAAAAACAATTTTCAATCCGATCTCTATATATGCAAAACAAGAGAGTGCTTTTAGCCATCTTGCTTCACCCTGAGTCACAATCTCTTGGCTTCTCCACAGTACCCAGGTCACAAAGTTTAATTAATAAACAGTTGGTAAGAACAGTGGTTCTCAAAATGTGGTCCCAGGTCATAAACATCAGCACCCCCTGGGATTTTTAGAAATGTAAATTTCTGAATCCCCACCACAGACCTATGAAGGCAGAAGAATCTGGGAGAGGGGCCAGTAATCTGTGTCTTGACAAACCTTTCTGGTAATCCTGATGCACACAGAAATTTGACATCTACTGGTTAAGAGACACATTTTGAATAGCTAGTACTAACATCTAGTTCAGCTGAAATTTTATTTTTCATTATTACATAGATTACCTTCTTATAGGGCTTCATTTGAGTTAGAAAAGAAGAGAAGCTAATCATTCCTTACATGCTACAAGGTGTTTTCATTTTTTTTTTTTAACCAATGTAAAGTGTAACTTATTCTTTTAAAAAAAAGTAAAATGCCAGATTTTCACAAGGGAGCAACTGTGGATACGAGCCTTACAAACATTACAATTGACATACAAAAAAGA
This sequence comes from Manis javanica, assembly GCF_040802235.1. NCBI lineage: Eukaryota > Metazoa > Chordata > Mammalia > Pholidota > Manidae > Manis > Manis javanica. The sequence continues at coordinate 104,934,924 of NC_133158.1, forward strand.
ATAAAAATAACGTTAAATAGTCATTGAAAGGTGCAAGAAAGGCATTGTTTTCTCATTATCCTATATTTAATTTAAAAAACAATTATAATGAAATGCAAACTATATCATGAGAAAAAGGTTAAAATTAAATACCTGATATATGATGGAGATGCAGCAGGTAAAACCTTGTAAACATTCTAGAGAATTTCTCATTTCTTCTGATGCAAGCCATTGTCTACTATAAATTCTCATTACTTGTAGTATAGGTTATGAATGTATGTCTCCTAAGATTCATGTCATATATCAAAGTCTGTCAAATTTCTTTTTAAATACAATTTTCTCTGAATGAATTTTCAATGCACATGTTAGGATGTTCTCAAAACATAAATATTTCTATTTTATGTAAAGTATCATATATATATATATATATATATATGTCGTGTGTGTGTGGAGAAAGAGAGAAAGAAAGAGACACCCTAGGCATAACTTTGCTCTGCAAAACAACATGTATATATCTGGATATTTTAACTTCCTGGATAACTTAAGCCATCCTTCATACACAAAATTTTTTAGGAGGTGGGTATGTTGGAGGCAGCTGTACTCCGTATTAGAATAATCTCACTCGATCATAATATTATCTACTCTGACTTTTTATTAATCCAGGAGACTATAAGGCAAATGTTTCTAATATTAAGCTGTCCTAGTATTCAGGGAAAAAAATAACCCAATAATTCACTTCCCATCAGTCTCTTCTTCTACTTCCAATTTCCACATTCCCCCCTGGATTACCTTATCTTATTTTCATCTATCACAAGCATGATCAATGAAACTGACTGGCAAGATTGAGACATATAAAAGAAAGAATGATAGTCAAATCAATCCAAAACATTTGTAAACTATCATCTCAAGATCAAATAATTACAAATTCTTTTATGGAGTCATTTCATAAATAGAGGGTTTGTTGAATGAAGTCACAATTTTCTTTGTACTTGGGGGCATAGGCTGAGAGAAGGTATAGGCATCTAACTCGTAAGCAAGGACCTGAACCCTTTTAAGGGGGTGGACTATATACTAAAGATCAAACAGTGGGGGTTGGAGAAGATTTATCACCAGGTTTGACTATGTGAAGCTCTCCTACCAATTCTAGTGGAAACATCCTGACAGCATGAATGAAATTTTCACTAACCTCAAAACCAAGAGATCCACATCTTTACTCGTGGGAAAAAAGATGTGGGAAGAGTTTCCTGCAAATTCGCAGTGGGGATAGAAAGGGGATCATTGAAGTAATATTAGAAATAGATAAGAGCCCAGGTGCTAGAGTTAGAATAGAGCAGGCTTACAATCCAATTCTATCACCTATTGCTAGCTCTGGACTTGAACAATTTATATAAAATTTTGAACCTTAGTTTCTCCGTCTTTAAAACAGTGATTGTAAAATGAATAATATTCATCTTTAAGGCATGAAGCAAAAGATTTATTGAGATAATATCTAGAAGTTCTTTATGCACAAAACATCAATAAGTGACAGCCATGATTACCTCTGTTTCTGCTGCAATTCAACACTGATTCCGATAATTTGTGCTAAGCATCTACTTCATATTCTTTAGAGGCAGACCATAAATAAAATTAATCGTTTCATAATTCATTAAATTATTTACTAAGCTAAATTCGACTCATTAAAAAAGTTGAAAGCATGGCTTTCCATGTCATTACTTCTTCTACTTCTGTTTCAGTTATCTTTTGCTGAATAACAAATCAAACAAAAATGTAATGGCTTAAAAGAGCAATAACATATTTTTCATGACTATATGTGTAAACCTGACTCAGCTTGGCAATTCTTTTGCTCCATACAGTGTAGCTGAGCTGACTTATTTGGCCACTGGCTTCTAAGAAGGAACCTTACAAATGAAAGCCCCAGCATGTCGTTGTTTACCAAGATCTGTCTTCATCACACAGGAATGTCCAGCTGCCAAACTGAAGTCATATGAATAAACACAAAGTTAACGTGAGAGTCTACGAGGCGTAACCAAGAGCAACAACTTCGTTTCTTCTCCTAACTTTTCACAACTTTCCCACATACAAAATTCACTCCTTGCCTTCCTGAGACTTCTAAAATCTTATCCCATTAGGTTATCAGAATCAAGCTTAAATTTCAGAATTTAACTAAATAAATTTGAGATGCCAATAAGGCTTGTTAGGTAATATGTCTTGGGTGCACTTCTTCAGTGCAGAGGCCTCTAAACTTTGTAAACACACAGTCACTGTGAGAGAGGACTTTTCCACAGGGCAAGATTTATTAGCAACACTAAATAACACATATCCTACCTGAGCAGTAAAATATTTTAAATATTAAAATTGTAATACATAAGCATAGGTTCTACACTTAGGAAATCATGGAATAAAATAAAATGAATAAAAGAGTACAGAGATACTAGATACCTCAGCACTTGTATAACATTCTGATAAGCAGAAAGATGAAATGATGTGTATTGGTTTATATATCTGGAAAGTGACAGAGGCAATATTCAAATTCAGATCACTCTATCCCTATTGAGATTTTTTTCTAATAAGCATCACATATCAAGAAACAACAAATATGAATAAAATATTCAAGTTTAGTCTCAGAATACAACTAGTTTAACAGCTCAAGGTCTTTAGTTACACTATCCACATGGACATTAGATTGACACTAAAGCAATATTATTAGAATCAATTGCAGAACTTTATGATATATTAAAGTATATGAAATAAAATAGGTATAGTCTAAAAAACATAAGGAACAACATTGTAAAATATGTGTTAAGCATTGCTATTTAAAATCGAGAGAAAAATTCATCAACCTCAAGTGAAATTCATTCAGATAACTGCCTACTTTGTTTTCATTCCCTAGTGGTAAAGAACCTTCAAAGTTTAATCGTTTATCAAAGATAATGTTGGAAAAACTGATTGTTTTTAAAGAGAAAATCAGTAATTTTTTAAAGAACAGAACTGTCTACTTTTTTAATGATCTCTGTTCTATCTCCTATTAGCAACAGGTTATATAGGTCACTGATTTTAAATAAACAAGTGTGTAATAATAGATGTTTCTTGGAAATTCCAAATTAGCCTTTTTATCATTTATCCATATTTCTAAATACCGTGTACCTTATAAGCTGAGAAATAGTTTTGATTTTCAATTGCACATCAACAGGTGAGTGAAAAATCAAATTATGTTCAGAGACTACACTCTGTATGACTTGAATACTTTTAAATTAATATAGACTTATTTTATGACCCAGTATATCATCTATCTTGGCAAACATTCCATCTAAACTTGAGAAGAAAATGTATTTGCTGCTGCAGTTTTGTGGAGTGTTCTATGAATGTCAGTTATGTCAATTTGGTGGATAATGCTGTTTAAGTGTTCTATATTCTTAATGATTTTCTGTCTCTGGGTTGAATCAGTTATTCAGAGAGTGGTGTTAAAATCTGCGACTCCAATTGTGCATTTGTCTATGTCTCCTTGCAGTTCTATCAGTTTTTGCTGCATTTGTTTTGAAGCTCATTATTCTATATAGAAATATTTAGAATTGTCATGCCCTCTTGACAAACTGGCCTTTTTATCATTATGAAAAGATCCAGTATCATTGGTATAATTCTCTGTTCAGAAATCTACCTTGTCTGATATTAAGACAGCACTAAATTACCTACCAATAAAAGGACTGAGCTATTGTGAATAATACTGCAATAAACATGGGAGTACAGATATTTTTTTGATGCTCTGTCATCATTTCCTTTGGATGACCCAGAAGTGGCATTGCTGGATCATGTGGTAGTTCAGGAACCTCCGTGCTGTTTTCCACCGTGGCTGTGTCGATGTACCTTCCCAGCAGAAGCAACCAGGACCTCCCTTTCCTCTGCATCCTTGCTGACATGCGCTATCTCTTGTCTTCCTGGTGACGGCCACCCTAAAATGGGTAAGGTGATATCTCATTGTGTTTTTGAGGTGCATCTGCATGATGATTAGTTTTGCTGAGGATCTTTTCATGTATTTTTTTGCCATTTGTATGTCTTCTTTCAAGAAATGTCTGCTCAGTTCCTCTGCCCATTTTTAATTGGATTGTTTAATTTTTTGTTTTTTTGAGTTTATGTGCCAAAATATGGAAAAAACATAACATCTGTCAATGGATGAAAAGATGTGATACACACACACATACACACACACACACACACACAGGACTATTACTCAGCATGAGACATGGATGAGCCTTCAGGACATTTTGCTGAAATAAATCAGACAGAGAAAGGCACAGGCTGTAGGGTATCACTTATATGTAAAATCTAAAAAAGGTGAACTTGTAGAAACAGACAGTAGAATGATGGTTACTAGGGGCTGCAAAGTGAAGAAATTGGGAATATGTTGGTCAAAGGGTACAAACTTGCACTTAAATGAATAAGTTCTGGAGATCTAATGCACAACATTCTAGTTATAGTCAACAATACCAGATCAAATACTTCAAAGTTGCTAAAATACTAAATAACATATTGCATATCTCAAACTTACACAATGTCATATGCTAATAACATGTGAATAAAAATAAAAGAGTGAGATAGTGACACAGCAATATACAGAATTCTTAAAATTTTTCCAGAACACTGAAACATCATATGCTGGGAAGGGTAAAACAACACAAGCTCTCATACACCACTGATGAGAATGCAAAATTGTTCAACCACTGTATAACCATTTTGAATGACAGCTTAGTTGTTTCTTTAAACACACTCTTTGGAAGAGACCTGAATACAAATTACTAAGTGAAAGAAGCTAATATGTAAAGGCTACATAGTGCATGATTCCAATTAGTATATGACATTCTGGAAAAGGCAAAACTATGGAAACAATACAATTAGTGGTTGCCATCTATGGGGGTGGGAGAAAGATGAACAGGCAGAGCATAGAGAATTTTTAGGGCATTGCAAATGCTCTTTATGATAATATGATGATGAGTATATGTCATTATATATTTGTCTAATCCCATAGAATGTACACCACCACAAGTGAACCCTAAAGTAAACAAACTACGGATTTTGGTTGACTAAGATGTGTCACTCTAGGTTCATCCGTGGTAACACATACACCACTCTGGTGAGTGATACTGATACTAGGGGAGGTTCGGGATGTGTGAGGAAAGGCAATATATGGGAAATACCTCAATTTTATTAGGAACCTAAAACTATTCTAAAAAAAAGTCTTTAAAACAAAAACAAAACAGAACAACAACACAAATTAAAAGGTCAAAAGAATATACTGCAAAAACAATAGAAACAATATAAGTATTAGTTTAACAAAGAGGTAATATTTCACTTTGTTTTAATGTACAAATTGTTACAATTGAATTATATACCAAATGCTCATGGAACACCTGCAAGTTATTCTCACAATAATGGCTTATTAAATACTGATATAGAATATCATAACATTCCTTTATTTAGTCTTTCTATTTAAGTTTTAATCATGAATCAAGTCCATCCACATTTTATATTCCAAGTTTCTGTTCTAGCTCATATTTTTTACTGATATTTAGATTATTTTTATTTAAAAGTTACTTATTTCCATAACATTTTAAATCATTTATATGATCTAAATAATTAAAACCAAACGAGTTTGGTCATATATTATAGGACTTCAGCTCAAAAGATAATTCTCATCTGTAGCAAATACTTATTTTTAATATGTTTTTATTGAAGTATAATTGTTATACAGTATTATATTGCTTTCAAGTATAGAACATAGTAATTTGACAGTTATCTATATTTTTAAATGCTCACCCCATCTAGTGTAGTTCCTATCTGTCAGCGCAAATATGGACAGCTTCAGGGCACCATAAACAAATACATATATATGTAAAAACAGCAAACCTTTACCACCTCAAACCCACTAGAGTAGTTAAAATGAGAAAGACTAACCACACCAAACATTGCTGAGTATGTACTGCTACTAGAACTTGTGTACAGCACAGTTTGGTGTTAAAAAAGGGTATAGTCAACATCTAAAAAAGTCACTTTAAAAGTTAAACATTTAAGGTATGACTCAGCAGTTCTACTCTTGGGAGAAAATGCACCCAAGAGAAACAAAGATGTAAGTCCACAGAAAACCTTGTGCAAGTTTTCATAGCAGCTTTATTAATAAGCAAAGCCTAAAAATAACTCAAGTGTAAATCAACATAAAATGCATAAAATCATTGTTACATTCAAGTAGTGGAACACTATTCAGCAATACAAAAAATAAACTTCTGAGATACTCCACAATAGGGATGAATCCCACAGACATGATGCTGAGCTAAAACAACACACACAGGAGCCCGCAGTCCTAGTGAACCGAGCACCTGCGCAGTTGCACTGCACGCCATCTGAGCAGACCTGGGACAGGATCAGACTGGCCCTGCGCTCCAGTGTTGCTCCTATCCAGGCAGATTTACTCAAATCGAACAACTGTTACATTTTCAAATGACCCCTCCCAGAATACCTCTACTGCCGCAGACACAGCAAATGCTCCCAGCAAGGAAGCTGTTGGTGCCCTGCAGTCAACAGCCAGTCGCTTAGCTCTTACTCTCCCTTCTATCTCTACTGTTAAGAGACTCAAATCAAGAAATGTCTATACTTCCCCATCTTCTAAAGCTAATCCAAAGAGTGTCTAGGCATCCACTGTGACAAGAAAAAATTTTCTTTGAATCTGCTAACTCCACACCTTACTTTTTTGACACAGAAAATGTTGATGATCCCAAATTTGATTGAAGAGCATGTGAAGGGTTTGCGTAGATGATGCATGCCAATATTAAATATACAGGAGTTTCATGTACAAGATGAAGAGAGACAACATCCAAATTAATTAAGAGAGAATTTCCTTAATGTGGCTTAAATATGGACACATAAAACTGGTACCTTGGAAAAAAGAATATATTTTATCAATAAAGGATGTGGAATTGAGATTCAGTTTTCATTTGGTTTATGAAATCTATAAGACCGCATTAAAAATGGCAGCATGAGAGGTGAGACAGAGGCTTCCTCCTAAAACGACATATAATACAAAAATATAATTAATACAACTAATCCTGAAACAACAGCAGGAAAGAAGACTGCACCAGACTGCATACACCTGGAGAAAAGAGCAGACCTCATGGAACAGGATAACATACCAAAGCTGTGGCCTGGCAGGACCCAAGCCCTTCCCCCACCCCAGCTCACAGGCTGGAGGAAGAGAAACGGAACAGAGAGGGAGTGGAGGCCTGGGACTGCTGAATACCTAACTCCAGAGATCTGCTCTGGGAGCACAAACCTACATTTCATGGTGCTTTCCTGATACTCTCGTGATTAAGGGATTGGAAAGCTAAGACAGGCAGATTTCCTGGAGAGACGGAGATTCCAGCTGCTTGTGGAAAGCAGGGATCCCTTTCTGGCTGCTCTAGGACAAAAGAAAGGTGGGCAGTCTGAGTGACTTCCTAACAAGGAAGTCCTTAGCAAGAGGGCTGCTAAAGGGGCAAGGATTGCACAGAGCTTACTGCTCAGGAGAAAGGACACGTAGACAAAAATCTTCTGGGTGGGGAGCTTTCATGATTTCCGGGTGCTCCAGCTCCCTGGCTGGCTACACAGCTCCAAGGATCCCCTCTGTGATAGGCAGCCTACTGCACCTTTCTCCCAGCCATCCCCACCTGGCTCACAAACTGGCAAAACCTACCCTGGTGTTAGGCCAGCCAGAGGGAAGATCTGTCTACAGCAACTACAAACACAAAGCACAGAGGCTTATACCTGTGTGCTCCCAGCACTGGTTCAGGCAGTGAAGATAGGCACAGCAGCCAAGAAGCAGGAAAAAGTTCTTTCCTCCCCCCAGGAACCAATATCACTCCCCTGTGACCCCCCCACACACACACATTGTTTCAGGGGGCTCAGCAGCTCCAGAGAGTAGAGCTTCTGGACAATAGAGGGCTCCATATACAAATATGAAATGCAAGCAGAACCTGGTACACAGTAAAATTAATATAACTCCTGAGAAAGATGACATGGACCTCATGACTCTTTCTGAAAGGGAGTTCAAAATAAAAATCATTACCATGTTCATGGAGGATGGAAAGATATTCAAGAACTCAGGAATGAATTCCAGTCAGAGATTCAATAGCTGAAGAGCAAAATGAAGGGTATTAAAAGCAGAGTGGATATGGTGGAGGAGACGATAAATGAAAAAGAAACTAGAGGAAAGGAATATAAAGAAGCTGAGGCAAGGAGAGAAAAAAAGGATTTCTAAAAATGAAAGAATATTGAGAGAACTGTATGAGCAATCCAAATGGAACAATATTCCAATTATAGGGGTACCAGAAGAAGAAGAGAGAGAGGAGGGGATAGAAAGTGTTATTGAGGAGGTAATGCTGAGAACTTCCCCAATCTGGGGAAGGACATAGTCTCTCAGGCCATGGAGATTCACAGATCTCCCAACACAAGGAACCTAAGGAAGACAACACCAAGACATATAGTAATTAAAATGGCAAAGATCAAGGATAAGGACAAACTATTAGAGGCAGCCAGAGAGAGAAATAAGATCAGATACAAAGGAAAGCCCATGAGGCTAACATCAGACTTCTCAGCAGAAATCTTACAGGCCAAAAGGGAGTGGCATGATGTATTTAAGGCAATGAAGCAGAAGGGCCTGGAACCAAGATTACTTTTTCTGGCAAGATTATCATTCAAATTTGAAGGAGGGATTAAACAATTTCCAGATAAGCAAAAGCTGAGAGAATTTACCTCCCACAAACCATCTCTACAGTCTATTTTGGAGGGACTACTATAGATGGAAGTGTTCCTAAGGTTGAATAGCTGTCACCAGAGGTAATAAAACCACAGTAAAGAAAGTATAACAGCTAATTACTAAGCAATGCAAAATTAAATTAACTATCCCCAAAGTCAACCAAGGAATAGACAATGAGTACAGAATATGATACCTAGTATATAAAGAATGGAGGAGGAAGAAAAGGAGGAGAAAAAGAAAAGAACCTTTAGATTGTGTTTGTAATAGCATATTAAGTGAATTAAGTTAGACTCTTAGATAGTAAGGAAGTTAACCCTGAATCTTTGGTAACCATGAATCTAAAGTCTGCAATGGCAATAAGTACATATCTATTGATAATCACCTTAAATGTAAATGGAATGAATGCACCAATCAAAAGACATAGAGTCACTAAATGGATAAAAAATGAATACCCATATATATGCTGCCTACAAGAGAATCACTTTAAACCCAAAGACATACACAGACTAAAAGTCAAGGGATGGAAAAAGATATTTCGTGCAACCAATTCAGAGAAAAAAACAGGAGTTGCAGCACTTGTATCAGACACAATAGACTTGAAAAGAAAGAAAGGATCAAGAGACAAAGAAGGACATTACATAATGATAAAGGGGTCAATCCAACAAGAAGATATAACCATTATAAATATCTAGGCTCCCAACAAAGGAGTACAGACATAAGTGAAACAAATACTAGCTGAATTAAAAGGGGAAATAGAATGCAATGCATTCATTCTAGGAGACTTCAACATACCACTCACTCCAAAGGACATATCAACCAGACAGAAAATAAGTAAGGAAAAAGAGGCACTGAACAACACATTAGAACATATGGACCTAACAGACATCTACAGAATTCTATACCCAAAAGCAGCAGAATAGACACACATTCTTCTCAAGTGCACATGGAACATTTTCAAGAATAGATCATATACTAGTCCACATAAAGAGCCTCAGTAAATTCAAAAAGATTGAAATTGTACCTACCAGTTTCTCAGACTACAAAGGTATGAAACTACAAATTAATTATGCAAAGAAAATGAAAAATCCCACAAACACATGGAGGCTTCACAACATGCTCCTAAATAATCAATGGATCAATGACCAAATAAAAACAGAGATCCAGCAATATATGTAGACAAATGACAACAATAATTCAACAATGCAAAAATCTGAGGGACACAGCCAAGGCCATGCTAGGAGGAAAGTATATTGCAATACAGGCCTACCTCAGGAAACAAGAACAATCCCATGTAAGCAGTCTAAACTCACAATTAATGAAACTACAAAAAAGAACAAATGACGCACAAAGTCAGTAGAAGAAGGGACATAATAAAGATTAGAGCAGAAATAAATACAATTGAGGAGAATAAGACAATAGAAAGAATCAATTGAAGCAAGAGCTGGTTCTTCAAGAAAAATAAACAAAACAGATAAACCCCTAAACAGACTTATCAAGAAAAAAAGAGAGTTTACACACATTAACAGAATCAGAAGTGAGAAAGAAAAAATCACTATGGAGACCACAGACATACAAAGAATTATTAGAGAATTCTAGGAAAAATTACATGCTAACAAACTGGATAACCTAGAAGAAGTGGACAACTTTCAAGAAAAATACAACCTTTCAAGGCTAACCAAGGAAGAAACAGAAAATATGAACAGACTAATTAACATCAAGGAAATTGAACTGGTAATCAAAAACCTACCTAAGAACAAAACTCCTGGGCCAGATTGCTTCACCACTGAAATTTATGAAACATTTAGTGAAGACCTAATACCCATTTCGCTTAGATTTCCAAAAAATAGAAGAGGAGGGAATACTCCCAAACTCATTCTATGAGGCTAGCATCACTCTAATACCAAAACCAGGCAAAGACACCACAAAAAAAAAAAAATTGCAGACCAATATCCCTGATGAACACAGATGAAAAATAATAAAAAAATATTAGCAAACTGAATTCAAAAATACATCAAAAAGATCATCCATCATGATCAAGTAGGATTTATTCCAGGGATGCAAGGTTGATACAACATTTGAAAATCCATCAACATCATCCACCACATCAACAAAAAGGACGAAAACCACATGATCATCTACATAGATGCTGAAAAAGCATTTGACAAAATTCAACATCCATTCATGATAAAAACTCTCAACAAAATGGGTATAGAGGGCAAGTACCTCAACATAATAAAGGCCATATATGGCAAATTCACATCCAACATTATACTTAACAGCGAGAAGCTGAAAGCTTTTCCTTTAAGACTGGGAAGAAGACAAGGATGCCCACTCTCTCTATTTCTATTCAATGTAGTTCTGGAGGTCCTAGCCACAGCATTCAGACAACACAAAGAAATAAAAGGCATCCAGATTGGTAAGGAAAAAGTTAAACTGCCCCTGTTTGCACATGACATGATATTGTACATAAAAAACTAAAGAATCTACTCCAAAATTATTAGATCTAATATCTGAATTCAACCAAGTTGCAGGATACAAAATTAATACACAGAAATCTGTGGCATTCCTATAAACTAACAATGTACCAGCAGAGAGAGAAATCAGGAAAACAATTCCATTCACAATTGCATCAAAAAGAATAAAATACATAGGAATAAACCTAACCAAGGAAGTGAAAGACCTATACTCTGAAAACTACAAGACACTCATGAGATAAATTAAAGAAGATACCAATAAATGGAAACACATCCCTTGCTCATGGCTGGGAAGAATTAATATTGTCAAAATGGCCATTCTGCCTAAAGCAATCTATAGATTCAATGCAATTTCTATCAAAATACCAACAGCATTCTTCAACAAACTGGAGAAAATTGTCCTAAAATTCACATGGAACTAAAAAGACCTCAAATAGCCAAAGCAATCTTGAGAAGGAAGAATAAAGCAGGAGTAATTATGCTCCCCAACTTCAAGCTCTACTACAAAGCCATAGTAATCAAGACAATTTGGTACTGGCAGAAGAACAGACCCACAGACCAGTGGAACAGGATAGAGAGTCCAGATATTAATCCAAACATATATGGTCAATTAATATATGATAAAGGAGCCATGGACATACAATGGGGAAATGACAGCCTCTTCAACAGATGGTGCTGGCAAAACTGGACAGCTACATGCAAGAGAATGAAACTGGATCACTGTCTAACCCCATACACAAAAGTAAATTCGAAATGAATCAAAGACCTGAATGTAAGTCATGAAACCATAAAACTCTTAGAAAAAAACATGAGCAAAAATCTCTTGGACATTAACATGAGCAACTTCTTCATAAACATATCTCCCTGGGCAAGGGAAACAAAAGCAAAATGAACTCATGGGATTACATCAAACTAAAAAGTTTTTGTATGGCAAAGGTCACCATCAACAGAACAAAAGGGCATCCTATAGCATGGATGAATATATTTGTAAATGACATATCAGACAAGGGGTTAACATCCAAAATATATAAAGAATTTAAACACCTCAACACCCAAAAGGCAAATAACCCGATTAACAAATGGGCAGAGGATATGAAGAGACAGTTCTCCAAAGAAGAAATTCAGATGGCTAACAGACACGTGAAAAGATGCTCCACATCACTAATCATCAGGGAAATGCAAATTAAAACCACAATGAGATGTCACCTCACACCAGTAAGGATCACCATAATCGAAAAGACTAAGAACAACAAATGCTGCCGAGGATGTGGAGAAAGGGGTACCCTCCTACACTGCTGGTGGGAATGTAAGCTATTTCAACCATTGTGGAAAGCAATATGGAGGTTCCTCAAAAAACTAAAAATAGAAATACCATTTGACTTGGGAATCCCACTCCTTGGAATTTACCCAAAGAATACAACTTTTCAGATTCGAAAGGACATATGCACCCCTATGTTGATCGCAGTACTCTTTACAATAGCGAAGATATGGAGGCAACCTAAGTGTCCATCAGTAGATGAATGGATAAAGAAGAGGTGGTACATATACAGAATGGAATACTATTCAGCCATGGGAATGAAACAAATCCTACCATTTGCAGCAACATGGATGGAGCTGGAAGACATTATGCTCAGTGAAATAAGCCAGGTGGAGAAAGACAAGTGCCAAATGATTTCGCTCACTTGTGGAGTATCATAATTAAGTAAAACCGAAGGAATGAAATGGCAGCTGACTCAGAAACTACAAGAATGAACTAGTGGTTAACAAAGGGGAGGGCTGTGGGAGGGCAGGTGGGGAGGGAGGGAGAAGGGGATTGAGGGGTATTATGTTTAGTACACGTGGTGTGGGGGATCACTGGAAGAACAGTGTAGCACAGAGAAGGGACATAGTGAATCTGTGGCATCTTGCTGCACTAATGGACAGTGACTGCATTGGGATATGAGTGGGGACTTAATAATGTGGGTAAATATAGTAACCACTTTGTTTTTTCATGTGAAACCTTCATAAGAGTGTATATCAATCATACCTTAATTTAAAAAAAAGAAATCTATAAGACCATAAAGCAGGTAACACAAAAAAGTTTCCATGATCCTATTTATATGTACATTAGAAGGAACTTGTAGGTGTTACTGTACATCCTCAAAGTATTGTTTCAGCAGTACCAATTTAATGCTAATGTACTCACAATAAAGTTTTTCATTGCTAAGCTATCACTGTTTTGTTGGGAACTGAATTCTTTGACATTTCATTTCACATTTTATGTAGTAATTGGCATGTGCATTTGACTTTTTTATATAGTAATTGATATGTGCCAGGGCAATGATGGATTGAATCTACACCAAATCCAAGCATAATGAGTACATTTTGCTTATAGACTTATCACCTTTTCCTGTTCAACAAGAGCACCAGATTCATTTAGCTAAACTGGTTCTAAAGATTAGAAGTACATTGACCTTGACTTATTTCAGAAATCCTTTTATTTCTGCATGTGTTGAATACCTTCTACAATTAAAAAAAAATGATGTGTTTTGAAGGTAGAATTGACAAATCTTGATATGAAAAAGACAAATATGTGAATAAGTCAAACCTGTATATCAAATATTTGGGAAGTGGAGACTGGAAACTTGCATTAAATTTGAAAAAACTTTTATACTCTTTCTATAAATACTTATAAAAAAGCCCTCTATGAATCCGAATAGCCACACTTGGAACACTTTTGTTATCAATCAATATTTTTAGATGTTAGAACCTGGTCTTGTCTAAAATAAGCTTAATTCTGGAAAGTAAATCTTCCTACAACTGCCTTGATGCACAGAAAACTTTTTAAAAATAGACACTCCCTAGTCTTTTGTTTGCACAGTCACACACGGATTCTCAGATGTTCCAATATCTAATATGGCCATTGTAGTCTTAATTTACAAAGTCATTTTTTCCATCTTTAGAAACCTACACTGGAACAACCATACCCAACAGATCTCAAGCTACTGTGTGTGTGAATGAATATTCACTTTTGTTTCACACCTAAATGCTGTACATCTTAATTTGGATTACATATTGTGTTCGTGTATTTATGTTTTGATTCATAGTACTTTCTCATGTTATGTAATCGATTTGCATTTAACACAAACTAAATAAAAAGAAATGGCTGAAAGCGAAAAGAAAAAAAAAGAGAAAAAAACATAAACTAGTACATAGTATATAATTTAATTTACATGAAGTTCAATAACAGGTAAAATAATGTAATGTGAAAAAAGTGAAAACAGGTTGCTTATTGGAGTCACTGAAAGGACACAAAAGGATGCAAATGTTACCCTTGTCATTACTCCTTGAATTGTACACCTAAGAGCTATGTGTTCCTTACTCTCTATATATTTTACATCAATAAAAGTAGAAACATACAGGTTTTTAAATAAAAAAAGAAGGAAAGAACTCAGCCAAAGAAAACTAGTATCAAAAGTAGAATTCAACAGATTCTCGTCAAATTTTTAATTATTGTTGAACATAAAGAGGAAACGTCAACACAAAGCAGAAACTGAAGGAATTCAGGCAGTCACTGTCCAAGACTACGACATCTGATTCTGACTATGATTTTCTAGGTAATTTCATTTTTAAGGTTTATTTTAATGCCTCAGATTAATTTGACTTTAATGTTCATGGTTAAAATACTGATTGCTGAGAGGTAACAGTTGTTTGGGAAATGATTATGAAGACAAAGTTTAAATCTCCAAAATTTAGAAATGCACATTCTTAAAATAAATGACAACTTGCCTTATTGATAATTCTTATACTTCTATGAACATATCTTCCTCCAGTTCCAAGTGCCCATAAACTAAATCAATACATATAATTCTTCAACAAAAGATACTGTAAGTAACAAAAAGACCATAAGTAACCACTTGTATCACTGGTTCTTATGCATCCACATGTTTGAATCACCTGGAAAATTTAAAAGTAGTAACGACTCTCACTTGACTTTTACCCCCAGAAATTCTGACTGACTTAGTATGGGGTTTGGCCCCATCCAATTAGAAGCTCTTAAAGTGTTGCTGTAAACAGCAAGATTTAGAGATTATTGATTGAGAACTACAATGAATCTTAGCGGGAAAAAAAATTAAAGGCCCAAATACCTCAGCTCTGAATAGGTATGTTTGCAGTAATGAATTATTGAGGCTCCTTAATGGGACCTTAGGGTTTAAAAAAATTGATGTCAAAATGTGTGAAGACATGAAAGGCATTGGCAAAAGTGAGGGAGGGAGTGTCAAAATAAAGAAAAAATATTTTAACCAAATTACTTTGGGAGTACTTTTAAGTTCTTACATTATTTACAGAGCTTTTTGATCTATCTCTTTGTATAGTTTTCCCATATAGTTTTCCCATATGTATATAGAGTGGCTGCTCTGGGTATTATAAAATGCATATTTGATGTATAACAATCTAGTAATACCAGTATTTTTTGACTTGGTATGAAGTATTTTCCATTTAGGTTATTTTGTCTTTATTTTTCCAACATTATGATATCTTCATTCTGGATTAAATCTCTTTTTGGGTTTAAGCTCTTTTTTTGGGTTAAATCTCTTAGGAATACACTCAGCTTCTTGGATCTGTAGGTTTGTATATTTGGCCAATCTTGAAAAGTTTTCATCCATTATTTACTCAAATACTCATTTAGCCCTATTCTTTCCTCTCCTGTAGGACTCTAAAGATATAAATGGGGGATTTTTTATTATTGTTTTACAAGTCCCTGCAGCTATTTTTTTCTCTATTGTTCATAGTAGTAGAATATGATTTCTCTGTCTTCAAGTTTATGGAGTCTATCTTTTGTCATTTGTTTTGAATACCTTCTACAATTTAAAAAAATGATGTGTTTTGAAGATAGAATTGACAAATCTTGATATGAAAAAGGAAAATATGTGAAAAAGTCAAACGTGTAAATCAAATATTTCGGAAATTAAGACTGGAAACTTACATTAAATTTGGAAGAACTTTTATACTCTTTCTGTAAATACTTAAAAAAAACCTTCTCTGTATCAGAATAGCCACACTTGGTTGAGTCTCTCTCTCTCTGAGGGATCCAATGATTGAGTCAGGCATAGGGGGTCAACTGGGAACCCCATAAACAACAAGTGGCCAGCAGGCGTCCAGCTAGTGAGTTTTTAAATTCTATTTTATTCTATTTTTCAGTTGTATAATATCAATTTGATTCCAGTTTTTGGTCCTATAATACCCATTTGATTCTTTTTGTAACTTTCAATTCTTTGCTGGGATTTTCCTTTTTAAAACTAGTGTCAAGAGAATCTGTAATTGATCATTGAAGCATTTTATGATAGCTGCTTTAAGATCCTCGTGAGATAATCCAACAGCTAATCATTCCAGTGTTTGGTAACAGCTGAACGTTTCCCTCATTTAAACCACTATTTTTTTTTGGGTTCTTAGCATTGTGGGTGATTTTCAATAGAATCCTGGGCATTTTGTCGATTATGTTAGTATTGACTCCTAATGTTCAAGGTCAAAATACTGATGGTTGAGAGATTATAGTTAATACCCTTAATATTCATTTTTGATAATTTTATATTGAATTCATATTCAAGGTATTCTGAAACAAAGACAGATTTCTTATTAAATACTTCACAGTGAGTAGGTGGTTGGCCTCTCTAAGGCACTTTATCTTATTCTAGGGTGACAAGGCAGGAGCTGACAGGAAGTTTTCCTATGAGAGTAGATGGATATGTCATAGGTGATAAAGGAAACTTTTTTCTCTGCTTATAAAAAGAGGAAAGAGGCTGGTGTCCTTACTTTCCTGAAAAGGCCTCTTTATTCTGGCCACTTCTTGTGTAAATAAAATACTTGATGGGCTCTAGATAGCCCTGTGTCTCAAAATTATAACCAATAGTTCTTTCCAAGATCTAGGTCCTCATTCTTTCTTGAAATGTAAATATTGAGGAAGATTGCCCTAGTCTTCAGGACTTCTTGGTGGTTTAATCTAGAAACCTAGTGGGAGTGTAATCATTGGATCCCTCACAGAGAGGGATGAAATTTTACTACAATTTTGGATCAGGACAATTAAGTAGACAAATGGCTACAAATCTAATTTTCATGGTGTGGGAGAGTGGTAGGAAATAATGACCTTTTTATAGGAATACTGAGAAATCCAGGGAAGCTTTATTTCCCCACAATTAGGAGACTCTGGGGCTATTTATGCTCATTTTCATTTACTATTTTAGCAGGCAGGCACCTTGTATAGGTTTAGCCTGCAGGCCTAGCCTACTTTTTTGTAGGTTTCAGAAGGCTTTTCAGAGCCCTTGTAATTCTGTTTTGCTCTGCTTGGTTTATCTGTTGGAATTGCTCTCTCCTTCCCCCTGCTGGGGCTGCTTGAGAGGCAGAGGTCTTTCCCAACCTGGCAGGTGAGAAGAGAGCTGTGGTGGGATTTCCCTGGCTACTCTCACGCTCTCCTACCCCAGGCAGCCAGGGTCTCTGGGCAGGCGAGTGAGGAATTAAGAGGCTGCCAGGAGGCTTGGCTCGCATTTGGTGGGAAAGGAGAATGCTTCGCCTGCTGGCCACTTGTTGTTTACAGGGTTCCCAGTTGACCCCCTATCCCTGATGTTGTCAGAGGGATTCTGCTTTGACTTAGGGAGATAGGAACCTAACTGGGCTGCCTCAGGGTGCTAGCCTTGAGGCTGGAAGACAACAGGTCTGCGTGGACTTTCTTTTAGGGGTTGGGGGTGACAGGGTGCAGCCATGCTGCCTCTGCACTGTTTTACAGGTCTTGGACTCTATGACCCAGTCACCCTCCTACTAACTATCAGCACCCTTGTTGGTTGTCTTGGGTTATTTCAAGTGTTTTATGAGACGTGTTTAGTTGTACGTAGTGGAGAAGGACAGGAACAAACAGGGAGAAGCAGGTCTGCACTACCTTATCTGGACTGGAAGTCCCTCACTGTGTGTCAAAGGAAACAGAAATGGAGATCTAAGAATCTGTGCTTTGGTGTGCTTTAGGAAAAGAAGACAAAGTGTAACACCATGCTCTCTGAGTGTCTACAGAAATCAGTGCTGACACAGTATGGGAGGCAACTAAAAAATAGACGGAAACACTGTTTAAAACAAGCATTGTGCTGTCAGATTATTTTGAAAGGATCTTTATATATTTACTTTACAAAAGAAAAAATGGATATTAGAGTATGTATTGTGGGCACGCTTTACAAAAGAAAGTTGCTCTTGAGAACATAATGCTGTAAGAGTTGCCTTGGGCCTACATCAAAATATTAGTCAAAAATAGGCCTTTGTAAGGTTTACTTATTTAAAAACATATATGGTCTTACAATTTCTAAAGGCACTAGCTTTGACTTTGATGATTAAACTATCCCTTATGGATACCAGGGTCACATTTACCTCTTTTGTATTGTTGTGGTGACTTGTTTCCTTGGCTGACTCTGTTCTCCTTTCCATTTTCTCTTCCTTTCCCACATATGCACTTTGTGAGCTTTCACACTGCCAGAACACAGTTCTGTGTTCAGGGCTGGGCATGAGATATAATCCTACTCAAAGAGATGTACTTGGATTTTGGCAGGGAATGTTAGGATAACTATGCTTTCCTATTAAACATGGATGTAATTATAAAAATTGGGTAGCCATCTTCCAACCACATGGAGTTCCCTGTCCAAAAATGAAGTAACTTAGAGAAACAGAGTCGAATGATGAAGAGAAACCAAATTTAATAACATTATTTTAATCTCTAAAAAAGGCTGTGTTGAGACTACCCTTTCCTCCGGAATTTTTAATTATTGAAGTTAACACATTCCCTAGCTTAATCCAGTTTGAGAAGGTCTTTTTTTTTTATCATGTGTATCTTAAATACCCCTAAGTAATATAACAATTACAATGTGCTTTCACATTTATTTAACTCATTATCTTTATCCTCTTCTTTCCTGGTATATTAAAGTTTAAAGAGTCTGGGTCCAATGTAACTGCATAGGTTTCTTTGTGAGGTGTGGTCTATCGGTTTAACTCTCTGAATGTAATTTATCTCTTTCCACTGGCTATTTGCTTACAGATAGGGTACCCCAGGAGGACAGAAAATAATAATGATCACTCTTCATTAAGAGTATCAGAAGGAAATTGGGCCATCTGCAGTGTTCCCAAAGGTAAATAATTAGTGGATGTCAAGCAAATAACAATGAGAAGCCCCAGCAGGGTTTTAAATGTTCTGATAACAGAAGCTGTGAGTGACCTATACTGTAATGGCCATAAATGATCATGAACATGAATGACTCATTAAGGTTTTGCTATTTGAAATTTTACTCTAAATGAAGGACATCTAAAGATGGAAATGAGATTGAAGAAGAATGTTTTTGTCCTACGAACCCTAAAAATTTTTGCCTCAACAACATTCATTGTAATGAAATTGAAGTGTTTAAAAGATAACTATGCTCTTTAAATTATTAGTTTTTCCAGGTTTGCAATTATAAAATAACTAAAAGATTTTTTAAAAGATATACCTGTTTTCTGGCTTCAGTTACATGATTTCAAATGGACATTACTTGTAGATTATTAGATAGGTCACCAATAAAACCCAATTTCTGATGGTTTCTCACACTGTATGTGCCTCCATACTGTCCCAGAGTCAAAGCAGCATCAAGTCCTGTGACAGGCTTTTATTCCATGGAGGAATTAAATGACCACTCAGATGTTCCATAGCAGTAATCCTGCAGATGTGCTCAGTAGCAAACTAAATGCATTATTTGTATTGCCTGCAGTGAACTCATTTGGAAGAGATTCAACTGTATGCCAAGGACAAGAACCTTCTTTGTTCAGCCCTCCAGTTCAGTCCCACTGTGTGGCAGCCTCCATGATCAGCTTGTACACCACAGGCTGCTATACACAAAGCCCTTGAAACCTACCCGCTGTCCTGCTTTCTGTACGTCCTGTTCACAAGAGAACCCCTGGTATCCTTGCCACCACAGACTCTGTCACAGCCTTGCCTGTGGCAGTTCTTCTGGCCAAAATGCTCTTCCTCTCCTCTTGCTCTGAAAAGCTCTTCCCGTTTTCTATGGTCTGTGTCGTATCTTAGCTTCTGTGTACTTCCTGTCCTGACTCAGCCGTCCCTCCCCTCTTCTCTCACACAGCAACCCTTGTTTTCTTTATTTTTGTTCTGATTCCTCCACAAACCAAACTGGACAAGAGGAGAAGTGGTTGTTCATTTTGAATGGCATAGTTTGTCTGATGAGTTGGTTTTCACAAAAAATCTTTCTTAATTGATTCAAGAAATAAAAAATGACTGGGAGATTATTCTAGGGGCTAAGCCCTTTGTAAGGCTCAAAGATAAACTAAAGGAGGTCTATGAAACCTATGAAATTATTTTAAAATATTGTATGTGTTTTCTTACATACACAGAGTAAACCACCATTTGATCAGACAGATCTCAAATGTGTCCCAAATGCAGCAGAGGTTGAGGACCAGGGCTCTACATAGGTAAGAAAAGAAAGCTGAATATAAGGAACAGTAGGGAACTCCTCCCTGCTATATATATACTTTTTAGATATTTCTAAGGATTTCTTTGTTGTTTCTTTTTCCTACTGTGGTAAAACATGCATAACATTGCATTTATCATTCTAACCTTTTAAAGTATATAGTTCGGTGGCATGAAAAACATTCACATTGTTGTGTATCTTAAGTATTTTATTGGGTAACATTTCTACAAAGCAAACTAGATCATACTACTTTTATTTAATTTGATAAGAAAATGCCCATACAATTAAATTACCACTAACCCCATATATGATTTCAGAAATGTTGGCATCAATTAGTAGTCTCAAGAAAAACCTGTGGATTTTGACATTTTAAAATAAATGCGGTCATTCAGTGCCTTTTGCATAATGCTCTGCTCTGCAATTAGTGAATGATTCCAAGGACAATGCAAGGGAATATCAGCATTTGAAACACAGATATATTCAATTAAATCATTGCCCAGATGTTTCTGTCCCAAACTGAAAATAAACTGAAAATAGAACATAAAACAGAAACCTCACAATGTGGGTGCAAAGAATAACAAACTGTTCTACCTGTGTGGTCACAGAATAAACTTACACAAACCCTAAGGCATAAGCTTCTGTACATTTTTTTCTTGCCTGTTGGTGCCTACGTGTCTTTAGTGAGCAAGAGTTATAAGAAAGCAAATGCCCTCTGTTTCCCTGTTTTCTTTGATAGTGAGTAAAATTAATGACATATTTGCTTGTTTTTTTCATTTGATTGATTATCTCTCCTACCAGAGTGCAAAGTATTCATTTTATTGCCTATGACATACCCAGAATCCAGCTGAGTCTGGCACAAACCAGAGCTCGATTATGTTCTTGATAAATCAGCTTATCATTTGCTTTGTGAATGATGGACTGAATGAATGAATGACTCTTTTTCGCCTTTTCTGGTCCTTCTGGGCTTCCTACCCACCATGTGCCTCTCTCTTTTGTAATTTCCTCTTATCCAGCAAATCTTGACACATCCTCTGCTCTCTGTTCCTTATTTCCTATGTCTTTCTTTTTTTTCCCTTCCTCAGAATTTTCATTCCTTCCTATCAATGTGTGCTTTCCTAAACTGTGCTTCATACAACAATTGTAGAAGAGGCTCTGCTGCTTTCTCTTAAAACCAGGATATACAATAAACATCTTATCATGCAATTTAATTTGCAATGTTATTTTGTCCCTCTTCTGAATAGTTTAAAAGGTAAGATAAATGTTATAAATATTTATTTTTATTTTCTTAAAAGGCAGAAAATATGCTTCCTTTTTCTTATTTATTTTACTTGGTTCTAGATTTTTATCCTGTGGGTTTGGAAATCTTTGACATAAAAACAGCCTGTCACAGACATATAGGCTGAGAAAAACATTACTGACAGGGATGGATCTTATCAACTTAAGCAACAACTAACAAACATAAACACCTACCTTTGCATTAAATAATTTTTCATTGTTTCTCATTGTGCTAAAAATCAGTTACATTATTGCATAGTTGCTTCATTTAATAGTATACTCATTATTTTCTGTATACCCCAAATTTTAAATTATATTTATATTTTTCTGAATGCTCAACATCTTCACAAATACTGTTAATATTTTTAACAATGTTAAATACATAGAAAATAAAACAAATAAAATCTTACGTTTAAGGCTCTTCACCACATATAAAATGAAATAAATGCATTAATTACAAACAAAAGCACACTTACAATAAAATTTGAATTAGCAACACTGCGTTCATGTAATGGATGCTGTTGATTTATTGAAATTGTAATGTTGATGTTGGGCAATAAAATGCAGGTTCTGCATTTCACTTTTTTCCTTGATCCATGCTATTCAGACATAATATATTCCCCCTTGAGATGTCTCTATTATTGCTATGCTATGATTATGTATTCCATAAAGCAATTAATCTTTTTATAAGTTCCCAAGATTTTGCAGAACCAGTCAATTCAATTATGCATTCAAATGCAGTGATTATATATTATTTACTAGTTTTAAAGAACAGTTACGAGTTAGTGAGTAAAAAGACTACAGTCAGGAAATAGTCTACCTGAAATATAAATGTTCTATGGCCTCCATTTTTGTTTGTTCAGTTCTGTTTTTCTTTAGTTCAGTATACTTGTACTAGTTTGTGCTTTAGGATAACTTAAATCTCCTACTTCTTCCACTTTTCCTTTCTCAGTTTAAAGTACAGTGAAATCTTTTCTTAAACTCTGAATCATAATAATATTTTACCTGCTACAGATAGGTTCAAACTTAAGAGCAAATAAATTTAAAAAATCACATGGCCATGTTAGTTTATGAAGTTTATATCTAGTTGATGCAGAATATTTTGACATGGATTTTTTTTCAAGATTACCATACAATTCAAATCCCATAACTAAAAATATGCTAGAACTTTTTAGAAACGTTTTGGAAAGCTGTTCAAGTGCTTTGTGTGCATTAATAAGTTAAGTCTTCAGTAGAATCCCATAAGACATATAGTGACACCCTCACTTTATAGTTTCTGAAATAAAGATTTGGATAAATTAAATATGAACAACATCACACTATAATGTCTGCAAAGTTAGGTTTCAGAGTCAGGTCTATCTGATACTATGGTTTTTATTCTCTCTATCACTGTGTTTTTCTGATCAGTTTCTCCTGTTATCTATTTTGCTGTATAGTCAGTAATGCTTATTTCAGTACTTTAGTAAATGCAACTCAGCAGTGTGCACATGCCATAAAACAGTAGCAAATATTATATTAAGGCTCTAAGATAAAATTGGTTAAAATACTTCTCAATGCCACTGATATGTCTGCAGTAACCTCTCAAAAAAAAGTTTAATTCAACAATAGTGTCCGACTAGGTCACATACTTCTCTTTTAAATCCACAGGGTCCCAGTTTATAACCCCTTTGAGTTGAACCCCAAAGAAAGTCCTGAGATAAAGAAAAAGGCCATTGAAATGTCTATGCTTTATAGATGTGTTATGATTAGGATTGTGAGTTCCTGAGAGCAGAAAGGGTGGGGGAAGGAAAGTTTGAAATTGGAAGATGATTGCTAATCACAAATTTTTGATTTGTCATCTTACCATGTTTTATAATCATTGTACCCATCTTTTCCATTTTAAAAGAATGCAACACTGTAATCTTTGAGTTATTCTCCTTTAATCAGTGAGTTTATCAGACTATACTACCATCTGTGTCTTTATTTTAATTGCACTTTTCTCTGCATTTTGCACCATTAGATTGCAAACTACTATGGTGAATCTAAAAAGGGAAAGCTGTAGAAAAGGCAGAAGAAAATTATGTGGTATCACTTGATCTTGATGGCAGTCAATTTGATATTTGGTATTAATGGAAAATAACTGAACATTCCTACCTCTAATCATTTCATTTAAAAGTGAATTGTTGTATATTTCCACCATCAATTTTTCCTCTTATCTATTTTTTCTCAAGGAAAAATAATTGACTTGAATGAAAACCCTATCTTTCTGAATCTCAGCATATATTCTGCCAGAATGTGTGTATTATTAACTATTTTTTTCCTATAACTATTTAACATGGTAATTTTTTAATAGCAGGGTAAATGTTCAAGTTTCAAAGGTTTTAGCTGAGTTTTGTTTTTATTTCACACTTTACTGTGAGCCATTTCTGAAATTTAGACATCCCATTCCTTTAAAATTAATTGGCACTGACTCATAAAATAATGTATCCTTACTTTTGCTGGCATAGTTTATGCAAACCATGCCCTATAGAGTGTTAAGATAATTTAAAGTATAAAACAACTAAGGAAGTATTGAGTAGACATAATAAGTGAAAATATTTGAGAAGATATTTGAGATTGGTAGTCAATTCAAAATGGAAAGAAGTTATTCTAACATGTATAGCTTGAGAAATGAGTCTTATTATAATAGAAAAGTGATGCTGAATTTTCATAGGATCCTGAATTTCCTGCAGAAAAAGTAAATATTTGACCTCCTCCACAGTGTAGACCAGACACAGTCCTATGCTCATGCCACTGCATGTCCATGTGATCAGTTTGAGAGGCTACCGAAATGGGGTGAATTGGTGAGAGTGACCCACCCGCAGTGCAGGCAATTAGGGGACAAGTTTTCCATGGATAATACAAAAGCTGACTAAAGTAAGTAGCTGAAGAAAAAGTAAGTAGTTGAAAAAGTAAATAGTAAGAAAGACAACTATAATTTGTTCTGCTCTTTATTACCATTATATCCTGACAATGTCAGTGATAAAATGCTCCTCGAGACAGGGCAGATTGCTCCCATAGCCTCTCGCTTTAGGAGTGTCACTGATCAGGGGCCAAAAATGGAGCCCGTCATGTGTGCTACAAAAGTGCATTTGATCGTAGGACGAAAGTGGAATCTGGGGGGCCCTGTGGTCATTTGTTTCTCCTTTCTGCTCTCATAGTTGACAAGGAAGAGCTGCTGGTATTTCCCCAGGCATTGCTTAAATGGATTTTATAATAGTCCATCTTTTCTTGATAAGGACAGATAGGCACAACACTTCAAGCAAAACTGGAACACTGAGAAGTTTGTTCCTGGTAATTTCTTGAGGTATTTTTATCTTAAAGTTTACTTCTTGGTTTGTTACTGAGATGGAGAATTGGGTAAACAAGCAAAGAAAAGAAAAATGCCTGAGTCTTTGCTGAGATAGTTTTTCAAGGTGCTGGATGTTCAAATGTATTTATATAAGCCTTAGTTGGGCTTTGGATTTAGCTCAGGAAGTTTCTCATTTTCCACTTATGTTAACCCCTTTCTCCTGATCAATTTATTTTCTCCATTTCTTTCACATGAGAAAAAAAATTACATACTTAGATTTAGGAGCAGTAATAAGAAATAAATCTTTTGAGATTTTACTTTAATTAAAAAGAGCAGTGTCTGCTTACAACTTTTTCCTTTCTACATGCAGTGAAATTTTATTGCCATCGATGCCAATGGGTAGAGAAGTGGGACCTGTGCATTAGAATATGTGTGGGTACATGAACAAGAACAATTATTAACTTAGTTATTTTGTATTACATGGGAGGGCCTATAAACTATAATATTCCCCAGCACAATTTGGCATAATATTCAATTTTTTAAATATATATTTATATTTTCGTAAAGGCAAAGATATTTCTGGAGGAAAAACCCAAGACCGTCTTTTTAAAATTTTCCCCCCAACAACTTTGTTTTTACCAATGGAATATAGTGTTTTCTCAAAGGATTCATGGCACAAAAGAATTTCAGAAGCCTTTTGCATCTGCATTCATGTAATACTGGAATCATTGCTTATATGAAGGATGCTTGGAGTAAAGTAGGAATTAGTCTTTCATAATATTTGATGTCATCTGTGATGTTGGAAATACTCTGTGCTGTCCAGAATGGGAACCACTAGTCACCTGTGATTACTGAACAGTTGTGCTGTGACTAATATGGCTAAGTAACATTTAAGTTTTGTAATTTTAATTAAACTCAAAATACCACAGGAAGCTAGTTGCTACCCTATTATTCAGTGCAGCATGCATGTAGCATTTAAAATATACTTGCTCTGTAAGATGATCTTTCTCTTGCTATTTAATAATCCCAGAAGAGGTACCACTTTCCTTTTCATAGTTCAGTCAGGATAAACTAGGCTGTCCATTTAATCAGTATACCCTGAATTTCTAGTGGCATAACAGAACAAGTGTTTGATTTCTCAGTCTCAGGCCAATGTTACTTGATGGATGTCTACAGCCCTCAGTTCTGCCTTAGGGACAGAGGCCACTCTATCTTACAGCTTTGCTGTGTCATCTCATGGCCTCAATGGCTACAGCATGGGTGAAAGAAAATGTGGGTAACGCACAGGGCTCCTGACTGACTCCCACCCAAAGTGACACATTTGCTTCCTCACAACCCATTAGAATAGTAAGCAGCCTCTGGGGGCTTGGGAGTCTTCCCAGAGTCCAGATGACAGCAGATAACATGAGCAGAAGTAATCATTATTGCCCTGTATTTTCTCTAAGTGACCATGGTTACAAATTAGAAGCTCTAGTTTCCAGTTTCTTCATTCCTTTAAAACAGAGGTATTAGAACTGATCTCACAGAAGTATTGTGAGGATTAAATAGTATAATGTTATGGAAATTGCATAGCACAGAATCCAGCTCACAGTAAATGCTCAATAAAGGTTAGCCGTTGCTTTTTTAGGTAATTGTTCATTGCTGATGCTGAGTTTTCTTCTTTGGCAGCCAGTTTAAATACGTGCAATACAGTATTATCTACTTTCAATTTCACTTGGGACTAGTTTGCAAATTTTTCCTAATAAGATGGGAAGATTATTTAGTGACAAAAATTAAAGGAAATATGAAACATGATTGTTTTAGAATATATATTGATACCAAACATTTGTTATCTAATAGCATACCTACTTGGTAACTGATTTAATATAGAAATGCATATAAAAATTGAAAAAATACATAAATACATAAATTCAATCTCTTGGTAAAATTATTTTTGCTCCTTATTCTCTTTCAGTGATACAAATTTCATAAATCTGCATACATTTTTATGCAGTGTTCTCAGATACGGTGTGGGGAATTTTAGGGGGAATTAAATGGGGTATTAACAATGTATAATGAATGCTTGAGTAAATATTAGAATGAAAATATGTTTATATAGCTAGAGGGCAAGTTCCAGCTGCTCCCTGGCAGATTTATATTGTGCATTCTTATGTTAGAGGATATGTGACCTTGGAAATGGCTTTTTTTCATGATTTTGGTAAGAAAATGCCATGTGTGTTTTTATTTAATTGTGTATAATCAGTTCCAACTAGTATTCAATCTACTATGCTTGATTAGTGTCCTTCATTTTAATGATGGTTCATCTGCAAGCTGGTTACATCCCTTCACATGAATAAAAGACAAAAGCAGAGAAGCTCACCCTAGTTTTTGACACTAAAACTGTTGGACCAATATTCTATTTCATCAATGTGCTGTGGAAGCTAAGGAGAGCTATTGTGGAGTCACTCTGACATTCCTTCCTTTTTCCACCAGGTCAATTCTCCAATGACCACAGTCCACTTACATACGCACACACCCCAGTTCCTACTCCTTTCTGTTTTTTTTTTTTTTACATTTCCTTAATGTTACTCTTAGAATGGAGACAGTCACAATCCTGGTTTGGACATGCATATGTTCCTAAAGTGCCTCTGTTATTATGACTGCAGCCACCTTTCTTTCATTCCTAACTAGTTTGAGGTTAAAACAGTACAAAGAATAAGCAAAGTTTAATACAGAAAGATCACCTTTTAATTGATTAATTCTACCTTTAGCAATAAGTTTCTATCTCCAGCTCTCCTACCCCACATTTAGTAACTCTTAGCATATCCCAACTTCAGAAAGAGATAAAGTTTTAAAATGTTGAATGTGGCTCTAGTTATCTGACACAGATTTTACAATGTCTTCACCTATGAAGCTATATCCCTTTGAGCATAAGACATTTTTGAAGTATTTTCCTAGCATGTAATTAGAAATTGAAACTTCATGAAGCTTAGTAAATGTTATTTTAATATAAAGAACTTAATTTTTATTAGGTAGAAAATTGAGGCTCCTAGATGCTACTTTATCATCTGTTTGCATGTTTGTGCACACGTGTTTCATTCATAACTTATCAGTTCTATTTCATCACCTTGGTATGTTAAACTGCATCTGTAGCACTGAGCACTAGAGTCAATTTTTAAGATGAATTAGCTTCTATTTCAAGTTTTTATAAAATTCATTGTTAGGACTCTCATTCCCTTATTATTACATCTAATACTTATTAAGAAATGTGTTTATGCCTCAAAATTAAGTGTGACACTATGTACAACCCAAGAAACTGCTTATTTGTTTATTTTCCAGGGGATAATATTTTCATGTTGAAGTATATTTTTTAAACTTGAATTTCACATTGGCAAAAAAAGGAAAAAAGTAAAACAAATATACCATGGAGTGGGCAATGCTTTTAGAAGAATGAGATTGATAGTATCTCATCAAATGAAACATTGTAGCAAAGAATGCCTTTCAAACCACTCAGTTCTGACACAAGTTTCTAGGCATTATTACTGATTAGTATTTAATAAAAACAGTCCTGGGCCTTGAACATGCCTCCAGCAACTGTCAAGCTACTATATTTAAATGATGAATAAAGTGACATGGATACCTAGGTTCTTCATAGTTTGAAGTGTCAAATTTAGAACCAAGTATAAACCATTAGTCCTAGAGTTATGTGTATGTGATGTTAATATTTCTGTCAAATTCTAGCACAATTCTAACATCTATTTCATATAGAGAAATACATAGAACAGAATTAAAAAAAGAAGTATGTAAGTACTTATGATGCAAAGAATGAATAAAAGGTATAATTTATCTTAATATGTATACTTTTAGCTCTATATGTTTTATAGTTATTAATAAAAACCTGATTATTTGTTGACTAGATATCAGACTGAATACATATCTTCTACTCCCCTATATAAGGTTCCATTAAATGTCAGAATTTCTAAGGTTTCATGGAGATTAAAAAAGATTTATATTAAATACATTTTAAAATATATTTATACAATATTTTTACTTTATTGAAAAAATAAGGAATGTATACCAGACAAAAGTTATTATTTTTTCTTCACAGGTAACAAAAATCATGTTAAATACTTGAAGCAGAAAGTATCTAATGCAGGGAATTCAGCATGCACAAAAATGTTGGAAGGTGCACTAGAAAAGCTGATAATAGGTCAGTAATGACTCCTAAAATCATAATTGAATTCAGCATAAGAATGTTGCATGTTTACCCCAGGAGCCCACTTCCTTGCTGTGATCTCAGGACTTGGGGGCTGCCGCTAGAACTGTGGCTCTATAGTAAGTCTGTCGGCCTCAGTTGTCTCCAACAATATGAATGGCTCGAGAACCCAGCCTGTCTTGCCACAACAACTCATTTTGAATGCCGTTTGTAGAACCTAGATTGCAAGAGAATTTAGGAAATTTAGGCTTTTGCTTTGCTTTGTTTTTTTCTTTAACTTCCCAGCTTCTGCAACACAAGAAAACACAATAACGATACTGGCTTCTGTGTTTCGTGATCCGATCTCAACTGCTGACACAAGGTGCTGACCCATATATTTGGAATATTGGGAGAAAATGGGAATTAAAAGGGACCAGACAGGCAGAACAATTGTAGCACAGAAGACCAAAAGAAATAATAATTATTTTCTAGGTAGAACTAGAAAACATATAAGTACAAGGTAAATATTAAAAAGTAGGAGTATGACATGAGAAATGTTTTTTAAATTACTTAATTAAAAATTGATTGACAATTCTGACTTATGTTATCCTTTCCCCAGCTCTTAAAATGAAGCTGATTCTATTTTGAAAATTGCCTGTAATATTTTCCTCTAATGGACACAGATATAGGTTCAAAGTTTACATTTCCTTTACTGAAGATCCAATCCTACAGTTTGATTCTAAAACAATCAATATTTATATCATCACAGTATTGTAAATGCCAGCAATGTGGGTTTTTTTTATTAAGGTATCATTGATATACAATCTTATGAAGGTTTCACATGAGCAACATTGTGTTACTACATTCACCCATATTATCAAGTCCTCCCCACACCCCATTGCAGTCACTGTCCATCAGCGTAGTGAGATGCTATAGAGTCACTACTTCTCTTCTCCATGCTGTACTGCCTTCCCCGTGCCCCTGCCACTTTATGTGTGCTATTCATAATGTCCCTTAATCCCCATCTCACTGCCTCACCACTCACCCTCCTCACTCCCCTCCTCTGGTGACCACTAGTCCCTTCTTGGAGTCTGTGAGTCTGCTGTTGTTTTGTTTCTTAAATTTTGCTTTATTGTTATACTCTATAAATCAGAAAAATTATTTTGTACTTGTCTTTCTCCACCTGGCTTATTTCACTGAGCATATACCCTCTAGCTCCATCCATGTTGCTGCAAATGGTAGGAATTGTTTTCTTCTTATCGCTAAATAATATTCCATTGTGTATAGGTGCCACATCTTGCCAGCAATGTGTTTTAAGGTTAGAAAAAATCTATAGATAGGAACAGAAATTTAATTACAGTTTTAGAACATAATATAAATACTATATTCTTTGATAACACAAAGTATTAAATGGGAAATATAAAACAGAAAAAAATGATGCTAATTTAATCATCTTTTATAGGGGAGGAGATGTGTTAGTATATCCTGACTCAACATTATATGTTAAGATACAGAAGCACACTCATAAAACTATCCACCAGAATTAATAAAAACCAATATAATTAATGTAACTTCCATGAATTGGGATTAAAGATAGAATGGGGACAGAAAGACTTTTAATTTCAGGTATATGGTATGTGGTATTTATAAACTATGATAATCCCAATCCTCTTGATTCCAACCCTCTTGTTCCCACTGAACTCTCAGTCGCTCTGTATGTTTTTACCAGAAGTTTGAGAAGTGTTTTCACTTTTATGTTGACTCCATTCATAAGGAGGCACAGCATAGATATTTCAACATTCCCTGGTTTTGTTTACTCATTTATGGTGGATAAATTCCCATTGCTTGAATTTAAGAACGGCTGATATGTGTTTATGTCTCTATGTTGAGCTCAGTGGTTTCCCTGCACTTCAAACTCAGATGCAGAGCTTCCTGCTGGTCATCTGTACCTGGGAATCCCACGGACACCTCCTACTCACACACAGTCCTGGTTCTCACATACTCCAGTGGCTCTCTCATTTGTTGGAACCACCAGTGACCTAAGAGAACACATGGTCTTAGTTGATACCTCTCCCACACAACCAATCCTTCATCAAGTTCTTTTTACTTTTTCTCCTATGCAAACATTTAATCTTTGCTTCCCTATATTCCTCTTTTTATTGTGTTATCTTAGACTTTCATGTTTTCTGGTCTAGAGCCATATTGTAGCACCTTCTCCAACATTCCCTGCTTTTAGTCTTTCTTAACGTCCCATTTGCTGCATGGCTACCAGGGAGATCTATCTAAAAACCAGATTTGGGTATGCTTCTTTGCTGTAAAGCTTTTAGTGGCTTCCCTTCACCTAGAAAATATGCACTAGGAGCCACAATATAACAATGTGACCCTCCATGTTATATCTTCAGGAACTTTTTAAATTTTCTCTTTTGTATTTTCTATTTCCATATTCACAAATAACTCACTGTATCCTACGTATATCTAGATACAAAAAATGTATCTCTTCTCCATGCCATTCTTATTCTCTCCTGCCCAATTCCTTAGGTTCTGAGCCAATTCTAAAGAGAGCTCCAGGATCAGTCCTTCTCCATGCTTGGTAGTGTACCTTCTAAACACAGAGAGTTTACCCTGTATGCTCAGTATTTATTGCACTTTCCAGATTGTTTAGAATAATCCTTTTCATGGGTCTGTTTCCCAAATTGATTGCAAGATCCTTGAGGTCAGTCTCTGCGTTTTAATTACCTCATCTTGCCAGCACTTCAAATCAACATTTTCAAATAAATTAGTGAAGAAATGACCCATTGATGAGACTTCTATCAGTGGGTATAACTCACCGCTTTCGTGTCAGAAAAGATGTTCTTAAATGACTAGTATTGCTAAGCTACAAGTATTACAAAGATAATGCCTAATAATTTCCTAAAATTGCAAATGTTAACTGGCATATTTAATGCAGAGGCAAACATTAAACTTTTTTCTCATTTAGTGTGTGGTTCCAGTCCTAAGAAAGATGTTTATTTGAGCAGATGCCTCCAGGTGTCAGCCTGCAGGAAGTCATTTAAAACTGGGGCACACCAGGGTAGTTTCCATGGAAGCAGAAATTAACCCCCAGGAACCTCATATGTATTAAGAACCTTCAGGAGCACATCTGGTACAGCCTCCATCAGAGACAACAATTGAGGCAAATTTTTATAAAAGACAAGTAGAAAAAAGAGCAGTGACCTTAATAATCATTTCCTGTGCTGCTATAAATCTTCCTTTGAAGTGGTATATGTCTTATATGAATATTCACAGTAAATAGCCACAATTTGATTTTTAAGTGTTCTTTGCCTAAATCATAAATTATACTGATTCAAACTATTATACAGAAGTAATAGATATTTAAAATTGATAACATTTTTTGGCCAAATAGTTTGCCTATGCTTTTGCTTTTCATGCACTTATTTTTTTTAATACTTGTAAATGTCTTTACTCATTTTTTTAGGAAAGTTACCGATACTCAGAAAAATATTGGACAAAATTGTATGCTCATTATAAAGAAAAATACTATGATCTAATAATTATCATTAAGAAGAATTCTTTAAGAATCATATAAGGTTTATTTAACCATCTGTGCCAGACACTATTGTGTTTTGTAATACTCATTTAATATTAAATATTCATAAACTTTAACTCATTTAATCCTCATAGCAACCATCTGAAGTAGGAACAATTATAATCTGCCTCCTTTCACATAAAAAGGAAACTCTGGCAAAGACTGACTAAGAAATTAGCCCAGATGATTCAGTTAAAAAGTTGCAAAGCAAAGATTGACCTTGGTCTGTCTGGAACCAGAATTCAACCTCCTAAATTCTGCATGATGTACCCCTTTCTTGCTTCTGTTAAAGACAGAGTAGGTGGAGATCCCAGTAGGAAAAGGTTTAGGGAAGCCTGTTTGGGTCTCATTTCATGCAAGGCTTAAGACTGGGAAAGAAGAGAAATAATATGAACTGACATTCATGTCATAGTTTCTTCCACCTGTATTTGTTCCTTGCTCCCATCTGGAATCTGCAACTACTTAAACTCCCACTTCAGCCTTTTATTTCTATGACTTACAATGAAACAATATGGGATAATGAACCTCTACAACATGAAAAAATGATTTTGCTTAATAAACAGACCCAAAGTAAAAAAGCTGTCTCATGCTTTCCCATATCAATTTTTAAAACTGACTATCAGAAGTAGAATGAATGAATCAAGAGTTAAATTACAGCCATGTCCTTTCACTGTATTGTGAATATTAATATATTACAAAAATAGTATTAAATTCAAAATAATATTATTCCAGTTAGATCCATTGAAATGTTACATGAACACTTTCAAATCCATGATTTATCCAAGCAGCCAGACTCTTGTTCTTCTATAATGTATTTCCACTAAATGGATTCATGGCCCCTTGGAGAAATGGATTTATCATCTTTGGAGTTAGAGATACATACACTTGGAATGCATTGCTATGTCAGAAAACAAGACAGGTTTCAAGTTTAATTGGTTCATGTCAAAGACTCAGAGACCAAATTAACAGACCATCATAGTGGCAAAGTGGGGAGGATTTTAGATCAAAGAATATTGATTGAATTTTTCTAATTTACACTTACTATTAAAAAATGATGAATCCATAATGAAACATATGCACAGAAATGTTAGCCAACAGTATTGATGAAGATGAAGAAGATAGAATGCATGGGCTAATTACTAACTTGGAATGATCCTCTAGATAAACATCTTGGACAATGAAAAAGGCATTCAAGGCATCCTGAATTCAATTGGATATAATTTTGAGTATTTTTAATAATTTTATGATCCTAAGAGTATAGGAGAATGGTGACATTTTATCAAGTTCAAAGGCATTTAAAATTACATTTTTTAGGGACCAGAACTTGCACAATGGGACAATGGCAGTATGAAGAGCTCAGTCAATGTTCTCTCAGCTGAACAATCATTTAATGGAAAAATCATAAGCAATCCTTTGAAGTCTCTGGAAATGGTACTAAGGACATACATTAAATGGAGAAACACTCCAAAAAATATCCTCAGATTTTGTCATTTATGTCATTTTAACTATAATATAACTAGTTATGTGATAGTTAAAGCAGAGAGTGTCTGTGGCATTTGACCACAACTTGCCCCCTTACACACAGCTTAGCATGATGAAGTTCTACTCCACACACGTATAGCCAGGAAGGTAGGATTCCTGTCCACACAGCTCCTCAGTATTAGGGCAGTTTCAACCAGAGAGTGACAGGACAGTAGAAACTTTTATACCTCACAGCTATGTATTCCAGAAGTTCTACTCTGCAAATACACTCAAGACCACTGGGGCTCACCTACTCCACAATGCCCACAATAACAGGGCAGGCCGACAGGACTGGACTCCAGTCGCCCTGACATAGCTCACACTTAGGATGAAGGTTCAAAGGTGATGTTCCCCTTAAGATAGAAAACAAGACAAGGACTTTCACCACTTTTATTCACCACTGTACAGGAAGTTCAACCCAGAGAAATTAGGCTGGATGATGGGAAAAAAAGGCATCAAATTGAAAAAGAGGCTTTAAAATTATTCCTACTTCTATGTGACATGTTATATATAGGAAATTATAAAGAATAAGTATATACAAACTTTCACTTATATATATGTGTATGCAAATTAGAGCTAATAAATGATTTCAGTAAAGTTATAGGGCAGAAGTCAATTGTATTTCTATAAACTGTCAATAAAAGTTATAAAAATGAAATTAGATACCAATGTCATTTATAGCAGCATAAAAAATTAATTATTTGGAATAAAATTAGAAAAACAAGCTCAAGACTTACCTTGAGAACTTCACATGTTATAGAAATTATAGTCCCAGGTGTCTTTTTATCTTATGAAAATTTGATCCTCAGAGTCACATGGTCATGCAAATGTTATGGGATGAATTGCCCTCTCCCCCAAACTCATATATTGAAGTTCTAACACCCAGTACCTACGAATAAGACTGTATTTAGAGGTAGGGTTTCTAAAGAGGTAATTAAGTTAATATGAGATCATTAGGGTGGGCCCTAATCCATTATGAATGGTGTCCTTGTAAGCAGAATGAAACTGGACATAGACAGACATAGAGGAGACCATGTGGAGATACAGAGAGAAGATGACCTTCTACTAACTAAGGAGCAAGGCTTCTGAAGAAATTCACCCTGTTCACCTCTTCATCTCAGAATTCTAGCTTCCAAAATTTTGAGAATTTTACATTTCTGGTGTTAAGGTATGCAGTCTGTGGTATTTGTTATAGCAGCCCTAGCAAATTAATTAATACAGCAAAAGACATGGACAGTTCAAACTACCTTTAAAATGAAGAAATTGGAAAACTCACACTTCTGGATTTCATAACTTACTACAAAGCTATAGTAACCAAGGCAGTGTAGTAATAGTGTAGACTAGACATGCAGCTTAATGACATGGAATTGAGAATACAGAAACAAGCTCTTATATTTAGGGCGTACAGACCATAAAATACACCAATTCAATAGAGAAATAATAATCTTTTCAACAAATAACGTTGGAACAATTGGATGTATACATGGAAAATAATAATATTGAAGTCCTTTTTCATACTATTTACTAAAATTGATTAAAAATATGTTGCAAATGTTAAGAGCTAAAATTACAGAACATTTGGAAAAACAGGAGTAAATGTTCACAACTTTAAATTAAGCTATTGTTTCTTACGTATGACACCAAAAGGAAAAAGAAAGATAAATTGTACTTCATCATAGCTATAAACTTTGGTGCTGCAAATGATACTCTCAGAGAATTGAAAAGACAACACATGAAACAGGAGTAAATATTTGAAATTCATGTATCTGATAAGGAATTTGTATCCAGAATAAAAAGAATACTTACAACTCAGTAATAGAAATATAAATAATCCAATTAAGTAGGGACAAAAGATCTAAGTAGAAATGTCCCCAAAGAAGGCATGTAAATAGCCAATGAATACATGAAAACCACTCAACATTGTTGGTTGATAGGGAAACGTCAGTCAAATTGCCTTGAGATGGCATTTCAGGCCTTCCAAGGTGGCTATAATCTAAGATAACAAGTGTTGGTGGGTATGTGGAGAAGTTGTTATCACTATATATTCCTGGTGGGAATGTAAAAAGTCTTGGGAAATCATAGGGTTTTGGAAAACAGCTTGGAATTTTCTCAAATAATTAAACATAGAGTTACTGTATGACCTAGCAATTCCACTTCTAGGTAGACCCAAGAGACATGAAAACATCTCCATACAAAACTTGGTATGTGAATATTCATAGCATTACTCATAATGGCCCAAAAGTTGGAAAAAAAAAACCCAAATCCATCAATTTATGACTAGATAAATAAAAATGGTATATTCCTACAAAGAGTATCATTTATCAATAAAGAAATAAAGCACTGTTATAGGCTATAGTAATGGATGAACTTTAAAGCATAATGCTAATGAATAATGAATCCAGTAACAAAAGATCACAGACTGCCTGATTGCATTTATCTGAAATGTCCAGAATAAGTAAATCTATAGAGACAGATTTCCTAGAGTGAGAAGTTTGTAGGGGGCAGAGTGGAGATAGGGAGCAACTATTAATGAAAATGAGGTTTCATGTTAGGGTGAGAAATATTTTCTAAAATGAGATTTTTGTGATGGTCATACAACTCTATGAACATACTAAAAAATATTGATTGAATTATACCCTTTAAACAAATGGGTTAATTGTATGTTATGTGAAATATATCTCATTAAAACTTTAAAACTGGTTTTTAAAATATATATTTTTAGGATCCCTCTAAGTGAAAAATTTCATGGTTAAAAGGGAAAGCTGTTAAATTATCAATTTAGGAGCTGAAGTCTTTTATTTAGAAAAACTAGATGGATGACCCTGGATCAATGGAGGTGGCATAATGCTTATTCCCTGTATTAGCTGGGGTTCTCTAGAAAAACAGAACCAATAGGATATATATACTGGAAGAGATTTATTATTAAATTCCTTATATATCTATATACTTACATAGAAATATATAGAGATTTAGATGCTGGCTCACACATTTATGGAGGCTGAGAAATCCTATATCTGTCATCTGCAAACTGGAGATCCAGGAAAGACAGTGGTGCAATTTAGTCCAAGTCAATGTTATTATAGCCTAAAGAATATGTGCTATAAATATATGGATTGATATAACCTCAAAGTACTGTTTTTCTCCCTGAATGTCAAACTCTCATTTATTCTTCTGAATAAATGTTGCAAATCTCCTTCTTTTTACATGTATATGAATCTCTTTTTTTAAACAAATGTAAGTTTTACAATATTTAACTTTATAATATTTAACTATAAAATTTAATATTTGACCTCGATTATGCCTTCCTTTGTTTTCAAACCATATATTTTAAATACCTTTTAAAATCCCTATGAATTTGACTTCATTTCCTGGTGCTTCTCATGTTGTCAAACTATATATACTTTATTCACGTTTTTTTATTGATGTATCATTGATATACAATCTTACATTTGTTTCTAGTATACAACACAGTGGCTCAACAGCTACCCATATAATTAAATCCTTACCCCCACTAGTATAGATACTACCTGTCAACATAGAAAGAAGTTACAGAATCATTGACTATACTTTCCATGCTGTACTATTAACTCCATGACCAAGTAAAATTATGATTGAGAATTTTGGGGCCCCTTTATCCCCCTCACCCTCCCCACCAGTCCACCACAAACCCTTCCCCTTGGTAACTACCAGTCACTTCTCAGTGACTATGAGTCTACTGCTGTTTTATTCATTGTTTTGCTTAGTTTTTATGCTCCACAAATAAATGAAATAAAATGATATATGCCTTCTCTTCTGGCTTATTTCACTGAACATAATATCCTCTAGATCCATGCATGTTGGTGCAAATGGCAGGGTTTCTTTATTATGGCTAAATAATATTCTATTGTGTGTATGTAAAATATATTCTTTATCCATTAAATATACATTAATAATCAAATTCTTTAAAGTTTGTGAATTTCTGAGTAAAAGTGCCTCTTTTCTCTGTGGGCCCCAAAATTACTTGACTAAGTAAGAGGTGATTGAAGATATTTTGGCTTTTTTCTATGTATAAAATGACAACCTGTGACAGTAGTGTGTTAAGAAATGATGTGAAGTAGCCTCCTGCCTTTTGGCTATTTAACGTCTACCATGCTTCTCCCTGCCTACAGGGATTTCTCTTTTTAGTTATTACCAAAAGCTATATATATAGATACAAATTAGATATAGATATAGATATATAGACATAGATATAGATGTTATATAGAAATATATATATTATATGTGTATATGTATTGTATATAAGTATTATGTGGATATGTATATATGTGATACTCTAAGTATTTGCCCTTCTTGAAGAATTTTAAAGTGAATTACTATTAAAAGTGGCATTGTAGCTGAGAAGTCAATACATTGATGGTTTGTTGTTTCAAGAAGTTAGATGCCTTCCTCTTCTTAGCATATAAGACAGAGTGTCATAATGTATTTATTCATTCATTCCTTTACCTATTTCAAATACAGTCAAAAGCATTCATTGACCAATACTGAATAATAATTACTATGTCTTCTGAAAGCTAAGGAACCATCTTCTTAAGGTGAATGCCTGTCAGAGAATTTAACCAGGCCAACATTTAAATTTGTGTTTCATAAGCATGCAATGGGAATTGAGAATAACTCCAATAACTAATTTGTTTAACCTTAAAGATGATCCAATTAAGCTATTAAAATGTGCTTTTTAATTTGATCCCAAAACAAAGGTATTTTATTATTTTTATATGTGTCAGTTATGGTAACTCCTATTTTATTTAATTCAATCATTGTTCTCACTGATGTGTTACATTGACCTGGGCCTGTTCAATATTCCTGCTCCATCACTTTTTTTTTCTATTATTTTTCAGAACATTTATTTTCTAGAAGAGTAAAATGTATCTGACTTTCCAATATTAAAAAAAAACTCTGGAAGTTGGTTGTGGGTTGTGGCATAATAGATGTTCGAGAAATACTTATTTAATAAATCATTGATTTAGTTGTCTGTGCATTCTGAAAGCCTAATAAGCCTCTTTTCAGATATTCATATATTCAAATACTGATTTATGCTAATCATTCTTGTTTAATTTGTCCCCTTCCCATTGAAATATACTGCACTTTCTGCAATTTCTTAAGTTGTAATCAATTCTTCTAGTTTTTAATTACTTTTTTTGCCCCAAAGTGGAAGTTTTGTTTCTGAAAATGATGTATTACACTGGAATATGCTTTATCAGTGCTTACAAGTTTAATTAAAGTAGAGAATTCTAGGTAAGTTCTTTTGTCAAAGCAAATTTGTAAAACATAGTGACATTTGAAGCCACTATAAAGCAGCTTTCTTTCTGAGATCTTTGATTTCAAGGATTCTATTGTTTTTTATTTTATTTTGTTTTTAAGTCAGTTTATTTACTTTGAAACCTAGTTTGACTAAATACATTAATGTAATATGAAATTAAAACAATCATAAATCTCCAAAATATTTAAACTATGTAACTTAAAATTTGTGATGATCATATTAATTCTTATAATTCTAATCATTTTTCATCTATTTTATGAATATAAACTATTACAAACTATATTGTTTTTTTTAATTTTTTTAGGAAAGATAGATTTATGCATGTTTGTTTTAGATAAAAAATATTTTCCTGGTTCATTAACTATGTAACACAATCTCTGAAGTTTTGTATATAAGAACATTTATTGATTATTGTGGATCAAAGTGTAAGAATCATTATTATATTTTATTTAGAAATTACAGTGTCTAATGGCAAGAATGGATGGACCTAGAAGGTATTATGCTATGTGAAATGAGTCATACAGAAAAACAAATACCATATGATCTCACTTGTATATGGAATCTAAAAAAACAAGCAAACAAAACAGAAATAGACTCATAAATACAGAGAAAAAAGTGGTGGTTGTCATAGGGAAAGGTGATAGGGGGATTGGCAAAATAGGGGAAATGGATTAAGAGAACTTCTATAGTAAAAATAAATTAGTCAAACAGATAAGGAATATAGTTAATAATATCATAACACCTTTGTATGGTGACAGTTGACTGTACTCATCATGGTGAGCACTAGGGAATTGCACAATTGTCAAATCACCATGTTATGCAATTGAAACCAACAAAGTATTGTATGACTAAACTTCAATTTAAAAAACAGAAATTACAAGGTCAAATTGTATCTTTGTTAAAATGAATTAGATGTTTAGTTTGATCCTCAATTGTAGAAAACAAATATATGAAACACAAAGTCATAGACATACCAGTAAATGATCATTTTGTCATGCCAGGTAGAACTTTTATTTGAAAGACAATTTTTTGTAAAGAGAAGTAGTTTTTATAGGATATGAATCATGAATCTAAGCTTTGTTACCATCTCACATTTGACCTAAAATGTCCAATGAAATATAATTGGAAAAATTTTGTTTTGATATACTTTTGATGTATGGAAAGTGAGCTAAGTGATATATATGTATTGTTTCATTTTTACTTATTTATTTCATTTTAAAAGAAATTGATAGCAAGCACTTATCCAATCTCTTCCCTTATCTCCATCTTCATTGCTATATTTTACTTCCTATTCATCTTACATCAGACTTGAATATCATCTACATTCTAGAGGATACCCATCAGCATAAAACAAATAAACAGCTATCCAGTTCAATAACATTACTTTTTTTCCTCCTGATTTTCCAGGTATCGTAATTTGTATTCTATTGTCAGACCACTTTTCTTCTTTGTATTCATATTAATGATAATAATGTTAACTTCTCTTTCACAAAGAAGTTCAAAATTCCTTAGAATGGTGAACAAATCCCTTCACAAGTTAGTTCGAATTTACTATGTTAATCTAATCTCCTTTGATGTCCCTTCCTAACGTTCTTACTATCCCTCAAATATAATTCTAAAAGTATTGACCTCTGTATTGTGTCTTGAGAAATTATCAACTCTAAACTATGTGAGAAATCAAATTGCCAGGCAGAGCTAAGGTGATTATCAAAGCCTTGAATAAGATAAACAAAAAGCAGTGACCCTAAGTAAATTTGAATCTGTAATTGAGTAAACAGGAGTCAAGTTTTTCACACAGAAGTAATTTAAGAGCCCAAAAGAGCAATGTTTGTAGTGGCAGAGGTGGGGGATAGGAGATGATACAGTGAACATTACAAGATCTAGGTTAGCAGATCTTTACTTTGGCTGCAAGTAATAACGAATAAAAAACAACAAAACTGGTCTACACAATATTTATAAAATCAGTATGTCTTGTAATTGGAAATCCAAAAGGAAAGTAGAAGTGAGATCGATTGCTTAATAATATCATTAAGGAGCAGATCATTCGCATCCCTTTGCCCATCCTATAAGGGAGCAATTGTGCATGTTTAGTTTCCTTTCTTGTCCCAAAATGAATGCTTATAACAATCATAACTACATATTTCCTTGTTCCTATTCAATAGGCAAGTTCTGAAAGTTCATGCCTTCAGCCAGATTTGTTCAGTTGAGGTCACATGACAACTCTTGGACTGAAGAGAGTCACCATCGGAATATCATGTATTAATAGGCTTAGAGAAAACAGGATACAGTTCTGCAGCTAATGGAAGCCTTAAGTCACATGGGATGGCAGTTGGTAAATTAATTACCTCTGGAAGGAAAAAACAAGATATAGGAAGGCAATCAACATTCCCAATACAACAAATATATATGTCATGTGCAATAACAAATATAAGAAATGAATAAATATGCATGACAAACAAATGAAAAATGACTAAAAATAAATAATAAGGAAATTAGTAAAGAATATCAGAAGGTTCAAAACAAACTGCACTGACCATAATATACTTTGGGAGATTTCTTGTATTGTTTATAAACATATGGTAGAGTAAAACTGAAATGATATCACTTTTGGAGTCAAAACAACTTGGGTCAATTTACTATTTACCATTTATTATCTATACAGTTTTTCTTGAATAACTTATTCTTTCTCTGAGTTTCAGTTTTCTTAGATGTAAAATTTGAATTTGTATGAATAAAGTTGGTATGAGGATACAGTGAAAGACTTTATAAAATATATTAAATTCAGAATCATCCCTGTCAATATTGCCAAGGAATGTCAAAATAAATAAAGGAACTGCTACAGTAAATTGTTTTAAAAATTATTTTCTTCCTTGTATCCATACTGCTATGCATCATGTCTTTGTAACTGTTTCGATCAAGAGATAAGAGTCCATTTTCCTACCCCTCAAATCTGAGCTGCACCTGAAACTTGCTTTGATTAATAGGATCAAATGTTGTGAACATAACATAATGCCAGTTCGATGTTTAGGTTTCAAAAATCTTTTCATATTTCTGTGTTTTCTCCTTTGTCCTCTGTGACCTCCATGTAAAAAATTCTGGGCTAACACACTGAAGGATGAGTGACCACATGGACTAGAATTGAATTAGCTCAGTTTCTCAACTGCATCCCAAGGTATGTGACAGCACAGTCAAGATCAGCATACCCCGCCATAGACACATGAGCAAGGCCCATTGTTAGCCCTTAAAAAAACTTGAGAACTAAATAAATGCTCATTGTTTTAAACCCCTATGTTTTAGAATAATTAATTTCACAGCAATAGCTAGTCCAGAGTCCTAATTCCCTAACAAGGATTTATATCTTCTGATGTGCCAGGAATACATTGTACTCCTTCATTTACCATTCATCATGTTGATCTTTGACTTGATATTGTCTTTCTTCCTCTGTGGACCATATTCCCACAGGGTCCAGGGGTATTTCTTGTTCGTTTTTAGAACCTCTAACTAGGTTAAATGCTTGATATGTAATAGATATGTAGTAAATGCTATTAACTGATGAATTCAGTCAAAGTTCTGAGGCAATTTGTAACACAATGGCAAACTATAAGATTCTTCTAGTTTCCTTGACTTGCTTTATGTTTTCTCATTGCTGCAGAGGCTTGAAACATCCTGAGAGATTCAGTGACATTTGCTATCCAAACATTTTTGTTCCAATTAATAATGGTGCTTCTCAAGGGGAGTTCAGCACAAATGACTGGTCTCAGACTTTCTCTCCCTGGGAAAACTGAAGTGGAAAATCAAAATATGCCATGGTTTTAATGAAAAACAGTCCATATATTTCTCAGTAGAAGTGGAAAACTGTAAATTATATTGTGAAACAGAGCATGTCAAACACAATGTGGCCCTTGCTCTCAGCTATTTTTCTCTGGAATAATTCAACAGCAAAATCGATGAACTAACCAATTTATCTCTTTAACAAACCTGTAAGGATTCCATTATTTGGCAATATTACTACTCTTTTAAAAATCAAAATGTATTCATTCTTTCTTTGAGTTTCCTAGGTGTTAAAAATTATGATTTGAGTATATTGTGCATTATATTTGTGCATCATCATATATGAAGTCAGCACTGAACTACATCCACACAGATACACTATCTTCACATATTGGTAAAGCCGTTTTAAGTGTCCCTTTGTTTTAATGACATTAACAATATAGGGAGGTAGCTTCAGAAAAAATTACCAGTTTCATTTACTGTTAAAGGCAGCAAAATCACAAAGAATTAATGCATTAAATTTTATAAAGTATTAAGAAGGATTATAACCAATTCTTACTTCAAAATCATTGTCCTTTTTTGAACATGATTGACTTTACCTGTTTTTTTTTTTTAAAAAACAAACCTTTGAATTATCCCTTCCTTCCTCTTCCTTCTACCCTTGAGCACCAGGTTACTTATTTGACTCATGGTCTTCTTTGGGTACCAAAGAGAGCCATGGACACTTCAAAACTGGTTTCCAATGAGAGCAACTTTGCACTGTAAGAAGTCATTCCCCTTGACTGTAAACAACTTTAAGGCAAGGATCATGAAGAACACAAACCTCTTGGATTCTCAAGTAAGTTAAAAAGGTTTGCAGCCCAGAGTGGCTCTGGAATTTTCAGTAACTACATGAAATTTTACTCACTTATTGTCAGATATATGTGTCAGAGAAAAATTATTCTTCAATTTCATTACATAATATTACTCATTCATGCATTTAACCAAAATTCATGCAGCCTATTATCTTCCAAGTGCCATGCTAAATCCTGACTCTTTAACAGTAAACAAAATTGTCATGATGCCCGGCTTCATGGAGGCCACACTCCAGTGGGAGACACCTCTTTCAACAAATGAGTACACAAGTAGGAAATTCGAAATTGTAATATGTGATGGTGGAAAGAACAACAGGTGCTCTATAAGGAAACAAAGAAGGTATGAATTTAGAGAGAACTGAAGGATGAGCATACCACAGAAATAGAAG
Source organism: Manis javanica (assembly GCF_040802235.1). Lineage (NCBI taxonomy): Eukaryota > Metazoa > Chordata > Mammalia > Pholidota > Manidae > Manis > Manis javanica. The sequence goes on from NC_133158.1 coordinate 104,979,793, forward strand.
AGCAAAGTCCAAGAGCTGACTTGGGCCCCTGTGGGGTTGCTGGAGAGAAGTGAGTGAATACAACAGTGCTAAGAGCTAAATTTCAGGAGGGATGGAAAAGTTAGGTCATACAGAGCCTTGAAAACCAAGGTAAGGAGCTCGGTTTTATTCTGAGAAGATGGAGAATCTCAGATTTTAAGTTGAAGAATGACATGATATAATTTGTTTTTAAAAGATGACCATGGCTGTTGTGTGGAGATGATTGAGGAGAGTAGAAATGGGAAAACGATGTGGAAAAGTTATCATAGTAGCAGAGGCAAGAGATTTTGTTGAGTAGTACTTATGTGGGGCCAATGAAGATGAGATGAAATATACACAGTTTTTAATTATTTGGGGAACAAGATGACACAAGGTGATTGATTACATATGGAAGTTGAAAAAACGTATATTTCAAGAATGACTTGAAGCTTTCTGTGTGGAAAATAAAATATGTCTTTTATCTTGAATATTTACAGGATTCCAAGGAAGAGGAAATTTAGTGAGAATTCAACTCAGGACAAATGCTACATGGATAAAACTTGAAGATGAAGAAATCATGCTAAGTGAAATAAGCCAGTTGCAAAAGTGACTACTATTGTATCATTCTACTTATACGAGGTGTCTAGAGTAGTCAAATTCATAGAGACTGAAAGTAGAATGGTGGTTGCCTGGGTCTGGGGGAAGATGGTATGGAACCATACTCAGTGGATACAGAGTTTCAGTTGCGGAAGATGAAAGTGTTCGAGAAATGGATAGTGATAATAGCTGCAAAACAATGTGGATGTACTTAATGTGCACTGAACTTTACACTTAAAATGGTTAAGATGGTACATTTTATGTTATATATATTTTACCACAATAAAAAAATTGAAAAAATATTGAACTCATAAAGACAATTCATGTTCTTACTTGAATGAATTCATGAAAACTGGCATGTATATTTAAGAATGTATTGCATATCAATTTAATGCTTAACATATCATTGTATATGTGAACTAAAGCAAAATGTAAGAAACTCTGCATAATTGTGGCTGCATTTTGCATATTATTCAGAAATGCTCTGAAAATGTTTTGTAGGCTCTCTGTGCATGTTTTAACATCGTCTTGTTCCTGTTAAGATCTGGCGCTCCACTTTTCCTCATTTTAAATAACTTTCATCTGACTTTCATTTCCATACCAATAAGTTCATTCTAGCAATAAAATTTTATTGTCAGTCTTTCCAAGTTTTTATTTTCACCTTTTTATGAATACTATCAGGAGACAAGGAAGAGCTTTACCCTTATATACCAATGTGCCACTCAAATTTAATTATTAAAGTTAATCAAAAAGTTTTGGAGGATTTATTTTCTCTTATAGTTATCCAATGTGTCAATTCAGTAGCATATAGGTCTTCTAAAAGTCCAGCACCAGCAGGACTGCGTTAAAGCCAATGCTATTGAACTGAGTGAATTCTGAATATAAAGAGGATTTTTCCATCCAGCCCCAGTTTGGCACAATGGTTTACACATAATAGGTGAAGAAAAAGACTTGGCTAATATAGTGGATATGTGTCATCTGCCTATCATCTTTTGATTGGCTTTTTTTAATATTTGGCTAAGTCCTCAGATTATTCAACATAGAAGAAAAATAACACAAAGTCCCAGCTTTCCTTATAGCCAGAATATGGGCATGTAACCTATGTTTCCCCAATCAGATGTACCTGTGTGAGAATTTAAGTAGCAGCATGCAAACAAATAGAAAGCCATCCTTTTGCTGGAGCAAGCAATGATAGATGTATCTGATGTTGGGGAAAAGCAGTAGTTAAACGTTGAGTTTTGACCCATTCATGGAGCTGGTTTTGGCTGCACAGCAGTCACGTTTCTCCCAAGAACTGCAAGGGAACTGGGGTAGTGGCAACATCAACAATGTTTTAATACAACTTTTTTTCATTCCTTCACATCCTTTCCTAGAAGCAGAGCCTTAGTTCTGTTTTTCTAGACCTCATAATGATTCCAAATGCCAACAAACACATTTTAAATTAATTATATTTCTGCTTCAACCATGAGAATTGATTATATTGTTTACAACAAGGAAGCTAACTGATAACATTAGTAGAAGCATGTTTTCAGCAGTCTGTCATATATCTATAGCATTTGTCATTCTTGCAACCATTTATTCCGTAAAAACATTCTGAGAACCGAGTTGGGAGCAGAGCAATCAAACACTAACAACATAATGCTTTGCCTCAAGAATATTTAAATCTAGTCCAGGAGACTGATAAGTCAATGGACAATCACAGTAATAGTGTGATAAGCATTATAAATAAATACTCAGGGAGTGACATATAAGGGTACAAAAGGGATGCTTTTGCTAAACTAGAGAGAGCAAAAACACTTTTTAAAAAAAGGAGTGTTTTCCAAAGTTTGATTCATAGATCACCTGCATTAGAGTTACCAGCTGGTGGTTGAACATGCTACACTACTTGTCCTGCTCTAAATCTACTGTATGAGATTTTTAGCATTTTACTCAGGAATCTGCATCCCAGGAATATAAATTGGGTAGGGGAAGGGAATGGATCTGTTCAAAGTCCCAGGAGTAAAAGAACAGTCAAAGGATTAGTGTCCAAGGCCAAAGGATGGAAAGGTACAGATAGCCTCAACTGTCTTTAGACTGTATTTTGATATTAATGTAAAGTGCCAAAGAGATCCGGATTTGAATCCTCTACTAACTACTCTGGCTGTGTTAGTTTTGCAAGCTACAGTTTCCCCACCTTGACGTAAAGGACAGTGACACCAAACACATTAGAAGATGGTGAGGGTTGATAATTAACTGTAGAGGCACAAATTTTCAATGAAATTTAGCTTCACTACTTTATATATCTTTTTGCCAAAAAGAATAGCCTCTTTTCTATTCATCTGTTTGTTTTTACAATTATTGTTCTTCGATTGTTAAATATCAGATGGCAAAGAAGCGTGCTGCCAATTTATTAAAGGCAGTGCACGGGAGAGTAGCTGCACAGGGAGAAGCTAAATAAATGACTTTTAACAATAGTTATGATAGTGGATTGCATCCTCTTAAGTCATGTTTAATATTACTGGGTTCACATTACATTCTACTAAAGAAACATAGCCTTTCGAGAAGCATATGGAATGTATTAGTTGCTTCTATGAATGTTGACTTTGACCTAGCTTTCAAAAAATAGCAAATGGGAAAAAGACATATTTGCCTAAATGTCTAAGAAAATATTTTAAAACGCACTGGGATTATGTTAGCAGATGCTTCCCAATGTTTAATATTGTTTTTGGTGAAGCTTAGTGTTGGCATAATATTTTCATTCAGATCTAAATGCTTTGTTCCTAAGAAAATAAAAACTGTATCCACCTCTCTGATTATGACCCTTTTGTTACTTATTTGAATAAAAGAGAGAGGACTAGGACAATTATGCTTGAAATCACTCTTTATTGAAGCTTTCAATTTTGGCATTTCATGCCACCCTTGTTTTCTTGATTTCCTATGAATTCAGATATTATTTTCTAATTATGGCAGCACAATAACAGCTGAGCATAGCTCCTGCTACTGAATTTGGTAAACAAGGTATTCATGATTTCAGCAGATGGCTCCAATTTGAGACCCTTTACTTCTTTCTAAGCAAAGGATGATCAAACTATAGACACAAGTCCATCATACCAGGAACAATGTGCTAATTGCATGATCAGCAGCCCCAGCATTTTAATTATTACCCTGAGATTTCATCTTCTCATCAACCATGCTGGCCATGTGCTCCTTTAAAATTGCTTTCTTTTCTTCTACCATATTGGTCACTGCATAAAACCTTCAATGCAATTTAGTTGTTACTTAATACTAATTCTTTGTTTAACACTATTGCTCTTGATGTGATAGTACATTGCAAATGTACTTGTCACAAACGTAGGTTATGGCTCTTCATGCTTTAATATGTGTGTGTATATAAATATCTATATATGTGTTTGTACATATAAATATCTATATATATCTTCTTATTGTCTGTGATTGTTTATGGAATCACTCTTTTTATTATCCACTGTCTATAGACAAAGGTATGTATTTCTTGCCATGTTATGAAAAGGTTTCCATGATTTGATGTTAACCTTTTTGTATATACCACATATTATACCCTTTATAAATCTCACATTCTAGCTGATGTGCTTTATTCCAAGTCAAGCCTGCATTTTCCTACTAGTATGCCTTTGCTTACTCTGTTTCTTATCCTGATGATAGATACCTTTTGCCCATATTTCTGTAAGTCCCATCTTTAAAGCCAGTGTAAATGGAATCCTGTCAATGGAAATTTAGGAGAGTACTGATATTTTGCTATAACAAACAAGCTGCCATGGACAATCCCGTCTACATCTTCATGTGTGTATGTGAAAGAGTTTAATTGAGAAAGTATTTGTGTGTATGTGTGTATAATATATTATATATATTATACACATATATATATAATACATCCACGCATGTGTATATGTTCCTCTGCTACTGTCTACCTCCATCTGGCTCCTGGGATGCCTTGGCAGAAGGTGTTGTGATGGCCCCAGCAGGTCTGTCCTGTGCCAGAACGTGGAGGCACCCTTCCCCAGGCCGCACCACTCTTTGCTTGCACTCATTTGGACCTGGCAGCACCATGGATGAATGCCATGCAACACAGACACATCGAGGCCCGCCACGTGTACACCAACTTCAGTGAGGTGTCAGTTGGTTCTGTTCTGGTGGGAGGCAAAGAGAACTAGGGCAGGAACTCCTGCAAATTTCTTTCAAGGGAGACTCATGTGAGCCTCCTCCCAGGGGACAGGACCTGGATCTGGGCCTGGGCAGGGGCACTGGCTCCAGAATTGACTACTCTCCAGAACTGAAGGGGGAAAGCCCAACACAAGGGTTATTTTATCCCAGCTCATTAGGTTTTAAGAAAAGACGACTGAACACCCTAACACCAAGCCAGTGTGAGCCCTGCTGTAGAGCTGGTTTTGATGGGAATGTGCCTCAGATCAGTCCCTTTTGACCTGTGCCGTGGATACTGGTTTGGGTTTTTAATTTATCAGAGCATAAAGACAAAGGGATAATTTGAGCTTAAAAATGTTGGTACCTCTTAAAATGAACCATATATATGTATATGGAGTTATAGTATGGAAGTCTTCAATTTTACAAATTATGACAAATTTGGTCTTAAGTAGTTTCTGCAATTTATATTTCCATCCAACAGTAATGATAGTTACTACAGCTTAAAAGTCAATGTTTAGTATTGCTCTATTTTATTCACTGCTGAATTTTTAAACATCTTAAGCTCAAAAACATTTCACAAAATGTGATACTAAGTATTTAACTATAGTTTTAATTCCCCTGAATAGCAGTGACATTTCTTAAAATTCTATGATCACAAGAAATAGATACATTTTATTTATACAATCAAGTAAAACTATAATTAAAACAAAGGAACTAGAGCTACATTATCAACATGGATAATTCTTGAAAGTTAAAATGTTGATTTAAAAAAGGCATATATATGTATATATCCTACTCAATAGATAGTAAGATACTGCTTACACATGAAATCTAAAAGCAGGAAAATCAAGCCTATATATAGTTTGTGGATGCATTTATGAATAGCAAAAATGGTTGCTTTTGGAAACCGTGACTGGGCGCTATCACTGTGGAAGAAAACACAGACTTCATTTGATTCTAGAATACTTAATCTCACAGGTGGGCACTCTAGTGTTTAATTTTTCTATATAGCTTTCCAGCTAAGAAATATTTTTATGATTAAAAAATATGGATTATATATAGATGATTGCTATTTCACTTTCAGATCTTTAACTTTTTTCTTCCAAGGTATAGAGAAAAGAAAGTGAGCTGTGCCAAACTCCATTCCACTGTGCCCTTCCTGGTTTGAGCCACCACAATCTTGTGTCTATATTATTGCAACTACATGACAAATGGTCTCCCTTTTCCTACTTTTCCTTTATATAATCTATTTTGCTGTGAAAATCACCATTAGTTCTTCAAATATTTAAGTTCGATTATGTCATTTTTCTGCTCAAAAGCTTGCAATCAGTTTCCATTTCAATCAGAGTACCAAACATATTACAGAAAGTGGCCAAAAGACCCCCATTAATTTTCTTGCCTTCTTTCACTAATCCACTATCAGAAATGTGGAACATCTTTGGACATTTGTTCTAGACATCCATTCTTTTCGGAACACTACTTCCAAAGGCATATGCTTAGCTAATTCCCTGACCCCTTTTTTTCCTTCCTTCACCCCCCAACCTTAAATGTTTCTTGCATAAACAGCAGAGAAGGAAAAAAGACAAAGGTGTGAGCATTTCGTATTAGCCCAGTCTGACCATTGAAAATACTTGTTCATTTCTGATTACTTCACCCTTATTCACCAAAGACCAACGCCACTTCCAAATATCACACCCCTGAGCATGCTGGAAATTCCTTTTTTGCCATGACTGTAACTAAGAAGGAATCAACCCAGTAGTTTCCATTCCTGACTTCCTTTGGAAATTACTTGGAGCATTTGTTAAAGATAGACGTTTGCTATAACTTTATGGTATCGAGATTGAGTAGGTCTAAGAATAAAATAAGTCCAAGTTTCAAATAGATATATCTTCCAGTGGGTTTCTGATGTAGTTATGTAGAGACTAGCATTTGTATCCAAAGAAAAAGTTGAATCTCAAGCCATCCAGAGTTCCAGAAGACTGACTCAGATATAGTATGGAGTCAAGGAATCGCTATTTCTAACTAATACCTCGAGTGATTCTGGTGATCTAAGAAACTTGATAGCTAGCAGCTCAGCCTTTTGTTATAGAAGAGAGACATCTGAAGTGGGTTCATCCTTTGTCTCTGAGACTAAGTAGCTAGGTAGAAGCAGTGTGGGCACTAGAAATAAAGGATGATAGAGAATGTTCAAATTCAAAAAATATAGAAATAATCTAGTCTACCTCACATAAAAACAAGAACATGTAGTTCCAAATAAAATGAAATGGCTTATCCTCAGGGCAAGTAGGTTACGACTCCAGAGTCTTAACAGATGATTGGGGTAATGTCCTCATGGCACAAGACACTAATGATGAATCATCACATTAATGTTTATCTACTTTCTCCCCCACTCCCTTCATCCCTCCATCCTTCCTTCCCTTCCTTCTTTCCTTCCCTCCTTCCTTGGTTTTAAATACTAAAAAACTCTTCTCAATCATTTGCTTGATAAAAAAGGAGAGGAATGGTTAAGTCCTATCATGTGAGATTCATGTGCCATGAGTGGCAGAGATTGTTCACAGCGCACTTTCTCTTCCTCAGGTCTGAGCCTGTCTTGGCCTTAATCTGCTGCGCTTAGATTTCACTTTCTTTGCAGCTGATCACAAAGTCTGAGAAGTGTACCACTTCCCCTTGACAGTTGTTGTCACCTAGTGATGGGTGTTCTTTTAGGCCCAAGACTTCCAGCTGCAGTTTGCTTCTGTTAAAGGAAGGAAGTCTCCAGATTGAGTTAGTTTAGAATATTTTTGTTAATCATTATGGAAAAGTAGGAAATAAAAGTAATTGACTTGATAAAATTTAAAATATAAGAAAATCTTGCAAAGTCATTAAAGTCACCCTTTCTGGTCCCTAGTTGCTAATCTGTATCCTAAAGAAATTACATAGAATCTCTTAGAGATTTTTTTATTTTTTATTTTTTATTTTTATTTATTTCATTTTATTTTTTTATTTTTTTTGAGAGGGCATCTCTCATATTTATTGATCAAATGGTTGTTAACAACAATAAAATTCTGTATAGGGAAGTCAATGCTCAATGCACAATCATTAATCCACCCCAAGTCTAATTCTCGTCAGTCTCCAATCTTTGGAAGCATAACGAACAAGTTCTTACATGGTGAACAAATTCTTACATAGTGAGTAAGTTCTTACATGGTGAACAGTGCAAGGGCAGTCATCACAGAAACTTTTGGTTTTGATCACGCATTATGAACTATAAACAATCAGGTCAAATATGAATACTCGTTTGATTTTTATACTTGATTTATATGTGATTCCCATATTTCTCCCTTTATTATTATTATTGTTATTTTTAATAAAATGCTGAAGTGGTAGGTAGATGCAAGATAAAGGTAGAAAACATAGTTTAGTGTTGTAAGAGAGCAAATGTAGATCATCAGGTGTGTGCCTGTAGACTATGTGTTAATCCAAGCTAGACAAGGGCAATAAAACATCCACAGATGCAGAAGATTTCTCTCAGAACAGGGGGGGGGTGAGGTTCTAAGCCTCACCTCTGTTGATCCCCAATTTCTCACCTGATGGGCCCCCTGCGACTGTGCCTGTCTTAGGTTGTTCCTCCCTTGAGGAATCTTACCCATCTCTGGTTAACCAGTCATCTTCCGGGGCCATACAGGGAGATGTAAAGTTGGTAAGTGAGAGAGAAGCCATATTGTTTGAAAAGGTTAGCTTTTTACTTCTTTGCAGATTTATGCCCTGTGGTTTCTATGCCCAGCATTTGTCTTGAGGTATCTTTACCACTTGGAGGAATTATGATACTCGGTAAATTCGATATGAGGCACGAATTCTATTTAAGGGTTGTAATTAGGAAGGAAGAAGAAAAGCTATAGAAGTAGCAGGTGGAAGAAAACATGGGAAGATTGATTATTTCTTTGACATATCTTCTTGTAGAGTAACTTAATCATGTATAGGTTTTAAACTACTAATTAACTTGTGCACACACATTAACATAATAGGAATATAGTTACATAACCAAAACAGATCTATAATTACCAGCCATCTCCAGTGAAAACAAAAAAACCAGTTAGGCATCCTAGCCATTTGTGAAAATTTATCTATGATATGATGGATATTGTCCAACTGCACTTGAACAGTCTGAGAGAAATCAGACAAATTAAAACAACCCATTCCTGGGAACTGTTCACATCCCATATGTTCTTTTAACAGTAGATAGTCTGTAGTTGTAAGATTTTGGAGCGTTACAACTTGCACTTCTCCTAATTCTAGGTTGAGTTCCAACAGTATAGATGCAGTCAAATTTGTTGTTTTACTGTATGCACAGGCCAGCTTAGATATCTCCTTCTTCATTCCCATGGCAAGTCCAGGAACCGGTGGGATGAATGCAGCTACAGCTGTAGCAGCGCCAGGATCTTTGTTGAGGTTTTTGATGATCATTTTCTGGTATGAGTCTTCAAGAGAGTGCTGATGTTGGAAGTCCTTCTTCATGTCGTACCTTAGTTCATTTTCTGGGTAGCCAAATTAGGATTTGATCCTCTGTATAAACACAAACAGACCCTTTGCCCACACTTTGATAAGCCCTTTATACCATTATGTAGAACTCATTGGACGTCACCACACAGGAACTGCTTTCTTTTTTAGGAGAAAGGAATATTATCAGAAAAATGTACCTTCATAGCCGATCATCTGATACCCTTTAACTGAACAAAATTAAGGATATTTAAAGCATGCATTAATTGTTGATTTACAGTTAGTTTTATCCTATCAGGGAGTAATCCTCCTTTTCATTCTTTCTTTCTTTTTTTTTTGTTATCATTAATCTACACTTACATGAAGAATATTATATTTACCAGGCTCTCACCTCTGCCAGGTGCCCCCTATAAGCCCCTTTACAGTCACTGTCCATCAGCATAGCAAAATGTTGTAGAATCACTACTTGCTTCTCTGTATTGTACAGCCCTCCCCTTTCTCCCACCCCCCCATTATGCATGCTAATCTTAATACCCCCCTTCTTATTCCCCACCTTATCCCTCCTGACCCACCCATCCTCCCCAGTCCCTTTCCCTTTGGTACCTGTTAGTCCATTTTTGGGTTCTGTGATTCAGCTGATGTTTTGTTCCTTCAGTTTTTCCTTTGTTTTTATACTCCACAGATGAGTGAAATCATTTGGTATTTCTCTTTCTCCACGTGGCTTATTTCACTGAGCATAATATCCTCCAGCTCCATCCATGTTGCTGCAAATGGTAGGATTTGCGCTCTTCTTATGGCTGAGTAGTATTCCATTGTGTACATGTACCACATCTTTATCCATTCATCTACTGATGGACACTTAGGTTGCTTACAATTCTTGGCTATTGTAAATTGTGCTGCGAGAAACATAGGAGTGCATCTGTCTTTCTCAAACTTGATTGCTGTGTTCTTAGGGTAAATTCCTAGGAGTGGAATTCCTGGGTCAAATGGTAAGGCTGTTTTGAGCATTTTGATGAACCTCCATACTGCTTTCCAAAATGGTTCAACTAATTTGCATTCCCACCAGCAGTGTAGAAGGGTTCCCCTTTCTCCACAGCCTCGCCAACATTTGTTGTTGTTTGTCTTTTGGATAGCAGCCATCCTTACTGGTGTGAGGTGATACCTCATTGTAGTTTTAATTTGTATTTTTCTGATAATTAGCCATGTGGAGCATCTTTTCATGTGTCTGTTGGCCATCTGTATCTCTCTTTTGGAGAACTGTCTGTTCAGTTCCTCTGCCCATTTTTTAATTGGGTTATTTGTTTTTTGTTTGTTGAGGTGTGTGAGCTCTTTATATATTCTGGACATCAAGCATTTATCGGATCTGTCATTTTCAAATATACTCTCCCATACTGTAGGGTTCCTTTTTGTTCTATTGATGGTGTCTTTTGCTGTACAGAAGCTTTACAGCTTAATATCGTCCCACTTGTTCATTTTTGCTGTTGTTTTACTTGCCTGGGGAGATATGTTCAAGAAGAGGTCACTCATGTTTATGTCTAAGAGGTTTTTGGCTATGTTTTTTTCCAAGAGTTTAATGGTTTCATGACTTACATTCAGGTCTTTGATCCATTTTGAGTTTACTTTTGTATATGGGGTTAGACAATGGTCCAGTTTCATTCTCCTACATGTAGCTGTCCAGTTTTGTCAGCACCATCTGTTGAAGAGACTGTTATTTCGCCATTGTATGTCCACGGCTCCTTTATCTAATATTGATTGACCATATATGTCAGGTTTAATGTCTGGATTCTCTAATCTGTTCCACTGGTCTGTGGCTCTGTTCTTGTGCCAGTACCAAATTGTCTTGATTATTATGGCTTTATAGTAGAGTTTGAAGATGGGGAGTGAGATCTCCCCTACTTTAATCTTCTTTCTCAGGTTTGCTTTGGCTATTCAGGGTCTTTGGTGTTTCCATATGAATTTTTGAATTATTTGTTCCAGTTCATTGAAGAATGTTGCTGGTAGTTTGATAGGGATTGCAACAAATCTGTATATTGCTTTGGACAGGATGGCCATTTTGACGATATTAATTCTTCCTAGCCATGAGCATGGGATGAGTTTCCATTTGTTAGTGTCCCCTTTGATTTCTCTTAAGAGTGACTTGTAGTTTTCAGAGTATAAGTCTTTCACTTCTTTGGTTAGGTTTATTCCTAGGTATTTTATTCTTTTTGATGCAATTGTGAATGGAGTTGTTTTCCTGATTTCTCTTTCTGTTGGTTCATTGTTAGTGTATAGGAAAGCCACAGATTTCTGTGTGTTAATTTTGTATCCTGCAAATTTGCTGTATTCTGGTATTAGCTCTAGTAGTTTTGGGGTGGAGTCTTTAGGGTTTTTTATATACAATATCATGTCATCTGCAAATAGTGACAGTTTAACTTCTTCTTTACCAATCTGGATTCCTTGTATTTCTTTGTTTTGTCTGATTGCCATGGCTAGGACCTCCAGTACTATGTTGAATAACAGTGGGGAGAGTGTGCATCCCTGTCTAGTTCCTGATCTAAGAGGAAAAGCTTTCACCTTCTTGCTGTTCAGTATAATGTTGGCTGTGGTTTTATCATAAATGGCCTTTATTATGTTGAGGTACTTGCCCTCTATACCCATTTTGCTGAGAGTTTTTGTCATGAATGGATGTTGAATTTTGTTGAATGCTTTTTCAGCAACTATGGAGATGATCATGTGGTTTTTGTCTTTCTTTTGTTGATATGATGGTGATGTTGATGGACTTTCGAATGTTGTACCATCCTTGCATCTCTGGGATGATTCCCACTTGGTCATGGTGTACGATCCTTTTGATGTATTTTTGAATTCGGTTTGCTAATATTTTGTTGAGTATTTTTGCATCTATATTCATCAGGGATATTGGTCTGTAGTTTTCTTTTTTGGTGGGGTCTTTGCCTTGTTTTGGTATTAGGGTGATGTTAGCTTCATAGAATGAGTTTGGGAGTATCCCCTCCTCTTCTATTTTTTGGAAAACTTTAAGGAGAATGTGTGTTATGTCTTCCCTGTATATCCAATAAAATTCTGAGGTGAATCCATCTGGCCCGGGGGTTTTATTCTTTGGTAGTTTTTTGATTACTGCTTCAATGTCATTGCTGGTAATTGGTCTGTTTAGGTTTTCTGTTTCTTTCTGGGTCAGTCTTGGAAGGTTGTATTTTTCTAGGAAGTTGTCCATTTCTCCTAGGTTTCCCAGCTTGTTAGCATATAGGTTTTCATTGTACTCTCTAATAATTCTTTGTACTTCTGTGGGGTCTGTCATGATTTTTCCTTTCTAATTTCTTATTCTGTTGATTTGTGTTGACTCTCTTTTCCTCTTAGTAAGTCTTGCTAGAGGCTTATCTATTTAGTTTATTTTCTTGAAGAACCAGGTCTTGGTTTCATTGATTTTTGCTATTGTTTTATTCTTCTCAATTTTATTTATTTCTTCTCTGATCTTTATTATGTCCCTCCTTCTGCTGACCTTAGGCCTCATTTGTTCTTCTTTTTTCAATTTCAATAATTGTGACATTAGACCATTTATTTGGAATTGTTCTTCCTTCTTTAAATATGCCTGGGTTGCTGTATACTTTCCTCTTAAGGCTGCTTTTTCTGTATCCCACTGTAGTTGGGGCTTTATGTTGTTGTTGTCGTTTGTTTCCATATATTGCTGGATCTCCATTTTGATTTGGTCATTGATCCATTGATTATTTAGGAGCGTGTTGTTAAGCCTCCATGTGTTTGTGAGCCTTTTTCCTTTCTTGGTACAATTTATTTCTAGTTTTATGCCTTTGTGGTCTGAAAAGTTGGTTGGTAGGATTTCAATCTTTTGGAAATTACTGAGGCTCTTTTTGTGGCCTAGTATGTGTTCTATTCTGGAGAATGTTCCATGTGCACTTGAGAAGAATGTGTATCCTGTTGCTTTTGGATGTAGAGTTCTGTAGATGTCTATTGGGTCCATTTGTTCAAGTGTGTTGTTCAGTGCCTCTGTGTCCTTACTTATTTTCTGTCTGGTGGATCTGTCCTTTGGAGTGAGTGGTGTGTTGAAGTCTCCCAGAATGAATGCATTGCATTCTATTTTCTCCTTTATTTCTGTTAGTATTTGTTTCAGATATGTTGGTGCTCCTGTATTGGGTGCATATATATTTATAATGGTTATATCCTTTTGTTGGACTGAACCTTTTATCATTATGTAATGTCCTTCTTTATCTTTTGTTACTTTATTTATTTTGAAGTCTGTTTTGTCTGATGCTAGTATTGCAACACCTGCTTTTTTCTCTCTGTTGTTTGCATGAAATATCTTTTTCCATCCCTTGACTTTAAGTCTGTGCATGTCTTTGGGTTTAAGGTGAGTCTCTTGTAAGCAGCATATAAATGGTTCTTGCTTTTTTATCCATTCTATTACTCTGTGTCTTTTGATTGGTGCATTCAGTCCATTTACATTTAGGGTGATTATTGAAAGGTATGTACTTATTGCCATTGCAGGCTTTAAGTTTGTGGTTACCAAACGTTCAGGGTTAGCTTCTTTACTATCTTACTGTCTAACTTAACTCACTTGTTGAGCTATTATAAACATGGTCTGATGATTCTTTATTTCTCTCCCTTCTTATTCCTCTTCCTCCCTTCTTCATATGTTGGGTGTTTTGTTCTGTGCTGTTTTTAGGAGTGTTCCCATCTAGAGCAGTCCCTGTAAGATGCCCTGTAGAGGTGGTTTGTGGGAGGCAAATTCCCTCAACTTTTGCTTGTCTGGGAATTGTTTAATCCCTCCTTCATATTTAAATGATAATCGTGTTGGATACAGTAGTCTTAGTTCAAAGCCCTTCTGTTTCATTGCATTAAGTATATCATGCCATTCTCTTCTGGCCTGTAGGGTTTCTGTTGAGAACTCTGATGAAAGCCTGATGGGTTTTCCTTTGTAGGTAACCTTTTTTTCTCTCTGGCTGCCTTTAATACTTTGTCCTTGTCTTTGATCTTTGCCATTTTAATTATTATGTGTCTTGGTGTTGCCCTCCTTGGATCCCTTGTCATGGGTGTTCTGTGTACCTCTGTGGTCTGAGAGGCCATTTCCTCCCCTAGTTTGGGGAAGTTTTCAGCAATTATTTCTTCATAGACACTTTCTATCCCTTTTTCTCTCTTCTTCTTCTTCTGGTACCCCTATAATGCAGATATTGTTCCATTTTGATTGGTCACTCAGCTCTCTTAGAATTCTTTCATTCCTGGAGATCCTTGTATCTCTCTCTGCATCAGCTTCTCTGCATTCCTCTTTTCTGTTTTCTAGTCCATTAATCGTCTCTTGCATCTCGTCCATTCTGTTTTGAAGTCCTTCCAGAGCTTGTTTTATTTCTGTATTCTCCTCCCTTAGTTCTTGAATATTTGTCTGCAAGTCTATCAGGATGGTTATGACTTTTTTTAAAATTCTTTTTCAGGAAGACTTGTTAAATCTATCTCCCCAAGTTCCTTCTCAGGGGAAGATGTAGCAGATGTTGAAGCTGTTTGGGTTAGTCTCGTCTGGATCATATTTTTTTGCCTTTTCATATTGATAGGTGCTATTGACTGTCATCTGGGAGGGCCAAACTTTTCACTTGCTAATGGCCTTTCTTTATTGGGACAACTGCGACCCCTAGTGGTCTTTGTTGGGTAGTTGCATGTAGACTGGGTGTTTGTGTCTTGCCCGGCCGGTATGGAGGAAGCTCCCTTTGTGAGGGCATGGCCAGCCTTAGGCTGCTTCTCTGCTTTCGCCGCACCTGAAGGGGTATTGGACGTGGGGCTGTTTGGCTGTTGACCTCTGTGAGGGGTCTCAGAGCTGTTGCCCAGGGGGTTAGTGCGCCCGGTTTTTCCTGTAATTTCCAGCTGCTCGACTGTGACCTGTGTTGTTTCTGTTCAGCTGTGGCATCCCTGTCCCTTTAAGACTTTCAAAAAGCACTTGCTTTTCTTTGTCACAGGGGCATCAGCTTCGGAACCTGCTCAGAGGTCTCTTGCCCTGTTTCCCTAGTATCCAGGACCCCACGCATGCACTGTGTCTGCTCTCCGGTCCAGATGGCTAGGGCTGTGTGTTTAGCAGTCCTGGGCTCCCTCTCCCTCCCAGCTCCAACTCTTCTCCTCCCACTGGGAACTGGGGAGAGGGGCACTCAAGTCCTTCCAGGCCGGGGCTTGTATCTTACGCCTCTCACCAGGTGCTGGGCTCTTGCACGTGTGGATGTAGTCTGGCTGTTGTCCTGTGTCTTCTCGTCTCTCTTTTAGGATTAGTTATATTTGTTGTATTTTCAAAAACATATATGTTTTTGGGAGTAGATTCCCACAGTCCTACTCACGCCGCCATGTTGGCTCCTCCTCAGAATCTCTTAAAGATTTTATGTCCAATAGAGACTCACAATCTGCCACCACCACATCCAAATTTCTTCTGCAAGTTTATAAGTCACCACGTGCCTGACAATAGATGTCTCCTCTTCTCTTACTACTGCATTTGTGAAGATGTGCATTTTAAGCTGCATTTACCTCAACATAGTCACCTCTGCCACATACAAACACATACCCATATTCACACACTAAGATAACAACAAAAACCCTAGAATCTAAATTCCAGTGATTCGTTCAGTTTTTCACACCCTAGAAGCCACATGAAAACACTCCAGTAAATACTAATGTGTCTTTGTGAAAATTCAATTGCAGAAAAAGGAAAGAGCTATTTTAAAAGTTCACAAACTTCAGGGACGTCTGAAATTCTCTTTCCTACTTTTCACTTCCAGCTTCTGTAGAATGAGTGAAACCAATTTCCAGGTCACTGAGTCTTTTCAGAAGGATCAGTGCTGGGCGGTAACCTTAAATACATTCCCGGAGCTCCTTTGCCTTTGTTTCTGTGTTCCACCGACAGTCACGTTGGGTTCCAGAATTTCAGAAGACTCAGTCTGGGAAGAGGGACTTCAGTTAAGGGAAAAGGAAGTTACTGATGAGAGAGAACAATAAATTCCCCTCTACAAATCCATCAGCCTATCACAAAGTAGCCCCTTTAATTTTATATACATTGACAGTGATTTACATGAATATTCTTTTTTCAATTTATAAATATTTTAGTTGCTCTCTCAGAAAGTGATTCAAACATGCACACATAATGTCCACAGTGTAGTAACATTAGCAAACCTAAAACAGATTTTCATAGTAAACCTTTAATATCAGATTTGACAATTATTAAAGATTTTGTGATAGCAATTTTTGCTGTTTCAAGTGGAAAAGAAAATAAGAAAGGCAATTATAAGGAAAAGGATTACTCTTGATTTTCCTCGGAAGAGATCGTGAAAACAAAAATTGATGGTCATGTTCTACTGTAATTAACCACAGTAGAAACCATTGTTTATAGTTGCCCTCAAGGCTATACCATGTGTTAAACTCATTTTCTTAGGATTTTCTTAATACAATTGTTCTTAATCATTTTGCCATTATTGTGGAAATAGACTAGTCCATGTGTCCTAAATGGAAAAAGTTTCAGCACAATTATTTACCTACATTTTAAATCTTACCTATTGTTCCAAATCAGAGTCAAACACCATTTGTCTCTCTGAACTAGAATAATAATCTTACATATAATCTTACATTAAAAAAACCCTCAGAGGTGCCAATTTAATTACTTAACTAAATTCCTTTTTTTTGCTATAGAGATGTTTTATCAATAAAATTTAAAAATATTCAGATAAAAAGAGTATTGTTTTTTCCTTGCAGAGTTCTTAGCATCTTTGTATTTTGGCCAATACTGGACTAGCTGCTCTCAAGTAAAAGCAAAACTCCTTCTGAATGACTGAAACTTCTGTAGAAACAGCTGTAGTGTATTATGATGGTAGAATTGATTACTTAATTTTCATTTTATTCCTATTACAATTATAAATATATTTGGAGAAAGGTAATTTTCATAAAGATAAATCATTATTCATTCTTTCACTGATTTAATCACCATTTTATTTTGAAATACCAGTGATGTATTTATTCCAGCCAGCAAAAATGCTTTATTAACCCAAAACACTTTGCATTATATAGCTTCCAGAGCCCTTTAACATTAATGAAATTAAGGGTCACCAAAATGCTGAGGAAATGAAGATTCCTAGTTCCCACCATTAGAATTTCTTTTATCATGTTGCAGATGAAACTGGGCATCTGAACTTCTAACAAATGTCCCAGTTGAAGGTTTTGGAAATTGCTTTTAGTGTGTAGTGGCCAAGGACAGACTGCCCCAAAATGTGCCATTCTCATGCAGACTATTTTGAGCTGAAGATAATCAAGGCCTTCGGCTCAAGAGGAGCTCTCTTTGCCCCCTCCCTTCACCACCTAGAAAAATGTAAACTGGGGTCTTTCCAAAGATAACTGTTATTACAACAGAGATAAATTTTATCTGAGTGACCCATCTGTAGTGCAGGGCAAACATTTAATTACCAAACATCTACTCTTTATTGCCTAGGGAATTGCTCTCCATCACTTTGGAGCCCCAAGCCTCTACCCCATTCCTTAGCTCAGGATGGTACATATACTTCATTTCACCTTCTTCATGAACATTTCATATATGTGGGTTATTGCATATACAAAATTAAATTTGGTTCTCTCCTGTTAATCTGTCTCATGTCAATTTAATTCTTAGACCAGCTAGAAGAACCTTAAAGAGTAAAGTATTTCCTCCCCAACAAGAGAAATACAGGTTTCGAAACCAGCGAACTGAGATAGAACTTTATTTTTCAAAACCTGAAGTAACTCTTCCATTACTGGAAACAGATGCCAATTTTTTTTCTCATTCTAAATAACCTTGTTACCAACAATTTCTGAATAATTCTAATTGAAAGTGTTTATCACTCTGCACTTCCAAATACAAAGATTAATTTTCATAGACCTGTGAAAAATTGCTAATTGAGTAGCATTTATGCAAATAAAATATTTAAATACATTTAATTAGAGGGAATATTTAAATGGGATATTTAAAATAGAGGGCTTATTTCATATGTTCAATGGCTATGTTCTTACGTAAGATTTGTGTATAATATACCAAGTTGACTGTCAAAATACAATCAATATTTGTTCCCTGCATGGAATATTTTTGATAAAAAATACTGAAAATGAAAACTTGGGAGTAATCCTTACAATGGTCGTATTGGGAAGTATTTATTTAGATGGTAAAAATCTAATTATTTATTTCCCAAAGTGGGGATTGGTTATAATAAAATAAGGTAGTTTATTCTTCAGCTTTTTATGTTCTAATTTTCAGTGCTCCTATTCCCATAACAAGTGGCCATATAAGTCATTACTGTTACTGGCTGAGATGTTGTTTTTCCCAGATGTCTTGGAGCGAGAAAGAATGAAGCCAGCAGGCAAGAGTGTGGAACAACCAGCAAAGCTTTTAATGAGGAATGGAAAGAAGAGAGTTTCCACTAATCCGTAGGGGATCCAAGGGTGGAAGCTTTTTGTGTGGTGGTGTCTGGGGGATTATAAGCACTGGAAAGGAGGAAGTCCACCTGGTTGCCTGGACTTGTTGCAAGGGCTGGGCTGGAATCAGAAACTCTCCTTGTTTCCCAGGCTGGTCATTCTAGGGAGTGGTTTCTTACATGTCCTGCTTGGCAGCCTGACCACAGTGTCTGATGTCAATGTCCTGCTTGACTGATCTCCACCAAGACAACATGTCATACTTTACCTATCTCACTGGCTACCTCCTGCCTCAATTATGATCTCTACACTCAAGGAGATATAATGGTAGATGGGAGAGAACCAAATAGAATAAATTTAGTATTAAATATATATATTAGATCCAGTCAATCCTTCCTGTAATTTTTTACTCTCCTTTCTTCCCGATCCCTCCTTCCTATGTGCCCCCAAGTCTCTACTCTTTTGAAGCTCTGCATTACCATAAAAGATGTTGGTCAACTAACCCATGCAGGATTAGGTTCCAGGAGGAAAATGAAGGACCTGGGAACCTAGTTACCCCATCCAGTGCAGGCAGAATCTGTGCCTCCCCAGCCTACTCACAGAACTGCAGGGAGAAGCATACACCATTTAAAGTACAATGAGCACCTAGCCAACTTGCGCACATGTGAATGATAATAAATGCTTGCTTCTTAAAGCCAGTGCAGCAATAGCCGACACTGATGGGGGAAGGAGTACAGACACCAAAAGTAGAGTTGATGCAGACAAGGATGCCAATGGATGACACAAAGAGTAATCGGAAAAACAGAAAAGATGCAAGAGAAGGAGATGAATTTTTAACTTAAGTAATTATGGAGATAAAAAGTTAGGGGATAACTAATAGAGTTCCACACATTTGTAATCCAAACTCTTGGGGCCAGATGTTTATAGAATATAGAAGTTTTCAGGCCATATAAAATTACTAAAATACCCGAATGGTATATTTTGTAGCATTCATTAACAGGCTCTAGGACGGTGCCTCACAATACATTATTCTGAAACAAAACAAATAAATATTCACATTAAGTACAATAAAGAGACTATAAAATTCATATGAGTTCAGGTAAAGTTTTGTTTCCAGATGAGTTATTAAAAATTTTTCAGTTTCTCGAGCTTTATAAATTTTAGAACTCAAAGTGAAGGCCCTGCCATGTCAGCACTGCAAAGAATTACAAGAGTATTGAAAATTAGAAGAATCATTGAACTAGAAGTTAAGATTAAAACCCTATTGGATTAGATAAGGTAAGAAAATAAAACTAAGGAATAAATATGTTTTGTGAAAACTTCAGGCTACTGAAGAAATAGTTAAGAAAGGGTACTCACCATCTCCTCTGAGAAATTAACCTTCATCCTTAACACATACTCCTCATATTATTATTACTTAAAAAAATTAGATGAGAAAGATAATTTAGTATGTTTTCTCTGCACCTAATAAAATAGACCTAATAAAATAGGTCTGTAAAGCCAGAGCAGAGTGTAATGTGGAATAGGAAGGGCAATGTGAAACGCTAGCCTGAGTAATTCCACTCCAAACTCAATTGGTGGCCACAGTCCCCCAGTGGCTTTTCAGATGTGTTTTAAAGTAATCTTTAGTTCATGAAAGACACAAAAGTGTCATTATCTCCCGAAAAGCAACTAGAACTGACAAAAACATAAAATCTGGGGACAAAGGCTTCACATACTCTTCTTCCAGTCCAATTCAAATGAACCCAGTAATTTAACAGCCCAATACAGGCTTGCTTCTTATCTTCACTGGTGATTTGTATAGAGCAAGAGTGGTTCAGAACTCGTTGCCAGACCCATAACTCATGGTCTCTAAAGTCATATTTTTAAAATCCTGTATATTTAATTCTCATCCTGTTGCAAAATGCATTGTCATTACCATCTTTATTATTAATAAAATTAGAAAATCAAAAACCCTATAGGATTTTTTTGTCATGGCATTAAATGGAGTAACATATAATCTTAGGAATGTTCAGGCACTACAAGTGTTAACTACTTTCCAGTGAATCACTGAACATGGAATATTATGAGTCTTATCTTACTGTTATTAATTTATTAGTTTAATAATGACATGCTTGCTGACTAGATGAATGAATAAAGGATATGTTTTTGGTCACCTACTAATATTAGACAATTTAAAACGTTTTCTTTATTCTTTAAACAAGCTACATGTATGTGAATGCCCATCTATTTCTGTTCTTAATTTTCATTTTGGTTGATCAATATTTTTGCTGATATAGTTAAATTGCCAAATTTTCATGGATTAGTAACATTTCCATGGAAATCAATAGAAAATTTCTCAGTCCATTGTTTGTGTGTATTATTCAGTTTGTTTTTATCAAACCAGTGTGAATAGTTAAAACTATTATATTCTAATGCTTGTTTGGCTTAAATAAAATGTTTTCCAACAATTCATTTTTATATACTATGTTATTTATAAAAGAACACTTTATTGAGGTATTACTGACAAAAAATTACAAAAATGTGTACACATTTAATGTATACAACTTGTTGAGTTTGGTTATATGAAACCATCACCATAGTGAAAGCTATAAACATATCCATCACTAAAAAAGTTTCCTCATACCCTCTATATTTTATTTTATTTGTGTTAAAACAACATAAGATCTACCTACTTAACATATTTATAAATATAGAATATAATATTAACTATAGGTGTTATGCTATACAGTAGATTTATAGGACTTATTCATCTGTGTATGATGTTTTAAAAGTTATGACTATTCAGAGGTCTGAGTATATTAGAATTCAAAATAAATATGGTATCAGGTACAATGCTCATATAGTAAAAGATTCTAAAAGATTCAAAACACATTTATATTAAAATATGAACATTACATATTGACTCTCATAAGGCTGGTCTTCCATATTACCATTTGCCCCGAAGTTATTAATAAATGAAATGGCTCCCTAGTGTTTCTTTTTAGTAAAAGTTTGAGAATATGTTAGGGATTCCTTCAAAATATGAAGAGCTTTAATCAGTAAGCCATCCTGATATTGTTTTATGAAGTCATTATATTAGAGAAATGAATACATTCTAGGAGTCTTTTAAAAGTTAATCTAGTATAGAAGAACATGGAACATAACAAAAGATACTTTATACTGTGTTGTAAAAGGGTAAGAAAAGATTTTTGTTGGTAAGAAACTAATTATATGGAAAATGAATCATTTAAGATATCAAGTAATGAAAAATGACAATTCTAATTTCTGAAATTACATAGTCCGTATGTGTGTATGTGTGTGTATACATAAAATTTGTTTATATTTTATAGGGCTATAAAATGAAAATGTAATAATTAGGGTCATATTTTCTACAGAGCAGAAGTCCCTTGTATTTCCACTAAAAAAAATACTCACTTTGCTATGAATAACAATTAATGCATTTCTATCAATTTCCTACAATTTAATTTCTAACCCTATGAAGTAGTAAAATAACCTGTTCGAAAGAAGAGTCATCAAAAGTGAAAATACACATACACTCAGATAAACCTTGAGGGTCCACTAAACAAGGTCTAGAACTACAGTGGAAGGAAAACCAGTAATCTTTTTTCCCATAAATATGTGTTGGAAAATGTTTCCTGAAAGCCTGCTGGTTGTGTCCAAGTCTGAGGTTTTCTTGGTCCAATAATTCCAACTTGGCTACCTTAATGCTTTTTAATTGCCCAAACTCAGTAATCAAATGTTTGTAATGTTATTCTAAGATCTTCCTCTACAGAGATTTCAAAGCAAGATTTCAGGATTTTGTGCACATTGGTTCATAATTTTGCTTTTACCTCAAAATACACAGTACATCTTAAATTTAAAAGAAAATTTAATTTCAAAAGAGACATATTTCCAAAACAATTAAAAGTTTTAGGAATAATCCTAAATGTAGTCAAACATTCTCAAATACAGAACTGGAATTAAAAATACAAATTTTAGCAATCCTCACTGTCAAAACTTAGGTAGGACCAGGATTAATTGGACAACTCAAAGGGACACAGGCACATCATATTACACAAAACAGAGGCTACAATCAATAGAAAATAAAGGCATGCATTTCAAACACTAAGCATTTATTGATTGCAAGAGAAACCTTTAACCAGAATTGTCTCAACGATTTTTTTTTTGGTTCAAAAATGGAAATCTGGTGAAAATTTATTTTGCATTTAAAAAATATATAGAATGTTCATAATATTCATGGTACACAGATAAGAATTTAATAGATTGTTTATACACCAGTATTCTGAAATAATACCATGTATTTTGTTTTTCAGCAACTGTGTAAGGTAGATCACCCATCATGGAACTAGGCTTGCAGACTAAAACATGATCTACATAACTCCTAAGTTGGTGAACGGAAAACTTCCGCACAAACTGTGTGATTTCTCATTGTCAGAACACTTCTTAGCAGCCTCCTCTATTTGGATATATCTACTTGAATTTGCACACTCAAATGTTTAATCAAAACTTTTCCAGTAATTGTCATGACAGTAGCCATAGGGTGTATGTAAAACTCATCAGTATTAACTATACAGTTCTCTTGGTCTTTGTGAGCCCTTAAGTTATGGAAACATGAATATAGGTGGTGGATAGTTAGAAATTAAGTTCCAGGTGCTTACATCTACTCAAAGTTAAGCACTTCCCCACGTTTCTGCTCATTTATAGCTGAAAGTCAACTGTCAGATTTGGGCCACGACCAGGACCACAGACAGATGGAATAGTGGGTTAGATTTTGCTTGGAAAAAGGTGAATTTGGATGGAGCAAGAGATGATTAGATCAAATATAATAAACAAAAACTTCAATTAAACAACATGACATGGCATATCATTTGTCTCCTCATCACAACATTAATATGAATTAATGTGCTTCAATGTAAAATGATTTTCATTTCTGATATTCTAGGACTAAGATCAATCATATCAATCTCTTTTAAGTAAGGAGCCTGTATAATCTCATTTTCTTTGATGCCTCTTGGTTGCTGAGCCTCCTTTTACTTTGATTCTCCTTCCTTTCTGGTTGCTCATCCTTACGATCAGTTGCTGACTCTTACTCCACTCACACACCAGAATTTGTTGATATTCTTCAGGCTTAATTTTGTTAGTCTTCTTTTTTCATATCTGCCTGGTGATCTAGTCCCATAGTTTCAACCATGAGCCTCACACACTAAAGTTTACAAAGTCTTTTCAGAGTCTAAAATTGTTATTCATTCACACATGTTTTCATATTATACACTCATTTAAAATTTATTCATCCAGTATCCTTTCCAACTACATCTCTTTAGTATTTCCAGTTTGAGGTCTTCAAGAAACATAAATTCAGTGAGTCCCATTGTGACCTCATTCTCTGTACTTCCAATCCACTCTCCTAGTTTTCCTTATATATGATCAATATCCTCATGAGCTGTTCAACCTAAAACTCGAATTTCCTCTTTTTTCCCATCCAAGTTGAATCAATGTTGATATGGCTTAAGTATTCATCTCAGGCACTTTAATTCATAACTGGTTTTAGTTAAAAAGAAAAATAAGTAACCAATTAAATTAATTTGAAGTAACCAAGTAAATTAATTGAATCACTAAGGCACAAAAAAACTAAGTCATTAAGATATTTCTAAACATTTACACAGTTTGAGTTCAAAATTCACACCTGAATAAATGAAGGTTGATTCGTTTCCAAAGGTTTCATTAGATAGTTCAAATATCTTGATTTTAGAGTGCTTACTAAGAAGTTATTATAGAGTGTGATAGGATAACTAAGTACAAACAAATTAAACAAAAATTTATTCATAAAAAGACAATGTGTTTGAACTTCTGGAAACAATTCTTCAGTGATTTTCCTGAGGCCTCATTATATTGTTTTAAAATGGACCTAGGGAGAAATGAATAAATGGAAATAATAAGATTTTTAAAAGAGCAAAAGCATTTATGAACCATATAACTGCCAAATAACATATTTTAAACATCTTAAATGGTTTGATTAATGAATAATTTAAAAAGTCACTGGAGCTAACTACTACATGTTAAATGACCTTTACCCTTTGGGCACTTGATAAAGGGGGTTCAGCTTTAAACAATATAAATCAAATTAGAAATTCAAATACTTATCCTAAAGCCATCCATTTTATGAATAGATTACCATTTTTTTCTCTCTCCCCTTAGACGTCTTTATGTCTTTTCATACAGAATGAATCAACTGATGGCTATGAGAAATTAAGAAAGGAGTGATATAGGAAGAATCTTGCAATAACCCGCACACGTCTGTAGCAAAACTACCTAGATCCTTAAAGTTCTGTGTATAATTTCTTCATATGTCAAACACTTTTGTGTCAGTTGCTCTCTATGTTTAGAATTTACTTTTCTCTTTCCATGTTTAAATTTTCATCTTTCAACATCTAAATTATAACTGATCTTGGCTCACTTCTGTATGTTCTTTCCATAACACTTTATTTATAATGCCATTACATATATCAGTATCAATGTGCATTACAACTAATTATATACACTCATATATACCCCATTTATCCACTAATATTCCCTTCCTCACCTAATATAGTGTTAGCTCATTGAGGTCAGAAACCATGTCAGCAATTTTGTATTTTTTTGGAGATAGTAAAATGCCTTGAGCATAATAACTGCATAAAATTGTTGACTTAATTGAATGTAATGCTCCACAATATTAATTTACTGCTCAGGGAAACTTGTCTGGGAGTCCAAAACTTTCATGATCTGAACTCAGTTTAATTATAGCTATAGCAGGCTATTAGTCCATACAGGCATTCTTTGATTTAATGTAGATGTAACAGTAAAGAAAAGTATACTATAGTTAAGTGTATTATAGTTTTCATGTTATTTGTTATAACTATATATGTTTATAGAATTTCTTATTAATTATGACCCTATGTAACTTATAAGAACAAAGAAGATAAATGTATAAAACTCAATATGCATAAGCTCAGGAGAAACTTTTTTATCCCCTTTCTGGATGTTAAACATATTCAGAATCTTCAAGGGATGATGATCTCCCTAGCTGGACATCTACTGGAGTAGAAATGACCTTCATTTAATTAATATGCCTATTGATATAATAGCTTGCAAAATATAGGGTGACCCTTGAGGAACAAGCAGTAGCCATCCTACTTATTTTAATAGCAGGGGTTTTATTCCTGATAGAGCTGTCTACTGTTCTTTCTGTACAAAGTACTGCACTTTCAATAAAGAAATTACCTCCAGTGGACTACAACTCTCTCTTAAAGTTCTAGAGACTGGAAACGTGGGTATTTACTGCATTTAAAGAACTAAGAATTTTAAAGAGGTAATTTACTAAAGCTGCTGATAAATGACCTCATTTTTCTTCAAATTAACTGTCAACACGGTGCTGTGCTGTCATTTCAAGACACACGACATGGTGGATGTTTTTCTGTACGAGTTTCAGGGGCACAGCTCTCAATAAAGAAGTGTGCTTGAATGGCTGATTTTATTTGTTTACCAAAGACTATCTCTTTTATAATTCATCAAGTAGGAAAAGACTATTTCAAACAGTTTTAAATATTTATAATTTAAAATGGCAATATATAGGCTTTCTTCCTCTGGGCAGGGTGGGTGGACTTACTTCCTGGGTTTGCAACCCATGTAATTGCATAGGGCCTCACGTTTGAAGGGCCCTTTCCATGGTTTATATCTTCAACTATCACTGTCTTGAATTTATTAGTAATTTTTGAACCAGGGAAGCTTGTAATTTCATTTCATTTCATTTCATTTTGAAATGGCTGTGGTTTCATAGTTTAGAATAAGTCAAGAGATTTTTGTCTCCTAACGGTGACTGATATAAATTCAATTAGGTAAAGTTTCTGTATTTCAAGTTCCTGAATTAGCAGTTTATATACTATGATCTAGAAAATTGTACTTCAACTTTATTTTAGCAGTAAACCCCAGATTCTTTTTTTTTCCTAATGAAATTTTAGGCAAAAACCCAACCTCTGAAGGCATTAGAAGTAGAGCTGGTCTTGTTCCATTGTGGGTTGAAAGAAAAGGAAGGTCTGGTTTCCTCTGTACACAGAGGTGCAGAGGGGCATTTAGGGACAGTGAGGCAACATTAAAGAGTCCACCTATGAGGTAAAAAAAACAAAACAAAAAACTGAAAATCACTATGAAGGCCAAGGCTATGGGAAAAATTAAAGGTAAGTGAAAGCTTGTTAATATTCAGAACCAAAACATTTTATTTTGGGACTAACGAAACGTGTATTGAATGCGGCTTAAAAACTGTACTGTTCTTGGATATTTTATATAAAAAGGTAAACTAAACACAGCAGGTTTTCCAGAAGCTTACAGTCTATTGAGTGTTAGAATTTTAAATCTCAGATAACCTTTATCTTTCATCTGAATATAGAACATAGCAGATTGTAAAGTGTACCATTATGTGAGGTATAGTTTCTAAAATATTATTATGGCAGCTTTGAATTTATTGAGGAAATATAACACATTTTTTAATATCAATTTTCAGGCTATTGCCATGACCTCATGTATGGTTGCATAAAATTGTTTCATTAGAACTAAGTGTACAATAATGACCTGTTTCACTTTATTGGAATAGAAATGGCTCAGACACAATGCCATTAACAGGAGCTCAATGAACTATTCCATCATTGAACAGTCTTAGAATATTGGTAAACATTGCTGAGCATACAATTTGAGCTTTAGACTCACTATCTCATTACATAAGTGCAAGGCATGAGTTTTATGTGCTGAAACTGTGTCAAGCACTATTAAACTGACAAGGGTATAGAAAAGGAACAATACAGACCTCTTGCAAACACATTATTTCTTTCATTCAAGAGGCTGGAGGTATGTAGTTTCAACAAAGAGAAGGAGACATTTTTGAAAGTTGTTACTGATCAATACCCCAAGTGAACATTTTTTAGGAAAACACACACATTAGTGATCCCTTTCTGTATACTTATCAGTTTAGTTATCAAAGTCTTATTTCAACATTGCTTGTGCTCATTAAATTTGTACTTGAATATAAATGTTTGAATGTGCATTTTTATGTGGAAAAAAATCTTGAGAATCTAAAGTGGATTCAAGGGCATACATTGCCATTGATGATTTACTAACTATAGACATGACATTTTGATGATCCTTCAACTCTGTTTCCCAGGAGATCCATTACCCTTTTAAAGTGGTGAAGTGTCTTAATGACTCAGTCATACCTGGCTGGTCCCAGGGCTGGGCTTTTGAATAAGAGAAATGATACAAATTACATCAGTTTCCCTAAAAGCTACCTTCAGGAACTTTGAAGACCTTGGAGTTAGTGGGAGCAATACTCAACTAAATGATCCCTTCCACAGAAAATTTGAGTCTGATAGATAGTTAGAAGAATACCATTTCACAACCTAAGAGTTAACTAGTTTTGTCATCATGCTCTGACAATTATTGGACTTTCTTTTATCCTTTTATGATAAGGAATCCATTAATTCTAATGTTATGTCAACAATATAGTCTGTATGACTTTTATTTGGCCTTTTTCTTGAAATACTACTATGAGGAATGAAAAAATACATTATCTTATATATTACATATGTAATTTGATATCTAGCTATCTGATTCCCCTTTCAGTTATAAACTTTCTTGCACATAATAACTCTCCCTGTTTCAAATGCATATTGGGATCTTCGCTCAAAAGTGTACTTAACTTCATCTATTATTATCTGTCCTATTGTTTAAAATACATACATGAAGCACTCTTCAAATGCATAGAATCTTCTTGTGATGGTCACTACACTCAACAGATGAATACACCCTTCAATCTCTTCCTGCACAAGATTCTAGAATAAAGCTATGGTCCAACATTTCCAATTTGATGACCATTTTTCAAATAACTTCAAAGTCAGTATGAGGTCTTTTGACTCATCAAAACTCATTTTTCTCTTTCACAGAGAAAGTCAACTTATTCTCTATTAAAAAGAAATGGAATTCATATATAATATCATCAAAAAAATTTTGAATCTTCCTCTTACCTAAATAAAGAAAAATCAACCAAAAAGGCTTGGAAAAGTGTATATGTAAAATAGGCTTACAGATAATAGCTAAGTTTGTTGAGGCTTTTAAGGTACATGAACTGTGTTGGTTTCATAACACAGTTTTTTTCACTTAATAATTAAAAAAGAGAGAAGAAATTTGATCTAGAAAAAAGTTAAGTAACTTATTCCCTTAAAAATAACTTCTATTTAGGATTTCAGTACATATTAAAAATGTCTGCATAAGTTTATGTAAATATATTTATATAAATCATATTCTGCTTCCTTCCCAGAAACTCAAACTCAAATGATTTTGAGGTTCTAACAGCATATATAACTGGTGAAAAAGGTGGCTAAAGAGTGTTGTACCTAGAAATAGGCTTATTAGAAATTTTAGAAACTCATATGTTATTTAAAATATAACTCAGAGCATGTTATACAGATTTTTATTTTTATAACTTATATTACATTTAAACATTACTTAAAAATATGATTCTACTCTTATGAAATGTGCAGAATAGGCAAATCTATAAAGACAGAAAGTAAATGGCCGTCTAGGGATGAAAGGGTGCAGAGTGTAGCCAAAGGGTGTGGAGTTTCATTTTGAGGTGAGGATATGTTCCAAAACAACTGTGAGGATGGTCATACAACACTATGAATATACTAAAAACCATTGAATTGTACATTTTAAATGGCTGAACTGTGTACGAGGTGAGTTGTACCTCAATAAAGCTGTTACAAAAATTAAGATGGCCACAGTAAATAAAAGCACAAGTCTTCAATTTTGTTAAACATATATCCATTCAGTTTTGGTAAACATACATTCTGTTCTCAGATATTATAGTAAGGAATTAAGGGAAGTATTTGTGCCTACTATATGCATGAATTAATTAATTATGATTTTAAATCGAGACCAATCACACTTTTTTTTTCTTCTAACCAGGCTCAAGTTCAAGGGGCCAAACAAAGCGAAGCAAAAAGTTGCATTTCATTAAGGCTGTGACTTAGACAATACAACAGAGCAAGAGAAAGGCAAGCAGATTGATTGGCTATGCAAATAAGTACTCAAATTATAGGGATTTCAGATCTATAGTAAATGATGAAATCAGGCAGAATCATGAGAGTGGATTGTATAAGGACAAGTTCATTTGAGAAAAAAGATCCAGGAAGTCTGAGGCCAGGGCTCTTGGAAGGGTCATTGTAGATACCAAAATCATCTAGAATTCGAACAGGAATTGCCTTGGGTAGATTAGCAGTGGGTGAGGAAATGACTCTAAAAAGGGGGGTGATGGTTTGAGTAGTTTAATGATGCAAAATTCAAAGACTTAAACAATTTTATTTCTTTCCTTTTTTTTCTTCTCTCTCCCTCCTTCCTTCCTTCCTTCCTCCCTTCCATCCTTCCTTTCTTTCCTACATTCTTTCTTTTTCTTTCTTTCCTTCTTTAAGTGAAGAGCAAGAGTAGATCAGAAACAGTAATGAGGAGAAAGGTGGAGTATCTACACAGACTAACAAATTCAGGGAAATTAAGATTTGGAAGAAAAAAAAATGAGAAGGCTACAGAAAACAGTCATGCCTTCCAGAATAAGCCAGCTTTATTTAACCAAGAAGGTGATGGACATATTTGTAGGACACAGGGCATTGAGTTCTAGAGTTATGTAGGTGTATCATAATTTGGAAATGTTTGGGAATTACACTACTAAGGTGGTATAAAGAACTACTTTTTGGTTATAATTTTGAGGTTTACTGTACAAGGAACAAAGGGTGATCTGAGAAATCTGGGCTTCTCAGTAGACCAAAACAAATAGGGTAAAAACATCTTCCTAATAATT
Organism: Manis javanica; assembly: GCF_040802235.1. Taxonomy (NCBI): domain Eukaryota; kingdom Metazoa; phylum Chordata; class Mammalia; order Pholidota; family Manidae; genus Manis; species Manis javanica. The sequence goes on from NC_133158.1 coordinate 105,010,304, forward strand.
AGCAGTACTAATATGATTGAAAGGCAGGAAGGTGAATGTAGTGAAAGCAGTAGGAGAGGAAGGGTGTGTTTGGAAGTTTTTCAAGAGACACACAGATTACTGACATACGCACATGACTCCTGCCACTGGAGGAATGGGTCCCTCAGAAGAGTGATCTCACTTGATCATATATAAGAAAAGTGCTATGGTCTGAATATTCAAAACTCATGTTTTGCAATCCTAACCCCAAAGATGATGATAGTATTAGGCAGGGACTTTCAAAGTTGCTTAGGTGGATATTTCATAAGTGAGATTAGCATTTTCCAAGTGACACTCTACAGAGATCCCTCAACCCTTTTTACCAAGTGAGGACGCAGTGGGAAGGTGCTAACCATGAATCAGTAACAGAGTTATCAACAGACCAGGACTATGCTGGCACCTTGATCCTGGACTACCCAGACTCCAGAATTGTGACAAGCAAATTTCTGCTGTTTTTAAGCTACGCAGTCTGTGAAATTTTGTTACAACAGCCCCAATGGACTAACAGAAAGTTACTTTAGAAACCATTTTTATGAACCCCCACTAGCCTGTTGAATGCTGTGATCCAGCTGACTGTGAGCCAGCCTACAGACATATACAAGAGGTTGTCATAGACCACCTAACCTCAGCCACATTATTAGCCAACAGTAACTGTATGAGCACATCTCAGAGATTAGCTGAGCCAGAGCAAGACAGAATCTCAAGCTAAACAAAATTATTATTGTGGAAAACCCTGTATTCTGGAGATGTGAATGCAACTTTTTATTATGCTGCAAAAGGTAATTGATGTATGGTTACTTTCTGTATATCGTTGTGTTTTCAATTGAGAGAAGCTGTATCTGAAGTTACTGCTGTAATGGGTAAGTTCAGAAAAATTCTACTAAAAATGGATATTCTGAAATTTTGTCTCTTATTAAAATGTGAAACTATTTGAGCCCAAATATTCTCAAAGGCATTGTCTTTTTTTGCAATCAATAAACAAAACTAAAAAAAAGTAAAGTTTATTAATTAAAAAAAGTTAATCTCTCTTAATCTCAGTCTCATCAAATGGAAAATGTGTGTAATGATCATATATATATCTTATAGAGAAGTAAGACTAAATCAGCAGACATTTGCTTAGAACACATAAGGTGCTTTTCATGTAAGGAGTATCCATGTGTTAGCTGTTAGTAGTGGTAGTATATCATTAAAGTTTATCATTTTTTCCCAATTTCTGTGATCTTAAGAGTCTTTGGTCTTAAGTCATCAAACACCCACAATTAATCTATGAGATACCCTGAAGAGATATTTTTAGCTCTTCTTTACATTAGGAAAGAAAGAATAAGTATTCAAATACTTATTTGAATACTTATTCTTTCTGTAGAATCTTATTCTGACTGTAGAATCACACAGTCAGAATTGGAAATAGGCCTTCTGTCTCTTAGAACAATGCTTTCTCTATTACACACTTAGTCTAAGGACAAATTTACACACTTAAAATTAGTGTCAACTCTCATTTGCACAGTAATATTAACAGAAAACTCATGCATATCAGAACCATACAGAGCAAGGAGCGCCTGCATTGAGGAATCCAAAGAGCATTTGTTTATGTGGTTTATGTCTCTGGATGTTCACTGGATTAGATAAACTGAGAAAAATTTAAAACCCAAGACACATAAGCATATAATGCATTAGTCCTTAAATTGATGACATTGAGAAAATTACACTGTATACTCCTGAGAGAATAGGAGTGAACAGCAAATAACATCTTAGAATTAATGTAAAAATAAGTAGATTCAACCACTTAAATGCTAATGAAAATGCCTTAGAACACCCTGACCACACTCGGAGGACATCTGCAATGTATCATATGCTGTGAGATCACTTCACCCATGGTTGCCCTCCATCCTTCTCTGCTTCCTCAGTCTTCCTGCTCTTCAATGGCTTTTCCACATTTCCCCATCATCTTTCAGCTTGATCATCATTGCACTCCAGAAAGCTTCTGGGGCTCTGTACCCCAGGTCCATTGATACCATTCCTGCAGGCATGTCTTACCTTGGATTTAAATAGGAGAGAGCAGGCCATAGATTCTAAAAGCTTCCTGCCTATACCAAACCTCTGAGCTTCGAGCGGGCTTCAGAAGCCATAGAGGCAGCTCAGTTCAGTCTGGAGGATGAGGTGTCTGCTTTGAAGTGATCAAGTGAAAGTAGGCCACAGAGTGGGGTACAGGACTGAGCAGGACAGGGCAGTGCATGAGCCAACTGAGACCCATCCACAGGCTTCATCAATGATCAACAGTGTGGAGAAACACTGGCTGGCTACTTAATGCAGTTTATACAATGTAATTTCCTTTGTTTGTAGAACATCATGAATGTCGATGAAATGCCCTTTCATTCACATTTAAGCTATAAAATGTCACAACCATTTTCAGTTTATTAGATGATGTGTTTCTTTAAAACTTTTGGTTTCACAAATACCACACTCTGTTGTTGCAGACAGTCAGAATTATTTTCTGCCTGTTTATATGCAGTTTGACAAACTAAAACAATTTTTAGTCTTTAGGAGAATAGAACCACGGCTAATAGATTCAACTTTCTGTCTATAACATTTCTCCATAACAAATGCTTGTAGTGAGTGATGTGGTATGTATTCAAGCATCTCCCTATCATAGGCTTTCACACACAAGTTGGCATAAAATATGCTGATTAATTATTAGACATCTTTCCCTCTAATTATACATAATCCACAAATGTTTATTGAACTTCTGTTATGTATGAATCACTGAACTGGTTGCTGGATATAAAAAATAACTATAAAATGTAACCTTCTATAAAGGTTTATTATGGTCTAGATGAGGAAACACACATGCATTCATAAACATACATGAATGAATCCAGTGAAGTTACAGTGATACGTGGTAAATGTTAAATGTCAGGTGCTGTAGACCAGAAGTATAGGAGGCTAGAGAGAAGATCTATGGTGAAAATCTGTTTTTGTTAGCTCAGTTTTCCTTTAGAAATATACCTCTTCCTGCCCCAGACCATGTGATTCGATGAGCACAATGAACTATCAAGTTGAATGGCATGAACATGACTCCTGACTGGTTAATTGGCATAATTTTCTCTCTAGTCACACTACCTCAAGCTGGACCAATGGAAATCTGCTTCCTGATTTTCTGGAACAAGGTAGTGGAACTATATCTGTTCAGGTTATAAAGTGGTAGGATGAAACTGTGGGAGATCTCCTGGCCCCCTTTACCACTTAGAGGAGCTTTCAGGTAATGAAGCCAAGACTGAATAAAGCAGTATTAAGAGATGCAGAGAGAGGTATTCCTGGGCCCAGCTATGCCTACAGTCTCTTCTACCCCTGTACTTGTCCAGGGATGTCAGCTGATAATCCCATTTATTCTTTTTTTTATATATTTTTTAATTTTGCTATCATTAATGTGAAATTACATGAATAACATTATGGTTACTAGACACTCCCTATCATCAAGTCCCTACCACATACCCCATTACAGTTACTGTCCATCAGCATAGTAAGATGCTATCGAGTCACTACTTGTCTTCTCTGTGTTATACTGCCTTTCCTGTGTCCCTCCCCTGCTACATTATCTGTGCCAATCATAATGCCCCTTTTCCCCACTTATCCTTCCCTTCCCACCCACCCTCCCCAGTCCCTTTCCCTTTGGTAACTGTTAGTTCATTCTTGTGTTCTGTGAGCCTGCTGCTGTTTTGTTCCTTCTGTTTTTTCTTTGTTCTTATACTTCACAGATGAGTGAAATCATTTGATACTAGTCTTTCTCCACCTGGCTTATTTCACTGAGCATAATACCCTCTAGCTCCATTCATGTTGTTGCAAACAGAAGGGTTTGTTTTCTTCTTATGGCTGAATAATATTCCATTGTGTGTATGTATCACATCTTCTTTATCCATTCATCTACTGATGGACACCTAGATTGCTTCCATTTCTTGGCTGTTGTAAATAGTGCTGTGATAAACATAGGGGTGCATATGTCTTTTTCAAACTGGGCCCCTGCATTCTTAGGGTAAATTCCTAAGAGTAGAATTCCTGGGTCAAATGGAATTTCTATTTTGAGTTTTTTGAGGAACTTCCATAACTTCCATACTGCTCTCCACAATGGTTGAACTAATTTACATTCCCACCAGCAGTGAGGAGGGTTCCCCTTTCTCTGCATCCTTGCCAGCATTTGTTGTTATTTGTCTTTTGGATGTTGGCCATCCTAACTGGTGTGAGGTAATATCTCATTGTGGTTTTAATTTGCATTTCTCTGATGATTAGTGATGTGGAGCATCTTTTCATGTTCCTGTTGGCCATCTGAATTTCTTCTTTGGAGAAGTGTCTGTTCAGATCCTCTGCCCATTTTTTAATTGGATTATTTGCTTTTTGTTTGTTGAGGTGTGTGAGCTCTTTATATAAATTGGATGTCTACCCCTTATCGGATATGTCATTTATAGATATATTCTCCCATACTGTAGGATGTCTTTTTGTTCTACTAATGGTAATCCCATTTATTGTTAAACCAGTGTGAATTTAATTCATGCCACTAGCCATTAAACAAATGCTTATTTGCACAGGAGGAATAGTAATTTAAGGACTGAAATGGTCTGAGTGTGCTTCTTGGAATGATTTCTGCAGAATTTGAATGCTATTTAAGACTCAATTAAGAAGGAAGGATGAAAAATTATATTTAAACAGGGAAAATACAGACGGAAAAAATCCATAGTGGGAAGGTTAAAGTCCAATTTTGTGTAATGTTGGCTGACTTGAAGTATGGAAATAGATTTTACAAACATTTTACAATAGGAAAAATACTCAGTTTAGCAAGGTAGCAGTTGGTAGATGGCTTTAAGGGGCACTCATACTTTAAGTAATGGAATACAGAACTGAAATTAATGAAAGACACCTACAAAGAAGAAGCCAAGTAAAATAATACAGAGGAGGGAGATCATAAATATATCAAGAGTATGTGTTTTGTGCTACCATTGACTCTACAAAGTTGTGTCACTGACACAACAAACCAGCTACTACAGGCAATTGGCCGAATGCTCTCCTAACACTAGTTATTGTTTTTGTTTCATATTTATTTTGGCAAAAGTAACACATTCAAGTGAATGTCTTGAAAAATAAATGTCACTAAGTTTTATGGTTAACTTGCGCTTTTATGCCTGTTTTTAACTTGCTTGTCTCTTCCCCAGATTTACAGTTCTAGAGAGAAATTCTTCCAAATCTTTCAGCCTTTCCCTCATATATGTGCCTCATTCTTCTAAATAAAGTTTTTACTGTTTTGTCTTAAATTTTCAATTTCAGGCATCATCTATTGTCTTCCTGTCAAGTGAGCGAGGATGGCTCCTTACCAACTACTGACACCTCTTCAAATAGAATCTTGCTTTTGGTCTGATTATGAGTCAGTTTTTACTTGAACTATGTAATATTCAGATGATGTTAATACTCTCCACCATTGAGTCATATAGGGTTATGACTGTGATTCATTGTTTTAATCAAATAGGGTTCACTTATCTGCTCCATCAACATGTCAAATAATTTTAGGAATATTATTTTCTAAATGCTCGAATATATCAAACAACCTATCCTTTTCAATTTTATTTCTTGATCTTCCTGGTGACTTCATTCTTCTTTTTTCAATGTCAACTTCAAGCTCCATTTCTTCAGTCGTGTTTTGAAGTTCCCTCATGTTCCCAGTGCTGTGTCTCTGTGGGCTTTGGTGGGGTCAGTTTGCTCTCAGGCCTTGCCTTCTCTTTCTCCAGGTCAGCTACTGAATCTGCTGACTTCCTAAATCTTGCTGAAATCTCATTAGTGTGTGTATATATTGACTTTCATTTTTTTAAAAATCTTTTTTCTATAATTTAGTTTTGAATAGGAAGGGAGATAAGCATATATGGTGAAACTGCCTATCTTTAAATTCTCTCTCTCACTTTAATCTCTTTTGTTCCTGCCACAGTATCTCTGAATTTTATATTCTGTTTTCTTTTTGGAATATGAAAAGACTTTTTTTTCAAAGAATCTTTGAAATTTGTTTAAAAGATTATTTTCTTTTTTAAAGTTACTTTTTGGTATTTAATGTTATCCCCAAATAGACTTATTTCTGTTCCTTAAATTCACCATTTATATTTCCTAGAGTACCACATTTTCTAAATTTTTATTTAAGATTACAAATAACTCAGAGATGATTTTCATGTCCCTATGTTTCTGCTAACATATTTTAGTAATGACCCTGACTTGCTTTATAGTCACGTATTGGGGTACATTAATCACTTTGAACACTAATTCTAGAATGATGCCTATGTTTTAAGAATCTTAAAATCAGTAGCTGACAAATACACACAGGTATCTTAATAAATTAATAGGCATTGAAAACTTGAGTAACTAGAGGTTTCAAAGCTTGTTATCAATCCACCAAATGTTCCTACTCTACCAGATAGATTCACTACCAGTCAGCTAGAGATGGCAGGTCCAATTCAATACATAGCTATTGATTTCACCCATGGATATGCTATGGGCCATTTTAGATTAATCCATCCATATACTTACCCCTCATAAAAACAAAAACAAAAGCAAAGAAACAAAAATCTCACGTGTAATTTAACTAGGGAAAAAGTTTGTACATACATAACTTCTTTTTAGTTGCTAACTATGATGGTATATATCTTTATTAAATGATAAATCTCTGAGCAATTTAGTCTTAACCTGTATATATTTCTTCTTTTTTTTCAAATTATGAAGTCTTTCAAGTGCTTTTAACAATTACATCAATTCCAGCTGACCATGCCCACTGAAGCTCTATTATTAAGGACTGGCAGCATAGAGAGAGAAAGTAAATCTTCATTATTCATAGATTTTGTACTTGTAAATTTGCCTGACTTCTAAAAGTTACAGGTAACCCCAAAAATCAATATTCTTAGCACTTTCAAGGTCATTTACAGACATACCCAGAGCAGCAAAAAATTTGAGTTGCCCAATGCATACCTTTCCCGATGACTTGGGAAAAGACCACCCTCTGGTCTATTTAGTGTCATGATGGTCCCCTAGTTTAGTGCTAAAGGGCGGTGTAATTTTCCTAAATTCAACAAGACTGTGATGTGCTTTGCTGATAAAATACATGTGTTGTGTAAGTTTAATTCTGTCATGAAATATACCACTATTGGCTGTGAGTTCAATGTTAATGAATCATCAATATACAAGAAATAAAGTGTATTTAAACAGAGACATACATAAAACAAGGTTGTATACTAAGCTGATGAAAATGTGACCAGAGCCTTGCAGCATCCTGATTCTGCATTTACCTGAGAAGAAACGGGTCGGTACTCACTGCATTAGTGTTCACAGGGATTTTATAAAGCACAACCACTGTGAATAATTTACATATTAACAGCATGGTTGCCTATTCTAATTTGAAAATCTTGGGGTAAAACCTATTGTGTAGATTTATGATTTCAAGTCAACGATGGATAAAAAGGTTGCTCTCAGTAAATATATATTATTGTAAAAACTATTATTATATTAAAGTGCAAGATAACTTAAGTTACCTGTCCTATTTTGTATTTATATTTGTTCATTTTTTGTTAAAACATGATTAAAGAAGACAATTGACAAAATGTAAACAAACTTTATTTAACACTTTGGGAAGGTAGCAGTCTCTACTCAGAGAACTGTAAAATGAGGGGGATGATAGAAAGCTTTTATAGGATGAAGAATAAAGAACAAGGAAGAAACAGATAATATCTGATTGGCTGGAGCCATAGTCTTGTTTGAGGTGAGAACGCAGAGGAAAATAAGTAGAGTCCAGACTTGGCTGGGCTTTTGGATATTGGCTAGCTAGATACACATTATTTCTGGTAAAGAGAAGAATTTACACAGACAAGAAAGTTATCCAAGTTTTGGTTTGCTGAGTTGGCACTCCAGGCAGGAGCAGTTCCATCTTAGGCCTAGAAATTTATCTCAACACTTTCATGGACCATAAAAAAGAAGGAATTGTTAGGTAGAAAGACAAGATATGAGAAGGTGGAAGGAGAATAAGGCCAGTAAAGCCCACTAGAAGGACTCAAAGAGTTAACCAGATAAAACCAGAAAGCCAGAAATGACTCACAGAGTTAGAGTTAATTAGTTGAAGTTTCAAAGGCCAGCAGTGACTTGAAATGTCTGGATATTCCCCAGATAAAGAAAAGTCAATCAAGGACTTCTCTGCCTTACCTCTTGAGGTAGAGCAGGGAAATAGGACAAGAATCATGCCTTGTAAAATCTACTTAGCTTGCAAAAAAAAAGGCCCAGTTTATTCTTTAACTTAATCTATATGTTGTTGTTCCTCTTCTACCAGTTTCTTAATTAAGTAACTTTGTAGCCAGGGCAGGAAACAGACCTCTGAAGTATAAATAAACCTATGTGTATAAAGAACGCTGAGATCTGAACACACACAGTTATCTAAATCCCATTCTTAAAACAAAACTTCAAAGGAATTATGAATCACCTGTATACATCATGCCTCATGCCCTTACCTAAAAAGGCCCCATAAAACCCCAGATCCTAACCCTCAAGTGCACCTCCTCTCTGAGGTTGCCCACACTCCCCTTTCTTTGAGTGGGTCGCTGTCCCTGTTCTACTCTACATGAGCAGGGAGGGGTTACTGAGAACTCTGATTTGACTTTCAAATTCCCATCACCTGGGTGATCCGGACAGGACAGCAGTTGCATGATCATGCTCCTTAGTAGCCTGCCTGAAAATCTCCTTTCTTTGCCTTTGGGAGGTTCTCAGAACATCATTTCATTCCATCCAGTGCTCTGAGGCTCAGCCAAATCCTGGGGTAGTTGGAACTTAATTCTCATGCTGTGCAGATCCAAGTGGACACTGGGCACCAGGTGACACTGGCTTTAGGAGTTGGCAAGAGATTTGCCCAAAGACAAGCAGGAGTTCAATAAGCTTCCCTTTCTTGCCTTTGTTTATCTTGACTCTGGCCCATTCTCCCCTTGGAGTTTACACAAATAAATTCTGCTTCACTACTGTGTCTCTACTTTTCAATTCAAGGACCAAGGAGAATGAATTCAATCTATAAGAGAATGACTCAAGTTTCATTGTCCAAGTAAACTGCTTTGTTCTTATTTGTAGCATGAATGTGTACATATTATTAAAATAATCTTTATTTATTTACTTTAAAGTTTTATTTCACCTGTTTTCTTGATACTTGCAATTATAGCAATATCTGAACTCCTAAGCCCCAAATATTATGTTGTTTATCTGTTTCAGTAAAGGTTGCTAAATTACCTGCCTGGTAAAACCAAGTGAACCAATGTAACGTTTCTGTCCTTTTCTTGACAAATTCTAAAATCTTAGTTTGAAGTTTTATTGTTAAAGTAAAATAAACCTATAACTGAATGTTTCATATTGTTTTGCCAAGCTCTGACTTTTTTCCTACAGGCTGATATATAGATAATAAGTTGGTAATTTATACACTCATGTGAATTATTTTATGTTTGTTTAAATATTTAGGTACTTGGGTACATTCAAATCAGAGTCTCTTTTGTTTTAACTGTACATGCAAATATTTGATTAAATGACTCTTGTTCATTACACAGGCTCTTGAAAGTTAGCCTCGCAAGTCCAATATCAATAATTAAAATAAGACTGACCTTATTTTGCTTCCCCCATTTCTACTTTGGTTGCAGAAATTTTTCTTTCCACTTAAAAAAAATTCCCATTTGCTGAAGCAGAAAAATTACTTTATTTCTGCCTCAATGGAGCTTCTTTTTGGAGGTTGAAGCACCTGCTATGCATACATTATGTAAAGAACATACTAATCATTTAGAATGAAAGTTAGAATATAAATGTCAGTCATTACTGAAAACTGTTTCATAAAGTGCTTATGTATCACTTGCATTGTTTTACTATTTTATTGCTGTAAAAGCAGGTAGGCCTGTGAGTGAGTGTGTGTGTGTGTGTGTGTGTATTTAATGGGTGAGCTAATAACCTGTGGTTAACATAAACAACCTTCCTTATTTACCTGTATTAACATTGTGACAATCTATAAAATTATGCAAAATGTTTCCAAACCTTGTGTTTCTGTTACTATTTGCCTTGGGGTATCTGCATTTAACTCACTGATGCTTTTCAAATTGTCTTTCCCTCTTAGAATGGGAGTCAGAGAGTGCTTACACATTTTAAGGACATCCAGATGTATTCCATAAAGTTTAACTAAAATAGAAAAATGGGATCGGAGTAAAAAGAAGTAAAATGTAGGGAAAGTAAAATTTGACCCACTGCCCAAAGCTGGTCAATTACTTCTTATAATTTTAATTATGAGGTCCTGAGCAAATTATCCATCCTAACCTACTTTTTACTATTGACCTGTATATATGCCCTGATCTTTCTCATCCTCTTTGTCTCATTCTTTAAGTCAAACACTTGAGAGTGTATATATGCAAATTATCTCTATCCTAAACAATCTGTTTCAGTCTGGATTGCATTTTCACTGCTCTGCAGAAAGTACTATCGCAATTGTTAGGAAATATTGGAGACAGGTTCCCATTTTTGTTTAAGTCCCCCTTCTTGAACCACTCTTTTTCCTTGTCTTTTATAAAATATATTTCTTCTGATTTTTCTCCACTGTCTCACCATATCAAGTCTCATACATCTCTATCTGGACTTCAAATGTCCATGTTTCTAAAAGCTTCATCACAATCTGTAAATTCTGCACTATTTTCAAAGCAATTTCTCCATGTCAACTGTTTTCCTTTTCTTCTTCTATTTTTATGACTTGTAGCGCTGACTTCTTGAATATCCATATTCTTATATTCAAGGACCCACTCTACATCTCCATGTTTTTTTCTAAAAGCACCTTGAATTAAACCCATCAAAAGGGAACTCATGAATCCCCATCTGCTTGTCATAGCCCAGATTGACTTTCCATCATCACTACCTTCCAGTGTTCAAGTTCAGAAAAACTAGAATTTTCTAGCGCTCTTCCTTACTTTCCTTATCAAATTGATTACCAATCCATGTTTACTTTCTTCACCAAATATTGTTGGAATACACTGTTTCCTATGTTTCACTCCTTTCCAGGTTCATGTTATCACTTATTACCTAAATTACATCAGAAACTCATTAACTGGTGTCCTTAAATCAACTTTTAATTCCTTCCTTCAAATTAAATTTTTATGCTATCATGTAGAGTTAATATTATACAATATGATACCAAAGGCAATGGGGAGTCAGTAAAAGATGTAAAGTTGAATGGTATTATTCTACCTAAGCCAGGCATACATCTGGAAGTAGTAAAAAGTCTGTGTTTAGGGGCATCGAGCTAATGTCAAGGGCCTTGGATTAGTAAATGGTAATATAAATGAAAAAGGGAGTTGAATAAGTGAATATTTGTAACTATGGTGTTTAGTGGCTAATCGGACATGGTGGTGAGTAAGAGGCTAGGCAGTCTGAGCAAGTGGTGAGCTCAGCTATTTCCTACTAAAGATATTATTTCTGATTAGATTAAATGCATTGCCACTAAACTTGCACTACCTGTTGTCACCAATTAGCCACTGTGTGCACTTGTATATGTGAAATTTTGTAGGTATGTGAATGTATATGTGCATATATTTGAATATACACATATGTGTATTGATATGCATATACATATTTATACATGTATATGTACATGTATGTACATATATATGTGTACTGTGTAACTCTGGGGGTAAAATTTGTTTCCACCTCTGGGCAAATAATCTTTGAAGAGGAAATAAGTCAGTGGGAGAAATAAAGTGGGAAAAATCCATTTATTGCCTACAAGCAGTCATCTATTTCTGCTCACCTGTGTCTCTTGCAACCCAGCTGAAAAAGGACCCCACCAGACCTCTCTGATCCCCTTATATGCTCATTCCCACCTCCTTATATAATCACCTACTGATACGGAGATGGACTTCTTCTCTCCCCACCTTGGAAACACCTATTGATATAGAGATGCATAAAGACCAGGTGAGAGATTCTGGAAATACTGCAATTTTACCCACAACATGTATGTATGTATATATATCTATATTCCTAATGTATAGATTATGATAGGGAAACTTGTTTTTCAAGGTTTTTCTCAATGATCTAATACTTTTTAGGGGTTAGGAAGCTAGGAAATAGAAGCTAAGAAATATAATTGGGAGATAAATTGGTTAATAGTTTCTGATATATCAGATAGCATTATTTAGAAATAATTTTCTTTAAAAAGCTATGAACTAGGGGGTTAAATATGGCGGTGTGATAGGAGAGACAGAGGCTTCCTCCTAAAACTGGATACAATTAGAAAATTTAATTGGCTAAACTAATCCTGAGAGAGCAACAGGAAAGAGGACAGCATCAGACTGCACACACCTGGGGAAAAGAGCAGACCTCAGCTAATGGGGTAACGTACCAGAGCTATGGCTCCATGGGACCCGAGCCCATTCCCCACCCCAGCTCACCAGCGGGAGGAAGAGAAACAGAGCAGGGAGGGAGTGGAAGGCTTGGGACCGCTGAATACCTAGCTCCAGAGATCTGCTCTGGGAGCACAAAGCTACATTTCATGGTGCTTTCTTGAGACTCGCATGACTACTGGATTGGAAAGTTAACAGGCAGAGTTCCTGTGGAGACTGGGATTCTGGCTGCTTGTGGAAAGCAGGGATCCATATCTGGCTGTTCTGGGACCAAACTTATACCTGTGTGACCGGCCCACTGGCTCAGGTAGTGGAGACAGGCACAGCAGCCAGGAGGCGGGGAACAGCTCTTTCCTATCCACAGGCTTCAGGGGCTGAGCAGCACCAGAATAGAGCTTCTGGACACTAGAGGGTGCCATATACAAACATGAAACGCCAAAGGAACCTTGTCCAGAGTAAAATTGTTAATACAACTCCCGAGAAAGATTTAAATGATATGGACCTCATGACTCTTCCTGAAAGGGAGTTTAAAATAAAAATAATCAACATCCTAATGGAGGTATGGAAAGACATCCAAGAACTCAGGAATGAATTCAGGTCAGAGATCCAATCATTAAAGAACATGATGGAGGATATTAAAAGTGGGTTGGATACGGTGGAGGAGACAATAAATGAAATAGAAACTAGAGAAGAGGAATACAAAGAAGCTAAGGCACAGAGAGAAAAAAGGATCTCTAAAAATGAAAGAATATTGAGAGAACTGTGTGACCAACCCAAGCGGAACAATATTCGCATTATAGGGATACCAGAAGAAGAAGAGAGAGAAAAGGATAGAAAGTGTCTTTGAGGAGGTAGTTGCTGAAAATTACCCCAATCTGGGGAATGACATAGTCGGTCAGGCCATGGAGATCCACAGATCCCCCTACACAAGGAAGCCAAGGAAGACAACACCAAGACACATAGTAATTAAAATGGGAAAGATAGAGGATAAGGACAGACTGTTAAAAGTAGCCAGAGGTAGAAATAAGATCACATACAAAGGAAAGCCCATCAGGCTAACAACAGACTTCTCAGCAGAAACCTTACAGGCCAGAAGGGAGTGGCATGATGTATTAAATGCCATGAAGCAGAAGGGCCTGGAACCAAGATTACTTTATCCATCAAGATTATCATGTAAATTTGAAGGATGGATTAAACAATTTCCAGATAAGCGAAAGCTGAGAGAGTTTACCTCCCACAAACCATCTCTGCAGTCTATTTTGGAGGGACTGCTATAGATGGAAGTGTTCCTAGGGTTGGATAGCTGTCACCAGAGGTAGTAAAATCACGGTAGGGAGGGTGGAGCAACTGATTGCGTGGCAAATGCAAAATTAAATTGACTATCCCCAAAACCAATCAAGGGATAGAGAAAAAGTATAGAATCTGATACCTAATATATAAAGAATGAAGGAGGAAGAAAAAGGAGGAGAAATAGAAAAGAACCTTTAGATTGTGTTTGTAACAGCATACTAAGTGAGTTAAGTTAGACTCTTAGATAGTAAGGAAAGTAATCTGGAACATTTGGAAACCACGAATCTAAAGCCTGAAATGGCAATAAGTACATACCTATCAATAATCACCCTAAATGTAAATGGACTGAATGCACCAATCAGAAGACAAAGAGTCACTGAATGGATAAAAAAACAAGACCCATCTATATGCTGCTTACAAGAGACTCACCTCAAACCCAAAGACATGCACAGACTAAAAGTCAAGGGATGGAAAAAGATATTTTATGCAAACAATAGGGAGAAAAAAGCAGGTGTTGCAGTACTAGAATCGGACAAAATAGGCTTCAAAACAAAGAAAGTAACAAGAGATAAAGAAGGACATTACATAATGATAAAGGGCTCAGTCCAACAAGAGGATATAACCATTATAAATGCACATGCACCCAACACAGGAGCACCAGCATATGTGAAACAAATACTAACAGAATTAAAAGAGGAAATAGACTGCAATGCATTCATTTTAGGAGACTTCAACACACCATTCACTCCAAAGGACAGATCCACCAGACAGAAAATAAGTAAGGACACAGAGGCACTGAACAACACACTAGAACAGATGGACCTAATAGACATCTATAGAACTCTACATCTAAAAGCAACAAGATACACATTCTTCTCAAGTGCACATGGAACATTCTCCTGAATAGACCACATACTAGGCCACAAAAAGAGCCTCAATAAATTCAAAAAGATTGAAATCCTACCAACCAACTTTTCAGTCTACAAAGGCATAAAACTAGAAATAAATTGTACTAAGAGAGCAAAAATGCTCACAAACACATGGAGGCTTAACAACACGATTCTAAATAGTCAATGGATCAACAACCAAATTAAAATAGGGATCCAGCAATATATGGAAATAAATGACAACAACAACACAAAGCCCCAATTTCTGTGGGACACAGTGAAAGCAGTCTTAAGAAGAAAGTATATAGTAGTACAGGCATATTTAAAGAAGGAAAAACAAACCCAAATAATTAATCTAATGTCACAATTATCAATATTGGAAAAAGAAGAACAAATGAGGCCTAAAGTCAGCAGAAGGAGGGACATAATAAAGATCAGAGAAGAAATAAACAAAATTGAGTAGAATAAAACAATAGAAAAAATCAATGAAACCAAGAGCTGGTTCTTTGAGAAAACAAACAAAATAGATAAGCCTCTAGCCAGACTTATTAAGAGGAAAAGAGAATCAACACACATCAACAGAATCAGAAATGAGAAAGGAAACATCATGATGGAGCCAACAGAAGTACAAAGAATTATTAGAGACTACTATGAAAACCTATATGCTAAGAAGCTGGAAAACCTAGAAGAAGTGGCCAACTTCCTAGAAAAATACAACCTTCCAAAACTGACCAAGGAGGAGACACAAAATCTAAACAAACTAATTACCAGCAAAGAAATTGAAGTGGTAATCAAAAAACCACCCAAGAAAAAACCACCAGGGCCAGATGGATTTACCTCAGAATTCTATCAGACATATAGAGAAGATAAAATACCCATTCTCCTTAAAGTTTTCCAAAAATTAGAAGAGGAGGGAATACTCCCAAAGTCATTCTATGAGGCCAACATCACCCTAATACCAAAACCAGGCAAAGATCCCACGAGAAAAGAAAACTACAGACCAATATCACTGAAGAACGTAGATGCAAAAATACTCAATAAAATATTAGCAAACCGAATTCAAAAATATATCAAAAGGATCATACACCACGACCAAGTGGGATTCATCCCAGGGATGCAAGGATGGTACAACATTTGAAAAACCATCAACACCGTCACCACATAAACAAAAAGAAAGACAAATACCACATGATCATTTCCATAGATGCTGAAAAAGCATTTGACAAAATTCAACAACCATTTATAATAAAAACTCTCAGCAAAATGGGTATAGAGGGCAAGTACCTCAACATAATAAAGGCCATATACAATAAACCCAAAGCCAACATTATACTTAACAGAGAGAAGCTGAAAGCTTTTCCTCTGAGATCGGAAACAAGACAGGGATGCCCACTCTCCCCACTGTTATTGAACATAGTGCTGGAGGTCCTAGCCATGGCAATTAGACAAAACAAAGAAATACAAGGAAACCAGATTGGTAAAGAATAAGTTAAACTTTCAGTATTTGCAGATGACATGATATTGTACATAAAAAACCCTAAAGACTCACTCCAAAATACTAGAACTGATATCGGAATACAGCAAAGTAGCAGGATACAAAATTAACACACAGAAATCTGTGTCTTTACTATACACTAACAATGAGCCAATAGAAAGGGAAATCAGGAAAACAACTCCATTCACAATTGCATCAAAAAGAATAAAATACCTAGGAATAAACCTAACCAAAGAAGTGAAAGACCTATACCCTGAAAACTATAAGACACTCTTAAGAGAAGTTAAAGAGGACACTAACAAATGGAAACTCATCCCATGCTCTTGGCTAGGAAGAATTAATATTGTCAAAATGGCCATCCTGCCCAAAGCAATATACAGATTCGATGCAATGCCTATCAAATTACCAGCAGCATTCTTCAACGAACTGGAACAAATAGTTCAAAAATTCATATGGAAACACCAAAGTCCCCGAATAGCCAAAGCAATCCTGAGAAAAAAGAATAATGTGGCAGGGATCTCACTCCCCATCTTCAAGCTCTACTACAAAGCCATAGTAATCAATACAATTTGGTTCTGGCACAGGAACAGAGCCACAGACCAGTGGAACAGACTAGGGAATCCAGACATTAACCCAAACATATATGGTCAAATAATATTCTATAAAGGAGCCATGAACATACAATGGGGAAATGACAGTCTCTTCAACAGATGGTGCTGGCAAAACTGGACAGCTACATGTAAGAGAATGAAACTGGATCACTGTCCAATACACAAAAGTAAATTCAAAATGGATCAAAGACCTGAATGTAAGTCATGAAACCATAAAACTCTTAGAAAAAAACATAGGCAAAAATCTCTTAGACATACACATGAGTGACCTCTTCTTGAACATATCTCCCCGGGCAAGGAAAACAACAGAAAAAATGAACAAGTGGGACTATATTAAGCTGAAAAGCTTCTGTACAGCAAAAGACACCATCAATAGAACAAAAAGGAACCCTTCAGTATGGGAGAATATATTTGTAAATGACAGATCCGAGAAAGGCTTGACGTCCAAAATATATAAAGACCTCACCCATCTCAACAAACATAAAGCAAATAATCCAATTAAAAAATGGGCAGAGGAGCTGAACAGACAGTTCTCCATAAAAGAATTTCAGATGGCCAACAGACACATGAAAAGATGCTCCACATTGCTAGTTATCAGAGAAATGCAAATTAAAACCACAATGAGATATCACCTCACACCAGTAAGGATGGCTACCATCCAAAAGACAAACAACAACAAATGTTGGTGAGGTTGTGGAGAAAGGGGAACCCTCCTACACTGCTGGTGGGAATGTAAATTAGTTCAACCATTGTGGAAAGCAATATGGAGCTTCCTCAAAATGCTCAAAATAGACTTACCGTTTGACCCAGGAATTCCACTTCTAGGAGTTTACCCTAAGGATGCAGCACTCCAGTTTGAAAAAGACAGATGCACCCTTATGTTTATTGCAGCACTATTTACAATAGCCAAGAAATGGAAGCAACCTAAGTGTCCATCAGTAGATGAATGGATACGGAAGATGTGGTACATATACACAATGGAATATTATTCAGCCATAAGAAGAAAACAAATCCTCCTATTTGCAACAACATTGATGGAGCTACAGGGTATTATGCTCAGTGAAATAAGCAAAGCAGAGAAAGATAAATACCAAATGATTTCACTCATCTGTGGAGTATAAGAACAAAAGAAAAACTGAAGGAACAAAACAGCAGCAGAATCACAGAACCCAAGAATGAACTAACAGTTACCAAAGGGAAAGAGACTGGGAAGAATGGGAGGGTAGGAAGGGATAAGGGTGGGGAAGAAGAAAGGGGTATTATGATTAGCATGTATAATGTGAGGGGTGGGGGAAAGGGGAGGGCTTTGCAACAGAGAAGAGAAGTAGTGATTCTACAACATCTTACTATGCTGATGGACAGTGACTATAATGGGGTTTGTGGAGTGGACTTGGGGTAGGGGAGAGCCTAGTAAATATAATGTTCTTCATGTAATTCTAGATTAATGATCACAAAATAAAAATTTTTTTTTAAAAGCTATGAATTATTAATCTAAACCAATATTTATTAATTTGTTCATATCTTTCTGTGTCTGATGATGACTGAAATTATAGATGGTTGGTCAGAAATTATGCGTTTATTGAATTTCCTAGGCTCAAAACTTGCTAAGTCATTTTTAGTAAGTTATTTGGCCCAAATGAGCACTCTGAACATCCACATTTGTTAAAAAAAAATTCTGATTGCATATCTAGTATTATGAAACTACAAAGACCCACTATAGATTTACGACATAGTCGATTACTGTGCTAAAGACTGAAAATCACAGATTTTGATTCTTCTGTTTCATTTATTTCATATTGTAACTGTCTTTGTTCAGGTTGCTATAGCAAACTACCACAGACTGGGTGGCTTAAAAACAACAGAAGTTTATTTCCCCCAGTCCTGAAGGCTGGAAGTCCAAGATCAGGGTGCCAGCATGGTCCAGTTTCTGGTGAGAAGTCTCTTCTGGATTGCAGATTGACCATCTTGTCATTAGATCCTCAGATGGAAGAAAGAGCAAGAAAGGTCACAGAGGTTCCTTCTATAAGGGTACTAATCCCATTCAGAAAGACTACACCTGCATGACCTAATCACCTCTTAAAGGCTCCACCTTTAAATATGATCATAATGGAGGTCAGGATTTCAACATATGAACTTCTGGGGGACATATTCAGTCAACATACAAAGATATTACAATAATATTTACTATATTTCCTATGCTATACTTTCATCCCAATGACACATTTGTTTTATAATAGAAAGTTTGGACTCCTTTATCCCCTTCATCTGTTTGGCCTATCTCCCCACAGCCTCTTCCCTACAGCAGCTACTACTCTGTTCTCTGAGTCTATGAGCCTTTTTCTGTTTTGTTGTTCATTTGTTTTGTTTTTTAGATTCCACATATAATTGAATCATATGGTATTTGCCTTTCCCTTTCTGACTTATTTCTCTTAACATAACACCCTCTAGGTCCATCTGTGTTGTCACAAGTATCCTTTTTTTATGACCTATCAACTCGCACAAGTAGATACCCTTTCATTTTTGTTGAAGACAGATAGTTGAAAACCACTGGTCTTTCAAATTTATTTTTATGTTTTCACTGGAATTCCTTATTTTCTCAAAACCAATAACAATATTTTGACTGACACCTCTATTGATGTCTTGCAGATTTGTCATATTCTGGAAAAATCATCACTGTAAGTTTAGTACTGGTGAAAGGTATTTTATTTTTAAATGTAGGAGAAGTTTATTACATGGTGGTGGAAAATTAGGACCTGAAACTCCATTAAAGATTTACTGTAAAAGATTTAATTCATTAATTTGAAAATTACTTCCCTTAAACTACTTCCCACACACCCTTGGATGCCTTAAGACTCCTCAGTGGTGCCCAACAGCCACGTGGTAGACCACTGATCCGATTTGAGGAGCAACAACATTCTGGCTAGCCAAATAGCTTCTCAATGGGTCTTTTGGCTGCTACTTCCAGATTTCCATTCCTAAAATCCTTCCTAAAAGAGAAATTCTGGAGACTCACAGGGAAACTTTTAGAATAAAAATAGAAAAGTATTTAAAAGCAGCTGATATATAACATTTAAAAAATCTTATCTAAATTTTGTTAGGGTTGTTCTTTATCAAGGCAAGGTATTCTCTGGGGGCATAGTCTCTTTTGTGTACAGAACAGTTTCTTATTTTAATTTCCTACATAATTTAAAACTTGATGAATTGATTTCATTAGCACATTAAATCTGCATAGCACTTACATTGCCCATTTCTCTTAACACAAACTAAAGGAAAAAAATAACCTCTGTTGTTGTTTGAGATTTCATTTGGATAGATTGGGTTCTGACTGATTGCCTGCTCTTCATTACCTCATCACAAGTTGCATTGATTAAGATTAAAGTAGCTACACTTCTTATATCTTCTCTCCTTATTTAAAGCATATTTCAAACTTTTATTCACTATGGAATTTGTGCATTATACATACTTGGAAATAGTTTCCAAAAATTCTTTCAGCCTGTAATGTATTCACAAGCTCTTGATTTTTACCTTACCCACCCTAAAGCCTTTCATTTAGGGCAATTTTTAAACATCAGGTGCATTCTTTACCATCAAGTGATGGTTGCATAGAGCTGATAAAAGCACAGATCCATAGTCCATTTCTAAAAGAAGTAGTTACCCTACCCTCTGATCTGTAATGTACTTGCAGACAGATTAGGTCTCCATTCAAATGGGTATCCATCAGCAGAGGCAGGTAGCAACTGACTTGCTCTAGTCCAAGGCCTCCACTAAAGATAAAATCCAAAGGGTGTCTTACTGTTTTCAGGGACTACATTCTAATGCTTTGTGTTTTAAAACATACATTCTGTATTTTTATTATTGCTATTGAAAAGGAAAAATTTTAAGCAATCATCTCTTAGTTAGCTTAAAATCATAATACCTTGATCACGAAAAAGTCCAAGTCATGTCCCATCATAAAGAAAACACTCCTATCGGCGGCAATCTGTATAACTGAACTTTCAATTTTCATATGTATTGTGGAATAAAAATTAATATAAAGGATTTACCAAGCACTTATTATATACTAGGCTCTGTGCTAAGAACTTTACCTACATAATACCATTTAATCATCACTAGTTCATGAGGTTTGTGTTTCTTACTGGCATTTGACAAAGGTGTAAACTGAGGCTAGGAAGATACAGATAAATCCAGGATTTAAACCCTTGACCTACATGACCCTAAGATGTGAGCACATAATACTTCACTACCTCTCTGAAAAGGAGACAAGGTTTTTTTCTTTTTTGATTGCCTAATATGCAAAAGGTATATAAATAAAAAGGAAGGGTAAGTAAAATGAGTGTGTTCAGTATTTTACTTGCTGTGCTTTTTGATGGGGACAATAGTTCCTCTTTGAGCTGCTAACTGGTATCTAGCAGCAGGGCAGGAGGGATTGTGCAGCAGTTGCTTCATTACGGATTCAGTGTTGTAGAGATTCAATAATATGGTACACTTTTGAAAGTTTAGATCAGCCAGGTTAAAGAGGAAAAAAATGTATTATCTCTGAAAATAAAACCAACAGCAGAGAGAAAGTAGACTGCATCTATTCCTTGAGAATCACTTCTCCCCAATGATTTCTTAATTTGCAACAATGACGATTATTTTTCACATTTTTCTTGAAATTTTGTCAAACTTATCCCCTTGGTTGTGTTTGGATTTAGGGCACCTTCTCTTATATTAAAGAAGCCATAATCTTACCTGCCTGGGATGAACTTATTGGGTCAGCAGAATCATGATGGCTGTAGGGTCACAACTTTGTGAGCATGTAAGAGAAGCTCAGGGCACAAGAAAGAGTTTACAGGACTTTAGCATGGTGTTGTGTCTGATAATGAAAAATGACTAACAGAGACAGACACCGTGGAAATTCATTAACACTAATAATACAATCAGAAAAGCATGATGCCAGGACCGCTTGCTCATCAAAAGAATCTGTCTCCATTTTAGTTCTTGATCCAAGACAGTTAACCACACACCAACCTTTGTTGAATGACATGCAAGACAAAAATACAAGCAAAGCCACTGCTCTCTTAAACATATGACCACCTTTCTCTATTTCTGAAGACATCTTTTTACAGATAGCTATTTCATTGTCCTTCAAAACCTTTAAAACAAAACTGTCTGCATAACATTTAACACAATGATATAAAGATTTCTAGTGAAAGATATCCGATGTTTCTTTCCCCAAACACCTTGTTCTTTGTTCATTATCCTATTCCAGAGATGCTCTGATAAAATATTAACAGCTTTAGAGCCAAAACTCAAGTAATGTTCATATTTAATTCAAGACCAGACACATAGTAGGGACTGGCAGTGTCCAAGATCAGACCATGTCATATGTAATTTAAAACCAGAGACGGAGTAGGACTCTACAACTGGTTTTTAAATGAATCATTAGCCAAGGTGCCTTAATGGTAACTGAAAATCATTATTCACTAATGAGGGTTTAGCAAGAAATAAACATAAATTATACTGAAGATTTC
This sequence comes from Manis javanica, assembly GCF_040802235.1. Lineage (NCBI taxonomy): Eukaryota > Metazoa > Chordata > Mammalia > Pholidota > Manidae > Manis > Manis javanica. Next base: position 105,032,525 of record NC_133158.1, read on the forward strand.
CCTGTTGTCTAAGATGTATGTGGATTTAATGCCACCTTTAACAATTTAATTACAAGCTTCTTAAGTTATATAAAATGCTAGTATTGATGGATCCCAGGATCACATCCATGATTCTCTCATCCTTTTCCATTCCTATACTTGACTGTCTTGTTAATTCATCTCTAATTTAGAAATATAGTATATTAGAATATTATTTTTCCATCTAAGTATTCTCTCTGTATGCTGATAAATAACAACATATATCTATGTAGGTTTGCATCTACCTGATTTTTATGTCCATGCAACCATTATATATAAAACCTACATTCATTGGTTTATCATACCCTACAATTTTTTTAAATAACCATGAATAAGTCAATATATTATTGAAAAGGAAAAAAAGAAAAGTTATTTTATTTTAGAATACTGCATTAATGCAGCATGCCATTACGTCCTCTGTAATCCTTTTTGTTCATTCATATATCTTTTCTGAACTTTGTGTTTTCCTTCAAATTTGAGGGTGTTTCATGCAAAGTTGAGATGTATGACTGTGGAGAAGTTAAAAATTAGACTTTTTATGAATTTTGGCCTGAATTCTCATGCTGTATTTCTAGGAGAAATCTGAGTCAATACCATAGTTCCCCTAAAATTGAAGTTGAACCAGAGCAAGCAATTGGTCATGTTCAATCACTAGACTTGTATCTTGACAGAATAATGATGTAGATTTCACATATCAAAAATGGTATTGGGTACCAAGTATAATTCTAAATTTATTCCAGAAACCTCGAGCTCAATAATTTAATAGCAGTGTTACCTAGTAATTGGAACTAAAAAGATTTAACATCCTGTCTTTAAGTTTTACTTATGCAGGGCAAATTGTTTATATCACTTGTCTCCAATTACGTAGGCTGACTTCTAAGGGCAGAGCAGTTTTTCAGCAGCTATCTCTGGGACAAGAGAACAAACTAAAAGATAAATTTGGTCTGGATACTCTATCCTGTAGAACCACACTGGCTAATACAAAAATTAAAACCTGATTCTAGTAAATATTTGATGTAATTAAGAAATACAAGAACACTATGATATCATCACTCTTATTAAGATCTAAAACCTTGTATTTCATGCTCCAAGATCATCTTGAACTTGTAGGAATTTAAAGATTAACCATGTCATACATAGCTATAAAACAAACAGAATACTTCAGGGTTGTTCTTCCACCCTTGAAGTCAGAATCAAATTTTTTAAACAGTGGTGAGAACAATACGGTAAAGATAAAGAAAATCCCTCTTTCTATACCAATTTTGCTCTGAGTGATTCAAAGGGGAGAAGTTAGAAAGCATAACATGGTTGCTATAAAACTGCAGATCATTCCAGCAAGGGAAAAATGCTGTGAGTCTATAACTGTGTTTGAAGAGACTTAACTAGATTTTTTCCCAGAATTTGTTTAAATTGATGTGCAAAATCTTTACATAATTTAGATAAATGATGTGATTTTTTTCCCTGAAAACAATCTAAATGTAGGTGAGTTATTAAGCATTTACTAATTGTTTAGAACATTTTAGCATCTATTTATTGGTGATTTATTAAAATATGGGTTTTTTTTACAAATTTATATAATTACCATTATTGTTTAATTGTTGTAGTTACCAATGTAACAAGCACATCTGGACGAAAAAAAATGAGATGAAATAAAGGTGTTGGCATATTCAGATAAATATTTTTTTGGCAAGAATCATAAAAATAAAGTGAGATTATATGAAATTTGTGAAAAGATCATCTTTTTCAGACAGTTACAAATTGTTCTAAAATATTTGCTTTCCACAGTGCATTTTTGGTTATAGTGTCCAATAAGGTGAAATCAAATCTTGCTAATAATTTTCCTTGCTAATAAATTTCCATTGTTACACTTACATAATATATTTCATGTAAAGATTCTTCATACAATTCTTAAATAATTCAGCACCTTCCTAATAAATTTAGGATAAATGTGAAGCTGCCAGTCTTCTCTTTGCTACTTCCTGTGTATGTGTGTCATGGGAAAGTTCTAGTCTGCCTAAAGCTTACTTGATAATAGCAAAAATATGATATATAATAAAATTAGGATTAGAATCTCAAGGCTTTGACATTTGGGTAGAAATATTTTGACAGTGAATGAGTGGAATGGGCGAGAATGGATAATAATGAGAGCAGTATAAGGAGACCAGTGTTGGAAACTAGTAGACTGTGTAAGGAATGTGATGAATGCTCTACTTTCATGCTCAGTTTCTTACTGGTTTATTTTAGGTTATGTATGCCCACACACTTGTTTTAATTGGTTCTCTGCTTATTTCCAAACCCCACTTTGTCAGTATTGGATATGATAAGTGGAATGCTGGCCTGCTATTCTAATCTATGTAGGTTTTCACTCATAGGAAAATTAGAAAAGAAAAATTTATGAATGCTGAGAGATATGGTGCTCACTCTGGGATTTGTGGTAATTAGTCATAAACCATGTACTCACATTGTCCATGAGCCAGCAAAGGAGGAGGAATTAAAAACCAAAATTGACAAATATGGGAGTTCATTGTACTATTAATTTTGCTCTTCTTTCCATTTGGGTGCATGCTAAATATTTCCAGACTATATGGTAATTTACAAAAAAGTATGTGAAGAATCTTATTTGAAAAAATACAAGATAAAGGATTAAACATATATGATTCAAATTCTACATCCCTGATTTTAATTACATAGTCCTATTTCAAAAGGTGGAAGTTAGGAAATTAATGTGTGGAGATAGTGAATTTAATTTTACATTTATATGACTCTGAGATAATGCATATAATAACTTGAAGTAGCTGGGAATGTGGAATCGGTTTGGAGGAAGAAGTGATGCAGATATAGAATTAGGTATATATAAGCCAAGAAATCAGAGCTGAAGATTGAAAAACTTTTTGTTCTCTCCTGCACTGAGCATAAAGAGAAATAGACAGAATCCAAAAAATGATCTTCATTTAGGCTTCACCAGGCATTTCTCTTACCCTATATACTTTCCAAAGCCATATTCTTTTTCACTTGTCACTATATCAGTCTAGACTAGGCATATAGAGAGCAATTTTGACATTCTATGAAGTGAGGCATTGAATATAAACATTAAACATTAAAGAAGTATACAGGAAGACAAATGGAAGAGCTTTGAAGTTGAATTTTAACTCTTTATAACAACTAAAGCTTATCAAGCACTTAATATTATTCTGGATTGTAAGAGTAGCAGGCCTTAGATTTGATGCATTTACGAGTGTTTGATACTTAGCATTCCATACTAAACATATTAACTACAAAAAACACATTGAAAAAGACCTCTCTTTAGTGAATCTATAATTCAGGTTGGAAGAATCAACCTATATGATTCTAAAAATATGAAACATACAAAAAATAGCTAACTTTCACTAAGGACTTAAGAATTATAGAATTCAGATGACATGTATTTAATTGTGTATGTAATAATTGTGCATTATAACAATAAAATTGTGCATTCTATATATAATAAAATAATAAAGTAGAAATAATTATTTCTAAATATTTTTTTAGAAAAAAAGGAAATTAAACAGGCCTTAACCAAGAGGGTTTATAAGAGATTATAATAGAGATAAACAAAGAAAGCATTAAAAACAGCATTTCAGAATTGAGACTAGTCTTATAATTTAATCATGGTGTCAAATACTCATCTACTGAAATACTGAGAAAGTAAAAATAAACCATATTCTACAGTAATACTTTTGCGTGTCATTGCTCATACATCGAACCTCTCTTCAACTTCTTTGGGCCTTCTATTTGGTTCTCATTCAAGGTTTAGCAATATAGCTTAACATGGGTCCAGGTTTCCAGAGTCACCAGTTGGTTATTTTCAAGTCTGTAAACAATCTCCGTTTAACATTAAGTGTTAAGATGGCAGACAGCAACTCACTGCTGGCTTGGTCTTCCGTGAATTTCCACCACATATGAAGTTTCCATAGGCTCTTTCTCAGCCATTTTGATATCAGATAGTTAAGTGAGGTTTCATCTAATATTTTAGAGTAAAAAAAGTGGTTCATAAACATTAATTTCTTAATTGCAAAACCAGCTAATATACAAGAAGAGAGCCTATTTGAAATGACTTTCTTATATCAATTAACTGATGACAGGTAAGAAATGCAGACTCAAAATGTAAGCAAGGGGGGCAGGGCATTTGGACAGATTAGCTCTAAAGGCAAACAGACACAGCAGGCCACCTCCACTCCCACAGGTCTAGGTAAGGGAACTCTGCTAGCGAAGCAGCAGGGATAGTACACACCTGCCTTTCAACAGAGCCCTTTCCATTTGGCTTTATAGTAGAACTCCGAAAAAGTGCCAACAGACTAAATATTGCAGAAAACAGTGGGGGATTTGGCTGAGCAAAAAGACAAAGACAGTCTTTGTATTCAGTGGTTTTTTCACTAGTTTGACGAGTGTTACTTGAGGCTCCTGGACAAGTCTTGTGTTTTGTTTTAATACTTGCTCAGGCTCCTCTTCCTGGAAATAATGGTGTGTCCTCCCTCTGATGGCATGGTAAAAGCAAGGGGGGAGCTAGACAACTATCTGTTTTGGAAGCTTTCCTGATAGTTGTGATAGAACCCTGCCTTTCACCATTTATCACTGCAGAGTACCGAACTGTGGGATTTTGGGTCCAAATACAAACATCAGCCCATTTTCACCCCACTTATTTGTATATTCTCAGGTAGCTAAGTCAGGGTGTTACATTGGAAAAATATGCATTTATCTCTTCTTCTTAAGACTTATTAAAAGGATGGAAAGAATAGGTACAATGGAGCTGTGAAATCACTGTATGGTATGGGGAGGACATGAGAGATTTTAAACACACCAGTGAAATTAAAAGAGGATAGAAGAATGTTGACTGAAAATAAAAATGAAAGAGAAAAATGAAGCCATAATCTGAATATGTTCAGACATGAGAGGTCTGTTTAGAGGAGAGAAACAATCTTGCCAATAAAACCTGGGGAAGTTCTGGATTAAGCAGAAGCAAATACTATGTATGGCAGAAGTGATAACTGAAGCCAAATTTATAAGAATTAATGGTAAAAATGTAAATGAGTATTTATCTCCTTCTTTATTTTCAGTTTAACCTTTCAGAAGAAAAGGATAAAGCTCAGTCAGCAAAACGAGTGGCTGTCTATCCATTCACCTAACCTGCCACCAAAACAAACCATCTGTAATCTTAGTTTAAAATATAAGTTGGTGTGTAAAAGGCATGAATATTTTAGAACATGAAAGAGAAACACTAAGAATAAAGAGGGGGACTTTTACCTTCCTGTTATTAGGAAGAATTGAGGGACAAAATATAAGTAGGAAAAAAAGCTTAATTCAATCCTCGACGAGGTTAAAAGGAGAAATTGCATCCATGAAACAAAGACCATTTTGCATTTACTAAAATAAACAATAGCAGTAGGGTTGGAAGAGAAACAAGAACACCTAGATTCAGAAAAATAAAAATAAAGAAATAAGAAATACACAATTAAGAGGCAAAGACATAAGGACTTTCAATACCAGACTGCAGAAATTTCCTAAAGCAGAGAATTAGAAAACAGAGAAAAACAACAAGCATTAACAGAAGATTTTTTTCCTTTGCTGAATAAAGATACATGCCCCTGATTGAAACAGCCTATGGATTATCCAAAACCATTACTGGAACAACAACACAAAGACCTAGGCAATATGTAACATTGTGAATTCCCTAACTACTTACAACCAAGGGAAGACTTACAAGCACTTAACCAAAGGCCTGTAAATAGTGACAATGGTCAACTGAGTTCCAGGTGTTTTACCAGTAACACCAGAGACCAGAAGAGACTGGAGCTAAGCCTCTCAAACTCTCTGAAAAAAAAATGACTGTTCATCTGCATTCCATAGTCCTCTAGATAATTAATCCACTGTAAGGACAGGAAAAACTAATAGGCGAGAAGCAGACATTTTAGGAAGAAATGGAAATAAAGAATCCAGGAAAATAAGGAACAACCAGGGAATTAGAGCAGAAAATTAATTGGTTGTTTTGTTTCCAACTAAGGTTCAGGAGAAGGAATGTTTCTTGATAAAAATGAGGCATTGATGGAAATGATACAAGGCACTCTAAACACCTTGAAGATAGATTAAAGGCCTGTGCAGTGTGTTAAAAGTAGCGATATAACTTAAACTTGGTGTCATCAGTATTCTCCATGAGTGACACAGGAGCTGTGACATTGGATCAACAGTGTGACGAGTAAAATCCTTGCTCACCCTCTGCTCAGTTCTGAAGAATATTCATCACAGGATAAGTGAGTGTTTTCTGTTGGTACGTTTTTAGAATCACTTCATGGGTATACAGCTAGTAAACGTAACTGTGGTTTTAGTACAGAATGTAAATCTTACCAAACTTGATGTGATAGAAATGAGAGCACTGCCAGCCGAGTGCAAGAGCTCTAATTTGGAGACATTTGTAGAAGGGACAAATGAAACACAAATGTCTCCTTAAAAAATGAAAATTAAAGAAGGACATGTAGCAGAGTTGATGATGAGGGCTGCAATCTTGAGGGTATGTCAAAGGGGCAATTGAAAAGGGTTATGTGTACATAAATAATTGAAGTGTAGGGAGTCAGGGAAGTGGCAAATACTTAACATTTTTGAGAACATTTTGGGGGTCTGGCCTTTTAGAAAGTTTTCCTGGTTAAGATGCAGAGCAATGATGTGCATAAAACATCAATCTCTGTTTTACAGAAAAGAACCAAGGTTCAAGGAGATTAAGTAACCTGCCAAGTTTATGCAGCTACAAGAAGATATGATGTGGGTTTGAATGCATTTCTACCACATCTAAAGCCTGTACTCAATCAACTGTGCACACTCCTTTCACTAGTGGCCACTTCTTTGGTAAAAAGACACTGGGCATAAAACGACCTGATTCCAGAGCTGGTTTCCTTGTTGCTTCACAGTTCACACTCTGAATCAAGTGCTCTTGGGTCGTGTGACAGTAAAAAAGAAAATAATAATCAAGAGCTAAAAAAAATAATTCATTCTTGTTATCAAGACTCTGGACTGTAGCCTGAAAAAAATACCGCTGTTATATAAATACAACTATACAAAATAGCAAAAGCCAAAGCCAACTGTTAACTAGAGTAAAACCTGACTTGTATAACAAACTTCCAGTACAACAATGGAGATCTCCCATCGGTCTAGATAAAAAATTGAAAAAATATTTCCTTTTAAAAATGTATGTGGCACAGTAATCAAGACAATTTGGTACCGGCACAAGAACAGACCCATAGACCAATGGAACAGACTAGAGAGCCCTGATATAAACCCAACCATATATGGTCAATTGATATATGATAAAGGAGCCATGGACATACAATGGGGAAATGACAGCCTCTTCAACAGCTGGGGTTGGCAAAACTGGACAGCTACATGTAAGAGAATGAAACTGGATTATTGTCTAACCCCATACACAAAAGTAAACTCAAAATGGATTAAAGACTTGAATGTAAGTCATGAAATCATAAAACTCTTAAAAGACAACATAGGTAAACATCTCCTGAATATAAGCATGAGTAACTTCTTCCTGAACCAATCTCCTTGAGAAAGGGAAACAAAAGCAAAAGTGAACTCATGGGACTACATCAAACTAAAAAGGTTTTGTACAGCAAAGGACATCATCAACAAAACAAAAAGGCATCCTACAGTATGGGAGAATATATTTGTAAATGACATATCCAACAAGGGGTTAACATCCAAATTATAAAGAATTTACACACCTCAACACCCAAAAAGCAAATAACCCAATAAAAAAATGGGCAGAGGTTGCTGCTCTCTCTCTCTCTCTCTCTCTCTCTTTCCTCCCCCACCATCCCTCTGGGGCAGCCACTTTCTCTTTCTGCACCATGCTGCTGCCCTCTCTCTTTTTGTCTCTGTCTCTCTGTTCCCCTGCTCTCTCCCTGCTCTCTCTCTCTTTCTCTTTCTCTCCCCCCACCCCACCTCTGGGGCAGCCACTTTCTCTTTCAGATAATGAAATCTCTTGCGTGAGGACAAAAAAAAATGAGCAGAGGATATGAAGAGACGGTTCTCTGAAGAAATTCAGATGGCCAACAGACACATGAAAAGATGCTCCACCTCACTAATCATCAGGCAAATGCAAATTAAAACCACAATGAGGTATCACCTCATACCAGTAAGGATGGCCAGCATAGAAAGACTAAGAACAACAAATGCTGGCGAGAATGCAGGAAAGGGGAACCCTCCTACACTGCTGGTGGAAATGTAAGCTAGCTCAACCACTGTGGAAAGCAATATGGAGGTTCCTCAAAAAACTAAAAATAGAAATACCATTTCACCCCGGAATCCCACTTCTTGGAATATACCCAAAGAACACAAATTCTCACTTTCAAAAAGCCATATGCACCCCTATGTTCATGGCAGCACTTTTTACAATAGCCAAGATATGGAAGCAACCTAAGTGTCCATCTGTAGATGAATGGATAAAGAAGATGTGGTACATATATACAATGGAATATTATTTGGCCATAAGAAAGAAACAAATCCTACCATTTGCAGCAATATGGATGAAGCTGGAGGACATTATGCTCAGTGAAATAAGCCAGATGGAGAAGACAAATGCCAAATGATTTCCCTCATTTGTGGAGTATAACAATGAAGCAAAACTGAAGGAACAAAATGACAGCAGACTCAGAGACTCCAAGAAGGGACTAGTGGTTACCAAAGGGGAGGGGTGGGGAAGGGCGGGTGGGGAGAAGGTTACTAAAGGGTATTATGTTTAGTATACATGGTGTGGGAGATCACGGGGAGAACAGTGTATCACAGAGAAGGGACACAGTGGATCTCTGGCATCTTGCTGCACTGATGGACAGTGACTACATTGGGGTATGGGTGGGAACTATTAATATGTTTTTTCATGTGAAACCTTCATAAGAGTGTATATCAATCATACCTTAATAAAAAATTTAAAGAAAAATGTATGTGGCATTAATGTGGATTTGTGAAATAAACATTACACTTTTTTGTTCATCCAAAAACAATATGAAACAGTATGTATTTTTTATTAACTTCTGTAACCTCTCATTTTCTTATTTGTGAAAATATAAGGAAATGAATTTTGTGAATAATTCACAATCTTAGTAATTTTAAACTTATCTTTTCAAAGTAAATTTTAAAATGCTGCTTATCATATCTGTATGAATAATATCAAGAAAAAATTTTTTAAATAAAACCATTCATTCTGTGATACCTGCTACTGCATAAGTCGTTCCTAAACTCTATATTTTTTGTTAGCATTTAAATGTTAGGATTTCTACTTTATTTCACAATAAAAACTGTCACATCCATATTTTTTTAAGTAAGTACCATTCAAAGGAGTTCATACATTGCTCTGACTATGGCTGTTGTGCTTCAAGTACTTTTAAATCTTTGTAGATCAGCTCCAGAAGGCAGTTTGCCTTGCTGATAATACTCTGTTAGTATCTTATCTACAGGTAAGCAGGCAATTTTGCAGAACTTCCTTGTAGCATATCTATATTCAGGTAAGAGTTTAAGGGGAATAAATGCCAAAATACTGTCAGTTTTTTCTTGCTAAATGATTACAAATGTCCCTATATCTCAGGCAAGAAGCTAGAAAGCAGGTAAAGAACCAACTTTTCCCTGCATTTCATTATGATAGGAAGCAACTGCAGCCATGGCAGTGGAGGGCAGTTAAACACAAATACATTCCTTAGGGAAAGCCCTCTTTTTGAACAAATCAGACAGAAGAGAACTTTCCAAGGTGAATATTTCACATCCTATGTGTGTTCAGCTACCTGATCATTTTCATTAACAGCACCAAGCATATCCATTAAAAAAATATGGTGAATATAAGATTTAGCTGAATATTTTAAGACTAGATTACTACACCACACAGGTACAACCAATTAATTAAAAAAGACAAACTATTTCATTGAGAAACCATACTAAGCAACAAAAAGGCAGAAATCATAAAAGCAAAACTAAATAGTCTGATGCTCTATAAATGTGAAACTTCTACATAATGCAATTGTTGTAAGTATTAAACAAGAAGCAACCAATTTTAAAAACTAATTGTAACATATATGAAAGACGCAAAGAGTTAACAAACAAAACATTTAAAGACCTCTTATTAATTAATACATAAAAGACAAGCTTTTTAGTGGAAAAATTGAGCTATAATTAGGCCAGACAATACACACACAAAAAAAAAATTCAACATGAATAGCACATCCAAATTCTGCATCTCTTTGAAGATTCAAGAACTGTAAATAAAATAGCAAGGAAATAAAACACAAAAACATATATCTTGTGTTAAGAAAACAGCCTCCTGAACTAGCAGTTAAAGTTTAAATAGGAATAAACTTTCCAACGGGCAGTTTGCTGAAAGAAGTTTACATTGCATTAAACCAGAATGTAGGAGGTGTCTTAGAAGCCTTGGCTACTAGAATAATGATCACAGTGACAAAAATTAGAAAGCAGTTTTTGTTCAGTAGAAAGTGATTAAGTAATCCATTAAGTGATATACTAAACAGCCATTAAAATAACATTGCATATGTAGTGGACATCCGATAGAGCTTCTGGAACTGCATCAATTTGACGTTTTCTCTGGGTACTCACACTAATAAGCTTTTGCAAACTGCCGTCCCTTTTCCCCATTACACGTATACTGGACAGAGTCCTGGTGGGAACTGTCAAGGTGTTCTACACTTCCCTGGATCCTGAGTGGTGTAACATGGGCACTTTTAACATTTAGAATTTATTAATCCCAAGGGGACAACTAGAATTAACTGTCCCTTGGTCTCTGTTATATCCTTGGAGCTCATCGAGGTTCTGTTCTGAATATGACATGGTTCTTTAGAGTTTCTGCTTCTTAATATTCAGATTGTCTGCTTGTAATGTACTCTACATTGGTTTCTGTTGCTTGCCAGTGAGCTTGAAATAATTTATGTATATATTTACTGAGAAGAGTTGGTCACCAAATATTGGTGATTACAAAAAGAAATCCCACACAACATATTTAGTACTACACGATTATAATTTTTATTTTTTTTCTTTTCAGTGTGTTTGTTGTTCAAATGAACAAGCATATATTTTATTAATATTAACTAATAAAATACAATCTAAGTAATGCAACATGTTTATTATGCTTAGTTTGAAACATAATAGATATTAGAAATTAAAGTTCCAATAATTGCATTTGAATCTACGATTATCTCAATACAAATGTCAATTAAAATGCTCTTATAAAGGATGTATGACCTCATTTATAAATAGAGAAATGTAAATTAGGAAGTAAAGCACCGTACTATACATAATAGATTAACAAAATAATAATATTTGAAACCTACAGTTGGTGAGGGTACACTATTTTAGGTTCTCTGTGTCAGTGATTCATGCATGATGCATGATGGAGCTGAGTACTCTGCTCATGGCCACAAGACTACAATTTGGTATCAATAAGCTGAATTCCTTTCTATAGCTTGGTATCCTCTTCCAAGCTCACATGATTATTGATAAAAATTTATTTTCTCACTGCTGTACAAGTATGGTCCTGCTTTTCCCGTCAGCTGCCCTTAGCTCCCAGGGGCTAGCCACAGTCTGTCACGTGGCCCTCTCTCAAGTCTTCTCACAGACCTCTGACATCACGACAGTTTGCTTCTGCAAGACTAGCAGGACCTCGGGACCTACTCTACCAAAGCAGGGTCTTATATAACATAATAGAGTCACAGGAGTGACTATCTTATCATCTTTGCCATATTCTATTGGCAGAATCAAGTCAGAATTCTCACCACACTCAAGGTGAGGGAATTATTCAAAGGGGTAACACATGAAGAGTCACTTTGTCTATATTCATAGCAAAGAGTTACTCTGTAATTCCTTGCTTCTACATCTCACTAGCCCTGCTTTTAAAATAACCAAACTGGACTATCAGGTTAACAAAGTCTAATTTATTAATATTCAATTCAGTTTTGCAACTCAACAAAGCTGATCACAATGAACAAATTAAGTATTTCCAGGTCATTTGACTATGTCATTGTGGAAACACTCATGGGGACTCCAACTTAATATAAAATACTAAATTTAGATAATCATCAAAAGTGTGAATCATCTTGATCAGATAATATTAGTTTTACAGGATCCTGCCTAAGGTAGAAAAAAAAACCTCTTAAATTATTCAGAAGATACTTGATTTGAGTGAATAAATAAATGTCCTTCAAAACAGAAATTTCAAGGTATTTTTGGAAGTAGTTTTAAAAAAGACAAGATTCAATCAATCCAGCTTGAGGCAAGAGGGAGATTTAGGTTAAAATAAAACAGGATATTCATATCCATTTTATATTTATATTTCCCTGAGCTAAAAATCAATTTAGCCAAAATGATCATGTTTATTTATACACGAAGAAGAATATAACATAAAGTCAAAGATAATTCTTAACCTCATGTTTTTTTCAAAGAGTAAGCATAAAATATACAAATACAACATAAATTTGCCAAAGTTTATATTGAAAAAGAAAAATAATTTTAAAGCAGATATTCTGTCTTACAGCATTTTGTGTAAAATACAAAACTTAGTAACTTTTGGCTCATAGCTGAGAACATGTTAAAGCAAGGATAGGTGAAGGTATACTCAAAGAAAAATGAAGCTTTGATATATTAATTTTAGTGACTATAATTCCTCTAATCAAGTTTTGTTTGTTGGCTTTAGTGAAAACATCTTGACTCTATAAATTCCTTACTTAGCTATTGTCATTTTTAAATGGAAAAATTCTAACAATACATCCTTGTAAAGCTTACTTTTATTATTTTTTTGTTTTATTTAGATTGTATAGCTCAGTCCACAATTTGACCTGCTAATTATTTCAATTTGTGATTTTTACCATGAATTTTACTTCAGCATGTAAACGTGTAAACTTACAAATCAATATATTTGTCATTTCCATGCTAAGGATGCATAAAATATCAGGTGACTTTGCCTTACAATCTGTGTGTGTGTGTGTGTGTGTGTGTGTGTGTGTGTGTGTGTGTGTGAGCATTTTTTCCTCTGAAAAAGCTGCAGTGAAGTAAACTTTTTGCCTCTTTCAATAGAGTTAGCATGAAAAATTTCATAGAAAATGTGAAGAATAATATTATAGAGGGGAGTATTTATGGCATGGAGAGCTGGAAATAGTTGTTTTTATAATATGTTGTTAATTATAGCAAATGATTTTTGAGGACAATTGAATACAAATGAATAAATGCTTATGTTTATAATAAACTACAATAAGCATTTGGTCACCAAGAAATGAAAACACGTTCACATTATATTGTACAAATATTGCATACATGTGTATAGTAAAATTGAATATTGATTTCCTTTCAGATCATGTGAGAACAATTCACAAATGTATGAACTGGAATTCTATGCAATGTGAAAACATAATGCTCCTTACCTTAATTGAGATGTTGTATGTGGAAATGCCCAATGTGTTACACTTATAATAAAGTTTCAATAAAGCAGTTGCAACCCATAATGGATGATGAAAAGTGTCCAAATGACAATATTGAATTTTCTGCAAGAATACAAAACGTATTTGGTGAAAGTTTTAGACTCCAGGCCCCTGTGTGAAAGTGTTAGAAGAAACAAAAATTGAACATGCATATGACCATTGTCCAGGGAGACAGGGCAAAAGACAGGTTCTGAGGGGAAAAACACCATTTGCACAGAAATTTGCAATGATTTTAAAAGTACAATTCCAAAAGATCTCTTACACAGTTGACCCTTGAACAACATGAAGGGGGTAAAGGACACTGACCCATGCCCTGCCCAGTCAAAAACTTTTGACTTTCCAAAAACCTAACGTTCTACTGTTGATAGAAGCCTTACTAATAACATAAGTAATTAATTAACACATATTTTGTATGTTATATGTATGACATATATATACATATATATGTGACATTTAAGAATATATACTATATTCTTAAAATAAGATGGAGAAAAGAAAAAATTTTCAATTGTCACAGATCTATAAAAATATTTTCAATATATTTATTGAAAAAATCCATGTATAAGTGGACTTGCACAATTCAAATCTCTCTCAGTTGAGGGTCAACTGTATATTCTAAGTGCCTTCAGCTTCATGTAACAAAGGCAGTTGAGTTGACTGAATGTTTCTGTCCAACACTAAAGGTTTTCCCAAGATAGAAGGCTTACAGTGCTCAAACCAGGGAATTCATGGCAAGTCAGGGCTAGCTGGTAACCCCAGCCATGGTTCTCTGCATTAGACAAATTATCTGGGGATTTTTGCAAAAAAATAAATATATGCGAAAGCTCCCACAAACAGATTCTATTTGAATTGATCTAGGATAGAAATTAGGTATTGTTTTGTTTATTTGTGTATTACTTTCTATTTCTGTCATAACAGAAAACTAAAAACTTAGTGGTTTAAAAAATACAAGTCTGTCTATTATCTCACAGTTCTGTAGGTCAGAAATGCAGGTACAGCATGACTTGGCTGGTCTCTGTTTCATGAGGCCAAAAACAAGGTGTAGCAAGTATGTGATAATATCTGGAGGTCTGGGGGACAAATTCCTCTGTTGTTCAGGTTGTTGGCAGAACTCAGGTCCTTGCAGAGGTAGGACTGAAGTCCTTGTGTTTCTGCTGGCTGTTCTCGGATCCTAGTCATCCACATTCCCTGGCTTGTATGACCCATATACTCCAAGGGCAAAGCTTACAGATCTAGACGGAGTCCCTCCTGTGGACCAAATATCTCTGTCTCACACTCTGTCTCATCTCTTCTGCCTGTTCCTCCACATCAAACTGATCTTTCCTTCTTTTAATCAGATGGCCCATGTGATTCATTGGACTAGATAATCCAAGTCCTTCTCCTTATTTAAAGATGAGCTAATGAATCTACTTTCACCTGTAACGTCCCTTCACAGCAGTTCCTAGATAACCAGGGGACAGGAATTTTGTAGGGATAGCTTTAGAATTCTGCCTCCTGCATTTTGTTTTAGGTGCCCTGAGTAATACCAATGTGTAATCAAGGTTGAAAAATACTTGTAGGAATGCATCCCACCTAATCCTCCTCCCCAATTCCAAACACTTCCATCCCTCTACAAGAGCCAAGTATATATAATATGGAGAGAAATAAAAACTCTCTCTGCAACTTTTGTTTCCAGTTCCAACATATAAAGAGCTTAGAAGTTGTATTACCTTCCCACTGATGCTATAACAAGTTTCCACAACACATAGTGGCTTAAAAAAACCACAAATGTATTACACATTGCTGGAGATCAGAAGTCCAAAATCAGTCTCCCTGAGCTAAAGGCAAGGTGCATACCTTACCTATTTGCTCCAGGAATTTTTGCCCAGAAAAGAAAAATCTATAAATCAACAAACAACTTTACTTTTATTTAAGAAATTTTTATAAGCTATTTTTTCCCAAGCAAAGAGTTAACTCATTTGGGCAAACTAATCTCCCTAAGGACATTAGATTGGTAATCTGGCCAAAAGCCTTAGTTATTAAACAGTAGTTTACTTATTAAGATTTTCAACTCACCATGTCCATTAGTCTTAAATAACTATGTCATATCACAGTCTTTGCCCAAACATATTCGTATCCCTCTTTGAAGGACTGAAGTAGTCTGCTTTATCTCAGACCCCAACATCCTGTAAATATACTCCTCTGACCATCCCCTTCTGAGACACTGCAAAGACTCTGTTAGGACTTTTAATAAGACACCAGTGAAACCAGTAAAACTTAATAATTATTCTGTTTAATAGGCCTTAGTTTATTAGATAAATTATTAATAGTCTATTAGATTATTCTGCTGCTTTTGATGAGGTGCTAGCAGTCAACCATCAACACTTGTTTTGTAGCTTGACAACTTGCACCTATTTTATACACTGCCAATGAATAAATATTACACTGTCACTTAATGAAGAAATGGAGTCTCAGAGAAGGCAAGTGGTTTGTACTGTAACATACAAGATGTGGAGCCAGGTCCTAATTCATGGATGCCTCAACATTCTCAAATGTGTGCAACCACCTCAATCTTCTACTATTTTTTCTCTACAAATGCACTTCTTTCAAAACACACCTACTTCTATGTGATAGAATAATTCATCTTCATCTCTCCTTTTCACCATTTTCTGAGCATCAGTCCTGCATTTTCAACTGCCTGCAGAACTTTTCCACTTGAATGCATTTTTATCATCTGACACTATTTAAGTGACACCATTTAAACTAAACTAATCTACACCAAAAATGTAATTCTTTGGATTTCATTATTATACAGAAATTTGACAATGGTTTGAAAAATCTTAAGCATACATTTCTTGTCTCCCTATTAACATTGTAAATGTCCCAAGAATAGCATCTCATATGATACTGAGCTAAGCTCAGTGCAGTATGTGAGGTGTTCAGTAAAGAACAAAGAGAGCAAAGGAGGGTATCTAAATTGAACAGTGAAAAGTGATTGAGCTATAAGTCATTTTAATTACTGTATCAAATTAGGCTCAGTGTGACATTTAAAACTGCAATTCAGTTTGATTCAATGGTCATGAACTAGCATCATTAGGGGTGCTCAGAATAAAAAACAGGGGTACATATAAAGGATAATTACTATACCCTGACCCCTGGGTAAGCTGCTTTTAGGTTTCTGGCACCACAAAATGAGCCCTGAGTGATGAGGGAGAAGCAGAAGAGAAGAGAAAGAAAGGTAGGGGCTTTTCTTTATTCCTTTGCTTTCTCTCAACTGAAATAGTCTACAGAAGAGAAACATTTTCATTTTCAAGGATATCTGAAGAGGAAGCACTTTTAAAGAGGAAAGAGAAAGTGGAGCAATAGAAATTGTTGCAGGGATTGAGACAGCATAGCAATCACAGGGAGAAACCTTTGACAAAATGCTGGGCTTTCTCTCCTAGAATCACTTCCATGGACCTCCACAGAGATGATCCAGTCCTTACTCATAGGAAGTGATCTTGTTTCCTATTTCACTGAGAGAACTGAGCGATTGGAGGACAACTGTCACGTGCTCTGACCGCCAAGTTCCCCCTCCTGCTCACAGGGTGAGCACACCACGTTCAAGTGCCGCGAGTTCACTGAACACTGCCTCATGCTGGACCCTGGCCCTGAACTTTCCCCTGAACGCCACACTAATATATCTGGAAGCTTACTTGCAGGATCCACTTAGATGTTTAAGAGACATCTAAATATTAGTGTGTCAAAAAGCCTAATTCTCATCCTAAAAAAAATGGGAGGGGCACTTTTGTTCTTCCAATTCCTTATATTACAGTTCTGGCATCTATCCATGGCCCCTCTTTTTATCTCATGGCACACATTTTGTCCATTAGCAAATAAATCCTATCTCATTTACCTTTGAAACACATCCAGACTCTTATCACATCTTACTATTCATCAGTATAATCCATGCACAGATCATCATCTCATGTAGATTATTGCAGTAGATCCTTAACAGTCTCCCTAGCAGGCTCACTCTGTCACTGTACTTCTGTGAAAACACTACGGAGTCCAAGAATTCTAAGTTCAAACAGTTTTCTTGGCAGGAAAATAAAACTGTTAATATAAGAAGTTAGAGTGAATTTTATTTGGGACTCAGCTAGATTGATTTACACCTCTTACATGTTTCGGCACAAAGTTCCTGAGCCCAGTTTGCGTTCTTGCTCCAAGTGCCATCATGTCGGGTGCAAACCTGTCTCCTCTCCTCTGACTTTTCCCTGACCCACTCTGCTCTGTCTCACTGGCTCCTCTGTTTTTTCTCAGCCATATCAAATTTGTTCCTACCTCAGAATCTTTGCCCTTGATTTCCTCTCTGCCTTCAATTAACTTGAACACACATCAGACTGAGGTCTCATCCACACACTCACTTTTACCTTATTAAAAGGCCTTTTCTCACATGCATATCAGATAGTTAACCATGTACCTTCCTTCTCCATTCCAATATTGCTTTCTTCCTCAACTATTTTTTTTCAACAAAACTATCACCAGCTAACTTTTATAGTCTTACCTTGTGTTATTATCTGTCCCATCCCAGTTGAATGCAAGTTCTGTGAGAGCAGGGATTTAACTAACTGATAATATCGATTAGCTGGAACTAGTGGAGAGAAGCCTAGCTAGACACATGTTGAATGTATGAAGACTTTTAAAGCTGTTTTTTCCTCTCTGTGTGTCTGGAATTTCCACTTTCTTCTTAATATAAATCTATTCTGCCTTCCAACAGACCATTAAATATGGTCAATTTCTCTTGAATTAAAAAAGATGACTAATCAAGGTTTAAGAGTAGTAAAAGAAGTGAGAATTTATAGTAGGGTGAGGCTTGCTAATGTTCTTCATTGAAGAGCTCCGATTTGATACTGTGTGACTTTTAATCTCAGAACAAGTGTCAAGACACAAACATGCACATCCACCAGAATATTTTAAATTCATCTTAATCTCGGGAATAACAACTTCATTTACCTGACTTTTAAGAGTGAGTGTCCTGTTTTTGCCATGTCACATGGTTCATTCAAACAGTCTACAAGTCTGGGACATGCTATCCTAGCTCAAGCATGTGAACATGAGCACGCTCCAAAGAGACCTGCCACAGTCCTGCAAGTGCCTGTGCTAAGGTGGCACTCATTGTCTCCCTTTCTCTTTTCCTGTGTACAGAAGCATGTGACTAAAAATTTTCAGCCACTTAAAATGTGAGGTATCATCTTTTGGTTTATATCCCTAGTGGAATGGATATATTTTAAGGTACGATTGTAAATGCAAGTCACTTCTCAAAAGACATCACATGTTATGAGATAGCATTTGGATGTATTAACCAGTATTGTGTTTCATCTACTTCTTGTCACCTTCCTCCCAATCTTTATACATTCAACAGCATTGTTAGTCTCTTTGCAAATCTAAAATAGAGGATTTATACTCATCTAAGCTATACATGTTTGAAAATATAATTTCCACTGTATAATGTGGAACAAAAGACTATAATATTATAACAGTGTTGCCATTTGAAGCTTTTCAAATTTGATTAACTTTGGGCATTTCTACAGTTAGAGAAAACTGCTTTATTCTTATAAATGCAAAGATTAATTTTAATTTTTCCAATGAATGCCTGATGTTTATTCCTCAGTTATGTGAACAGTTAACATATTTTCCAGGGCTCAGTGGGGTTGTAACATTATTGACATACATACAGTTTTAATATATTCATTCATCTTGCTTAGTTTATGTTGCAATTTCTTCAAATGGCAGGATATATATATATATCTTTGTAAGATACCTGATTTTCCTTCCTCTTCTCATATTTAATAAGAATTAAATTAGGTAATCTAGGATAAAAGTAAATTCCACTGCTTAAAACTAGAGATCAAATTTGGCCATTCACCCAATTTCTCAAAATACTGAATTTCTTTCCAAGTTTAATAAACTCACTGTGTGTGTGTGAGTGTGTGTGTGTGTGTGTGTGCATCCAAGCTCAATATGATATTTAATATAATTTTTAGGCCAAAGGGGACATTTTGATGAAATCATTTGTCATAGTATTTTCTTGCTCTCAACTGCCATGTGGAATACCCATTAAGCTGCTTTGTAAATGTAGTGTCTATAGTATCTATAGGTTAGTATCTCTAGCACGAATGCCATGTATGAAAATATGGTAGAATACCCTCTATTAGTAGATCAAGGCTTCTTTGAAGATTTTTTCCTTGCAGGTTGGATAGTTGGCATGAAATCATCTGTGTTACCTGGCCCAGCCTCCAATAAACAATGAACACTCATTCATAAAATGTCTTCTCAACATGAGTGTTTCAGCTGGAGGACAGCACAGAACGATGCCACCTGACCCACATGAGAATCAGACTCCCAAACTTGGTTGTGTCACTCTAGCTATTCTGCCGATGTTATTCACAATCTGCCTGTACATCACAACTCAAAAGCTGCCTCACCAACCTTTGTCCTTCAGCAGGAACATGTCCTAAAAAGGTTTTTTAAGCTTTTTTTATAATGCACACTCTACAAATACATGTAAAACTAAAAAGCATTTAAATAAAACACTTTAATAGCCTGATGTCCATTTTCTAAGGATAACTTAGATGGTGAGAGCCCCAGAAGATGCTCAATTTGTAGACCTTTTGTGATTTCAGACACATCTACATAGGTCTTGGTTCAGTTTGCTTGGGAGGCTGATGAAGCTCATGGGAAACACATGTCTAGAGTTTTTCAGACTGATTGTCACACCAAAGGCCTAGAATCCCAGGAATATGTGGAAAACAAGGCCCTTCTCTTAATACCCTGGGCAGTATATTGAATTTGGAAGGAATCCCCTTTCCTCAACCAATCCCCACCCCAGAAAAAATCATTAGAGTAAACTGGGACAGAGGCCACTTACGAAGGCTGATAGGGGATTTTGAAGTAGCCCTGAGCAACCCTGCTCAGATGGTCTATCAATCCACCCTACCAAGACAACTTTTAACAAGCCCTCAGGGGGGGAGAATATATAATGAGCTGAACTTGAGAATGAAGTAAGATAATTGCAATATTTATGGGTAATGAAAAATTTACAACAAAAATCTTTGATTTTACCTAATTTTTTGTAAATAACTATCTTCACTGATGACACATTTTTACAGAAATATTGCCGTATTCGTATGTGCTTTTTCACATTAGCCATCACAGAACATAGATAAATGAAAAAGCCTTTCTGAAACAAATGTGAATGTGAGAATATAATGTATTTTAATGTAATACTCCTTTTTAAAATTGTGATTTTCAACAGGCTTTAATGCCTATCATACACAATGCTATATATATATATATATATATATATATATATATATATATATATATATATATATATAGTAGCTTTAATAAATGTTAGGTTAAAATGGAATTATAAGCAGATGAATATTATTGGAATGTATTATTAAAAAAAGATAATCACTGGACAACTAAGTATCTAGGAAAATAAAATAAAAATATTTATAGGTCATCTATTAAATTACTAGCATGATAACTTGCTTTACTAGTTAAAGGAGAGTTATAGGTATTTAGGTCAAATAAATTTTTTGTAAAAGATCTATACAGCACAGAATTCAGATTTATTTTTCTAATTTGTGGATTAGCTTAACAGTTATTGGAAAAATTATTAATTTGTGTCTTAACTGAACAACTTAGTTTCTCCTATGTGTTTATGGATAGCCATGTGAATTACATTTATAGGATCACAAAACATTTTTTAAAGTGAAAATTATGATTTGGAGATTACTAACTAAACCAGGTCAGCTCTCACTGTATCTATTGGTGGTAGCAGTATTCTTGTCTTCCTTCTTTCTTTTCACTTTAATTAAGAAGAGATT
Organism: Manis javanica; assembly: GCF_040802235.1. Classification (NCBI taxonomy): domain Eukaryota; kingdom Metazoa; phylum Chordata; class Mammalia; order Pholidota; family Manidae; genus Manis; species Manis javanica. Next base: position 105,053,898 of record NC_133158.1, read on the forward strand.
ATCTTGCCATGCCGTAATAGCTATAGGATCAGCTCAGGTTTGCCTGGTTGCTCTTACTGCAGAGGTGTACAGTTGTATCTATTGAATGCATTGGTATAGCTATTTTGTTCCTGACAAGTTAGATGATCTAGAAAATGCTTCTTCTGGTCAGCTATGGAGACCATGTTTAGTGGAGAGCTTTAGGAAATCTGCTAATTTTGTAGGTTTTTTCCTTGATAGATTATCAGTATCTACAGTATTTTTCTTTTCATGATATAATAATCAGTGGTAACTCTATCCAACTTTGAGTAGTTCATGTAAATGCATCTGAATTAAAGAAGAACATATAGGTTACATTAGCCGTTCAGTCAGCGTTGACAGTAGCTATTAGGCATTCAATTTATTTATTGAGGTATCACAAACCACCTAGAACTTAATGGCTTACATAACCCCCCACTATGATTGCTCATTTTCTACATCTGGAATCAGTCACAGACATGCAAGGAAAGGGTTATTTCTAATAGAAAAATTCAATGGCTGGGAGAAATTGAGTATCTGGAGACTTTTTGATTCACATGGCTAATGCCTGAATGGGGGTGATTCAAAGGATTATCGACCAAAACCAGGACTCTTGACCAAAGTACCTACAGATACCTTTCATTGAGGCTGGGACTCATCCCAAAATGGGATTAGGACTATGAGAGAAAGCATCTCAAAAAGGAGACCATCCAGAAGGGAAGTGATACAAGAAAACCATGTGGTAGTTACATATACTAGCCTCAGAAGCATATAGCATCACTTCCTCTATACTCTATTTATTGAGGATGACACAGTCCATGAAAATATTGAGGGAAGGGGATATAGATACTTCTCTTAATGGAATAAATATCAGAGAATTTGGAGCCATGTTTGAAAACTGCCATCAAGATCTTGTGAGAGTAGTGAGTATAGAAGAATAGAAAAAAATTAAGCAAACTTAAATTTTGAATCTCAACCCAGGCAGAGCTAAAAAATAAGTAAATAAACAATTCTTAGGTAGGTTGAAGGTATTTCAAAGGCTACAGCATTTGCATCACTTCTTATGAAGAGATGGAGGCTATTTCTTAACCATTTGGACCTGGGCTTGGTCATGTAACTTGCTTTGGCTAGTGGAAACAAAGGTAAAGTAACCAAAGGTTTGAACAGTTCTCGCCCATTGGAACTTGCCCACCCTTCTCTTTGAACCCTTTTGTCATTGAGTGAGCAAGCCCAGGCTAACATTTTATAGTGTGAGAGGCCACTTGGAGAGAGAGCCTGAGGGTCCCAGTCCCAGCTGATGCCTCAGCATGAGAGTAAAGCCACCCTAGACCACCCCGCAGCCCAGACTAAACAAACCAACTGGACAATAATAGAATCAAGGGAAAAATTGTTTTAAGCCACTAGATTTTTTTTTCTTCTTTAGTTGAATGCATATTTTGATATTAATTTTTTTTGGAGCTAATTATTTTTTATTAAGGTGTAGTTGACACACAGTATTATATTAGTTTCAGGTGTACAACACAGTGATTCAACATTTATATATATGATAATTTTAGCTACCAGCTATCACCATACAAAGTTGTTACAATATTTTGACTATATTCCTTATGCTATACATTACATCCGGGTTACTTATTTATTTTACAATTGGAAGTGTGTACTTTTTTTTTTTTTTTTAGAGGGCATCTCTCATATTTACTGATCAAATGGTTGTTAACAACAATAAAATTCTGTATAGGGGAGTCAATGCTCAATGAACAATCATTAATCCACCCCAACCCTAATTTTCGTCAGTCTCCAATCTTCTGAAGCATAACGAACAAGTTCTTACATGGAGAACAAATTCTTACATAGTGAATAAGTTACATGGTGAACAGGACAAGGGCAGTCATCACAGAAACTTTCAGTCTTGATAACGCATTATGAACTATAAACAATCAGGTCAAATATGAATATTCGTTTGATTTTTATACTTGATTTATATGTGGATACCACATTTCTCTCTTTATTATTATTTCCAATAAATGCTGCAGTGGTAGGTAGATGCAAGATAAAGGTAGAAAACATAGTTTAGTGTTGTAAGAGAGCAAATGTAGATGATCAGGTGTGTGCCTGTAGACTATGTGTTAATCCAAGCTAGACATGGGCAATAAAACATCCACAGATGCAGAAGATTTCTCTCAGAACAGGGAGGGTGAGGCTCTAAGCCTCACCTCTGTTGATCCCCAATTTCTCATCTGATGGCCCCCCCTGTGACTGTGCCTGACTTAGGTTGTTCCTCCCTTGAGGAATCTTACCCATCTCTGGCTAGCCAGTCATCTTCCGGGGCCATACAGGGAAACGTAAAGTTGGTAAGTGAGAGAGAAGCCATATTGTTTGAAAAAGTTAGCTTTTTACTTCTTTGCAGATTTATGCCCTGTGGCTTCTATGCCCAGCATTTGTCTTGAGGTATCTTTACCACTTGGAAGAATTATGATACTTGGTAAATTCGATATGAGGCATGAATTCTATTTAAGGGTTGTATTTAGGAAGGAAGAAGAAAAGCTATAGAAGTAGCAGATGGAAGAAAACATGGGAAGATTGATTATTTCTTTGACATATCTTCTTGTAGAGTAACTTCAGCATGTATAGGTTTTAACCTACTAATTAAATTGCGTACACACATTAACATAATAGAAGTACAGTTACATAACCAAAGCAGACCTATAATTACCAGCCATCTCCAGTGAAACCATGAAAACCAGTTAGGCACCTTAGGCATTTGTGAAAACTTATCTATGATATGGTGGATATTGTCCAAGTGAACTTGAACAGTCTGAGGGAAATCAGACAAATTAAAACAGCCCATTCCTGGGGACTGTTCACAACCCATGTGTTCTTTTAACAGTAGATAGTCTGTAGGTGTAGGATTTTGGAGCACTACAACTTGCACTTCTCCTAATTCTTAGTTGAGTTCCAACAGTATAGATGCAGTCAAATTTGTTGTTTTACTGTATGCACAGGCCAGCTTAGATATCTCCTTCTTCATTCCCATGGCAAGTCCAGGAACCGGTGGGATGAATGCAGCTACAGCTGTAGCAGCGCCTGGATCTTTGTTGCGCTTTTTTGATGATCATCTTCTGGTATGAGTCTTCCAGAGAGTGCTGATGTTGGAAGTTCTTCTTCATATCATATCTTAGTTCATTTTCTGGGTAGCCAAATTAGGCTTTGATCCTCTGTATAGACACAAACAGATCCTTTGCCTACACTTTGATATGCCTTTTATACCATGGTGTAGAACTCATTGGAAGTCACCACACAGCAACTGCTTTTTTTTTTTTTAAGAGAAAGGAGTATCACCAAAAAATTTACCTCCATAGCCGATCATCTGACACCCTTTATGTGATCAAAATTAAGGATATTTAAAGCATGCATTAATTGTTGATTTACAGTTAGTTTTATCCTTTCAGGGAGTAATCCCCTTTTTCTTTCTTCTTTTTTTTTTGTTATCATTAATCTACACTTACATGATGACTTTATGTTTACTAGGCTCTACCCTATACCAGGTCCCACTTATAAATCCCTTTACAGTCACTGTCCGTCAGCATAGCAAAATGTTGTAGAATCACTACTTGTCTTCTCTGTGTTGTACAGCCCTCCCTTTTCTCCCACCCCCCCATGCATGCTAATCTTAATAGCCCCCTTCTTCTTCCCCCCACTTATTCCTCCCTACCCATGCATCCTACCCAGTCCCTTTCCCTTTGGTTAGTCCATTCTTGGGTTCTGTGATTCTGCTGCTGTTTTGTTCCTTCAGATTTTCCTTTGTTCTTATACTCCACAGGTAAGTGAAATCATTTGGTATTTCTCTTTCTCTGCTTGGCTTATTTCACTGAGCATAATGCCCTCCAGCTCCATCCATGTTGCTGCAAATGGTAGGATTTTCCCTCCTCTTATGGCTGAGTAGTATTCCATTGTGTATATGTACCACATCTTCTTTATTCATTCATCTACCAATGGACATTTGGGTTGCTTCCAAATCTTGGCTATTGTAAATAGTGCTGTGATAAACATAGGGGTGCATCTGTCTTTCTCAAACTTGATTGCTGCAATCTTAGGGTAAATTTCTAGGAGTGGAATTCCTGGGTCAAATGGTAAGTCTGTTTTGAGCATTTTGATGAACCTCCATACTGCTTTCCACAATGGTTGAACTAATTTACATTCCCACCAGCAGTGTAGGAGGGTTCCCCTTTCTCCACAGCCTCGCCAACATTTGTTGTTGTTTGTCTTTTGGATGGCAGCCATCCTTACTGGAGTGAGGTAATACATCATTGTAGTTTTAATTTGTATTTCTCTGATAATTAGCGATGTGGAGCATCTTTTCATGTGTCTGTTGGCCATCTATATTTCTCTTTTGGAGAACTGTCTGTTCAGTTCCTCTGCTCATTTTTTAATTGGGTTATTTGTTTTTCATTTGTTGAGGCATGAGAGCTCTTTATATATTCTGGACGTCAAGCCTTTCTCGGATCTGTCATTTTCAAATATATTCTCCCATACTGTAGGGTTCCTTTTTGTTCTATTGATGGTGTCTTTCACTGTACAGAAGTTTTTCAGCTTAATATAGTCCCACTTGTTCATTTTTGCTGTTGTTTTCCTTGCCCGGGGAGATATGTTCAAGAAGAAGTCACTCATGTTTATGTCTAAGAGGTTTTTGGCTATGTTTTTTTCCAAGAGTTTAATGGTTTCATGACTTACATTCAGGTCTTTGATCCATTTTGAGTTTACTTTTGTATATGGGGTTAGACAATGGTCCAGTTTCATTCTCCTACATGTAGCTGTCCAGTTTTGCCAGCACCATCTGTTGAAGAGACTGTCATTTTGCCATTGTATGTCCATGGCTCCTTTATCTAATATTAACTGACCATATATGTCTGGTTTAATGTCTGGATTCTCTAGTCTGTTCCATTGGTCTGTGGCTCTGTTCTTGTGCCAGTACCAAGTTGTCTTGATTACTATGGCTTTATAGTAGAGCTTGAAGTTGGGGAGTGAGATCCCCCCTACTTTATCCTTCTTTCTCAGGATTGCTTTGGCTATTCAGAGTCTTTGGTGTTTCCATATGAATTTTTGAATTATTTGTTCCAGTTCATTGAAGAATGTTGCTGGTAGTTTCATAGGGATTGCATCAAATCCGTATATTGCTTTGGGCAGGATGGCCATTTTGACTATATTAATTCTTCCTAGCCCTGAGCATGGGATGAGTTTCCATTTGTTAGTGTCCCCTTTGATTTATCTTAAGAGTGACTTGAAGTTTTCAGAGTATAAGTCTTTCACTTCTTTGGTTAGGTTTATTCCTAAGTGTTTTATTTTTTTTTGATGCAATTGTGAATGGAGTTGTTTTCCTGATCTCTCTTTCTGTTGGTTCATTGTTAGTGTATAGGAAAGCCACAAATTTCTGTGTGTTAATTTTGTATCCTGCAAATTTACTGTATTCTGATACCAGTTCTAGTAGTTTTGGGGTGGAGTCTTTAGGGTTTTTTAGGTACAGTATCATGTCATCTGCAAATAGTGACAGTTTAACTACTTCTTTACCAATCTGGATTCCTTGTATGTTTTTGTTTTGTCTGATTGCCATGGCTAGGACCTCCAGTACTATGTTAAATAACAGTGGGGAGAGTGGGAATGCCTGTCTAGTTCCCGATCTCAGAGGAAAAGCTTTCAGCTTCTCACTGTTCAGTATAATGTTGGCTGTGGGTTTATCACAAATGGCCTTTATTATGTGGAGGTACTTGCCTTCTATTCCCATTTTGCTTAGAGTTTTTATCATGAATGGATCTTGAACTTTGTCAAATGCTTTTTCAGCATCTATGGAGATGATCATGTGTGTTTTTTGTCTTTCTTTTTGTTGATGTGGTGGATGATGTTGATGGAATTTCGAGTGTTGTACCATCCTTGCATCACTGGGATGAATCCCACTTGGTCATGGTGTATGATCCTTTTGATGTATTTTTGAATTCGGTTTGCTACTACAACCGAGTATTTTTGCATCTACATTCATCAGGGACATTGGTCTGTAGTTTTCTTTTTTGGTGGGGTTTTGCCTGGTTTTGGTATTAGAGTTATGTTGGTTTCATAGAATGAGTTTGAGTGTATCCCCTCCTCTTCTATTTTTTGGAAAACTTTAAGGAGTATGGGTATTTTGTCTTCCATGTATGTCTGATTAAATTCCGAGGTGAATCCATCTGGCCCGGGGGTTTTGTTCTTTGGTAGTTTTTTGGTTACTGCTTCAATTTTGTTGCTGGTAATTGGTCTGTTTAGATTTTCTGTTTCTTTCTGGGTCAGTCTTGGAAGGTTGTATTTTTCTAGGAAGTTGTCCATTTCTCCTAGGTTTCCCAGCTTGGAAGCATATAGGTTTTCATAGTACTCTCTAATAATTCTTTGTATTTCTGTGGGATCTGTAGTGATTTTTCCTTTCTCGTTTCTGATTCTGTTTATTTGTGTTGACTCTCTTTTCCTCTTAATAAGTCAGGCTAGAGGCTTATCTATTTTGTTTATTTTCTCAAAGAACCAGCTATTGGTTTTATTGATTTTTGCTATTGTTTTATTCTTCTCAATTTTATTTATTTCTCCTCTGATCTTTATTATGTCCATCCTTCTGCCTCATTTGTTCTTCTTTTTCCTCATTTGTTCTTCTTCTTCCAATTTCGATAATTGTGACATTAGACCATTCATTTGGGATTGTTCTTTCTTCTTTAAATATGCCTGGATTGCTATATACTTTCCTCTTAAGTGTGCTTTTGCTGTGTCCCACTGTAGTTGGGGCTTTATGTTGTTTGTTGTCGTTTGTTTCCATATATTGCTGGATCTCCATTTTGATTTGGTCTTTGATCCATTGGTTATTTAGGAGAGTGTTTTTAAGCCTCCATGTGTTTGTGAGCCTTTTTGCTTTCTTTGTACAGTTTATTTCTAGTTTTATGCCTTTGTGGTCTGAAAAGTTGGTTGGTAGGATTTCAATCTTTTGAATTTACTGAGGCTCTTTTTGTGGCCTAGTATGTGGTCTATTCTGGAGAATGTTCCATGTGCACTTGAGAAGAATGTGTATCCTGTTGCTTTTGGATGTAGAGTTCTGTAGATGTCTATTAGGTCCATCTGTTCTAGCATGTTGTTCAGTGCCTCTGTGTTCTTACTTATTTTCTGTCTGGTGGATCTGTTGTTGGGAGTGAGTGGTGTGTTAAAGTCTCCCAGAATGAATGCATTGCATTGTATTTTCTCCTTTTAGTTCTGTTAGTATTTGTTTCAGATATGTTGGTGCTCCTGTATTGGGTGCATATATATTTGTAATGGTTATATCCTCCTGTTGGACTGAGCCCTTTATCATTATGTAGTGTCCTTCTTTATCTTTTGGTACTTTCTTTATTTTGAAGTCTGTTTTGTTTGATACCAGAATTGGAACACCTGTTTTTTTCTCTCTGTTGTTTGCATGAAATATTTTTTCTATCCCTTGACTTTAAGTCTGTGCATGTCTTTGGGTTTGAGGTGAGTCTCTTGTAAGCAGCATGTGGATGGATCTTGCTTTTTTATCCATTCTATTACTCTGTGTCTTTTGATTGGTGCATTCAGTCCATTTACATTTTGGGTGATTATTGAAAGGTATGTGCTTATTGTCATTGCAGGCTTTAAGTTTGTAGTTACCAAAGGCTCAGGGTTAGCTTCTTTACTATCTTACTGTCTAACTTAACTCGCTTGTTGAGCTATCTTAAACAAGGTCTGATGATTCTTTATTTCTCTCCCTTCTTATTCCTCCTCTTCCCTTCTTCATATGTTGGGTGTTTTGTTCTGTGCTGTTTTTAGGAGTGCTCCCATCTAGAGCAGTCCCTGTAGGATACCCTGTAGAGGTGGTTTGTGGGAGGCAAATTCCCTCAACTTTTGCTTGTCTGGGAATTGTTTAATCCTTTTTTCATATTTAAATGATAATCGTGCTGGATACAGTAGTCTTGGTTCGAGGCCTTTCTGTTTCATTCCATTAAGTGTATCATGCCATTCTCTTCTGGCCTGTAGGGTTTCTGTTGAGAAGTCTGTTGATAGCCTGATGGGTTTTCCTTTGTAGGTGACCTTTTTTTTCTCTCTTGATGTCTTTAATACTTTGTCCTTGTCTTTGATCTTTGCCATTTTAATTATTATTCATCTTGGTGTTGCCCTCCTTGGATCCCTTGTTATGGGAGTTCTGTGTACCTCTGTGGTCTGAGAGGCCATTTCCTCCCCTTGTTTGAGGAAGTTTTCAGCAATTATTTCTTCAAAGACACTTTCTATCCCTTTTTCTCTCTCTTCTTCTTCTGGTACCCCTATAATGCAGATATTGTTCCATTTTGATTGGTCACTCAGCTCTCTTAGAATTCTTTCATTCCTGGAGATCCTTTTATCTCTCTCTGTATCAGCTTCTCTGCGTTTCTGTTCTCTGGTTTCTATTCCATCAATGGCCTCTTGCATCTGATCCATTCTGCTTATAAATCCTTCCAGAGCTTGTTTTATTTCTGTATTCTCCTTCCTTAGTTCTTGCATATTTCTCTGCAAGTCCATCAGGATGGTTATGACTTTTACTTTGAGTTCTTTTTTGGGAAGACTTGTTAAATCTATCTCCCCAGGTTCCTTCTTAGGGGAAGATGTAGCAGATGCCAAAGCTGTCTGGGTTAGTCTTGTCTGGATCATATTTTTTTGCCTTTTCATGTTGATAGGTGCTATTGACTGTCAACTGGGAGGGCCAAACTTTTCACTTGCTACTGGCCTTTTTTACTAGGACAACTGCAACCCCTAGTGGTTTGTGTTGGGTAATTGCATGTAGACTGGGTCTTTGTGTCTTGCCCTGCCGGTATGGAGGAAGCTCCCTTTCTGTGGGCATGACTTGCCTTAGGCTGCTTCTCTGCTTTCACAGCACCTGAAGGGGTAATGGATGGGGGGCTGTTTGGCTGTTTACCTCCATGGGGAGTTTCAGAGCTGTTACCCAGGGGGTTAGTGCATCCAGTTTTCCCTGTTATTTCCAGCCACTGGGCTGTGACCTGTGTTGTTTCCATCCAGCTGTTGTGTCCCTGTCCCTTTAAGACTTTCAAAAAGCACTTGCTTTTCTTTGTCACAGGGGCATTATCTTCAGAACCCACTCAGAGGTCTTGTTGCCCTGTTTCCCTAGTTTCCAGCCCTCCACACATGCACTGTGTCTGTGCTCTGGTGCGGATGGCTGGGGCTGGGTGTTCAGCCGTCCTGGGCTCCCTCTTGCTCCCCGCTCCTAGACCTCTCCTCCTGCCGGGGGCTGGGGGGAGGCCTGCTCGTTTCCTACCGTGTTGGGGGTTGTATCTTACCACTTTCACCAGGTGCTGGGCTCTTGCACGTGTGGATGTAATCTAACTGTTGTCCTGTGTCTTCTGGTCTCTCTTTTAGGATTAGTTGTATTTGTTGTATTTTCAAAAATATATGTTTTTGGGAGGAGATTCCTGCTGTCCTACTCATGCCGCCATGTTGGCTCCGCCTGAAGCCACTAGATTTTTAATAGGCCACACACTGTGATGTAGCAAGGGTTAACTGATAAATTCTATCCTCCCTAATTTAATAACAAGGATAACATAATTTGAATGATTACTTACACTCTATTTAACTGGAGACCAGCTTTGAAATGAGCAGAACCTGGTTTTGTATCTGGACCCTGACACATTCTGCTTATGTGATCCTCAGTCTTTTATTTAACTTCACTGCTTCTTAGTTTGGCCAGAGAAAATGAGAACACAAATTAAATCTCGCCAATTTGGGAGATAAACTTGATGAATAAAATATACCCAGCACATAGTAGATGCTCAACAAACTATTATTATTATTATTAATTACCTGTCATTATTTAGGCTTACTGTAATTTATTTGTACTTTCCCTTAACTGTGTTTAGTTTTTCTCTTTTTAAATATTTTTCTGCTAAAGCTTTAGAGATTATAATTGACCTTCTCAAATACCGTTAATTGTGTTTCAGGATTTTGACTAATACTTTATGGAGTTTGAATCAGTATTGCATTCTTTGAAAAATTTTATTTTCTTGCTACCCTTCTGTTATGCTTACCCATAATTGATCTTTCTTTCTTGACCACATTCTGGGGACATTGAGTGGCATTTGAAGGCACTTGTGACAGCATCTGTAAGAGATTTATAGCACTTAATTTGTCAGAGATTTGTCCTTAGAATTAAAGAAAAGTAGGATATCTTTAGACCTCAGGTCACATACTTAGTTCATTCAAAATATCTTGTAAAATTAGTTTCAATGTCAGCATACTAATGCCTGTGTCAGCTCTTTTAAAAGACTGGTAATGATATACAGCCACCTAACTTTGACTGGAGACCATAAAATAGATGGAGTGGTCAGGTTTAATCCTAAGTAACCTTTTATCCAATGACAGTAATTACTTATTTGAACCTTTAATTCATTTAAATTTGTTTGAACTTTCAAGTGACTTCCCACATATTTTCCATTTTGACAGACACAATTAAATGACTAATATGTAGAACAACCTACCTGATGTTACAGCATGATTGACAGTTAAAAAATCATAAAGCATCTTTTATTTTTCAAACTTTGAAAAGGTAAATCTTTAATAAGATCTATTTGTATTGGTTACTTTATTACAACATTTTCACAGAAACATCCTCTAATGAGATTCCAAGAGATTCAGGAAAACATGGACATTTCCTGTAGATAGGGACTCTGCATGTGACGAGTCCAAAATTTGCATCATATTTTCAAGTTTGTCTATGATCTCAGTAAAGTTACAGTCACTACTTTAACTAACATTTAAAGCATTTGTGAGGCAAATAAAATGACTCTACCACAAACATATTGTAAATATTTCTCCTATGAAAAAATCAAATAGGAATATTCTCAATTTTTTCCCCCATAATAAATTCCTTGACTAACTTGCTTCTTTTAAGATTATTAGCTGTGTTTTCATCAAAATGAAGCCTTTTGAAATGATTTACTTTAAATGGGCTGCTGAGCAAAGGTCTTGATAAGTTTTAAGTTCTGTGCTTGAACATGTGTCATTTGTGCTTAAGGGGATCATAAGTCATGGCTTCATTGGGAGCACTTGGGGGTACCCATTTTGTCTTTTAATACCTTTTGAAATGTGGTAGTATAGCCAAATTTCCCCGCCAGACTAAGTGCTCAAAAATTCAGTATGTATCATTGCTGACTGTCTTTTGAGAGATTCATATCAGTTGCTGTGGAAATGATTCTAACTTGTGTAGATATCTTATGGTTCAATTGAACTACATGAACATACTACCTTGCTATTGATTGGCTACCATTGTTTAAAACCTAGCTCTATCTTACCCTGGATATCTTTCATTAACTTAGTACAATGATATTAATGCTACATTTTTTCTAAGGTTTTCAATTTGACTTCCTATAACTTGGAACCAGCAGTCATCCACGTACACTGCAAGGTCATTAAAAAACAAATTAAATCAGATATGATGAAGTCTGCAATTCACCTGTTATTTTTATTTTGTGATTATTAATGGCTACCATTTTTTCCTAATTCTAATTCTAGGTAGTACTCAGATGTTACCACTTATAAGACTAATAAACTTGTAGCAACTTCTTAAAAATGGCAAATATTGGGATCTACCTCAAATTTCTAACTGATTCTCTCTGCAACTCAGGGATCTGCATGTTTGCAAACTCCCCCTAATTATTCTGCTTCTAGTTTTCCAAAGATCCCAGTTTCAGAAAAACTATGTAAGAATTTAAGTTGAGTACCTCACCTGAGAGATTGTCTCTTTCCCTGTCCCTTATGTGAATTGCAATCAGTAGACATATCTAGTAAATCTTGTACATTCATGGAGAAAAATGAGGCATACTTTTAAACTTGAGGATCCTTGTTTTTGTATGTAAACTTTAATTAGTGATCATAATGCTTTCAGTTTATTTTGCATCTTCCCTATTCCTCATATTTTTCTGTCATGGGTATTCTGATTATTTTTTAGAATCAGAAGACATTAGAACAGGAAGAAACATTTGTAATAAAGTAAATAAATGCCTCATTCTACAGATGAAGACTATATCTGGAAAATATATGCTCTTTACTTTAAAAAGCAATCACTTATTTAAGATCATTTAATTAAAAATAATAATACTTAATCTAGTATTAAGACTTGGTCTAATGACACTTACGTTAGTGTTATTTCTCATACCTTTACAAAGGATTTGCTTGCCTAATAAGAACTTTGCTCAATGATAATGTTTAATTTTATTTTTCATTATAAAGTAATATATGCTTGTTGTAAAAGTAAAAATAATCCAAATATACTCAATTAACAAAAAAATTAAATAATTTCTCATATTTTTCAAATGGTAGTGCTCAGAAGGGTATTTTCCATACTTTTATATAAGGTTATATATGCATATGTATATATACATAATATAAATATATAGATATATATAATTATAGCATGTGTATTTATATATGATTGTCCTACAACTTGTTCTATCTAACAATATGTTATTGGCATTAGGTCAGTATAAGGGTCCTGAATTCAAAATTTTGTTATTTTCAATAGCATCTGGTACTTAAAAATCATTAATAAATATATATTGAATAAGTAAACCAATAGATGAATGTGTCATGTCTGTCACTTCTGACAGCATTGTAGTACTTCACTCTTGCTTATGGTTACAAAATTTTTCAATTGATGTACATAAAGAGTATCATTTAAATAAAGTTGAATAAGGTTAATTAGAATAGGTGTTCAGTGTATTCTCCTATAAGGAAAATAATAAATTCATTTCTCCCTCTGGGGAAAAAGGATTGGAAATAGGAAATAATTTTATATCATCAGAAAATGTATTCATACTGCCTTATATCAAGTATCATGAGATATAAAATAAGTTGCCATTTATTTACCTCCTCACACATATATGAACATACACATAAAAGATGGATATAACAACTAAAAGAGTGAAAAGTCATCAAATTATGATGCTGACTACATCATAGTATATTTATTTATTTACACACCATTTATTACTCAAGCACCTATTGTATATATGTATGTGGTTGTGCTTGATATAACACCAGATTCCTGCTTAAAAGCACAGTTTTTCAAAATAAGACAGTCTTGGATTCTAATACAGCTTTTTCCATTTTGTAATTGTGTAACTGAGAGATGTATATAGTTAAAATGTTTCCTGAAACTCTTATGTTGCCAAAGTTGCAAGCATGATGACTAAACCATCCATTTTACTAATAAACACAATCCTCTGAGTGTTCTTATTCCCAATTTATTTGTATTTTCCCCTCAGGATATGTGCATGTGAAGACTGAGGATTGTTCATTTTACCTCACCACCATCTCCCAGCAACACAAATTCTTGCTTTTTTGTCCCTTTTCTTATGACCAACCTAAATGTGTGTAATATCATACAATGTTTACTCACAACCAGAAAACAGATGTAGTCTTTTTTTCAGAATAATATTTCTGCTAGCAGTAATTAAAGCTTTCTTTATTTCTCATATGTTTTCCTTTGGTCTTATTCTAAAACACTTAACAGAAACTTACTAAACCTCTTTAAAGCTCATTTTTCCTTCATTTAAAGTTTGAGAAATAATAGTACTGAGAACTAATACTGCCTGCTGACACATAGCATAACTAGTAGTACTAAGAATTAAAGCTGCCTAGATTTTTATCATTTGTTCCAGGAAGTTCTTTCCCTTGAAGACAATTATGTAAATCAGCAAATAATTTCAACATTTGCTTCTGGAACTTCCCAGAAATTAATTTACCTGGAAACTAATCTGCTCAACTAACCACATCATCAGGACAGTAGCTTTCTCATTTGAACCAAAAGCCCCCATTTCAAGGTAGTAACTTGTTCAAAAGAGGGAACCATTTAATTTGTAAAAACCCTATATCTATTCATACTCATTTTTAAGACTTCCCTGTTTCACACTCATTTTTAAGACTTCCCTGTGTCCATTATTCCTAAAAAGTTATTTCATGAAATTTGTTCATTCCAATCAGATCCTCACATTGAAAGGCCCACCTTAAACTACCCTCTTCAAGACAACAAAAATCTATTGATACTTGCTGCATGGCCACACCATGAAGACTTTATCACATTGATACCTTGTAGTAGTAGACAACAAGCTCAACTGTGCATAATCAACTCTGGTGATTTTGGGAGCTCTATAGACACCGTCCTAGAAATCCCAGCCAAAAAGAATTGAGATCTCTACCACTTGTGCTCAATACTCCCATTTCAGAAATGGCTTGTTGTTCTTAGGTCCCTTGGCAATTCACTCAGCAGTGTATGTAAAAGTAATGGTGACCTAAGACTTTCAGTGAGTTGAGTTTTAATTGCCTCTCATCCATTTCTCAAATTCTGAGTTTATTTTTTCTTCCAAGAGTAAGAAACCCTTTCTAGCAAGGCTTTGATTATTTAATAAGATTTGCACATTTTTATCCTTGGTAGAAATATGTCCTCTTAATGATGACACCCCTATTTGTCTCTGTTTTCCCTTTTCCCTGGGAGTACTAAAATTCTGCCAGATAAATACTTTCTTTAATACAGCAGGTAATAAACTCAGCTTTGGTTGATTATCAGGCTATTCTGATGGTCTTCTGAGGAGTAAAAAATCTATGTTGTCTATGTCAGAAACTTACCATTAATGTTTAAAAAAACACCAAATCTTTCTAAGTCAAACAAAAAGTCTAAAATTAAAATTTTTCCTGGTTGTGATCAAATCCTTCACCAGGCTATAGTGTTTTCTTTTTTATTGTCTAGCATTTACTCTTTTGGTCTCATATTTACAATGTGAATTTTACTATTTTTTAGCCACATATTCACAGTAATCCATATTGAATACTGGTTTCGTTGTATCAGTGTTGAAAGAGTAATTAAAAACAATTAGTCTATGGATATCTTCTGAAGTTTCTAAATCTCATTTCATAAACTCTCTCTGCCTATTACAACATAAATTAATTTTTTTTTCTTTCATGTTATATCTCTTAAGCTGTTTAGTTCTAATTGCATAATCCACACGTAGTTGAAGTCCAAATCTTCTCCCAGGAGAAGGCTGTGTTAGTACCTTAACAAATGCAATTGCTTTACCTCACTGTCTGTTTTCTTTGGTCTTATTCTAAAACAGTTGGCAGAAACTTACTAAACCTCTTTAAAGCTCATTTTTCCCTCATTTAAAGTGTGAGAAATTACACTTTTACCCATAAGAACTTATTTTTAAGCTGTTTTCTGGCTAAGGTCATATGCGGGATGATTCAAATTTAAACTGTGTTAGGCAAACTGGAAGAGGGCCACCAGTGGTCCCTCATCCTGATATTCACAGCCTTGCGTAATATCCTCCCCTTGAGTCACTTGCTTCTAACTATCAGAATGAGCAAAGTTGAGGAGCTGTCACTTCCCAGAATAATGTACAAGAGACTATGAGTTCTGTATTGCTAGTATGCTTGCCCAGTTACCTTCTCAATTTTCATGCTTTGATGAAGCAAACAATCATGTGAGAAAGGCCCACATGGCAAGGAAGTTTGAACAGCCACAGACCAACAGCCAGCAAAGAATTGAGGCTGCTATCCAACACTGTGTGAGGAACTGAAAGCCAACATTAACCACTGAGTGAGCTTGTAAACACTGTGTTCCTGAGCTGAGTGTCCAAGAGAGAGCACACACCTGGGCCTGGACCCTGACGACAGCCTCCTGGAAATTGTAAAGCAAAGGGCCCAGCTATGCCTAACCTGGATGGCTGGTCTCCAGAAACTGTAATATAGTTAGTTTGTGTTGTGTTATCTATAGAATTTGGGGTGTTGTGTTATTCAGCAATTATTAGAATATTCACATATTCTAATTGTCAAGTTCTAATTGACAAATTATTAGAATATTCACATTAGAATATTCACATATTTTAATAATTTGTCAATTAGAACTCCTTTCTTTTGTGGTTATTTCTTGATATCCCTCAATTTACATGCTTCCTGCAAGGAAGGTTTATAAATATGCTGGATGTATCATAGGTTTTATGATTTATCTGTTTGGAAGGCATAATAATCAGTTTTGTTTATGACAAATATAACTCTTTGTTTTTGTTTTGATAGTTTATGAGCTGCTGAGGGGACTGCAGAGCCAGGACTGAAACAAAGCTGCCTTAAAATACAGAACAGGCTGCTAAGGGCACCACTCCATTTCCTGCCACCCCTCTCAGCTCTAGAGACAGATTTCACAAACACAGAAGCTGAAATGGGAAACGAGTTGACCTTACAATCACTACCACTTCTGAAAGTTGGATATGTGCTTCTTTTTTCCCCAATGTTTCCTTCCTAATTGATGACCCTTATGAATTCATCTGACTGGCAGACCAGGAGTACATATCTGAATCTTGACTCCAACAGAGGCTAATATTGTCAGCTTCTTTAGATGAACCTTCAGTTGATGGGATTTGAGAAGCTGAAGATGACCCTGGCATAGCCAGGATTTAAAGAAGTAAAAGCACAAACCTTGAAGCATGTATTTTGTTTTTTGAAGGGAATCTGCTGTGGGAAGAAATAAGGGAGGTTGCCAAAAGCCAGAAACAGATTATCAGACCAGTTATAACACATCATGTTATGAGTGTAACTCAAAATTGCCCACATTTCCAATTATTATTTTGAGATTGAAAGAGGGAGGAAAAGACCTTGCCCTTAAAAGTAAATAAAATTCCAGTGCCTAATAAAATATATTTGGAAAATGATTTAACTATACATTTTGGAAAGAGGAAGAAGGAAGCAACAAAATAAATCTACATCTGCAAACAAAAAATCCTTTCTTAAAAGACAAAGTTCAATAAAGGTAAAGTACATACCAGAGATATTTATGGACATATTTGAAAACAAGTGACTCACAGTAATTGTTAAGGAGAGAAAAGGAAATACAATATTGAAGAAGTAAAAATTGCTAAGGATGTATTTTAACGGTTTAGTCAAAGATATAATGTTCTGTTTGATATAGATGGGAGGTTTCTTTTTATTACTGGGAAGCCAGAAAACATTGCAATAGTCAACTACATAGACTACCATATGATACAAAATATTCAAACCGTATGTAGTTTTCTAGTAATTTTTGACGAAGATTCTACCCTTTATTTCCAAAGTTTGGATAGGTGTTCCTCTTCTGATTCCAAATATCCATTTTATCACAGTTAGCAAATTGTATTACAATTTCCCATTTACTTTTCTGGAATTCTATTTGAGTATAAACTACTTTAAGTTACGGAATGAGTCTCATTCGTCCTTACATCCACATTGGTTGCCAAAACCTGAAGATAAAAATGATGGCTGTTACGCAGCTTAGGGGAGCCGAAGCGAGACCTGACATTTCACATACATTTGACAGACTAAGCAATGTCAGAGAATGAAACAGGAATATTAGAACTTTTTTTATTAGAAAGTCTACTGGAGGAAAAATAAGTATTGAAGAAGTGATAATTTGAATGCTCTACATTTTAAGATGTTAATTAAC
Source organism: Manis javanica (assembly GCF_040802235.1). Classification (NCBI taxonomy): domain Eukaryota; kingdom Metazoa; phylum Chordata; class Mammalia; order Pholidota; family Manidae; genus Manis; species Manis javanica. Next base: position 105,071,398 of record NC_133158.1, read on the forward strand.
ATGATATTAAAATGGAGAGATGAACTTTAGAACTCAATTCTCAAAATAGCTTCAAAAAGGAGAGATCGGTATTTGAAATTATTTAGTATGCATAAAAAAGGGCCTGTTTTTTCTTATTATGCAATAAAGAGTTTTCAAAAAACTTTAATGTACACATTTTGTATGGAACTGACTTTGTGGTTGCTTGGAAGTTAATTTTCAGAGTGCTCCTTTCCATGTAACAATATTATTTTTACATATAGGTTATGAAGATTTAATACACGTAGGGCACCTCTCTTATAAATGCTGTCTTTAAAATGCAAAGACACTTAATAGCTCATTTATAGTAGTCAGTCTTTAATAAATATTAGAAAATGAAGTTTAAAATATTTGATTATTATATGTCTTAAAATTTTTCTTTTTTCAGAAAGGATGAATATTTCCTGATCTGTTCATTCATATATTTATTCAAGAACTTTAATTCTGAGTACAGGTCCAACTAAGGATTATATGATTCTCAATGATGGTGGTTGTCAAAGTATGATCAGAGGACCCCATGGTATCCATAAAACCCTTTCAAGTATCTATGAGATATTACCTTTTCCTACTACATAACTGTGTGAGGTTGAATTTTTTCATATACTTCAAATGAAACAAAATATTGCATCCTATGGAATGCAACTTTATGCCACATATCAAAGAGATTTGCAAACAAATATAAAATTCTGTTGCAATTTTTACTAGGTTTTATTTTTTATTATGGAAATACATTAATTGTTCAAAAAATATGTGCTATGTATGTTAATGCTCAATGGACTTATTATTTTTAAATGAAGTAACAAACGTTTTTGAAGATGTGTTGGGTTTAATTTCTAACATGGTGATTTTAGTGTATATAACCTACAACAACAATATCTCACTATCTTGAATAGTTTTTTTTTTGTTAAAGTTTCAAAAACTTTTAATATCATAAAGGGTTATAGAAAACAACATTTTAAAATCTCCAGCTGTAGGAGACTATACCTAGTTTGATTTTGCTATTTATGTAAAAGCTGTGAAGTTACATAATAAGATATATATTTCTGTAAGAAAAAGTAATTCAAAAGATGTGGTTTGACTGACCACTATTATACACATTAACCAGTTTTGTTTCTAAACTACAATATTAAAAAAAATGATCTAAACATAATTTGTTCTTCAAGTGCTCTCAGAGCAGCTTTAGTATCTTACTAGCTCCCACATTTATAAGTTTGTAAATCTTTAATATGTTTTAAATCTATACTTGGAAAATAGTTACATTTTTAACATTTTGAAATTATACTCTCACAGCAGAATAACTGGATTTACATTTTATGTGAGTAAGGAAGATCTTACACACACACTTATGCAAGTATTTGGCCTAGTTTTGGCCCATAAAACAAATTAAAACATGGCATTTTAACAAGATTGCCTGGGTTTCTAGTAGCATTCAGGAAAACATAGCTTCTTTTGAATTTCAGGTTTTTCATAAGGTTCTATTTTCAGGAAATGGAATAAATACCATTTTCACAGAATTCAACCCTAGAAGTCTTGATTTATATTTGGATTTACTAAACAAGATTTGTGGAACAGAACTTATTAGATGTAATTAAATACATTTAAAGTTAAATGTATTTCCAAAAATTAGTAGCAGATCATGCAAATATATGAACACATAATTAGGAAGGCTACATATTTATTTTGTCTCTTGGTAACACTCAGTTTAAATTTATAAATAACACAGTAAAATACTTTGGAATTGAAAAACAAACAAACAAAAACACAAAAAAACCCACACAGATAAATGTGACCATTCCTAAAATTCATTACTGTAACAAGGAATCTTTAAAATTCTAATATTCCTACCTGGTCAAAGATTTTGCCAGGTTAGGCAAAGTCTATATTACTCATGCAGGTTCTACATATTTTGAAAAAACAATACAAAGAAAATCTGTGTAAGAAGTCATAAAATAACCTATACTCTTTAAATATAGTATTACCTAACTATTTAATGAGAATAGACTCTGTGCTAGGTATTAGAGACAATAAACAAATATATAACCAAAAATATTTATGTAATTTCTAGAAACTAATAATACTATGAGAAAATCTAATACATTTTATTCATAAGTAGTCAAACCATTAGTCTACTTAGGTCAGATGAAATCTGCTGATCTGTCTTTCTGCATATTCTTCAGACTTTAAAAACAATTAGCTAAATAAACTTTAACAAATAGCAAGAAGAAACATTTTCCTTAATTTTTCAATTATTTAACAATTTTAAGAGAACGGCAAGTATCATCTAGCACCATGTATCACATGTGAGCAGGATAAAAGGAGTGGGATTTGTTCTGCTTTTGACTGACTTACTCTAGGTCAAACACAGTGTGCTACATGGTTTTGGAACTAAGAAAAATTAATTGCCACCTTTACATGATCATTTCATGATTAAGAAAACTAAAGCCCGAAGATGTCTTGTGTAAAAGTAGACACAAACCTATTCAGTGGCAGAACTAGGATTAAAACTCAATTATGTCTCTAAATCAAATTCTTGTTTACTACACAGTATTTTGCTATAGGAGAAAGAAAAAAAGGACAACAGGAAAATTATGTTCAATATCAATGTCTTAACAACATGGCTTATTGACAATAACACCTAAAGATAAATAATTTCTTCTATCTGGTTTATGTGTGATCTTCTATTATAGTGATAGTTTGATTTATAAAAAATATTAACAACCAGCCTCTCCTGGAAGAAGTTGTCCTTCATTTGTCAATCATGGAAGCAAGAAGAAATGGCTAGGAAATCAATATATAGTGAACAAGAAAAGAAAAAGTAAAAGCAAATTAAGAAAATAATAATAATAACCTAAGTAAAATAGAAGAATACATACAGCATGAGTTGAGGAAATTTTCTGTGTGAGATAAAAACACTCAGGGTTATAGTAAAGGGATACAACAGATACCTGCTTTTCCTAGGTGGCAGGAAAAGCAGGTATATCACAAATACAGATTTTGAAAGACATTGCAAAAATTACTAAGATAGCAGTGATGGTGATAAACGATGATTCTAATTGGAATAGTAAAATCCACAAAATGAGAGCTGAAAATTGTAAAGGTACCAGAAATACAATATGTTGCTAACATTCTTTTTACGTCCTTGGAATTGCTAAAAAAAAGAGCAGCTGTGTTACATAAGGTCATAGGAGTTCAGATCTCTTCTGAAAAGAATTCATGAGGAATTGAGCCATATGAGGAATTGGGAAGACCGGGAGATGGTATCTTAAGGATGGTGATCTCTCAAGAAGTACAGTATCTTCAGCAATATGCTCAGTGGATATAGTTTTGTTTTTGTTTTTCTTATAGCACAAGACACACTTTTATCATGACCTTTTTTGGCAAAACTTTTGTAAGGAAATATTGAAGTTGTTTATTTAAAGTTACTTTCAGTATGTGCATTTTTATCACTTTGTGGAATGTTGCTATTTCATATTTCATAGTTCCTAAAGACGGCAATGGTGGGAAGAGAATAAAATGCACATAACCCAAGAAATTAGAGTATCTAAAATGTTTGGAGAAAAGGACAATCAAAAAGATTGAATGGCAGTGGCAGAACAAATGGGCATTGTAGGGAAACTGGGAAGCAGAGTAAAAATTAAGAATTTATTTTTGAGACATTAGTGGAACATCTTTAAGGTGATAGCTGGTAAGAGTGGACACGTGATTGAAAAACAGCAGATGAGAGAACAGGACAGAGGTACAGATTTGTTTATCATGAATTTAAAGTTCTTATTGATATCACTGGGATGGCGTGTGAAATGCCTGAGGGAATAAACATAAATAGGCATGAAAAAAATGAGTTGAAGTTAATCCCACAATTCTCAAACCTAGAAGGTAAAACTAGAGTAAGAAATTAAGCATCTATATGTATTTCAAGGCATTAACTATTTACAAAGCCTGGTCCTCACATGCTGTACAGGGACTCTGTGGTACAAAGAACCCTGGATTTGGAGCCAGAGATTGTAGGTCTTTTTTTGGTTTTACTAGGTGCTTCTTTTTCAGCGTAATTTATAACCCTTCTTGGACTTCAGTTTTCTTCTTTGTAAGATGAAAATAATAACTATCCTGTAAAAGCAGTAATTTAAAAAGTAGGGTTATATTGCATGTAAGCACTTAATTCAAAGTTACACAACTATGGGTTTTATGGAGTGATTTGACTGTAAACTACATTTTCCACTACTCTTAGAACTTTTAAGACAATGTCCATAAGGTAGATGGGGTCACCAATGAACCCCATGCAATTCTTAGTTACTTTAGTAGACAAGGCTAGGAGCCGAAACAATGAAGACAATTGTCAGTGCTCCCGTGTTCCTTGGATAAAACAGAGTAGAGCTCCTAAAAACAGTAATTCAGCCATCTAGCACACATCTGGAAATAATAGCTAAGAAAGAAGGAGATGACTCATTTGAAGATGTGGAATGAAACGTTAGGTTGACTGATACACAATTTTCAGCCTTAAAATAACAGTCCATCAATTCGAAAACCAAATCTCCATATCTAAAAGTAAATTAACATTTTTTGAAAGGCTCTCTAAACACCCTGAGTTTGGAAAAAAATAATCTATCATCCTCTTTATATGTAGGGCTTCCAAATAATGAAATGCAATACCCTTAAAAGAGAAATTCAGATTAAAATTTCATCTCTTAAAAGTAAATCTTTTATTCCAAAATGAAAGTTTTGCATTTTTCAATGAAATATGGTTTCTTCAATATTTATAATTCAATATCTGCAAGAGCTGAAAGAAAAGAAGCTTAATTGCTAGAAGGGCAATGTAGGAGGAGAGGGAATGGAAAGGAATAAGATATTTGACTCATGCATTTTTCCCTGGTTACAATAGATTTCTTTTGTTATGCTTATCTTTCAGCCTTGAGGTATTTTTTCCCTTGGCTATCATAAAATCTTTAATTAATCATTTGCTGGTGCATATAAAAATGATATGAATTAGATTCAGTTCTGAATCATCCATAGTAATAGTAGAAAATAGTCACATATAATTTGAAAGTTACAATATGGAGGAATTGGTAAATATTTTTTTGCAATAAAGTCATATACAGAGACTGTCCAACATTCATTTGCCTACCCTATGTATACATTTGCAGTTAATCATAGGTTTTCTTTCCTACCTGGCTTCTACCTTCCTTTAACCTCATCCCGTTAGTTGGATTCCCCAAATTCAAGTAGTTGAAAAAGTAGCTTATCTCAAAAGCAATATAAGTTCATCATATTTTCCAAAACATGATTCATCATCATCATCTTCGCCGTCCTTCGGTCTCTGTGTGAACATGCTAATGTTTTGTGAAAACGGCTTACTAAATGAAATGTGTATCTCTGTATCTCTGTAACTGGATGATGTAATACTCACTAGAGATAAATAGTATCTGTACTTAAAAGAAAAACTGCAATTCTTATGACTTCAATCTCTCAGAATATTTTCCTCTCCCGCATTATAGCGACTTTGCTCACATGTGCTCTTACCACATGCATGCCACACTCCAGGCTGTTGGTAGGAGTTCTTCCTTTTTTTTTTTAACCAGTAACATTACTGAGCACTAAAATATGAATAAAAGACTATGAAATAGAGAGATAATTGATTTCTTGGTGTTTATGTTAAAAGTATGTATAGTTTAGTTGGCAGGATATTTTATCTTAAACTCATATACAATGCATCTATGCAAAAGATCAAGCTATTTCTGACCTTCTCATAATGTGTAATTGTAGGAATTTTGTGTGGTTTCTTTTAATACTATTTTTAGTTAAAGAAAACACTTAAAAGTCCCAGATGTGTATTCAAGGCAATGTGATAATCATGATTTCTAGTAAGCTTGTTTTCAGGCATTTTGGGCACGTGAATTTTCATTGGAGAGGGTAAATATAACACCTGACAAAAATCTTTGATTGGAGAAAATCACCCACTACCTCAGCCATCAACATCTTTTCTCTTTTTGAAATTTAAGAGGGAAGACAAATGTAACTAATTTAGAACCATTTCTTTGGTAATTAGCCATGACTGGAGCAATTCAAAATCACAACTTAACAGCAATTCTGAATTGGTTTATATTACTTAAAGTAAAATGTTCTTACTTGGATCTATCATCCATTAAATGACATATTAATAAATATTATTTTAAAAATCAAAGCTTAAATTGAATACAAAATATTTGTAGAAGATATGTTCATCTTGCTGAGGGTAATTGTTACTGCCTGCTGGGAAAGTTATATCATTTAACTCAAAGGAAATAAAGTTTTTTGAAGTCATGCTCCAATTTCCTAGATGAAGCAGACCCAATGACTGTTCTAAGTGACAACCACTCTAACATTTCTTTGCTCCCCTCTCTAAAAGATTGCTCTGAATTCAAATGTATATCCCAACAAAAAGTCTAGAAGTATATGAAAAACTATGCAACCACTCTTTCATAAGGAGACAAAGTTTTCATCTTTTTGGATATCTGTGAAGTTCTACCTAAGAAAATTTACAATAGGCAATATTGCAACAAGACAAAACATAGTCTCTAACTCTTTCATTGTATATAAAAAGGTTACATTTTTTTGTTAAAATATTTCTGAATTTAAAAAGTTATAGCATTTCATGTCTATATATTATGAAGTAACTTATAGCTTGGCTCATTTTATCTAAGGAAGATGGAGAATACCAAAAATTCTGCTTACAATAAGTAAAACATGAAAGAATATGAAATAAAATAAAAATTGACTTGTAATTGAAGAAATAAGATAAAGGGGATTTCTATAAAAACTTGGCTTCCCTTAAATAGTCCTTGCTCTGTTAAGCTTAGTTTAGAGTCATGCAAATACGTCATATGATTAGTAAATAAACTAAGAAATCCAAAATAATACAATCAAAAGCAAAATATAACAAATGCATATAAATAGACAGTCATATTCACACAGGTGAGGATTTGCCAAATGGATTTAAAACCAGTAATTCAGCTATCAGTCCATTACAGAACAAAATTAGTATTGTAAAAGTATTACATTTTTCTTCAAAATCATGTTGCTTGATATAATGCTGATATTTTTATTCTGAGATGGCTGTATATGTTGTAAGACATAAAAATTGAGTAAGTATATAATATTTTAATTCTTTCATCCCCAGTGTCCCAGAGAAATGATTTCAGCATGGGTAAAGGCGATACAAATATGAGGTAAAACCAGTTAGGTAAAACTCTTATAATTTACATTTTGAATTAGAAAAATGATTATGAACTCATTATGTCCTTTATCTTGACAACCAGCAAACAACACCAAACATGTACTAGCACTTTGTATAAAAAGACCTTGCAACAGCCTCTCTAGCTTGTGCCCAGATAGGCCTTCCACAGAAATGTGCCAGAATATGGGGGAGAAATGTCTTAGTTTAGCTATGAATAAGGTAATGCTCAAGGTGAGTCTGTGATATCCTAGTAACAAACAGAAAGAAAACTGCAGAAGGGCGCTAGGATCATGGCAGAAGGATGCAAACAAGAGCTTTCATTGCCCAAAGATAACACATATTTGACATCACAAAAAAATTAAATATATCACATGTACTTATACTCATAGGTTAATTATATTTGTAAAAAATCCATTTTGAAGCTTTAGAAAAAACTAAGTTGAAAGCTGAAAAAGTCAAAGGAAATAAGTATCTAAATCTTTCCCTTAGGAATTGTAGGTACTACTGGGTAATCAAGCATGAAATGATGAGAAATTACCTTTTACAGAAATTTCCTTTTATATAAATTTTCTGGGTATTTTATGGAAAAATGAACAATTGGATTAGAATATTTTCTTATTGAGTACTCAATGATGCAATGAATTGATGCATTAATCACCAGTAGCTCGTAACATCATAAGACAACCAGACAATATGTGTTGCTTAATGGAAAATAAGGGCTTCAGACTGAAAAAAACACAATAGCATGCATTTATGTTCTACAGTAATTTTGCCAAAAATCTAGATTCACCTACCAATATATAGGGAATACAGTAAACAAAGAAAGTTATTTCAAGACTTCATAGTAATACAATCAGTAAAATTCAGAATGTGGGAAAGGCTACAGAAACAAATATTTTTAAATAAAACATAATAAAATGGAAATAACACAAAAACAAAAGGAGTTTATTCAAATGAATGAAGAGAGAGACAGAGAGAGAGAAAGAGAATGAAAGTCTGTAGAGGATAAGAAACTTTAAAAAATGCATAATAGCATTTTAAATATCTTTGAAATTACTGTTAAAAATTGTGACACTTATGAAATGATTAGAATTTGAGCACTGACATTGAACATTGGTTAATATTAAAGTATTTACACATTTTTTAAATGTATGAAAGATATTGTGGTTTTATTTTTTTAAAAAGGCTTACCTTTTAGAGATACATACTTACATGAATGAAATGTTATGATCTCTCTAACTTCCTTTATAATAAAAATATGGGTAGAAGTTAGTGGAGATACAGATGAAATGTGAATTGAGGTGAAATACCACCATCAGTGATAACTTTGGCAGCTAGGTGATGAGCACAATGGATCCATTATATTATTGAGTCTTCTTTTCAATTGGTTGGGAATTTTCTGTCATAGAATTTAAAAACAATGTCAACATTAAGAGAAAGTGTGAGTACTTGAGCACTTAGTTTTATTGTTAAGCAACTTTTATGCATTTATGTGAAGTAATTCAGAGACGCTTTTTCTGATTTCTGGAACTGCACTATCCAATATGGTAGTCACATGTGAGCCCTTGAAACATGGCTAGTTCAAACAGATATAAACACAACGAATTTCATATGTAGTATAAAATGCAAAATAGCTCATTTGTAATTTGAATATTGATTACATATTGAAATTACAATATTCTGAATATATTAATTTATGTAAAATATCTTACTAAGCAAAACTTCCTTGTTCTTTTAACTTTCTTACATGGCTACCAGAAAATTGGAAATTGCATGCATTGCTATTGCATAGTGCTTCTAGAAAATAAAGGAAGGCAAACCATGTATTAAATACTAACAGGGGTCCCTTTAAAATTAGCTTTAATGTAGAAATGTAGTTGATTTTAAATATATAGAAGAATAGAACTAGTTAAGGCATTTAGACCATTAGGGAAACAACAATAACAAACAAATTACTTATTCAGCTAGCATGATGTAGAACAGAGAAATTTAAAAGAAAATTCAGAAGTCCAAATAAAATGCTCCAAGTGTAGGTAATTTCCTGAATGTTGTCATTTAATTAAGTATAGAACAATAAAAAATACTTTTGTTAATTATTACTTATACAATGATTGATGGTTATTGTGCATAATCACAATTTCAAATAGGAAACTTTTATTATAGAGAATCACTGACAATTGTAATTTTCAAAAGCTACAGGGTGATGTTTAAATATTTAGTATTGAATCATTAAAATAAATTACTATATGTTTAATATTTTCTCATAAGTTTCATCTGACAGAAGTACTGCATCATTTAAAATGAGATTTTGTTAATCAGTAAGTTTTATTCTCATAAAAATTTGAAAGATGATTTGGAAAAGGAATAAAGCAACACATACAGGCTTAGATAGAAAAGATGCCTTGGCCACATCAATTTATCTAACTGTTCAAAGGAACTTTTAAAAGGTATACTACAGATAATTCACATAAAAGAAATTCTTTGAATGGACTAAAACTTAGCACCTCATATTTAACTACATTATCACATGTAGCTATTTAAAATTAATCCTAATTCCTTTCTCTCTAAAAGGATAAAATTCCTCTTCCTTTTTATTACAGCTCCTTCTCCCATTCTATTTATCTAGCAGGGAGGTCACATTCGGTATGGTCTTGGCTGAGTTTGAATCCTAATGCTATTATTTATCTGGTCAGTGCAAGTTCTCTAACCTCTGCACCAGGTGTCGCGAAGCTGTCAGACATGGGAATCATATTATCTATTGTGGTTCGTTGGGAATATGTGAATCTGAGAGACAGAATAGTTTGCTGATGTGACATCTAACTCCATGCAAAATTGAGATATTTAAGACAGTGCTATTCTAACCAACTTTCAGACTTTAAGACCTTGACTTTTTCCACACTGTCAGGAGCTTTACTTCTGAGTCTGGCACTTCAACAGGAGGTAAAAGTCACTGATAAAAAAAGTCTGATATGTGGCAATTCTGCCAATAAATGAACTGTGCTCACTCAATAATGTACAGATAATCTTGTATGAAGAATGAAAGGGAATAGCTGAATCCCCAAACAGCTATTTTGAAGTAGGTGATGGTCATTTTGAGTAGCTAGAGGGAAACTCTTTAGGAATCACAGTGACAGCTCAGTCAGCCCTGTTCTGTGTCTGGACTGTAGAATGGAAAAAAATTACAGGTGGCACATGAGACTAGTATTCAATTGCCAGAGGTTGACAACTCCTAGTTGAGCAACGTCCTAGACCTATGAGTTTATTATTTAAATAGAAGCTCAAGCACAGTCAATGGACAACAACCAAAGTCTTAATGAATAAACACACTGCCAGTGTGTCGTAAAAGGAAAATGAAGACACAGTAGTCCTCGTTTATCTGCAGGGTATAGGTTCCATGACCCCCAGTAGATACCTGAAACCCCAAATAGTCCCAGACCCTATAAACATTATGTTTTTTCCTATATACATACCTATGATAAAATTTAATTCATAAATTAGGTATAATAGGAGATTGACAACAACAATATTAAACTAAAACACTTATAACAATAACAATATACTGTATTAAAAAGCTTTGTGTATGTGGCCTTTATCTTAAAATATCTTATGATACTGTAGTCACCCTTCTTCCTGTGATGATGGGAGATTATAAAATGCCTTTGTGATGACACTGGACTGTGACTTCGCGTTAGGCTGTTATGGACCTCCTGACAGCATGTCAGAAGGAAGATCACCTGCTCCCAGACTGCAGAAAGCAAACCTCAAGACAATGGGGGACTGCTATAATCTATGTGAGTGTGTATGCCATCTCTTTGTCTAAAATTTTTCAGACCTAATTTACTAACAGAAAGGAAAGAAACATTGGTCATCTCTGGTTTTACAGCATAGATAATATGGATCTCTCGCTGAAAAGGGCATTTGTAAATAGAAAGAATATAAATGTGGACTTACTTTTTCCCCAGTTACATAAATAAAACTAAATTTGAAAATAAAGGGGGATAAATGGTTAGCGAGTGGCTCAGCTACCTCAGAAGACAAATTGCCTGCCTTGTATTTTCTTTCTTGGACATGATTACACAACTTGAAATGGCTGAACTAGAAAATTATGCATAGGCTTCACGACTGTATGGAAAAAGTGGGGATGCATTGTTTTGTCCGGTGAGTTGTAGCCCATGGTTTTACATACTTTGAATGGCTCTGTCAAATTTTTCCCATCAAGTATCTACTCCTGTGCATTGCTGAAATACACAGGGAACATATTTATGGCCAATTCAATTTTTAATTTGTTTTAAGAAGTTAATTCAGAATGATTACTGTTATGTGATTCTTTCATTTTCTTAGTAAAGTTCTCTTCCTAAGAAGAAAAACTAGAAAGAACATTTCAACTTCTTTATATCAGTTTCTCACATCCTTTTTCCTTGGCACAATCAGTGTAAATGAGTCTCATTTTATTTGTTTTTTTGGCATAAAAAAAGGACTAGCAGCCCCTCTCTCACAGCCAGTAAGAAAGAAAACACAGTCATTAAAATTTCAAGTGCTCTTTTTTTTCTTGGCAGTTGTACCCGTGACTCACAGTTCAAGAGTGTGGTGAAGATGTAGGTGTGACATATATGTGATATATCATTGTTAACTTGTTGCTTAAGAACATCAACAATTTCATGAGCTCAAGACAGCTTTAAAAAAAAAAGAGCAAAACTGGAAGAAGGTTATTTCTTGTTCTAGATAGATTCTCTAATCTTTGATAAAGTCTTCAGGTATAATCAAAGGTAACAGAATACAGGACATGTTTTTTTAAAAAATGAAACAACTTTTAAAAAAGGGAACTTTATTTAGGGGGAAAATGTTGCATAGAAGGGAGTGCCTGCTCTTTCAAGATTCAATACAATTTTCTAGATTTTAAATTATAAGCATCAACTTGAGGAACAAAGAGAAGCTCAGTGCTAAATCAGACCATTGAAAAGACATTTCCTCCCGAGAATGATGATCTATAATTAATGCCAATCACTTGAGAAAGATTAGAAACTATATACAGCAGCCCAAAGGAAAAGTATAGTGATTTCCACCCATTTTTTTTATGGAGGGAAACTGTGAGTAGATTTAATGGAAAAGCATATTTTGGGAGGATAAGGATGCTATTGCTGATGATGAAAAGACTCGGAAAACTCAAGAACAGTTTGAATAAAAATGGTAAAAGCAATCAAAGACAATGAAACAATCATTTTGGGTAGAAATAACAACTTAAATAATTTTTTACTGTGATCTTCTACTCTCTTGACTGATTTCCCCTTTCTTGTACCTGTCCTCGCTAAACACTCATCTGAGATGAAGCACACACAGTTTCTTCATGTTCGGTGTTCATGCTCAGCTCATAAGTACTGCTGGATGGATTTACTCAAACTGCACATAGAGTTTGCCAAAGTTAAGGTGAACACCTTGTTTAGGCATTCAACACTGCTTTGCATTTTCTCCTAGTGTGAGCCCTGTTTAGCTCACACTAGCACCCTCCAAAACAATGTATTCTATATTATCTAATGACCTATTCCTGTGTACCAAACCACCCCAAAATTTAATGTTTTAAGTCAATCATTAAATTAAATCATTGAATCATTAAGCCATATCATTAATATGTCTCATAGTTCTGTGGATTGCTTCTGCTTGGCTGAAGAGTCATCTCTTTTGGTTGTCTGAGGACAGAGCAGTCTGAATTCTTAAGCTGTGCTGGACATTCAAAGTGGGTTTCTTACTAAGATGTTTTGTACTTTGGTACTTCTTTCCCTATCTCTCTTTCCATAGTATCTCATTCCCTGTGGCCCCCATCATGGCTTTGCCTTCTCATAACACATCTCAGGACATCTCAGCTGCACATCTTAAATGAAGCTGGATTCCAAGAACAGGAACCAGAAACGTAATGCCCAGTTAGAGGCTACATCCAGAACTGGCAGAGAATCGTTTTGGCAAAGCATACTGGTGAAAGCATTCTGAGAGTCTGCTCAGATTCAGGAAGATTGGGAACTAGATTTCAGTTCTTGATGGCAAAGTGGTAATGCCACAGAGCTGCAGAGCATGTGAGGTAGGAAATACTGTAGTGTCCCTCTTTAACCAACTACACCATCTATTCACACTCTCATTTTTATGACTCTCACCCCTGCTTTTTCCTCATCTGTATACTGTAACTCTTCTAAATCCTCTCATTTATTTTACAGAGACTATTGAAGACATAGGTAGATACAATCTCAGATTTCAATTTGTCAGTAGAAATCAACATGGTTATTATATTAAGAAAGACAGAGTTTAAGAGTCTTATTGAGGACCATGTCTGTAAAACAGTTAATCATAGGAAGAGTTCTGATCAGACAGTTGTCCACCCTTTGTCTAAGAACAGTTTATATACCTTTTTACAATAAGGATACATTAATCAACTCATCAGAGCAGTTTGTCAAGGGTGCATTTGGTTAGTGTCTTAAAACAATATACTATGCACATTCCGGTGCTATATATTTGAGAGGAGGCAATGTTTAAGATTGTTATTCATTCTCATTAAGAATTCCATCAAGGATATGGCAACCAGGCTACTGTTCAGTCTTGTCTTTGAATATTCAAGGTTGTTTCTCTTCTCAGTCATGGGTGAAGAGCTGTAGCAATCCTGATACAGATGAGAATGGCTGTATGGCATCTTCACAGCATAGCATGAGTTGTTCTGGCTAATTTAGGGGCTTTACAGCTTGTACAGCTTTCCTTGTTTGGGGGACACCTTTGGGGGCCATAAAAATTTCATTTTACTTAAAAAATTCTGTAGGGATTTCTGCATTTGAACTCATCTACTACTTTTTCTTTCCTCTCACAATGGGGAAGCATCTGCTCCTGGCAAAGACGAAACCCTCCACATGTGCTATGGATTTCCTTCTTGGCACCTTGTCGTGTCACTTAACATTTACCTAAGATTTGTGATTTCTTTCTTTCTGCTATTTAGTTCTCCATTCATATATCTTGGCTCAGTTTTCCCCATTGTTTAAATGAACAGGAACACCTTGAAAAAGCACAGCAAAAGCTTGTGTTCAATTTACCCATCCAATATCCATGAAGATATAACCCTGTTTATCTCCTATGTTCCACCAAAAAATTTTTTTGTAAGAGTTGTCACCGTTAAGTCCCACTGTGTCCTAACTCTCCTCAAAGGGTCTTGTGGCAGGGTCAAAAGTAAACCCTCTGGTCTCTAAATCCAAAGGGTATTTTTTAGCATGCTGTATTAGAAATCTCACCTGCCCTTGACAGAACAGACCATTTATTCTGTCTTAAAACATACTGAAGTATTGCTATTTCTGTCTCAATATCTCAGAATAGTTTTAGAGAAACAGTTCTTTTTGAATTTAGTTAAATTTGCCCCACAGCCTAGAAAAGAGGATTGAAGAAAAGACCATTTCCTCCAATAGCTTAGTTGAATCAGTTTCATTATGTCCAGTGTCCTTATCTAAAATGAGTTTACTCAGTGTCTTAATAAAGTTCTAGGTGCTTATCCCACAAGCCCATTGGACAGTTTTGAATCAGTTTGGGTTAAGCTTCTATTAATATTGCACTAAGAGAATAAAAAAATCTTCATAAAAAACGTATTGGAAAGTAGAAGTGATATAGTCATTCTAATAAGTATTAATAAAATGTCAATTTCTTAAGATAGAAAATAGTTCCTTTTTCAGCAAATGTATCTGGTCCCATTGTGGGTAATAAAAAGTAACATTAAATGTGTTAAGGCTTGAATGGGAAAATAAAAATTAAAATATATCAATAATATGATCTGTTTTTTTGTGAGTTGTTTAAAATTTGACCATGAGAACAAATCCATGAGCCTTTAAACAAATTCTTAATTATGTTTATAAAGAGTTGAAAACTCAAAGGTAGATTAAATCACTCTTTTCTTGGGTAGTTAAATAAGATCCTAACAGTGGTATACTGAATCACTTTGATCTGTATCGACTCTTCAAGGGTCTAAGGCTATGTTGAAATTTCAGCAGGTAGAAGTACAATTCAGAAATGAAATTTGATACATTTTGTGCTCTGAAATAGACTTTGATTATAAGTTTTTAAAAAATAGAATTTAGAATATAAAAGAAAAAAAAACAGGAGTTCAGTTATCTGCCAATTCAGAAATATCAGAAAGTTAAAATATTTAGTGTCCTTATTAGGATTCAGAATTCTGAATAAGTTAAGATCTTCACTGAATGATCTTGGGCTGGTAAAATATGTTTATGGGACCTGTAATGGTTAATTTTATGTATCCACTTGACAGGGCCACAGAATGCTCAGATGTCTGGTGAAACATTACTTTGGGATGAATCTATGAGAGTGTTTCTGGAAAAAATAAACATTTGAATTGGTGAATTCAGTAAAATAGATGGCTTTCCCCAGTGTGGGTGGGCATCATGCAATCCATTAAGGGACTAAATAGAGCAAAAACATGGAAGAAAGGTTGAGTTTGCTTTCTGCCTGACTGAGCCGGGGCCTTTGTCTTCTCCTGCTGTCCGTGCTCTCAGGGCTCAAGCCTTTAGACTCAGACTGGATCTATATACCCTCTGCTCCTGGCTCTCAGACCTTCACATCACACCTCCAGCTTTCCTAGGCCTCCAGCTTACAGATGGTGACTGTGGAACTTCTTAGTTCTTATTTTATCTTAAAATAAATCATATATACAAAATGTATGGCATATACTAAGAATATATTCCAAAATACTACTTATATATACTTAAAGGCCTTAAAAAAACTTAGAGGTCTTTGAAAGTGTGAACACCTTAAATATTTTTTTCCTAATATAAATTCCTTAATTTATGTACATAAATGAATTAATATATAAAATACACATAAAATATTTAATTATATATGTATTATATATTGTATATATATGGATATATATATGGATAAAATGCTATTCAGTTTTATGGATACCTAAATGTACGGTATTGGCGGGTCTTCAGGTCACATTTTCTGTCAGGTAAGATTTTAAAAACTAATCATATGGGGAATGTTTAAACCCTTAAATTTTCTTATGATACAGAACAAAAAACATAGACAGCACGAAAGTTAGCTATGAAAGAATTGACTTGGTAGGAGAAGAGAAATATCAGGCAAAAAACCCTCAACCTACTTAATTCATATTTGAAGTTTATATGGACCAGTTATATAGCAAGTAGGAAATCTTAGGCTGTAGGTATTTTTGCAAATGATTAAAATACTAGTAAACATTATTTATAACTCAAATAGCAAGTAAAATCTTCACTGCTATGTAAATCTTTGAGTCTAATGAAGTTAAAAATCAATATAGCTTTTTTGTATAATAATGAAGAGTAAATACTCTGTTATTTAAGCCACCAAGTCTGTAGTGTTCTGTTATGGCTGCCCAGGTAAATAACACAGTGATTTGTACACAGAATTGCACCATTTCCAAATGTCATGGTTTGAAATTTTTGTCTCTATTTATTATATCCCATCTTTCTCCTTTATAATACCTTCATATTTAATGCAGTCAGCTTTTTCCTTTGTCATGACCATGTATTCTTCAATATGTCCCATTTATCAGAGTTCACCAATCTCCTTTAATCTTATTTGTCCATATTGAGCCATGTCTGTCACCTTAGCCACGGTAACCCTTGATTTTTCTGACTTTTAATTGTATAATCTTGCAATTTCCTATATTTAGATATGATAGCCCATTGTGATACCACTGTATCATTACTAAAGTTGTAAGAGAAAGTCATAGAAAGAATGCTGTCTACTTAAATTCTGGTCATCCAACCTTAGATGATTCCTCACTGTTAAGTTTTACTCATTTAAATTATCATCTGTTATACATAATTCAAAGTGTGCTTTTAAATCATTTTCTACTTTCTTTAAGCTCCTTTAGTAGAGCTGAGTTTGTCTTCTTAGCTTCATCTAACACATTGTGTGAGCAAACAGCTTCTCTGTTTAAACTGACATAAGTGCATACATGCATATAAACACACATACACAATAGATGTGAATTTTTTCACAGAACTCATGGCATTCCTATAAACTTTACATTCTACCTGCCATGTTTATTTTGTTTTCCCAAGATTGTATCTTATTACCATCCATTGTCCCAGTCTATTTTATTTTGCCTTTATAGAAGAATCACTCTGTTAGAGTATAGCATTAACTTTCAATATAAATTTTTCTATAAAACTGATTTTTTCTATTTTTCCTTCAAGCCCACACACAGCAGCCATGGTTGTATCCTTCCTCACCTCTACCCAGGCCAGGTAAATTGTTTATTATCATAAGAAAATAGACAAAATACGTCATAAACATGCCATGGAAAAATACACCATGCAAAATTATGTGTCCATTAAAGATAAGAAATATACATTGTCCCAAGTTTAATTGAGAGAGTTGTATAAGAAAGCAGGGTGCAGAAAAAGCTGTATTTCACTTTAATATATTTTAAGAAGGAAGGATTAATAAAAAGTGTGATAGTTAATTTTGTGTGTGAACTTGACCCAGCATATGAATTGATGGACTGATTACTCTCCCCATTGTGAGTGGGCCTCATACAATCAGTTAAGGGCCTGAATGGAACAAAAAAAAAATGCCAGCCTTCCTTCACAAGTAGGAAGAAACTCCTCCTGTCCAACTGCATTGAGCCTGGACTTTGAATAACAGTATTTGAAGATTTTTGTTTTAAATATCTTATTTTTGAGCATATATAATTTAACAAACAATGAGTTTAATTAATAAGATGAAAATATTGTCAACAAGATATAATGAAAAGTTGATATTATTTTTTCATGAACTACAATTACTAAAATCCAGATGTCCAAATATTTTGTAAAAACATTGTGTGAAATGTGTTCAATGAATATATCATCCTAACTAGAATTTTCTTTTAAGGATAGGGCATGGCTGAACTAAGTAAAACATTATCAATTTGTTACTTATAAAACGTATAAAACATTATCAATTTGTTACTTATAAAACATATTTGTAATTCTTTGAATTAGCTGATTAGTGTATATAGATTATTCTCCAAGCCCAAACCAAGTTGAATATGTGTGGAAAAAATATTATGGCCCAAATTCCACTTCGAAACTAGAAGTCAGAAAACTTAACAGGAGGCTAGGTTGAATATTTTATTCTCCCCTAATATACGTTTTTAAGTAGCAACTATATTCTATGTATACCATTCTATGTTAATAAATAATGGCATCTTGTGTCCACTGCCCATCCTACAGATATTCACAATAAGATACTGCTCATCTAAAACCCTGTTAAGAAATTTTGGAAAAGATTCTTTCTTGTAACACACATAATACATTAACTCAGTATTCCTTCTCCCTTACACATTGACATAAGTATTCAGTTTATTTATTTTGAGAAGTAAAGAGCACAATCCACATTCATTCATTCCTCATATTCTTTATAGAAGAACTTACAATGGTTGTTGAAAAACATCAACTCTACAGATTTCAACTGGGTATTCAAAATTATCTGGCCTTACTTAAAAGACTTTTAAGTATGCATCAAAGAAAAATAGCACCTATACTATAATAGTACTTTCTGTGTTATTTTTGAAGTTTGAAATTTATGCTCTTCTGAAAATGGAGTTTTCTTATATTAAACTACTAAAAAGTAATTGAGAAAATACTTGAATAGGTGAATTATTTGTATCAAACAGCTTTACAAGCAGTTACCAAGATACTTGTTACCAGGATTATTATAACTCAATCAGTTTTCAAAATAATATGGAAATTACTTTAATATATATATGTAAGTATGTCTACGTGTGTGTGTGTGCATATTTGTTCACAACTAACCTGCAAGTCAATAGTCACAAAGATGCCAAAACAACCAAAATATTTGGAATTTTTTATCTCTTTCTATAATATTTCTAGTCTGATATTTTTCCCACATTTAGAAATATAAAAGCAAAAAAATATTAAAGATCAACACAGGATTTGACAAGCCCTTTTTTTTTGAGAAGGCATCTCTCATATTTATTGATCAAATGGTTGTTAACAACAGTAAAATTCTGTATAGGGGACTTAATGCACAATCATTAATCAACCCCAAGCCTAGTTCTCAACAGTCTCCAATCTTCTAAAGCATAACGAACAAGTTCTTACATGGTGAACAAATTCTTACATAGTGAATAAGTTCTTACATGGTGAACAGTGCAAGGGCAGTCATCACAGAAACTTTCGGTTTTGATCACGCATCATGAACTATAAACAATCAGGTCAAATATGAATATTCGTTTGACTTTTATACTTGATTTATATGTGAATCCCACATTTCTCACTTATTATTATTGTTATTATTATTATTATTGTTTTTAATAAAATGCTGAAGTGGTAGGTAGATGCAAGATAAAGGTAGAAAACATAGTTTAGTGCTGTAAGAGGGCAAATGTAGATGATCAAGTGTGTGCCTGTAGACTATGTGTTAATCCGAGCTAGACAAGGGCGACAAAACGTCCACTGAATGACATGCCTTTTTTATTTTAACTCAATTCTGAAAATTCTTTAGGTTGGTCAAGCTCACTGATGTAGACAGAATATTCTAGGAAAGTAAGTTACTGAACATATATTTTTATCAGTAAAAATTTAGTTAAGAACACAGAAATATCAAATCAAGTATTTCAGCAGAGGTAATTTAGTATAGGGTAATTTGTTATATGGTTGCTGAAAGTCGGAAAAGCAAAAGAACACTCAAGTGCACAGATAACAGGCCAGAGGAGATGGTGGTCATGGAAACCTAGACAACTGGAGAAGGAACTCCCTGAAGATGGGCTGAGATGTCTCAGGAGGAAGTATTGTCTCGCTGTTGCTGGGTCGCTGGGAGCAAGGGCACAGGAGACTAACCCTGGGAGGTTAAAGAACCTGGAACTGGAGCCATCAGCTGCATTGCCACTGCCAGGCTGAATGTTAATTAGTGGGAAGAAGTTAGAAACACTGGCAAATAAAACAAGTTGATTCTTTCCTGACCCTCCTGTCTTCTGATCACTCTCTGGTTTCCCCTGAGAAAAGAAATATTAGAAAGCCAGAAAGAAAGGAAAGGACTTGCTGAGAAGCAGTCCCAATATCATATAAACAAAGCACAGAATGATCTGTTTGGAGTTAAAAGACACTAGCTGAAAGAATGGAGCCATCTTTTAGTAGTTCAAACATTGAAACATAATACTTCATTACTAAGATTAAAGGTCAAAAAGTTCTTCCAAGATTAAGAATTATTAAAGTTTCATATGACACTAAACTGTACATTGCATTTTACAAAACATTTCATTTGTCATATAATCTACGTATGCACTTAGATGTGGTTTTTTTCCCTTCACAACTGTAAAGAAAAGACATTGAAACTATTTTTAAAGTGTGATTTATTATGTTAATCTTTTCCAATTTTTAAAAATTGTACATGGCTGTTCATCTGACTAAAATTATGTATTTTAATAGAAGCCAAATTGATTGGCCAGTTCTAATGTGCACATCATAACGATTTCTCATATCACCTCTATATAAATCTTGACCTGGAAGCATTTTGAAAATAAATAAGAAAAGTTTAAAGTGACATTTTTAGCTTTAAAATGCGTGTGATCTATTGCACACTGAAACTTATTTTTTAGCTTATGTCCAAGGCAACAGATTCCTACCAAAATAAGCCATGTTTTGCCCAGACTTTTTTTTTTTAAGAATTATTCACAGAAGTTGAGTTTCTCGAAAACATCTTAACTGTGAAATTTTTGAGAACATTTTGAGTGTAAAGAGTTTTTTTGAAACAACTTCTTGAAACAACTGAAGCATTACAATCGACTCATCCATGAACATGACATCTGGAGTGACAGAGCCCCCTGCCCCCCAGATTTCATAGTGTCTCACTACTGCACTAAGTTATTTGCAAATGAAATGATTTTTGGACAATATACTAAGGCTCTGTGTAGAGATTCTGATATGTAGCAAGTTAATTTATAGTGTTATTCTTTACAGATTATTTTTAACTTACTAAATTTTTTCTGTTCTCATTTTGTCTAACCTCTTCCAAATTTCTCAATGTATGTAAAGTACCCTATCCTAGCTGTCTGTTGAATAAGCGTCAGTCAGTGGTGCTGTTATTTTTACTATCACTGGTACAGTCAGTATCCAAACATAACTCAAGAAGCTTTTATTCAATTGCCTCCAAATTATTGGCATAAGATGTATTTAAACACTCAATTCAATATACTGTATGAGAGAGCTAAAAATTAAATGGAGTTGCAACCTATCAAATAAATTCTCATGACCTGCTCATTCACTGTGCTTTATAGGTAAAAATAGAACATTTTACATGACATATGTTAACTTTTATTTAGGAAAACAGATTCCCCATGGCCTTGCCAGTCTGCAAATATTCACTAGATTATATTAATGGTTAGAAACCAACTTTCCTAAGTTGTCACATCATATAAGACTTGGCAACATCTTCTCCATAAAAAAGCTAGCTATATTTATCCCTCAATACATGTATTGAACGAATAAAATAATGAATGAATGCACTGCATTTCATATGAAACATGTGTAAAAGGACACATGCAGTACACTTGGTAGATAGTCATTTATAGAACTGACAGACTAGCCTTTCTGTAACATATTGTTGACAATTTAGTGCACTGAGATCATGTTTTCATTAACATAATTTATAAATTTTTAAAAATAGAATATTAAGCTAGGCTAGTGTAGCATGTACTTTTATGTCCTGTAACGTATCACCTCTACATATCTCTAATTTCAGTACAGCCTTGATGGAAATATCTTACAGGCTGACTGTCTCACCTGAAAAGTGCTGTGTGACATTACTCTTTCTTCCCAAAGCCTTTTTCTAAAACTGAACAGGGTCACTCAGTTCTCCAGAAGGTACCATACAGAAGTTCAGGGACATTAAGGAGCCAGAAACAACCTTGTCCACTGGAGATGAGAATCAATGGATAATTGTCCCAGCCTCCTATAGGACAATTCCCAGTTCTTTGGAGGGTTCCCAGAGGGACCAAGCCTCTGGGGCTCATAGTAATAACATATCAATTATTCCTTCTTTGTTATAATTTTCTTCCTTTCCTGTCTCAGTCTGCCTGCCCTCACTGCTTCTTAAGGGTCACCTCAACAACTACTTGCACTCAAGTCATTATTTCTGGGGACTCTTGAGAACCCAAACTAAGAAACACGATAAAAAATTATATTCATCCAAACTTACTAAATTTTTGCCATTTTTAAAATACAAATGGAGTGCTTGGAAATTTTGCAGCAAAGCTTTTGATGTTTTATCATGGGATATTCCAAGGGTAGTCAAAATTTAGCTTAGTTCATATTTACTGGGTTTCTCCCAGGTGTCTGGCACTTTCCTAGGTGTGGAAAGAACAAAGAAGAGATTATGCTTTTCAAACACTTAAGAAAGACAACAGGATGGAAAAGGTGACTAGTGGACATGCTAGAAGAGTGGAGGCATGGAAAAAAAATAGCACTGTAAGTTAATTATCATTAACTGATCATTTACCTCATTGGAGAGAATTCAAATATAACATCTCTATTTATACCTAACGCTTTTAGGAACACACATCAGTAAGGTTGACCACTGTTTATGAATAAAACACAATATTGACAGCTACAAGAACTATTAAATCAATATCTAATTTTTTTTAGTTTAGAAAATGAAACTGAATTTTTAGGTTACTTATTTGATGATGTATTTTGTATGAGACATACTTAAACCTAGAATCCAGGTGTCCTGACTTTGAATACATTTTCCCTCAAGACAGATGTTTCACTCCGACTGGTTTTCTATCACCTTGTGTGGTGGGAGGTGTGGACAGCTCTCCCTGGGTGCGTTAGGGCTGCCATGTATGGCAGCGTGTGACAGACACCTTTTAAGGGCTACCTACTTCACTTACAATTTATGTTCAGGTCGCTCATGTCTATTTTATCTCCTCCTTTGCTGCCCTTTCTGAACCTCTGAAACCCAGACATTCTGTCTCCACTTAATTGTTCTGTCCTCTACTACTTGCTCTCCCTTTGATGTGAAAAGCACTTCAAATAATAAATTATGGACTTGGCATTCTCAACATTTTGTTTCAGATTTCTACTGCTTTTTTATCACCCCAGACTGCCTAAAATTTTTCCTTCTCTGATCTGACACCGTTCATAGACCTTCTTACTCTCGTGCTGTCCATCCTGTGTGCTGTGGATCATACTCTTTCCTGGCTTACCCTGAACTTTTGGAAAAGACTCAGAATCTATTACCCATTTGAGACAAAGAAAAAACAAAAAGAAACTTTCAAATATCTTCCTGACTTTTTTTCAATGCAGCATATCGCTCCTCTGTGAATGGATTTAATACATTTAAGTGTATTTATCTCTAGTATTGTTTTTCACTATAACATTCATTACTATTCACACAAAACCACTAATTATGAGTCAAGATATTTCTGATTACAATACTTGGACAAGTGCGATTAATTTTGAAAAGTATATATCAATATGACTAAAATAACCTTTGCCTAACTTTTCATAGGTGTTATGAATTGCTGGCCTATGGAATCCAATTATTTTTCAGCTTGTTAGTGCAAGACAAATTAATAGACTACTACATCATCAACTGTTCTGAAGACAGAGACTATAGCATTTTCAGAAATTCAGCAAATGAACTAATTGTTGGCAACATTTCTTCTTGGATTAATATATTCCCCTGATCAGAACAATATTGTGAAAGCTTAGGTCATCCTTTATTTCCTGAAGGTCATTATCCATTTCCAAGTAGAGATGCATTTTTAAGACTAAGAAGACAGAGTTCCCAGCATGGCACAATTCAATAGCATTCTTTCTACAGCCCCCTCAAGCATCATTCCTCATCGCACTTTGAACGTGAACCTCCAATAGCTTTCATACTGTTGTTACCCTCTTTTCAATGCACAAACTAGGGAAGAATTGGCAGTGCTTATCTAATTTCTATTTAGACCCATAATTATTTTTTAAAATACATCTGTAAGCTAATCACTTGAATATTTAATGTGATATACTTAAAACTTTTCATCTATTCATACATTCACTTGTTCAACAAAAGTATTCAATCCCCACTACATGCCATGCTTTCCAGATATTTGTAAGTTGACCACTGGGCACTTTTTCCCCATAATTTTTATGGGAAATGATAAAATATTCATAAAGTGAGAGGATAGGAAGTTAGAAGGAAAGGAAAATTAGAAATTAAGTAGAAAATTCCCTCTTTTTTGCTGTTGTAGTAGACTGTATCACTGAAGCCCTTACCCAAAGTAAGCAAAGTTAGTCACAATTCAAACAATAAATAGAGCCTCAAATATCTAAATTCTTCATTCAGTGATTTTTCCAATAATCCAACAATTCTTAAATTCATGATGAAGTAAGCCAATACAGACCTCATTATTTTAATCATTCATGCATTCATACAGCAAATATTTAGTGAGCTGTCTACTGTATGAACAAATAAAGAGGTTGAATAAGTTGTCAAAAACCTCCCACCAAAGAAAAGCCAAGGACCAAATAACTTCATGGATAAGCTGTATCATTATTAAAAAAATTAACACCAATCCTTCTTAAACTCTTTCAAACCATACAAGAGGGAACACTTTCAAACTCATTTTATGTGGTCAGAATCACCCTGATACTAAAACCAAAGATATTCCAAGAAAAGAAACTATGGGCCAGTATCTCCAATGAACATATGCATTAAAGTCTTCAATAAAGAACTAGCAAACTGAATCCAATTGCACATTAAAATGATCATATACTGTTATCAAGTGGGATTTATACCTGGAATGCAAGGATAACTTGACATATACAAATCAATCCATCTCCATAACTCTTTATACGTATCCATAATCTCTTTTTTGAAATGCACAAAAATAGTTCTGTTTTAGAAATCAGCATTTTGGAGATTTTGGGAGACCAATATGTACATATATTGTGCATATCACAGTCCTAGTAGGATCTATCATCAACATAGTGTTATGTTCACAGAAAATCATATGAATATTCACACTAAGTGGGGAAGAAAAACTATAAATATCCTCAAATCTATTCAATTCTTATGCAAATATAGGGCAGGTCAAATATTACTGCCCATTCGTTATGAAAATACTTTCAGTTTTTAGAGGTTTTTGAATTTGTAATCACGGAATAGTGTATTTTTATTTATCATATATTTTGTCTTAGTTGCTGCAAATATACAGTCACTTAATCTAATAACAGCTTAAATAGTTCAAATGTACTTTGTGATGTAAGGCCTTAAATTAATGCCCGATAATATGTACTGTCTCAACATCTGGTGAAACAGGTCGCCATTATGAACTAGAAAGCAATTTAAAGATTTTTAGACTAGAAATACTTGAAGAGACTGGAGATTTAGTTGTCAAATCTAATATGAGACTATGTACAAAAGCCTAAGTTCTCAGATTTTTATATAATCTAAATTTTAATACTGACAGTGTTGGGAAGAATATATTACAATCCCTAATGTGCATTTCAGTGACCATTGAATGATGAAATGTATGTAAAATATAAGACATGCTTAACTGAAGCTTGTTCACAATTTGGTAGTTTATAGAAGGATGTGTCTCTTACAGAATGAGAAACATAAAACAAATACAGACATTTTGATATATTTTTGTATTGATGTTCAGTGGAGGACTTCACAATGTATTTTATGTTGCCATAATTTTATGACATGGGAGACAGTTGTTTTCCATCACTTTTCTGATGTATTATTCCACAGCCTCTGAAACAGAGAACCTTCAGTTGCTTTGATGAAACATAATTCATTTTCTATTAGATTTATTGAGGCAAAGAAGCTGCCTATTACATGTGTTCAGTATTATATGTTCTGGGCTATATTGCTATTAAATTAAATATTCAGAAGGCAGACCTATATAATACGGTGTAATAAAACATTTATTCTATTAATATTTTTTGCTAGTTTAATTTGGTAAATCTTAAGAGTATTTTCAATTATTTATGCTTTTCAATTACAGTATTTTCTCTAGTATTGTTAGCAGTGAAAACATTCAACACAAATTTCCTTTCCTTTACACATTTTTGTAAAAAATGCAGAAAAAGAAAAGGGCATTGTCTTATATAACAGGAATGATTAACAGATATTTTTCTTCCTATTATATAAATGTATTTCCATAAGCAATCAAGCAAGAAAAAAATTTTCAACAAGAAGTCTCAAATTTAGTCATGTTTAAAACTCTTCCTAATATTCCTAAGTACCTTGGAAGAAAAGGCAATGCAAAACTCTATCAAAGATGTGCATTAACACATATTTTAAATTTATCTTTGCATACATTTGTCTCAAGGTTATTGTATTTATGTTAAAACTTTCTTTTTCCTTTAAACAGATGCATTCAAGATTGTTCTCCCCATATTTTGGTTGTAAACATATTTACCAATTGCTGCCTCTTTGTTTTCCTGAGATTTTTCAACATTTTCTTCTTTTTCATCTTATGTTTTGCTTTCTCTATTGACACTAGTCTTAGAAAAGTCTTCATTAATATCAAGAGTATTTTTAAATGAGTTCTGCCAACTTCATTTTGTAGTCTAGAGAAGTTATATATCTCATATTTAAAAGTATTTGGGAACAGCTGATGCATCTTTTTTTCAAGATGATGCTAAAAGTCCCATCTAATTTAGTGGACAGAACAGTTCTTTACACATTATGCTATAAAAATACACATTAACATTTATAGAGAGTGTGACTCAAACAGCAAAAAATGTGCCGGTAAAAGCTTATTAAGATTCAGAGGCTCAAATGATGCAACCTGAGTTTGAAGCCTATAGTGAGATTCAACTGCAAGGATATATCAGGTGCACAATTCAAAAACAGAATTTGCTATAAATATGATTAGTTTCTGAGTAACAATTTTGTTGTAGTAGTTTTAAAAAAGTAAAACAGATTTTCAGTTTTGAAAATAAAGTTCACAAAATGGCCGCACATTTGCATGGGTTACATAACTAATAAGAAATTAAAATGGTCTTGTTTCATCCATGAGTGTAGAATGACATGCAATTTAAAATTATTTTACAATAAGATATTTTATTTGAGATATAAAAATGATATTTCAGGCTTTATATCTCTGTAATATATTTGTGATGAACTATGAAATCTCTGGGTATCCCACAGACTGAAATATTTTTTTTTGAGAACAGTATATGTATTTTATTTTTTAATGAATTTACTTTACATTATGTTTCAGTCCTTATCTACAAGCCACTACTCACTTATTGAATACATGTAAATATTTTAGACCAAGAAGTTGACACAATAATTAACGTTATATATAAGATTAAATAACACATGTTTTATTACTCTTGGAACAAAATTCTAAATATTGTTCGCTATGTGTTAAAAACTTTTAAAATGTCATTTTTATAAAGTATTTTTATGTATTTGGAGTAGAAGGTGGACTTCTCATGTCAGTTTTGTCTGCCGTACTGATATGATTTTTCCTTTCAAAATGTGTTTAAGGAAAACAGTTTCAGGAAAGTTTAAAACTTAGAGGCAGAAATCAGGAAAATTTTCCAATATTGCTAAGTAAATAAGAATTAAAACAAATGATATATTGCAGGGAGGTTACATTTTTTATGTAATAATCAAATACTCTTTGCTGTAGTTAAAATTAGCAAAGCCAGTATTTCCAATGATACTTTGATGATTATCAACCTTTTCTATTTGTGCAGGTGATGATAAAGAACACTTCAATAATATTGGATCAGATAACACATCTGTGGGTAAAATTGCAATTTGCAGAATCTCTTGCTTGGCCTTAGTGCATCTGCATTTCAATAGGTGTTTCCAAGTGGTGTAGAGAATTAGTCCATGTCCATATCAACAGATGATTACAAGAGACGGGGAGCAAGGGCATATCGGGACCTGGAAAGTTGGGTGCAGTCCTTTTGCAGCCGAGTCATGACACACATGGTGCAGGAGTGGACGACTGCTTGTGAGCAATACATGTGTTTCTCCCACTTTATTTCTGCCTTTGACTGCTTTTGACTTTAAAGATTATTTGCCCTGGACTGGGAACATATTTTGCCCCCAGAATTATAATATCACAACAGAAAGTCTTTCTCTTGCAGAATACATGAGGGACACAGAAGATCAAATTACAGTTTAGAATATAAAACCAAAACTGTGTCAACAAATTCATATTTTGAAGAAAGTTAAATTTTTTAAATTAATTACCACGCTTTTGTCTCTTTCACTTCTAAGCTGTCGGTGCCTTTTCAAGGAAATTCAATGTGGTTTGTTTTTTAATTTTCTCATTTAAACCTTTTGCAAGTAAATGTAACTTGAAAGGTTAATCAAGGAAATGCTATTACGGTGGGTGGATTTCTGTTTCTCACTTTTTAGGTCACTGTAAAGTTTTAAGTAAAGACAAAGTAATTCATACTTAAAAAATTCTCTATTACTCAAATTCCTACTTGAGCACTGACTTAAAGAAAAATAAGATACCGGGTTAGATCTCTTAAAGCTAAGGCTGCTTTCTCTCAACCAAGGCCATAAGCTATGAAATGATGTTAATAATGAAAAGAAAGAGAGTATTAAAAATGATGCTGAAGGAACTTTTATAAGAGGATTTTCTTAGTGGTCCCATCTACACAGGTATTCTATAGTACTACTTCTATGTTTTTTTTATCCTACAAATATGCAATTATTGTAAGTGTTACTATAAGATTAAAAAAATCTGATCTGTTTGATAGCAGCAGAAGGCAAAGTATCAAAAAACAAAATCACAAAGAGAGAATTCTGTGTCTGCCCCAGATTTAAATAAGCAAAATATAACAATAATAACAACAGATTTCCCTGTATATTCCTTTAACCAGTGAATAACAAAATGTGGAGAATGCCTTTAAAGTTGTGTTCTTAGTGTCCTCATCACTTGTTCTCTGACTTTATTCTTTGTGGTGCAAAGGTCTGTAATTGAGCTCTCTTTCTATTAACTTGATTAAAAATGTATATAATTTTTACTACAGTCTTTTTAAATAAATGGTATTGTCTTAGTCTGTTCCAGCTACATGACAAAATACCACAAAATGTGACTTAAGCAAAATAATTTGTTTTCTCCTAGTTCCAGAGGCTTGGAAATCTAATAACAAGGTTCCTGCAGTATTCAGTTCTGGTGAGTGCTCTCTTCCCGGAATGCAGATGGCCACCTTCTCACTGTGTTCTCACATGGTAGGGAGAGAGAGACAGTTCTCTGGTGCCTCTTTTGTAAGAGTAAATACAGTCACATTTTACTTAATCTTCTAAGGACACAAATTTGATCAGGTCAGGGTCCCAACTTCAGGACCTCATTTTACTTTAAATACCTCCCTAAAATTCCTGCATCCAAATACAGTGACATCGGGGGTTAGGGCTTCAACATATAAATTTAGAGGGAACACAATTCTGTCTATGTATCACCCAATTTGAAATCCCTAAGGAACATATTATAATCTTTACATGAACATATCAGCATCTTCCAGCTTATTTTCCAAAATTTTTCATTTATTATATTTTTTCAACAAATATTTAAATAAATACCATGTGTTTAACATAAGATACATAAATAAAAAAATAAGCCAGACTCTTATGTTTTCTTAAAACTGATACTTTCATATTTATTATGTTTAAGAATATGTATTTTGGTGCCCAACAAACATGGGTTTGGAGATATATATATATATATATCTCCAAATATAATATTTGGATATATATATATATCCAGGTACATGAGGATAAGCAAGTTGCTTAGTCTAGTTAAACCTTTTCTCCTTTATAAAATTGAGAATGATGATTATATCTATCCATAAGAAAATCAAGAGAATTCAGTGTGATGAGCCGTTTAATGTGATCAGCATGATTCTGAGCAGAAAACCTAGTGTATCACTGGTAACACTCATTTTCAAGATCACCAGTGAGTCTAGCACTCATCCTGCTATGCCATCTCTGCCTGAGTGTTAGCCACTTTCTTACTTCATACTATTGTCATTTTTCGTCTTGATAAGTACACTAGGCAATAAATATATATATATATTTGTATCAGCATCTCAGACTCAAAAAGGTATTTAATTCATCATTTCCTATTTAATAGAATTTTACTCAAATCATTCAGAGAAAATTTTAATCAGCTTTTTAGTTTTGTCTCTATAGCACCTCACATTGATATCTTTAAACATCCAACAGGGGATCATCCTCCCTCACATGCCTCCTGTCTTGTTGCTGTTTGCTTCCACTTCCTTCCAAACTGTAAAGCTCACAGAACACTGTCTGGACCCCGTTCTCTGCAGGACAGAACTCTTGGTCTCCTCTCACTGTGGTCACCTCTTACTTACTATTCCTTCATTGAACTTCTTAATTAACCATTTAATATATTAAATTTCCCTCCTGTGAATTTGCTTTTCATTTTCCACAAAGATCCTGGATTACAGAGTATAAAAACTGCACCAATGTCCAAGATGGCAGTGTGAGAGGAGAGACTGAGAATTCCTCCCAAAACCACAGATAGTATGAAAATGTAGTTAATTGATACAATTAACCCTAAAACAACAAGAAAGAAGGCTGAAACAGACTGCACGTAGACCTTACGAACAGAGCAGAACTCACAAAACAGGGTAACTATGAAAGCCTTAATCAGGTGGGACCCAAGCCCTTCCCCAACCCCAGCTTACCTGCAGGAGGAAGAGAAATGGAGCAGGGGAGGGGGTGGAAGCCTGGGACTGCTGAACACCCAGCCTTGGAGGTCTGCTTTGGGAGAAGAATGTCAAAAGAACATGGTTCAGACCAAAATCTCATAAACTCCAGAAAAAGGGCCTAATGAAATTGAAATCATGAATCTGCCTGAAAGAGAGTTCAAAATAAAAATCATAAACATGATTATAGAAGTGCAGAAAAATATTCAAGAATTCAGGAATGAATTTAAGTCAGAGATTCAATCATTAAAAAATTCCATATCTGAAACAAGACATACAATGGAGGGATTTAAAAGCATATTAGATATAGTAGAAGAGATTGTAAATGGAATAGAAATTAGAGAAGAGGAATATAATGAAGCTGAGGCACAAAGAGAAAAAGGAATTTCTAATAATGAAAGAATATTGAGAGAATTGTGTGATGAATCAAAATGGAACAATTTTCATATTATAGGGGTACCAGAAGAAGAAGAGAGAGAAAAAAGGATAGAAAGTATCATTGATGAGGTAATTGCTGAAAAATTCCCCAATCTGGGGAAGGATATAGTCTCTCTCAAGCCATGGAGGTGCACAAATCTACCAACACAAGGGACCCAAGGAAGACAACATCAAGACATATAATAATTAAAATAGCAAATATCAAGGATAAAGACAGACTTTTAAAAGCAGCTAAAGAGATAAAAAAGATCACATATAAAGGAAAACCCATCAGGCTATCATCAGACTTCTCAACAGAAACCTTACAGGCCAGAAGGGAGTGGCAAGATATATTAAATGCAATGACGCAGAAGGGCCTTGAACCAAGAATACTATACCTGGCAAGGTTATCATTTAAATTTGAAGGAAGGATTAAACAATTTTCAGATAAGAAAAAGCTGAGAGAATTTACCTCCCACAAACCACCTCTACAGCACATTTTGGAGGGACTGCTATAGATGAAAGTGTTCCTAAGGCTAAACAGATATCACCCAAGGGATACACAAAGAGTACAGAATATGATTCATAACATACAAAGAATAGAAGAAGAAGAAAAAGGAGGGGAAAAAAAGAGTGACAGAACCTTTAGGTTGTGTTTGTAATAGCACACAAAGTGAGTTAAGTTAGACTGTTAGATAGTAAGGGAATTACTCTTGAATCTTTGTTAACTATGAATCTAAAGCCTGCAATGGAAATAAGTACATACCTATTGATAATCACCCTAAATGCAAATGGTCTGAATGCACCAATCAAAATACTTAGAGTGGATGGATTAAAAAACAAGACCCATCTATATGCTGCCTACAAGAGACTCACTTCAAACCCAAAGACATACACAGACTGAACACAAAGGGATGGAAAAAGATATTTCATGCAACTAACAGGGAGAAAAAAGCAGAAGATGCAATACTTGTACCAGAAAAAATAGACTTCAAAACAAAGAAAGTAACAAGAGACAAAGAAGGACATTACATAATGATAAAGGGCTCAGTCCAACAAGAGGATATAACTATTATAAATATCTATGTACCCAACACAGGATCCCCTACATATGTGAAACAAATACTAACAGAATTAAAGGAGGAAATATAATGCAATGCATTCATTTTAGGAGACTTCGACATACCACTCGCTCCAAAGGACAGATCAACCAGACAGAAAATAAGTAAAGAGACAGGCACTGAACAATGTGTTAGAACAGATAGACCTAATGGACATTGACCAAACACTCCATCCAAAAGCAACAGGATACACTTTCATCTCAAGTGCATGTGGAACATTTTCAAGAATAGATCATCTACTAGGCCACAAAAAGAGCCTCAGTAAATTAAAAAAGATTCAAATTGTACCAACCAGTT
The DNA here is from genome assembly GCF_040802235.1 of Manis javanica. Taxonomy (NCBI): domain Eukaryota; kingdom Metazoa; phylum Chordata; class Mammalia; order Pholidota; family Manidae; genus Manis; species Manis javanica. Next base: position 105,104,184 of record NC_133158.1, read on the forward strand.
TCTCAGATCACAAAAGTATGAAACTATAAATAAATTACACAAAGAATACAAAAAAGCTCACAAACACAGAGGCTTAATAACATGCTCCTAAATAATCAATGGATCAATGACCAAACAAAAACAGAGATCAAGCAATATATGGAGACAAATGACAACAATGATTGAACAACACAAAATCTGGGGGATGCAGCAAAGGCTGTGCTAAGAGGGAAAAATATTACAATACAGGCCTACCTCACAAAAGAAGAACAATCCCAAATAAACAGTCTAAACTCACAATTAATGAAACTAGGAAAGGAAGAACAAATGAGGCCCAAAGTCAGTAGAAGGAGGGACATAATGAAGGTTAAAGCAGAAATAAATAAAATTGAGAAGAATAAAACAATAGTAAGAATTAATGTAAACAGAAGCTGGTTTTTCGAGAAAATAAATAAAATACATAAACCCCTAGCCAGACTTATCAAGAAAAAAAGACAGTCTACACACATAAACATAATTAGAAATAAGGAAGAAAAAATCACTACAGACACCACAGAAATACAAAGAATTATGAAAGAATACTATGAAAAATTATATCATAACAAACTGGATAACCTAGAAGAAATGGATAACTTTCTAGAAAAATACAAACTTCCAACACTAACAAAGAAACAGAAAATCTGAATAGACCAATTACCAGCAAAAAAGTAGAATTGATAATCAAAAAATTAGCTAAGTACAAAACCCCTGGACCAGATGGTTTCACTGCTGAATTTTATCAAACATTTAGTGAAGACCTAATAACCATCCTCCTTAAAGTTTTCCAAAAAGTAGAAGAGGAGGGAGTACCCCCAAACTCATTCTATGAGGACAACATCTCTCTAATACCAAAACCAGGCAAAGACACAACACAAAAAAAAATTACAGACCAGTATCCCTGATGAACATTGATGCAAAAATACTCAACAAAATATTAGCAAACTGAATTCAAAGATACATCAAAAGGATCATATACCATGACAGAGTGGGATTCATCCCAGGGATACAAGGATGATACAACATTCAAAAATCTATCAACATCATCCACCACATCAACAAGAAGAAGGATGAAAACCACATGATCATGTCCACAGAAGATGAAAAAGCATTTGACAAAATTCATCATCCATTCATGATAAAAACTCTCAACAAAATGGGTATAAAGGGCAAGTACCTCAACATAATAAAGGCCATATATGACAAACCACAGCCAGCATTATACTTAACAGAGAAAGGCTGAAAGATATTCCTTTAAGATCGGGAACAAGACAAGGATGCCCACTTTTAATCAACATAGTTCTGGAGGTCCTAGCCACGGCAATCAGAAAAAACACAGAAATAAAAGGCATCCAGATTGGCAAGGAAGAAGTCAAACTGTCCCTGTTTGCAGATGACATTATATTGTGCATAAAAATGCTAAAGAATCCACTCCAAAACTATTAGATCTAATATCTGAAATCAGCAAAGTTGCGGGATACAAAATTAGTACACAAAAATCTGTTGCATTCCTATACACTAAAGATGGACTAGCAGGAAGAGAAATCAGGAAAACAATTTCATTCACAACTGCATCAAAAAGATTAAAATACCTAGCAATAAACCTAACCAAGGAAGTGAAAGACCTATACCCTGAAAACTACAAGACACTCTAAAGAGAAATTAAAGTGGACACTAATAAATGGAAATTCAGCCCATGATCTTGGCTAGGAAGAATTAATATTGTCAAAATGACCATCCTGAATAAAGCAATCTACAGATTCAGTGCAATCCCTATCAAAATACCTACAGCATTCTTCAATGAACTAGAGCAAATAGTTCTAAAATTCATATGGAATGACAAAAGACCCCGAATAGCCAAAGCAATTTGAGAAGGAAGAATAAAGAAGGCGGAATTATGCTCCCTGACTTCAAGCTCTACTACAAAGCCACAGTAATCAAGACAATTTGGCACTGGCACAAGAACAGACCCATAGACCAGTGGAACAGAATAGAGAGTCCAGATATAAATTCAAGCATATATGGTCAATTAATATGATAAAGGAGCCATGGACATACAATGGGGAAATGACAGCCTCTTCAACAGCTGATGTTGGCAAAATTGGACAGCTACATGTAAGAGAATGAAACTGGATTACTGTCTAACCCTGTACACAAAAGTAAATTCAAAATGGATCAAAGACCTGAATGTTAGTCATGAAAACATAAAACTTAGAAAAACATATAGGCTAAATCTCTTGGACATAAACATGAGCAACTTCTTTATGAACATATCTCCCTGGGCAAGGGAAACAAAATCAAAAATGAACAATTGGGACTATATCAAACTAAAAATCTGTACAACAAAGGATACCATCAGTAGAACAAAAAGACATCCTACAGTATGGGAGAATAAATACATAAATGACATATCTGATAAGGGGTTGACATTCAAATTATATAAAGAGTTCATGCACCTCAACAAACAAAAAGCAAATAATCTAATTAAAAAATGTGCAGAGTAGCTGAACAGACACTTCTCCAAAAAGAAATTCAGATGACCAACAGGCAAATGAAAAGATGCTCCACATCCCTAATCATCAGAGAAATGAATATTAAAACCACAATGAGATATGACCTCACATCAGTAAGGATGACCACCATCCAAAAGACAACAACAAATGCTGCCGAGGATGTGGAGAAAGGGGAACCCTCCTACACTGCTGGTGGGAATGTAAACTAGTTCAACCATTGTGGAAAGCAGTATGGAGGTTCCTCAAAAAACTAAAAATAGAAATATAATTTGACCCAGGAATTCCACTCCCAGGAATTTACCCTAAGAATACAGCAGCCCAGTCTGAAAAAGACACATGCACTCCTATGTTTATTGCAGCACTATTTACAATAGCCAAGAAATGGGAGCAACCTAAGTGTCCATAAGTAGATGAATGGATAAAGAAGATGTGGTATATATATACAATGGAATATTATTCAGCCATAAAAAGAAAACAAATCATACCATTTGCAACAACATGGATGGAGCTAGAGGGTATTATTCTCAGTGAAATAAGCCAGGCAGAGAAAGAGAATTACCAAATGATTTCACTCATCTGTGGAGCATAAGAACAAAAATAAAACTGAGGGAACAAAACAGTAGCAGACTCACAGAACCCAAGAATGGACTAATAGTTATCAAGGGGAATGGGACAGGGGAGGATTGGTGGGAAGGGAGGGATAAGGGGGAAAATTAGGCATTAGCACACATAATGTAGGGTTGGAACATAGATGAGGCAGTGTATACAGAGAAGACAAGTAGTGATTCTATAGCATCTTACTATGCTGATGCACAGTGACTGTAATGGGGTATGTGGGGTGGACTTGATAATGGGGGGAGTCTAGTAACCTTAATGTTGTTCAAGTAATTGTACATTAATGATATCAAAATTAAAAAATTAAAAAAATCTCCTCCTGTTGTATTTCCTTTATCTTATCTTAGCTGCATTTTTTTCTGTTTGTGTTTATCCTCCTGGAGGTCACTTTAAATTGTTACCGTATCTTCTTAATTTTGAGCTGCTTCCTTTTCCTCCTTGCTGTTTACTGTTATCTGAAGAGCTAATGAACAGAGTTGATATTCCAGTATTTTGATTTTAGAGTTCCTCATGTTAGATGATTCACAGCTGAACCCTGACCACATACTTCTGGTAAGATTTCAATTAATACAATAATCATTCTGATTACCTTTAATTGACTAGAGCCTGGAACTTACACTCAAGGTTTTGCCTGAAGACTTCTTAAAATTTTTTCAGTGGTTCCACCATGTCTAACAAATTAAGCCCAATATATTTTTTCTAATATTTGCTATTGAGTGTTATTTGATCCTAATATGTTTTTCAGGTTTATTTTTCATTACTTTTATAACCTGTGAAAACTGAACTGCAAAGGGGAGAAAACTGGAATAAATGGAATCAGGGGTTTCTTTCATTCATGCATCATTCATGCATCTGCTCAAATTAATGCAGATCTGCTATGGGCCAGACATTTTGGAGGAGCTGGAGACACTAATGTAATGAAGTTCTGTTGTTTTGTTTTAGAGATGAGTAATTACAAATGCACTTGTGTTACAGTGTAGAGTGAGCAGAAAAATCTAACTTGGGATACTAAATGTGAATAAAATTTACTTGGAGAAGAGTATAATAGAGTATAGAAAGAATTAATGACCTGGGCAAAAGATTAGAGAAAAAAGAGAAAATAGTCTCTTTATAGAAATGAAAAGGAATTTTGAATGTATGTAGAGAATATCATGAGATGGCATAGGAAAGATCCTCTCATGAATTGCTATATGAGCTAAGATTTTAGATTATGAAGTAAAAGCATCTACATGGATTTTTTGGTAAAACAAAATGAAAATCTTTTTTGGTGGGGGTGATGTTTACTTTAATTAGATCAAGTTGAAATAAAAATGTAGTCATTGATTCAACTGGAAATGCCCTATACTTTATTAACTATAAAATTCTGGAACTTGATTTAGATTAGAAATAAGGTTTTGGCACTCACAGTCATAAGACAGTCTGAGAAGCCGGGCAAGTGAAAGAGATGTCACAGTGAGTGTGTTTGAGTTTTTTCTATCATTTCAAAGTCTGAAGTTTGGCAGTACAGACTGGAAAGTTCTGTCAGGGGTCCAGGACCAATGACACTTCTCTCTTTATTACCCGTTGAACATGGACAACGCACCGGACACTGTGATGCACCGTCATATCCCTATCACTGAAGAATTTGTTTTCCAAGTTGTTGGTGAGTTATTAGCACACAGTTGTCTCTCTCCTAAGGTGTTGTTTCGGCTGGAAGAGCTGCCTCTCCCAAGGTCCCATGCTTTCCCATAGACAGTGTTACTGGTCAACATAGAACTGTGAAGACGTGATGACTTCAACCCACATCAAGACTATTTCTGAAGGACAGCTCTGGCTCTATAGCTCTTGTGAGACTTGCATCTCAGTTCAACTTCTCCCACTGTCCAATCCTGTTTCGTTCTCTGACCTTCTACTATGGATGATCCAAAAGGCACTAGTAATAAATAGAGCATGCTAAATTCCATTTCAATGTCTGCACTGGGGAGCTCAACCTGTGATAGCCTTCATTCACAAGCATTGTTCATAGTCCACAAGGACCTCTCCTGCTGCAACTGCTATGTACAAATTCCAACCAGCAGAAAGTAAGGAAAAAAAAGAAGAGTTTGACTCTTTCTTTATATATTTCAGTAACTTCAAAGGGTATGCCTACTTATACATATACCAGGTTCCAGAACTTAGTTTCAACTATACCTCACTGAAAATTGGACTCTGAAATTTAATTTTTTGTTTTTGTTGGCCATGTGCACAGATAGAACTGTCTCTGTAACATCTTCCTCTTTTCCTTCCTTCCTTCATTATGACAAGCGGCCTTAAACCCGAGTTAGTCATCTGAGAAATGTCTGCAAATTCAAGTCATGAATCTAAAAGGTAGATGAAAAATGAGGAGGGTACCTTCTTTAAATCATGGCTGAGCCCTGTTATCTTCTGCCAGAAAAACATGACAATGTCTTATTTCTCTAAGAATTTCCTGATGTTGGGAACTTTTTTTTTCTTTCCTTGCTTTCAAATTATTTAGCTGGGCACAGATTATTTTTACAAGTTGCATTAACCAGTTGTATTTAATGTACTTTTACTGATCACACTATGCATCAGGTGTTATGCTAGGCATTACAATAAATGAGAAAGATTTGCTTGAATGACTTTAGAACATGATTTACTTTGAACTCTTGGGTTTGCCATTGTCAGAAGGAAAAACAATATTTTTCTCAGAATATTTATCGCTATGCATTCTTATATCTTATACCTACGCTATGCTATATCCCATGAGGGGCAGAAGTTCTAGTTGAAGAGCTATTATATAAACGTATAAATAGTTAACTATCAAAGATGACAGCATATAATAGCTCAATTAGTGCTACATAGATACTGTGTCTCATGTCTTGATTAGGAACTTGTGAAGATATGAATTTGCATACTTGTTGTGTCAAAATAAGGCTATGTCAAAATATGTATAGGTCTCTGCTTTTCAAAGCTTGACTGTCCACTCATCTGAAATAAAGTTAAGTATTTGCTAGCTGCTCTTATTGAATTGTGATTTTAATAAACTATTTAAAAATGCATTTACATTTTCTGTCATTGCTGTTTGACAGATACCATTAGGTCAGCACCCTTAATCTAGACTGACATGTCACACATAGTAATCCACCAAATTTATATATAATTTTTTAAATTTTATTTTCTCTATCAACTCTCAAGATCCTTGGTAAGCTTTCCAAGCTTTATTTTCATTGCCATTTGGATCCACCTAGTTCTTGATTTTTATTTTCTCTCATGATATTCTGCTTTCTTTGTTAAATTTCTACACTTTTGTTCATGGCCAAACACTTGCCAAATGGTGTCCTTGACAGAATAGGGCTGTGGCCTGGAGATACCTACACAGTTGTAAATTCTTAAGGATTTGTAAGTGAAAGAAGTGATGGCTCTTAGGGTTGGCACTCAGCCACTGTTTTCCAAGGATTTGTGAAAATGTGATTTTCTGACACTATATGCTTTCAGTATGTAAATCCTCAACTATTTAGAGTTTTCCTGACAATATCCTTTTAAAACACCAGATAAAGGGAAAACTACATTACATACTACATTGCAGATCATTGTGTGCCTTATATGCTGTGGTTAGTTGAATAACGGATCCTCCCAGAATATCTGTGTCCTAATCTGTGGAACCTGTGAGTGTTACCTTATATGGCTAAAAAGGACTTTGCATATGAAATTATGTTAAGGATCTTGAGATAGGGAGATTATTTTGAATTATCCAGTTGGCCCTAAAATGCCATCACACATCCTTATAGAAGAGGTATTTACCACAGGCTACAAAAGAACAAAGCCATGTGAAGGAAGAAGAGGGGAATAGAGTCAGAGATAATAAGCTTTGCCAATGACTTCAAAGAATGGAGGAAGAGTCCACGAGTCAAGGAATTACAACCCCAGAGGCTGGAGAAGGCAAGGAAACAAATTCTTCTCTATTGGCTCCAGAGTGTGACCAAATGGACATTTTGGTTTCAGTCCAGTGAAATTGATTTTGGACTTCTGGCCTCCAGAATTTTGTAAAACAATAAATTTGTATTGTATTAAGCCATTAAGTTTGCAATAATTTGTTATAGCAACCGTAAGAAACTGTAGCATGTTATATCATAATGGACCACTGTGAATTTTGCCCTTGCAAGTTATGGTATATTTAGAGAATGAAATTTCCTTTTGGTTTTAAACAAAACCCAATTTACATTTGGCTTTTATTTGCTGCCTTAGTTTTTCAGATGCTACTAAAACTTTGATAAAGATCACTCATATGTACTCCAGACGTCTGACCAGTATACAGAAAAATTCTACACTGAAGCAATAAACAAAATAATCATTATTGCACAAGGACAGTACATCTGTGGTTCTCACACACAAATTAGGTGCTATTTCCCTTCATCTCCTCTCTCTGACTCTTCCACATGACTTGTGTATGGATATTCCAAGAACTCCCCAAGAATTCCCTAACATATTTTGCTAAAGCACTGTAGTAAGTCTAGATTCATTTGAAATCTAAAAAATCTTGGGCCTTAATTTTCTAGGTATTTTTTGGAATCCACATGTCATAAAGAAATTAGATGTTATAAGAAGCCAAGTTCATTTGTTTTTTTATCTACCTTTTAATGATTTTCTTTTGTTTTCCCACAAGAGTTGTGTAGCATATTTTGGAAACTCAAGCACGTGGAAAATAGCTTCAGAAGATGAAGATTAAAATAAATAGAACTAAGCTAAGTATAAAAATGAGTTTTTAGAAGTTAATTTGTTGCACATGTAAGTTTCAGTATACAATAGAGTAACAGTGAGGTCCCTGTGGATGCTGAAACAACAATTGATGACAAATCATCTAGCGATTGGCTTTCCTGCCTTCTCTGAGTTCTAATATAAATCATAGCAATTACTCTTAAAATAGTTTTACATTTAACATTTTATGATGACAGAAATCCTTTGTTAGCGCATTTCAGAATCCATTCAGTCTTCCTTAGATGTTACCACTGACTGTCTACTTAGCAAAAAAGTTAAATGAATTTCTAATAATTGGGTTATGATAGTAAAATATGAGCTTCATTTTTTAAGTTTAGAAGACAGAAGTGATTAAATATTGTATTCTTCCTAAAAGTACTTTAAACGGGACGTTGACCAAAATAGATGCCGGTCTTCACTGAAAATGGTTTTCTTCATAATCCCAAAATGTACTTCCTTACACATCTCTACCTTCATTTCATATTCTCAACAGAGTAATTTACTGGCTACCTTCTGAAACCATACAACTCAAAAAGTTTTAGATCTTTATCCTGTATTTTCTACTGAACCTTCCCTTATTTAGTAGTTTGGCCATGATCTCTATGAGGAAGTAAGGGGTTTATGAGCTTATTGACTCATGTCTCAAGGAACATTATCCCTTCCCCACTTCTATTCTTTAAATTCTTTTTCTCCATTAGTTATTTCCCTCATTTCTAAATATATTTGTCCTATCCTATAAGTTACTTTTTCTTTAGTTATAACCACCTCTTTAAATTCTCTTTATCTCTTTTTTTCTTTGAAAACCTCATGAAAGTGGAGAAATACCTGTCCCTTTCACTGGCTCATCATCCACTCATTACTAAACCCCTGAAATTTGGTTTATGTTTGAACTGTTCCCTATGTCTATAGCCATTTCTTGACTGATGTTTCTTCCTTGGTTTTCTTAGAATTCTTTTCTGTTTCATATAGAATTTTGTCTCTGAGATTGAAGTAAACAACATTGAGGTATATATATTCATATGTAGGTTCATAGATGTGACAATAACTCTATAAACTACAAAATGAATATAAAAGTAATTAATTATTGTAGTGTATATTTGTATTGATATTATTGTTAATAATATTATTATTTCTGCTCTGTTTAAATATCTCCTCTAGTAGATGAATTACAAATGTCTGTTCTGATTCTGTGCTAGGCTTTAATGTCATATACTATTTTTGTTTTCAGCTGTATTCCCATTTGGATAGCATGCCTTTTGGTATCTCAAACAGCATATGCAATGCTTTTGCTCATCTTTATTTAGAGGGAAAATTATGAGACAGCATTTGTTTTCCCTCTTTTCTCTATTTCTACCAATAGAAATCCTCTCATACACAAAACTGAAATGGTGACTTTTCCTTGGAGTTAAAAGCAAGAACTCTCAACCTGAGCTGCATGAACTGGAATCCTGACTTGGCTTGTTATTAGTTTTGTGACCTAGAGAAATTTATTAATTCTCTTTATTCCTTAGTTTCTTTATCTCAGAAGTGGGGTTAATCATAAGAACTTACCTCATGATAGCTCTGTGTATTAAATGTGTTGAAATATATAAAATTTAGGGAAGAGTCAGCACAGAGTAATCATTACATGTGACATCATTATTATTGCCCCCTTTTTCCTCTTATTTAATTAGCCACATCCTGGTAACTTTCATTAGAGGTATTTAGGTTCTTACAATAACAAAACTGAATTTAATTTTCAAAAATCTGAAACTGGTCCCATTTCTAATATTTCCTGGACTTTTTGGAAAATCACTTAATTTTAAAGAAAGTTTTATTTTATGCATAAGATGGCAAAAAAATATATATCTGAAAACAGTGTTTATCTCATCCTTGTCTTTTAACTTTCAAGCAGAATAGTTTTTTAATAAGTTTATTACCTCATGATTTAGGAGAAGAGACTATGGAATACTACTGCTTGGTTTGGAACTTAGCTCCATCCACAATATTAAGCAATTGCAGGTAAATTATTTAATTTACCCAAGCTTCAGTATCCCCTTCTATAAAATGGTGCCTGTAATATCTCTCTGGTAGGTGGTCAGAAGCAAAGGTGAATTAGCTAAACACTTATAGTGGTATTAGGGATATAGTAAATAATGCAGTTCAATTCTTGTTATTAACACACTTCCCTGTTCCTTCCTCTAGTCCATTTCCAGGGTATGCTAAATAGAGGTTTGTTACAATAATAGACATGTGCCAGATAGAAATCAAAACTAGGAATTTCCACATTTTCTAATTTTTTTGTCTTTAACCAATTTGAAAATCACCTGTTTTATTTGATTTTATATTTTAATGTAATACAGTATTTTCAGTAAGTTTCCCAGTAAGATCAGGGTTGATGCAAATAAACAAAACAAATAGATGAATTTAATTATTAGAGTCAATTCCATATTGATGACTGCCCTTAACATTTTGAATTTTTTAAAAGTCCCTCTTTTAAAAGGGAATGTAAACTTAGAATACTGTAGAAAACTCTCATAATAAATAATTACTTTTAATATAAATGAAAAGTCAATTGTTTTAACATAAATGAAATTATTATAAAATCATTTCACAGCAACCCAGTCATTTATTACTTGAGCAGTATTTTTTTTCTGTGTTTAGGAAGACTATTACATGAGTTTTTGACAGTTCAATGTGCTGGAAATATGTGATCTATTTGAAATACATGATAGAAAAGGTCACATTTAATTTGAAAATTATTTATAAATTGTTCAGTTTTTAATTGATTTCTAAACATGATCTCTTCCTTTTCTTTTACAAGTCTATTAAGTGTTGTATATTATTTAAATTATATCTCATTTACCGTGTATCAGTCAAAGTTTAAAAAAAAGTATTTAGGTCATCATGTATCTTCTCATATAGAGTAATGAAACAAATTAATTACTTTCCAATTTTTGCTTAGTATGAAAAATTTTAAACTTTTTAAAACTTATTATATCCCCAAATTTTCCTATTATGACTACTAGCAAATATTTTCTTTGCCTGGAGTAGTTTAAAAATTTACATAAAATACTTTTCTTTCTTACCCTGTAATCATTTTCTCCCATACCCCAAAATTTAAAGAAAATTGGGTATTGTCATTTTTATTTACTATTATATTACAAAAGGAAAGTCCCTGTCAAAGAAACACCAGACCTAACAGACATTTTTAATTTGGTCTCTTGTAAGTATTAACTACTTTGTTTTACCAATATAGTCCATGAATACTCAAGAAAAGTACATAGATCAAAGTAGTCCAATAAGCCAGTGACTGCTTAGAAAACTAAGTCATTTGGAAGTATATATTATTTTGATAATGATTATTTGGTCATTGAAGAATTTTTTTTAATATTTAGATTATTATATTTGCAACATAGCTCTTTCTTAACAGATATCCCCAGAAAGATGGGAAATAATTAACTCAGTTTTCTCTGTCCTAAAAATAAAGTAATAATGTGTTTCCAATAAAAAAGAACCAATGTCCTTAGAGAAATGGCTAATTCCATATTTGAGATAGGCAAAGTAGAAGAGGAACATGTAATATGTTGCTCTTGAAAGCAAGGAGGTATTCAAATCTGATGTGAATGTATGAAAGGCAAAAATCTGGTTAAAAGGTGTTTTGTGGGCCAAATGTAGGACAGGTTGTGAATTAAACACACACACACACACACACACACACACACAGACACACACACAAAGAATGAAATAAGAAAATGATTGATGACAATGGTTTTAAAAATTTGAATAACAAAAGTTTCTGTGGATCCCTAAAACTTTTTTAATAAAAAAGGGAGGAGGGTAAAGAGAAAGCTCTTCTTTACTGAACAATGAAAGCTAATATGCAAAGAGTGACAGAAAGATCACTTACCTTGCCACCATTAATGTAATAATCATCGGTGAAGCTAAAGGATTGGGTAAAACACTGTTGGAGAACAGGATATTCATCAGATATTTATAGCATTTCAAAGCATGACCTTACAAGTTACTTACTGGTTGCAAAAGTAAAAATTTCCTTTACAATGGAGAAAACTGATGGACAACACCTTATCTAAGTCGATTTAGCACAGGAATATTGGGACACACTGACTCTATGTACCTTCATATGACATGCTATGAGAATTTAAACCACTGTAATGCTTTTTGCAATAACATTTAAGGTAGGTATAATGATGAGGACAGACCACACATATACAGATTGTGTGATATTCCATATGAGAGACTGGATATTTAAGTAGATGTTGCCTAGCCATATATAGAAATAGAACTTTAACCCACAATCTGGAACACCCTTCCCAGGAAGTCAACCCATTCATTACAGTAACACACCCAGGAAGCCAACCTACAACCTTTCTATAATACTTGTAATATATCAGAACATTTCAATAGCAACCAATCAGGGAAGCCCAAAATAATTCTCTGTAACAATTGACTCTAAATGGCCAGACTTAATTAACAGCTGACAGCTTCCCTAATTTTTGATCCCACTTTTAACTTAGGACCAAGAAGAGAAAGCCAAGAACATACTTCTAATAAATCATATAGGATGCTGCACTTCTTGTTAGCCCATCAAACAGCTTCCTCATGCTAACAGCCTCCAATAAGGGCATACCTGAAGCCTTCTCTCTTTTTTATTTCTGCTTTAATGCTTTCCCAGTTCTCTGCTTGCCTTTGAATCTTCCAAAACACAGATGATGGTGACTGATAACCTTGTACAAAAAGCTCTGAATAAATAGACTTTGCTTATTCTCATTTATGTGGTCTTTATTTATTTTTACATATAAGACATCTGGCCTGAACTCTTAAAAAATATCAATATCTTAAAGAAAGAAGAAAATAGTAGTTTTATTTCACAATATATCCATAGATTATTATGGGGTAAACTATGCAAGTTATTTTCAAATATTTTATCACATCTGTTATTGTGTGAGTAAATGTGTACGTATATGCTTGTTTATATGCATTTGGGTACAGGGTGATAGAAAAATATTGCAAAAAATGAAAAACTAATGGATTTAAGTAGGTGAAGGGCAGGCATATATTCATCTTAGAATCTTTCATCAGATATATTTACAAAAAAAATTTACAAATAAGGACATATGGGGAAGGGAAAATATAATGCTGTGAGAACATGGGAAACCATTTTATATCTATAATACTGACTGCTCTTTATTAAGGAACCAAATAGAACTAGAAGTTTATCATAAATAAAGTTAACTCTTCTTATTCATCTAGACCTTATCTTTGATTCTAGTGTGAAGTGTGATCCTATGCGAGTTTATGTTAATAAGCCTTTGGATTTTAATAAAACTGTCATTATGTATACAGTAAATTATTCATATCCTCCCAGAAGGTAAAGGGAACTCTTACTTTACAAAGATTAATTCAACATATAGTGAGATTAGCACATACAGTATTTACAAACCTTGAAATACCTGAAAAACTGGAAATTATATTGTGGCAAGTCACAGAAATAATTTCAAAATCAAAGTAAAGAAGAGACTAGATTAATTGTTGGGCTATGGAAATTGAAAGATTGAGATGAGCCTTAAAGTATTTTTTCTGCTATATTAAGTGTTATTTTTCAAAATATGATGAAGTCAATTAAAAAAAACACTCATGAGGAATTGGTGGTATATCTACATAGTGTAGGTAGGGGTTATTAACATACTTGAGAGTGAGACAGAGATGAATTTGAATTTCACCCTCACAGTTATGTGTCCTACAACATGTGACTCACTTCCCTGAGATCCATTTGCTTTTTCAATAAAATGGGGTTATGTGTAATAAATGCCACAATATGTAATGTGGTTAGTATCATGCCTAAATTCTGAAAATGTTGGTTATTTTCAAATAACAGTAATGTTAATGGTTATTACTATTATTATAACCAAGCTTGAAATATCATTAGTTATGCCCTGTTCAGAGCTTTACATATGTTAACTCATTTGCTCTTCACAACATAACTATCACGTTAATAAAGTAATCTCCATTTAACAGATTAAAAAAAAAGACTCAGAGTTGCTAAGTAATTTGCCCGAAAGAGTAAGGGCTTAAGCCAGAGTACGTACATTTCCATTTGGTTTCAGTAGCCATGCACCTCCCCACTATGCTATACTGGTCTGCCAGACCTGTTTGCCACTGTCACCTGTAATGATGTGGTTACTGTCCTTTGGGAAATGTCAACTAAAAACACTGAACACTGAAAAGCATGTACTAGGTAAGTGTGCTGAGAGCAACTGCAGTCAGCACACCGATGAGCCTAAGAGCACTACAGGCTGGGCTGGCTGTAGAAAGCTTCCAGCAGGAAGGGGGTTGAAGCTTTGGATCAGGAGTAAATCCATAAAGTGAAGGAGAAAGGGATGGGCCCCTGGGGTGTCCTATTTAGGGAACCCCAGAAACAAAGATGCCAAAGTAGGAATGTGAACACAGTATTTAGGAATAAACTTGGGTAGAGACATGAATTTTTATGTCCAGAAATTGTAGGAGACAAGTTTGGAAATGGTTGACAAGCAGATTGTGAATGGTGTCAGGGTATAAATTTGGATATGGTATTTTAGAAAATGGAAAACTGTTGAAAGGAGTAATAGCAAATAAGAAGTATTTAGGGAAATTAATCTGACAGTTTTTGAGTTTCTTTTGGGTAGTACCTTTAGGGAAAGTCTAGTGCCTGGAATTCATTGACATGAAGATTATAACAATGTAAATATAGTGGTAGAAGCAGACATTTCATAGAAACATGGATGCTTTAGAAAAAAGTTATCAATAGTTCAGAAATAACCATTAAAATCTGTGTAAAAGGAAGGTGAGTTTTAAAAGAGTTTCTGAGATTAAGCTAAGTGGAACAGTATGGAGCCTGCTTCTACATCTTTATTGTGAAAAATTGGCTGATACCACAGCACAAAGTTTTGTTTAAATTGAAGGAAGAAATAATGAATGGTAATAGGAAGAACAGTATCAAGGAGGAGTTTTATGTGCTTATCAGAGGAGCTTCTGAAAATTCTTTTTCATTCCTTCTTTCTCTTACTCCCTCCCCTCTCCTTCCCTCCCTCCTCTTTCTTCATTTCCATTTTTCCCCCTACTCTTCCATTCTCCCTTGCCAACTATTTTTAAATTTATCCATTAAAAAAATATTCATTAAACATCTATTTTGTGGATGTTTTTGTTTTCTTTCTGGGTCAATAGCAATCTTAACAGTTAGTTGAACACAGGGATTAGGTATTTGACTTCCCATCAGCAGTCAGCTTGTTTAGTCTGATAAACCACCACTTCATATACATAGATGATAGAAATATCAACTTATTATTAAGGCAAATTTGAAATAAATGTATGAATTATTTCATGTAGCAGATAAGCTTATATAATCAAAACTATTTATGGCCTAACAACTATTACAATCATATATCAAAAAGTAAAGTCTGTGTGCATGGGTGTGTGTGGGGATGCGGGGGGTTGGTGATTGTGCATGGACACAAAGCCAAATGTTGTGTTATAAGTCAATTCTTCCTAAAAACTGAGTCTTGGCCTTAATGAAACTTTGAATTTATTTCTGCCCTTTAGAGTAAATTTATCAATTTCAAATTACATTTTCTTGTTAAACCTATTTATTCCCCCTGATTCCCCACTAAAGTACGAACGATTATTAATATTCTTTCATTGCATTGCAGGAATGCTTGATTGTTTTTTTCTATGCTTCTTGAGATTTAATCACTAACATTGTGAATGCCATATGTTTCTCTACATGATTCTCTAGGATAAAAATTGTAATGTCAGTGCTTGTGCATATAAACTTTCTCATCATTGCCAACACATTACAGTTATTAGAATTGTGTGTGGTTCATGTTCCAATGAATTGAATTAGTTTATTAGCTGAGTGGTTACTTATTCATTTATTTAATGAAGGAAAGTTCAAGGGCACAGGTGACTGCAGACTGAAGGTGAATTTAAAAAGGACATGTGATTTAAGCTTTACAGTGTTACAGAAAACATGCTTTGTTTATAAGTGTGCTTGAATATTTTTTGTCTGTGATACTGATTTTTTTTTTTATCCTCTTGGTAGTTCACAATCTCTTATACCAAAATACTTAGCCATTCTGTGTCCACCAAATCTGGGAATGGATGTTTTCATCATTAAGCAGATGAGGTCCACAAATAGCCTTTCAGAAATTTCCATACCCAAGGTGACAAAGAAGCCAGAGAAGATGCCCACGACCTTAGGATTGGTATGAAAGTGGCAGCAATAATAATAATAGAATCTGACTGAAATTAGCAGACAGGAGAAAGTAACATTTCAATGACAACCTGAATGGTTTCATGACTGAAGACCAAATGAAATGAAGAAAATCTCAGGATTCCCCAAATCGAGAGATACTCTAAGAGTTAAGTGATCCCAGCAACATGTTGGCATTGGGTAAGAGTCCCAGACTGGGTAAATTACAATTTTCAATCTCAGTGTTAATGGGCAGTAAAAATAGAAAAAAAATTTAATCATTAGGGAATATATGTTATTTCTTTTACACACTTCAGTTTGAGTTGATGTTTATTCCTACAAATTAAAAAGCAAATCAACAGGCACTTAAAGATCATACATTTAGTACCCTATTTTTATTGTACTTCCACTTTGACATTCTGAGTTACCACTCTTTGAAAAGACACTAATCTGGCATGATATGATAGTATCTGCAGTTTTTATGAAATGACAAAACTTCCATTTCATTTAGGTACTAAACATTTCTAAAAGTAATAATTTTGGCTTCACTTGAAATGTAAATTACTTAAGGAGTAATATTTACTATGAAGATTGTATTCTCCGGTGTGGTTAGTCTGACTCATAGTTTAATCCTGGTTCTACTTCATAATCACTATGTGATTTTATCAATCTACTTCCACCTTTTTCCACTTCTCTGAGAATAAATACACCTTACAGCTATTTTTAAAGAACTATAAAACTAATAATAGAAATAATGATATTAAAATAGTATATAGCTATAATAGTAATAGTAGAAAGCCCCAATAATATCAAAAGGAGAAGGGAAAAAAATAAAAAAATTTGAAGGGTCATTGTGCAAAGCCCTTTCCATGAATTGTGTTAGGTACTTTCTATGGATTAACTCATTTCATATTCACAGCAATTCATAAGGTAGGCAATATTTTACACCATTATATAAATTAGGAAATGTAGGTTCAAAAGATTAAGCCACTTCTTCATGCTACCCAGGTGATGCACGTTGGCTATAATTCCCATTCAGAGCTTGCTTTCCCAGTCATCATACATGATAGAAAGGGGAAAAATTAGGCAGCAAATGTTAGCTTTTTCTCTGACCTTTACAGTGGTTTTCAAACTTTGGGACATTTGAAATATCTGAAAGATTACTTGAAACATGGATTTCCACATCTTTTTCTTGAGTTTCTGATTAAGTAGTTCTAGGGGGAAGGTCCCAAAATGTATATTTCTAATATATTCCCAGGTGGCAATAATGCTTCTGGTCCAGGACTCATATTTGGACAAGCACTTCTGGATCAGATGAGGATAGGGACCCATACAGGTGACAGTGTTGCCTTACTGAAGGTAGTGTGGCTGCTACTTACCCTTGGATACAGTAGCTAGCATCTAATTAAGGAAATCATTGACAAAATATCTCCTGATGTCTAAAGTTTCATCATTAGAAAATATTACTTTCCATGGAATGGAATGGTATTAATGGAATGGAATTAATATTAAATGGGCTTAATTAAATGGAATTAATATTTGGAAGGTAGACTTTCTATTCCTCCAGTTATGACCACTTCAGTGCACACAGTAAAATACAAAGATGAATAATATATGGTTATTTTTTTGGCTTTCAGACACTTAAAGTCTAGGGAATGAAACTAAACCTACAAAGAAATAATGCAGCAAAGCTTATAGATCTTATAGAAAAAGGTTAAAAATTCATTTATGGCATAGAAGATGAGTGTAAGAATTCTACTTGAATGGGAGTATGCAGTGGGAGTTGAAATGGTGAAAAGCAGTAAAGTTGGACAGAAGAGTTGATGTCTTAGCTAAATGTTGAAATCCAAGAAGGTTTACACTAATCAGAGCATAGGGCTTATTTGGTAGACCTTGGGATAGAGGGCAAGTGGTATAGTAGGTGAATGAAGAACGAAGCAGGTATCAGATTAAGTATAGTCTCATAAATGTAACTAAAGCACTTGGATTTAGCAGGTATGAAATATCTGCTTTCTGATTTACAAAGAATGTCTGATAACAGTTTGCAGAAATTACTGACCAAGAGGAAGTATGAAGTTAGTAAAATTAATTTTATTAATGAAATAATACTGTAAAAAGAATGAATTCCTCAAATAAGGAGGTGATAATGTGTATATACAAAGGGAATGAATTTGACAGTCAAAAAAAGTGAGATAGGACTTATGTTGTCATTGCTAATTGCATGTGACTGGTGCAGCAGAGGCTAAATAAATGGTGAATCAGGGTCTGGCTAAGAAATCACATAAATCTGTGTTTCTCAAACTTTTACATATTAGAATCATCTGGGAACAACTTTTAAGAATCCTGATACACACACCACATGCTTTACAATTAATCTATAAGCTTTGGTAGCAGTCGTAATCTTCAAACAAGCCCAGTGCACAGCCCAGTTGGGTATCCACCACGTTTATACATAACAGCACAAGTTCCTAGATAGTGAACAGATATGTAATGTGGATAAGACTGTATCAAAAGGAACATGGAGAATAAAAGAATTTGAAAATTAAAAGTAAAGTAATGAGACGATAATAGAATTAATGGCCAGGAGGTGGTGAGAGAGTTTTGGATGAAGAGAAGGTAGAAATGCTAAACTTCAAACTTAAGAAGATATGCTTCAGTTTCTGAGACTAAAGGAAAGGAGATAATAAATGATTTATATACTATTACTGTTTCAGCTAAAAAAGTGAGAATCTGAAATCTTTATTCCTGAAAACCTCAATTGTGTCTGTTAAGGAGTGTCTATCTATCCTCAATGACAGAGGGGAATAAGGAAATCGGGGTAGAGAGCTTAAGGAAAACATTTGCTGTTATGGAATTGCCTAATAGGAATGATCAATAGTGGGGAGCTGGTAGAAATTAGCAAGAGTTTCTTAGTGGTAGAAATAATTTAAAAAGGAGAGAAAAGATCACCAAAAGAAAGGGACTGTTTGCAATTGTTTGCTCTGACCATGAACTTTTTACTTTTGGAAACATCCCTGTCTTTTTTTCTGGTATCATTAATCTACAATTACATGAAGGACATTATGTTTACTATGCTCCCCCCTTAACCAAGTTCCCCCCACATACCCATTCACAGTCACTGTCCATCAACATAGTAAGATGCTGTAAAATCACTACTTGCTTCTCCGTGAGCACAGCCTTCCCCGTGCCACCCCCCCTACACTATACATGTTAATTGTAATGCCCCCTTTCTTTTTTCCCGCCCTTATCCCTCCCTTCCCACCCGTCCTCCCGAGTCTCTTTCCCTTTGGCAACTGTTAGTCCATTCTTGGGTTCTGTGCTTCTGCTGCTGTTTTGTTCCATCAGTTTTCTTTGGTTCTTATACTCCACATATGAGTGAAATCATTTGGTACTTGTCTTTCTCCACCTGGCTTATTTCACTGAGCATAATACCCTCTAGCTCCATCCATGTTGTTGCAAATGGTAGGATTTGTTTTTTTCTTATAGCTGAGTAATATTCCATTGTGTATATGTACCACATCTTCCATATCCATTCATCTACTGATGGACATTTAGGGTGCTTCCGTATCTTGGCTATTGTAAATAGTGCAGCGATAAACATAGGGGTGCATCTGTCTTTTTCAAACTGGAGTGCTACATTCTCAGGGTAAATTCCTAGAAGTGGAATTCCTGGGTCAAATGGTATTGCTATTTTGAGCATTTTGAGGAATCACCGTACTGCTTTCCACAATGATTGAACTAATTTACATTCCCACCAGCAGTGTAGGAGGGATCCCCTTTCTCCACAACCTCACCAACATTTGTTGTTGTTTGTCTTTTGGATAGTAGCCATCCTTACTGGTGTGAGATGATATCTCATTGTGGTTTTAATTTTCATTTCTCTGATGACAAGCAATGTGGAGCATCTTTTCATGTGTCTGTTGGCCATCTGAAATTCTTCTTTAGAGAACTGTCTATTCAGCTCCTCTGCCCATTTTTTAATTGGGTTATTTGCTTTTTGTTTCTTGAGGTGTGTGAGATCTTTATATACTTTGGATGTCAACCCTTTGTCAGATCTGTCATTTTTGAATATATTCTCCCATACTGTAGGATTCCTTTTTGTTCTATATATGGTGTCCTTTGCTGTGCAGAAGCTTTTCAGCTTGATATAGTCCCATTTGTTCATTTTTGCATTTGTTTCCCTTGCCCGGGGATATATGTTCAAGAAGAGGTCACTCATGTTTATGTCTAAGAGATTTTTGCCTATGTTTTTTTCTAAGAGTTTTATAGATTCATGACTTACATTCAAGTCTTTGATCCATTTCAAATTTACTTTTGTGTATGGGGTTAGACAGTGATCCAGTTTCATTCTCCTACATGCAGCTGTCCAGTTTTGCCAGCACCATCTGTTGAAGAGACTGTCATTTCCCCATTGTATGTCCATGGCCCCTTTATCGAATATTAGTTGACCATACATGTTTGGGTTAATGTTTGGAGTCTCTAATCTATTCCACTGGTCTGTGGCTCTGTTCTTGTGCCAGTACCAAATTGTCTTGATTACTCTGGCTTTGTAGTAGAGCTTGAAGTAGGGAGTGAGATCCCCCCCACTTTATTCTTCCTTCTCAGGATTGCATTAGCTATTCAGGGTCTTTGGTGTTTCCATATGAATTTTTTAACTACTTGTTCCAGTTCATTGAAGAATGCTGTTGGTAATTTGATAGGGATTGCATCGAATTTGTATATGGCTTTGGGCAGGATGGCCATTTTGACGATATTAATTCTTCCTAGCCAGGAGCATAGGATGAGTTTCCATTTGTTAGTGATTTCTTTAATTTCTCTTAAGAGTGTCTTACAGTTTTCAGGGTATAGGTCTTTCACTTTCTTGGTTACATTTATTCCTAGGTATTTTATTTTTTTTGATGTTATTGTGAAAGGAATTATCTTCCTGATTTCTCTTTCTATTAGTTTATTGTTAGTGTATAGGAAAGCCACAGATTTCTGTGTGTTAATTTTGTATCCTGCAACTTTGCTGAATTCCAGTATTACCTCTAGTAGTTTCAGAGTGGAGTCTTTAGGGTTGTTTATGTACAATATCATGTCATCTGCAAACAGTGACAGTTTAATTTCTTCTTTACCAATCTGGATTCCTTGTATTTCTTTGTCTTGTCTAATTGCCATGGCTAGGACCTCCAGTACTATGTTGAAGAACAGTGGGGAGAGTGAGCATCCCTGTCTTGTTCCCCATCGCTGAGGAAATGCTTTCAGCTTCTCACTGTTCAGTATGATGTTGGCTGTGGGTTTATCATATATGGCCTTTATTATGTTGAGGTACTTGCCCTCTATACCCATTTTGCTGAGAGTTTTTGTCATGAATTGATGTTGAATTTTGTCGAATGCTTTTTCAGCATCTATGGAGATGATCATGTGGTTTTTGTCTTTCTTTTTGTTGATGTGGTGGATGATGTTGATGGATTTTCGAATGTTGTACCATCCTTGCATCCCTGGGATGAATCCCACTTGGTCATGGTGTATAATCCTTTTGATGTATTTTTGAATTCGGTTTGCTAATATTTTGTTGAGTATTTTTGCATCTATGTTCATCAGGGATATTGGTCTGTAGTTTTCTTTTTTGGTGGGGTCTTTGCCTTGTTTTGGTATTAGGGTGATGTTGGCTTCATAGAATGAGTTTGGGAGTATTCCCTCCTCTTCTATTTTTTGGAAAACTTTAAGGAGAATGGGTATTATGTCTTCTCTGTATGTCTGATAAAATTCTGAGGTAAATCCACCTGGCCCTGGGGTTTTGTTCTTTGGTAGTTTTTTGATTACTGCTTCAATTTCGTTGCTGGTAATTGGTCTGTTTAGATTTTCTGTTTCTTTCTGGGTCAGTCTTGGAAGGTTGTATTTTTCTAGGAAGTTGTCCATTTCTCCTAGGTTTCCCAGCTTGTTTGCATATAGGTTTTCATAGTACTCTCTAATTATTCTTTGTATTTCTGTGTGGTCCGTCGTGATTTTTCCTATCTCCTTTCTGATTCTGTTGATGTGTGTTGACTCTCTTTTCATCTTAATAAGTCTGGCTAGAGGCTCATCTATTTTGTTTATTTTCTCAATGAACCAGCTCTTGGTTTCATTGGTTTTTCCTATTGTTTTATTCAGCTCAATTTTATTTATTTCTTCTCTGATCTTTATTATGTCCCTCCTTCTGCTGACTTTAGGCCTCATTTTTTCTTCTTTTTCCAATTTCGATAATGGTGACATTAGACCATTCATTTGGGATTGTTCTTTCTTCTTTAAATATGCCTGGATTGCTATATACTTTCCTCTTAAGACTGCTTTTGCTGTGTCCAACAGTAGTTAGGGCTTTGTGTTTTAATTGTCATTTGTTTCCATATATTGCTGGATCTCCAATTTAATTTGGTCGTTGATCCATTGCTTATTTAGGAGCATGTTGTTAAGCCTCCATGTGTTTGAGAGCCTTTTAGCTTTCTTTGTACAATTTATTTCTAGTTTTATGCCTTTGTGGCCTGAAAAGTTCGTTGGTAGGATTTCAATGTTTTGAATTTACTGAGGCCCTTTTGTGGCCTAGTATGTGGTCTATTCTGGAGAATGTTCCATGTGCACTTGAGAAGAATGTGTATCTTCTTGTTTTTGGATGTAGAGTTCTGTAGATGTCTATTAGGTCCATCTGTTCTTGTGTGTTGTTCAGTGCTTCTGTGTCCTTACTAATTTTCTGTGTGGTGAATCTGTCGTTGGGAGTGTGTGGTGTGTTAAAGTCTCCCAAAATGAATGCATTGCAATCTATTTCTTCCTTTAATTCTGTTAGTATTTGTTTCACATATGTTGGTGCTCCTGTAATGGGTGCATATATATTTATAATGGTTATATCCTCTTATTGGACTGAGCCCTTTATCATTATGTAATGTCCTTCTTTATCTTTTGTTACTTTCTTCATTTTGAAGTCTATTTTTTCTGATACTAGTATTGCAATACCTGCGTTTTTCTCTCTGTTGTTTGCATGAAATGTCTTTCTCCATCCCTTGACTTTAAATCTGTGCATGTCTTTCAGTTTAAGGTGAGTCTCTTGTAAGCAGCATATGGATGGGTCTTGCTTTTTTTTTTTTTGAGAGGGCATCTCTCATATTTATTGATCAAATGGTTGTTAACAACAATAAAATTCAGTATAGGGGGGTCAACGCTCAATGTACAATCATTAATCCATCTCAAGCCTAATTCTCGTCAGTCTCCAATCTTCTGAAGCATAACAAACAAGTTCTTACATGGTGAACGAATTCTTACATAGTGAATAAATTCTTACATGGTGAACAGTACAAGGGCATTCATCACAGAAACTTTCGGTTTTGATCATGTATTATGACCTATAAACAATCAGGTCAAATAAGAATATTCCTTTGATTTTTGTACTTGATTTATATGTTGATCCCACATTTCTCCTATTATTATTATTATTTTTATTTTTAATAAAATGCTGAAGTGGTAGGTAGATGCAAGATAAAGGTAGAAAACATAGTTTAGTGCTGTAAGAAGGCAAATGTAGATGATCAGATGATCAGGTGTGTGCCTATGGACTAAGTATTAATCCAGGCTAGACAAGGGCAGCAAGACATCCACGGATGCAGAAGATTTCTCTCAAAGCAGGGGGGGTGAGGTTCTGAGCCTCACCTCTGTTGATCCCCAAATTCTCACCTGATGGCCCCCCTGCGACTGTGCCTGTCTTAGGTTGTTCCTCCCTTGAGGAATCTTACCCGTCTCTGGCTAACCAGTCATCTTCCGGGGCCATACAGGGAAATGTAAAGTTGGTAAGTGAGAGAGAAGCCATATTGTTTGCAAAGGTTAGCTTTTTACTTCTTTGCAGATTTATGCCCTGTGGCTTCTATGCCCAGCACTTGTCTCAAGGTATCTTTACCACCTGGAGGAATTATGATACTCGGTAAATTCGATATGAGGCATGAATTCTATTTAAGGGTTGTAATTAGGAAGGAAGAAGAAAAGCTATAGATGTAGCATATGAAGGAAACATGGGAGGATTGATTATTTCTTTGACATATCTTCTTGTATAGTACCTTAAGTATGTATAGGTTTTAAACTACTAACTAATTTGCACACACATATTAACATAATAGGAATACGGTGACATAAACAAAGCAAATCTATAATTACCATCCATCTCCAGTGAAGCCAAGAAAACCATTTAGGCACCCTAGGCATTTGTGAAAATTTATCTATGATATGATGGATATTGTCCAACTGTACTTGAACCATCAGACAAATTAAAGCAGCCCATTTCTGGGATCTGTTCACATCCCATATGTTCTTTTAACCGTAGATAGTCTATAGTCATGAGATTTTGGAGTGCTACAACTTGCACCCCTCCCAACTCCTGGTTGAGTTCCAACAGTACAGATCCGGTCAAATTCGTTGTCTCACTGTATGCACATGCCAGCCTAGACATCTCCGTCCTCATTCCTATGGCAAGTCCAGGAGACGGTGGGCTGGATGCAGCCACAACCGCAGCATCGTCCGGATCCCTGTGGAGGCTTTTTGATAATCATCCCCCGGCACAAGTCCTCCAGAGAGTGCTGATGCCGGAAGCTCCTCCTCATATCGAATCTTAGTTCATTTTCTGGGTATCCAAGATAGGCCTTGATCTTCTGCATTGAAACAAACAGACCCTTTGCCCACACTTTGACATGCCCTCTATACCACTGTGCAGAACTCACTGGAGGTCAGCACACAGTAACTGCTTTTTTTTTTTTTTTTTAATTAAGAGAAAGGAATATTATCAGAAAAGAGTACCTCCATAGCTGATCATCTGACACCCTTTAAGTGATCAATATTAAGGTTATTTAAAGCATGCGTTGATCGTTGATTTACCAATAGTTTAATCCTGTTAAGGAGTAATCCCCCTTTTCTTTCTTTCTTTTTTTTTTTTTTAAATTTTTAATCAACACTTACATGAAGAATACTATGTTTACTAGGCTCTCCCCTATATCAGGTCCCCCCTAACAACCACATTACGGTTACTGTCCATCAGCTTAGCAAAATGTTGTAGAGTCACTACTTGTCCTCTCTGTGTTGTGCAGCCCACCCTCCCCTTTCTCCCTCCCCCCCCGCACCCTAATCTTAATTCCTCGCTTCCTCTTCCCCCCCCTTATCCCTCCCTGCCCACCCATCCTCCCCAGTTCCTTTCCCTTTGGTACCTGTTAGTCCATTTTTGGGTTCTGTAATTCCGCTGCTGTTTTGTTCCTTCAGTTTTTCCTTTGTTCCTATACTCCTCAGATGACTGAAATCATTTGGTATTTCTCTTTCTCTGCTTGGCTTATTTCACTGAGCATAATACTCTCCAGCTCCATCCATGTTGCTGCAAATGGTTGGATTTTTCCACTTCTTATGGCTGAGTAGTATTCCATTGTGTATATGTACCACATCTTCTTTATCCAGTCATCTACCAATGGACATTTAGGTTGCTTCCAATTCTTGGCTATTATAAATAGTACTGCGATAAACATAGGAGTGCATCTGTCTTTCTCAAACTTGATTGCTGTGTTCTTAGGGTAAATTCCTAGGAGTGGAATTCCTGGGTCAAATGGTAGGTCTGTTTTGAGCATTTTGATGAACCTCCATACTGCTTTCCACAATGGTTGAAATAATTTACTTTCCCACCAGCAGTGTAGGAGGGTTCCCCTTTCTCCACAGCCTCGCCAACATTTGTTGTTGTTTGTCTTTTGGATGGCAGCTATCCTTACTGGTGTGAGGTGATACCTCATTGTAGTTTTAATTTGCATTTCTCTGATAATTAGCGATGTGGAGCATCTTTTCATGTGTCTCTTGGCCATCTGTATTTCTTTTTTGGAGAACTGTCTGTGCAGTTCCTCTGCCCATTTTTTAATTGGGTTATTTTTTTTTTGTTTGTTGAGGCGTGTGAGCTCTTTATATATTCTGGACGTCAAGCCTTTATCGGATCTGTCATTTTCAAATATATTCTCCAATACTGTAGGGTTCTTTTTGTTCTATTGATGGTGTCTTTCGCTGTACAGAAGCTTTTCAGCTTAATGTAGTCCCACTTGCTCATTTTTGCTGTTGTTTTCCTTGCCCGGGGAGATATGTTAAAGAAGAGATCACTCATGGTTATGTCTAAGAGGTTTTTGCCTTTGTTTTTTTCCAAGAGTTTAATGGTTTCATGACTTACATTCAGGTCTTTGATCCATTTTGAGTTTACCTTTGTATATGGGGTTAGACAATGGTCCAGTTTCATTCTCCTACATGTAGCTGTCCAGTTTTGCCAGCACCATCTGTTGAAGAGACTGTCATTTCCCCATTGTATGTCCATGGCCCCTTTATCAAATATTAATTGACCATATATGTTTAATTTCTGGGGTATCTAATCTGTTCCACTGGTCTGTGTCTCTGTTCTTGTGCCAGTACCAAATTGTCTTGATTACTATGGCTTTGTAGTAGAGCTTGAAGTTGGGGAGTGAGATCCCCGCCACTTTATTCTTCTTTCTCAGGATTGCTTTGGCTATTTGGGGTCTTTGGTGTTTCCATATGAATTTTTTAACTACTTGTTCCAGTTCATTGAAGAATGTTGCTGGTAATTTGAGAGGGATTGCATCAAATCTGTATATTGCTTTGGGCAGGATGGCCATTTTGATGATATTAATTCTTCCTAGCCATGAGCATGGGATGAGTTTCCATTTATTAGTGTCCCCTTTAATTTCTCTTAAGAGTGACTTGTAGTTTTCAGAGTATAAGTCTTTCACTTCTTTGGTTAGGTTTATTCCTAGGTATTTTATTCTTTTTGATGCAATGGTGAATGGAATTGTTTTCCTGATTTCTCTTTCTATTGATTCGTTGTTAGTGTATAGGAAAGCTACAGATTTCTGTGTGTTAATTTTGTATCCTGCAACTTTGCTGTATTCTGATATCAGTTCTAGTAGTTTTGGAGTGGAGTCTTTAGGGTTTTTTATGTACAGTATCATATCATCTGCAAATAGTGACAGTTTAACTTCTTCTTTACCAATCTGGATTCCTTGTATTTCTTTGTTTTGTCTGATTGCCGTGGCTAGGACCTCCAGTACTATGTTAAATAACAGTGGGGAGAGTGGGCATCCCTGTCTGGTTCCCGATCTCAGAGGAAATGCTTTCAGCTTCTCGCTGTTCAGTATAATGCTGGCTGTGGGTTTATCATATATAGCCTTTATTATGTTGAGGTACTTGCCCTCTATTCCCATTTTGCTGAGAGTTTTTATCATGAATGGATGTTGAATTTTGTCAAATGCTTTTTCAGCATCTATGGAGATGATCATGTGGTTTTTGTCTTTCTTTTTGTTTATGTGGTGGATGATGTTGTTGGATTTTCGAATGTTGTACCATCCTTGCATCCCTGGGATGAACCCCACTTGGTCATGGTGTATGATCCTTTTGATATACTGTTGAATTCTGTTTGCTAATATTTTATTGAGTATTTTTGCATCTACATTCATCAGGGATATTGGTCTGTAATTTTCTTTTTTGGTGGGGCCTTTGCCTGGTTTTGTTATTAGGGTGATGTTGGCCTCATAGAATGAATTTGGGAGTATTCCCTCTTCTTCTATTTTGTGGAACACTTTAAGGAGAATGGGTATTATGTCTTCTCTGTGTGTCTGATAAAATTCCGAGGTAAATCCGTCCGGCCCCGGGGTTTTGTTCTTGGGTAGTTTTTTGATTACTGTTTCAATTTCTTTGCTTGTAATTGGTTTGTTTAACTTTTGTGTTTCTTCCTTGGTCAGTCTTGGGAGGTTGTATTTTTCTAGTAAGTTGTCCATTTCTTCTAGGTTTTCCAGCTTGTTGGCATATAGGTTTTCATAGTAGTCTTTAATAATTCTTTGTATTTCTGTGGAGTCTGTCGTGATTTTTCCATTCTCATTTCTGATTATGTTGATTTGTGTTGACTCTCTTTTTCTCTTAATAAGTTGAGCTAGAGGCTTATCTATTTTGTTTATTTTCTCAAAGAACCAGCTCTTGGTTTCGTTGATTTTTGCTATTGTTTTATTCTTCTCAATTTTGTTTATTTCTTCTCTGATCTTTATTATGTCCCTCCTTCTGCTGACTTTAGGCCTAATTTGTTCTTCTTTTTCCAGTTTTAATAATTGTGATGTTAGACTATACATTTGGGATTGTTCTTCCTTCTTCAAGTGTACCTGGATTGCTATATACTTTCCTCTTAAGACTGCTTTCGCTGCTTCCCACAGAAGTTGGGGCTTAGTGTTGTTGTTGTCATTTGTTTCTATATATTCCTTGATCTCTATTTTGATTTGTTCATTGATCCATTGATTATTTAGTAGCATGTTGTTAAGCCTCCATGTGTTTGTGAGCCTTTTTGTTTTCTTTGTAGAATTTATTTCTACTTTCATACCTTTGTGGTCTGAAAAATTGGTTGGTTGGTAGAATTTCAATATTTTGGAATTTACTGAGACTCTTTTTGTGAGCTAGTATGTGGTCTATTCTGGAGAATGTTCCATGTGCACTTGAGAAGAATGTATATCCTGTTGCTTTTGGATGTAGAGTTCGATAGATGTCTATTAGGTCCATCTGTTCTAGTGTGTTGTTCAGTGCTTGTGTGTCTTTACTTATTTTCTGCCCGGTGGATCTATCCTTTGGGGTGAGTGGTGTGTTGAAGTCTCCTACAATGAATGCATTGCAGTCTATTTCCCTCTTTAGTTCTGTTAGTATTTGCTTCACATATGCTGGTGCTCCTGTATTGGGTGCATATATATTTAGAATGGTTATATCCTCTTGTTGGACTGAGCCCTTTATCATTATGTAGTATCCTTCTTTATCTCTTGTTACTTTCTTTGTTTTGAAGTCTATTTTGTCTGATATTAGTACTGCAACCCCTGCTTTCTTCTCACTGTTGTTTGCCTGAAATATGTTTTTCCATCCCTTGACTTTTAGTCTATGCTTATCTTTGGGTTTAAGGTGAGTTTCTTGTAAGCAGCATATAGATGGGTCTTGCTTTTTTATCCATTCTATTACTCTATGTCTTTTGATTGGTGCATTAAGTCCATTTACATTTAGGGTGACTATTGAGAGATATGTACTTATTGCCATTGCAGGCTTTAGATTCGTGGTTACCAAAGGTTCAAGGTTAGCTTCTTTAGTATCTTACTGCCTAACTTAGCTCGCTTATTGAGCTGTTATATACACTCTCTGGAGATTCTTTTCTTCTCTCCCTTCTTATTCCTCCTCCTCCAATCTTCATATGTTGTGTGTTTTGTTCTGTGCTCTTTTTAGGGGTGCTCCCATCTAGAGCAGTCCCTGTAGGATGCCCTGTAGAGGTGGTTTGTGGGAAGCAAATTCCCTCAACTTTTGCTTGTCTGGGAATTGTTTAATCCCGCCATCATATTTAAATGATAGTCGTGCTGGATACAGTATCCTTGGTTCAAGGCCCTTCTGTTTCATTGCATTAAGTATATCATGCCATTCTCTTCTGGCCTGTAGGGTTTCTGTCGAGAAGTCTGATGTTAGCCTGATGTGTTTTCCTTTATAGGTGACCTTTTTCTCTCTAGCTGCCTTTAGAACTCTTTCCTTGTCCTTGATCCTTGCCATTTTAATTACTATGTGTCTTGGTGTTGTCCTCCTTGCATCCTTTCTGTTGGGAGTTCTGTGTAATTCCA
Source organism: Manis javanica (assembly GCF_040802235.1). NCBI lineage: Eukaryota > Metazoa > Chordata > Mammalia > Pholidota > Manidae > Manis > Manis javanica. Next base: position 105,133,937 of record NC_133158.1, read on the forward strand.
TGGTCTGTTCGATTATTTCCTCCCCCAGTTTGGGGAAGTTTTCAGCAATTATTTCTTCAAAGAGACTTTCTATCCCTTTTCCTCTTTCTTCCTCTTCTGGCATTCCTGTAATACGAATATTATTCCTTTTGTATTGGTCACATATTTTTCTTAGTGTTGTTTCATTCCTCGAGATCCTTTTATCTCTCTCTATGTCAGCTTCTATGCATTCCTGTTCTCTGGCTTCTATTCGTTCAATGGCCTCTTGCATCTTATCCATTCTGCTTATAAATCCTTCCAGGGATTGTTTCACTTCTGTGATCTCCTTCCTGACATCTGTGATCTCCTTCCAGACTTCATCCCACTGCTCTTGCATTTTTCTCTGCATCTCATCCCATTGCTCTTGCATTTTTCTCTGCATCTCTGTCAGCATGTTCATGATTTTTATTTTGAATTCTTTTTCAGGAGGACTAGTTAGGTCTGTCTCCCTCTCAGGTGTTGTCTCTGTGATCTTTGTCTGCCTGTAGTTTTGCCTTTTCATGGTGATAGAGATAGTTTGCAGAGCTGGTACAAGTGACCGCTGGAAGAGCTTCCCTTCTTGTTGGTTTGTGGCCTTTTCCTGGGAGAATAGCGACCTCTAGTGGCTTGTGCTGGGCAGCTGTTCACAGACAGGGCTTCTGCTTCCTGCCCAGTTGCTTTGGGGTTTATCTCTGCTGTTGCTGTGGGCTTGGCCTGGCTGGGGCTGTTCCTCCAAAATGGTGGAGCCCCGTTGGAGGGGGAGCGGCTGGGAGGCTATTTATCTCCGTAAGGGGCCTCTGTGCTCCCTGCTGCCCAGGGGGTTAGAGTGCCCAGAGATCCCCAGATTCCCTGCCTCTGGTCTAAGTGACCTGTCCTGCCCCTTTAAGACTTCCAAAAAGCACTCTCCAAACCAAAACAACAACAGCAACAATGAGAGAGGGAACAGAAAGAAAAAAAAAAGGAAAAAACACGCGATTTTTTTTTTTTTTTTTTTTTTTGTCCTCAGGTGCTGGTCCCAGGCACCCGCTCACTGGTCCTGCTGCCCAGTCTCCCTAGCACCAGGGTCCCTGTCCTTTCAAGGCTTCCAAAAAGCACCCACCCACCGGTCCCGCAGGGAAGGAACGCTCAATATTCTTTGTCCTCAGGCGCTGGTCCCAGGCACCCGCTCATCAGTCCCGCCGCCCTGCCTCCCTAGCACCGGGGTCCCTGTCCCTTTAATGCTTCCAAAAAGCACTCGCCAAAAAGAGAGAAAAAAAGGGGAAAAACGCGTGATTTCCTCTGTGCTCAGGTGCCGGTCCCAGGCACCCGCCCACAAAAAAGAGAGAAAAAAAGGGGAAAAACGCGTGATTTCCTCTGTGCTCAGGTGCCGGTCCCAGGCACCCGCCCACAGGTCCCACAGTGAAAAACGTGGGATATTCTTTGTCCTCAGGCGCAGGTCCCAGGCACCCGCTCACCAGTCCCGCCACCCTGCCTCCCTAGCACCGGGGTCCCTGTCCCTTTAAGGCTTCCAAAAAGCGCTCGCCAAAAAGAGAAAAAAAAAAGGGAAAAACACGCGATTTCCTCCGTCCTCAGGCGCCGGTCTCAGGCACCCGCCTGCCAGTCCCGCAGGGAGAAACGCGGGATATTCTTTGTCCTCAGGAGCCGGTCCCAGGCACCTGCTCACCGGTCCCGCCACCCTACCTCCCTAGCAATGGGGGCCGGTCCCTTTAAGGCTTCCAAAAACACTCGCCAAAAAAAAACTGCACCGGTTTCTTTCCACCTGCCGGGAGCCGGGGGGAGGGGCGCTCAGGTCCCGCCAGGCCGGGGCTTGTATCTTACCCCCTTCGCAAGGTGCTTGGTTCTTGCAGGTGTGGATGTGGTCTGGATGTTGTCCTGTGTCCTGTGGTCTCTATTTAAGGAAGATTTTTCTTTGGTATATTTTCATAGCTCTATGTGTTTTTGGGAGGAGATTTCCACTGCTCTACTCACGCCGCCATCCTGGCTCCGCCGGGTCTTGCTTTTTTATCCTTTCTATTACTCTGTGTCTTTTGATTAGTGCATTCAGTCCATTTACATTTACGGTGATTATTGAAAGGTATGAACTTATTGCCATTGCAGGCTTTAAGTTTGTGGTTACCAAAGGTTCAGGGTTAGCTTCTTTACTATCTTACTGTCTAACTTAACTCGCTTGTTGAGTTATTATAAACACGGTCTGATGATTCTTTATTTCTCTCCTTTCTTATTCCTCCTTCTCCCTTCTTCAAATGTTGGGTGTTTTGTTCTGTGCTCTTTTTAGGAGTGTTCCCATCTAGAGCAGTCCCTGTAAGATGCCCTGTAGAGGTGGTTTGTGGGAGGCAAATTCCCTCAACTTTTGCTTGTCTGGGAATTGTTTAATCCCTCCTTCATATTTATATGATATTCGTGCTGGATACAGTAGTCTTAGTTCGAGGCCCTTATGTTTCATTGCATTAAGTGTATCATGCCATTCTCTTCTGGCCTGTGAGGTTTCTGTTGAAAACTCTAATGATCGCCTGATGGGTTTTCCTTTGTAGGTGACCTTTTTTTCTCTCTGGCTGCCTTTAATACTCTGTCCTTGTCTTTGATCTTTGCCATTTTAATTATTTTGGGTCTTGGTGTTACCCTCCTTGGATCCCTTGTAATGGGAGTTCTGTGTACCTCTGTGGTCTGAGAGGCCATTTCCTCTTCTTGTTTGGGGAAGTTTTCAGCAATTATTTCTTCAAAGATACTTTCTATCCCTTTTTCTCTCTCTTTTTCTTCTGGTACTCCTATAATGTGGATATTGTTCCATTTTGATTGGTCACACAGTTCTCTAATATTCTTTCATTCCTGGAGATCCTTTTATCTCTCTCTGCATCAGCTTCTCTGTGTTCCTGTTCTCTGTTTTCTGGTCCATTAATGGTCTCTTGCATCTCATCCATTCTGCTTTGAAGTCCTTCCAGAGATTGTTTTATTTCTGTATATTCTCCCTCTTTAGTTCTTGCATATTTCTCTGCAAGTCTATCAGCATGGTTATGACTTTTGTTTTGAATTCTTTTTCAGGAAGATTGGTTAAATCTGTCTCCCCAGGTTCCTTCTCAGGGGAAGATGTAGAAGATGTTGAAGGTGTCTGGGTTAGTCTCGTCTGGATCAAATTTTTTTGCCTTTTCATGTTGATAGGTGCAGTGGTATGCTATTGACTCGTCTGTCAGCTGAGAGAGCCAAGACTCTTTCCACTTGCTCCTGGCCTTTCTTTACTGGGACAACTGCGACCCCTAGTGGCTTGTATTGGGCAATTGCATGTAGACTGGGTCTCTGTATCTTGCGGGCTGGTATGGAGGAAACTCCCTTGCTGTGGGCTTGGCCAGCCTCAGGCTGCTACTCTGCTTTGGTGGGGCCCCAGAGGGGTAATGGTCGGGGGCTGTTTGGCTCTTTACCTCTGTGAGGGGGTCTCAGAGCTGTTGCCCAGGGGGTTAGTGTGCCTGGAGTTCCCTGGAATTTCCAGCTGCTGGACAGTGACCCGGTATGCTTCCATCCAGTTGTGGGGTCCCTGTCCCTTTAAGACTTTCAAAAAAAACTCACTTTTCTTTGTCCCAGGGGCAGCGGCTGTGGGACCCACTCACAGGTCTTACTGTCCTGCTTCCCTAGTTTCCAGCACCCCATGCACGCACTGTGTGTCTGCGCTCTGGTGCAGATGGCTAGGGCTGGGTGATTAGCAGTTCTGGGCTCCCTCTCCCTCCCTGCTCTGACTCCTCTCCTCCCGCTGGGAGCTGGGGTGAGGGGCCTCAGGTCCCGCCAGGCTGGGGCTTGTATCTTACCCATTTCACCAGGCACTGGGTTCTAGCAGGTGTGGATGTAGTCTGACTGTTGTCCTGTGTCTTCTGGTCTCTCTTTTAGGGATAGTTATATTTGTTGTATTTTCAAAAATATATATGTTTTTGGGAGGAGATTCTCACTGTCCTACTCATGCCACCATCTTGGCTCCCCTCCAACATCCTTCTCTTTTTAAGCACCACATTAAAATATATAATTCATAAGAGAGCTCTTATATTCTTATATGCCTTCTTGTTTCAGTCAAGTTATGTGATTCAGAAGTAATTACCTGACCCCTATGGACCAATCTGAGTCCTTCCCCAAGACTTTTCTAATAAGGAAAAAGAATAAGCATGAGTTAACTCTTTCTTTAGTGTGGGGAGCGATCAAATGTGAGAACAGGACTATGTGAGACCACTCTTTCTGTGAGACCATGTAGAACTGACGTTCTGAAGTTGGAGCAGAAGAATGTGCCAACGAGAGAAAAACAGAAAAGAGTAAAAGAGACAGGAGGACAATCATTCTAGCTCCACCCTGAACCTCCTGTATTGTGGTTATCCAATCTTTCTTCTAAGGTAGAAGTATACTGTTGTATCCTGATGTGTTAAAAAATAATTCCTTTTGTTTCTGATTTTTGAAAAGATAGCCTGTTAACAACAAAAAAAATGTGTGAAACCTATAAAATTGTAATTTGAAAACTACACTTCCCAATACTCTTGCAATAAGTTGGGGCCATGTTTAGTAGAATATAATTGGAAATGTTGTGTGTTATTTTCAAGCCAAGTGAATCAAGAAGTGTGAGCACTATTCCAACCTCTTTTTGTCTTTAAATCAGAATGAAAAATAATCTAAGACCATTGGAAAATATAGAAGTACAATAATAAAATAGCCTAAATTCCTGAAATTTCAAATGTATGAGAAGTTAAATGAAAGCAACACCTGCAATGGATTTTTACATGATAAAAAAATAAGTGTTATCGTGTTAAGCTACTGAAGCTGTAACATTTATTATAGTATCTAGTGTTACTGTTACTCCCTAAATAATGCTCTAATAAAGTTTGATTTGCACTTAAATGCATTATAACAAAGTATCAAGTGTGGAAGTCACTGTCTTCTTTGCTAAGTATTATCAATCTTTAGGAAATATTATACTCTAATGGGTTCTCTTGTGGGACCATGTGAACAGTTGTGGTCAAGTGCTGTCAGTAGAATAAACATATTACATCTCTGTAGTGTGAAACATGATTGAAGTTTTTTTTTTCTGCCTACTATTCCTCCCTTCCTTTGATGTCTCTACTTGCATATATAATTGATCTCTAGAGGCTGTCAAACATCTGTTTGTTATATTACTTTTTTTGGTCTCAGTATTTTGTTTTAGAAAGTTTTTTTGGTGTGTCCTCAGGTTCACTAATCTTTTTTCTGCAGTGTCTAATCTGATAATCCCATCTACATATTGTTCATCTTAAACATTATAGTTTTCAGTGCTTAAAGTTTGATTTTTGCTCTTTTTATACCTTCTATGTCTCTCTAAAAATGTTCATTTTTCCTCTGGCTGCTATATCTTATAAACAGTTATAATAATTGTATTTAATGTCATGTCTTCTGATAATGGCATATATGTCAATTTCATGTTTCAATTGATAAATTGTTCTCTTCATTATGGATAAAATTTTCCTACCTTTTTGCATACATGGTAATTTTCAATTGAATACCAGACACTTTAAAGTTTACAGATGCTGGATATTTGTATGTGTCTGTGCATGTGTGTACTCTATAAATAATTTTGTGCTTTGTTCTGAGATACATTGAAGTTACCTGAAAACAGTCTGATCCTTTTGGGATTTGCTTTTAAGTTTTGTTGGCTGAGACAGCATTTATCTGAGGATTCAACCCAATGCCTCATGAATTATGATTATTTCAACTGTGGTGTGTGAGAGAACAGTCACTATTCTCAGCTCACCATCTCTTTTGATCCCTTCAGGCTTTTCTTCCTGAGCCTCCTCTCATCTTGTCATGATTCTGATGAATACTCAACGATGACCATCTGGGGTCTTTAGAGTCCTCTCTCTGCATATACCTTTCCTTTCTGGTGCTCTGCTTTGTCAATTCTACTTGCCTCTGCCTCCCTACCCTTTCTAGCTCCATTTCACAACTCAGGGAATCCACTGGACTCCACCTCAGATTCCCTGCTTTTTGCTGTGCTGTAGAAAGTCTCAAAACCTGAAGCAGAGCTTTTGTAGGCCCAGTGCAAAAGGAAGAGGCAAGATCCTTTGTTCAAATATTATTAAAAATTCCCACACAGTGTCAGCAGGCACTGCACCAAGTGCTGGACTCTGCAGCTGCACAGCTTTCATGGCCATGAATCCAGCCCTGTTCCAGGCAGTAACTGAGGACAATTGCATGCTCTTCTGGTTTGTTTCCATATATGGATGGCTAGCCTTCACTGCCCATGCCCACTGTTTCAGAAAACACCTTTTCAGATATTTTGTTCTGAGGTTTAGGTTTTTCAGAGGAGAGAGCGAAGCCTTTCTTTGCTATTCTCTCAAACAGAAGTAAAAGTTCCCCTTACTTATCAGCTACCTAGGAACCTTTCATTTATACAGAGCCTTTTACCTCAATCTTGGTTTAACAACTATTTCTTTGATTTTTATCAGTTCAATTTTTCAAGTACTACTAGATGATAATGACATGATTTTATTTGTGTTCTTGAAAACCTGATAAATACCTGAATTACTGTTTATGTCATATCTGTCAGAATTGCTTATTAAGGGAATTTGTGTTTGCCTGTGATAAATTTTGAGATTTCCTGAAAAATTACAGTGTTTAATGTTGTTTAAGCATCTAGAAGAAAACTAATAGTAGACTTTCTCTGTATCTGGGCAGATATCCTGTGTGTCTTGTCTTGGATGTTACCTCTGATGCTAGAGCACAAATTGAAAATTTCATTTTATGCCAAAATCTGATAGGTGACACAAGTAGATATTGAGAACTAATATAAGATACTATGTGCAGAGCAGTCTGTGGATGACTGAGGAATGGGCATGCAAGGAATGTCTGAACAGGTAAGTCTTTTTCTGAAAGAAGCTACAAGTGTAGCTTTCCATGTTAAAAATGATAATAAAAATATTGTACAGGCCTAAGATATATAATGTCCATGGATTTCCTTTGGCTTATGGGTTCTATTTTGTGATCACTTCCTTAAAGCATTGTTGAGATTTTTTTAAAACAAAGAAACATGAAATCATAAAACAAAAAATTAGAATAAACTAGAATGACTCTAGTTGATACTATAAAGGGAGGCCAATGTTCCCAACTGCCCATACCTCTATCACAGATTGAAGATCACTGGTTGACAGTATACCAGGTTGTTTCCCAAGAAATCAGAAGGCTAAGTCTTTGCCCCAGATGTTCAGTTTTTAGTTTGTTTTTGTCTTTACCAAGGATGGTAAAAGCATTAAATTTACAATTATTTTTTCTAATATAGTAACCACTATCCACATGACGTTATTAAGTCCTTGAAATGTGGTTCATCCAAAATAAAATCTGCACACTGTATTTTACAGCTACATTTAAAAGAAAAAGTACAATACATTAATAGTAATTTTTAATATTGATTACATGTTGAAGTAATACTATTTTGGATATGTTAGATTAAGTGAAATATTAGCATTAATTTTGCCTTTTATTACTTTTTTAATATAGTACCAGAAATTTAACATTAATATATGTAAATATATATCTCGTATTTTTGTTTTAATGGACAGTGCTGGTTTCAAAGCACTTGGGTATTTAATAACATCAAAGAAATAATGCATAGAGCATGCTGGCAATTAGTTTTCAAATTTTCAATTTTTTGAAGATTGAACAAAAGTTTATTTCTAAAAAGAAATGCTTTAAAGCTAACACTACTATTGAATCCTTACAAAATTTTTAAAAAGTACCAACACAAAGCATACAATATTTTTCTTTTATCACTATTTCTCTTCAGTAGCTTTGTTATTTTTAATGAAGTCTTGTCTTTCCAGATGTATATCATATCAAACATGTTTTTTCTTCATCTAATTTTTTTCCTTATAACAATCCTGTGTAATAGGATAAAAATTATCTCCATTTTATCTTAACCTTTTCTTTACTAATTTGCCTCTATATAGGGAACAGAACAGCTAAGAGAAACATTTCTTCATTACAGAACTTGTAGTTTACTCATTCATTTAGCATTTCCTAGTCAAGAAATCTCTTCTTATTTCCAGAAAATTCACACACTTTTGAAAAATAAGCTGTGCAAAAAATCGATGTGAATTTGCTACACCTTCTTAACCTATGATTTCACTTTGGATATTGCATCTGTGACCCATTGGAGACAGTGCCATTGCAAAACTACTCCTTAGAAAACTGAGGAAAATAATTTCAACCCATGCTAGGCTAAAAAAGAAGATAGTATTATAAAGTCCAAAATTCCTATTTTTCCTTAACTTAGGCCTCACACTTCACATAAGTTGGCTACAGCTCTAAACTGAGGTCCTTCCTAAGAATCACATGAAAGTTGCAACGGCAAACAGCCATCAACTAAGCCACCTGAGGTACGCTCACAACTGCCTGCTGATCATAAGATTTCAACAATGTGAACAAACGCTTTTTCATGTGCCAGGTAACTTCATTTGAATTGTACTGAGAAAGATTAGTTCTAGGTGCACTATTAATGTAACAAATAAGTTGCACACTTTGGGATATCAATGTTGCAGAACATGGGAAAAACACTATCAAAACTGACCTTATGT